>NC_141685.1:76911084-78264834 GCF_964263255.1 Lissotriton vulgaris | reverse complement strand
TGAAGAAAAACCACCTGTCCCAGCAAGACCTGTCTGGATCCCAAAGATTGGGTATCTGGTCAGAGAAAAGATTGCGATAAAGAAGGAATTTGGGACTTCTTACAGAAAAGCCGTACCTGTCTTGGAAATTCGAGGAACAAGATCAGTAGTACTACCGCCACTTGCTGGTAAAAAAGATAAGAGTTGTATCAATCGAACTGGTTAAACCGCAATCATGTGGCCAATAATAAGTAGTAGGCCCAGTGGACTCCCAAGATATAGCAGAAGACCAAACCTTGCTACAATTCAAGAGGTTCAAACTGAGAGAATAACCACTTTTGACAAATCTACAGTGAGAAATGAAGGACTCTGCAACAAAGCAATGGAACTTGTGTCTCTTGAAACCCAAATCCAAACAACACATAGAGAATCACCAATCTACAATGATGTGGCGTCCAAATACACAAGTATTTCTCAAGAAAAATCAAATAATGACTTAAAAATTGAATCTAACAGTAATATCAAAGACAATCCGGAAGCAATTGAAACAATTGACAGAACTGCATCTGGCTATTTTATCAACTTCAATGACTTCTCAGAGGATCCAAGTGAATCCATGGAAAAGCCGGAAACAAAGACTTTCAAAGAAAAAACAAAAGAACTTTTTCATCAACTAGGAGATTTATACCTGATTTCACCATGGATTGAATTGTGGATTGTGTTAGCATTCATTTTCCTCCTGCTTTGGCTCATTTTAGTTTTGGTTTTAGGCAGTATGAATGATGGAAAATACAGTACAATGGATGCAGCAAGTCAGAACATCAACTTGGTTCTAAAGCCGCACAAATCATCCCATACTGAAAAAAGAGAACTGTCATTGGTAAACATCACAGTCACACCAATACCAGGCGGTGTAGCATGGGACGAAACGAACTATGACTTATAGGGCCCTGTAGAGCTTCTGAGATATCCACACCGTTTTATACTTTCCTTAATTGACTTTTGCAGCACCAAATACATTTGCTGATGATTGGGATTTTGAAACAATTAATGATATGATGTCAGATTTAGAAATGTCAGCCAAATTTACTAACCATGACTACTTAGAAGGATGTTCTAATTACGAACAAATGTATTGTTTTAACCACTAGGGTCATCATTATCTGCATAAATCTGCAAATCCTAGAAATGTTTTAATGTATAATCAGTGGGAACATTGTCCAACACCACCTAAAAGTAGCTCTAAAACATTTTATGAGAAATTCCCATACTTTTTAGGGTATAACACAACAGACCCAGAAACGTTTTATTTTAAAACTGTGAACAAGACTTGAATGAAGCATATGTTGACCAATACAAAACAGATATATTCTGCTAAATTTTATGAACAATAATCAACATTCGGTTTTGAATTCTGGAAAGAAAACATAGAAACAAAATCGATCTGGGGTTCAAAAGATTGGCAAGTGCAACGTTTAGAATCCTTATTTAGGGCTTGCATGATCCCAGAGCAAATAATATTTTTGAATGATGCAATTCAACAAACAACATGTTTTGGCCTAGCCAAGATAAAAGATTTGAACAAACCGTCTATACAAAAGCCCTTCCCTGACAGCAACATAACTACAGAAGAGGAGATAGACGTATCCCATATTTTGAACCAAAATAGATCAAATCCTGATTGGAGAAAATGGTTGATCTGGCCCACAGACACTAATAACTGTCAAAATAGATTCCTGAACATAACACAGGGGTTGACTCAAAACAGGTCAGACCCAAGATATTCCCAGAGACAACATCCAGGGATGGTCACCACTTATAGTGTAGGAAAACTTTGCCTTGAATGGGTACAGAAATCCACACTTCCCGAAATCAAGCAACACTTAACATTACTTAAAGAAGGTGCTGACTTGCGAGATTTCTTAATGGGACCTCGCAAACCAGCGTCAAAAACATTTCATATGGACCGGTATATATGCCTTTTACAATGAGGCCTGGAAAGTAACAAAGATTGAAACTGCAGAGAAAATACGAGAAATTGATCGTATTAATTTGGAAAAATAATTTTCTGTAGTTGACAATGGGTTAACAACTCTGCCCTCCAGAATATATTCTTTGGACAGCATTGTATCATCTGCTATTGATATAATAGAACAAGACTTGCTAATGATACTGGTTCTGCTGGGGGCGGTCAAAAGCATTTGTCCTACCTGGCCTCTCTTCACTAACGTCGTTTGCGTACCCTCTTCCTCGTCCTCTACCTCTTGGTCCATTTACTAGTTCCTTTTTCTTTATTTATTTCTGCCAGGATAGGGCATTGGGATTTCCAGTGTCCGTACCCCTTACAAAATGCACACTGATCTTCTCTTAAGTCTTGGTGTTCGTTGTATGGGGTAGGCACGCTATTTCTAGGTGGTGGTGGTGCTCTAGGGGTATTTTGCTGATATCCGCCCTTGTACTGTTCCCTTCCTGAATTTACACCCTGTAGCTGCGCTATCTTTCTTTCAAATCTTTCTTTTTCTTTTCGTTGGCCCTTTCATTTTCGTTTTTTTGGTGTTCATAGTACTGGGCCCTCTGGAGGAAGGCCGCTGGTTTAGAGGCCCCCCAACTGCTCTCACTGGTCTGTACTTTCTGTGAGACTTCTGGCAACAGTCCTTTAACATAGTTCTGTACGAACAAGTGGTGTCCGGTCGCAGTGGACATGTCTTGTCCACTATAATCGGAGAACACTGTCTCGAACCGGGAGAAGAATTCGGAAACATCTTCTTGAGGTTTCTGGCGGCAAGCTGTTACGATAGACCAATCTATCTTTGTCTCAGGAATCAGGGTCTTTACCTTCTGAACTATTTTGTCAGGGAGGTCTAGTATGGCTTTCAAGGGTTTCTGTCCAGGGTTTCGCTGTTTATCCAGCCCATCGAGTTGTCCCCAGGTATGACCGAACAGGTCTGTGTGGTCTACCTTCCTGATCTGCTTCCACACATCGGCTGGCAGACATTGCCCAAAGAACAAATCGATGTCGGCTAGTGTCATAATTGTCGAACCTAGGGCTGCACTTAACTCCGTGTAAAATGCAGTAGGATTCTTTCGTAAGTCCGGCAGGGATTTTTGGAATGTCAGAATGTCCTGTCTATCCCAGGGCTGGTATACCCAATTATAGCCTTCCCATATTGTCTTGGTGATTTATGTCATAGTGAGTTCCTTGTCCTCTAGGGGGGACCCAATAGGGAGCAGCTTCCTTAATAGGCATCATGTTATCTATTCTCTCTATTGGGGGTCCCGTCATTGCAGATGTTGCATTTTTGTCTACCTGCCCTTGCTCCATGAGGGGGCGGAAGATTTCTAATGTATAGGAAAAAAGTTCTGCTACATCGCATTCACTCTCGTCTTCTGTAACTACCTTACTGTACAGGGTCACAAGTCGGTCGGGCCCTTTATTCCTATACTTTTCCTCATACGCTGTGAGTGTGTAATAACAAAAGCGCATGACAAAGTGTTGTTTGCGGTTGTCGGCATAGGAGTTACATATATCTGTTATGTAATCCTCTCTTTCTTTCCGGTCTACTAGGGTTTTAACTATCCTATTGATACCTGCTCACTCATTTGTACTTAATCGTGGGATTCTCACCAGCCCTTTTATTCCAATTCTTTCTGATGTGTCATGTCGCAAGGCATTAGGCGTGAGAGGCTCGGTCGGCGCAGAGGCCGTGGATACCAATGCCCTGGCACTACCTTCAGTTATATTCTGGGATTCTTGGGGTTGTGCTAGAGGATGAGTAGGGGCATAAGGAGGGGGCATATGGATGATCGGAGGATCTAAAAGTAGATCATCGTTTAGATTTTGTTTCGATCGTAGCTCAGGGTAAAGCGCTGAGGGTGTTCTGGCAGGGCATTGGCCTGAGATTTCTGATTCTCGTTCTTTTCTAGCTTTTTCTCTTTCCTTAATTTCTTTTTTCTAACTTTTTACCAGCCAGGGGAGCTGATTTTCATAGTTCCTTATCTATTCTTGCTTCGTCTTTCTTCTTCCAGGGCATTGTTTCTTTTCGCCACATGCCAAGACTATCAAGCATAGTTGGCGTAGTTTTCTGTTCGCGAAGAGCTTTCTCTAACGCTTCTATTTTAGCGAGGTCAAAAGATCCCATCAGTGGCCACTGACTTTCTCGATATTTCTTAGTGTGTTTATGCCATAGTTTACTATAAGCTACGGCGACTAGTCCATACTTTACATACATGTCCTTATTAGGGGTGCACTCCTCGACCTCTAATAAACGGTCCAGGCTGAACCAATTACCAATCAGTGAGGAGAAGATAGGTATGACGTATAATCGTAAAACAAATGAGAGGGGCTCTATTACCACCCAAAGGGAATGGAGCACCAAATTACTGTAAAGTAAAAGCAGAGTTTTTCCCTTTCGGTATATCCACTAACAGCAACAAACTCATTCAGGCAGTCCACTTAATCCACACACCCCTCTTCCCTGAGGGTGTACAGTACACTTGATCAATACTATGAAACACTTACAAAGAAAAAAATCCACTATATAAAAACAGACTGTTTATTATCATGTTAAAAAACTTTCCACTGAATGTACAATTAATATAAAACTCATATGTTAATAAAGCAGAATAACAATAAAAACATGTTTCATGAAACTACACGGGAGAAAAGGGAAAGACAATCAACTATGTCTTATCGTTGCTAATCTGGACTCTCTCTGGGCAACACAGGGTTGGGCTTCCCTTTCCCCCTTTAACTGTTGACTTCTCCAAATTTAACAATTCTATAGTGCGTCGACGCGTTTCGGGGGCTTTTGTTGTTTTGAGCCACCTTCTTCAGGACAGTAAAATATTTATTTCTCCGTATCCTTCGTGTAACCTAATATAGACATAAAACATATCTTTTACCTCATGAATATGTTGCCTATATGCATACATCTTTTTATTTTGTAAATTAAAAAAAAAACTTTTTAAACATTGTAAATACATCATTCTTGCTTCTCGCTACCAAAGTGAATTCATATTTTCTTTAACATGTTGATAACAATTCCATATTACTTTTTATACATTACTCTTTCAAAATATATATTTTTGCCTTGTAAGTGTTTCACTCCGGTCCATTTATTATACTCCTACTATCCCTTATTCAGCACCACACCCATACGATACACTCCTACTGGTCCCTCTTAAATAAAAAAGGCACCACTCACCTGTGCTATTGCACAGCGGTGAGACTCTTTTATTTAGGTTCCGCTCGTGAATGGAGTTATCTCTCTCTGTGACCGCAACCTAATACTGTCAGATATAATGAAATACAGCTAGTTAGCTGACATAAGGCAATATATATCAAATCATGCCTTTTTATGATAGGAAATTTCCTCTTTGTCAGTGGTTTGAAGGATACCTACTGAATTATTTAGTAACACTGGACTCAGTGACGTGATTTTGCGTGGTCTCCTATCGCACAATGGTCAGAACCCGTCCTGTTCGCCCTATAAGAAAATAAATTATTTTAAATCCTGTGTTTTTTTCTCGATTGAGATTACATCTTATCGAAAGGCTTTGATAATTATTACCTCGTGGTTAGGTGTCTTTTCTTTCACCTCTTGTTTCCTCACTTGAGCCAGAAAGATGGTCTCTGTTGTTTGCCCCTCACCTTAAAGGTAGGAAAAGTCTATAAATATACAACCGTTTTATATTCCACATATCTGTGTGGTATTTTATTGATAAATACCGAGCGTTCCACCATCAATTCGATGACATAGCATCTCACCTTGTTTTTAGGGAGCCGGAGTTATCCAGATCTGTTTTCTCTCCCCCACACCAGGTAATCCTTGCTCGTGGCTATGTTGTAGTCAGTACGAAGAGAAGGTTAAAGCAAAAACATTTTTTCTATTAAAGCGTTGCTTAAACCTAATTAAAGATGCATAACTCAAGTTTACTTCTTTTTTTTTTATAAATCTTTTTATTATTTTAAAAACAAGGAAAAAGGAATAGACATATCCGGTGCCGTACATTCATACATAATAATAGGGTGCGCAGGTACAATGACAGGATAGACGTGAAGCAACAGAAGAATCGCTGAAACGCCTGCGGTAGTGAGTACGAAGCAGGATCTGTGGCATTACTATCGACAAACAATTTAAGCGCAGGCCCTCAGAGCCCGCCCACCCATAACATCAGAATAGTAGAAAAGGCATGGCAACCAGACACTGGAATCTAAACAAAATCAGGATATTTTGCTAATATTACTAATAAGGGAAAGACAAAAGAGAAGATTGAAGAAAAGAAAACCATAAGAACAAGAACAGAAAGAAAACAATAAACCCATCCCCCCACCCTGCGCCCCTGCATATGGCTATCGCCTAACCCCAACTAGCAGTGTGCCTGTCGCCCCGACTAACTAGGTTCTAAATATAGAAAAGAGAAAGCATGGGGGAGGGCATTTCCGTATGGGCTCCCGGTCCCCTTCCCCCCCCCCCGCCAGAGACAGGCATCCCCTATGATAAAAATACAATTTTATCTGCAATCTCCGAAAAAGTACATTAGGGGGAGCCGTGATACACCGCCCAGCCTCTCGTGAAAGCCGTGCTGATTGTTCCCACACAATTATCACACATGCCACTTCTAGGTGCGTTACACTTGTTATTGGTTCCATTTAATTTATTTAGGGTCTCCACTCTTAAACCACTGATACACATCGTCACACCTTTCATTCCATGTTTAATTTGGTTTTAACTCACCTACCGTCTCTCCTTCCCTTAGCCCTGATGAGTCACAGCCGCTACACGCTGTGACGAAACACGTGTCGGCTTCATCTAATTTGTCTACTACTTGCTACTTGGATATACTGAACATTCATTCCACGATTAAAATTCCACATTTTCACCAAACAGATCGTGTGTATCTTTTCGCTAACATTGCTCAAATTTGAATCTCCACCTGGAGACTACTAAAATCTTTCGTGTGCACAGGATTTTGTTCATGTTATACGGTACAGGAGTGGCATCTCCTTACATTTGCAGGGGCTGATTTTCCGTTGGGTTTGTTTCCCTGACCTGCTTGCACCGGACCTCACACTATCACAGCTACTACCAGAACCAAAGGAACACGCAGAGCGCCATAACTTCCTTGCACATATCCAAACCCATTCTCCCTTGCTCCAATACCCTCTCATGAAACCAACAGTTACGAATCCCACATCCATTAAGGCCATAGTACCAACCCCGGTCAATCGATCTCAGCCTTGGCCCTTCCGAACCATCATGCGAACCCCTCCCGGTAGGACCACTACTTCTACAGGAGAATCAAAGTGCATAAAGAATCTGAAAAAAGTCAGTCCAAAACAAATTAAAGTTGGTAATTCCTCAAGAACTCCATCAGCACAAAAACGCTCCCTCATGGACGGATAGTCCCAATGTTGTTTTCTCCATGATCGTAAGGGCACCAAAGAGGGAAAGGATGAAACAGAAGTCCAAGAACAATCACCAACAGGAGTCTCCGGGAAGGGAACGCCAATTGATTCTCCCAAAGTCAGCAATGATGGTACGTGTAGTAATACGTCCGAAACACCGGGTTCCTGATTCTCCAGAGTACCAACCGAGGGCTTCGGCACCTCTTGTCGCAAGGGGTCCTCGTCCAGAATCAAAATGGGCGTCATGTAAACCGTGGCTGGCAGCAGTTCTGGCAGTGGAGCAGGGTCCGGTTCCACACACTCCTTCTCAGTTAAGCCCGTAATCATTTTGTGAGTCAGGGCATCCATATGTGAGTGAAATGCCCTGATGGCTGCCAATACTGTCTTCAGCGACGGCTCATGCTCCGTCCGGTCCATTTCTCCTCGCTCAGTGCCGATCATGTTCACTTCCCCCAGAGAGCCCGGGTTCTCCGGGGGAACAGATAGGAGCGGAACGGACGGCGTCGGAGGGAGGCTGATCGGTTTCTGCAGCAGCAAACTGCACTTCGCAGCCGCAAGCGAAGACCCCGACCCACCGAACCCCGGCGGCGGCAAACCGGGTCCGCGGTACAGGGACCTCCACCCACAGCCACTATTGTGCCACGTCACTCCTATCTAGATGTTAGTCAATCAGAATGATCGCCTTCAAAATCGGGCAAAAAGACCTCCACTGTGGTAGACCGGACCCTGCTTGATTCTCACAGCCGATGTTGTTCAACTGCAACCCAGCTGAGTCAAAACCCGAGGCCCCGGCTCTCCCGCTGGACTAGGCCGCAAACTTCAACTCAATACAACTCCGTCAACCAAGCCGGTTAAGTTTTCAGGATTGCACCACCAGAGTGTGCATCTGTTCATCTACACAGAGGTCGGGCGTAAAAACAGGATTATCGACAGGATCATCTGGCAGGATGCGGGGGTCGGCGGAGCTGGGAGCCTAAGCAGCCATCTTGTTTGCTAGCGAAGCTCCGCCCTCCAAGTTTACTTCTTAACTCAAAATTTCCTGCTTATTCTCCTATCTAGACCTCATTTCTATTTTTTAAATTTTTCTCGAGGGTGTATTGGACCTCTATATTCGAACGCTAATGCCTGATTATAAAGCATTGCATGCCGTGACGATAAATATTGCTACCGGAAATATTAATGAGTAGTTTTACTCCTTGTGTACTATTGCAACTTGGTCTATCATTGAGTCTTCTCTAAATTTAATCCTTACACATTTACGTTTCCTGCGTTACCCTCTATTCTAACCCCCGACAATTGTGACCGCATCAGTTTGGCGTACTCTGCATCCCCCGCCTATTATTTAATCTAACGCAATGATTGGTATATCCACAGGGTCGCTAAACAAGGTCCTATTGGTGCCATTTATTTATACCCAAAGGGCACCACATAAGTATGCCCATTTCCACTTGCTCTTGAATGTTAAACTGTTCTATCCAATATTTCCTTACCTATTTACTCCTACAGCAGACCTCCCCGGCGTGTCTTGCTACTTCCGCGTATGGGGGATCGCGTGAAAATAGTAAAAGGACTAACCTCCATTACGGGGCCATTTTTTAGCGCGTCGGTGAATGGCGTCAATGCTATGGGATAATACGCTCTGGCTTTTTCTGGAACATAACTTTATTGTTTTTATCTTAACGAACACTCACTATGTATTCCATGTCTGATCTGTTGTTTATCGGATCGCGTCCAATTTGTTGTTTATCGGATCGCGTACCTTTTCAAACTAGAACTTAACAGATCATATACACTTTCTAAACCCTTTTGTACCACAAAGTTTCACCTATTTAAAGATTACGTCTTTTCACAACCCCATCTACATTTGAAATTTTTAAGTCATATTTAATGTTGCACCAATTTTATAAACTTAAAAAAACTTTAAAAGCACAGGGGCAACTTCCTGATAAGTAAATCCCCACCCTTCCCCAAAGCGCCTTGAGACCCTCTGGGTATGTAGCGCGCTATATAAATTATTTGACTTGACTTGACTTGCTCTAGATTCATAGTATGACAACTGGGGCCTGTTAGTTATTTATATATATGTTATTTGTATTGGATTTGTAACCTGACAACTTCAATTATAAAATTAATTCTGTCTCTTTTGTCTTTACGAACCATAGTGAAGTGCACCACCGTTGTGACTTTGCCACCTTTGATCAAAGATTTCAATTAAGTTAAGAGAGGGTTGTTAAACTACAATCCGCTTTTGTGTTCAACCCCTTGTTTACAGTGTCGAGGATGGAAATGTACCACTGTTCTCTGTTTTTACGTTTGGTTTCCACATTTCCTCCTCTCTTTGAGCTTATGATCTTTTCTATAATGAACCAAGAAAATTCTGTGTGATTATGTTTTAGTTTAGTAAAATGTTCAACCATAGGGGCATTCATGTTACTAGTTTTCAACACGGGTCTGTTCTCACTAGACGCAGTCCTATCACCCTTACAGTTTCACCTACATAGGCTAGTCCACAAGGACAGAGCAGCAGATATACAACATTGCTGCTCCTGCAGTTATTTAAAGTTTTAGGTGTCATGGTATACCCATTGTGGGTAAGTGTTTTAGTAACAAGACAGTTGTCACATATCGAACACTTGCCGCATTTGTAGTTGCCAACCGCTTTGTTCCCTGTGATGTTTCTCTGATTAGTCTGGCTTTCCTCTCTATATGTATAAACCAAATTATTACGGATGTTTTGATTGCGTCTGAACGCAAAAATGGGTTTAGGAATCTTTTCATCTTTACCATCATTAAGAATGTTCCAATTAGAGTGGATAACATTCTTTAGTCTGTTGCTGATGTTAGAAAATTGGCTCACAAATACTAACTTGGCGTCTGTATTAGATTTTATTTTACTGGAGCTGGGATCTGGATGTATCATGCTGTCACGGTTGTAAAATCGTGCCCTTTTGCAAGAATTCTTTATCAATTTCTTGGGGTAGCCTCTGTCCTTCAGTTTTTCACCCAATCTATCTGCATGCTTTAGATAGTCTGCCATATTAGAACAATTCCTCCGTAATCGGAGTAATTGTCCAAATGGTACATTGTCACGTTGGGAACAGGGGTGATAGCTACTGTAGTGTAGGAGTGTGTTTTTGTCTGTAGACTCGATGTATAATTCTACTTCTAAGATTCCTTCACTATTTTTGATTGTAATATCCAAAAAATTAGCCGCATTGTTGTCATATGCTGCTGTAAACTTGAGGCTCCCATCTCCTAGATTTAACCATGCTAGGAATTCCTCCAGAGTATCAATATTTCCTTTCCAAATGAAAAAAATGTTGTCAATGAAGCGACGCCACATCTTTATATTTTCAAAGAAGGGCGCCGCCTCATTGAAAACATGCCTATCCTCAAACCTAGCCACATACAAACACGCCAGGCTCGGCACACAGGTGGCTCCCATGCTGGTACCTTTGCATTGGAGGAAGAACTCATCTTTATGTATAAACTTTGTTTATTGTGCTGTAAAACCAATGCATCATACCAAAATGCTTCACAGGCTGCCGTGGCATCAACATTCAGCTCGGCCAGTGTCAATACAGCTTTTAAGAAAGAGTGAAAACAGGGAAAACGGAAAAAGGAGCGCTTGGACGTGTGCGCTTTGTGATCCCAGCCCCGATGCCCAGGTGCCCTTAGAGTGTCTGGGAAGCACCTGTGACGGTGACAATGAATGGTGGGGCATCGTTTCCAGGTAGCGGTATCTGCGATCAAGTCCATGTCCAAAAAGCTTAGTAGTGTCAAAATACAGTAAAAGGAACCAAAATCCAACAAAACTTCCCCGTCCCCGCCGCCCCCCTGCCTACCCGCCCCCACCTCGGTTCCAGGTCCGTGTTCCAAACTCGCAATAATGTTCTCTCAGGCCTCAGTGGTCGTAGCAACCGGCTGAGACAGCCGCAACAGGCGTAGGTATCTAGGGCAGGTCACTTCTCTAAATTCGGAAGCCAAAAGCGTCAAGAAGGGTTGCCACAGCTCCGGATATTTGTCGCCCTCCCCCTTAGCAATCAGAACTCATCTTTAAATAAGAACATATTGTTTTTCAACACCAGTCTAATACATTGAATAATGAAGTCCTTATTTGCTCCCCTAAGGTCTGCATTTTCAAGAATATCACCAATAACCTGAATGGTGTTGTCTTGCGGTATATTAGTGTATAGTGCCTCTATATCGAGGGTCACTAAGATCTGATTTTCCGATTCAAAATTCATGCCCTCAATCATTGAGATGATGTGAGCCGAATCGCGAACATAGGATTTTTGTTGGGTTACTAATGGTTTAAGGAGCATGTCCGCATATTGACTAAGAGGTTCAAGTAGTGAACCAATGCAACTGACTATAGGTCTCATCGGGGGGTTGTTAAGGTTTTTATGGATTTTAGGGAGACCGTATATTGCCGGAATTCTAGCATTTTCATTATTTAGAAACTTCTGTTCAGCCTGACAGATCCACCCATTTTCCTAGGCGGTGTTGATTGTTTCAGTTACCTGCCTTTTCAAGGAATCTAATTTAGTAGACAGTACTTTCTGATAGTGTTCTTTGACATCCAGTAGTTGTAACATCTTGGTGTCATAATCAACTGTATAGAATACAATCACCCCCCACCTTTATCTGCAGGCTTGATGGTAAGTTGCAAATTGTTTTTAAGATCCATCATGGCCTTCCTCAATTCTCTGGACATGTTATTTGTATCTGGGTTGGCATCACTTAACATTTCTCTGACTTTCAATTCCACAACTTTCTCAAAGATTTCAATATTTTTACTCACTTGGGTAATTGCTGGTGTGGATGTAGACTTTTCTTTAAGGCCTGAAATGTTCATAGCTTGAGTGTTTTCCCTAGTTTCAAAAAATTCCTTTAATCTGATCTTGCGAAAAAATGCCTTAAAGTCCTTTTCTAAACTAAATTTATTCACATTTGCGGTGGGTGCAAATGTGAACCCTTTTTCCAGGACTTCTAATTCTAATTTATTAAGGACATGACTTGAAAGGTTGATAATAGGACATTTTTGGGTTTCAGTCTTATTTAACGTTGATATCTCTGACTCCTTTTGTTGAGATATTCTTGAGGGGCCTGGTTGTGTTGATGGGTCACTCTCTGCCCTCCCTGATAATCTTGTTGATGATTCCTTTGATACTGTCCCCTGTACTGATACGGTGTCCGCTCTATTCTCCTCCCCCTCCTTGGGCGGTTCTCGAAAAAAGATTGTCCTCCAATAATCGGACAAATGAAGATCTCAAACAATTGTGGACAAAGGTCCACACTACCTATCCTTCACTATCCCCAAAGAGAGAGAGAATATTTATATTCTTTGTTGTTTGCAAACAGAGAATATCTAAAAGAGAACCAATATATAATAATATATATAATATAAATGTAAATCTGTCTTTGTATGGTTATCAACCGATAATAAAGCTTTTGACTGACTGACTGATTATGGGACAATTACCTCTTGACTCTCTACAACGCTCGCAAAAGAGCTAACTCGCAAACCTATGGGGATGCACCTCCCCCAGATAAAGAATCCTAACTTACAGATGCCTCGGGGAAATGAGTAGCTGTTCAAGCCACTACTCAATAACGCATTGCAAACACACAGGGCCTACTAGCTAGGTACGACAGGGCACACTGGGATGAGTTGGAGCAACTGCTCCAATATCTCCCAGACTCACACAAAACTAAGGCACAGCAGTTAGCTGAAGAGGGGAAACTCATTTCTAACTCCTCAAGGAGATGTGCTTTAGACGCAGCGGACACCGCAGCTAGGGAGATCAATACCAGCATTCACCTTAGAAGACATGCATGGCTTACGATCTCAGCTAGGAAGATCAATTCCAGAATTCTCCTCAGAAGGCGTGCATGGCTTAGGATCTCAGGGTTTAAGCATGATGTTCAACAGTCCATTTTGAACACTCCCTTTGACAAAGAACACCTGTTTGGTCCTGTAGTTGACCAAGCCTTAGAAAAGAAGAAAAAGGACACTGAAGTAGCAAATTCCATTGGAGCACTCCAGTCCCCATCCAATAGAGGCTCCTTTCACCGCTCATTTTACATAGCAGGGTCCAAAGCATCATCCTCAGACTCAAATGCTTCCTCTTACAAAGGTAGCATCCAATCCTTTTCCTCTAGAGGTTTCTACAGAGGAGGATATAGAGGAAACAATTCCAAAAGCAGACCCCTGCTCAAGAAGCCCTCAGCGCCCCCACCGACCTCAAGAACTACCGACAAATCTCCCTCCTCCCCTTCATGACCAAAGTCACAGAGAAGATCGTCCATGCCTAGCTAACAAAATTCATCGAAGAAAACTCCATCTCGACCCCTCCCAATCCAGATTCCGAAGCAACCACAGCACCGAGACCGCTCTCCTCGCAGCCATAGACAACATCCACACCCTGCTGGACCAAGGGCACACTGCAGCTCTGATCCTACTCGATCTCCCTGCGGCATTCAACACTGTCTCCCACTGCACACTCACCAGCAGACTCCACGATGCCGGTACAAAGGGAGCAGCCCTTGACTGGATCTGTTCCTTCCTCACCGGCAGAACCCAAGGAATCAGACTGCCACCCTTCCTCTCCAAACCCACAGAAATCAACTGCGGAGTACCACAAGGATCGTCGCTTTGCCACACGCTGTTCAGCATCTACATGGCCCTCCTCGTCACCATCGTCAAAGAGCACGGACTCAGTATAGTATCCTACGCCCACGACACCCAGGTCTTCCTCTTTCTCACCAAGGACACAATCAGACAACAGTACATCTACTTCACCAGTTGGGTTTTACAATAATTGCACAAAAATCCCACCTGTGTCCCGCACAAGTGCAATCTTATATGGGAGCCTCCATCAACACACTCAATGCTCTAGCCGCTCCCAATATAGCCAGAATTCACAATATCCAGGCCATACTTTTACAATTTCAACTCAACCAATCATTACCAGCCAAAGTCTTCATGCATCTGCTAGGAATGATGGCATCCTGCGTTGCAATCGTACCTCATGCAAGGCTTCATATGCGTCCTCTGCCACAATGTCTAGCGAGTCATTGGAATCAATCACAGGGGGCCAGATGTACGACATGATTTTGCATGCGCAAACGGGTTTGCGAACCCGCTTGCACATGCAAAATCACTGTTGGCCATGTACAATTCCAAAATAGCAAGTCGCAGTTTATTTGCGACTCGCTATTTAGGAAATGTCAGAGGGACGGTCGGAAGCAGAAGCGAGGAGGCCGTATGGGGTCAGTATTGGAAGGGTTTTATTTGGGAGTGTAACAAAAGTGGACAAAAGTAACAGTCTTCGCAGTCCCAAAATGTTGCAAACAAAGAGGAGTTGAGGTAGCTTCTTCAAGTTTCAGAGGGCTCCCTGGTAGGTTGGTCTTCTACGTGGCCCAGAAGCCTATTAGGGGCTTCTACAGTTGTATCTCCAGGAGTGTCTCAAAACAAAAACAAGAGAGAATACGGTTAAGATTCCCCTGTTTTATTCTTATCAGGATACCGTCACCAAAATGAACCACGTGAGTGGGAAAGAGCTGTGACTGAGGGTATAGTGGCGGGTGTGCGGGTATTCGAGGTAATGCTTCTAGGTAGAGCAGGCAGTATAGTGCACAGGAAGTGTCGGACAGAGCGTGATTCAGGCATTAAGATCACCCATTGACCCTTGGTTGCACACATACACCACTGCGTCTATCCAATGCCCCCCGCCGCCCTTAACACACTCCCTTCCCCCTCCCTAAGCCCTTTTCCCCAACACGTACCGCTAGGAGCCACAACTCGCCTGAGTTGTGGCGGCGGGCATGACTTCCGGAATCCACCACTCTTCTGTCCACGTTTCCGCGTCGTCGTCTCGGGGACCCCAGGCTCCGGCGTTGTGGGCTGCGAAGTCTTCCCGGTCCGCTGCTTAGGTGTCGGCTTGGTTGCTGGGCGAGTCTTCGGCTCTGGTTTCCTACGTATGCTCCTAGACTGTCCGGCGCACCTTCTGAAGCGTCGTCCCCCTTTTCCAGCCAATCGTGACCTCTTTCTTCTCTCGGATTGGCTGGCTGAGGTTTCGTTCCCGCCTCTTACGTGAGTGAGCTCTTCCGCTTCCAGATAACTTCCTGGGTTCTGCAGAAGGGAAGAATCAGCCGTTAACAGGAGTGGAGCAGATGCTTCTTCGTACCAATAAGGAGTCCAGGCCGGCTTTTGATGGTCGCTGCACATATTGTTGGAGGTATGCCTGAGGTGCGAGTCGCAATTAGGAAGGGGCATTCCCTTCCTAATTGCGTCCGCAAGGCTATGTGTGAATGTTTTGTTACCACAATTGCGGTCGCAAAAGACTTGCAAATGACCACCCTCTTCAAGAGGGTGGTATTGCAGTCGCTATTTCGAAGGGGTCCCCAGGCTACCCCTTCCACTTTGTGACTGTGTCTAAAAATATTTTTTAAGGGCCGGCAGTGGTCCCAGGGACCACTGCCTGCCCGCCCTTAAAGAATGAAACGAAAAAGTTTTCCTGCATTTAAAAAAAGAAAGAAAAAAAAAGTTGCTTCATTAAAAAGCAGTCCCAGACATGGTGGTCTGCTGAGCCCAGCAGGGTACCATCCCTGGTAGGGCGGCATTCCCAATGGGCTCGCAAATTGTGGGAGGCTCATTAATATTAATGAGCCTCGCAATTTGCGACCCCGACCTAGTGTTGGTAGATAGTGGCAACCATCGCTCGCTGCAGTGGTGGAACCCTCAAAACTTAGCAAAAGGGCGGCCTTTCATAGACCCGATTCCACAGTAACCGGTTGGGGTGCCCATCTTCAACATTGCAAAGTCCAGGGGCTGCGGTCGGACAAACACAAACGTCTCCACATCAACTACCTGGAACTTCTAGAAGTGTTCCCAGCACTCAGCTTTTCTCACCCAACTTGTAGGCAAGACTGTCTTCGTTCGCACGGACAACATGACAGCAATGTACTACCTACAGAAATAGGGAGGGACTCCCTCTCTCTAGCTGTCGCACCTTGCACAAAGCATTTGGGATTGGGCGATTCGCCAGAAAATCTATTTCCTAGCAGAGCACCTCCCAGGAGTAGACCATCAGATTGCAGACCTGCTCAGCAGACACAAGTAGCAAATACACGAGTGGGAACTTCATCCCCAAGTTCTTCTTCCCTACGTTCAAAACTGAGGTTTTCCACAGATAGATCTGCAGTGCACAACGCAAAATGCCCAATCTCTGCATCCAGGTTCCCACACCCAGCATCCGAAGGCAATGCCCTATGGCTGATTTGGTCAGGGATATTTGCTTACACTTTTCCGCCTCTCCTGCTAATTCCATTACTAGTTCGGAAGCTCAGACAAATGTCCCTCACTGATCTTAATAGCCCCCACATGTTCTCGCCAACCTTGGTAATCTCATCCTAAGAACTCTCAGTGGTTCCACATCAAAAGCCAAATCTCACACCTTGTCTCCTCACTCAGAGCCATGGAGAAATCAGACATCCAATTCCCAGAGAACTCAACCTAGCGATTTGGCTCCTGAAGTCATAGAGTTTGGTTATTTACAACTACAACCAGACTGTATGAATATTTTCAAGGAAGCTCGAAAGCCAGTACTAGAGGATGTTATGCAGCAAAAAGAAAAGTTTTGTTGCCTCTTGTAACAACAACAATATCAATCATCTTGATGCGTTCGTGCAGAACATCATTTGTTATCTGTTGCATTTACAGCAATGTGGATTCACTTACACATCCATTTGTTTACACCTGGGAGTCGTAGCTGCACACTTGCAAAATAGACAACACCTATCTCTCTTCAGAGTACCAGTGATTAAAGCCTTCATGGAAGGATTAAAAAGGGTTATACCGCCAAGTATTCCCCCTGCTCCAGAGTGGAACTTAAACATAGTCCTTACAAGGCTAAAGGGCCCGCCTTTTGAACCAATGCACAAATGTCCGTTACAATTCCTGTCATGGAAAGTTGCTTTCCTCAAAACGATAAACTCTCTAAGGAGAGTTGATGAACTTCAGGCATTAACTATACAAGAGCCTTTCTTCCAAATTCACAAAGATTGAGTGGTTCTACGTACCAATCCTAAATTTCTCCTTAACACCTTGGCTGCTAGAGGTTTCCCCCCCCGGTGCTGCACTCACAGAGTTACCATTGTTCATGACGAGCTCAGCTCGTCATCAGCTCAGCTCGTCATGAGCATCGAAGGGGTTAAAGTAGTTTCTGTTTAGTGGTAATTCATGTGCAATATCAAATTAAAATAACATATCATTAGCATTTTCATTATTAATTTAACCATCGTAATTCTTGTATAGAATTAAAGTGCTGCAATGATAATAGAGCAAAAGACACACAATTGATGGACGGAATGCAGAACAAATCAAAACATTCACCCCCAGTCAAGAGATCTGGGTTAAATCCATCATTATTTTGCTCACCATGCCACCCCAGTTTAGACATGGCCATATGCAACTCAGTCTTGACCCTGTGCTTCATGGGAACAGTCCAGCCCGAACTGCAATGATAATAGAAGCAGATAAAAGTAATTAGCAAAAAAAGCACATTGAAAGAATAAATAGTTCCACCATCTTTCTAAAACAATGTACATATGCAAGCATATAAAAACTGTATATAGCATTTTCCTACTATGTTTTCCCGTGTGTGTGTCTGTGTGTGTCTGTTGGTCTCTGTGTTTCTGTCTCCCATTCCCTGTAGGGAAAGTATGTAGCTCCCCGTTGTGGAAGAGTCGGTCAAGAAGGAGCACACTGCATTGAATAATTTCTTGGTATGCACTTTTTATTAGTACTACAGGAAATCACAATGATTGATTGTCTCTGTTATATTCTTCTTACCCACAGGGTCTTCCTCTTCAGTCCCTTAGGTGAGCCTCGGCCGCCGTCGTCCCTCGGACAGAAGGAAAAGACTCAGGTAAGTGTTTTTGCTTCATGGTTTAGTCAAGGGAGGATTTGAGGGATAAATATTAGCTATGCATAAATGTGAAGGGAGGGTGTAGAGGTTGGAGCAACCAAAAGAAAAAGAGTAGCCGATGATTTCTGCTCTTGGCATTCTTTTCCATCTCACTTATTTCCTTTTCCCTGGGTCCCTTTCACCCCTCAGCCTCCCCTCCCGTCCCTCTCTTACTCAGCCCCTTCCAAAAACCCCGTAGACGCCGACGCACCTGGAAGAGCCACGTCCCTCCGGGGCCATGGCGTGGTGACTCCGCGCCCTTCAGTGAGGTCTGGTCATCTGCTTCGGCTTTCCCTCCTCCGCCAGGTTCAAGTGTTCTGCTCGCCGACAAGCTGTGACCTCCTCTGGGCTCCGGTTCTCTCTCTCGTAAGGCTGTTAGTCCTTCTCTGTCTTTCCGGTCTTCCCCTGCTGGTTTCTCCACCTCGCGTTCCCATTCCGCGTGTAGCTGTACCAACTACTGACCAACCTGACGTGCTCTCCGACCCGCCTTCTTCAAGTGTGTATCCTCTGATGTCAGGCCTCAGCTCCGGCTTAAAGGGGCCGCCTGCCGATTCTCCTCTCTCCACTTCTTGATGACAGCAAAGCGGACAACTGGTAAAAGGGGACTGTGAATATAGGAGGGGAGAAATATATGAAGGGATGGCATGGCACTCCTTATCCTCTATCCCATCGTCTACCACAGGGGCTACCTGACACACGCCACCCCCAGACGCACCCAAAAATAGCTTATCCTAAAAACCCACATCCCAAAAACAAGATACCAAACAAAAGGAAAATCTTACGAGCTTCAGGTGATGTCCCTAGTGTCTGAATACTAGAGAATAGTAGAGTGGTGTGGCTCACTGGTTAGAGGCGGCAGACCCAGAAGCAGAGGATGGCCCGGGACCAGGGTTCAATTCCTGACGCGGCAGGGTCGTGAACCAGGGTCAGCGGACTCGATAATTCTTGCCTCGGTGCCTACTCTAACCAGGGATCACACTCGGCAACTCTGGGCATTAGCTTGCCTCATCTCCACAACGGCCCCCCACAAACGCCGGGGATGCCTGGTTTCACCTTGGAGATACCCAGGAGAGAACATCTCACAGGGAAAGCCAGGACGGGTTCCCCAGTGGTCTATAGCGCCAGGACGCCTCCGGGTAGCAGTGCGCTTTACAAGACACACACATTTACATTTTACATTTACATACTGGTGCTTGTTTAGGTTTACAGGAGTCCAGATGTTACATAGCAAACCTTGTCTATGCATGCCGTGTATTTTTCATTCATTATTGTAGTATTTATGTATTCCACTCATCGCGTGCCAGAAGGGAGATGTGGATGGCTACAGTTGTTTATATAGCCCAGACTAGATCTGGTCTGTGTCTCCTGCTCCACAGCTTGTACCCGTAAAAGTGCATCAATATCTCCTTCCCTTGGAAGCAAATCCACCTGTATTCCAGTTTAAGCATAGTTATTCTCATAGAATCACTTTCAAAATCCCTGTTCCTCAAGTAAATTCAAATTCAGTCTGCCCAATTCATTTTGGGGGTTCTCCCTTCATCTGGGGGCGCATGTGAGGAATCTATGTTGTATGTTGTGTGCGGAAAATAGTGAAATAAGAATTAATTTGCAATGCAATCTAATCTTACATATACATAAATTAATAGTTTACTACATGTCCTGGTAGAGCCTAACCGCATGTCTGCGTTTGTGTTATACCAGGGTCTCCACCTTTTCGATAGTGAGAGCTACTTCTGATCTACTGCCTTTATCACGTGGCTTAGCTAAGGGTAGATAAATGCCAAGCAACTTAATTGCTGCCCTAGAGCGCCCAGTCCTGCTGCAGTGAGCACATAGCCTTTGTAGCACTGGGTTAGGAAAGGTTTAACTGTAGGGCCCCTAAGCCTTCGTAGCACTGTTAGGTTTACCTGCGGGACCCCAAGCATTTATGGTACTGGTAGGAACAGTGTATCTGTGGGGTCCCCAGGGACCCGTTATGTTCATTTTATTAACGAATCACATCTGAGAGGTGAGTGTTTCACTGAGGGTTGTGGTCTCTTTCTCATGCAATACACGGGATGGCATTGTTCTCTCTAAGTGAGTGTGAAGACAGAAGACTTCTATTCTCTGGTGAGTTGCCCTCCTGTTTATTGGCTCCTGTCCAGATCCTGGCCCTGCTTTAACAATTCAAGATTAATGTTCAGTAGTGGCAGTCACAGTATAAGGACTGTGAGCAAGACCTGTTGTCCTAGGAAAAATGTCTCAATGTAGGAAAGGGCCTGTTTTGGACATGGTTAGCCTTCACTTTTTACCTGGAAAATGATATAGTATTTACTGGAAGTGCACAGGGTCCCTGCCAACCAGGTCCCCTGAGCCCGATCTCCTTCCCTTAAGTGTACCTGTCGTTTCCACGATTGTCACCCCATTAGATCACATATAAGTCCCTTGTAAAAGATACCTCTGGTACCAAATGCCTTGTTGTTAAAGAGGGTCTCTAAAGACTGCAGCACAAATTCTGCCACCCTAAGGGACCCCTCACCAATCACATACATACATACATACATACATTCATACACACATACATACATACATACATACTGCCACTGCAGCCTGCGTGTCTTGGTGCATACAAACCTGAAGAGTCGACATGGCACACATCCCTGTATGCGATGCCCATAGGGACTGTCTGAGATATAGGTAAGACACCCCTCTAGCAGGCCTTATATTACAGGCTGCTTTAGGGATATCTCCTGTGAGGGCATATCTGCATGAGCAGATATGCCCCAGCAATATCCGTGTCGATTCCGGGATATTGCAAGTGACCAGGGAAGCTCTATAGTAAGTACATTGGCTGCGCACTTGTCATTACGAGTTCCCCAGCCTCATGAAGGTTTCTCTAAAATATGGGATATTTGATACCAAACATCTCAGCATAATAAACCTGCATTGATTGCAGTGTCCGATTGTTAGACCTGTCAGCCCTAGGGTGGTCTTTCCCTATGTTTTTTTTGCCCTTGCCTTATTTTTCCCACCTTCTTTTTGTTGGCCCTTAGGTCTTCGGGCACCTTTTCATGGCTAATCCATGTTAGGGTGCAGGTGCTCTCTACTTCAAACATGGCTGCCACTAGCCCCTGCTACTGCATCGTGGTCTTTTTAGTGTAGCACCCTAGCTGCCAGGAGCAGGCTGGATCCCCATACAATGTTGCAATGCCAGCCACCCATCCCCTGTCCATAGGTAGAGTGGGGAAGCTCCTGGAACCTTCCAGAAGAAAGGCAGACCTGATTTTTGCCGCCTTAGAGAGTGGTTACCTGACCTGGGCACACTTAAGCAAGGGAGGGAACTTTTTCTAGTCAGTTGGGGCATCACTGACCTGGGGAACCCACGCCGCAGTTTTAGGCGGGAGGGCCTAGATAGGAACCTATGCTACTGGGAGTGACAGGATTTAGGTGCGGCCTCTTAAGCTGGGTGAGGTGTCCTAGACTAGCCCCCTGATCTGGCCCAGCGCCGGGAACCCCAGGGTCCATCTGCAGTGACTGAGGAAAATTAATCTAGCCTCCAACTCAACCCCCCCCTCTTCAACTTCAAGTAACCAACATCCAAGGGCACAGAACCATCCAAGCGCCAAGAAGTTTACTTCCCTATGACCAGAGACTTCTGGGGGATCGACCAGGTACTGGACTGTGCTGCCCTGCCTGCAGTGGGCCCACCTTGTCCCACTTGTCTCCCCTTGACTGAACTGTTCTGCTCCCTATTCTGCCTGCAGCCCCTGCTGAACTGGGAACATTAGCGCTATATTCAATTCCCCTGCCCAGCGCTGTATGCGAGATTGCCTCCCCTCCTGCCAGCACTGCCTGCTGACTAACTGGCCAAGTGCTGTACTCTGTGGCCCTGCCATGCGCCGAGAAGCATCACCTCCGAGCGCTGGATTGCCCAATACCACGCGCTCTCCTGTGCTCGCTGATTTGGCCCCCACGAGTAGCGCTGCGGCGCTTGGATACCACCTCCTCGAGGCGCTATTGGCACCCCCACTCACCGCCGCAGCCCGGAGCTGTCGTGCCGTCCGAGGCACCTGAGGAGGCCGTGCCCCCATCGCGGTGGCGGCGCCGCCCACGCATCACCCCTGAGGCGCTGCCATCGCGCGGTAACCTGGGTCGGCCTCGATCTCTCCCTCGGCGGCCCCCGTATGTGAGGAGGGGGCCGCCGTATCCCGTGCATCAGGCCGTGGTAGGCCCGAAGCCAGAGCGGGCCCCACGTGACCAGGGCGCTCCTCCGCCCCCGCCCCCGGGCGCCACGCTGCCATTGGCTAAGGCAGACGCGCCTTCGAGGTGGACGACTCGGTTGGCTGGAGCCGCCCCGGCCCGGTCCTGATTTGCCCTGACCGGAGCTTTGCCTGTGGGCCCTGAGACGGCCCATAATCATCGCGGAGGGGGTCGTGGAGCCCTCGAGCCCCCTCCGTTCAGCCCCATCTGTTGGTCTCGCCCCGGCCCCGGCGCTGGTGCCTAGAAGCCGCACCTGCACCGCGCTGGGCCGAGTGAGGCCCCGGGAGGGCCGCAAACCCCTCCCCTCCACCAGAGTCTGCGCAAGGGCCCCGGAGGGCCGAAAAACACCAGGTAACCCCCGGGAAGGAGGGCGGTAGGCCGGGTAAGGCCCGAGGTCGCCCCTCCCCCGGGGAAAACTGAGACTGGGCCCCGTTGGCCCCCCTTAATGTGCCTCGAGAACTGGGAGGTTTGGGGACAGACACTTTCCCCACTGTATTGTTCTGCCTGCCAGTTTCCGGCCTGTAGTGCTCATGTTTACGCCAATATTTACAAGCCTGCTAATGGAATGGTGATCTTTTTCACTGTACTGAATTTCGTGCAGGGGCGGGCTTCTACAGTTCCTGATGGGACCGAACTGTGATACTTATTGATTCATTCCAGTGTTATTCTGATGGTCTGATTTTGGTCGCAAGACTGTTGATATTTACCAGAGGAAATGTTTATGGTTGCTTCCTACAGGTTAATCCATGGTTTATGAAACTACCTTTTAGCCTGCTGTATAGTATAACGTGACAGGCTGTGTTCTTTGGAGTTATCCGCTGTACTGAAAGCACTTAATGAAATGTTTTACCACTTTACAGGAAATGCAATTTGAAAGGCGTTCATGAAATTTTTTAATGTGGTACTTTAATGCAATGCAAATGATTTACTAATGCATGATTTGCTCTGATCTAAAGCCTATATAAAAGAACTTGATTTTCAAACACAACTACTGGTGTGGACTCCATTATTGCGCCCACTTCGTGTCTCATTGGATGCGTGTGTTGAGTAGCTGCTTTACACGTAAGCCCCTGGCTGCCTTCCTGCTCGAGCCAAGCTACCCCCCAGAGAACTGGTGGTCCCAGCTCTTACATTGGTGGCAGCGGTGGGATCCAGGGCCTGTAGCTACCTAACACCCTCCAGTGGGACAGAGTGCGCTGCAATTAATTGGACACCTATCTTGCTACAAGCAAACTCAATTGCCCACCAATGTCTAGTCTGCAAAGTGTGTAGGAACCTGTGTTGACCCAGCATTGTTGCCTACTTCCTAGAATCTTTCTTTCAGGTAATCTGGGTCCCCACCTGACAAAATGGAGTTCCAGCTGGCTGACCTTGATAGGTACACTGTAGTGCAGTTAAGGGAGTTTTGTCAGGGGATGGGGGTGCCTGTGGGGACGAGAGCTGTCAAAGAAGAGCTCCGTACCGCCTTGAGGGCATGGGTAAGGGCCCACCCAGAGGAGGAAGAGGATGGCGAACAGGTCACACATGGGGAGGCGGATACTCAGGAAGACCCAGGCCTATTCAACATTGACATGTCCGACAATGTGTTGCCAGGAAGACGTTCTGGGGCAGGGACTAGTGTATCTAGGGGGAGTGCATTGTCGCAGGAGTACGAGGACACGAAGGAGGAGATGCGATTGAAGTGGGAGCTTGCCAAGTTAGAGCACGAGAGGGAAGATAAGAAGCTGGCTTTAAAGAGAGAAAGACTAGCTATGGAGGAAAGGAAGCTGGCACATGAGCTTCAGCTCAAGGAAATAGAGCTGAGAGCATTACAGTTGAGTGCGCCAGGAAGTCCTAATGGTGGCAGCGTACCAGGAGCTCATCAGGAGCCCAGATTCTGGTTACCCAAGGAGGTGATAGCGAGCTACACCAAGGGGGATGACATTGCCAGGTGGTTGGAGGTGTATGAAGTGGCCTTGACTGGCCATGGGGTGCCTGAGAAACACTGGGGAGGTGGTTTGTACCGGTATATACCTCCTGACGTCAGAGACTCACTTCTGTATCTGGATAAGGCAAACCAGTTTAGGTATTCCCCCATGAAGGAGGCGCTTATCAAGCATTTTGGCCTCAACCCTGAAAGGTATCGCCAGAGGTTTTGTAGCAGCCATAAGCTGTCCACGCAGAATTGGGTGGATTTTTTTAAATATGCCCGTAAGGCTCTAGATGGTTGGGTGCGTGGCAGCGAGGTGCGTGATTTTGAGGGTCTGTATAACCTTTTTTTGAGAGAGCACCTCCTGGATAAGTGTTTTCCGGAGTTGCGCCAACATCTGGTGGACCGCAAGCTTACTGATCCCCGTGAGCTTGCGGAGGAGGCGGATACTTGGGTTAGCACCCGGGTGTCACACAAGGGCCCCTGGAGAGATGGCCCAAAAGGCGGAGAGGGCGCCCCTCAGAAGAAAGAGGGTGGAGATAAAAGACCGGAGTTCTCACGAGGCCCACAAACTAGACAGCTTGGGAAAGGAGTAGGTACCCCATCTCAGAACCGTTCCCCAAAACCCACCTACCCTGACAAGAGTCAGCAGCCAAAAGTAGTCCGGTGCTATGAGTGCGGAGAGGTCGGACACTACAAGGGAGATGCCCAGTGTCGCAAACGACCTCCAGCCCCCATTGGTGGCAAGAGTCCGGGGGTGGCTAGCGTAGTGTTTGGGTGGGAGCTGCCCCTAGATAGGGAAGGGGAGTTGACAGGCCTGACCCTGGTTTCACTTGGGGATAGAGAGATGGTCCCAGTGACGCCCTTACCATCGAATACTGCTAAGTACCAGCAGAGGGTGAAGATCAATGGGGAGGAGGTGGACGCTCTGAGGGACACAGGAGCCAGCATGACCACCGTAGTGAGGCGGCTGGTGTCCCCTGAGCAGATTGTTCCTGATGTGTACCATCCGGCCGTGTTGGGTGACGGCAGTATGAGCTACTATCCGGTGGCTCAAGTTCCCTTTGATTGGGGAGGAGTGTCAGGCCCGTTGAGAGTCGCGATCAGCCCTGCCTTGCCTATGGACTGTCTGCTCGGTAATGACCTCGAACATACCACCTGGAAGGAAGTGGAGTTTAAGGCCCACACTGAGATGCTGGGATTACCAGGGTGGACTTGCGTAGTCACGCTGTCCATGGCTGCCCGGCAAGAAGCTCAACCGGGTTGGAGCCTGAAACAGCGGCCCAACCCAATGTCGGTCCAGAGGAGAGTGTTGTGAAGGACACACCCCGTGTGATGGATGGGGAGCCCGCGGAGGTAACCCCGGAGTCCGTGGAGGCGGATGTTGTTCCCGTGGGGGACTTGCCGACCCTTGCCGAGTGGCATATGGAAGGATGGCCTACCCGGGAGGAATTCTGGCGGGCGCAGAAGGAGTGCCCCACGCTTGAAGGCATGCGGCGACAGGCCGAAGCCCAAGCGGTCAACCAAGAGATCGGCAGTTATCACGTGTATTGGGAGGATGGCCTCCTGTACAGTGAGCCAAGGGTTCCGGTGCATGGGTCCTCAAGGGCCTTAGTGGTCCCCCAGTGCTACCGGGCCTTTTTGATGGAACTGGCGCATGAGATACCCTTAGCTGGACACCTGGGCCAGGACAAGACCTTTGCGAGGCTCGTCCCACACTTTTATTGGCCCAGGATGAGAGTTGCCTCTGACACCTATTGCAAGACCTGCAAGACTTGCCAGGCCAGTGGCAAGACGGGGACCAAATTGAAGACCCCATTGGAACCACTCCTGGTGGTCGGGACCCCTTTCGAGCGGGTCGGTATTGACATCGTTGGGCCGTTGGACCCTCCGACCTCTGCGGGGCATCGGTTCATCTTGCTATTGGTGGACCACGCCACTCGGTACCCGGACGCCATCCCTCTGAGGACCGTTACTGCACCTGTGGTGGCGTGGGCCCTAATGGGGATATTCACCCGAGTAGGATTCCCCAAGGTCGTGGTGTCGGACAGGGGCACAAATTTCATGTCGGCCTACATGCAGGCCATGTGGAAGGAGTGCGGAGTGACCTATCGGTTCTCCACTCTTTACCACCCCCAGACTAACGGGTTTGTAGAGCGCTTCAATAAGACCTTGAAGAGGATGATCCGGAGCCTGCCAGAAGACTAGAGGTGGAAATGGGACATCCTCCTCCCTTGCTTGTTGTTCTCGTATCGCGAGCTACCCCAGAAGGGAGTCGGGTTCATCCCCTTCGAATTGCTCTATGGCCATCCCGTTAGGGGACCCCTCAGTCTGGTCAAAGAGGGGTGGGAGAAGACTTCGAAGAAGCTTCCCCGTGATGTTGTCAGCTAAATGCTGGCATTCCGCAGCCAGATGGCCAAGCTGTGGAAGGAAGCCTCAGACAACTTAGAGGCTAGCCAAGCCGTCATGAAGGAGTGGTAGGACCGCAACGCTCAGACGGTAGAGTTGGACGCTGGACAGAAGGTGTGGGTCATGGAGCCTGGGGAGCTTAGTGCCCTCCAGGACCGGTGGACTGGTCCGTACGAGATTGTGGATCGTCGAGGCCAGACCACCTACGTCGTGGACTTGAAGACCCCCCGACAGCCCCACCGGGTGCTCCACGTCAACCGCCTGAAGCCTCACCATGAGCGATTGGAGCTTGCTCTCCTCATGGTGACGGATGGGAGCGAGGAGGAGGAAAGTAAGCCTCTTCCTGACCTTCTAGCGGCTCAGGAGAAGGATGGTTCAGTGGAGGGAGTTGTCCTCTCCCCATCCTTGACCCCAGAACAGCAGAGGGACTGCCGCCAGGTATTGGCGCAGCACGCCTCGTTGTTCTCCCTCACGCCTGGAATCACACATCTGTGTACCCATGATGTGGACACAGGGGACAGTCCGCTAGTGAAAACCAAGTCTTACCGGCTGTCCAAGAAGGTGAAGAACAGCATCCAGGGTGAGGTGACCAAGATGCTGGAACTGGGAGTGATCAAACCCTCCAGCAGCCCGTGGGCTAGTCCGGTTGTGCTGGTGCCGAAAGCAGCTCCACCGGGCACCACACCAGAACTTCGGTTCTGTGTGGACTATCGGGGGTTGAACTCTGTCACCAAGACAGATGCTCACCCGATACCACGGGCGGATGAACTGATTGACCGGCTGGGAGCCGCCAAGTACCTCAGCACCATCGACTTGACATCAGGATACTGGAAGATTGCCATGGCCGATGGAGCGAAGGAGAAGACAGTGTTCTCCACCCCCGAGGGCCACTTCCAATTTCGAGTGATGCCCTTCGGGCTCAAGAATGCTCCGGCCACCTTCCAGCGGTTGGTGAACCAAGTGCTATCTGGCCTGGAGGCCTTCTCAGCAGCTTATCTGGATGACATAGCTATCTTCAGTAGCACCTGGCAGGACCATCTGCAGCATCTCCAGGAGGTGCTGCGGGCGTTACAACGTGCTGGCCTCAACATCAAGGCTAGTAAGTGCCAGATTAGACAGGGATCTGGTGGGCGGAGGTAAGGTGCAACCCCTCCAGGCCAAAATTGAGACCATCATGGCCTGGGAGCCCCCCCAAAACTCAGATGGAGGTCCAAGCTTTTCCTCTGCCACACTGGCTATTACCGCAGGTTCAGCAAGGGTTATGGCACCATCGTGGCCCCCTTGACCGAGTTGACGTCCAAAAAGCAGCCACGCAAGGAATTGCACACAGAGTGCCCCTTAGAGGGGTCCCCTAAGATCTACCAATCCTTAGTGTGATCATCGACTGGCCTGAGCCAGCCTGCTACCACCAGACAGTGTTCTGTTCTCATGGGTAGAGTGCCTGCGCACTCTGAGGTCGATAACAATGCCTTTCCTGGGTGGAGGTGTTCACACTTACCCCTGGTCAGGCAGAGCCATCTGTGGCAGGGATTTTCAAAGGCCTTGGTAATGTGACCCCAGCCTCTTCTGTTAGAGGGAGCAAGCGATCTTCCTGTCCTCACCCCCTTTTAGATGCAAGGACAGGTGGGAAACCTTAGAAACAACAGGAGGTGTGCCCCCGTCCCCTCTGCCAACTCTACCCCTCAGGTGCTGGAGGCGAGGTGAAGTACACTTTGTAGTGCCCACCATCTTGAAGATGGTGGGACTTATCCAATCAGGGCTAGGACTGTGTCCCCTTCCCACAGGAGGTGGGCTTGATAGAGGGTATAGACACCCCAGGAAAGGGGCCCATTAGACTCTACCTGTCACTGCCTCGTAACACCCTTAAATCAAGATTTTAGGTGGCATAGCCAGACCCTGAATTTCAGTTCTAGGCGACCTAAGAAGAGCCGGGCACTGCGGCCTTCTCTGCTGGTGAGGATCTGTGGAGAACTATGGACTTGCAGCCCAGCGACCTTCAGAACCTTGGGAGGACAACCTGCCTTCAATAAAGGTCAATCTAGTTTTATGTAGTTGGATTTGGCCAGGGAGTGTCAGGACAAGCCAAGCTATGTTACTGACCTCACACCATCATCAGGGGGTGCTGCCTGAGGGTGTACTGGCCTCACACCATCATCGGGCGTTGCAGGGGGCAGGTGTACTGACCTCACACCATGATCAGGGGGTGCAAGGGGCAGGTGTACTGACCTCACACCATGATCAGGGGGTGCAAGGGGCAGGTGTACTGACCTCACCCCATCATCAGGGGGTGCAGCCTGAGGGGTACTGGCCTCACCCCATCATCAGGGGGTGCAGCCTGCAGGTGTACTGACCTCACACCATCAGGGGGTGCAGGGAGCAGGTGTACTGACCTCACATCATCATCGGGGGTGCAGGGGGCAGGTGTACTGACCTCACACCATCATCAGGGCATGCAGGGGGCAGGTGAACTGATATCACACCATCATCAAGAGAGGTCAGGGGCCAGGTGTCTTGACCTCACACCATCATCAGGGGGTGCAGCTTGAGGGGTACTGACCTCACACCATCACCAGGGGGTGCAGCCTGCAGGTGTACTGGCCTCCAACCATCACCAGGGGGTGCGGCCTGCAGGTGTACTGGCCTCCCACCATCATCAGGGGTGCAGGGGGCAGGTGTACTGACCTCACACCATCATCAAGGCGTGCAGGAAGCAGGTGTACTGATCTCACACCATCATCAAGGGGGTCAGGTGTATTGACCTCACACCATCATCAGGGGGTGCAGCCTGCGGTGTAATGACCTCTCGCCTTCATCGGGGTTGCAGCCTGAGGTGTACTGACCTCAGAGTGACCCGTGACCCTGTTTTCAGGCCAGGTCGCTCCCCTGACGCGTTAGCTCGCCGTGCTAGTGCTGTGTCTGCCCTGTGCCTCGCTGCTGCCGCCGGTTCGATCCCTGGTGGTCCAGTGGGCGTAAGCTTGCTCTCTATTCTGCTCTTTATTGCCTTTATTCTGCTGCCGATTGTACTGTCTCCACTGTGTTACTCTTTTCTTTTTGATTCACGTTCTGTGCCCCATTGACTGTACAGTGTTGCCTGTGCTCCCTTAGCGTTTTTTCTTTTGTGCCCCTTTGCGTTCAGGTGTACTGACCTCACTCCATCATCAGGGGGTGCAGGGAGCAGGTGTACTGACCTCACACCATCATCAGGGGGTGCAGGGAGCTGCACTCTCTGATGATGGCGAAGTCAGCCTTCCTATAAGAAAAACGGGCTGCATTTAATTAAAGAAAGAAAAAAAAAAAGCTGCTTCATTAAAAAGAAGTCCCAGACATGGTGGTCTGCTGAGCCCAGCAGGCCACCATCCCTGGTAGGGCTGGCATGCCCAATGGGCTCGCAAATTTCGAGAGCCTCATTAATATTAATGAGCCTTGCAATTTGCGACCCCGATCTAGTGTTGGTAGACAGCGGCAACCATCGCTCGCTGCAGTGGTGGAACCCTCAAAACTTAGCAAAAGGGCAGCCTTTCATAGACCCGATTCCACAGTAACCGGTTGGGGTGCCCATCTTCAACATTACAAAGTCCAGGGGCTGCGGTCGGACAAACACAAACGTCTCCACATCAACTACCTGGAACATCTAGCAGTGTTCCTAGCACTCAGCTTTTCTCACCCAACTTGTAGGCAAGACTGTCTTAGTTTGCACGGACAACATGACAGCAATGTACTACCTACAGAAACAGGGAGGGACCCCCTCTCTCCAGCTGTAGCACCTTGCACAAAGTATTTGGGATTTGGCGATTCACCAGAAAATCTATCTCCTAGCAGAACACCTCCCAGGAGTAGACCATCAGTTGCAGACCTGCTCAGCAGACACAGGTAGCAAGTCCACGTGTGGGAACTTAATCTCAAGTTCTTCTTCCCTACGTTCAAAAGTGAGGGTTTCCACAGATAGATCTGTTTGCCACAGTGCAATGCCCTATGGATGATTTGGTCAGGGATATTTGCTTATGCTTTTCCGCCACTCCTGCTAATTCCATTACTAGTTCGGAAGCTCAGACAAACGTCCTGGTTAAAAAAGGCTTGTTGGATGTTGGAGGCAGGTTACGACCTCTCACATACCGGTATGCGAAGGAGGCACTACAGGTCCCAGGCAGGCTCTGCCCAAAATTGCTGGTCATCCCCTAGCCACTTCACATCCTTGAAGTGATTGACAGCTAAAACAAGCGTGTTACTGAGAAGGGAATCCCCCGTCTCACACATAGTGAAACACATAGTCTGGTTTACACATTCACTAAATCTTAGTTTGCACTCACATAATTTTATATAGGTCCTGAGGAAAGCCAGCATATTCATAAGGCACTGGCTGAAACATGTCGACCCACCTTTGGATGTGAGAGGTCGTAATCTGCCTCCAACATCCAACAAGCCTTTTTTAACCGCTGACGGAGGCCCAGTGTAATATTTAACATTGCAGCTTTAATAAAATCTTAAGGATGTCATTAGTTATGTCAGTGAATGTTGTTATGGATATGTTCTAATTTCAGTCAGTTGATGTCTGCTGGCATTGTATGTGGATGGGATCTTTATTCCTGGATTAAACTTTACTGAATATACCTTCCTGTATCTTGGATTCATTAATGAAGATACTTCACTGGCGTAGTCGGCATTGGAAACTTTAAAAGGAATACATGGATGTTTTATGAAAATATCCCAACATCAGTTTTGTGAGGAGGAAAACCAACTTCAGAACTTAATCCTTTCTTAACTGGCAACCAGCATTTGATACTATCATCTCTTGATTACATCACTATCAAGATTTCAACATCAACAACCTTGATTGTAATCTTCGTGAGTAGAAACTGTTTTTTTTACCACTTTACCTATATCAAGCTCCTATGCTACTCAAGCCCTTCATCTAAGACAGTCCTTGCGCTAAGCTTCTTTGTTTTTAACTTTATCTGCAAGCTCAAGCGTTTGAAACCATCACGCAGCCTGATTAATATTGCCTACAGCGAAAACATCTCGAGTTTCTATTACTTTTATACTGTGCGCAAGCTTTTGGACATAATTGTGGGCTAAATCTCAGTGAATTAACTTTGTAAACTGTTTGGAGTTAGCCCTTGCAATCAGCTGTGTAAAACATAGTATCTGTGAAAAACAAAGTATTAGAGGCGCGTAAAATTCAGCCAGCTGTAATTTATCTGCCATCGCGTGGTCTCTAATTGAAAATACACGAACTGGTTGAATGCGAGCAGCCCAATGGTATCTGTCATCGCTCGCTCTCTAATTGAATGTAAGCAAGCTTTGACCGCGAGCAGCCCAATGGTATCTGTCATCGCTCGCGTTCTCACTAAGTGAATGTAAACAAGTTTTAAACACGAGCGTAGCCTCTGATTGAACACGAGCAGCGTTACAGCGTTATGATTTCTGTCTCCGCTCGCGTGCTCTCTAATTGACTATAAATAAGCTTTGAGCACGAGCACTACCGCCAAAGCGTTAAGAGGCTGTCATCGCGTCATCTCTCTCTGAATATAAACAAGTTTCGGAATGTGAAGAGCGTGTGCAGCCAAGCTTGAAGAGAGCTCGCGTCGCGTCTTTTGTCTTTATAATAAATAATTTACCGAGTGACAAGAGTGTGTGCAGCCAAGCTTGAAGGGAGCAATTACCACGTGCAGTCAAGCTTGAAGGGAGCAATTACCACGTGCAGCCATGCTTGAAGGGAGCAATTATCGCGCATTTGGTCTTCACTACACTTTTACATGAAATAAACTTGTGGTTGTTTACTCACATTTAAACCAACTTCTTTTAAAAAGGATTTTTGTTTTTGTAACTCACCATAACCAACATTTATTCAAACTAATAACTGTTATTTCGAAGGATTTTGAATCTTACCTTCTCTTCCTTGGTGTCTTCAACCATCTGCAGTTATTTAAGAAGAATTTCAAAAGAAAGATTTTGATTGGGTTATACATTTTTGGTTTGTGTATTTTGATTGGGTGTTGTACTTCCTGTTTATTTTATTTTTTTAAAAACAAGGGCAATAGTTTGTAAAAACAAGTCATAGTATTCACCTTCACTATTTATTTACTACAGTGTCTTTGCAGAATTTAACAAAATGCAAAATGTTACAGCTGCACCATTCTTTTTATCTAGTCCTGGTGAACCTCCTATTAGATGGAAAAAATGAAAGTAGTCTTTGAACGTTATGCCAAAGTTTGTGGGACTTCTCTCAGTGCTGAGAGAAAATGTTCTTTATTGCTTCATTGTTTAGGATCTGAAGGCCAAGATATTTTTGATGATTTGCCTGATCTTCCTCCTTCAGAGGCAAATGGTTTAAATGAATATGAAATTAGCATAAAGAAGTTAGATATACACTTTTTGCCTAAAGTTAGTACTATTCTTGAAAGGTACCAATTCACTAAATGTATGCAAAATGATGAAGAAACTATTGAATGTTATGTAACTCGTTTAAGAAAGCTTGCATCTTCATGCAAATTTGGAGCTTTAATTGATGAACGTATTCTTGATCAATTTATGTTTGGTTGTGGGATAGAAAAAGTTCGAGATGAGTTATGGCTAAAAGATGAACCTTCACTTGATGAGGTATTATCTATTGCCAAGCGTATAGAACATTCTCTTAAATGTGTGGCTATAATCAAAAAAAGTGCTGAAAAAGAAAATAAGGTCCAGATGGTAAAGACTAAAAATGATAAATATGTCAAAGATGCCACTAGACCAGAGTTTAAAAAATCTGGTTCCGAACTTAAATGTTTCAGATGCGGCAAACCAGGTCATCTTGCTAATGACAAAAAATGTCCTGCTCTCAAACAAACATGTTCTAAATGTAAATTGAAAGGTCATGTCTCCTCTTTGTGTAAAACAAAAATTAGATCTAAGGTAAAAGAGGTAGAAATTTTTGAGAGAACTTCTTCAGGATCTGATTGTGATATTGAAGTTGTTCAAGCTATTGGGGATGGTGGCGTAATCCCGCGTAAAAGATCTGATCCCATTGATGAAATATTAGTTGAAGGCGAAAAACCAAAGTTTTGTTCGATTCTGGTGCCAAAATTACCATCATTTCTGATGAATTTTTCACTAGGAAATTGAAAGGTAAGGTATCTCTTATAAAACCTGACATCATTCCATTAGGATATGACAAGAAACCCATAAAACTACATGGTTATTTTATGGGTCTTATAGAATACAAGTCTAGGTTTGTGTCTGGTAAAGTGTATGTCTCGAAGAAGGGAGACAGTATCATCAGCTGGTTTCATCAAGGTGATTTGGGTGTTTATTTAGATCCTAATGCCACTCCTTGCATACAATTGAGAGACAGAATTCTCAATGTTATAAATGAAGAAGAAAAATTAATTGAAGAGAAGAAATTAATTGAAGGGAAGTTAATGGAAGACAAATTTACATGTGAGTTAAAAGAGAAATTTCCCAATGTTTTTAAAGAAACTCTAGGTTGTCTTAAAGGTTATCAACATAAGATATGGGTAAAGAAGGACTCTATTCCTGTAAGCTGTAAGGTCCGGGGTGTACCTTTAGCTGTAAAAGAAGATATGAAAATAGAGATTGGAAAACTCATTGAAAATGGCATAATTGAAGAAATAGAGGGTTGTGAATGGATGGCTCCGGTCGTCGTAGCGCGAAAACCTAATGGCGATTTGCGCTTATGCATTGATCTCAGGCAACTGAATAAATGTGTAATTGTTGATAGATATCCTTTACCTAATATTGCAGAGTTATTGGTATTGTTAGGAAATGCCAAAGTCTTTAGTACAATAGATCTTACCTCTGCCTATCACCAGATTGAATTGGAGGAGTCTTGCAGAGATCTTACATCTTTTATTACACCTTTTGGCACGTATAGATTCAAGAGGATGCCATTTGGGTTGGTATCTGCTTCTTCTGTGTTTCAGCGAGTTATGGAAAAAGTATTAAAAGATGTTCCTGGTGTTTGCATATATCAAGATGATGTATTAATCTTTGCAGATAATGTGTCTGACCATGATATTACATTAAATATGGTATTGGAAAGATTCAGCAAACACAACCTCACTGTGAAAGCAAGCAAATGTAAATTCAGGTCTGATTCTATTAATTATTTAGGACATAACATTTCAGGTGATGGCGTGAAACCTAAATCCGAATTGGTAGACACCATAAACAAAATGGTGGCACCGGAAAATAAAACTGAACTCATGAAGCTTTTAGGCATGATAGAATATTATGCAAAATTTGTCAAAGGCTTTGCTGAATTAACAGTAAACATGAGGTGTTTGTTGAGGAAAGGTGTGGAATTTCAGTGGTCTGATCAATGTGAGAATGAGTTTGTTGAAATTAAACAAAGGTTAAACAGTGCTCCTGCGCTAAAAAGTTTCAATCCTAAGTTCAAATCTATTCTAGTCACTGATGCTAGTGAGAAAGGGTTAGGTGCTGTTTTGAAGCAGAATGGTCCTGAAGGCATGCAAACCATAACGTTTCTGTCCAGAAGTTTGAGAGATGCTGAAACTCGTTATTCCGTTGTAGAGAGGGAAGCATTGGCTGTGTTTTGGGCAGTGAGAAAGCTAAAGAAATTTCTTTGGGGTCTGGTCTTTGATGTCCATACTGATCATAAACCCTTAGTGGAAATTTTTAGCAAGAAAGGTTTGGATCTGATATCTGGTAGGATATCAAAATGGGTTATTGGCCTACAAGAATATAGCTTTGGTATTCAATACATTCCAGGTGTGGATAATGGAATAGCAGATGTTCTCTCACGTTTAGTTTCTAATATAGATTTGGAAGATGATTATTTGGATTTTGATGATGAACTAGTTTGTTCTGTGGATTATGAATTTCTATCTGAGAAGAAATGGTCTGAAGAGTTGGGGAAAGATGTTACTTTATGTGAGGTTATGTCCTTGTTGAAAAATGGTTGGGTCAATTGCAAAGTAGGTTCTGCTTTGACTAAGCCTTTTTGGACGGTTCGCAATGAATTATCTGTTGATAATGATTTACTGTTTCGTGGGACAAAGGTTGATTCCTCCATCTAGTCTTAGGAAAGATTTGATAGATTTCGTTCATGTTGCTCATTGGGTTTATCCAAAAGTAAGGAGAGGCTTCGCATGTCATATTGGTGGCCGGGCATGGATAAAATGGTTGAAAGGGTGATTAGAGATTGTATACACTGTAATGTTAGTGACAAGTCTTACAGTACGCACACACAACCTATGTTTTTAAGAAGAAGACCTAATGGTCCTTGGCAGGACATAGCTCTGGATTTAGTGGGTCCCATACAACATAGAGATTCTCAGGTTTTTATACTGGTGGTTATTGACATGTACTCAAGATGGCCAGAGGTATTTTTTTGTCAGGAATTGATTCAAGTAAGATTATCCAATGTTTGAGTGAGTTATTTTGCAGAGAAGGTCTTCCTGCAACCATCTTATCAGATAATGGTGTTCAATTTGTTTCCAAGGAAATGGAACATTATTTATCTTCTAGGGGTATTGCACATAAGACCTGTTCTCTTTACCACCCTGAGGCCAATGGTATGGTCGAGAGATTTAACAAAGTAATCAAGGACACTATTAGTTTAGCTAAAAACTTGTCTTCTGATTGGAAAAAATGTGTTTTGGGAAAAATAGAAGAATACCGTTACACTCCTCATGCTACAACTGGGAAGACTCCATTTTTATTGTTTCGTGGGAGAATTCCTAATACGCATGTTGAACCTTTTTGGGTTAATAAGTATGAAGTGTTGAAGGGTAAAGAGTGTGTGTGCAACAAAGATGAAATTGTTAAAAATGAGATGGATAAAGCTGAACGTAGAAAAGCATATTTTGATGTTAAAAAAGTGTAAAAAAAACTGTTGTCTGTGTTGGTGATTTAGTCATGGTCAGGCGACCTGGTAAGGTGGGTTGTTCTGAAACAAAATTCATAAAACCTATCAAAGTGATCAAAATCTTTAACAATGCTGTACAAACTCAAGATCATCGCATTTGGAATTCAAATAGAATTGTCATTGTTAGAAGGAAATTGCAAGGAGGTGAACATGTTAACTCCAAGGACAACAATTTGGAAAATTGTAAAGCAATTAATTCTGGAAATCTTAGGTTTTCTTCACGAGTGTCTAGAAGACCTGGTCATCTTTCTGATTTTGTATAATTTGTGTACTTTAATAATTTCTGTAAGTTGTGCACCTTATTTTTTTGGTTTTTTTGGAGGGAAGGAGATGTGTAATATTTAACACTGCAGCTTTAATAGAATCTTAAGGATGTCATTAGTTATGTCAGTGAATGTTGTTATGGATATGTTCTAATTTCAGTCAGTTGATGTCTGCTGGCATTGTATGTGGATGGGATCTTTATTCCTGGATTAAACTTTACTGAATATACCTTCCTGTATCTTGGATTCATTAATGAAGATACTTCACCCAGTTATTAAAGTTTAATTTACCCTCGGGTACTGGGACCCCCGCCAAGCCGTTTTAATATCACAATACTTTCCACCTCACACTGCACACTCAGCAATATACCTGCTCCGCTGTAATCAGGCGTTGAAGCACACCCGGGACACGCTAGGTGTTACTGGGTGGGCCCGATGATGAAGCATGCCACCAACTAGGTTGGTTGGTGAGGGCTTCATGAACACACCTACAAGCCCTGACAAAACATATCAGAGTCCTTTAATACTTATTTACAAACAACAGAAGTGGGCACTCTTCTGTTGTTTGTAACTACTACCCGGGGGACCGAGAGTGCTCCTTCCCTCTCTCTCTAGTTGTTGTTATTATTCCTTTAATACTTAGTCATGAATGAGCTAGTCTCCTTTTGATTTAACATATATAACCCACGGGGATACGGACTAGCTACCTGGTCCTCTCTCTCTCTTTTGATACGCACATATATCACTATTAATTGAACCATCAGAATTCTTGTATAGAATTTATGTGCTGCAATGATAATAGAGCAAAAGACACACAATTGATGGACGGAATGCAGAACAAATCAAAACATTCACCCCCAGTCAAGAGATCTGGGTAAATCCATCATTATTTTGCTCACCCTGCCACCCCAGTTCAGACATGGCCATATGCAAATGAGTCTTGACCCTGTGCCTCATGGGAACAGTCCAGCCCGAACTGCAATGATAATAGAAGCAGATAAAAGTCATTAGCAAAATAAGCACTTTGAACAGAATAAATAGTTCCACCATCTTTTAAAACAATGTACATATGCAAGCATATGATAACTGTACATAGCGCTTTCCTACTATGCTTTCCCGTGTGTGTGTGTGTGTGTGTCTGTTGGTCTCTGTGTGTCTGTCTTTCATTCCCTGTAGGGAAAGTATGTAGCTCCCCATTCTAGAAGAGTCGGTCAAGAAGGAGCACACTGCATTGAATAATTTCTCGGTATGCACTTTTTATTAGTATTACAGGAAATCCCAATGATTGATAGTCTCTGTTATATTCTTCTTTCCCACAGGGTCATCCACTTCAGTCCCTTAGGTGAGCCTCGGCCGCCGTCATCCCTCGGACAGAAGGAAAAGACTCAGGTAAGTGTTTTTGCTTCATGGTTTAGTCAAGGGAGGATGTGAGGGATAAATAATAGCTATGCATAAATGTGAAGGGAAGGTGTAGAGGTTGGAGCAACCAAAAGAAAAAGAGTAGCTGATGATTTCTGCTCTTGTCTTTGTTTCCGTCTCACTTATTTCCTTTTCTCTGGGTCCCTTTCACCCCTCAGCCTCCCCTCCTGTCCCTCTCTTACTCAGCCCCTTTCCAAAAGCCCGTAGACGCCCACGCACCTGGAAGAGCCACGTCCCTCCGGGGCAGTGGCGTGGTGACTCTGAGTCCTTCAGTGAGGTCTGGTCTTCTGTTTCGGCTTTTCCTCCTCCACCAGGTTCGAGTGTTCTGCTCGGCGACAAGCTGTGACCTCCCCTGGGTTCCGGTTCACTCTCTCGGAAGGTTGTTAGTCCTTCTCTGTCTTTCCGGTCTTCCCCCGCTGGTTTGTCCGCCTCGCGTTCCCATGCCGCGTGTAGCTGGACCAACTACTGACCAACCTGACACGCTCTCCACCCCGCCTTCTTCAAGCATGTATCCTCTGATGTCCGTCCACAGCTCCGGTTTAAAAGGGCCGCCTGCCGATTCTCCTCTCTCCACTTCTTGATGACAGCAAAGCGGACATCTGGTAAAAGGGGACTATGAATATAAGAGGGGAGAAATATTTGAAGGGATGGCATGGCACTCCTTATCCTCTATCCCATCGTCTACCACACGGGCTACCTGACATACCCCACCCCCAGACGTTTCCCGTTCAGGGAAATGAGGGATGTGTGAAAGAAAGTCAGCAACTTGGTATGCATAGTATAAAAGATGACAATGCTAAAACTAGTGCCCATCCTGGAATAAAAGAAGACACACCTAAAAATAGCTTATCCTAAAAACCCACCTTCTAAAAACAAGATACCAAACAAAAGGAAAATCTTAGGAGCTTCAGGTGATATTCCTGGTGTCTGATTTACTGGTGCTTGTTTAGGTTTACAGGAGTCCAGAGGTTACATAGCAAACCTTGACTATGCATGGCGTGTATTTTTCATTCATTATTGTCGTATTTATGAAATCCACTCATCGCGTGCCAGAAGGGAGATGTATTTCGCTACAGTTGTTTATATAGTGCCAGACTAGATCAGGTCTGTGTCTCCTGCTCCACAGCTTGTACCCGTAAAAGTGCATCAATGTCTCCTTCCCTTGGAAGCAAATCCCCTTGTATTCCAGTTTAAGCATTTTTATTCTCATAGAATCACTTTCAAAATCCACTGTTCCGCAAGTAAATTCAAATTCAGTCTGTTCCAATTCATTTTGGGGGTTCTCCCTTCATCAGGGGGGCGCATGTGAGGAATCTATGTTGTATGTTGTGTGCGGAAAATAGTGACATAAGAATTAACTTGCAATGCAATCTAATCCTACATATACATAAATGAATAGTTTACTACATGTCCTGGTAGAGCCGAACCGCATGTCTGCGTTTGTGTTATACCAGGGTCTTCGCCTTTTCGATAGTAAGAGCTACTTCTGATCGAGGAGAATGATCCTGATCTCCTGCCTTTATCACGTAGCTAAGGGTAGATAAATGCCAAGCAACTTCATTGCTGCCCTGGAGCGCCCAGTCCTGCTGCAGGGGGGACATAGCATTTGTAGCACTGGGTTAGGAAAGGTTTACCTGTAGGGCCCTAAGCCTTTGTAGCACTGTTAGGTTTACCTGCGGGACCCCAGGCATTTATGGTACTGGTAGGAACGGTGTATCTGTGGGGTTCCCAGGAACCCGTTTTGTTCATTTTATTCTTATTAACGAATCCCATCTGAGAGGTGAGTCTTTCACTGAGGGTTGTGGTCTCTTTCTCATGCAATACACGGGATGGCATTGTTCTCTCTAAGTGAGTGTGAAGACAGAAGACTTCTATTATCGGGTGAGTTGCCCTCCTGTTCATTGGCTCCTGTCCAGATCCTGGCCCTGCTTTAACAATTCAAGATTAATGTTCAGTAGTGGCAGTCACAGTATAAGGACTGTGAGAAAGACCTGTTGTCCTAGGAAAAATGTCTCATTGTAGGAAAGGGCCTGTTTTGGACATGGTTAGCCTTCACTTTTTACCTGGAAAATGATATAGTATTTACTGGAAGTGCACAGGGTCCCTGCCAACCAGGTCCCCTGAACCGATCTCCTTCATTAAGTGCACCAGTCGATTCCACGATTGTCAACGCATTCGCTCACATATAAGTCCCTTGTAAAAGATACCTCTGGTACCAAGGGCCTTGTTGTTAAAGAGGGTTCCTAAAGGCTGCAGCATAAATTATGCCACCCTAAGAGACCCCTCACCAATCACATACATACATACATACATACATACTGCCACTGCAGCTGTGTGTCTTGGTGCAGACAAAAGTGAAGAGTCAACATGGCACACAGCCCTGCATGCGATGCCCATAGGGACTGTCTGAGATATAGGTAAGACACCCCTCTAGCAGGCCTTTTAGTGCATGCTGCTTTAGGGATATCTCCTGCAATGTCCTTGTTGATTCCTGGATATTGCAAGTGACCAGGCAAGCTCTATAGTAAGCACATTGGCTGGACACTTGTCATTACGAGTTCCCCAGCCTCATGAAGGTTTCTCTGAAATATGGGATATTTGATACCAAACATCTCAGCATATTAAACCTGCATTGATTGCAGTGTCCGATTTGTTATAAATTGCACACAGGGTGCCTCTTAGAGGGGTCCCCTAAGATCTACCAATCCTTAGTGTGGTCACCGGCTGGCCTGAGCCAGCCTGCTACCACCAGACAGTGTTCTGTCCTCATGGAGAGAGTGCCTGCGCACTTTGAGGTTGATAACAATGCCTTTCCTGGGTGGAGGTGCTCACACCTCCCCCTCGTCAGGCAGAGCCATCTGTGGCAGGGATTTTCAAAGGCCTTGCCGCCTTGGTAATGCGACCCCAGCCTCTTCTGTTAGAGGGAACAAGCGATCATCCTGGCCTCACCCCCTTTTAGGCGTTTGGCCAGAACAGCCTTAAATGCAACTCCGACAAATCGGAAGTTCTTTTCTTCGGCTGTGCAGCAGACCCCAGATGGAAGGAATGGTGGCCCTCCGCCATGTTTCCGCCGGCCCATGATTCTGAAGCTGCAAACAATCTGGGCATCTTGGTTGACAACACCCTCTCCTTTAAGGCTCAGGTGTCAGGACTAGCAGGGAAGTGCTTTGCATTCTTAAGGATGTTGAGGAAGTTCTTGCCTCTCCTATCATTTGTACATAGAAAGATCACAGTGCAGGCTTTGATAGGATCGCGCTTGGACTATGCCAACATCCTCTACCTCGGGCTGGACTGTTCCCATGAGGCACAGGGTCAAGGCTGATTTGCATATAGCCAGTGTCTGACCAAGGGTGGTGTGGAGAGCAAAAAAAAGATTGATTTAGGCCCAGATCTTTGGACTGGGATGAATGTAAGACATTGTTCTGCATTCTGTCCATCAACTGTGTTTTTTGCAACATCCTCTACCTCGACCTCCCTGACTACCTCCTGAATCGCCTACAGGTTGTCCAGAATTCGGCAGCAGAGGCCATTTATGGCCTAACCAGAAGAACTAGGGCCAGTGACCTTCTCAGGTCACTACACTGGCTACCCGTCAGAAAGCGCATTACTTTTAAGGCCCTGACTACGGCCTTTAAGGTTTTGCACAACACCGGTGCGCCGTACCTGGAAAAAAGGGTCAATCTTTACCTTCCTTCCAGACCCTTGCGGTCATCCGCTATGGTTATGGCTACCATCCCGGTGATCCGGCGTGCCCGATGCGGGGGACGATCTTTCAAATATATTGCCCCGCGTCTTTGGAACTCGCTTCCTTTATCCCTTGGATCCAGTGCCAGTCTTCTTTCCTTTAGAAAAAATGTGAAGACTTTTCTTTTTTCCCAGTAATTGTCCTTTAGTCCGTTATGTACCTACTTTTCCGCTCTGCTGTTGGTTACTGGGCATTGTGTCAACCTGAGCGCCGGGACGCTCCTTGGAGCAGCTGTGCGCTATACAAATAACCCATTAACATAACATAACAGGCGCAAGGACAGGTGGGAAACCTTAGATAGAGCAGGAGGTGCGCCACCGCACTCTCTGTCAACTCCACCCCTCAGGTGCTGGAGGCGAGGTGAGTTACACTTTGTAGTACCCACCATCTTGAAGATGATGGGACTCATCCAATCAGGGTTAGGACTGTGCCCCCTTCCCACAGGAGGTGGGCATGATAGAGGGTATAGACACCCCAGGAAAGGGGCCCATTAGCCTCTACCTGTCACTGCCTTGTAACACCCTTAAATCAAGATTTTAGGTGGCATCCCCAGACCCTGAATTTCAGTTCTTGACGACCTAAGAAGAGCCGGGCACTGCGGCCTTCTCTGCTGGTGAGGCTCTGTAGAGAACTATGGACTTGGTCCCAGTCCTACTGGCCTGTCTGCATCCCTGGATGATCCTGAATCAAAAGTCAAGTCGTCTTGCAGCCCAGCGACCTCCAGAACCTTGGGAGGACTACCTGCCTTCGATAAAGGGCAATCTAGTTTTATGTAGTGGGATTTGGCCAGGGAGTGTCAGGACAAGCCAAGCTATGTTACTCACTCTATATTTGCAGACTTTGTGTTTTTGGTCTAATCACTCTCACTAATGTGCACCGTATGTTCGGTGTCAACACCATCGATTGAGCACTAGTTCAATAAAAAGAGATTTACAAAGTACCTGTGTCGTGGCAAGATAAGCAGTGTGCTGGTCATTTATTCAATCGAGTCTGTTGTTGAACTCTGAGTTCAAGCTGCCTTTAATGTAAACAGGGTCATTGATTTGGCAGTATCAGTATATTTAGTTAAATTAGACAAAAAAGAGTTCTAATTGCCAACTCTCTGACACCCTGAATGACCTCAACTCAATCGCCATCGCCAAGCTTGCCTAGATCCCTCTCCCGCACAGCTCTCCGCGTCCCAAAGGCATCCAGAGAATTGTAGATCAACTTCCTATAGATGGTTGAGATTGCTTTTTCGGTCAGGAGATCAATTAGTAGCTGATCCTCCAGTAGGGATGCATCAGGCAACTGCCCCCCTTCCCGGATGTGACTTTGCAGAGCGTGGCCACCTGCAAATGCCAGAACTGTTTTTAGTCACCTAATTTATACTTTTGTTGTAGGATTGTGAAGGACACAAGCGCCTGTCGCCTCACACATCGCCCGGCCGCTCTAAGCTAATCAATCCCCATTTTGTGAAGCCCTGCAATACTCCCACTGCACTTAAGAGATCACCATCTTACAGTGAAGTAATTTCAGTCAGCTTACCTTCCCAGCCTAAATACTTGGTAGCCTCTCTCCACACCCTTACCACTGTTTGGGTATGAGTAGGTAGGGTGCACTCATACTTTCTTCGATACAGCACCGGGGTGGGGTAACCTCTCTTGCCCATGGCCAATCTATCTACCCGGTAAGCACAATCCTCACAGTCCGCAAAAACCCAGTTGTTGACTGCCACCAGCTGCGTGGCCCAATAATACTTGTGAATGCTCCGGACCGCCAGTCCACCTTAATAAACTCCCCTCTGCAACTTACTCAGCGTGACGCGCCGCCATCCCACAACAGGAGCCGAAGTTCTCAGTCTACCTTTTGAAAAAAAATGTCTGGTGGGATCTTAAAGGACATTTTTTGCACAATGTACAGGAGACCCTGGAGGGTCATCACTTTAAATAGGGCCACCCGATCCAGTAAGGAGAGTGGGAGCGCCCGCAAGTGTGGGGCATCCCAGCGAAGACGGTCTAATTTCGGGAGTATGTTCCTGCCTGTGCTCTCTTGTAATGAACACAACCAAATATTTAAAGCCATGTAGTGCCACCCTAACTGTGCACCTAGAGTGCAGCCGCAGGGTCACTGCCACCAGCAGGAATATTAAGGACTTCTTCCAGTTGATATTATATCCTGATCAACTGGAATACCCCATATGAGAGGTCCTGGTGAACCCAAACATGTGTGAAGAGCATAGGAGACAAGGAACATCCCTGTCGGACGGCAAAGACTCGGTAGACAGTATTATTGAGGCGCATGCGCGCTAGAGGGGCCACAAACTAGAGCTTAACAGCAGCGCCACTGGTTCAGCAAAGGAATCCCCTATTGCATATGGTACTCCATTAAGGTGTCGGAGATTTAAGCGCGTTCCCTGGTGTGGTATAAAGCCCGATTGATCAGGATGTACCACTGTTGCAATTACTGTCCGCAGGCAGATCGCCAGGGCGTTTGCAAGGACCTTAGTCTCAATATTAAGCGGAGAGATAAGTCTTTAAGACCCACACTCAGTTGCTGGTTCGTCCTTTTTGGGATGACCGCCACCTCAGATGTTCTTTGGTCCTCCGGGAGACATCTTTATTTTCAGGCAGTCTGAAACATACTCTGGAGGTACTCCCTGATTTTATCCATCATGATTTTATATAATTCTAACGGGAGCTCATAAGGTCCCGTTGCTTATTTATTTAGCCTGTCAGGTCTTGGTCTAGTGCGTCTAGGGCCTTATTTGTTAGCATTGCAGGGTCAGGTCTTTCAGTCTCTCCCAGTATTTCCGTCCCCTTGTTGTCTGTGTCCTCAAGGATCCAGTTCCGTCCTTTGTCTTGTCTCTCTAACCATGTAAGCAACTCATTGGCTTTATCACCAACATCATAGAGACAATGCTGGGTAGCCAGCGCATGAGTGCACACTATTTTCCATTAGTGCTCTTAATGTGTGCTGCTTCAGTTGATGGTGTAATGGGAGAGAAACTGATTCCCCACTTACCAAGCGAACCTCCAGGAAAGCACATTCCTTGTCCTGAGCCTCGCACTTCAATTTACGTTCCTTCGACATTCTCCCAATCAAGGCTTGTGTCTGGCTTCAAATCACTGCTTTGAATTCACCCTATAGCACGCAATCTGATTCAACAGGCCGCCCATTCTCCCTAAAATAGAATTCAGCTCTATCTCTCATACATAAAGTGTGGCAGGGTATGCTCAGACGTGAGTCCCTTGCTCACTTTGCCACTGGATTCAAGCAAGCCGGGCCGAAGACGGCTGAAATGCCAGAAACCGGTCCCCGGAAGCTTGTTTCCGGTCCAGGGAAGGCATGGCTTGGCAGTTCGAGCTGGACTGTTCCCATGAGGCACAGGGGCAGACTGATTTGCATATGGCCATGTCTGAACTGGGGTGGCAGAGTGGGCTAAAGAATGGTGATGGATTAAACCCAGATCTGTGGACTGGGTGTGAGTGTTTGATTGGTTCAGATGCTCCGTCCATCACCACCCCCTTTTGTACCACTATCTCTCATACAAGCTTTGAACGTCTTGTCTTTTAAATATCACGGATCAACCCTTGGGGGTAGGATGAAGTCCACAACCGGACCATCGAGTTGCACCTCCACCAGCGAATGGTCTGAGATTCCCCCTGCTATGTGCGTAGCGGCCCTAAAATAATCTTCATGGACAGTCCGGGTGAAAAGATAGTGCAGGCATGCCAGACTACCATGTGCTGCAGACAGATGCGTCCAGTTCTGATACCCTCTTCCCCTCTAGGGGCATTTAGGAGTATCATGAATATAGTATAGGTGCAGTTCTGTCACTCCAGTCACCCCAATGCGTATATGCTCTGTCGTAAGCGTCTTATCCTTCCACTGGATGAGTCAGTCTAGTCTGGGTCTCTTTCCTGTTTCCCGGCACTTGAATGGCACGCCCGAAGACTCGAGAGAGCAGTGACCCACCAGCAGGATTTTGTGGAGAGCTTTTTTCCTGGATGTAAGGTTGCATACAGTAGGGCACCCACTCTTTTCTTTGCCTTTGCCTGAAGATCATATTTACAACAAGGGGTGGTGAGGGACAGAGTCTCTGAATTAAGCAGAAAGCTCTCACCCAGTCAAGAGATCAGGGCTAGATCCAACACCGTTTTTTAGCTCACTGCACCATCCCAGTTTCAGAACCTGGCTGTATGCAAATTAGTCTGTTCCTGTCCCAGTGCATGATGGGAACTTTATACTACAAAAGCCAATTCTTACACTGGGAAGGAAACAAGCTCCCGGGTTTATACTACAAAAGCCAATTCTTACACTGGGAAGGAAACAAGCTCCCGGGTTTATACTACAAAAGCCAATTCTTACACTGGGAAGGAAACAAGCTCCCGGGCTATACTACAAAAGCCAATTCTTACACTGGGAAGGAAACAAGCTCCCGGGTATACTACAAAAGCCAATTCTTACACTGGGAAGGAAACAAGCTCCCGGGTATACTACAAAAGCCAATTCTTACACTGGGAAGGAAACAAGCTCCCGGGTATACTACAAAAGCCAATTCTTACACTGGGAAGGAAACAAGCTCCCGGGTTTATACTACAAAAGCCAATTCTTAAACTGGGAAGGAAACAAGCTCCCGGGTTCATACTACAAAAGCCAATTCTTACACTGGGAAGGAAACAAGCTCCCGGGTTTATACTACAAAAGCCAATTCTTACACTGGGAAGGAAACAAGCTCCTGGGTTTATACTACAAAAGCCAATTCTTACACTGGGAAGGAAACAAGCTCCCGGGCTACACTACAAAAGCCAATTCTTACACTGGGAAGGAAACAAGCTCCCGGGTATACTACAAAAGCCAATTCTTACACTGGGAAGGAAACAAGCTCCCGGGTATACTACAAAAGCCAATTCTTACACTGGGAAGGAAACAAGCTCCCGGGTATTCTACAAAAGCCAATTCTTACACTGGGAAGGAAACAAGCTCCCGGGTATACTACAAAAGCCAATTCTTACACTGGGAAGGAAACAAGCTCCCGGGCATATACTACAAAAGCCAATTCTTACACTGGGAAGGAAACAAACTCCCGGGGAAGATCAGCAGTCCCAAGGTAGCAGTCACACCTGGCCTGTTGGTAAGTGCAGCCCCTCTGGAGGCCCGACCGTCAGCAATTAAGCCCACACTGTGGCCGGCTGGACCACAGGCGTAAGCTCAGACAGGGTGTTCGACACTGGAGTAGTTGTAGTCCCTCATGGGCCTCTGACACAGAGTAGTCAGAAATTCAGCAGCTAAAAGCCCAACACAGGCTCTACAGGAAGTCAGTAGATTTAGACACTGTTGTGTTAGGAATTTGGCAAATGCAACCTTGAACGGGCAGTTGGCAGCACACAATCGTCCAACTGGGCCTCAACAATCACGTTGTCGGGAGTTTTATTTTCTGCCTTGAACTGTTGGGAGAGTCTTGGCTGGGGAGGAGAGGGTCCCTCAGACTAGCTGGTCCTGCTGGATGGCTTTCCGGCCCGCTCTACAAATAACGAGGATGTGTCGGACCTTGCTTCTTCCAGGACAGCCTTGTCCTCCTGCTGGATAGTCAAACTCCCTTCCCTTTCTTACCAGACAGGCAGGCTTCTAGGCAGACTTCTAGGCTCTTCAGGACAGGTACACAGCTTCTCCATTAAGTAATTCAGCCTGCAGGTGATGTCCCTTCAACTTAGATAGACTGTCAGGCTGACACCATCCCTGGTGGCACAGCAGGCACCTGGACACTTTGTAGAGCACATTATTCCTAGGTAACAGAGGACTTTGTACTGTTTACAATCTACCAGTTTGATCTTTCCTTGCAATTGAAGGCGGCAACTCTTACATCTAAATTTCAGGTTATTAATTTGATGAGCCTGTCGTCTGACATGCTTTACAGAGGTTTCTTTTTAAGAGGCACCGAGTCTGTTTATAATGCACAATTGCATTAATTTTTTCTGCATTTAATTTATTTAAATTAGATCACCAAGAAAACAGTTTGTGTCTCAATGTTTTCAGCTCCTTAAAGAAGGATTCATTTGAACCTTGGAGATTATTATTCTCGGTCACCAAAGGATGGGAATGTATGAGGCTGACCAAGAACAGAGGAAAGCGTGCACTTGAAAAGAGAGTAGGTGGGAACAGAGATGACAAAGGGGGGCCCCCTTGAGTTCTTAAAGAATAACATCAATGTCATTGAAGAGCCACTGAAAAAGGCATGGTCTTGAGATAGAATTTGCAAAGCCAATCTTAACAGGACAGTTATTTTTACCTATTTATACTTCATTCAGGAAGTCCTTTAAACACCGTATTATTGAAATTTAGTGCTCATATGCAGAGCTGCCCTTTTCAGAAGTTCTGCAGAACAGAATTAGCCTACCTGTTATTCTACGCTAGTTTCTCTTTCCAAAATCCTCACACTTCTTTAGGGTTATTTAGCACACTGACGAGACCACCATTTTTCTCCTCAGAAGAGGACCATTTCTTGAAACCTTTTGGGCCCAGAAAATATTGGAGCACGATTATTCAAATCTGTTTTCCCAGCATCCTTTGTTGGCCCATCCAAATACGGAGATTTCTCTTACGTGCGACTTTTGCAGGAAAAGCTACATGCAGATCCTCGTTATTTATTTTTGACTTGTAATCCACACACTGTAAGCCTTATTGTTCCTCGCTATATGAGCAGGTATAAAATACAACCATCAGAGTCATCAAACTTGTACTTTACAACAAAAGTTTTTTTTAAAGTTGCATTAAATGATAACATTAAATACATCTGATGAGATGAAATAGAAAACTACACTTTAGACAAAGGCCTACACCTAAAGCATATATGGTCAGGGATGCCCGCCACCCCTTCCACCGAAATCCCAATGGTTGGAGACAGACACATTTGAACTTTTGTAGTGGAGATCCGGCCCCCATACGAACGACAAAAAGACTTATCAAGGTCTTCAGGACTCTAGACTATATGAATACAAGACTTATCTCCACGCAGCGACTTGCGCTACCCTACTAAAACCCAATTCAAAGTGGGCCTAATACCTTGAAGTTATCAAGTTGGAACCAACATCTAGAACAGCGTACCGTCATCACTATATTTAATAGGATTTCTAATTCTATCACATAATACTTGCATCGCCTTATTGATAAGAACATCCCGACAGCCAGATCTGTCCATATTGTCCAAAATAGCCTTGAAAAAGCCCCTGAGTGGGCGAAACACGTGTCGGCAGTGCAAAGCTGGAAAACTTTTAATGTGCTTAAAATAAAGATTTTTGAAGAACAACGACTGTTTTGGATCCATACTTTGAAGCTCCTTACTCCTTATGAACTCATGGTTAAAATTGGTGAAAAAATCTGGAAATAACTAATGTGTTATGGAAATTTTCTTGACATTTGACTTCATAGAGGGTGCTTGTGTAACTTGGTTTCTCTCTGATTATTGATACTAGCATTAAGTTGCTTTGTTTCACACCCTTGGTGGTGGGTGTTTTACCAGGTTCCCAGTGCACCTCTTTCTTGGATACTTCACGTACAACTTGTTCAGTGAAAATAGTCTCTAACAGAAGGTGCGGACGCTTTCTCTCATTGAGAAACGCTACCACCAATATTGCTGTATAACTCTTTTAGAGTAGCCGTGCGCTATATAAACTTACTATAACATAACATAACATAACATAACATCTAAACCGGAAAACTTCCGACCCATATCTTTGCTCCCTTGGCTGTCTAAAATTGCAGAGGCCCACGTTAACGGCGTCCTCTCCAAACATGTGGACCTGAATGGCATCCTGGACCCATCCCAAAATGGGTTCAGACCAGGCCACAGTACGGAGTCTGCCCTATTGGCCACCTCCGAATATCTGCGGACGATCTTAGATTCCGGTCAGAGTGCTGCGCTGATTCTTCTCAACCTCAGCGCAGCCTTTGACACGGTATCCCATGACATCCTTCTTAAGCGTCTGGAGATGTTCGGAGTTTCTGGCCTCGCTCTGACCTGGTTCCGCTCCTTCCTTAAGGACAGATCCTTCCGGGTGTCAGCACCCCCTTTTCTTTCCAAACCCCACCCCATAGCAAAGGGAGTTCCTCAGGGCTCAGCGTTGAGCCCCTCCCTTTTCAACCTTTAAGTGCAGCCCCTTGCTGCGGTGGCCAAAGAGTGGGGGCTGACGCTGGTGTCGTATGCCGATGACACCCAGTTGGTCATCACCCTCACGGAAAGCCCCTCCATCGCGGCCTCCAGGTTCAGAAATGGCCTGGCAGCAGTGGCGCAATGGATGACGGATAACTACCTTCAACTGAACGCGGGAAAAACGGAAGTGCTACTCCTTGGCAAAAACACCAGCCTTTGGAATGAACAATTGGTGGCCGTCATCCCTGGGTTCCATCCCCCTCCCCAAGTCCCTTGTAAAAAATCTAGGAGTCTGGATGGACGCCTCACTCCAAAAAGGTGGTCGCCACCTGCATAGGTCTATTGAGAAGTCTCAGCTCTATACTTGGCTTTTTCGACCCGAAGGTCCGCCAGCTGATCGTCCAAGCGACTATCCTTTCTCGCTTGGACTACGCGAATGTCCTCATCCTAGGTGCAAACAAAGCAGAAATTGCTAGACTCCAACGCGTGCAAAATGCGGCGGCAAGAGCTTTGGTCGGCCTTCCCCGCAGATGCCCAGCCAGAGCTACCATCCGCAAACTTCACTGGCTGCCCGTTGACTCCAGAATTCAATTCAAAGCCCTCATCATGATCTTCAAAATTTTCAAACTGGGAAGCCCCACTCTCCTACAAAATCTCCTCAGTCCCTACGTTCCTGGTCGCGACCTGCGCTCCTCTAACCAGTATCTCTTGAGCGTTCCCCGCGTAAAGCTTTGCCGCACCGGAGGTCGCTCCTTCAGGGTCTTAGAACCTAAGCTTTGGAATGCTCTGCCCCCTAACATCCGTTCCCTAGATAGCCTTCCTATTTTCCGAAAAGCCATCAAGACCCTCTTGTTCCCCTCTGGTTAGCTCTTCACTCCCTCTTTCCCCCTACTTGGTAGGTTCTGTGACTCTTCTTAGCGCCGGGACGCCTCTTCGCTGGGGCAGCTGTCGCGCTTTACCAAACCTTAGAATAGAATAGAATGGACATGTACAAAATTCACTTTTCATTACACTTGATGTTGACAGATCTTCGAGGCTAACCTTAACAAATCTCTAATACAAAAGGTTTCCTAACCGAGTCTAACATCAGGCATTGCATACGAATTTTGTACATCCTAACGTTAAGGGCCAATGGCAAGGTCTTAACCGGTGTCAGATCCCTATCACCAACTAGCGCCCACACGTAGTGACGCATGCGCAGAGGACTTTACCCTCGTAGCCAACCAATAGCGCCCACACGTAGTGACGCATGCGCAGAGGGCTTTACCCTCGTAGCCAGCCATAGCTTCCCTTGTCATGGGGGCCCCCTTCACTCGACGCCATCTTAAGGCCGTCTGAGTTCCCGTGCGGGGTGACTGTAAGAAGGACAGCGTGAACTCCCCCCCCCCCTCTCCCCGCACTAGCTCCGCCATGCGGATATCCGGCCCCCGGGAAGTGCAACTCTCGGGAGGGGCTTATAGCCCAATACTCCCCTAGGGTGTGGCCGATGGCCCAACCCTCCCCTGGGTGTGGCCGATGGCCCAACACTCCCTCTGGGTGTGGCCGATGGCCCAACTCCACCTCTGGGTGGGCCAATGGCCGTCTCCCCCCGGGCGGCCCATCCGTAATGGGTGCTGCCCCACCAAATGGGAGGGGCCAATGGCCCCTCCCCTCGAGCGATCCCATCCGTAATGGGTGCCGCCCCCCTGGGGACCTTGAAATCTCTGCTCACCGATCATGACCTTACCGCCACAGGCCGGATAGTTGACCGACTATCCGGCCCCCCAAAAGCTCCTATAGGTCGTGTCTCTCCAATCCCACTAGCCATGCTATTATGTCTCCAATCCAAATATCATTCCACTCCCTGGACAAGTGCACCCCATCCTGTGAATAACAGCGATCCCCCCATATGCACCCATGAGGAATACTCTGGAGGTGTTTAGACCAAAACAGTTTATCCATCTTGTTGTTGACCCTCTTAACTGAGTTATTCAATGCTGTATTGACAAACCCCCCTCCATACCTTCCTGGGGACTATGTGTGACCATGCTATCGTTGAACCCGGGAGTGTTTTTTCGCCAGCCAACTAACTGTGTGTAGGATGCGCTCTATCAATGCCCGCCTACCCAATTTTACCAAATCATTGCCCCCTACATGTATTACCACAATGGATGGAGGTGACCTGTGCCGCCCTAACAGATCTTCGACAAAATCTTGCAACTGGTTGATGCCCAGACCTCCTTTCCTTTTTTTTTTCAATTTTTTACTATTGAGCCCCGCTACATTCCAAGCTAGACATTTTATTACATGCATTTATAAGGGATCAAAAAATTCAGACCCATCTTCAAATAGTCAAATAATAAGTCTTGGTCCCTCAAACAACTAGCACAGCCAATAAACCATTCAATAATCAGTGTTTTGATGTCTTTATCAGATTCTTTCGTCTTGTTCTCCCCTGTCAGCCTGCAAACAAATTTTAAGTGATTTCCCCCCCCCCCCCCCCCCCCACCACCCTGAGCCCCCAACCTGCGGAGACGGGTCCCACCCCCTCCCACCCCCCTGGCTCTCCCCCCAGCCGGGGAAGAACCACCCTCCAGCTACAGCTGCCGTTGGAGAGGCAGCTCGTGTGGTGGATCACCCTGAGAGGCTCCTGCCCCCCCCTTGTCAAACATCATTGTGCATAATAAGTAAGAGATCAGGAACTAAGTGAACATTTATCATAAACCCTCTAAGCTAAGTCCTGTAACTTAGAAAAATGATGTGTGTGTATTCTTTTTTTTTATAGATTAATCACCACCCTTTGGGCCAATTGTAATTATTTTAGGTCTGGCTCTGGCTAGAGCTGATACTAGAGAGGTGAGCTTCTGCCTCCTTAGCATCATTAATGAAATGTGTCTGCCCGCTTCTAATAACCTTAAGGCGGGCGGGTTCTTGAAGGAACACCTGCCCTCCGTGAGACTTAATGGGTTCCATCAATTTACGGAGCTGCCACCTCCTATCCATGGTGTCCCTGCTTAGGTCTAATCGTGCAAAAAGTGAGAACTCCCCTACAGCTACTGGAGAGTTAGTGCGAGCTCTCTGCCAGACCGCCTGCCGCAAAAGAAAGTTGCCAAAATAGATTAAAAAGGGGCGTGGAAACTGATTCTCTCTGTTTCTTTGAAACAAGGGAAGACGGTGGGCCCGCTGGATTTGCGAGTCCCAGTCCCAATCTGCCAGATCAGGGAAAGCTTTCTGGAGTACTCCTACAATGTACGCCCTCGGGTCTGAGCCCTCGGATCTCTCCGGTATGCCAAATAGTCTTAGATTAGATCGTCTCTGCCTGTTTTCCAAATCTTCGACTTTTAACTGTAGTGCAGTCAGCTGGTCATCATGCTTTTTAACCGCAACTGTCATTTTAGTGGTAGACTCCTCCACCTCAACCACCCGTTGCTGTAGTTCCGTGGTTTCCTGCGAGATCCCCCAATTTTAGAGGTAAGCTCGCATAGAGAGGATTGCACCTTATTATTATCCTCCCTAAGTTGGAGATAGTACTCCTGTGCTTCTGCACGTTGGTTACTCAGCTGCTTGCACAGTATCTTTAGTATTTCGTCCAGAGGGGAAGAGTTGACTGTTTCCGGTCTTGAGTCTTGTCTCAATGATCCCTCATCTGATGGGTTGCCCCTGTTTTTAACCATAACAGGTGAAGAAGAGGCTAGAGCAAGACCGGAGGTTGATCCCTGTGGAAAGGGGAAGCTGGTATTGCCTGTTGTTTGGGCAGCTAAATTGATGTTAGAATGCAAAGCGTCGCTTGCGTGGGCATGTGCTGGTTCCTGAACATCAGGTGAAACAGGCAGATTCCCCTGCACCTGAGGCTGTTCTTCCTCTGTCAAGTCCTCAGGAGGCAGATTAACAGGGTCGATTAAGATGCTTTGGTGCGGAGTGACCAGTACAGGTATAGAGTCTGTGGGGCTTGCTCCTGAGAGCCTTAGCGCCATGGTTTTGGCCAAGCCCTTCGCTTCAATCCATTTTCTAAGTGGGCTTTTTTCCGGCAAGTTCTTCCTTAAAGCTTGGTTATTACTAGGTTTTGACCGTTTGAAGATAGCACCAGCCAAGCTACTTCTCCTTGCTTTTCGTTTGCCTTTAGCCTTAATCTTAGAGACACCCCCCCCCACAAGAGGGTTAGCCCTGTTATCAATAAAGTCATCCTCAGTCTCAGTCTCTACCTCATAGTCCTCATAAGAGTCCAACTCAATATCCACTGTAGGCACTGTTTGCTAATTTTGAGCCCCGCATTCATCTTCCTCCCTGTGGGCTTCTGATGGTATTCCCACACAGCCGGAGTTAGGTCCTTCCATACTGGTTGGCCGCGGATCACAGGGTGCTGACTGAGTGGCACTTATGGGATCAGGCTGTGGCGCGGGAGCTAGAATGGCAGGGTCACCTCCCTTGAGTAGCGGCTGTTCAGTGTCACCAATACTGCCACCATTGCTGAGCCCCATTATCGATGGCTGTACAACCGAGGAATTAATAAAGAGTCCTTCAGAATCGATATCAGCGTTAGTGTCAGACATTGCTACTTGGCCCCCCTCCTGAGTTGCGTTGGGGTTTATAACAGCTTTTATTAGAGGGTGTGAAACTGTTTCTCCAGCAGGCCCCCCCGTTTTGACATTCAATTTAGGCCCCGTTTTAGCTGTTTTAGGAGTAGAGTCCTTAGAGCCCTTAGAGCCTTTAGTTTGTGTCCCTACTAGCGGGGTAAGCGATCTCAGTACCTGTTTGTCTTTGGCCAAATCTTCCACCGGATTCTGCTTCTTAGTGGTGACAGCCGGCTCTGGCTCTGCAAGTGATGCGGCAGCTGCAGCTTTCTTTCCGCCTAGCAAAGCAGGACCCCTGCTGTCTTCTGGTGAGGCGCCCTCGGTCACAGCCTCCGCAATGGGCGGAGGTGGCGCTGCCGCTGCTGCCGCTGCTGCTGCAGTGATTCCTGGGGCGACAGTAGCGGAGGGAGCCGCTGCCGCCTGCTTGCTGTTCCTCGTCGAACGAGACGGATTCGGGTTCTTGGGAGACATTCCCTTGAACCGCAAAACGCCGGCAGTCACTCGCTCCAACCTATCCCGGAGCTGCTGAGCAAGTCACGGAGCAACCGCCGGAGCAGCCAGGCCGGGTCAGGGAACCGGAACATCTGCGTGCTATGAGAAAGGAGAACCACCAGCGCAGGTTTGTGTTTAAAAGATTGAAGGTTGAAAAATTGTTGGTTAGGCGCTTATGTGCTCTAGCCGCGACCATTAAGTGCCCAATTTGATTCAATTCAATTCTATTTCGTTTCGGTTCCATTCAATGCCATTACGTTAGATTACAGTCCTTGCGAAGTTTGCAGGTAAATCAGGAGAGGAGCACGGAGCCTCCAGGTGAGCCGCCCAGACCTGGAGGTGTTTAGACCGGAACAGTTTATCCATCTTGTTGTTGACCCTCCTAACTGAGTTATTCAATGCTGTAATTGACAAACCTCCCCTCCATACCTTCCTGGGGACTATGTGTGACCATGCTATCGTTGAACCCGGGAGTGTTTTCGCCAGCCAACTAACTGTGTGTAGGATGCGCTCTATCAATGCCCGCCTACCCAATTTTACCAAATCATTGCCCCCTACATGTATTACCACAATGGATGGCGGTGACCTGTGCCGCCCTAACAGATCTTCGACAAAATCTTGCAACTGGTTGATACCCAGACCTCCTTTCCCATGGAAAGATATGTTATACCATAAATTATCAGGTGTGTGAATCGCATCACCTGCCCTGAATATCTCTCCAGCCCGCCTCACGTATGAGTGGCCCACGACCCATACCGATCGACTTCTCATCGTAGCCCGCGAAGTGCTTGTTCGCTGATCCTTGGTCAACCCCAATTTCCGCCCCGCGTCACAGGCTTGTGAAACTGTAATCCAAACAAAAAGACAGGCAGCGTGAGTATGTTTCTAACACAATCATAACATATGCAATCGCACATAATGCTTAAAACAGTCCGATGACCATCTCCCCAACTGTTTCACATTGTCTGCCTGCATTCCCCTGGCCGTTGCCTCTGTAGCGGCCCCTATTCTGAACGAATGCGTTCCAAAATCACCCGGGTTCAACCCCGCCGCTGCAATCGTGATTGTCAGCACTTTCTGAAACTGGATATTCGTTAGCGGGGAGCCGTCCGCATGTCGTAGCAAGGCCCCCCCCACGTCGCCTCTTTCTGCTTCAAGTAAGCCTCGACGTGCTTCACTGGACAACAGTGACCACCCGGAGCGCGTTGTAATACTATGCTGCTCCTCCTTGCCTCCTGATCTGTCTTCGACCTGGCAATCGTGATCAACACTGTATCCCCCTTCACTTGAATTTGATCCCTGCGCAAGCCCCCATTTACATCTTTCTTATTGGCAGCCACGAGCTCGCTTATTCGCAGCGCTCCATAGAATGCTAGTGTAAATGCAGCCCTGAACAAGATCACCTCGTTAGGCGAGGAACATGTCTCCCCCAACTTAACCAATAAGGCAGACAATCTTTCAAATCCAATCGGATGCCTGTTATCAAGCTTGCGCCCCTCCAAGCGACGCCAACCCCGCAGCGCTTTCCTGACTACAAAGGAATGTGTGGGGTCTCTGATCCCCTGCAGCTGTGCCATGAATGATATGGCGGCCTTATACCGATTAGCGGTCGCCGCCGACCGGCCTTCCTCGTGAAGTGCCACCAAAAATTGGGTAAAAGACTCCTCCTGACCCCATCTGCTCTCCCAATCTGGACCCAAAAAGGCACAGTAAGCAAGCTTTCCTCGTCCTGGGCACTAGACTGGCTGCCACGAGGTTCTGTAGTCTGGGGCGCCGATTTGCCATAGCGCCTCGGGAAATGGTGCCGCCATTTGCTCCGCTGAAGGTAAACACTCCCTGAAGGCCGCATTTTGAAACGAGAGAGTGCATCAGCCGCAGTATTTAGTACACCCGGTACATGTTTCACCCTGAATTGGACATTTAATCTCAAGCATGTCAGTACAATCTCCTTCAACAACCGGAGTATCCATTTGCAGCGCGCCGCCTGCTGATTAATGCATTCAACCACAGTCATGTTATCGGACCAAAATACAACTGATCGGTCCCGAAACTCACCTGCCCAAGCACACAATGCTACCCATATCGGGAATACTTCCAAAAACCCAATGTTGCTTGTCAGCCCACTCGTCTCCCACCACGTGGGCCATTTCTGTGCCGACCAGCGGTTACCCAGGATTGCGCCAAAACCTGTGCTGCCCGTAAACCCAACTCTGCCGACGTGGCCGGAGGCCTGCTCCAGACTACTCGGCCATTGAAGTCCACCAAGAATGCCAGCCAAATGAGCATGTCCTGGCGAACCTTGGCCGACAGCCTTGTCCGATGGTGGCCTTCCTTGAGGTCCACCATGGCCTGCGCGATGGACCGCGAGAAAGGGCGTAGGCAGGTTTTGTTTCCTCACTGGAATCTGTGGATATGAATTTACTGTGCTGATGAAATAAGCTGCTAATGTTTTAAGATGCATGTATTCACCTTTTTTGTAAATACGGACACAGGTTTTCTTATGGGCCATGTGGGGCTCTATCTGTTTTCAAATTTATGAAAATGTACATAATGGTAAGAGCATATCATTTTGTATTATTTCCAGCCCTGACGAAGCCGACAGGTATTTAATAACCTCGGCGAAACACGTTGGTTGGGATTGGATATGGACAAAAAGGAATAAAAGAAGATAATCTTCATGGAAAACTCTTTTGGATGTTTTTTATATGGACTAAGCTAAATTTTGGCTATTACAAGTGGAGTGCTTCAATCTGTGTAAATAGAGAAAACATGTTTATACATTTGTCGCCCCAAATCAATTCCTTTGTTGCCATGGGCACATGTTGCACCAAGCTTTGCCGCCTACAAGGTAGCACGCCATCCCCCATGATCAGGAGAGATCTCTTACCCTGTTCAACCGCTCCTTCGCTGGCAGGAACCGCCGTCTTCTGGTTCTCCGGCGTCACTGCGGGTGTCTCCTGCAGAGGGGGAGAAAGTACATTTCCCGCCCCGACACCCCTTGCCCGATTAAGCTGCTCAATTATTTGCCTAGCTTCCTCAGCGGGTTCTACTGCCGGCGCAGACCCTGCGGCCCCCTTTTTTAGCCATGGCAGGACCGCCGCCAGGTGCGCGGCCAACTCAGGGGGTATCTGCTACTTCTCCAGTGGGGTTACAATCACTGGGATCGGCAGGCCCCCATCAGTCGGGACCACCACCGGAACTACAGGTGTAGTCGGTGCTACCGGGGCCCCATCGGGCACAGGTGCGGACGGTGCTACCGGGACCTCCCCGGGCAGCGGAGCGTCCTTGGCCCCTTTCTTGCCTCTCTTGCTCTTCCCTCTGCCACCTGGTGTGACATTCGGCAGGGCAGGACCCCGAGTCTTCTTCGGCCCTCCTGAGGGCCCTGCCTGTGCCTCTACCTTTCTCTGTAGCTCGGCCAAGTTGCGACCCAGTTGGTCCACCTTACCAAACCTCCTATCCATCGATGAAACCTTGTTCACCAGTGTGCGTAGCAAGCGCTCCATCTCGACGCCCCTTGCGATCTTTTTCCCCGGCATCTCCGCTCTTGTTTTGTTCCGCAAATCCGCTTAACCACAGCTCTCCGGACTCCAAAAACGCTTCTCAGGAACTGAAAGAGAAAGACACACGATTACCACGCTCAAAATCGCTACTTGCTCTCGTTGAGGGCTCACAGGCGTCGAGTGGTGCAGCCTCCAAAGCACGAGAACAAGAGGACTACCTGCTCAGACCTCCTCGCCTTTTAAGCTTCCAGCGGGGGGCGGGGCTGCATCCTCCTTCCCGCACAGAAATACACAGACTTCCGGGCCCGGAGTCATAGGACCTCCTTCTTAGGCGGCGGGGGCGTGCTCCGACCACGCCACTTTGCACATACCAGTCGGGTCACGCCCCCGCCCACAAAGGTTCCTCGGGTGGGCGGGGCACCCAGCCAAACGTTCGGGGGGACTAAGTGGGGTCCCCTTTCCATGCCCCTTGTATAACAGTGTGATTCTAGGATCTTTTGAAGGTGGTAACCATCGCCATCCATCTACAAAGATCACCCTGGATGCTACCAGTTGATCTTGTTCATTGTATAGAAATCAGTCTTGAGCATGAACACATTTTACATTAAAACTAAAAACACGTTCCTAAATGTTATCCTGATCCTAACCTTCTTTTCTGTCCTACCCTATGAGCGTGTATTTGAATCCATAGACTGTTTATCTATCCAAGCAAAAATATTACCCTACCTTCAACAAGTTATCCTTGAGGAACCGGCCACCCTGTCCAAGAAAATTAAGAAGTTATTGCTCAAGACAGTATGGTTTGTCTTTCGTGCAAGTGGATTACATGTAACAATGTCTTTTTAGGTTTCGCCTGTCGAAAGCTGCGCAACCAGTGTTTCACGCAAGCGAAATCTTATGTCAACAGTATGTTGGCCTAGTCCCGCCTCTGTCTTCCATTGGCTAGCTCCATAAATGGAGGCTTGCCATTGGAAGACAGATCTGTCCGTCAATGCCGGAGCAGATTCGTGGGCGTTCCGGCGATTTTTAGGCTTTCTGCCCACGTCATGCGGCGGTGGGAGTGTTATTTTTTTTTGGGGTCTTGGCATCCTTCGTCACACCAGCCTGCTCACTCTCCCTGTGAGGATGCAGACCCGACCCGCTCCCTACTCCGAGCGGGGGTGGGCTGCGCGATGTCACTTTCCTTGCAGGTAAGCGGAAGTGAGGAACTGAACGTAAGTAAGAAAACGACCGTAAGGCTGCCCGAGGACGGAAAGCTACGGCTGCTTTCGGTGATTATTCGTGAGCATTGGTGAACCCGGGCCGCGGTGAGTGTGGTGCTCTTTCTTTGCAGGCTTAATGTTGGCCACCGGCTACAGTGACGGGGTGCAGGGCGAGAGCCGTGTAGGTGGGACTGAGTAGTGAGACCTGGGAGGGGTGCGGCGAGAGGCGCGGCCGCTGCTCTGCGGGGGTGGATGGCAGGCCGTGCCTGCTTCCCCACAAAATCAATCAATCGATGTATACAGTCCTCGTATATCGGTCTCTTCTCAAACGAGGAGCATGCAATTCAGAAACGCATACTTCCGCTGGCCTGATGGCCTCTGGTGCCGGGATGGGGCTGGCGCATACCGCAGGGCCTCTGGAGGGTCTGCAATTCACCCAAGCTGCGCGTTGGGTATTTTTGTATAGATCGAATGTTTTAGGTTATTTGTCTCCCCTTTAGAATTTCCCTTCCGCAAGAAGGTTTTGTGTGTCACTACATCTGCCTTCCGCCGGATCGCCACCACGCTACTCCGCCCAACCAGTGGCCCTTCCTGGTAGGTGTACCAGGAAATTCGGGGCATCCGGACCCTTCACATCGATAACCACTGCTCTGCATCCTCGCGCCAGACAAGAAGTTTGAGCTTTGCTGCCAGGTACTGCAAATTGGTTTTTGCTCTGCCCACTCCATCTGTAGTCCTAAAACGTTAGGGCCCTGGTGCTTTCCCTTTCTAATCTTTATTCCTCAATATTGCATCCGTACCTTCTCCATTGACATCTCCAACCCTTAAAAAAATTAAAAAAATAATCCTCCCACACATGGAGTCTGCATAAACGCTAGGCCATTATGCCCTGAGACCTCATCCCCACTCAGAAGCTCGGCAGCTTCCAAATCTCATTAGGGCGTCTGGACACCGCCCCACCACTCCACTGAGCCCTCCTCACCTGTCGGACGGGAGTAGCAGAGATGGAGGCCACAGGCAAACCGAGTCTGTTCCAGGAGTAATAGAGCCCCCCCACGGGCGGAACTCAGCAGGAAAACAAAACTCCTGCTCGAGTGGGCCTGGATGTGTATTTGAATTATACTGAGTTCATGGCCCAATCGGTTATTTCAAGTGACAATGGGCTAGCAAAGAACAAAGCGCAACAACACTGTGGGCTTCTAGTACACAACTGCCAGTCCTTGTTACATGCAAATTAAACTTTATTTTAGATTCCTCTATAACAAGTTCACTGTTTCTTAGCTGGCTGGTGCACAACTACCTGCAGAGAGGGGAAAAAGATGTTGACCTCATGTAAGGCCCCACAAAGTACCCCCTCGGCCTGCCCCTTCCCTGCCCTCTTCGACAAGGTCGTCTACCAACTCTCCGCTCTTTAACTGTGCTATGGTGACCACTGTCCGCACGAAGCAAAAAAGTGTTCCTTCTGAAATAAAATTAGAAAGTTATTCGTATAAATTGTAGCACCTACGATCTTTAATTTCCAAAGCATCTTTATGTACAAGGACATGAGGGACATACAGGGGTGACATTCTTATGATGCATAACTGTTATTTCATTCAAAAACACATATAGTTTTCATGATGGTGTTTACCAACAATTTGTTTTTCTAAAGTACAATTTTACTAAATTGGACCCCGCCCTGGGTAACATTGCTGTCCCAGCCGTGCAGTTGTCACTCACGTGTTTAAAGATTTAAATAAGGTACATTGGAGGTAATGTCACCCGTTACGCAGAGGGTTTAGGTTTAGTTCTGAAATCAGTAGAGCTTCATGAAAAACGTACTGAAGGGTGGCTGCCGAAAGTACCATCAACTGTGCAGAACACGCATCGAATTCACTGGCACATGGTGTACAAATACGTCATGTTTTTAAGTTCTCAGAAGTTAGGAAGTGAGAAATGTAGGTCGACACCTATCTCCAGAAAGGGCATCTATAGAATCCACCCCACTTGGCCCACCCGAACCAGTCCTGTCTGCTCTCCATATCCCGTGACAATTACTTAACCTCGCCAGTAATAAACAAATCCCGCCTAAGCCGTGTTGTGATTGGGTTCAGCAGCTGTATTGACAGGCCGGGCTCTCGGGGTGGACAGGAGCTGCAAGACAACACTGCCTGTCCAGAAGGCCCAGACACCTGGAGGACACATTTAAGCCGCCTCCTGGCTGATTTGTACTTCAGAGGTGCCCTGGTGAGCCCCCCGTTGTAAGACGCAGACGCTAATTGGCTCAAGCAGCTTGTAAATCTCTTTCTACAGGCGATGGGCGGCAGTGAGCTGACGCCTGCAGTGAACTGGGGATCGGCGGCCCCAACAGAGCTCAGAGAGGTAGAAAAACAACTCTTACATTTTACCCAGAATCATAGCAGTAGAGACAAGTAAAAAAAAAAGGAAACCTCAATTTCTGATAAACTTAACTGTTGCCTGTCGCAGATTACCAGATGCGCTTTCTTATTTGACAGCATTCATTTTCTGGTTTCATCCTTTCGCTCGCAACCTTCTCTGTATTGCCAGATCTATGTGTATCACGTGATCCTGTAGTCTCACATCACTGGCCTTGTTGCTAAGTGCAGGTGCTTGTACACTTCTTGCTTCGTGTTCAAGGTGCAAGGCATCTTGAGCACAAGGAAAGGAGTAACTTTAGTGTCACCTTCCATACCCAAGCAGAACCAACTTCCAACCATCTCACCATTCTGTTTCCAACTGTTTCCGCTTGTGTCCAACTTGACTTTAGCGCCAAGATGCTCCTTCCGGAGCGATAGCCGCGCTCTACAAGTGTCAATAAATATCAAATATCAAACGTGCGGCCCCTCCTTGTAAACAGCAGCAGTGTGTGGGGCTCGCAGTGTTTGGGACTCACAGTGTGTGTGTGGGGGGCTTACCGTGTGTGTGTGGGGGGCCTCGCAGTGTGTGGGGCTCGCAGTGTGTGTGGGGGCTCTCAGTGTGTGGGGGCTCTGTGTGGGTGTGTGGGGGGCTCGCAGTGTGTGGGGGGCTCTGTGTGGGTGTGTGGGGGGCTCTGTGTGGGAGTGTGAGGAGGCTCTGTGTGGGGGGGCTCTGTGTGGGTGTGTGGGGGGGGCTCTGTGTGGGTGTGTGGGGGGGCTCGGTGTGGGTGGCTCTGTGTGGGTGTGTGTGTGGGGGGCCCTGAGGGGGGCTCTCTGTGGGTGTGGCTCTCTGTGGGTGTGTGTGTGGCATTTGCGAGAGATTAAGCTATTGGCATTGTAAATGACAATGCCATTTATTTATGTTTTCAAAACCAACACATAAATAAAAATGTTGTCATTTACAATGTCAATAGCTCTAACTTTTGCAAAGGCGAAACCGTTGCATTGTAAATGCTTGTTTAAATATCTGTTTGGTGCCAGTGCATATGACTTTAATTTCTGCCTTTGGGATTCTATGTTACAAGTCCATCGGTTGCATGTATCCTTTGTGAGCTTAATAAAATGTTGAAAATTCTATAAATCCTCACTCCTACATCCAAGTTCTCTCAGGCTACAATTCTACACTCTGCTCTGTATGAAGAACAGCTCAACATTTTCAAAATTCTGCAACTCCGCATTGATTTGGCTTGTAAATTATATTTTGGGAAATTTTCATGTATTAAGTATTTAATTTTAATATTATAGGTGATTGAAATTACTGACGAAGAAAGGAAGATTTAGCACCAGGCAACTGAAGTCAGTGCCATAAGAAGGATTATTTTGAAAAACTGAAGGACATCCAGCATTCTACGTTTAAACCATTTCCAAAATCTAGGTGTGGCGAGAAAGTGGGAGCTGAGGAAAGTACTATACTGTAAGTGAAGTCTCTAATTTAGCATTTCATTAACCCAGAGCAAAGCCAAATCTGTGCACAGAATAACCTTCATCTAAAACATCATGTAATTCCAGAGAGGAAGCACACACTGCATAAAAGAAAGTTATAACAAAAGGTTTCTTCTGCAGACCATCAAAGAAAAGACGCTGAGAGAAGACTCCGAAGCTGACACGTTAACAACCAAAAGATTGGAAAATTACATTTGTTCAACAACCGTTTTTAACCAGTTACACAAGTTTGAGACTATCTGATTCTGGGTAGAAAACCACGACCCACTCTGCTCACTCTTGTGAAAACCTTAAAAATTCACCACTTTATTGTGTTCATAACCATCTCAGATTGTTTATTTTTTATTGTGTACTGTTCTGTATTTCTATGTAAATCGCCTCAACAGTATCTGCTGTGAATGAGTGATATGTAAAACTGTTAAATATAAAAATAGATTAAATGAGCACAGTTGCGCTATAGGTAATGTAAATAAATCCTCGTCTTCAGAACTACAAACCTTAACCTTACACCAAACATAGAAAGGGTAAAAGGAACTGATGTTCTGAGACTCGTGATCCACAATCGTACTGTGCACGTTCTAACGCCCTCAGTTACTGCCATTACGCCAGTGCAAAAAGGTACTTCTCAGTTTAATCATTAAATATCAGACTAACACCTTATCACTGCATTGCTAAGAACCTATACAAATAAATTTGAGAAAATCTTCAGTCACAAAATAAGTTACTGCCGGATAGGCTATAACCTAAAGACTATTATCTGCTAGAAATATTTCGACAGGTGTTACAGGGCTGCTTTCAGACATATTTTGCTCAATTGAAGTGTTAAGAAAATTACACTCAATTTCTTTTAGAGATAAATGCTGAACATTATCTAAACAAGCCCAACTCTAAAATCTGGTTCACTCTTACTGTGGCATATAAGCAAAAGAAAACTAAACGTAGAGATTTAACTCTAGGAATACACCTTATAAAAACACGGACTGTGAGAACAAATTCAGTGTTCAAAACTGCCTCAATCAAGGCAAAATAACCTAAGTTGGGGAAATAAGTTACATGTGCCAAAAAAGATACAGCCATAAATCTTATCTCACAGAATTTGACACAATGCACACTGGGGCAAACCACTCTCAGTGCAAAGTATGCCAAAAAAGTTTCAGGCATAAATCTTATCTCACTGTGCATATGAGAATCCACACTGGGGAAAAACCTTATCAGTGCTCTGAATGCCAGAAAAGGTTTAGTATCAAAGCGAGTCTATATCGACATACATTAACCCACTCTGTGGAAAAACCTTACCAGTGTGCTGAATGCCCAAAAAGTTTCAGCCGTAAATCTTATCTCACTGAGCATTTGAGAATCCACACTGGGGAAAAACCTTATCAGTGCTCTGAATGCCAGAAAAGGTTTATTATCAAAGCGAGTCTATCTCGACATGCATTAACCCACTCTGTGGAAAAACCTTATCAGTGCTCTGAATGCCAGAAATGTTTCAGTGACAAAAGAGCACTTACTATACATACAAGGACCCACACTGGGGAAAAACCTTACCGGTGCTCTGAATGCCAGAAATGTTTCAGTTACCAAAGTATTCTCACTTGGCATAGAAGAACCCACACTGGGGAAAAATCTTTTCAGTGCTCTGAATGCCAGAAATGTTTTATTGACAAAAGCAGTCTCGCTTGGCATATAAGAACACACACTGGGTATAAACCTTTTCAGTGCTCTGAATTCCAGAAATGTTTCAGTATAAAAAACAGTCTCACTCAGCATATAAGAACCCACACTGGGGAAAAACCTTATGAGTGCTCTGAATGCCACAAATGTTTCAGTGTAAAAAGCAGTCTCACTAAGCATATAAGAATCCACACTGGGGAAAAGCCTTATCAGTGCTCTGAATGCCAGATATGTTTCATTCAAAAAAGCAGTCTCACTCAGCATATAAGAACCCACACTGGGGAAAAACCTTATCAGTGCTCTGAATGCCACAGATGTTTCAGTGAAAAAATCAGTCTCACTCAGCATATAAGAACCCACACTGGGGAAAAGCCTTATCAATGCTTTGAATGCCACAGATGTTTCAGTGAAAAATTCAGTCTCACTCAGCATATAAGATCCCACACTGGGGAAAAGCCTTATCAGTGCTCTGAATGCCACAGATGTTTCAGTGAAAAAAGCAGTCTCACTTACCATATAAGAATCCACACTGGGGAAAAGCCTTATCAGTGCTCTGAATGCCAAAAATGTTTCAGCCAAAAATCTCAACTCAGTAAACATGTGAGAATCCACACCGGTGAATAAAATTATCAGTGCTCTTAATGTCAGAAAAGATTCAGAGGTAGAGATGGTTTCAAGCACCATAAGAAAACACACCATTAAAATAATTCAGTGCTCCGAATGCCAGAAAAGCATTAATTTTAAACGCAATCTCCCTCTACATGAGCAGACGCACACAGGGAAAAAACATTACCAATACTGTGAATGCCAGAAATTCCTATTTGATAGGCACAGCCTCACTAACCATAAGCGACTCCATACTGATGAAAAACCTTATGAGTGCTTTCAGTGGCGTCACTAGGAGGGTGCGGGGGGTGCGGGGGGTGCGGACCGCACCTGGTGTCACCCCATCATGGGGTGACACCAATCTGGTTAGTTAGCCTCAGCCTCGCCCTCACGGTACCTCTCTGCTGCGGCTGCCTGCCAGTGCTTCACTGCTTTTTATTTATAGTGCATCAGCATCTGTGCAAGCCTTGATTGGAGCCGCCGCCCACCGCAACTATGTCTTAGCGCACCGAGTTGCGCACCTGCTTACAAAATAAAAATATTATACTACTCTGCAGTCAGTACAGTGATTGTGCACTGCAGCACGTCGCCACTGGCCACGCACGCACGCACACTACGCACCGGTGGGGTCGGTGATGATTCGGATGCGTGCTGTACCCACCCAGTTTGGGTCCCAGGGCCGTCAATCTTTAGCGCTACCAATGACGGCCCTGGGACAGCCCCCGCGCGCTGTGCTCCTCTGACGAGACTCGGAGACGGCAGCGCAGGGGAGTGCGTGTAGTGCTTCGCGCTGCTGCTAGAAATAAAGAATTCATGTGTGTGCCAGCAGCCTGAGCCATCTTCTTTGATATCCCGAGCGGAGGAGCGCCGTCGTCTCCCCTTCAAATTTGGGATAGTGGCCTGGGACTGGGACTGACTTGGGTTCGGAGGCAGTCGGTCACGGACGGTGAGAGAGAGAATAGAGAAATATCATTTTTAGAATGAAGTTTTGAACTCAATGAAGTGAGAAATGTGGCAGGGCAGGCACACAGTTCACTAGATTCAGATCGCAATAATCGCATTAGCAGAGTGAGAGTCCCAGACAATCGAGGCCGGCCCCGGGCCCAGGATTAACGAACATGTGTGTGAGTCATGTTTCAACTATGAATAAAGCTGTACAGGGCACCTGAAGGCCGGTTTTTACACCTGGAGGCCGGTAGCGCACCCAGGAGTTGTGATGCACCTGTTATGTGATCCCGGCGGCCTCTGTGAGATTCTCAGGCGGCAGGCCCGTTTAAAATACTAATGTATCCATGAATTAGGAGAAAGCGTCTCAGAACTCTACCATCTTTTTCTCGTCAAGAACAGTATTCTTACATAGGTGCTTGCATGATTAGAAACTGTAGAAATAGCGCTACTGTGCTAAATAAACTCTTATGTACTTGAATATTTAATTAAAAAAATCCCCTTCGGAACAACCAGTAAAACTAGCGTATATATTTGAAACCTTTCAACAGGCACTTTTCTGTCTGTGGCCGTCCGGGGACGTACAAGGACGGGACGGGCCACCCCATTAACATCTGCGTCCAAAACCCACACTTACAGTGCAATTCTATGACAAGGAATCCTATCCGAATACAAATGCGGTAAGTGCACAACAAAGCAACCTGAGAGTAAGGCAAAAGGTCATTGTGAAACCTGCTGAAGTTCCAATAGCAACCACAAACAAATCTTTGGGGAAACCATTACCACTAATACCATCAGGCCTACGTCAGGAAAGAGATCTCGCACAATATTTATGAAGCGAATGGGCACAGAGGACGCAGTCAGGAAATCCTCTGATAAAGCAATAAAATACGGCCGGATAACTCGGACCCCGGCAATTAGCAATTACTTTTCTGCCTTATCATCAAAAAGGGAACTATATACGAATATTCCGGAAACAGAAAATAATCTTAATCCTCCTACAAGTATAGAGGAAAAAATGTGTTCTTCTATGATACTTCAACCGACCCAAAATTTAAGCGATCTGGAACCTGAACTAAATACCAAGCTTAACTATTCTTTACAGGACCTACAATCCTTGGACCACGAGGCAATTCTTTTAAAATCCTCAACTCCAATAAAATGCTTTGGGAGCTCATATCAAACCGAGGATCCACGTGAAAACAACTTGAAGTCAGTGGAAAGTTAATCAGAATTAAAGTCGTCCAACAGTTTTTCGAAAAAAACATCAGATCAAGCTCTTGCACTTGATTCTTCTTTGGATCCTTTCTCACTCAAAAACAATAATTTTGCTAACACTGTAACACCAATGTCAAAGGCTCTTTTTTATCTACAGGAAATCTTGGAATCGGTCCTTTCCTTTTTAGGACACATTCTAGAAAATTCAGATCAAACTTTAGATGTCCAAATTGGTATACTAAAGTTCCTAGTAGAAGAAAAAAGGAAAAAAGAAATCTCCGAAGCAGCGAAAAATCAACTAATATCTAGCACTATGCTATTGCAAAAGAATAACTCAATTAATCACAATGACGTACAGATGCAAACAAAACGTGATTCTAGTACTCAGACATCAGAAACATTAAAAACAGAAAAATAAAAAAGGGAAAAGTTGGAAACCCATAACGAATCTATAATTAACTCCTTAAAAAAATTATTTAGAGAAGAACCTCTAAAAACCGCAAAACAGTACCCAATTTTTTCAAAACCTATCAAAAAAACTGATATGCACAAAAATGATTCTGTTCAAGACGCTCAGGAAAACAGCACTAATAACATACCTGATACTGCAAAAGGAGAAATAACCAATAAAAAAACAGAAACTGAGCAAGAAGGAAGAAAAAAAAGGAGGAAAAAACCATTAAGAAGGATTCACAAAAAGAAAACCCGCAAGCTTAAATTTCAAAAACCTATCACACCTCAAAAACACCGAGAGGAACAAGATGAAATTACAAACCCTAATACCACAAAAAAAGGAGAAACTAGTGACAGAAAAATCGCAGAGAAAACACAATCATTAAACCCAAGAGCAGATGAATACCTTCCAACCAGGCTATTCACAAAAATAGAACATAGAAATAAAGGGGCAGGAGAAGACGATGACAAGTACTCTCAATGTGGTGAAGTGACACAGTCTAAATTATTACAATTTGAAGAACTTTTTCCTACCGATAACGTTCCACTCAATCGAGGAAGGATAATCAATCTTCTCCACCATATACGGCCTCTACAATCATTGACCAGTAACGAAATAGACTTAGTGATTTTTCCCAAAAAATATAATACCAAAATAGCGATGGTATCATTTTGGTCATCAGTTCTTCCTGGGATCATTCTTAATGAAAAGGAGATACTCCATAAATGTGGATATGATGTAATTGAAAGATCGGAACCAAAGGAAAACAAACCCTATAAAAGGGCTAACGATCGTATTCGGTTAAATTCTAGCACGCAATCCAAAAATCTTCTCAGAAACTCTTTTGTATCTGAAGATCCAGGATCAATTTACTCAGGATCTATCTATTCAGGGAAGGATACCCTGAAAATTCATGTGAACAATGGTGAAAGGGCAGTCTGGTATCAAGATCTAAAAGTAAAGGAAGTCAATAATAGTGCAAAGTCTTGGGCTTGGGTCTCGGAGACATTGAATAGCAACAAAACCATCAATTGCAGACAACATCCTGTTTAACAATGGTCTGAAGATTACCTCGTGGAACATGGCTGGAAAAACTAAGAATAAAATGACTGAAGCCACAAGTAACCAGCCTGATATCCTGATTTTACAGGAAACTTGGGCAACTGAAACCTTCTCCCAGAAAGGTTACTATGTTTATGATATTCCTGCAAAAGCAACCAACCGGGGCCATGCTAATGGTATTTTGGCTATCCTACTGAGGGAAGAATACTTGTGGGCTCAGGAGATCGTTGAGACCAACCTCGATAACTTACAGTGCATTAAGGTTTCTTTAAAAATACATAATACAGCCCCACAAAAGGCAATCCTGCTCTTCAATGTATATGCCCCTCCTGGCAAAAACCAAGATTCCCTATTCGCCGATATCATGGAAACCATCTCCCAGATAATAGAAGATCAATTCCATCTGTCATATATAATCATGGGCGATCTCAATGGCAAAATTTCTAACTCCGAAATTAGAAAATGGGTAAACTTATACAAAGAAGAATCACTGGAAATTTCAACTCCACAGTTCCCTAAAGGTATACACTCAGATAAAAGAGGTAAATTGCTACTATCATTATTACCTGATCTAAATGGGATAATCTTAAATGGCAATGTGGAAGGAGATAGTCCGGCATCGTATACCAGACGTGGAAATGGAACCTTTTCAATTATCGACTACATCATTTGCGGTATGGAATTGCTGGAGACAGTCACACATTTGCATTCTAATTTTACAGATGAGAGTGATCACGCACTGATGCACCTAACCACACACTGGTTGGCCAACCCTTCCCCTGCAAGTCAGATCATCTTCTATAGTAGCACAATTCTGGTAAAAACTGACCAGAGACGCATCTTCTGGAATTCATCAACCTTGGACAATATATCTGCATTGATTATACACACTCAACTTCTAACGAAAACATATTCTGATGATCCAATAACAAATTTTGAATACATAATCAATAAACTTAAATGTGCTCTCCTAAACAAGCTACAACAGGTCCCAACAGGAAATAACAAGAAGAACAATAAAAGCAAAACCCGGAACTCAAAAACTGCGAAAATGCTCAATAAACTCATACGTGCTCAATATGTGAACTTTTCTCCTTCAATCAAGAAAGAAATCAATAAACTAAAAAATCAATTAAGAGAGAGAAACTTAGCTACAAAAGAATATTGCAAGATCGTAATTGGGTTGACATTCAAATAGCCGCAAAAAAATATAACCAGCGTAAATATTGGTCCCTAACCGCCAAAATAACTGGAACAAAAAAGAAACTTCAAGCCATACCGGTTCCACCGAACGATTGGGAAATTTGCTTGACTGATCTATATAAGGCAAATCCAACTAAGTTAGATGAAAAAGGAGCCGATAACATCAAGGAAAAGAATAATTCATCGATCTCTAAAACCTCGGTAATATCTATAGAAACGCACATCCGAAAAGCAAGAAGCACTGGTGCCTCAGGCCCTGACCAAATACCCATCAAGGTCTTGCAAGCAGACCCTAAGGAGTGGAGTCAGATGCTATCACCCCTCTTTAACCACATCTTTAAAACCTGACAAATACCAAAGTCATGGCAGGGGAGTATCATCATCCCCATACATAAAAAGGGGAGCAAAATCATAGCAGGCAATTACCGCCAAATAGCACTGATGGATGCCACAGGGAAAATCTTCGCCGCAGAGGTATTAGATCGATTGAAAGACTGGGCTTTCTCGCTGGGTTTAATACCCATGTTTCAAGCAGGTTTTAGACCTAACCACTCCGTTACTGACAATATTGCAATCATCCTGTCCATTCTTGACAAATATGTAGTATGGAAATCTCAGGCTGTATATGCAGCATTTATAGACTATTCTACCGCGTTTGACCGCGTTGATCGACCAACATTATGGAACAAACTAAGGAGACTAGGTATACCACAACAACTGCTGCAGATCATAGTAAATCTCCATACCATTACTTGGTGTCCAGTACAAATGGGGGGTGAAAAAGGTTTGACAAAAACAATTAAAACAGCTAACGGACTTAAACAAGGGTGCCTTCTAGCTCTGATACTATTCTCCCTATACCTCAGTGACCTGCCATATCATCTACAACAGGGCTCAAGTCTGCCTCCTAAAATCGCTAAACAAAGTATACATGCGTTGCTTTATGCTGACGACATTGTGATGATAGACCTTACTCCTTTTGGACTGCAAAAACTTCTAGATATCTTGCACAAATATTCAAAAGACAATTTCTTAATTCCAAATCTAAAGAAAACAAAAGTTGTAGCCTTTTCGGGGAGGAAACAAAGTGCTAAATACTGCTGGAGGCTTGGCGGAGAAAAGATAGAAGAAGTCGACGAGTACACATACCTTGGTAGGACCCTCTCAAAGAACTTAAAAAATACAAAACAGATAAACAACTTAAAAAGGAAATCCGAATTACATGCCGGGACACTCTCTAGACTCTATTGTGCTACTGGTAACAGGCATTTTTCCTCACTGTTAAAAATATACAGAGCAAAGATCCCACCTGTTTTATCCTACGCGACGGAGTATATCCCTATAAAACAGTGGGTTTATGTGGACCTTAAAGAAGGAAAAATCCTGAAAAGAATCATGAAGGTCTCAGATTCCATACCAGTCCAAGCTTTACGATTAGAATTCTCTATTACAAGTTCTTATGCTACAGCTGTGGCTAACGTTATCAGGTGGGCCTACAATCTCCTCCACGCAAAAGAGGGAACATTAAGATCCTTGCTTAAAAACGAGACTTTCAATTTAGATGCTACAAAGCAAACTTTTTGGGGGAATATGACTGTTGTATTTCAAATGGCCAAAATTAGTCTGGACATTTTGCTCACCTGGTCAGCATCGCAATTGAAACTTTTCTTAAAATGTTTTACCCCTAAACTGAGTTATGAACTTGACTTTGCACATTGTAACAAATTATCTACCTACAAATCTTTCGTGGAATCTCTGGAGTACAAGTATGTCCAGCCATATATTGGGTTTTCCCTTACGCATGGTGCAAGGAGGGCGATTACAATGCTGCGACTGGGCATCTTACCTGTGTTAACCTTTTCATCACGATGGTCACCCGGAGATTCCACATTATGTTCTCTGTGTCAAGGGGGTGATCAGAATATTGAGCACTTATTATTTGTATGTCCTAGCGCTAACGTAATAATAGCACGTGCAAGACATCTTGACCCTATATACCGAACCTGCAGAATTACATCGGTAAAATAATTATTATCAGTGTGCAAACAACCACCTAATGAACTTGTATGTTATTATTTTTACAAATTTTTAAAATCTTTTTTACCTTTATATTGATAAGTGACGAAATTTCTTTTTATTGATTGTTTTATGTTATATTTGTGGTCCTCTGTCAAGTACCAACACAAATAAAAAACTTTTTGACTTTGAACAGGCACTTTTCAGTTTGATTTTTCCAAAATTATCCTGGGAAAATTATACTGAGCAAAGTGCCGGGGTCACTCACTCGGTGCAAATGGGAGCTGAATTAATAATTTGTTGCCAGGGCTGTTTTAAATTTGATAGTCTGCGCAGTGGGTGCTGGGTGAGGGCAGCTTGTGGGTGGGGTGGTGGAGCCTTTCTTAAGGTGCAGCAGATACAGGTGTGCCTACTTACCGCCATTCTCTACATCAAACTTTACTTGTCTAATCAAGATTTAAACGCTTGTTCTGAAACCATGTGACCCTGGGCAGACCTATTTATCTCTGCGTTCATTTTATGGTATATGTGCAGCGTTACAGAGCTGTCTGCATTGTAGTATAATGCAGATGAGTTTTATTGACCTCTACGGCATCCTACCGCCTCCTCCACAATACCCACAAGGGCTTCTGTAATTCTGCCTCAAACTGGTTCCTTTAGAGAAATACTCACTGAAACGAGGTGATCTGTGTACCGCGTCTCATGTTTGAAAAGCTGCTCCTGCTACAGTGTGCATTTTGTAAAATGCCCGAATTGGCCATACTGCCACGTTAGCATTCCCCTGATGGGCTGCAGGTGATAGGGCTACTTTCAGAACAGAATGGGCTTCCTGGGTGGCCAAGCCATGCCCCCATAGCTTCAGCCCACTCTCAGCCTCTTGAAGTGCAGGGCGGGTTTGAATATATTCGCCAGAGCAGGATTTAGCTTCCAGTCTGGCCCTGTTAATGGTATAACTTGCATGGATACCAGTTTCAAAATCTAGATATTCACTAACAGAGCAATGAAGAATGGAAGTCGTTTTCATTGCTGTGGCATAGCTTGAGAATCCATCCCTTCCCTGAACTTGTCACATCTCACCTGGGCCCTCAACGACTGACAGGTCCACTATCAATAATAAGCCATGTAGCTAAATGACTTGATACGGATCATTTTGAATATAGTAACAATACAAAATGGCCAAGAAGTGTTTTTCAAATAGAAGATTAACTAGATTATGTGTGTTACGTGCTTTTAACAAAAGTACGATTCCGAAAAGGGGGTGGTGATGAACAGAGTGTCTGAATTAAGCAGACCACTCTTACCCAGTCCAAAGATCAGGGCTTGATCCATCACCGTTATTTATCTCACTGCACCATCCCAGCTCAGAACCTGGCTATATGCAAATCAGTCTGTATATATATATATATATATATATATATATATATTTTAATATAATTAACACATATGTACATTAAATACATTCCTTCAGAAAGGCAATATTTCTCTCCATGTGGTCTCATACCTGGTGTGTCACACAGTTTGGTTCTTAATTTCCATCCATGTTAAAGAACAGTAGATGTTTCAGCACCCAGGCGAATGTGCTGTATAGCTAAATACATAGAATGTCCCAAAGGCGAGACCGATTGCATTGCAAATGCTTGTTAATCTTGGTGATGGTGTCTTGGTACACTACTTGTGGTGTCTTCTCTCACATTGTAGGTGGTGTTTTTTCTCACAGTAATGGTGCGGCTTACTCACAGCAGTGGTGTCTTTTCTTACACTGGTAGTGTCGTTGTAGACTAGTCATACCATCATTTCTCACAGTAGTAGTAGTGTCTCTCTTCGCTGGCATTGGGGTTTCCTTCTTCCTGGTGGCACTGTCTCTTCTCACACTAGTTCTGTGGCTTTTCTTACACTGATTTTGGTGTCTTTGCACACTAGTAGTGGTGTCTTTCTACACTTACGGTGATGTATTTTCTCACACTGGTGGTGGTAGCGTTCTTTCCCTCACTAGCTGTGTGGTTTTGTTTCGTGCTGGTGCTGTTGTATCTAACATTATACACTAGGGATGGTGTCTTTTCTAACATTGGTGGTTGTGCCTTTGTATGTACACTAGTCGTAGTGTCTTCTTTCACAGTGGTGTCTTTCTCACACTAGTTGTGCGTCTTTTCTCATGCTGGCTGGTGTGTCTTTTCTCACACTTGTGGCAGTGTCTGTACAGCAGCAGTGGTGTCTTTTCTCATTATAGTGACAGTGTCTTTGTTGACTGGCCTCTTCCTGGACCCTCATGTTCAATTGCCACTTTTCCCTCAAATTTTCTTGGTGGGAAAAAAATCCCACCCGCCATTCTTCCTTGCATGGGTCAGGCTCGCTCGCTATGCACCATATGGAGGCTGGTCAAATAACATTTGCCCGGGCTGCTTTGAGCTCCCAGTCCGGTCCTGAAGCTGTAGCAATCTGGTTCATTTCTATTCTGTGAGTGTGAGTCAGGACTCAGGCCTCGGAAGCATCGCTTCTGAACTGCCCACACCTTGGTGATTAAAAGCACAGCACTAGGAGCTGGCAGCCATTGAGAACAGAGATCGGCTGCCTGCCTTATTTCCAACTCCGACACACACAAAAACAGAACTTTTTTTGTGCACTCTTAGTCTTCACAGACAGTCAGTGCTATAAATTAGGAGAGCTTCAGCAGTCAGCTTTAAAGAGACGTGTCAAGAAGCGATCTCTGATCATAATTTATTTCAGAGCTGGTCGTGTTTGCTACATTATTTATGTGTGACTGCACGAAATGTTCCAAAAAAACAAGCTCTCTTGCTTTGGCTCTTTCTTAGAAAGTTTCCCACTGATCAGTTAAATGTGTACTGGTACAAAAAAAAGGGAAGTCATGAGGGGGTGACAGCATGATTTACCCGCACCGGGTGACACCAACCCTAGTGACGCCACTGAGTGCTTTGAATGCCAGATAAGCTGCATGAGAAACTCCACACTGGAGAAAATCCTTATGCCATAAAAGCTTGAATCTGAAAGACAAGAGTTATGCTTCACGAGAGATCCCACTCTGGGGAAAAACCTTATGAGTGCTCGAAATGCAAGCAAAGTCTTGAATACAATGTCATTTCACATAAGAGAATTCACACTGGACTAAAGCCATATACAGGTGGGGAAAGCCAGAAACGTTATACTCAGAAAGGAGATCTCACTAAACATGAGAAATGCATCCACATGAGGTGAAAAGTAAGGTGTATCTTGAGTTGCAGAAAAGCTTCTAACAACCTGACTTCACATGAGAGAGCACATATTGTAGTTGCAATAGGATTCATCAAGAAACACTTGCAGGATAACTTAGGCTGGCCGCATACAACCTCCAAAGAAATATCAGGCCTGGAAATATTTTTAATTGCAACAGAATCCACAATTTGAGTATCTGAAAGTTACAAAACTCTCAAGGTCTTTACTTTACACAGAGAAGTGTTAGTGCTTGCAAAAATCAACTAATTGCCAAAGAAATCACAATAATAATGTCTTAAATATCCACCCAAAAGGTTTCTACTTGCCCTTGTTTCTTAACATATGACTGATATCTAGTTTTCCATGATAAGATTAAGCCTATGAGGAGTTCCTCGGTGAGGAACTCTGCAAAGTGACAAAAGAACTGGTGGTCTACGCGGAGTTCCGCAAGCAGCGGAGTGCGTAAGGGTCATGCCGTTTGTGGTGATTTCATCCCATGTCGGAGAATCATTTGCCCTTCTCTTCCAGGAAGTTATGGATCTCTTTGCCAAGGGAGCTATCAAACGCATCCCTGTGCCAGAAGTAGGTCAGGTTGCTACTCCCACTACTTCTTGGTACCCAAAAAGACATAGGCCTGCATCCTATCTTAGTCCTCAGGGACATCAACCGCTTCCTCCGAAAGGAGAAGTTCAAGATGTTACCCTTGGCTCAGGTCTTGTATGCCTTCGACCCTGGAGATTTGATGGTAGCGTTGGACTTGCAGGATACTTACTTTCACATCCCCGTCTTGCCTGCCCAACGGTTCACGGTAGGCCACACTCATTTTCAGTTTACCATGCTCCCCTTTGGCCTTACCAGCCCTCCCCCGGGTGTTCACGAAAGTGATGGCGGTGATCGCAGCTCATCTGCGCAGATCAGGGGTTCCAGTCTTCCCCTATCTCGACGACTGGCTGTTGAAGGCGAGCTCGCCCAGGTCGTCTCCCACCTCCAGACTACGACGGACTTCCTGTATTTGCTGGGGTTCACAGTTAGCATGCTGAAGTTGCACCTGATTCCCTCCCATAAGCTCCTTTCCATCAGGGCGGTTCGGGACACAGCACAGTTTTGGGTCTATCCTCCCTAGCAGCAAGTCCAGGATATTCGGGCTATGATACCGATGTTTCAGCCTCCATCCCGGTGTTCGGTGAGAATGACCCTGAGGCTGCTGGGCCTCAGGGCCTCCTGCATCCTGCTGGTGCATCATGCCAGATGGCATATACGTGCTCTGCAGTGGGACCTGAAATTCCAATGGGTGCAGCACCAGAGGAATCTTTCCGGTGACATTCAGATTTCGGAGGGGACTGCAAGTCAGTTGCAGTGGTGGTTCACGAACCAGGATTGGGTCAACAGCAGATCCCTCTCCCTTCCCCAACCTGAGTTCACAGTAGTGACGGATGTGTCACTCCTGGGATGGGGCAGCCATATGGGAATGGCGGAAGTCAAAGGCCTCTGGTCTCTGGCGAAGTCCAGGCACCACATCAACCTTCTGGAGCTCCGGGCGATTTGTCTTGCACTGAAGGCAAGGAAGAGTGGTGCAGGTGTTCACGGACAACACCACCGCCATGTGGTACTGCAACAAACAGGGCAGGGTAGGGTCGTGAACCCTATGTCAAGAGGCTCTTCTCCTTGGACTTGGCTGGAACATCAGGGCATACCTCTGGTGGTTCAACACCTAGCAGGTTCCCTGAACGCCAGGGCGGAGAAACTCGGCCGCCGGTACATGATGGATCACGAATGGCGTCTTCACTCGAAAGTGGTGCAAGGTCTCTTTTAGCAGTGTGGAGAGCCTTGGTTAGATCTATTCGCCACCGAAGATAACGCGCATTGTCAGCAGTTCTGCTTTTTTGGAGTTTTCAAGACGGCTCTCGCTCGGCAATGCTTTTCATCACTAGTGGAGTTGCGGCCTCCTGTATGCCTTTCTGCCTGTACCACTTCTCCTAAAATTGCTGAAGACGATCAAACGCGACCGGTCCCAAGTCATTCTTGTGGCTCCGGACTGGACACGAAGAGTCTGGTACCCCGAGCTCTTGAGCATGGCCATCGATCCTATTGTTAACAGATTTCTGAAGTGCATTACTCATCTCTTTCCACCTTCTCCTTTCGTAATGCCCCAGTGGGACTTGAATCTTGTCCTCACTTATCTTATGTGTCCTTCTGTAGTAGGGGATCTCTGTTTATAGTCATAATCTTGTGAATAGTCCCGCCCATGTGCGTGGTCCCCGGAGCAATCAAAATAGTCTCTTAAGTTGTCTTCTACTGCAGTCCTGCATAGACACTTTAGAGAAAATCAAGACAAATAATGCAGACTAAAACTACAAGGCTACATTGGCCAGCACTTCATCTTGAAGTGAAAAGGATAGCCAAATAATATTAAATTCTACACATTTTGTAAAGTTTCACATCTAGAGAATCTCCCCTTCACAAAAATCCTTTGTCATGATAGAGAGGAAGGGTTGGACAGACAAGCCCCATATGCTGCCATTATGTGTCTGGAAAAGGGATACCGTGCCTTTAAGTAACTCTCCAAAGACCCTCGGTATCCCAGGATGCACAGCCAAAGGCCTTTTACTTTCAGTTCTTTTTTCCGGCTCCTGCTAGCAGGACCCTGGAGCATTGAGCTCTACCTTTTTGGGTATATCTTCAATTTGTGAAGCTTTTCTAGTGACTTGAGTGTTTCACTCGACGTCTGGGGTTTTCCTCTTCCAGTTGCTGTGTTTTTTTCCCAGTTTTGCCACCTCTTTATTGTTGAAATGCCAGCTTCATTTGACAAATGCCCTGAGTGTGGTAGGAAGAAGGCTAAATCTGACCCCCACAGAGTATGCATACTCTGTCTCCCTTCCACCCATGTCCCTGACTCCTGTGATATTTGTCACTCAGGGAGAAGATTCGTCTCCAAGGCCTAGAACAGAGGAGACATCAAGAACCAGGTGGGACTTCTGGGCATGGAGGGACTCTGTCATCATCCTCTGCCCGTGCCTTGGCCTCTGGGGGGGCTCCCCAGTCAAGAAAAGGCCCAGAAACTGCACCGGTCCCAGTCGACATCGACATTGATGGCTTTGACTTCGGCATCGAGAGGTATGACTACCATCTGTTCCCCGTCGACCCAGGGCTCTGGGTCGAAGCGACGTCGACGCTCGGCGTCGAGGGGCAGGATCTCGTGACCTCGGACGAGGTTGACGTCGAGGACTTCACCGGCGTCGACACACCATCGACGTCGTGATGAGTCCCGAAGAAGCAGGCGACTCCGCCGTTCGCCATTAAGGTTGACGAGACGTTCGACGTCGAGGAGAGAAAAATCGACGTCAAGGCGAGGACGTTCGATGTCGAGGTGTTCATCGACGTGAAGAAGGTCATCCACGTCAAGAAGGTCATCGACGTCAAGAAGATCGACGTCGAGAAGAGCGACTTCAAAGAAGTCGACGTCGAGGAAGGATCAGTCGACGTCAAAGAGGACGTCAAGGCCCAGGACTGTGTCTAGTGCCTCTGTCGTGAGCGTCTCATCATCATCATCGGCCAGTCCCCGGTCGTGGCGGCACCGGCGCTCGCCCTCAGAGATATCTGCCTCCAGTGCGTCCTCCCCGGGGTCTACTCATAAGAAGAGGAGAGTTGTTAGGTCACCGGACTCTGATTATTCCCGGACCTATTCGCCCTCAAGGCCCAGGACGCCTACACCTCCTGCTCTTCCGCAGCAGATTCCTCCACCACCACCGCCTCTTCCTCCTCCACCGCCTCCTCCTCCAACACCGCCTCGGCCTCCACAGCCTTTGGTTCCGGCTCAGCCTCTTCTGCCTCCGCACCCTCAAAGGCCCAGAAAACCGAGGTCAAGGTCCAGAGGGAGGCATTGCTCTCGCAGTGAGCGTAGGTCTTCGACGAGGTCACGTCATCGTCGTAGTCAGGAAAGGTCACAGTCCAGGTACACGGACTCATTCAGTGACAGGAGATATTCTCCCACTTTGTCGGACTCTCCTCCTACAAGGATGTGCTGCTGAGGGGGGCAGCAAAGTTGGGGATCACATTGACGGTGCCCACTCCTTCCACCTCTGTGATCTTTGAAACATTGCAGTGCAGGCACCTCTCTCGTCCTTTGCTGCCTTTGGTGCCAGGGCTGGAGGAACCGGCCATGAAGCTGTTTCTGACACCGGCCTCGGTGAAGTCAGCGCCATCTCGGCTTCAAAAGAAGTACAGGCCCCAAGATTCTGATCCAGCATTTTTGAGGTCAGATCCTGTCCCGGATTCTGTCATTGTGACAGCGGCCAAGAAGCAGCATTCTACTGCCCCTTCGTCTACAGTTCCTCCGGACAAGGAGAGCCGTCAAATGGACTCAGCAGGAAGGAAAGTCTGCGAACTTAGTTCGCAGACCTCTATGAAAGCGGCGAGGACCTCAGCGCTGTTGGGTCGCTATGACTGCCCTTGTGGGAGTCCCTGCAGCAGTTCATTGAGCTCCTCCCGAGGGATAGGAGAGAAGACTTTCAAGAGATATTGAATCAGGGCATGATGGTCTCAAATCAGGTCATCAGTTCGGCGGCAGACGCCTCTCTCCTGGCTGCTCATGGGTACTGTCACAGCATCAATTGGAGACGCCATTCATGGTTGTGCCTTACCTCTCTTACGCCTGAGGCACAACAGAGGATCGCTAACTTGCCCTTCTCGGGATCTACCCTTTTCGAGACTCATGCGGATGAAGAAATGGCCTGCATGAGCGCAGAAGTAGAGACACTGAAGGCTGTAGGTTTGGAAAAACCAAAGGAACAGCGGAAGTCCTTCCGCCCTTTCCAGAGGCGTTGCTCTTCCCAGAGGCGAGGGCAAGGTCGCCAAGCTGGCAGCAGCAACAACAATAGCAGCAATACCAGCGACAGCCCTTCGAGAAGCGTCAGAGGGGCAGAGGCGGACACAGGCCTCCTCGCCCACAAGGGCCCGGCCGGGTCTAAGCCCTGGGGAGTTACTTCCCCCTTGTCCATTATCCGCTCCGGTGGGGGGAAGCAGACAAAATTACTTGGCAGAGTGGATAAAAATTACTCTGGACAAGTGGGTGCTGAATATTGTTTGCAATGGATACAGTCTTCATTTTGTCAGCCCTCCTCCAGCAATTCCACTGGTTCGTTCAAACTACCAGCTGCGTGAAATTCAAGCGAAGGCTGATACCCTGTTAGGAAAAAGGGCGATAGAAGACGTCCCTCTGTCTCAGAGGGGAAAGGGTCTATACTCAAGGTTCTTTCTGGTACGCAAAAAGGACAAGAACGAGTTCAGGCCCATTCTGGATTTGCGACAAGCAAACAAATGGATTCGTAGGGAGAAATTTTGCACTGGATTTATCCTCAGCTGCAACGAGGAGACTGGCTTTGCGCAATAGATCTGCAGGATGCGTACTTCCATGTGCCCATTGCACTGAAACACCGGAAGTTCCTGCGCTTCCTAGTCGGCACCAATCACTATCAGTACACCGTACTACCATTTGGACTGAAGGCTGCACCTAGGACTTTTTTTAAATGTATGGCAGTGGTGGCAGCGCACCTGAGAAAGGACAAGGTGTTTGTCTACCCGTATCTGGATGACTGGTTGATCAAAGCCTTCACCTTCCAGGAAGCGCAATTGCATTTCAACAGGACGGCCGTTCTGTTGAACCAGCTGGGTTTGCACATCAACATGTCCAAGTCGGTTCTGACTCCTGTTCAGTGCCTGCATTACTTGGGAGCCTCCATCAATACTCTCTCAGCAAGCGTGTCTCCTTCGGAGGAATGACGCTTATCGATCCTTCGGAAGGCTCAGGCTCTCATGTCCGTTCCATCAACGACAGTGAGGACGGTGTCTTCTCTTCTGGGGTCGATGGCCTCTTGCATCTTCCTCACACCACATGCACGTCTCCATATGAGACCGCTGCAGAAACGTCTGGAGGATCAGTGGGACCAGAAACGAGGGAGCTGGGATGACAGGATCCAACTGTCTCTACACGCTCAACAGTCCCTGAGATGGTGGTGTTCAGCAGAGAATCTCCGTTCCACAAGGACATTCCCATACAGACTATCGTGACGGATGCTTCTCTCCACGGCTGGGGAGCGCATTCGGACCATCTACACATCCAAAGAACGTGGTCCCAGGAGGAATCCACGTATCATATCAATTTCTGGAACTCAGAGCTGTTCACTTTGCGCTGAAAGCCTTTCATCCGTCCTACCAGACCAACTACTTGCTTGTACAGATGGACAATATAACCACAATGTATTACCTTAATAAGCAGGGGGGCTCGAGATCACGCACACTGTCACAGGAGGCCAGAAGACTGATGATAACAGCTACCCATCTGCCAGGTGTGCAGAATGCTCAGACGTACACACTCAGCAGGCTGGTCCAGGAGAACCACGAGTGGGTCCTAAACGATGAGGTGCTAGGAAGCATCTTCAAAAGATGGGGAACTCCAGAAACAGATCTGTTCGCCACCGGCAAAAACCGAAAATGCAGAGACTTCGCCTCCAGGTTTTTCCAACCGGGGACTCTGGGGAATGCGCTATGGATCAGCTGGTCGAACAGCTTTCTGTACGCTTTTCGACCCATTCCCATGATTCTGGCAGTACTCATCAAGCTGTCTCAATCCAGAGCACGAATGATCCTCATGGCTCCATAGTGGCTTCGACAGTGGTGGTTCACGGACCTGCTCTACGGGTCTTTCCAACCCAACCTGCGGCTGCCATGTCGGCTGGACCTTCTCACGAAGTTCAGGGGGCTGATGGTGAACCCCAACCTCTCATCGTTGAGTTTGGCAGCATGGCTCCTGAGATAGTGCTATATGGACACTTGAACTTGCCTGACAATTGCATGGAAATACTCAAGGAGGCAAAGAGACCTTCCACAAGGACTTCCTACGTCTGCAAGTTTAAAAGGTTCTGCATCTGGTGCACGTCCAAAAACTATGATCCTACCTCCTGCCAGGAAGATGTCATCCTTCCATTACTCTTGCACTTGGCTCAATCTGGTCTGTTTTTCCATTCTATTAAGGTTCACCTCGCAGCATTAACTGTGTATAGGAAATGCCCTTCACAAACATCCTTCTTCTAGATTCCTGTAATTAAAGATTTTTTGGAAGGATTGAAGAAAGTATTTCCCCCCTGTTCGGTGTCCGTCGCCTTCATTGGAGCTGAATGTGGTGCTGTCTCGCTTGATAAAGGAACCTTTTGAACCTATTCATAAGGCTTCACTACAGCATTTATACTGGAAGGCGGCCTTCCTTGTGGCTATTGCATCGGCCCGCAGGATGAGTGAAATCCCGGTCATGTGCTGCCAAGAACCTTATACTGTATTTCGTGCTTCTAAGGTCGTGATGCGAACTCACCCTAAGTTCCTTCCTAAAGTGATTTCTGATTTCCATGTCAATCAGACGATAACTTTGCCTATGTTTTTTCAACATCCTTGCACTCCAGCGGAGAGGTCTCTTCATTCCCTGGATGTAAGAAGAGTTTTGAAATTCTACTTGGATAAGACCAAGGACATTCGTAGGTCAGACCAATCGTTTTTCAATTATGGATCGGTCAGGACTGGTCTTGCCACCTCAAAACAGTCCATCTCTAGGTGGATTGTGTCCTGTATCCAGTTATGTTACCAAAAGGCTATCAAAACATTAGGGGAAAGCCTATGGCTCATTCCACCAGGGGCAAAGCAGCTACAACGGCTTTGCTACGTAATGTTCCCATTGCAGATATCTGCAGGGCGGCCACTTGGAAGTTAGTCCATACCTTTGCTAAACACTACTGTCGGGACTCTGATGCCAGAGCAGATGCTGAGGTCAGGCAGGCTTTGTTGAGAAATCTGTTTGCACAGTAGTGGTGTTGTCTGTTTCCTCCACCGCTGGTTTGGTTTCTTGGGATGAACTTGCCATTCTATTCATAAGATTATGACTATACACAGAGATCCCCTACTACAGAAGGAGTAGTTTCTTACCTGTAACTCCAGTTCTGTAGTAGGGGTATCTCTGTTATAGTCATAAGCGCCTGCCGTCCTACCCGGTGGATGAAACAATACTGTACAGAATGCTACAGGCCTAGCTTTATACACCTTCAAAAAGAACTGAAAGTAAAAGGCCTTTGGCTGTGCATCCTGGGATACCGAGGGTCTCTAGAGATTTCTTTGAAGGCACGGTATCCCTTTCCCAGACACATAATAGCAGCCTATGGGGCTTGTCTGTCCAACCCTTCCTCTCTGTCATGACAAAGGATTTTTGTGAAGGGGAGTTTCTCTAGATGTGAAACTTTACAAAATGTGTAGAATTTAATATTATTTAGCTATCCTTTTCACTTCAAGATTAGGTGCTGGACAATGTAGCCTTGTAGTTTTAGGCTGCATTATTTGTCTTTGATTATCTCTTAAGTGTCTATGCAGGACTGCAGTAGAAGACAACTTAAGAGACTATTTTGATTGCTGCGGGGTCCACGCACATGGACGGGACTATTCACAAGATTATGACTATAACAGAGATACCCCTACTACAGCACTGGAGTTACAGGTAAGAAACTACTCCTTCCTTTGAGCCCCTACATAATTATCCTCTTCGCCTCCTTTGAAGACTGCTTTTTTGCTTGCCATCACCTCTACTCGGAGAGTGAGTGAGCTTGAGACTTATTTTCCAGACCTCCCTTTCTTGCTGTCCATCCAGACATAGTAGCCCTCCGTACTAAGCCCTCATTTCTGCCCAAAGTGTTTACCTCTTTACACATAGGTCAGACCATCACATTGTCCACCTTCTTCCCGCCTCTGCACCCTTCTAAAGAGGAGGGTAGATTCCACTGTCTGGATCCAAAACGTGCGCTGTCTTTCTACTTTGACTGCACTAAAGACTTCCGGGTGGATGATCAACTCTTTGCGGATTATGTGGGCAACAAGAAAGGTCGGGCAATGCACAAAGGTCCCACCTCTCAATGGGTCGTCCTATACATTAAGATCAGTTATTCTTTGGCTAAAAAGGAACCTCCAGTAGGACTGCGCACCCACTCTACCAGGGCGACGGCAGCCACTACTGCTTTGGGACGTGGAGTTCCACTGCTTGACATCAGTCATACAGCAATGTGGGCATCCCTGCACACGTTAACTAAGCATTAATGCCTGGACAGCCAAGTCCAGAGAGATGGCTTTTTCGGCTGTTCTGTTCTCCAGTTCTGTGTGAACTTAGTTCGCAGACCCTCCTCCAGGGTTGGTATAGCTGGGGTATCTATTCTAAGGTAAGGAATCTATAACTAATAATCTATTTCAGATGAACAAGGTTCTTACCTTTGGTAACGCTGTTTCTGTAAGAGACATATATTAGTTATAGATTCCCTACCTCCACACCCATCCTCCCCATTCTGCACAGGGACTTCTAGGGACAGGGACTCCCTTACAGGGCCCTAGTTTTGTGCACCAGGGGTCAGTGTCTTGCATGGCTCTGTGCTTCTGGCATGGAACGCCGTATCAAAACTGACATTAGTGTGCAGAAGCGGAGTCTAAATAGACACCACTGTGTCATCCCGGCGACCACGACGCCCATGACGGTGGTTTCGGAGTCGACTGATGCCACCTACCAACACATAGGGGTACTGCTAAGTAAAAAAAAATTTGGATCCAGTCTGACGCCTAGGGGTAGTTCTAAACTAAGGAATCTATAACTAATATATGTCGTTAACGAAGGTAAGTAACTTGTTCGTTTTGTGCCTACCAGGGATGGTGGATCAATTGAGAAAGAGGGCAGATAATGAACAACATTAATATAGAAAGAAAACTGGGTGGGCGCCTGTGCACAACCCTGGTGAACACCTTAATTGATAGTTAATCATTCAGTTACCTGGCCCTGGGTTGTCCGGCGAACCTGGGCATAATTACCCTCATGTAGACTGATCAATAGGCTCAAGAGCCTCCTCGGATGGCCCATATCACCCCAAACCTTCCATAGCCTGCTTTGTGGAACCAGGACAAAAGCAGATTTAAGGTCGATGAAGGCAACATACAAGTTTCCCTGCCGACCACAACGATCTTCCAATAGAGTAGAAGGAAGCGGAAACCTGATGAATCGTGGATATCTTCTTCCTAAAGCCTGTCTGAAAGAGGAATACAATAGCTTTAGCTGCAATCCATTCCTCAATGTTGCTCAAGACCAATTGGGCAGAAATTTTCTTCGCACAGTTGATCAAGCTGACCTGCCTATAATTATAATTGGCTGGATGGAATCTATCCTCCTTCTTATATATCGGGACGAGGTCCGCTCCCTTCCAAGAGTCAAGTACTGGGGCACCACTGATAATGGCATTAGTTAAGAAAAGGTTATACTAGGAATATTTATCTCTTTCTAGCAGAAGGATATATGCTGCAATGCTGTCTAATACTGGAGCTCGACCTCTGGTTATTGCATCCAGAGCTGAGGATGTCGGCCAGGTCAAGGAAAGGGCCAGGTACAGCTACAGAGTTGTCTGTTTACACAGTCCCCAGCACAGTGTCCGGCTCATTAAAAGGAGTGACTGAATAAAGATTGGAGAAATGATCAACCCAGGTCTGGGGAGAAATGGTATGACGCAGAGACCTCTCTCCCCTCCACTTTACAAGTGCCCAAAACCTGGTGGAGATCTTAAGAGCTCAAGCCAATTTGAGTTCCTGTCGTCTTTCTTCCTCCCATTCTTTCTTAGCCCGAGCCTGGGCCCTTTTGTACCTCTCTCTACCCAGACTGATTTCTGAGATGTCCTTTGTGCAAAGTGCCTTACCCCGATATCTACGTGATAGTCTGAATTCCTTATTAAACCAATTGTTTACTTTATGAAAATTCTGTTTGTGGACTTTAATAGGGACTATAAGGTGGTACAATATTTTCTTGAAGTTGTTGTGGAAGCAGTCATTGGCATGCCACACTCTTAGTTCTTGCAAATCGATTTCCCAAAGGTAGTGATAGATTGATCTTCACCTCGCCAGATAACCAAAATATCGTTGATACACACATATAACTGAAATCCCAATTGGCGAAGACAAACCATGGGAACAAAAGCAGTGATTGGGATAGGACGGGCCTAAACACTATTGTCCCTTGTCCATGTAGGATAGTCCCAAATCTCTATTGGTTGCAATAGGAACAGGGCAGTTGTCCCTTCTCTGAAGGAAGGGACCCCATTAGACTTGACCTTTTCCATGTGAGCGATTTTTCAGGGTGTGTGGTGAAATGCCACCGGTTACCTAACATACAAGAGAATACGTATGGCTAACCATATAGAATGATGGCTCCTGATAACAAGGGGCCAGATGTAGGTGGCCTTTCCAGGCCATTTACCGACCGGTAAATGGCCAATCGGTATGAAGGGGCCTAAATCCAAGGCCACATGTAGGTAAATCTACATTTACAGAATCGGTAAAATTACCGATTCGGTAAAATACCGAATCGGTAATTTTACCGATTCTGTAAATTCCATATGTAGGTGGGACTCTTCTGAGTCCCAAAGGCCTTAACGAATCGGTATTTTACCATGAATCCAACTTCATGGTAAAATACCGATTCCGGTGTGCATGCACATGTGTGCATGCACACCTATGCCATGTGGCAGGCAGACTTGCCCATAGGGCTTGTATGCCTGCCACATGGCACCCAATCATGTTTAGGGGGTGCCAGGGGGTGTCAAAGTGACACCCCCTGCACCCTTGTGAAATTTGATATTTACCGAATCAGTAAATACCGACTTTTACCTATTCGGTAAAAGGGAACATCTGGATTCCCTACATACCCACCCCTCACATTTACCGATTCTTAATTACCGAATCGGTAAAATTTGGTAGTTTTCGGTAATTAAGAATCGGTAAATGTTACTTACCTACATCTGGCCCAAGGTGCCTTAGAATATGTGCGAGGGACACTGCCTGTTCTTTTCTATATTTTCATATTTTTTTTTATTGTACTCTCATAAGCTCAGAAGAAGATTACCTCCATCAGATACCTGTCACAGACTGTCTGTTGGACATGGTCCAAACATCCTACATTTATCCATACAAGATTGGGCACTCTGATTCAGGTGCACTGACCTCTCTATACCCTTAGACATATGGGGCTGACTGCTTGCAACAGGATACATGGTTTACACACCCATCACTCATTTCTTCTATGGGCAATCTGGTTTTCAGGTGTGCTGATTTTCCTAATGGGTCTTCTGCCCTTGGGTATACAGCGCTGACCCTTTAAAAACACATGCCAGTACATCGTGGTATTTGCATTTAACTTCAATGAAGGCCCATCTTCAGTGATTTTATTCCACGTGAAGAAGCGGCTGTGTGTGACAGAGGCAAGAAAGCAGTCACCATTTAGTGCGCGTTCATTCAGATTCATGCTGCCGGCATGGGACTACATTTCCCAAGTACTCGTGGTCACGTGACTGCATCAGAGTAATGCGATTATACAACCTGAGTGAGTAGCCACACACCAAATTCGGCTTTAGCTAGCTCCGGATCCTCTATTCGAGCAACAGCAATTACTCTGGTCACCTTCCTCCATCTGCTGTGGTATAACGGATTGCTGGCTCCCCGTGTACAGCGTATACAAGCATGGGTCTCTGACCCTACGTTAGTTATATCTTTAATTTTTTCTGCAGCGTGTTCCCTTTATACAGGAATGGGTCCCTGAACCTACCTGTTTGTTTAACTTGAATCTTTTGTGCATTGAGCGTGTCTATTCTTTTTTTCCTTTTTATGAAAACGTACAGAATTCTGCATTCATGTTAAGGATATGGAAGTGTCAAAGCACACTCTCTCAGTTCTCAGTGCACATGTGGCAGGTGTTGTGTCTTGAAAACAAAGCACGCTGCCCCCATGCAGAGGTCAACTATTTTAAGTGCATTTCCTCCACTGCATCTCAGCTTTATTATTGCAGTGCACATCAAACACGTCCACAGTTTTCAACTTGAAGAATGCTGCATCTATGTTTAAACTAGGCAGTGTTATCATGTGCCTTACTGCTGCATATTTTAATGGGGCAGTTGCTTCTGAAATCTAAGCACGCTGTACTTGTATGTTAGGCCAACTAGCTCTAAGAGTCTTTTTTTCCCCCATAACACCACATGTTTCCTTTGGAAGTTACTGCACTAGGTTCTGCCTTTGTTCACCCTGTGCTGCCGCAACACACGCCTGTTATGAGGAACGAGCCATCAAAAACATTGATACACAAACTTCAAGGCAGACACACAACTGCCTCCACGGTCTTGGCGTGTCTCCCCCTAGTATTTAACACCATTACGCTGCCCGCTTGTCTCAATTAACCTTAGTGACATCTAAATACATGCTCGGGGAACGTATTAGGGACTTCACAACCATACGAAAATACCTCAGTCACTATTGCAGACACCGCCTATGAATATATGGACAGTTTTTAATCTACATGGGCACACTTTTTCTTTACACTTGTTCTGAAATGCCTAGACCTGCTACAGCCTTCCAGAACACTTATTTTCTTACCATGCTCACCTTCCTATAATTCTTTATTAGGGCGGAGAGTCACCCTGAGCCGCATGCCACTGTGAGTTGAGGCACATTTCCCGACCTCAGCAGATTAACCTTTCTACAGTATATTATTATTGTAGTGAATCTTGTTGTCTATAAATTATTTTATTTCCCACCTATACTAAGAATAACAGACATTGACTATTCAGTATATGGTTGTGTCCCGTTTAAACGGGTTTGTATGTCCTGGACTGAATAGCTTTGAAATGTAACACTAGCACACTTGTTCAAATGTCTGACCTAGATTTTTTCAAACCATTCTTATATTTCCTATGTATGTTTTCTTTTAGGTACCACCAGTGAATTCACCACTCTATGTAGATTAATATGATCACTGGATGGTTTTGTATATGAAAACCCTTCTTTATACTTATATTGGTTCGTACACCATTTTCAGGTCTCGCCTGAGCCAGGCTGCATGCGTTGTTCAGCGAGGCTTTTAGTAAGGGCTTTAAACTCTGAACACATGTGTGTGTGCTTATTTATCCTTGCTGTCTCTGTTTATCACCTTCCCCTTTTCTGCCTTTCCCTCTCTTGCTTTGGGACCTTTTCAATATTTAACAAAAAGCTGTAAAACCTGCTGACCGATCTTTGTTCTTTTAATAAAGCGTTTTTTTTATCACCCTGTGCCTGGAAGCTGTGGCAGATTGGAGTACGACAAACCCCTAAAAAATGGACCTCGTCTGCCTGTTTCTAAGCATTAACCAAGGAGAAATGTATTGCATGATAGCTTGGAGAGATGAACTGACCAGTCAGAGATCCCATGGCAGCTCTGTGGAGACTCAAATTCACGAGCTCCTTCTTGCCAGGAGTTATGGGAACCAAATCATGCATGCCATGCCCTCTGACCTTTTGCAGGCGACATAGTTAATTTTAAATTCCCCCTTGCACACAAAAATTCAGAATTCCTAAGAATCCATTCTTTTGAGGTCTGTAGCGTCGGGTCTGTCTTCTATATCTATACGTTTTAATACAAAATAATGACAGTGCCTAGATTTTTGCACCATATATGTCAAGGTAGTTAACGAGAACGCTGCGTACCCCATTGCATCTGTTCCCTGCGGCACGTGCATCATTTCAGAAATCCGACCCAGAGCTGGAGGCTCCCGCTGCATTCCTGTGCTTTGGTAGCCTGGTTCATCGAATTGTTGCCTTCTGAAACATTTAACCCCGTTTGTCCAAAATGCTTTCAGTATTGATATAGTGCCTATTTATTCCTTTACATTTACTTCCCAGTTTGCCCAGTAACAATTTTTTTTTTGGCAGGAGGTATGTTTTTGATAATTCAAATGTAACTCCTGTAGAGGCACGCATTTCCACAGAGGATATCGCATTCACAGTGTATCCTTCCTGCCACATGGGAGATGGATGTGGGCCGGAACGTTTTTCTAAATCATCCAATTTTATTTTGTATATTTAGAAAGCTTTTTTCCTATCCTTGTGCTTTCGAACATGAATTGTATTAAAAATACAAGCCTTGACTGAGCCAATAGACTCTTCGATAGATATTGTTTGCTGTGTTTTTCTCTGCCAGGCGCACAACATATAGACTGTTCACACACTTTCTGTAGTATGCTTCATTCTGGGCAGATCAACTCTAAGCCCCACTCTACTTCTATCCTTGTGTTAGTGCAGCCCGATGTAAATAGTAATTGTAATGTATTGGCATTTATATAATGCTTACTGCCCCTGACGAACATTGAGGCGCTTTTTCGATGAGTAGCACGCTACACCAGAATCCAAAAATGGTTAGTGATGAATTAGTATAGGGAAATATAAAATTAATTTGAGAGCTGGACATGTTGGTCTGTTAGTTCGGTTGAAAAAGATGGTGGAGGGATAGAAGAGGGAAGGGTTTGCATTTATATAGCGCTTGCTACCCCTGATGAAGTGTTGAAGCGCTTTTCGGCAAGTAGCATGCTACTCCATAACCCAAAAAGATGAATAGATAGATCAATTATGGTGGGTAGGTTGTTTTATTGTATACACACAACTGTACGAAAATTAATAAAATTCCATTGTAAAGTTGTATCCAAGAGGCAAGTATAGTCTCTGATAATAATGTATACAATACTGATACGTTTTAAGTTGGCTTGCCATCAAGACTGATGCCCCGTAATGTTGATGCAAAGTTATCTGTGCTGGAGTATCTTAGACTCTTGTTGAATTGTAACATCCACCTTGTAGGTACTGCTATTTGTATCAGGTCCACGTTGTAGGCAGACACAAACGCCTAAATTGTGCACTATTTATATTAAGCATAATGTAGGTCAGCAGATGACAGTAACCACTGTAGAAGCTGTATTAGGTGCTTAGAAGTAGAGTGACATAGAGGGCAATAAACACTCCACTAAATCTTTTTTTATTGTTAACGGTGCTCATAAGACCATACAATGCAATACTATGTACAAACAGTTCAGGCGTCATCTGGGGATTACACATCAGAGAAACACAAGTGTCTTTCATGAATACAAATTAACTACTCCTCCAAGGACTGCACTTGATACAGGCGAAAAGGCAAACAAGCAGTCAGGAGGCGCATTGATTGTATACCCCCCACCTGACAGGATGGTGACAGACTCCAACCACCTGCAGGGAAAACGTGCCACCTCATTTAATAGCTGCCAGACGCTTTACTATGTAAACAGACTGGTGGTTTACAACTGCGCCTACGTTGGGGCACTACATGTTTTTTCCAGCATAGTCTGGTGTACTCCCCCTGTGTGAGATGATAGCACCCACTGAAAACTGCACCGTTGTGTAGTCTGGGACAGTGCACCTTCCAAGTAATTCTGAACTGGGCCTTTAAATACAGTACTATTTTGTGTGCCTATTTAATTCAGGTATACAAAGAATGTGGTACTACTTGTATACTAGGGTAGGACAACGAAGATTGAATTTCTAAGGTGGCAGAAATGTTTTGTCAAAGTCCTTTATGCCCTAAATACTCTCCCGTACCCTGAACATAATGAGATTACATAGAATACACCTCTGCGTGCCTGATTTGCATTTCAAGACCAGTGATTAATGTGGCTTTATCAAGTTCAAAGCCATGGGGCGTTCCCGACCTGTCTGATACTTGCATATGGAAAAGATGGGTCATTTGAACCTAAAGATAGATAAACATATTCATAGGTCACAATTTATGTCTGCATCTAAAATAAAACTGTAAATTAGGAGAGGTGATAAGTTAGAAGTTAAAAGGAAGCCGCTAATCGAGCTGCATTTGTACATAGGCCTTCCTATATTATCAGATCTGTTCCTTCTTCAGTCTTTAATTGTAATGAATACTTTAATACCCAGGCATGAAGTCACCGTCGAGCTGTTTAGATAATCCACCTGTCTCGCCACCTCTTCCCCACTGCATCCTTAACCAGTGGCCTAGCCAGTGTGCCCTGGGCCCCAGGTAAGAAAGGAAATGTGACCCCTGCCCTCTTTTTGGACTGTGGAAAACAGCAATAATCATTGTTCTTTGGGCCCTTTAGGCCTCTGTTTGAACTGTGACAAACAGCAGTTATCAGGGTTCAGTGGGCCTTTAAGGCATCTGGGACCTGGTGCCACTGCACCTGCTGCACCAATGGGAAGCTAAGCCCCTGCCCTTAACAGCTTCTAATCTAGCCCCACTGGAGAACCGAAACAGCCAAGTACTGATCTGGCCATATATGCAGGCATGCAGCCGCCTCTTCCTCTAAAGGGATTTAAGTCGCATGAGAGCAGCATGCGGGAAACAACCATTTTCTGAGGTAAAGTCAATCAACACCTCGTCTGTTCCAACCTGAATCCATTTAAAACCAGGGATGAAAAAACTGTTCATCGTCATCCCTTACTTATCAGAAGGGTAAAACAGATTCATCAAACATTACAGTGTACCATATACAAAATTGTGATTCTGTGTACAAATTAAAACTAGCATGCATAAAGAAAGGGGAGCCTTTGGCCAAAATAGCCATTTTCCCTACCCATACTTTTAACACATCCTATACAAAAAATGGTATTTACATTGTCATCCGGAAACAGTCATTAGCGCCTACTCATAATCAAATGCCACTTAGAATTGTCTTTCACTTCAGGCTTTCAAAAGTAAATTGATATAAAAGCAGTATTACATTTTTTGACATGGTGTACACTTACCAAAATTTAGAGCATCAATTTTATATGACACACCATAGAAAAAAGGAGTTGTTTATATATACTAAACCTCCAGAAACGTTCAATTAACCAGTTATAAAGTCACGTCTAGCTTAGTTAGTTTATAGTCTTCTTCTTTTTTTAATAGAAATTATTTCACATTGTTACTAAATCTGCATGGCTAAACACTTATAAGGTCCCAAAGGCGAGACCTATTGGCTATGACAATGCTTGTTATTGATTGAGTACATTGAGCGGCAGAACTTTTTATTAAGTCCTGAAGAATGCCGCAAACACCTCTTTGGAGGGTTAATAGGCTGAAACATGTTGACCTCTTATTGACACTAACAGTGCATATATATTTCTCCCACAGTGTCCTAATTTTAATCCTGGCCCAGGGGCGTACAAATAATGGAAACCACATACCCTTTAAGTTTTAACTTTTACTCTGCTGCCCCCACTACCCTGAGCTCATTATTTTGGTATTTAGTATACCTTTCGCTATAACAAAATATGCCTAAACTCCCCCCTCTCAGTAAGGGGGTTGTTTCATGGTGCAAGGAGATTCCCAATAAGGAAGCATGCCAACTATGGTGGGTGAGGGAAATCGTCCTTTTAAAGGGATATTTCATCTTAGCTAGGTCTTCATTTGCAACAGTAATCCTCAGAGATCCAAGGGTATCTTGATTGTGGTAGAAATGCATTTTTACCCCTTCATTGTACGTTCAAGCACAGACCATTGCATGACATGTTGTGAAATATGTAGGGAAAATAGTCTGAGCACTGAGAAAAGGTGTTAAAATAACAGAAAGTTGATAAACGCATTTAATAACTTCTCATACCTGGATTTATCTAGAAGAGAAGTCTGTTAATTTTAGCGGATTTTTGATACCACAAGGTATAAGAAATTAGGGGATCTTTATCTGATATCTTTATCAGTAAATTATCTGAAATTATTGGACATAAACTTTTCCAAGTATTATTTCTAAAGACTAAGGAAGTTCTATATTGGTCTTTTCTAAACTATCCCCAGTGCGTATGACTACAATAACCACCTCTCTCAAATCAATATTGTGCTTGTTTTAGTGAGAAAACTAAATGATCTAGGAGAAACCAGGAACTGGCATCAGTATTTTTCTTAGGAAGCTTCAAGTTAGAGAGTGAAAACACTTTTGAGAATGCCCCAAAAATTGTGATAAAGATATTTCAATATGTTTGACAAAAAGAATAGGTACATTTCATGACAATATTGAAATGGGAACTAACAGGAACAAATATTTACACAATGTGGTTTCGGGTTCCCAAGGCCTACATGCTCCGTAGATAACCCACTTACACTGAAAGAACTGTTGGCACGGAAACTGAAAAGTACAAAGAACAAGTTTATTAAGATCCCATGGGGTGGTGGTACATTCCTACAGCACCCTTCGGCAATGCAAGAAGTATCACACCGAACGTTGGTGTGATTCGTTCTTTTATACAGTTTACAGGTAATAAAAATGATAGGCGGTACAAAGTGGAGAAGTGTGGCTCACTGGTTAGAGCAGGCAGACCCTGAAGCAGAGGTCAGACCCGGGACCAGGGTTCGATTCCCGACGCGGCAGGGTCTTGAGCTCATATGTCCACGGACTCGATAATTCTCGCTTCGGTGCCTGACCTAACCGTGGGTTCACACTCTGCAACTCTGGGTATTAAGCTTGCTTAATCTCCACAACGGCCCCCCGCGGCGGGATGCCTGGCTTTCACCTTGGGGATGCCCTGTAGGGGCTATCTCACAGGGAAAAACCAGGACGGGTTCCCAAGGCAAGCGCGGAGATACCCCTTCGGGGGTTGATTCTGGCGCTATATAAGAAATGCAATAATAAAGTTACAGTGTCTTATGTACATATATGGTCATTTTTGGAACACAGCCAACTCATGGGAGGGGTTACAACCCCACTGGTCAGTTTGGCGGCACATTCCTCAGGGGTGACTGGTCAGTTGGAACTGCGCATGTACAGGCTTGACCGTTGCTAAAAATAGCCTGTTGCTGGGCAAAGTCGAGTGGTCAGTGGTACGGACAACGGACAAAAGGGCATGCTGACCACGAGGCTGCTCATTCCCTAAAATGGCCGCCGTACCATACAAAATGGCGTTTTCGAGCATAGTCAAGTTAAAGGGAAAAAACGTGTAGCACAGCTAAGCGCTAACTCGGCCATTGTCAAATTACGACAGACGACCCTTTTAGCGTGAAGCTGAAGCTACCTCATAGTGGACGTAATCGGGATGTTCATCTTCAATATCAATTAGCATTATTTGAGCTACTTCTTTATGAAGCATTATTTTGTTTTGAGCAAGAGCTCGTCTTGATGGTATGCAAGCCGATAAACACATGGAACATAAAGCTGGGCCACATTGTATACATAAACATACAAAGAACAGTATCCCAACAATGATACATAAAATCGTCAGCAGTTTCCAACCCCAAGTGGTAAGCATCGACCAGAACCACCCTGAAAGAGTCCAAGTTCCATTGTCCGGGTGTATTTCAGCAGCTATTTTGTGCAACTTCGAAACAGCATCATAAACAGATGGCGAATTATCGGGCACGTATACACAGCAGCTACTTCCGATAATTCTACATGCCCCCCCACGGTCAGCTAGAACCACATCTAGAACCATACGATTTTGGAGTGTAACAATCCTAGAAATTTGGAGTTCTTCTGTTATGTTCCCTAATGCAATAGCAGTATCATTGGCTACAGCCTCAACAACACTGGTCAGCCGTCGTATTTTCCGGCTATTCAATGCAGCCCCCACAAAGGAAAATAATCCCAAATTAAAGTCCACATATTGCTGTAAGGCAGTATCAGTCTGATCGATGTCATCCAAGACCACAGCACGTTTAACACGATTTAGTACAAAGTCATGATAGAGAATATAGTCATTATGGTACATTGGTGGGGCGATGAATACAGGGGGCAACACAAACGATACATAACATGTGCCTACCCATCCTAAAGGGAGCTGATGGTAACCTTTATTGCCACAAATAAAATACGTATTTCGGGATGCCACAAATGATATACCGTTTGGACTGTCAAATGTAAGTGTAGTGTTACATTCACTTTTCCCCACCGGGATTGTGCCTTTATTACGAATGCAAAGGTCTGCCTTAGTAGTGATGACATTAATAACCTGTGTACTGGACATATTAATGTTCCTTTGATTGCTGTAAACACGGGGTGCAGACACATTATCGGGGCGGTACTCTTCCCATTCAAATCGAGTACCCTCAGCTCGTGGATACCCATCTCGGTCATGGTAGCAAACTTTGTTCAAACGGAAGAGCACCCCCCCTTTCGTTGGCCATCGTAAGGTGAAAAGAAGAGTGTACCAGGCATTACAGGAACCATTATGCGAAAATGGAAGTGGAATGAGTGGAGTGCCCCCTTTCTTCTGATGACCAGGCAACATCCCACACACCCAACAATTGGAAGTATTTGTCATGTTATGAGTATGATGCAGAATCTGAATAAAGCTATTGTTCAAATAAGTCTGTCGGTGCCGTTCTTCATGATAGGGCAAAGTGAAGTGAAAATGTTCAGATGGAGCCGGGGTAGTTGGCAGCAAATGTTCACGTACAGGCACCACGAGTTCTACTACCCAGGCTATCACTGCTATCACCACGATTGTCAAAATAAACAAAATGGCACCAAGAATTCTTTTGTCTCGTGATGTAGTAGACGCCATAGTTCAAAGAGTTCACAATGTCTCAAATATATATCTAAAAAAAAGAAAAATACGGTGCTGAGCTCCGAGGTAGCCGTTGTTTTCTTCTCCGGGGTCAAGACGGGTGTCGCTACTCTTGGCAGAACAGACCCCCCCCCCTTGAGATTCCCGGCTTCCGTTTCACAAACCCCAGAGCGGTAACCAACCAGTCTCGAAAACCAAAAAACAATCTTCTCCTTATCGTGGCCGCAGATCGTAACGCTGTCGTCCAGAAACAGTGTTGTCCGGGAAGGCTCCCTCGACTTCGGCCGATGTCACAGCTGGGCTCTTTTCTTTATCCAGAATCTCCTTGTAGTCGGTCAGCACGGCAGGATTCACCAGATCCGGAGAAACACGACGGCAGTGAGTTGAATGCACCCACCGCTTTCTGTTGGTCACTCGTACAGCTGTTCGAGTAGCCAGGAGGACCTGCTCGGGGCCACGCCACCTCGGTTCCAAGCTATTCGCCCTCTCGAACGATCTGACCATAACAAAATCCCCAGGACGAAGATTGTGAGCCTCTCCAGTAGAATTGTCAGGGAGCGCTTCTCGAACCTGTTGATGAATAGAAAGCAAATCATTTGTTAATCGTGCCAAATAATCGTTCATCGTTATACAAGGCACATCATGAATCAATCGCGGCTTAGGCACTCCCCATATGTTCATAGGCCTTCCAAACACCACTTCATACGGTGTGAGGCCTGTTCGAGAGTGGGGCACTGATCTAAGAGAGAGTAATGCTAGCGGCAAGGCATCCGGCCACTTCAATGACGTGGACGCCACAATCTTAGCCAGTTTCAGCTTCAACGTAGCATTGTACCGCTCAACAAGACCTGCTGACTGAGGGTAGAACACAGCATGAAACTTCTGCTGGATCCCTAACCCCTTCAGTACATACTCCACAATTTTCCCAACAAAATGAGGCCCATTATCGCTCCACAAAAATTTGCAAACTCCAAATCGAGGGAAGTACTCCTTGAGCAACACCGTAGCTGTTGTCAAAGCTGTATTATCTTTCGTGGGGAAGGCCTCAACCCATTTGCTAAAGGCGCACACCACCACTAGGACATACTTAAGGTTATTGCAGCGCTCAAGCTGGATGTAATCCATTTGGAGTACCTCAAATGGTGCAGAAGGTGGAACGAACCCTCCTTTCGGAGTATGGGTCCCTTTCGCAGGATTTTGTTGTAAACATTTCAGACAGGTCTGCACTACTCTCTTGGCAGTATTGGCAATCTCGGGATGCTCCCAAACTCGTGATAACAATCGAGTGATCGCAAGAGCTCCCACATGTGCTAATCCGTGTGTCATCTGAACCTTCGCCTGCAAGTAAGCTGCAGGCAATTTCCATTTCTCCATGTCTTTGCTTCTCCAACAACCCTCATCATCTAGCACCCCATCTGCTGCCCATGCCGCAAGTTCTGCTTCAGTCACTGATTTTTGGATATCTAGTATCTCTGCTCTAGCATCATACCATCGCTCAGCCTGTGATTTTGTTACATACATGGGGGAGTCAGTTCGGGACATAGCCGTTTGTCTTGCTATGCTATCTGCAAAAGCATTTCCTTGACCCACTTTATCAATGATCTTTTTATGGGCACTGCATTTGATTATCGCTACTTTCTTTGGACAAAGCAACGCGTTTAGGAGATCACGCACTAGTTCTCCGTGCATAATGTGTACTCCATGAGAAGTCAAAAACCCACGTTCTCTCCAGAGTAGCCCGAAATCATGCGCTACTCCGAAGGCGTACCGGCTGTCTGTGTATATGTTCACACATAGGCCAGCACTCAATTCGCAGGCTCTTGTCAAGGCTATCAGTTCTGCTGCCTGAGCCGACTTTTGTGGTATTCGTGCTGTTTCTACCACTGTCTTAAGTGTCGTGACCGCATATGCTGCGGAAGTCGTACCATCTGGCAACTTCAAACACGATCCATCAACCCACAGTTCCCCATCCACATCTGGAAGTGGCATATCCTGTAAGTCGACACGACCCTTTGTCTGTTCCTCGGTCAGGAAAACACAGTCATGATGTTTTTCTTCCTGACCCTCCTCGACCGGATAGGGCAATAAAGTGGCAGGGTTCAGGGTAACGCATCTTTTCAGTGTGATATGTGGCGCCAAAAGTGTAAGCTCATATCCTGTCAAACGTGCACTCGTAAGATACTGTGTCTTCGTTTGATTCAACAGGGCATCTACTGCGTGGGGAACTAACACTAGCAATTTATGTGATAAAACTATTCCCTCACTCTGCCGTATAGCTACTGCTGTTGCTGCAACTGCTCGGAAACACCCCGGTAACCCTCGTGCTACAGGATCAAGAATAGCAGAAAAATACGCACATGGCCTCTGCTTATCCCCGTGTGCCTGCACTAACACTGATAATGCACACCCATCTTTCTCGTGCACGTACAATGTGAAAATCTTTGTGTAATCTGGTGTACCTAACACGGGTGCAGAGCAAAGGGCTTGTCTCAGTTGATCAAAAGCATTTTGACATTCATCTGTCCATTCAAGGGGCATTGGTGTAGTTTTAGACAGTAACGCTAACAAAGGTTTTATAATGTGCGAAAACCCCATAATCCACTGTCTACAAAAGGACGTTAACCCTATAAAGGCACGCACAACTCTCTGAGTGCGGGGGATTGGGGTGTCTAAAATCGCCTGAATTCGATCCGATGTTAATGCACGCCCCTCCTTAGACAAAAGATGACCGAGGTAGGTCACCTTGGGTCTACAGTATTGAAGCTTTTTCTTCGAAACCTTATGATTGTTCTGTGCCAAAAAGGAAAGCAACGCAAGTGTACTCTCCTCACATTGTGCATAAGAGTCTGCAGCTAACAAAAGGTCATCGACATACTGAATAAGGGCAACTCCGGATTGCAATTCAAAAGAATCGAGCTGTCTTTTTAAAGCCTGGCTGTAGATACTAGGACTCTCAGTGTAACCTTGAGGAACACGACAAAATCTATACGATTTATTATTTAACGTAAAGCCAAACAAATATCTGCTATCAGGGTGGATGGGGATCGAAAAGAACGCATTTTTAAGGTCAATGACACTAAAGGTCGTTGCCGTTGGGGGGACCAATGTGAGCAATGTCGTGATGTCAGACACCACCGGGTATTGGGGGATGACAATTTTGTTAATTTCTCTCAAATCAATAATAAATCGATAGACCTTGTCGTCAGTATCTTTCTTAAGAATCGGAAGAATAGGGCTGTTGCAAACATTGTAAGGAACCTCTTCCACTACTCCTGCAATGATCAAATCTTGGACAATGTGCGTCAGGGCAATTTCACCTTCTCTAGAGATCTTATACTGTGGTACACGTGGCTAAAGTACTCCCTCCTTTACAGTAATTCGAATTGGTGGAATAAGCATCTGTCACACATCCGTGTCGGAGGTAGCCCATAACGTGTGCGGGAGAGAGGCTAATGCTGCAATTTCTTGTACAGTGCAAAACCTGTCCGCATCGGGATAATTGTCATTCAAAATTACCCGCACTCCCTCGGGAGCGCAACGTATCGTTGCTCGAAAATATTTGAGCAAATCAATGCCCAAGATGTTATCTGGTGTATAGGGCGACAACAAAAATTGGCCAAAACTGAAAAATGTATCAAGACAAAGTGCAAAAGGTTTTGATAATGGGCTGGCAGAGGGTGTGCCATCAAACCCTACACATGTTATCATTTCGCCAGACAGGGGAGCCCTCGGAACCAAGTTTTTTGACAAAGCGCTACGAGTAGCTCCTGTGTCGACTAAAAACTGATCAGTAGAACCCAAAATGCCCGCTGATACATATGGACCACTCTGATCTACTGGCACTTCAACTGATTCCGTACCCCATCCTACGCAGTCCTATGCATGCACATAATCCTGGTGCTCCACATTCTCACCCTCCGATATCTGATACTGATTCCGCCTATCAAAAGCATTACGTTCATCCTGGCCACGGCCCCTCTCTTCAACCCTTCCACGATCACCTCCGCCACCTCTCGCCCCCGAATAACTGTTCCTCGACCTTCCACCTCCTCGACCACGCTGACTACGTTGTTCACGAAGTACCGGACAATCTTCAGCCCAATGCCCAAACTCCTTACAATAAGCACATTGATCCTCCGCTATATCCGTACGACCATACGACGTATTACTCCCACCTCGTCCCTAAACCCTTGAAATCCGCGGTAATTGTGCCCATTTTAAAAAAACCCGGGGCAGATCCCTCTGTCCCCGCCAATTTCCGTCCTATCTCCCTCCTACCATTCCTGGCCAAGGTGCTCGAGCGCCACGTCACCTGCGCTCTGAGCTCCTTTGTGGAGAATCATGGTGCTCTTGCCCCCCGTCAAGCCGGTTTCCGCCCCGCACACTCTACGGAGTCCGTTGTCCTGTCGGTCCTGGACACCCTCAGGGAGGGCATGGACACCAATCAGCACCAGGCCCTTGTGCTCCTCGATCTCTCAGCCGCATTCGATACGGTGGATCATACCATCCTCCTCTCCCGTATCGGAGCGGCGGGGATCGGGGGGACCGCCCTGGTCTGGTTGTCCTCCTTCCTGAGCGATCGCACCCAGGCTGTTCGACTGGGTGACTTCACGGCGGACGTCCGGAAAGTTCAGTGCGGGGTTCCCCAAGGTTCCTCCCTTTCTCCTCTCTTGTTTAACCTGTACATTGCTCCCCTAATCTTCTCTCTTCAACAGATGGAGGTCGGCGTATTTAACTATGCGGACGACCTCCAGCTTGTCTTCAATCTGTCTTCTCCTTCCTCTATTCTAAACTTTCAATCTGTTATGCTTCACATCAGGGACTGGATGAACCACAACCACCTTAAACTCAACCCTGACAAAACCGAGTTGGTGTTGACGGGTGGTTCATCCAGCCCCTGGTCCCCTCTTTTCTGGCCCCCTTCTCTTGGCCCTCCTCCTACCCCCGCTTCCTCAGTTAAAACACTTGGCATAAAACTTAATTCTCAACTCACCCTTCACTCCCAGGTTAGCTCTGTGGTATCTTCTTCCTTTCTTTCACTGCGCACTATACGTAGGGTGTCCCGTTTCTTCACTTTCTCTGCTCTAAAGCTCATCATCCTGGCCATGGTGGTATCCCGCCTGGACTACGGCAACGCCCTGTATGCCGGCATCCCCGCCTACAGTCTGCGTCGCCTGCAACAGATCCAAAACCAGGCGGCCCGCCTGGTTTTTAAACTCCCCAAATTTCACCACTCTACCCCGCTCCTGAAATCACTTCACTGGCTCCCTGTGCGAGCCAGAATTGAATTCAAGCTTGCTTCCATCACCTTCCGGGCCCGACACGGACTCGCACCTGAATTCATCTCCTCCGAGATTGTCTCCTATGTCCCCACCAGGGAACTTCGTTCGTCCTCCCAGTCCCTCCTCACCATCCCACGCTATCGGAGAAAGAAGTGGGGAGGCTCTAAATTTGCCACCCTCGCCCCTACCCTCTGGAACTCCCTTCCCCTTGAACTCCGCACCATCTCTCTTTACCCACAATTCCGTAAACAACTTAAGACCTACCTATTCACGAAATCTTTCGAATAATAACTCTCCTGTTCCCCCAGCTTTTTAACTAGGATCCTGTCAGTAATAGCGCCAAGAAACCGCAGGTATACGAGCGCTCTATAAGAAATTTTAAATTCAAATTCAATTCAATTCAAATTCAATTCAATTCAATTCAATTCAATTCGTCTGCCTCTGTCATTCCCTCTAGATTGCGTTCCACGAACCTGTGCCAACATCACCTTCGTTTTCAATTCCTTCGCTTTCTTATCAACACTTTCTTTAGCCTCCAATTCCTGCCGCTCATAATACTGAGCCATAGTTAACAAAGATGCAGGGGTCGCCGTGGCCCAGGAACTTTCACTCGATTTTAATCTCTTCGCAATCTCCGGTAGGAGATTAGCCACGTACTTATCTACAAACAAATGCCTACCTGTATCATCTGTTAACGATTGACCACTGTAATCATGAAATGCCTCTTCAAAACGTGTAAAGAAATCAGACACCGTTTCATCTGACTTTTGTTTGCACGAAGCTAGCATAGTCCAATCGATCTTTTTAGAAGGAACAAGCGTTTTCAGTTTAGTTAAGATAGCCGCTGGAAGGTCTAGAATTAAGTCACATGGCTTACATGCAGGTGCCCTGTCTAAATCAGCCTGATTTATTTCTTTCCACGTTCCCCCGAGCAGTGTTTCATCATTATTTTTTCGAATCAATCTCCACATATCAGGAGGAAGAATTAACCCAAAAAACAGATCTATGTCAACAAGAGTCATAACACAGGACGAAATAGCTCCTTCCACCCCTTCATAAAATGCGGCCGGATTTTTCCGAAGATCAGGCAAAGAATTTTTAAGCGCCATAACATCTGCTCTATTCCAAGGCATATACACCCAATTATATATAAAGTACCCCTTCGCATCCTTCGACATTTTATCCTCATCTGTACCATCACCCTTAGGGGGAACATACAAAGGTGCAGCTTCACGCATAGGCATAACATGCACTTTAGAATTCTTATCTGAACCCGGAGAGAACACTCCTTAGACTGCTCAGTGGACTCCGGCCCGGACTCCTTATTCTTTTTCCGCTCGTCCCACAATCTGGACGTCTCATCCCGCAGCTGGATCAGTTGCTTGAAAAATGTATCAACATCTGTAAGAACAAATAAACCTTTACCTAGATTCTCATGATGAACCGACACAGCCTTAGGTTCTAACGTATCCGAATATTTACGAAATGTAGTAACAACTTCATCAGCCAAAGTAGTCAGAAAACACATCAATTCTTGTTCTGTCCATTTACCCCTCTCGGCAACAACGTCAGACACAGTTACAAAATTTGTATTCAATTTACGGGCCCAACTACGCAGATCCGCGGCTTTTTCCGCAGATAACCTGACACTGGACTTGTCCCCTTTTCTCGGCTTATCCTGTCCTTCATCGTCAGACTCTGCGGTCGGAGCCGTAGGAGGAACGTACGGAGGCGGTGATCGATCTAGTAATGAAAAATCATCAATTTCATTAGTAAGGACAGGATAAAGTGGTCGCCGAATAGGAAATTGACCGGTCGTTTGCAAATTCCGTTCCCGTTCCTCCCTCTCTTTCTTTTCCTGCGCCTCCTTTTCCTCAAGCTGTAAAGCCTTATCTCGAGCAGCCTTGCGCTGCTCTTTGTCCGCCAAGGCAACTTCACGTTTCATACGTTCACGCACTGCTTTCTCCCACATTCGTACACAATCAAACATATTCTGTCTAGACCGGCGCTGAAACAAACATTGCTCCACAAACTGAACCTTTCGTAAATCAAACGACTCATGTAGTGGCCATTGCAATTCAGGATCGGTTTTGGTATATTTATGCCATAATTTGTTGTACATTATAGGGGGAAGGCCAAATTTTATGTACATTTCATGATTTGGAGTTCCTTCTGGGGGAGCCGGCTGTGATTCCGCTAACCTAATTGAGGTACCATTTCCAAGACAGCACATCCCTCGGAGTGTGCTTAAAACAGGCATGTCCAAAAAGTATCACGAAAGCGTGATACCGTATAAACTGGCACTTACAGTACTTCACACAAAATGTGCCGCTCAGAGGAAAAAAACAAAATTAGAGAAACATCTCTACATGCCTGCCTATGTGAAGTGCACTACACATATGATTCAAAGGTCACAAAGTCACAAATGTTAGCTAACTCAAATCGTAGACACAATCATAGAACTTCAGTAAGCGTCCGTAGACTACCTTACCGATCACAAATCATAGAACTTCAGTAAGCGTCCGTAGACTACCTTACCGACCACAAATCTTACCCAAATCAAATATCCAGGTTCCAACTGCCAAGGTCTTTAATCGAATCAGCCAAACGGCACTTATCCAGCAACGCAGACGATCAAGAACTCAGTCGGAGACCGGCGCCACCTGGAAGGTCAGATCGGAAGGAAGGGAAGAAACACCGTGGGTGCCAAGACTCGGGTCACTCGGTGGCAGCGTACGCGTCCATGGCGAGTTTCCAAACCTTCCTCACAACCTCTCCTTCGGGCATCCGAGTCGCCGATGAGTCCCTTCGTGGTCGCCAATTTGTGGTATCGGGTTCCCAAGGCCTACATGCTCCGTAGATAACCCACTTACACTGAAAGAACTGTTGGCACGGAAACTGAAAAGTACAAAGAACAAGTTTATTAAGACCCCATGGGGTGGTGGTACATTCCTACAGCACCCTTCGGCAATGCAAGAAGTATCACACCGAACGTTGGTGTGATTCGTTCTTTTATACAGTTTACAGGTAATAAAAATGATAGGCGGTACAAAGTTACAGTGTCTTATGTACATATATGGTCATTTTTGGAACACAGCCAACTCATGGGAGGGGTTACAACCCCACTGGTCAGTTTGGCGGCACATTCCTCAGGGGTGACTGGTCAGTTGGAACTGCGCATGTACAGGCTTGACCGTTGCTAAAAATAGCCTGTTGCTGGGCAAAGTCGAGTGGTCAGTGGTACGGACAACGGACAAAAGGGCATGCTGACCACGAGGCTGCTCATTCCCTAAAATGGCCGCCGTACCATACAAAATGGCGTTTTCGAGTATAGTCAAGTTAAAGGGAAAAAACGTGTAGCACAGCTAAGCGCTAACTCGGCCATTGTCAAATTACGACAACAACATTACAAGAATATTACAGACTACATTTCAGCAATATTGGAAATACTGAGGTTCATCTACTAATAATCCATTTGGTAAAAAGTGGTTGCTTGTAAAGTCAGCACACTACTTTGTCTGTGATAGCTTTTAAATAAAGTAGAACAGCTACAATATCCCAACAGTTAATATTTGGTAGACTATTACATATGTATGTATAAAACATTACAAGAGCTAGAACAAAGGCGACTGGTGTTCAATTGGTCTTGTGTAGTTAATCCTATTATATTTGGAAGGGTATCATCCTATTCATACAGTTAAAGCAGCACTGTATTAAGACAATTTTAGTGACAACCAAAAACATACTTGGTGCTCATAAGTGTGTGAGTGAACAGTGGTGACGCAAGTGGTGGGGTAGACAGCGTGAGCGGCGCAATAAAAACAAGAGTGCAAGTATCATACAGTGGGTGGCTGAGTGAAGGGAACAAATCAAGTGACTTCTGTGTTCAATTCACAATTTAAGTAACAGCCACAGTAGAGAAATGCGCCAATTAATGTGCTGTAGAGTCAATGGCGTTTCGATCCTCAAGGGTTTGGGATCATCATCAGGACATGGTTGTCATGGTTTGTAGTGCTGCGGGGCGAAAAGAACAAATCAGGGGGGCGAAAGGAAGAAGGAATGCGTCAAAGTTTAGGATGTCAGGGGGCAGCCACCCACTGTATGATACTTGCACTCTTGTTTTTATTGCGCTGCTCACGCTGTCTACCCCACCACTTGCGTCGCCACTGTTCACTCACACACTTATGAGCACCAAGTATGAAGATGGTTGTCACTTAAATTGTCTTAATACAGTGCTGCTTTAACTGTATGAATATGATGATACCCTTCCAAATATAATAGGATTAACTACACAAGACCAATTGAATACCAGTCTCCTTTGTTCTAGCTCTTGTAATGTTTTATACATACATATGTAATACTCTACCAAATATTACCTGTTGGGATATTGTTAGCTGTTCTACTTCCTTACCCTGATCCCGACTAGGTCTATGGGTTATACTCCTGTATTGCTTTACTAGCTTTTAAATAAAGGCATTTTTTAATGCACCCCATTTTACTTTCAGATTCACAAATGTCCCCTTCGGTTACTACCTCCTGTTACTGTTTTTCAGCCCACATATGGTTTCAAAGCTCAATACATACCTTAACAATGTATTAAATATTCAGAAAGGAAACTATTAACATTCCCCTTCCAAATTCTGAATTGTTAAATGGGCTTAGTACAAATCAAGAAGGGGTTTAACATTTGCAAACTCTGTGAATTACTGAACCAGTGGATTTTTTTAACAATAAAACATGAGGCCATTTTTCTCAATTACCTCCAAATTAAGTTTGCTAATAATGTTAGTTGAATGATAACCGGTGCACATACCTATTTAGTGTTAGTGTTGCTTCAGATCAAATAAAAACCATCACACACAACTCTTGCACAATACTTACAGACAGAATTTCTGACATCCAGCTTTAATGTTTTGTTAAATATATTTGCAAATGTTGTCACTTAAACAGGAAAGCAGCTAAAGCAGCCTCTGGACATAAAATAGGATGTAATCATAATCTTTAGATACATTTTCTGAGTTTCAGGAACAATGCGTGTCTTCTGGGTTTACTCTAAACCACTATAATAAACATATTCAATGCTTTTAGATTTGATCTGTTTGTACTGGTTTCTATTGCAGACAATAATCTAGATTTAGACCAAGGATCAAATTCACCCATGGCTTTTAAAATCTATTTATCAATGATCTCTATTAGTGTTATCGCAACTAAAACTGTAATAGAACTTATCTGAGAGATGGACCTTCATCAAGTATTATGCTCAGTCAATTTATTGAACAAACTATGAAGTTAAAATCTGAATAGATTAGATCCACAAGCATTGCCGGACCAATGTATTTTACATCAATAGATTACTTAGCACATTTTCTCTAAGTACAATTCAGTCATCTTCTATTTTTAGCGGAGCTCGAGCTGGGTCTGTTAGAACTCTTTTAAAATATGACATTTAAATGTTCAAAAAAACAGGAATTTTAGTTTCAAGTCTGGTCAAACCTTATTGAATGCTACACCAAAAGATGCCCTTCTGTTCCTATATTTTATTGTGCACCATGATTCAGAAATGGCATTTTTTTGCTTTCGGAGGTAAAATTCTAAACATATTTATTGTTGTTGCCAGTCGAAACATCACTATTTGGGAAGATAACAACAAGTGGTCTTATGATGCTTGCTGGAATGGGAAGTGTTTAATCAAAAAGTGTATGGAATTCAAGTTTAGGAGACCATTTTACAAAAGTGTATGGATTTTGTATATATTTCAAATTGTTGATCTCCAAAATGGCCTAATTCAATACATTGAATTGAAATTTAGGTTTATCATTTGAATCCTATTGTTGGAAAATATGTGATTTTGAACCCCATGAGGCGGTTCCTTTCCAGAAAGCATTCAGGTTGTAATCATTAGTCAAATAATGCTGCAGAGTTTAAAATATTCAACTTGAATTCTAATTACATATGAAATGTTCATTGTTCAATATATTTCTCTTAGTATTTTAATGTGAGGACTTTATTGCTCAAGGAAAATAATTAGTATTTGTTTTTCTATATGTTGGAAGAATTACATTAATGAAATCACTGTATCCCACCTTCTTTGTTTCCTTTCCTGTTCTTTATGAACGTTTCTATTGTTGAACTTTAAAGATTGCCCGAAATTAGGAATTGTGCTCTACATAACTTTGCTGTGTTACAGTATGTTGACTTTTATGTACTACTTTTGTCTCTGATGTGTATGGCAACTGATGTTTTGTTTTGATTTAATAATCAGCTTATGTTTATTAGGTTTTATTAATCAATAAAATGTTTCAAACACAACAAATGGTTGTTGATATTTATTTACAACTGCAGCATTTTTATTGTATGGGCAGTTTCAAAGTGGCCAAAAATGTGGTCTGTGGGATGACGGAGGACCACATTGGCATCAATAGGAAGAGGTTTGGGCAGGTGATTAGGGGTACATGTAAGGTTGGAAGTAGGGGGAACAAAGCATGTACATTGTGTGGACTGTGACTCCTGGAGTTATTGTGAGGGATACCATGCTACCCTGTAAATGAATCCCCTAGTGATTATTATCAACAAACTTTATTCGGTTTTATAAAAGAAAAACAACTTCCAAGTTACAGATTGACAAATATAAAATGTCCAAGTTAATCAGAACACAAGATAAAAATTCATGAATTACAGCAGTAGCATTTTCCGTCTGTGAGATCTCAATGAATGCCGTCATCAGAATCGGTAGCGGCTGTGGACAACACAGTGCATGGGCCATTACTGGTTCAAGCAAAGTATCAACATCCGTTGGCATGACTGATGGGATTATGTGAGACATGTGTATAACACACATTCTTCTCCGCATAGCAGGCATCGTAAAACAGGTATGATGCAATCTTGCCAAATTGGTCTGAATGACAGAAACCGTGTGGTATTTAATTCTCTTGGTCGAGGTAGTCCCAAAATTTGGACGATGCACTCACGACACTTCACGACACTTCATCGCCAGTAGAGTTGTCTCCATGGAGAACTGGGTGTCGTTTGTGAAATGACTTGCCATATCGCAGCAATAGGAGCAAAAATAGCATTCCTGCAGCGAGTTCCAAAATGAGAGGCAATCTGCCAAATACAGAGTGCACAAAGTTTGGAAATATTCCTAGGACTGCTTCAAAAGGTACTAACAGTCTAGAAAATACGGTCTTAAATACATGTACAATACCACTTGTATCAGACATGTTTAAGATACGACTTAACATTTCTGAGAAATGTATAGGGCAATTTGTAGTTAGAAGGGCATGTTACTCTGCAGAAGTCCTTGCGACTGCAGATCATAGGTTTGTTTGGCCGAGGTTAGTGGCACAGTTTTTTGCAAAAGAATGGCATTCATTCTGCTTAAAGTATCAATTCGTATAGAAGAGATGTTCAGTGAAGGCCAAAGTTGCGACTCCCGGCTGTCTTGGTTTTAGGAAACAATACTTGCATACAGCACGTGACCTTGGCTGACACAGTTACTAGATATGGTATTCCTGGCAACATGCCACAGCAGCTGCGATCATTCAACATAAGGTAACTCCCATTCAAGAGTTGTCCAACATTGGATTAATCACCGCGGCTGGTGAACCTTTATTTTTATTTATTTTGTGTATTTTGTAAAGCGCGCAGCTACCCCAACGGGGTGTCCCGGCGCTAATTGAACAGACAGCAGATGGTCCAAAGCAGAGACTTACAGGCAGAAAAGAAAGGTTTTAAGGGATTTGCGGAATTCAAGCTCCGACTGGCTCATGCGGAGGTAAGGCGGAAGCTTGTTGCTGCGTGGCACACACTTCGAAACTTGCTTTTTTTAATCTAGGAGTAACTAGTAGCATTTTGTTGTTTGAATGGAGAACTCTGGAATTACTGTATGGGCCGAGACTTGACCTAAGATGGGCTGGTCCTTTGCCTTTTGTAGACCAATAGGCCAGGGTCATAGCTTTTAGAGATGGGGAGCCAGTGCAGTTTGTGAAGGTATGGGGAGATGTGTTGCACCAACGCACCTCTTACCTTCTGTCATAAACAGTGTTTCCTTCACCGAGGTTGCACATATGGTGTTGACTGTCTGATGAGTCGTTCAGGGCACTTGTGGAACTGGATATGTTCTATGAGATAAGTGACATACATCGATTTCATAGTTCATCTAGCAGGACTGTAGGATCACCTATCCTGCCTCACTTAGTTATATCTCATTGTTTCTCATGCGTTGTTTTGCCCACTCCTGTATGTGACTCTTCTTGGTCGTATTCAGCTGGAGGAGGATGATAGATAGGGGCATGACTATATCTATAATATGACATAATAAATACCCTATGCGTATCCTTCTACAATAGAAATCTGCGCTACAAAAGAAATAACCATTAGTACCCAAGATCAGAGGGACTACACATAGAAGTAGAAGGTCAAGAAACAGTATTTGTAGAAGGTAAGAAGTGGCCTAAACTATGAGTTATATAAGGAAAGACGAGGCAAAATATAGAACGGACATTCACCGGTTGTCTCTTATCCTCCCCAGACTGTATATGAAAACCTACGAACCTCGTATCATTAGGTGACGTGGCCGCCTACAATAATTTGGGTAAAAGTAGGATAGGATTTCTTTCACTGAGTCTCCTGAATACCAAACAGGAATAATAAAGGTCAGTAGTGTAAATAAAGTAGAAAGGTGGAGTGGTATGACTGTTTTTTTCTCCCCATGGTTACCAACTAAAATGTAACGGAGGGCCTTTGAGACTCCTTTGTGAGATGAATTACTGTACAAATGATTTCCAAACTGTGTAGATTATAAGTGCATTAGCACATTAATGGAATGAATTTCTTATGTGATAGACATTAGGCCTACTGGGCCTTGGCTCCTTGTTTAAATTAACTAACTAGGTGCTTATGTCAGCATCACGTGACGATCTCTAAATGTAGACATTATTATGCACTGATTGATATCTTTCTAATACACAGAAGGATACCAGTTACAAGAAACTGATGACCCCGTTTAAATTGTCCTGAAGAAGGTGTAACCATATCCACGATCCTGACACCGAAACGCGTCGACGCACCACGTAATATTGAATCCAAGCAGAGCCTAGGGGGCACCAGACATACTTCAATTTTGAATACTGGTAGCCACATAAAATCCATGTAAAGGCTATTGGATCTAATCAATCTGTAGAAATATCATCTGATCGATTGAATATTGGGGGTTTTTGTTGTCTTTCTCTTTTTATTCTTGAAAATGAATTGTGTCATTACATTTGATTATTAGACTAGGGTACATGTTTTTTATATTTACTATATAATTTGGTTGTGTTTACAATTGTTTTTATATATTTTATTGTAATCTATGAGATGTCTTTACATTAACTGCTTTCAGAGAAATTATTTCTTCAGAAATGTTAACGAAAGAAGGTTGAATTTTGTTTTAAATAAAAGAATGTAAATGTTACATTTTAGTTTTTGGCCAGTTTGTAAAGAGTATATGACTGAGTGAGGTGTGATTAGGAAAGAATAGAGTGAATATTACTGTTCAAAAGTCAGTCCAGGGATATTCCTTTGACTTTGATTGTGTTTAGGACCCTGTTCCCTGGAACACGTGTGGTCTTCTCTCTCACCGTGACTCAATTCCTTCGAATACCAGGGGGCTGCAGGTGAGGACCTGAAGGTTTTAATTGGTCTGAGAGGGGCCAGTGAGTCAATTGCCTTGCCCATCCAATCATTGAGGTTGGCAATACTTGAGTCCAGGTCAGAAGCTGGGGGCGGGCAGGAGTCTTTTAAATACTCTTGGAGGGATTCAGGGGAAATTTTGCTCCAGTTTCTACCGAATTCCTTAGGGGTTAAAAAGGGTCTATCATGATGGGTCATGTGAATAGAAAAGGGAATAAGATAGTGATAAGACCATATAACTGGTATGGGATCCTCAACCAGAATGTCAGGGAGATTAGAGCAAACTAAATCTAGCGTGTGACCGCTCTGTATGTGGGGAGAGCTATTAATTGGAAAAGATTACAGGCAGCCAATGTGGAGATGAAATTCGAACTGAGGGGACAAGTAGCATCTTCCACATGCAGGTTAAAGTTTCCTAGGACCGTGAAATTGGCATACCGCGCGCATGCTTGGATGATATAATCCGTCAGGGCTGGTAGATGGGAGGAGCTGGAGTGAGGGGGACGATACATCAAAAGGCCAGCACATGAAATAGAGGCCGACAATTTGATGCAGAAGGGAAGACCTTCAATGCAATCAATTTGATCGTAATGGGGAGAAGTAACCGTCCATTTAGATTTATAAATAACTGCCACCCCAACCCCTTGTTTACCATTTTGTCAATTGGCACATATAATACTGTGGCCTTCAGGAATGGCCAAAGTCAGGGCGGGGTTTGTCTCCTCACTTAACCAGGTTTCTGTCAAGAAAAGGAGTTCCCAATCATTATCCTTAAGGGACTGCAGAATATCTAGAGAAAGTTTTACCAGTGATCTGCAGTTTATAAGTGCAGCTTTAAGAGATATTGTCACCCTGGTGCCCAGGGGTAAGGATGAGCTGAGCAAAGATGGATGTCTATCCCGTGTGGTGTATCTGTTCAAGTTAAAACCACAACACTTACATGAGAGATCCAAACTCCGGGTTTCAGATGTGTGGAGCAGGGCGTGGGAGCGCCAAGTAGGTCTAAGTGCAAGTATCTCCATCTGGCTATATAAAGTCCTATGGGTGATGTTAAATCAAGCAGCGTTTCCGGCCCTGGCCGCGTGCTGGACGCGGACGGGTGCAGGCGGGCTTCCCTTAGGCACGCCCGCTGCGTGCGTCCGCTGCGCGTCCAATTAGGTATAGCCATTTTATCCTGGTGAGGGTGGGAGAGGCCAACAACTAGATCTCCACCCCGAGACTTCCCCCAAAATGGCAGCTCTGTAGAGCACAGGTTGCTTGGCTTCCCGCGTCAGTGCCCAAATCGGCTGATGAGGGGAAGTGTGCAAAGCGTGCAGGAAGGTAGGAGCAAGTGCAAATAAGCTGGTGAAAAGAAGTTTAAAATACAATTAAAAACGAAACGCTTGACTATGTTCCCGGCTTCCGCCTCAGAAACTGCTATCAGTGCAATCTGCGTGCGTGAGCCCCAGCGCATCTTTTATCCTGGTGAGGGCGGGAGAGGCCAACAACTAGACCTCCACCCGAGACTTCCCCCAAAATGGCGGCTCTGTAGAGCACAGGTTGCTTGGCTTCCTGCGTCAGCGCCCAAATCGGCTGATGAGGGGAAGTGTGCAAAGCGTGCAGGAAGGTAGGAGCAACAGCAAATAAGCTGGTGCAAAGAAGTTTAAAATACAATTAAAAACGAAACGCTTGACCTTGCAGGTGGCAGGATACGTTTTTTGAGGAACCATCGCAGGTCCCGTGTAAGTTTATACCCTGACATAGGAGAGAACCGCGTAGTGCGTTTTCACAGCTTTCCCCTCTAAGAAACACTTCACGACCCCCCCTCCAACATCTGTATGTGTACGGCTATTCCCAGTATGTCTTGATGTATTCTTTACCCAACCTTTTATATGTGCCTGCTGGTATATGTTGTAGGCAATATTGAAAATGGAAAATTGTAACAGGCAGAGTGATTGTTCCATGTATAATCCATTCCGTAGCTGGCTTTTCAGCGACAGTAAATGGCAATCTTTCCAGTTTTTCAATACTCAGCAACGTATTGTCTGCTCCCCTTTGTGCCAATTTTATCTGTTTATCAGTGATATTGAATTCTGAAAACAGTGACATAGTATTGATTAAACGTCAAGGCACATAGCCTGAACGAAGGTTTTGCAACGTCCAGCCTAATAGCATGATAGAACGTAATTGCGACTGACCATATTGCAACATGACCAAGTCCTGTTCCATGATGTCTGTGGCAGAAGGCACTATGCTGTCTAAAGAATATATCCTGGACCACAGAGTCGTTAACCCATTGTCAACCACAGAGAGAGATTTCTCTAAATGAATATGATCAATTTCTCATATTCGTTCTGCAGTCTCTGCTTGCGTAATTTTCCATGCTTCATTATAAGCAGCATAGATACCGGTATATAGAAAACGTTTATGACGCGGTGTTCTTGGTCCTAGCAACAATTCCCTAAGATCAGGGCCATCTTTAAATAAAGACAAGTGTTGCTTTACATACTTAAGTGTAGATCTATGTAGCCAATCAGGGCAAAGTTTCCCTACACTATATGTTGTTACTATATCTGGATGCTGTCTTTGAACATATCTTGGTCTGGCCTAATGAATGTGAAGCCCTTTGTTTTATTCAGGAATCTAGCTTGACAGTTGTTTGTGTCTGTGGGCCAGATCAACCATTTATTCCAATCTGGGTCTGTTCTGTTGTGATGCAAAATAATATGTACGTCGACTCCCCCTCTGAAGTGTTATCACTAACAGGTATAGGTGTAGGTATAGACGGAATGTTCAAGTCTTTTATCTTGGCTAACCCAAGACAAGACGTCTGTTGGACAGTGTCATTCAAAAACATAATTTTCTCAGGGATGATGCAGGTAAAGCTTCTATCATCTGCACTTGCCAATCTTTTGTGCCCCAGACAGTTTTTGTCTCAATGTTGTCTTTCCATGATTCGAAACCTAGTGTAGACAGTTGAGCATAAAAGGCTGTAGAATAAATTTGCTTGGAATTTGTTAACATACTTTTCAGTCCAGTTTTTTTTAACATTTTTAAAGTAAAATGATTCCGGATTGGATACATTGAACCCTGAAAAGTACAGAATTTTCAAAGAAATGTGTTTGAGCTACCCTTTGGTTGCGTAGGACAATGTTCCCATTGGTTACACATTAATACATTTGTAGGATTTGCAGATTTGTGCAAGAAATGATGACCATAGTGATTATAACAACACATTTGTTCATAATCTGATGAATCTTCTAAGTATTCATGATGTAAATACGGCACATATTTCTAAGTCTGACATCATATTATTAACAGTCTCGAAGTCCCAATCATCAGAAAAGGTACTAGATGAAACAAAGTCATTCAAGGAAATCTTGAACTGGTGTGGAATCTTCAACAGCTCTGACGGGCCAAAAATGTCATAATTAGTTCTGTCCCAAGCTATACCCCCTGGTATAGGAACGGCTGTGATATTCACTGATAAAAAGTCTCTTTGTTCACGATGGGATGATTTGTGTGGCTTGAGAAGTAAGTTGATGTTCTTACTTGCTGTGTCCATTTTTACATATCTTCCATTTATCAGCATTCCCATAGTTAGTACCAGAGTCAACCAAAGTAGAAGAAAAAGCACACCCAACACAATCCAAAGTTCAATCCATGGTGAAACCAGATAAGTATTTTCTAGGTGATGAAAAAGGTCTGTTGCTTGTTCTTTCGAAGTTCTTTTTACTGGCGCAGTTTCAGGTTTGCTTGGATCCTGAGAAAACGTATAAAAGTTAATGAAAAAGCCAGAGGCAGTTCTGTCAATTGTTGGGATTGCATCAGGATTCGTTGAAATCGCTGAAACCTCAGGATTACTAGTAACATTTGAGTAGTCAGATGCTACTTCATAGTAGACAGGCGTTTCTTGACAAACTGTTATTTGGGTTTCAGGAGGAACAAGTTTCATAGCTTTGTTGCTTAGTCCTTCATTTTGCACTGCAGATTCTTCAAAGGTGCTGAGTCTCTCAGTTTGAACCTCTTGGATAGTAGCCAGAGCTGGGCGTCTGCTACATTGGCGGAGTCCACTTGACCTACTGCTTATGATCGGCCACATGATGTGGTTTGACCAGGTCGATAGACATGAACCGGTTCTCCTTTTTTCCAGTAAGGGCGGCAGTAATACTGTTCTTGATCTGTGGATTGCTAGGACAGGTACTGGTTGTCAGTAAATAGGCACACATTTCTTCTTGTCCGCGATCTTTTCTCTGACCACATCACCAAGCTTTGGGATCCAGACAGGTCTTGCTGGGACGGTCGGTTTCTCTTCAGTGGTGGTTGGCTTCAGGAGCGCGTTACTTTGTTTCGTTCTTATTTCATTTAAGTCCTGAAAGACAGCCAAACGATCTTTGATATCAAAGAGTTTTTGGTCTACCATTGAAGTCTGACAATCGAGGTCCGCTACTAACATTCTGGTCCCAAAAAGGACTTCATATGGAGTGTTACCCCCTAGAGAACTTCTTGGCAGATTGTTAAGACTACGTTGGACACTTATTAGACACTTATTAGATATTTGACCCACCCGTCACCCGAACTAATACCCTACCCTAGCTGTTATAGATTGCTTTATGTCCCGTTTTTTCCTCTCCACTACCGAATTTTCCTCAGTATGGAATGAACTAGAGTACCGCAATGCAACGCCCAGATTGGCCATGACCTCCTTGTAAGCTCGAGAGCTAAACGCAGGACCCAGGTCCGAATGTAGCATGCCAACTGTGTATGTGCCGATAAAGACTCGCAAATCTTTTATAACACTTCGAGCATCAGCCGAGCGCTGAGGCCACAGCCAAATGAATCTTGAACACAAATCCATTGCGATCATGATATATTTATAGTTGCCATCCCTCTGTAAGGGATCGCAGTGGTCCAGGTAAACGCAAGCTAATGGTTTATCTGACATCAACAGGGGCGCAGGACGTTTCACAGTAGAGACTTTCATCTTTTGGCATATTTCACATTCCAAAACAAAGTTTCTGGTTTGTTTCCTCATGCGCGGCCACCAGTATCTCTGCTTTAATAATGACACTGTGGTGGAAACACCTGCATGTACAAAGGCGAGCCCTTCATGTGCTGCTGAAGATTAGTCCTAATTTATGTTTCATGTTTGAAATTACTCTATCCCCCACTCCAGGGATTCGAGCAAATGGAACATTGTTCGCATCAGTTATGTATGAGTATTTGAATGGAAACCCTTTTGGTAATGTTTTACCACTGTCTTTGCTTGAAGCATTGACAGCCAATATTATTTCAACGTTTATTTTTGCTTCTGAACGAGTAATTGCAGCTACGGAAGCCGTTTGCACAGATGCCTTCGTGGCTTCATCAGCCAATGAATTCCCTGCAACGTGAACGCCATCACGTTGATGACTCAGTGTATGTATCACGTGAGCCTTTTGTAGTTCTTGTCATAACTGAACTACTTCCCCCGGTATACCTCTGTAATCATAGGCCGACAGTTTGGCGACACTCTTCGGCAGAGGGGCAAGCTCTATGATATGGCTATGAGATATTGCTTGGGGAAATAACTTATCCAGCTCTGCAGGAAGGTGTCATTGTGGGAGGCAAACCTCCTCATAGGCACATGAGGGTGTATAGTCGTGTTCTCTCTGGGATTGCATCTTTTTTAAGGGTGAGAGCACAATACTCACCTGGAAGTTGTTGGAGGCTGTCATTCGACCCTGTGCTCTCGGGTCCAACTCTGCTGGGCTGCCCCTTGCTGCCGCTGCCTCTCGCCGCACCCGCTCCGCGGGTGCCGCTTCGCGGCTTGAAGGAGGGAGAGGCGGAAACGAAGAGCTGCCACTGGGAGGCGCCTGGACTGACCATCTTGTCGGCGCTAAGCAGGGACTCGGAAGACCAGGAGTCCCTGCTTCCCCAGCTGCACAGGCGGACGCGCCCACAATCAGACACGCCCCCGCCTGACCAGAGAAAAGGCGTGGGTTGTTCTGTTCTCAGTGGGACTCACCTGGAAGTTGTTGGAGGCTGTCATTCGACCCTGTGCTCTCGGGTCCAACTCTGCTGGGCTGCCCCTTGCTGCCGCTGCCTCTCGCCGCACCCGCTCCGCGGGTGCCGCTTCGCGGCTTGAAGGAGGGAGAGGCGGAAACGAAGCGCTGCCACTGGGAGGCGCCTGGACTGACCATCTTGTCGGCGCTAAGCAGGGACTCGGAAGACCAGGAGTCCCTGCTTCCCCAGCTGCACAGGCGGACGCGCCCACAATCAGACACGCCCCACGCCTGCAACGCCCCCCTATTTTAAGAACAGCTCGACGCTCAGCGGGACGCGAGCGGGACGCCGAGCGAAGCCCGGGCAAAGGGCGGGCCGTCTGTGGCCGTCAGGGGCTGACAGAGGCTGGGCTGGGCCCCGTCCCTTTCCTCTTACCACCCGTGACGACTCACGCTTGGTGTTGTTGCCCTACTGTTGTCTAAACCATGTCTACACGTTCCGGTAAGCCTCTCAGGGGTGAGGTCGAAAGGGGATCTAATGTCGCCAGCCCTGTCATAGGGTCAATGGACCGTTTTATTACCAGGGTAGCGGCGGTGATCGAAAAGGAGATCGCCATGTCTGAGCGGCGCCTATCTGAAGTATACCTCCCTGCAAGACGCTCATCATTGGGGGAAGTCGCCCAGTCGCTCACACCAGCCATTACCCAGGTTCAAGCAGGTACCCCCTCTAGTACGGTCAGTGCTCCCACAGAACCCCTCCATCTGTCTGGTATTGAGCAAAATATAGATAGGCTGGAAACCTTGGCCGCTCTCCTCCCTATAGTCACAATGGATGACGGTGGCCTCAGTAACTGCTCCATTTCACAACCACTTATTCCGTCAAGTGAAGTCATTAAAGATCTCGAGTCCCCAAATTCCCCTACACCTACCACAGTTGTACCAGACGGAAACCTAGTTGGGGCCTCACCTATGATCGTGACACCGGACACTAGGCAGGAGCTTCCCCTCGTAGGAAAAAAATCGCACAAACATAAGAAGGGTAGGTTAGTGAGGCAGGCCGCCCTCTACCGAGGAGTAAGGAAGTCTCCTGTACCTACTACAAAAACTATAAGGGGTGCCCCTATGCTGAATGAAACCGTCACAGAAGGGGATGTACTGATCTCGCCAAAGGGCCCTCACACAACCAAGGTCTCAAAGCGAGCTGACTTAGTAGCGGTCGAAAATATTCTGGAGAAGGTTTATACCCTTTTGAAACCGCTACTAACTCAAGTGAAGGGCCTAGGGGAGAGGATTGACAAATTAGAACAGTCAACTCTGGATGGGATAGACTCACTTAAAACAACAATCAAACTGGCAACTACAGTGACTGTAAATAAGGATGTGGGTGTAAAAGGGAATGATCTACCAGTGCAGAAAGGCCCTAAGCCCCCATCAACCCAAAACAAAGCTGCTCCTAACAATCCAGGAATCCCAACTCCCAAATCTCCTCCCCATCTGAAACCAGGTCCAAGCCACAAAGGACCCCCAATACATAAAGAGCCTGAGATAAATAAGCCAAAATCTCTTCCTCAAAAACAGCAACAGACAACTGACGGTAATAAGGAAGGCAAACAAAAACTAGAAGGCAGCAGCAAACCCAGCGGCCCAACGATTAGGAAACCCCCCGGCCTGCAACACAATGTTCTGCCCCAACTATCTCCCCACAGGCCCCCTCTATCCCCCCACGACGGATCCCCCCAATTAATCTCCCACCAGACTGTCAACCTTTTGTCGCAGTCATGGTTAATGTGCCTCCCCTAAAGGATGGTCAGCTGGAAAACCATCAATCACTCAAGAACAAGTGTATACACTGGCTGAAGGCAAATAAACCAATCCCCCCGGGTATGGACGGCATTATTCTAAGTGTCCGTAGAGTGGGATGGGTAGGGCAAGGCAAAAAAATGTTGGAGGGAGACTGTGTAATTATAAACTTCCAAGATTACAGAGTGGTGCCATCCATTTGTACTCCTATTAAAAACATGGGGGCCCCGGGGGTTAAACTGGTAGACCTCTCATATTTTTACCCTAGGCAAATTGTTGGCCCAAACGGAGGAAGTGAAAGTTCTCCTAATTTTGGCCAAAACTGGGCTGGGGTTGTAGGAGGCGATAGGGAGAAACAAACGTGGGCAACTGGCCCCTGGTGACTGGAAACAGAGAGCAGAGCAGAGCAAGTAGAAGCTCCACCAACCCAAATAAACCTTGCAAGTGGAATGGGAGACCCTATAATAATTCCACAAGATCCCTGCTCCCCTCGGATACATAGGGGGAGCCCATTAGACAGGGGTTTTCAGGCGCCCAGCAATCATCCAGCTGTGACGGACCTAGTCTTCAAGGTTTTCAGCTGGAATATTGCAGGGATTGCTGGAAAACTGGCCCTCCCAGACTTTACTGCATGGGTTGACAAGCACTCCTTGTGCCTCTTCCAGGAAACCTGGAGCCTGATACCGGTCCATAGGTTGGGTTTTTCCTCATACTCCTCCCCTGCGCAGGTCTCGGAATCCGGGAGAGGCCGCCCGCTGGGCGGCCTTCTTATTTGGGTCGCGGCTTCTCTAAACTGCAGAGTAGTGGATTATCCCACAGGTTCCCCAGACATCCAAAATATTACTCTTATTGACCAAAGGGGAAGAATTGTACTAAACATCTTTAATGTGTACGCTCGGGGTACAAAGGGCGGGAGAAAGTCTCCTGTAATAGCTCTCCTCGAGACCCTGTTAAACAACACCCCCCATAAGTCCCGCACCCTGGTTGTAGGAGACATGAACTGCACGTTCGAGCCTTTGGGCTCGGACGTTTCCCTCGACCAGGATGAGGAGGACGCCAGGTGGGGGATCCCGGCTCTGGACATCGCACCGATTAAAAGGTGGACAGAAGTGGCGCTCCAAATATACTCCCTAACTCTTGAATTTAATCTAAGGGCAGCGAATGGGAGGACCTCCTTGGATAGGGGGGGTGCACATACCTACAACAGACCAGGGCACACCTCTAGGCTGGATTATGTCCTAATAGACATGTGCTTATGGCCTTACGTAAGGGACATGCAGGTGGTCCCTTCGACAGAAAGCGACCACAACCCTCTCTCCCTAGAAATGGAACAATGGTGGCAACCCCTAAGGAAGGCCAACATTAAAGAGGCACTCGTACCACTAGATGAATCTGAAGTCTCCCCATGTGGTAGAAGAATCAAATGGGCGAAACTGGTCCTATCCGAGGCGAAGGTTGGGGAAATCCAATCCCATTTAAACCACGCACTAACATCTCTGGAATCCTCGCTAGAAGGGGTGGGTAAAGTGAGTGGGTTATTTCTCTCCCTGACTGAAGCCCTAACCAACGTCTTTACCCTGAATTCTAAAAAGTCAGGCAATACAGGAGCTAAAAAATCTGATGAGGGGTGGTATACCCAAGCATGCAGGATTCATAAGGCAAAGCTAGTTGAGGCAGTTAAATCTAAATCCCAAAGTGCGATCCAGGAAGCTAGGAAGGCTTACAAAAAGACCCTTAGTTTGGCTAGAAGGGAGTGGGAAGAAAACTACTGGGAAGACCTACTCCAGGCTAGCAAAATTAGGGATTCAGGGGTGTTTTGGAATCTCATAAGAAAACGGAGCAAATCCGATGCAGTTGTGAGACCCTGCAGCATCCCGCCTCAGAGTTGGGCAAAACACTTTGGGTCTTTATACCTCCCACCAGACGGGGAACTGTCTGTGGGGATGGATCTCACACTAGCAATCGAACCTCATGCCTATGACCTCTTCACTCCCTTAGAGATTGAGGGAGTTATAGGCTGGGTGGCACCACGTAAGGCACCGGGCCCGGACGGCCTTCCGGGTGATTTGATGAGGGCTTACCCGGCGGAATGGGGAAGGATTATAGCAGCTCTCCTAAATGATATCATGAGGAGAGGAGTTGTACCAGAATCCTGGAAGGGGGCGGTGGTTGTCCCCATTTATAAAAAAGGGTGTAGGGAAACCCCGGGTAACTATCGCCCAATAAGTCTGATAGACTCCACCCAAAAGATAGCTGGCAAAGCTATCCTTGGTAGGATCCTCCATTGGGTGGAGGAGAATAAAATCCTATCAGACTTTCAGGCAGGTTTCCGGGCTGGTATGGGGACTATAGAGCAGGTGTTTAGGTTGTCCCTTTTGGGGTGGAAGGTGGTGGAACTAGGCAAGGGTAGTCTTTACCTAGCCTTTATAGACTTGAAGACTGCCTTTGACCTAGTTCCCCGGGAAGAGCTATGGAGGGTCCTTTGTGAGTTGGGGCTACCACCTTACATCTTGTCCCTTCTTATAAGCCTTCACGCCCAAACTTTTGCACAGGTCCGCTGGGGTAGTAACGGAGAGCTCACGGAAAAAATACCAGTGTCTAGGGGCGTAAGACAGGGTTGCGTCTTGGCACCCACCCTATTCTCGTTATATCTGAACGGGGTGGTAAAACACCTTCAACAAGAACCAGCCGACGCCCCCTGTCTTGGAGGTGTCCGTATCCCAACCCTGCTTTTTGCGGACGACACGCTCCTGATTTCGAAGACCCCACAAGGACTACAGAAACTTCTAACACGATTTCAGGAGTTCTGTGTTGCAAAAGGGCTAATAATAAATGTGGACAAAACAAAATACCTAGTTGTTAACCCACCTAAAAAATTGGGCCGCCCACCTACACTCAACTCTATTCCCCTGGAGAAAGTAGCCGAATTCGACTACCTTGGCATTCGGATTACAGACAGGATGACTTGGGCAAACCACATTGAAAAGATGGTCCTTAACCACAGGAGAGTAGGAGGAGCTCTCATGAGGGAATACAGGGCCTCAGCCAGGAGATCACTTACCCCAGTACTCGACATCTACAAGGCCAAAGTAGTGACATCAGCCTTGTATGGGGCAGAACTGTGGGGCCATTGCCGTCTGGATGCCCTAGTTACGGCTGAGAGCAAGCTACTAAAATCCTTCATTGCTGTTCCTCTGAGCACACCGTCAGTACCTGTGAGGATGGACATGGGATGTAAAAACATTAAAGATCAGGCCCAGCTTCGTCCGCTCCTGTTGTGGACACGGATCTGGAGGTGCGAAGAATTAAAATCCTATGCTGATGCCCTGAGAGACATAATGAGCCAGGGGGGTTGGGCCAAGATAAAATGGTTAAAGGACACCAAAAAGCTGTTGGAGAATATAGGACTAGGGGATTGTTGGTCATCCCGCTCAGCCCCCCCAAAAGAAGTTGTCAAGGCGCTTTTTTGGAAATGGACTGCAGAGCGTCTAATCTCCAGTTCCAATCACTGCAGGTCCACTGCCACCTTTTTACAAATTAAAGACACTGTGGCCATTGAACCTTATCTGGACCTGATCACTCTCCCCTTTGACCGTGCTCTTTATTTTAAATTTAGAGTTGGTTCCCTTCCGCTAGGTGCCCTGGTATCGAAATGGTCTACAGCGGATCGCACTTCTCCCAACTGTGCATGTTGCCCGAGTAAGATTGAGTCTATTGCGCACGTTTTATTCGAATGCCCGGATTATGCAAGGCCTAGGAGTTTTTGGCTGAAACCACTCTGCCGTAACATGGGCACACGCAGTCACTTAGTAGCCTTGCGTATCCTAAGTACGGACACTTCCCCTCCCATAGTCTGTGGAATAGCTAAATTTTTAAAACAGTTTTGGCTCATTCGATCTAAGAGATTGTCAGTAGCTGTTTAATACTTGTTTTAGCTAATTTATTAATGGACCTTACACCTTTTTATCACTTTTAAATATTCTAACATTTCTACTGACTTCTTATGGCATAAAACTTTTTGTATATTTGTATTGATTGTACTATGTATGTGCTTATAAGATATCTCTGCGTATCGAATAAAAGCTTATGACTGACTGACAATACATCCTAAGGTATATAAGTGGGCAGCCCCCTTGCTGGTGCTCCAAAATGGTGTTCCAGGCAGTAACCAATTTCAGGGGTGTGCACTGCTTGCCTGCACCACACAAAAGTTTTAATTGGGCTTAGCCCTGTTTGTCTTACCGCCTCTGTGGTGTCAGGTGAGGGTTGGAGAGAGGAGGCACACAGCGGGAGTACGCTTCACATCTCTTCAGCGGTACGTGCTGCCGGAGCGCTGACTTATCTTCCATATCAATGCCATGTTTGTCGGCCGAAAGACCCAGCTCAAACGGGGTTTATCCCTGGGCAGACTATAGCTACCAATATATTCGACACGTCCTGGCTATTATGGAGGCTGGTCACTATGACCAGGAGAACGCAACGGTATTTGCGGTTGATATTGAAAAGTCTTTCGATACCCTTGAATGGCACTATCTCTATGAGTCGATGCTGCTTATGGGACTGTGAGAGCAACTTGTGGTCTGGACGCAATTGCAGTATACCAGACCAAAAGCCAGAGTACGTACCAGTCGAACTATATCGGCGAGATACTTAGTGGAGAAAGCGATGAGTCAGGCGTGCCCCCTGTCTCCACTGCTCTTTGCTATTGCGATGGAACTTATGGCACCATGTGCGACAACTGTCAGGGCACTTAGGGGTCTCACAATGAGAGAAACTGCTTTTCATGACACAGAAGAGAATTTGATGGGGGCAAGAGACCTGTTGGAGGAATTTGGCCGGCTATCTGGGCTGGGGGTCAACTGGCAGAAATCCAAGCTCTTCCCCCTGGCACGGAGAGAACAACTTACAATTGAGCAGCGGAAACCCCGGTGCTTAACATACCTGTGGGTCAAGATCTACCACAACAGAGTTAATCTACTTGAGGATAATGTGGGATGCGTGATTGGAACTCCGAGGTCCTTCATGAACTTTTGGGGGGCACTTCCGCTTTCAGTGATGGGAAGGATAGCCCTTTTGAAGACAGTGGCTCTCCCCCGGTTCCTCGACATTTTTACTACCCTTTCTCGGTGGATACCAGGGGCGCAGTTCAGAGAACTGAAAACCCTGAGCAGAGTTTATTTGGGGATTAGGGCATCGGAGAGTGGCATTGGCCACCATGCAGCGCCAGACAGTGAAACGAGGCCTCGCAGTCTCTGATTTCTAGCAATATTACATATCGGCCCAACTACAGTGGCTGGTTCAGGGCATTGCACATAGATTATCAGAGATGACCCCTGGCTCCTTTGTACCACCACTCTGGGAGCTCCTTTGGGTTTTCCTTCGAGTGCGGTGGTTATGTTATGTTATGTTATAGTGATTTGTATAGCGCGCGGCTGCCCCAGACTAAATGCAGAAAGTTAGAAGCACAGAGAGAAGAAGAGGCATTACTGAAAAAGGTGAGTTTTGATGGCCTTTCTGAAAGCCAAAAGGTCCTGCATGCCACGGATTGTTTCCGGTAGACTGTTCCATAGCTTGGCAGCTAGGAGGCTAAAGGATCGACTGCCTATTCTGGCCAGTTTGGTACGAGGGATGATCACGAGATGTTGTCCCTCTGAGCGAAGCGACCTCCTAGGAGTATACTCCGACAGGAGGGGGCACAGCATTGGGGGAGAGGCGGTTTTAAGAATTTTAAAGGCTAAACAAAGTGCCTTGAACTGGATCCTTTTGCACACCGGGAGCCAGTGCAGTTTTTTCAAGGCTCCGGCCACCGAAGAGTGGTGGGGGAGGCCTACCAGCGCCCTGGCAGCCGCATTCTGGACTCTCTGTAATCTGGTGCTTTCGGCAAGGTTAGCCCCCAATAAAAGAGAGCTAGCATAGTCCAGTCTTGAAAGGATGGTCGCCTGGACAATTAACTGGCGGGTGCGGCAGTCGAAGAACCTCAAAATAGGTCTGAGGTTACGTAAGATGCCGAAGCAGGTGGCAGCCACCTTTTTAGTGTGGTGAGTAAACTTCAATGCCGAGTCCACCCAGACTCCCAGATTTTTAACGCATTCCTTTGGCTTAGGAGGTTGGCCCACGGTGTCAGAACACCAGCTATCTCCCCAGGACGTGGTGTTTTTCCCCAGGAGCAGTATCTCTGTTTTCCCCGCGTTAAGTTGGAGGAAATTCGCCGTCATCCAGTTGGTGATGTCAGTAAGTGTCTGTTTGAAGTGATGAGCCTCCAAACCACTGCTGTCATTAAGAGCCACCACCAGCTGGGTGTCGTCAGCGTAGGACACCAATGCCAGTCCGCTCCTTCTAGCCACCTCTGCAAGAGGACGGACATAGACATTGAACAGGGTGGGGCTCAGGGATGAACCCTGCGGCACTCCCTGTCCGATTTTATGCTCCTTAGAGATGTAAGGGGGGGTGGAGACTTTGAAGGACCTGTTGGAAAGAAAGTCTCTAAACCATCCTAGGGCTGTCCCCGTGATTCCAATTTCCTCCAGTCTCATCAGAAGAGCCTTGTGCGACACCGTGTCGAAGGCAGCACTGAGGTCCAACAGGACCAGTGCTGCCGTTCCGCCGGTGTCAAGAATGGTACGGACAATAAGTGGCAGCAACATCTTAATATTGCTACACTAAGGCACAAGCAGCTAGCTGGCACTATTATCAAGGAACATAGGAAATCACTGACTAAACCTATCAAACCACCCTTGATAATATATGAGGCAAAAGCAATTGGGTCTGCTTTGTACGGTGCGGAGCTATGGGGGCATGAAAATCTTCAGGAACTCCAAACATCAGAAAATAAATTTTTCAGGTCATTGACAGGTACCCCACAGAGCAGTCCACTACTGCCCCTGCGTTATGAGCTAGGTAGGAGAGAAATTACGGAAATGGCAAAATTACGTCCGATTTTATACTGGCGTAGGCTTTGGACTACGCCAGAGCTCTCCCACTACGCGGACGGGTTCATAGATGTTATTAAAGCTGACCGTTATAATAAAATCAGATGGTTTAAAACATTAAAGATTGCACTGTTCGATTTAGGACTAAATGCTTTATGGACCGATCCAGCTGGGGCTTCATTTCCCACTAAGTCCACTTTAAAAAATATTTTCTGGGAATATGTTGTCAATAGGAGTATGCTCAGTACTAATAGTGGGACCATGACCACCAGTTTCCTAGAAGTCAAGATGTACCCTATTTATGAAAAGTATTGGGATTTCATAACGAACCCCATGGACAGAAAACTGCTATTCCAATTGAGGGTAGGTTCGCTCCCCCTCCGTAATTTAACATCTAAATGGAAATCAGGGGGTGCAGCAATTTGTCCAGCCTGTGGGGTAGGAAAAGAAACTCTAGGTCACTTTTTGTTTTCTTGCCCTGTATATTCTGCCCCAAGGCGAGCTTGGTTGGCTCCTATGTGCAGGAACTTAGGTACAAAAAGTAGCATAGTGGCGCTGCGTATTGTAAAATCCACTACTGTAGATTGGATCATAATTGCCACTGCAAAGTACTTGGGGTGGGCGTGGGTCTTAAGGCAGAGACTGCTGGTAAGCTAATTACTCACTGCCAAGTTGATCAGAGACTGCTAGACAATTGTCTATTCTCTGTAACTGCTTATTAATAGCTCAGAGACTGCTAGACTAATGTTTATTCTCTGAAAATCTTATTTAGCTGATCAGAGACTGCTAGACTTGTGTCTATTCTCTGTTAATGCTCATTTAATGTATCATCGGTATGAAATTTTAATGTTATGAATTTTTGAGGATTTTAATACTGTCATTGTGATTATCATCTCTCTGGTATTCTTAATAGTAATGATCTTTGCACCTGTATATATGATGTGCTATAGTTTTTTAAAATGTTTAAATTGTGTAATGTGCTGCGTCTAACTGACTCTGTAAATTTAATCGCTTTTTATTATATGTTTGTATGTCTGCTTTTATGAGTAATACTCGAATAAAGCACTTTTGAATTGAATTGGTACGGAGGTCTTCTGTTACACTGAGCAAGGCTGTCTCGGTGCTGTGACCAGCTCTAAACCCGTGTTAAGAGTTATCCAGGATGTTGTTGGTTAGGAGGAAATTGGTAAGAATGGTGTTAACATGTGCCTCGATTATTTTGGCTGGCCAGGGAAGAAGGGAGATGGGCCTAAAATTTTCAGGAAGCGTGGGGTCTAATGTGGGTTTTTTTAAGATGGGAGATACCCATGCCTGCTTCCATTTAGAGGGAATACTGGCGGTAGAGAGAGACCGGTTAATGATGTCTCGTATAGGTTCTGTGACAAGTTCGTGGGCTTCACAGAAAGTCTCAGGTTTTAGGGGATCAGCCGGGGAACCAGATTTGATTTTTTTACAAATTTTTTGAAAACTCTCTCGCTCAAGTATAGGGAGGGAGGAGAGAGAAGGTCTGGTGGGGTCCAGAGTGACAGAAAGCTGGGGAGAGTTTGGGAAGGTGTCATAAAGTTTCCTAATCTTATTGGTAAAAAAATTAGCCATATTGTTACAAAGGTCAGGGGAGGTAGTGTCAGTGATAGCAGTTTTTTTCGCGGTAAGGTCTTTCAAGATTTTAAAGACAGTTTTAGAGGAGTTGGGGCTGCTGTTGATTTCATCGGCATAGTATGCCGCTCTTGTTCTGCAAACCTTTCGGTGATAGGTTTTCTGGAGTAGAACATATTTCTGATTGAGATTGGCATCATAATTTTTTCTCCAACCTCTCTCCGCCTTTTTGCATTCCTTTTTCAGAATGGCTAGTTCTGAATTATACCAGGGACTAGCCGTATGGGCGCGAGCCTTGATCCATCTGGCAGGGATCAGGGTGTCTAGTGCCTGGGTAATCCAGAGGCAAAACTGGTCGTACCCTACGTCAAGGTCGTCACTTGAGGGAGGGGGATTTAACACCAAGAGGTTATGCAGGTCCTCTAGGCGGAGTTTTCTCCTTGGACATTTTTGAACTTGTGGGGTGGGCACCAAAGCAGGGACAGAATTGCAAGAAATTGACATTATTACCAGATGATGGTCGGTCCAGGTCATAGGAATAGGCGAGCATGCGGATCCCCTCATAATGTTAGAGAAGATGGGATCAAGGAGGTGTCCCGCTCTATGGGTGGGACCACTTACGAGTAGATTAAGCTGAAAGGCGGCGAGATCCGCGAGAAAGGTGGCAATTTTGGGCTCGGTGTCTCTGTCTAGATGTAGGTTGAGGTCACCCATGATCGTGAGATTAGCGGTTTTAGTGATGTTAGTGCCCAGATACTGTAGGAGCGAGTTGATGAAGGGGGCGTCGGCGCCAGGAGGTCTATAGATCAAGAGGCCAGTCGCGCAGAACTGTGAGTTGGCTTTGATAGAAAAGCGAGCACTTTCGCTGCCCTTAATGTCCACTTTAGTTAGTTGGCAGGCAAGGTGCGATTTGACTATGAGCGCTAGACCGCCCCCTCTTGAGTTCCTATTCACGGTGTATGTAGTATATCCCGTGGGAGTAGATAATTACTAACCGAGTCCATGTCGTCGTGGAGCCACGTCTCGGTCATGAACAGGGCATCAAGGGAGTAATCTGCTAAAAGGTCATGGATTTCTAAATAATGTTTTTGCATAGATCTAACGTTGAGGTGTCCTAACCTGAGGACCTGGGGCGGTGTAGGTTTAGATGTAGTAACAGTGCAAAGTTTGGAGGGGTGTAACAGGGGATTCAAAATATGGGCTGGGTTCCGCCTGGTACATGAACAAGTGTGATGCTGAAGACTCAGCAACTCTATCTTGGAGTAGCACATCTTACCGCAAGAGTTGCAGCTAGAGGGAAGCAAGATGTCAGGCGCCTGGCGCTGCCTTGGCGCGGACGGGCGCAGACGGGCAGCTCTTTGGCGGGTCTTCGGCGGGGCTGCGCGAGATCGCGGTCAAACCTAGATGACTCCACTGAGTTCCGTACACTAGCAAAGTGCTGGAGAAGGAGTTTGCAACAAATATACACTAAGATCGCATAGTCTGCAGCGCCACCTATGGATTTCCTGCATGTACTTCCATACGGGGGATTGGGAGGGGCTGGCTGTATGGGTAGTAGCAGGGGCGATGAAGCTGGGGGACCTGTAGAGGAATTCAGAGCTGATTCCGTTTGGGGACTTTAGAGAAGAGTTCAACCACCCCCAGGGGCATTTTTGTCTTCACAGGGCACTCACATCGGCTACGATGAAACACTGGGGTGGGGGGGATACCAATATACAGCACTCTCAGCAGGTAACATAAGAACAGTTTCATGCCTTTAAAGAGCCCTTTGGATGGGCTTACAGCTGCCCCTACATACGCTGCGAGCCAGATGGGAGGAGGGCCTAGGTATCCCTATTAGGACAAAAGACTGGGACAAGATTATGGAACGGACGCCAAAGGTCTCTAGAAATGCACATTTAAACGTAAATTTTTTATATGTTACATAGATCATACTGGACACTAGAACGCATTGGCAGGTACTTCCTAGTACCGGATGCAGCCTGTCCCCGATGAAGGGAATAAAGGGCCCACATTCTTCATATGTTCTGGGCCTGTCCATCAATTCATACTTTCTGCAAGGGAGTCCTACAGATGACTGAGGAGTGCATTGGAAAGGATCTCCCACACATCCGGACATTGATTACTGTATCAGATTCTTCGTCCTACCATAACAAAGTTAAGGAGATTTCAGGACTTAGCAAGATAGCTTGTAATTGGAAGGCAGCAAGGGGCCCATGACTATTGGTGTGGAAGAGGGAGCTGGTAAAGTGGGTGGGCTGAAAGGGGAGAGTCCTCCTGTGGGAAGCGCAGAGGGGCATAGGCAACATTCAGGGTGCCCAAGCTTGGGGCGGACAGCTTGACTGATCCAGGGCCAGACATTCCGGCAAGCTCCCCCACAGGATAGCCTTGACGACTTGTGTGACTGACTACAGGAGTCCCTCCCCGGGTCCAGTCCTACAAAAAGTGCGACTAGGACCTGCCTTGGACACGGAGTTTGGCACCCTCCAACAGGGAAGATTACCGGCTTTGCCAATTTATTATTCACGCAATTGATTATGAAGAAAGTGGTGTACTGACTCACGGTTAGTTCATTTTAATGATGACTGAATGTAACGATCAGAATGTAAGCATTCATGCGGCCCCAAAGATACCCATGAGTTGTAATGTATACTCTGCTTATTCCTGAAAATTCAAAAAAATATGTTTAAAAAAAGACAAAAAAAAGAGAAGTGTTTGTTGACCAAAGAAAAGGAGCACCCAGAAGGTTAAATCTCAGAGAAGGAGGTCCCAGAATCCAATAAACATCTGACATCTGGTAAGTCGCTGGGCCCATGTGGGTTCCCAGCAGAGATCTGTAACTGCCTGGCCACTCCCCTAACACTGGCATTTACTTTTTTTTTGAGGTTTTATAATTATTGCGGTAAAACATGAAATATATAAAATACAGTCAGCCATTTCCACACATAAAGCATTTGTACCGTAACAACATTACGTGGATATTAGGGACACCCACAGCAATAATATGATTTCTTGCAATAAGATCTAGAAACAGTGAGCAAACTGATTCTGACCCCTAATGTATTCCTGGTGTCAAAACAAGAGGTGTCGTATAACAGCTCCATCATTCATCACCTTTCAGAGGTCCCAGATTTTGGCGTGCTTGTAAGAGCATCCCCTGGCCTCACAGATTGGCTGTTGTAGCATTCAAGAACAGTCCATTGGATGTGTCCGTTGTGTTACAGTGGGTGCAGTCGCATCGCTCCACTGTTGTGCTATGTCCCTCCTCCCCAAAAAGAGGCCTAATCTTATCAAAATCTGTACTGCTCTTGTGAAACCCTCGTCCTTGAAGAAGTTTGGCAGGGCTATCTTACGACAGCACCTCTGTGGTCTCCTAAGGACTCTCAGCACTGCTCCAAATATTCTCTCCTAGAAAGGCTTTAAGACTGGACCTAGGAAAACCATGTGATTAAAATAAATCTCTGGTGTGTGGCTACAATGCAAGTATTCCGGTCTTGATCCTTTGACGATTTTCGATAATCAGTAGGGGTCAACTATAACCTATATAAGTATATGAATTGCAGCCTCAAGAGAGGCCATCAGAGTAAACGTCCATTCCTCATTCTGCAACTGCCCAACATTTGCTTCCCAGGTGTCTCTAAGGCATGCACAAGTGTCAGGGGTATTTATCACCAGGGATCTGTATATTTATGCACAAGTTTCCCAACTATCAAATCCCTCTAATTGAGCAGCTGCCTCCAACAACATAGTGTAAACTGTACCTCACGGCTTGCCACTGCGTCATTCACTCCTACTCAAGGATCATGACGCAATAATCTAATCATAGCTTGTAGATAAACTCACTATGCAGTCTTTTCAGTTTATTAGATTAAGTCGCTCGACTGACAAAGACAAATGTGGCCACTAAATGAATAAATAGACATTAAGAGACATTTCCTCTCTTGAACATGTTTATTCACCTAGAAGGAAAAGTGTGAGACATTAATCCACTGTGGGTTTGTCGGACAGAATCCCTTTAGGGTCAAAAGCAGGACAGGGCATTACCAATCTGTCCGTGCAAGACGCAAACGTAAATTTCACTTGAACAGAAACTAATTGTCAAACAGGTTGATCAATCTAAAATTGGGAAAATCTTCTGGGGCCTCTTTCTGTGGACCTTCCTCTTGACCAACAATAGGACCAGAGCTAGTGGTCGGATCCATTTGTTCCACCAAGTGGGTTTTCTCATGTAGAGTCAAACTCTTTTTCACGATGGACACTGCCTTGGAATTTGAGCACTGATACATTTTTCTAGATTGGAAGTTCTCTTTTGAAATAGGTGGATTATTTTATCTTCAGTGTTTCTGGCATTTCCAGCACTTTTAAGGATTTATTTTATATTAGCGTTTCTAGGTTTGGTTTTCTTTGGCATACATGCCAAGACAGGATGCAGTTCTTTCGAGTCACGTTTACACCTGATTGGGCAGCTCGTCCATGTTCTCCTATAAACTGTGTCTGTTTTGTTTGATATTTTATATTCAGTTGCAGCTGTGGGCATTTTTACATCTTCGGGGTCTTATAGGCCCTGGAGGGAAGCCCACTGGACCAGCAGAGGCTATGGTCTTTACCCCCACATTAGGACAGTTCACCAAATTTTGTGAGCTCTACCACGGCTAGCAGCGATCTCTGTACCTTCAGCGGCGCTGCCGTTCTAGCGGCTCTGCTGAAGGCACTGGACCTGCACCAAGTAGGCATCCCATTTTTGGTACCCGCTCTGCAAACATTTTTGTTGGCAAGTAACAAATTCTCAGAGCAGTACTTAGTTTCTTTAAAAGAAACACACAAATAATGAATTTCTTATAAAAGGAAACATGCAAAAATACCTTCCCAAAAAATTCAAACTGAATTACAAGAGTAGAACAAAAAAAGCACTTATTTGCTAACAAACCAATATATTATCCATTTATTTATATTTACACCGACACACCCACACATTTATACATATATATATGTGTGCATATATATTGTTTAAAGGCATATGTTGGTAAAAAGCACAGAAGGACATCAATTCTACAAAAACCGGTACATATTCTATAAAACAATACCAGAGCGATTAAAATGTGAGACCTATGTGTAGAAACAATTATATTGTGAAACACCAGTCCATAGAACTTCTAAAGGCATGGCAAAGTAGTTTTTGTAATCAGCGAGCTCCCCATAGGTTAGAGGTATGGTAAGGGAACTGGACGGATAGTCCAAACAGGGCAATATATAGATGTGGCAAAATCCTTTTTTATGCCCCTAACTGGTTGTGTCTTGGGTGGCATCTCCTCTCGCAGATATTATTGGTGGATTTCAACCCCTGTTCCTTATGGGTCTTCTCAGGCCATGGACTGTGGCCGTTGGGTGGTATTTTCAAAAGAAATAATCTAGGTCATCATAGGGAGGATATGTAAGGTGAAAAACAGGACGGAATAAATGTGAGGATGACAATGTATGAAGTGTAAACAGACCTAGTATCTTCCAGTTCAAGGAGCTGCAGAAATACCCTCTCTGGGTGAAGATGAAAGTTTGAGGTTTCAATGATGAATTAATACGTTGGTGCTAACTCTTGCCACAATCGTGTTGGGACATATCTTTGTGTTGGAATAATTTGTGCGGATTCAGGTGCTTTGTTTAAGCAGGTGAGCAGACATAGGCAAATTGTCAGATATAAAAATGTATATTCCTTAATCGGGCAGCAATGGCAAGTGTAATTCTGTAATTACAATAACGGTGTCAATGCAAATTGATGTTTAACATGCGTGCCGCCTCATGACAATAGTGAAGGATCATGTGGATGTAGACCACGTTCATTAGAAAGGGTTATGGTGCTGCTGCACGCAGAAGTTACGTAGGAATTTACTTCAGTTAGGGGAAGTGCTAAGACAGAGCTTGAGCAGAGTAATCGATTATGAAAAATTATTATGTGAATTCTAGATCCTATATTTGGCTGTGACTTAAATGTGGGTTAATTAGCAAGGGCATACCGAATGAAAGAGTCACGAGGATTGAGATCCCTTTGTAACAATTACAAATATATAATGGCCAAATTGATGCAGAAGGAGCTTTCGCCCCGGATGAAGAGGTCACTGCGTTTTCCTACACTGGACTACCATAACTCCCCAGGCGATCTTGGGTAGGCAGAAAAAGTGAAGGTCATCACTTCCTACTGAGGGAAAGATGAATGCCATTTTCACCCAATGGCCCTGTCGAGCATGAACCAGCAGGTCAAAGGATTATGCCTGTGGAGCAGCTGAAGCTCCGCCTATGTACAGCCTGTGATTTCTCCAACTCTGAACAGAGTGAAAGAACCACTAGTTTGGTGAGGCGAGCACTGCTGAAAAACTACGGTGCTCCATCTCCACCAAACACCAAATGACAACACTTGCGTCTTTGTGTGCATGTTATAGGGTAATATGACTGAAACCTCTAGAAATATATCGATGTTTATATGTTTCTCCTTTATGGCCATGTTTGGTCTTCTGGTAAAAGGCTATAAATTGGATTTGATGTTTTATTGGATTCTAATCTCTTTTCTTTACACAATTCCGTCTGGAGCACGATCCCACTGTGTGTTGGATACTGCAACGCTTCAATGTGTAAACTTTGCTGAAAAAATACTTCAGATAGTTCAGAATTCTCACCAAATTTAGAGGACCAGAGCCTTGATACTGAATAAATGCATTTGCCTCCAATGGCATACAGAACAACATTTTAAATCCTCTGCACTGTCTTTAAAGTAAAGGGTAGACATGGACCTAAATGTCACCAGTCAATGAACCTGAACTATATTCCAAAGAGCAACCTGAAATCTTGTGATATAAATCGGATAGTTTATGCCAGGAACAACTGAAAAACCCTACGGTGAAAAAAAAAACTTTTGGAATTCTCTGTATCCAAATCAGAATAATATAACTAATCTTACAATGCATAAAAAAGTGAAAACAAGCCTATTTAAAGAAGCTTTCCTAGCCACCCAGGAAACTTTTGAGATTATCTCCGAACAGTGTGTATTCTTTCATGCTGAATGAGATTGCCTATGTGATTGAAGCTTTTCAGGCACCGTTAAGGCTCTTCTCCAGTGTGCGTTTTCTCATGTCGAATAAGACTGGATTTGAGACTGAAACATTTCTGGCACTCAAGCAGTGATAAGGCTTTTCTTCAGTATGTGTTCTCTCATGTTGAGTGAGAATGCATTTGCGAGTGAAAGTTTTCTGGCACTCCAAGCACTGATATGGCTTTTGTCCAGTGTGTGTTTTCTCATGTCGAATGAAACTAATTTTGAGACTGAAGCTTTTCTGGCACTCCGAGCACTGATACAGTTTTTGCCCAGTGTGTAGTCTTTCATGTTGAGTTAGACTGCCTTTGTGACTGAAGCTTTTCCGGCACTCCGAGCACTGATAAGGCTTTTCTCCAGTGTGTGTTCTCTCATGTTGAGTGAGATTGAATTTATGACTAAAACTTTTCTGGCACTCCGAGCACTGATACAGTTTTTGCCCAGTGTGTAGTCTTTCATGTTGAGTTAGACTGCCTTTGTGACTGAAGCTTTTCTGGCACTCCAAGCACTAATCAGGCTTTTCTCCGGTGTGTGTGTTCTCTCATGTTGAGTGAGATTGAATTTATGACTGAAACTTTTCTGGCACTCCGAGCACTGATATGGCTTTTGTCCAGTGTGTAGTCTTTCATGTTGAGTTAGACTGCCTTTGTGACTGAAGCTTTTCTGGCACTCCAAGCACTAATCAGGCTTTTCTCCGGTGTGTGTGTTCTCTCATGTTGAGTGAGATTGAATTTATGACTGAAACTTTTCTGGCACTCCGAGCACTGATATGGCTTTTGTCCAGTGTGTGTTTTCTCATGTCGAATGAGACTAATTTTGAGACTGAAGCTTTTCTGGCACTCCGAGCACTGATACGGTTTTTGCCCAGTGTGTAGTCTTTCATGTTGATTTAGTTTGGCTTTGCTAATGAAGCTTTTCTGGCACTCCGAGCACTGATAAGGCTTTTCTCCAGTGTGTGTTCTCTCATGTTGAGTGAGATTGAATTTATGACTGAAACTTTTCTGGCACTCTGAGCACTGATATGGCTTTTGTCCAGTGTGTGTTTTCTCATGTCGAATGAGACTAATTTTGAGACTGAAGCTTTTATGGCACTCCGAACCCTGATACAGTTTTTGCTCAGTGTGTATTCTTTCATGTTGAGTTAGATTGACTTTGATATTGAAGCTTTTCTGGCACTCCAAGCACTAATCAGGCTTTTCTCCGGTGTGTGTGTTCTCTCATGTTGAGTGAGATTGAATTTATGACTGAAACTTTTCTGGCACTCCGAGCACTGATACGGCTTTTCTCCAGTGTGTGTTTTCTCATGTCGTATGAGACTAATTTTTAGACTGAAGCTTTTCTGGCACTCTGAGCAATGATACGGTTTTTGCCCAGTGTGTATTCTTTTATGTTGAGTTAGATTGGCTTTGATATTGAAGCTTTTCTGGCACTTAAAGCACTGATAAGGCTTTTCTCCAGTGTGTGTTCTCTCATGTTGAGTGAGATTGAATTCATGACTGAAGCTTTTCTGGCACTCCGAGCACTGATACGGCTTTTCTCCAGTGTGTCTTCTCTCATGTTGAGTGAGATTGAATTCATGACTGAAGCTTTCTGGCACTTAAAGCACTGATAAGGCTTTTCTCCAGTGTGTGTTCTCTCATGTTGAGTGACTTTGAATTTTTGAGTGAAACTTTTCTGGCATCTCATCTCAACAGGCATCTTTGCTTAGTCATCCTTCAAATCTTCCTGGAGCATTCCTATTGCACTTTGGACAACGTCTCTAACAGGTTACAGTCTCATACAGTCTCCAGGTGGGTTCTCATCGGCAGTTACTCATTTTGTGAGTCAAGCATTTCCCACATTAATTTAGGAGTTTTATAAAGCAGAGATAAGATGTTAGACTGGTGTTTAGTGTTTGCAAGTGCTTTTGGATACAAGTTATGGCAAGACAAGAAAACACTAAGGATTACCATTAGCAAAATAAACAGTTCCTTTTAACTTTGCTTTTCCTTGCAAATGGTATTAAGCACTCTGGCTACTGAGACATGTTGTCCATTTCCATTTGTGAGACAATCAACATTTATGATTCATTTCTACCACAACAGTGTGATGTATTTCAAATGTTTGCCTAAGTTTTAAATTAGTTTGATAAATAGATATGTCGGCATAATCCTCTCTATATATTAGATATGGCATTGTGATTTTATTATTTTTTTTTATAGTTTGAAATGTCTCAATAATGTCAGATTGCTTAAAACATTGAGTGGCAGGATTAGAACAGTATATTTGGACATTATCATAATGACAATAATTCAAGATAGCCTGAACAAAGTGGGTTTTAACGGGCTTCCGAAAACTGTACAGAGTATGTTGAGTTCAGATATACAGAGGCAGGGGAATACGTGGATATTGCAAGAAAGATCGTTTTAAACTAGGGTGGCATTAAAGTTTATTACTTCTAGCAGAGAGTATCTTTGGCTACTGAGTCCTATTTGAGTGTGTTCACTTTCTTGAAATCCAGGAAAGACATTTAACAAGGACTTTCGTTTACACTGTGTTTGTTCTCTCTTGTCTTTTAATAATCAGATGACTAAAGTTTGTTCCCTCACTTTCAAGTAGTTCTAACAATGCTGACATTTAAGCAAGGATATGTTTTAGCTCGTGGTCAGCTTCTCTAGGACCTTTCATCAGATTGCATTAACATCAATAGTTAACTTACTTTAATGAGCAGTGCATGGACCTCCTCTTATCTGCTTACATTTGTAAGTAATAAAATATCTTCTGGTAATGAAAATGTGTTTGCAATTAGTGCTTGCACTGGGCCTTCATTTGGGTTTGATTTACATTTAAGAAGTCATTCAATTCTGATAACTCACACTTTAACCCTTGTGAACTCTTGACTTTGAGGCTGTGTGAAGCATAATAAAATATTTGAATTAGAAAAATCAGCTTCAGGCTTAGTAGTTTTCTCGGTTCTCAGTTGACTGCCACACTTGCTTTTAAAGTTTTTGCAAACTTAGAACTTCGGGTCATTTTCACTTTCTCAAAACAATCATTCTTGTTCGTGGAGGTTTTGTTGTTTGGTATTAAGTCACTATTTTGATTTCACAGTCCATTCTTTGCCACCCTGTAGAATTAAATTGAAATAGTTAATAAAAGCAAATTGGCAAATAGAGATATTTATAAGCCGATTCAATTCATAGAGTTGTCATTTTTAGAATGGAAGTAGAGAAGGTTTGAGCTGCTTTGAGAGGAGTTTGTAGTGACACAGTGCGCAACAGGAGCAGGAGACCACTAGGACCAAAGCAGCAGGCACAAGGCGGCCACTGGTGCCCAGTTCCTGCAGTTGTTTAAGTAACGTCAGATCATGAATTGGCCTTTTCTGAGTGCAGGGGCCTTGCAATCCCCGGAGTACTCTTTACTACATTTGCATGGAAAATACAACATTTAGAGAAAAGGGAGAGGGTGCCGGGACAAGGATGAGGGGCTACATCTGTTTGTGTGGCTTTGCAGAGAAGAACAAGTTACTTACCTTCGGTAACGCTTTTTCTGGTAGATACAGTATCTGCATGTGGATTCCTCACCTTGTGAATATCCCCCTTGCGTCCGCAACATTCGGAAATTCTTTTGTAGCTTCGCGCCGACGTGGACGACGGCATAGAGGCACGGCATCGCACACGACTCCGGTGACGTCAGCGACACTACAATAGGCCCACGCCGGCGTGATTACGTCAGTTCTACCCTTTTTTCCGTGGCTTCGAGGCACACGGACGGACCAATGACAGTAGGAATATACACAGTATACACAGTACACAAATGTCAAGGTAACACACACAGTGTGAAACAAATGCAAATATATTACAGTAACTTTGGAATACAAGAGTGGACAACGGGGAGGCGGGTGGGTCAGTGAGGAATCCACAGGCAGATACTGTATCTACCAGGAAAAGCGTTACCGGAGGTAAGTAACTTGTTCTTCTGATAGATACATCTGCCAGTGGATTCCTCACCTTGTGAATAGAGTCCCACAGCAGTCCCCACTCCTGGAGGAGGGTGTCCACTCTCCTATACCAGAAAATCCTGGAGGACAGAGAGCGCAAAGTGACCCTCCCTCCTCACCTCGGCATCCAAGCAGTAATGCTTAGCGAAAGTGTGGAGGGAGGTCCAAGTCGCAGCTCTACAAATATCCTCTACAGGAACGCCCCTAGATAAAGCAGAAGTTGACGACTTAGCTCTAGTAGAGTGAGCTCTTATACCCTCTGGAGGTTCCTTACCGGCCAAAGAGTAGCAGATCTTTATACAGAGGATGATCCATCTTGAAAGAGTGCGCTTGTGCACCGCTCTTCCTTTCTTGCAGCCAGCAAATCCAACGAAGAGCTGGTCATCCTCTCTAGTCCTATCGAGATAAAAGCTCACCGCTCTCTTAGGGTCCAGACGGTGTAGTCTCTCCTCCTCTTTGGAAGGGTGAGGGGGAGGATAAAAGGTACGAAGGGTAATAGACTGTCCTAGATGGAAGGGAGTTACCACCTTAGGGAGGGAGTCACGCATAGCCGAATGAGTGACATCCACCACATCGTGTGGGAGGGAAAAGGAGTTCAGGTTGCCCCGTTCAATCTCCAGGCATGAAGGTGTAATGTCTGGAGGTGGGAGTGTAGAACCTGCCCCTCCATCTGTGAAAGGAGATCTGCCCTGAACGGGAGACGGAGCGGCGGGCGGGACGAGAGGTGGAGAAGATCCGTGTACCACACCCTTCTTGGCCAATCCGGGGCGACCAGAATAACTTGGGCCCGGTCTTGGTTAATCTTCCTCAAAACCCGAGGAATCAAAGGTATGGGAGGAAACGCGTAAAGGAGTTGATTTCCCCAACTCAACTGAAACGTGTCCCCTACGGCTCCTTGCATCGGATACTGGAGACTGCAGAATGACGGGCAGTGAGCATTCTCGCGAGTGGCAAACAGGTCCACACGAGGAGTCCCCCACTTCTGAAAGATGTGACGAACCACTTCCGGGTGAAGCCTCCACTCGTGGTCGGCCGAGAACTGCCGACTGAGACTGTCTGCACGTACGTTCAGAACTCCGGCCAGATGATTCGCCAACAGACAAATCTGATAGTCCTGAACCCAGGACCAGAGGCGCAGAGACACTGCGACCCCACTCCTCCCTGCTTGTTGACATACCACATCGCGGTGGTGTTATCCGTCAGGACCTGAACAGACCGACCGCGAAGGGAAGGGAGGAAGGCCTTGAGTGCCAAACGAATCGCCCGTAACTCTAGAAGGTTGATGTGAAGCAACCTTTCCTCTGGAGACCAAAGACCTTTGACCTCCAGATCCCCCAGATGAGCACCCCACCCTAGAGTGGATGCATCCGTAATCACTGTGGCCACCGGGGGAGGCAGATGAAAAGGCTTTCCCTGAGAAAGATTGCCTTCCATGCTCCACCAAGATAGATCCACCGCAGTTTCTCTGGAGATCCTCACAGACTCCCTGAGATCTCCGTTGTGTTGATACCACTGCCTGCAGAGGCACCACTGGAGCGCCCTCATGTGCCAGCGTGCATGGTTGACCAACAGAATGCAAGAAGCCATCAGACCGAGCAGGCGAAGGACCTTCAGGACTGGAACGACCGCTCCGTTGAAAAATAAAGGAATCATTTCCTGTATGTCGCGAATCCTTTGAGAAGGAGGGAATGCACGACATTCAGTTGTGTCCAGTACCGCACCTATGAACAGGATGCGCTGGGAGGGCACCAGGTGAGAGCTGGGTACATTTATTGAAAAACCCAACCGGTACAACAACTGAGTTGTCTCCTGCAGATGCTGGAGCACTTTCTCTGACTTCTCTGACGACTCTGACGACTCTGCCTTGATCAGCCAGTCATCCAAATAGGGGAATACTGTAACCCCCGATCTTCTGAGATGTGTAGCCACCACCGCCATCACCTTGGTGAAGACTCGAGGTGCAGTAGTAATTCCAAAAGGAAGGACCGCAAACTGATAATGTTGCGATCCCACCGTAAAACGGAGATACTTCCAGTGTGACTTCAGGATTGGGATGTGAAAATACGCATCCTGCAAGTCGAGCAACACCATCCAGTCTTCTTCCAGCAGCGCCTGAAGAACCTGCACAAGGGTGAGCATCTTGAACTTCTCTTGTTTCAGATAAAGATTCAAGATCCTGAGATCCAGGATTGGACGAAGTCTGCCATCCTTCTTGGGAATCAGGAAATACCGGGAGTAGCATCCCTGACCCCTTTCCTACTCTGGAACCACCTCTATCGCACCCTTTCTTAATAGTGTCTGCACTTCCTCCTGCAGAAGTAAGAGGTGTTCCTCCGTGCAAAAACCTTGGCAAGGAGGGTAATTGGGAGGAAATTTCCGAAACGGAAGAGCATACCCATTTTCTACGAGATTGAGAACCCAAAGAACTGATGTAACCGATTCCCAATCCCGTAGAAAGTGGGTAAGCCGGCCACCCACCGGACCCACATGATCCTGAATGGCGGATCTAGGGCTGCTTTTCTGAGGCTGGGGGGTTGGAAGAGGTGGAGGAGGAGGAGGCCTGACGACCTCTAGGACGAGCTCTTTGTTTACCCTTGTACGACTTGTACAAGGGATTCTGCTGCTGCTGCTGCTGCTGACCTTGCCGATAGGAGCGAAAGGAAGAGCGTCCAAATCATCTAAACCTTCTGGTAGAAGAACCCCTGGTCTGAAGCCCTAAAGATTTGGCAGTAGTCCTACTGTCCTTAAATCTTTCCAAGGCAGCATCAGCTTTTTTACCAAAGAGTCCAGCACCATCAAACGGCAGATCTAACAAACCAGCCTGAACATCTGCTGAAAAGTTCGAAGATTTCAGCCAAGCTGATCTTCTTGTGGCAACCGCAGTACCCATGATGCGTGCCACCGAATCCGCAGTGTCCAGTCCACTTTGTATTACCTGACGAGCCGCTGCCTGTGCATCCGTTAACACCTCTTCAAAATCCTTCCTGCTGTCATCAGGGATCTTAGGTGCCAGAAGACGCAGTGTGTCCATGAGAGCATGTACATATCTCCCCATAAGGCAAGTGGCATTGGTTGACTTTAATGCCATACTCGCAGAAGAAAAGGTCTTTTTAGCAACCTGATCTTGTTTCTTCGCATCTTTATCCCCAGGCACTTGAGGAAATGCACTCATAGTCTTTTTGGATCAGGCTGCCTGGATTACTAAACTTTCAGGTGAAGGATGAGAAGTCAAAAAAGCAGGGTCTTCAAGAGCAACCCTGTACCTTCTTGCCACACTCCTGGAAATTGCTGGTGCTGTAAGTGGCTTTTTCCAAACTTCCATAATAGGCTCCGTTAAAGCTTCATTAAAGGGGAGTAACGGTTCCACCACAGAACTGGGTGAATGCAGAACCTCAGTTAGTAGATGGGACTTAAATTCTACTGTTGGCAGAGTCAAATTCAAAAGTTCCGCTGCCTTCCTCATGACCAAGTGATAAGGCTGAACGTCTTTTGAAGGGGCATCAGACACAGAAGGTAACTCCCACTCTGGAGAAAACTCCAGGCCACTAGCCTCCGCCAGTTTATCGAAACAGTCATCCTCAAGCTCACCTTCTTCCATTTCAGCTTGAGCTTCTGTATATCTCTGTTCTTCTATGAGGCGCTGAGTCTACCTCCTGCACCTTTCCTTCATACGCCACGCCGTCGGATCCATCAACGACTCCGACGGAGCCGGAACCGATGTCGGTATCGAATCCGATGGCATAGTGGCTTGGTCTCGAGGTCGACTCGGAGCAGACGACGTCGGTATCGGCGTCGACGACCTCGGCAGAGCCGGGTATTGCCACGGCGGTGTCTGAGCCGGCATGAATTGGCTTGGTAGTTTAGTCTGCCCTGTTCCCATGATGCACTGGGCCAGGGACAGACTGATTTGCATATAGCCAGGTTCTTAGCTGGGATGGGGCAGTGAGATAAATAACGGTGATGGATCAAGCCCTGATCTTTGGACTGGGTAAGAGTGGTCTGCTTAATTCAGACACTCTGTTCATCACCACCCCCTTTTCTGAATCGATTTTGGCCACTATAGGTGTGGCAGGGTATACTCAGACATGAGTCCCTTTCTCACTGCTCCATCAGGATTCAAGCAAGCCGGGCCGAAGACGGCTGAAATGCCAGAAACCGGTCCCCGGTACCTTGTCTCCTTTCTGGTGAAGAATTGGCTTGGTAGTTTAGTCTGCCCTGTTCCCATGATGCACTGGGCCAGGGACAGACTGATTTGCATATAGCCAGGTTCTGAGCTGGGATGGGGCAGTGAGATAAATAACGGTGATGGATCAAGCCCTGATCTTTGGACTGGGTAAGAGTGGTCTGCTTAATTCAGACACTCTGTTCATCACCACCCCCTTTTCTGAATCGATTTTGGCCACTATAGGTGTGGCAGGGTATACTCAGACATGAGTCCCTTTCTCACTGCTCCATCAGGATTCAAGCAAGCCGGGCCGAAGACGGCTGAAATGCCAGAAACCGGTCCCCGGTAGCTTGTCTCCTTTCTGGTGAAGAATTGGCTTGGTAGTTTAGTCTGCCCTGTTCCCATGATGCACTGGGCCAGGGACAGACTGATTTGCATATAGCCAGGTTCTGAGCTGGGATGGGGCAGTGAGATAAATAACGGTGATGGATCAAGCCCTGATCTTTGGACTGGGTAAGAGTGGTCTGCTTAATTCAGACACTCTGTTCATCACCACCCCCTTTTCTGAATCGATTTTGGCCACTATAGGTGTGGCAGGGTATACTCAGACATGAGTCCCTTTCTCACTGCTCCATCAGGATTCAAGCAAGCCGGGCCGAAGACGGCTGAAATGCCAGAAACCGGTCCCCGGTAGCTTGTCTCCTTTCTGGTGAAGAATTGGCTTGGTAGTTTAGTCTGCCCTGTTCCCATGATGCACTGGGCCAGGGACAGACTGATTTGCATATAGCCAGGTTCTGAGCTGGGATGGGGCAGTGAGATAAATAACGGTGATGGATCAAGCCCTGATCTTTGGACTGGGTAAGAGTGGTCTGCTTAATTCAGACACTCTGTTCATCAGCACCCCCTTTTCTGAATCGATTTTGGCCACTATAGGTGTGGCAGGGTATACTCAGACATGAGTCCCTTTCTCACTGCTCCATCAGGATTCAAGCAAGCCGGGCCGAAGACGGCTGAAATGCCAGAAACCGGTCCCCGGTAGCTTGTCTCCTTTCTAGTGAAGAATTGGCTTGGTAGTTTAGTCTGCCCTGTTCCCATGATGCACTGGGCCAGGGACAGACTGATTTGCATATAGCCAGGTTCTGAGCTGGGATGGGGCAGTGAGATAAATAACGGTGATGGATCAAGCCCTGATCTTTGGACTGGGTAAGAGTGGTCTGCTTAATTCAGACACTCTGTTCATCACCACCCCCTTTTCTGAATCGATTTTGGCCACTATAGGTGTGGCAGGGTATACTCAGACATGAGTCCCTTTCTCACTGCTCCATCAGGATTCAAGCAAGCCGGGCCAAAGACGGCTGAAATGCCAGAAACCGGTCCCCGGTAGCTTGTCTCCTTTCTGGTGAAGAATTGGCTTGGTAGTTTAGTCTGCCCTGTTCCATTGATGCACTGGGCCAGGGACAGACTGATTTGCATATAGCCAGGTTCTGAGCTGGGATGGGGCAGTGAGATAAATAACGGTGATGGATCAAGCCCTGATCTTTGGACTGGGTAAGAGTGGTCTGCTTAATTCAGACACTCTGTTCATCATCACCCCCTTTTCTGAATCGATTTTGGTCACTATAGGTGTGGCAGGGTATACTCAGACATGAGTCCCTTTCTCACTGCTCCATCAGGATTCAAGCAAGCTGGGCCGAAGATGGCTGAAATGCCAGAAACCGGTCCCCGGTACCTTGTCTCCTTTCTGGTGAAGAATTGGCTTGGTAGTTTAGTCTGCCCTGTTCCCATGATGCACTGGGCCAGGGACAGACTGATTTGCATATAGCCAGGTTCTGAGCTGGGATGGGGCAGTGAGATAAATAACGGTGATGGATCAAGCCCTGATCTTTGGACTGGGTAAGAGTGGTCTGCTTAATTCAGACACTCTGTTCATCACCACCCCCTTTTCTGAATCGATTTTGGCCACTATAGGTGTGGCAGGGTATACTCAGACATGAGTCCCTTTCTCACTGCTCCATCAGGATTCAAGCAAGCCGGGCCGAAGACGGCTGAAATGCCAGAAACCGGTCCCCGGTAGCTTGTCTCCTTTCTGGTGAAGAATTGGCTTGGTAGTTTAGTCTGCCCTGTTCCCATGATGCACTGGGCCAGGGACAGACTGATTTGCATATAGCCAGGTTCTGAGCTGGGATGGGGCAGTGAGATAAATAACGGTGATGGATCAAGCCCTGATCTTTGGACTGGGTAAGAGTGGTCTGCTTAATTCAGACACTCTGTTCATCACCACCCCCTTTTCTGAATCGATTTTGACCACTATAGGTGTGGCAGGGTATACTCAGACATGAGTCCCTTTCTCACTGCTCCATCAGGATTCAAGCAAGCCGGGCCGAAGACGGCTGAAATGCCAGAAACCGGTCCCCGGTAGCTTGTCTCCTTTCTAGAGAAGAATTGGCTTGGTAGTTTAGTCTGCCCTGTTCCCATGATGCACTGGGCCAGGGACAGACTGATTTGCATAAAGCCAGGTTCTGAGCTGGGATGGGGCAGTGAGATAAATAACGGTGATGGATCAAGCCCTGATCTTTGGACTGGGTAAGAGTGGTCTGCTTAATTCAGACACTCTGTTCATCACCACCCCCTTTTCTGAATCGATTTTGGCCACTATAGGTGTGGCAGGGTATACTCAGACATGAGTCCCTTTCTCACTGCACCATCAGGATTCAAGCAAGCCGGGCCGACGACGGCTGAAATGCCAGAAACCGGTCCCCGGTAGCTTGTCTCCTTTCTGGTGAAGAATTGGCTTGGTAGTTTAGTCTGCCCTGTTCCATTGATGCACTGGGCCAGGGACAGACTGATTTGCATATAGCCAGGTTCTGAGCTGGGATGGGGCAGTGAGATAAATAACGGTGATGGATCAAGCCCTGATCTTTGGAATGTGTAAGAGTGGTCTGCTTAATTCAGACACTCTGTTCATCACCACCCCCTTTTCTGAATCGATTTTGGCCACTATAGGTGTGGCAGGGTATACTCAGACATGAGTCCCTTTCTCACTGCTCCATCAGGATTCAAGCAAGCCGGGCCAAAGACGGCTGAAATGCCAGAAACCGGTCCCCGGTAGCTTGTCTCCTTTCTGGTGAAGAATTGGCTTGGTAGTTTAGTCTGCCCTGTTCCATTGATGCACTGGGCCAGGGACAGACTGATTTGCATATAGCCAGGTTCTGAGCTGGGATGGGGCAGTGAGATAAATAACGGTGCCCCCTTTTCTGAATTGAGCCGGCATGAATGGCATAAATGGAGCCGGAGCATAGGAGTGTGGAACTCCTAAATTGAAGGCTAGTGGACCCATGGGACCCGAGGGCGCACCAGAGGGGTACCAAGCCTTTGAGAACACACTATACATAGGGTTCAAAAACGCTGATGGGTCTTGTCCCGGAGCTGGAAATGGTGGCTGAAGACCCTCGGGCTGGCATTGAGGTGGTTCCGAATTCGGCTCTTCCATAGGCGCAGAATTCTCACCCACCGGAGGAGGAACCACCTTCGAACGTACCTTCTTGGGTGACTTCGATCTCGAGTCCAAATCCCTACCGGAGTGACGTCGGGACTCATGTCTTCTTTTCTTATGCTTCTTCCTTGACTTCGAAGCATAATCTGATGATGACTTCGAAGACGACTCTGCTCGAGGCCTTGATCTCGACGCCGATCTCGACCTCGCCCTCCTCGAACGAGACCTCGAAGACTTTTTCCCTCTCAGCGTCGCCACCAGAAGTTTGGTCTCTCTCTCTCGCAGAGCCTTTGGGTTCATCTTCCGACATGAAGAACATTCATCAACATCATGATCCGAACTTAGACACCAGATGCAATCTTCGCGCGTGTCCTTAATAGACATCATTTTCCCACACTCTCTGCAAGGCTTGAAGCCAGTCTTCTTTTTCGTCATTGCGAAGGACGCAAAGAAACAGAAAAGTGAAGAAAATAGCAACAAAGTTACTAAGAGGCTACAGAGATTCCCCGAAACCGTTAGCGTTGACGTCGCGGAAAAAAGCCAACTGACTTCATCACGTCAGCGTGGGCCTACTGTAGTGTCGCTGACGTCACCGGACTTGCCTCTATGACGTCGTCCACGTCCACGTCGGCGTGAAGCTACAAAAGAATCTGACGCAAGGGGGATATTCACAAGGTGAGGAATCCACTGGCAGATGTATCTATCAGAAGCACAAGTTACTTACCTTCGGTAACAATATATCTGTAAGAAACATTAGTAGTGATAGATTCCCTACCTTATAATTACTCCCAGGCGTCAGACTGGATCCGATTTCATCAGCAGTACTGCTGCGCGTCGGTAGGCGTCGTCGTGCGGCTCCGCATACATAGTTGGCATCGGGATGACGTCGCTTGAGCTACTAAGACACGCCAACGCACACTGACGTCAGATCTGTACACGACTTTCCATGCAAGAAACTGACCACTGGTGCCATGAAACTAAGGCCCTGAAAGGGATGACCTTAACCATAAAAATCAGTTTGCAGAACGGGGAGGATGGGTGGGTGGTTAGGAATCTATCACTACTAATGTTTCTTACAGATATATCGTTATCGAAGGTAAGTAACTTGTGCATCTGAAAGAAACACATAGTGATAGATTCCTTACCTTAGAATAGATGCCCCAGCAATACCAACCCCGGTGGTGGGTCTGCGAACCACGATCACACCAGAAAGTCCTGGAGAACAGAACGGCCAAAGAAGCCGTCTCTACGTACTTGGCTGTCCAGGCAGTAGTGCTTGGTAAACGTGTGCAGCGAAGCCCACGTATCAACCTGAACGATGTCCTGCAAGGGAACTCCTTGTCCCAGAGCAGTAGTGCCTGCTGTCACCCTGGTAGAGTGGGCGCACAACCACACCGGAGGCTCCTTTTTAGCCAAAGAGTAACAAGCATTTATGCACAGAACGACCCACCGAGAGGTGGTCTATTTGTGCACAGCCTGACCTTTCTTGGCGCCCATGTAGCCAACAAAGAGCTGGTCATCCACCCGGAACTTTTGTGCGTGGCTCAGATAGAAAGAGGATTCAGAAAAGGGGGTGGTGATGAACAGAGTGTCTGAATTAAGCAGACCACTCTTACCCAGTCCAAAGATCAGGGCTTGATCCATCACCGTTATTTATCTCACTGCACCATCCCAGTTCAGAACCTGGCTATATGCAAATCAGTCTGTCCCTGGCCCAGTGCATCATGGGAACAGGGCAGACTAAACTACCAAGCCAATTCTTCACCAGAAAGGAGACAAGCTACCGGGGACCGGTTTCTGGCATTTCAGCCGTCGTCGGCCCGGCTTGCTTGAATCCTGATGGTGCAGTGAGAAAGGGACTCATGTCTGAGTATACCCTGCCACACCTATAGTGGCCAAAAACGATTCAGAAAAGGGGGTGGTGATGAACAGAGTGTCTGAATTAAGCAGACCACTCTTACCCAGTCCAAAGATCAGGGCTTGATCCATCACCGTTATTTATCTCACTGCACCATCCCAGTTCAGAACCTGGCTATATGCAAATCAGTCTGTCCCTGGCCCAGTGCATCATGGGAACAGGGCAGACTAAACTACCAAGCCAATTCTTCACCAGAAAGGAGACAAGCTACCGGGGACCGGTTTCTGGCATTTCAGCCGTCGTCGGCCCGGCTTGCTTGAATCCTGATGGTGCAGTGAGAAAGGGACTCATGTCTGAGTATACCCTGCCACACCTATAGTGGCCAAAAACGATTCAGAAAAGGGGGTGGTGATGAACAGAGTGTCTGAATTAAGCAGACCACTCTTACCCAGTCCAAAGATCAGGGCTTGATCCATCACCGTTATTTATCTCACTGCACCATCCCAGTTCAGAACCTGGCTATATGCAAATCAGTCTGTCCCTGGCCCAGTGCATCATGGGAACAGGGCAGACTAAACTACCAAGCCAATTCTTCACCAGAAAGGAGACAAGCTACCGGGGGACCGGTTTCTGGCATTTCAGCCGTCGTCGGCCCGGCTTGCTTGAATCCTGATGGTGCAGTGAGAACGGTTTGCCCTGTTCCCATCATGCACTGGGACAGGAACAGACTAATTTGCATACAGCCAGGTTCTAAAACTGGGATGGTGCAGTGAGCTAAAAAACGGTGTTGGATCTAGCCCTGATCTCTTGACTGGGTGAGAGCTTTCTGCTTAATTCAGAGACTCTGTCCCTCACCACCCCTTGTTGTAAATATTTTTGTCCACCCTAAGCGTGGAAGGGTATTCTCAGATGTGAGACCCTTGCTCATTGCACCATCAGGATTCAAGCAAACCGGGCCGAAGACGGCTGTAATGCCAGAAACCAGTCCCCGGGAGCTTGTTTCCTTCCCAGTGTAAGAATTGGCTTCTGTAGTTTGGTTTGCCCTGTTCCCATCATGCACTGGGACAGGAACAGACTAATTTGCATACAGCCAGGTTCTGAAACTGGGATGGTGCAGTGAGCTAAAAAACGGTGTTGGATCTAGCCCTGATCTCTTGACTGGGTGAGAGCTTTCTGCTTAATTCAGAGACTCTGTCCCTCACCACCCCTTGTTGTAAATATTTTTGTCCACCCTAAGCGTGGAAGGGTATTCTCAGATGTGAGACCCTTGCTCATTGCACCATCAGGATTCAAGCAAACCGGGCCGAAGACGGCTGTAATGCCAGAAACCGGTCCCCGGGAGCTTGTTTCCTTCCCAGTGTAAGAATTGGCTTCTGTAGTTTGGTTTGCCCTGTTCCCATCATGCACTGGGACAGGAACAGACTAATTTGCATACAGCCAGGTTCTGAAACTGGGATGGTGCAGTGAGCTAAAAAACGGTGTTGGATCTAGCCCTGATCTCTTGACTGGGTGAGAGCTTTCTGCTTAATTCAGAGACTCTGTCCCTCACCACCCCTTGTTGTAAATATTTTTGTCCACCCTAAGCGTGGAAGGGTATTCTCAGATGTGAGACCCTTGCTCATTGCACCATCAGGATTCAAGCAAACCGGGCCGAAGACGGCTGTAATGCCAGAAACCGGTCCCCGGGAGCTTGTTTCCTTCCCAGTGTAAGAATTGGCTTCTGTAGTTTGGTTTGCCCTGTTCCCATCATGCACTGGGACAGGAACAGACTAATTTGCATACAGCCAGGTTCTGAAACTGGGATGGTGCAGTGAGCTAAAAAACGGTGTTGGATCTAGCCCTGATCTCTTGACTGGGTGAGAGCTTTCTGCTTAATTCAGAGACTCTGTCCCTCACCACCCCTTGTTGTAAATATCAGATAGAAAGAGAGCGCACGTTTTGGGTCCAGATGATGGAGCCTCTCTTCCTATTTAGAGGGATGCGGAGGTTGAAAGAAGGTGGGCATAGTGATGGTCTGCCTGATGTGAAAGGCAGTGACAATCTTTGGCAGAAAAGAAGGACGAGTCCTTAGAACAACTTTGTCCGGATGGACAGAGATAAAAGGAGACTTAGAAGAAAGAGCCTGGAGCTCACTCTCTCTTCTGGCAGAGGTGATGACAACCAGGAAAGCAGTGTTTAGAGTGAGAAGACGAAGACGGCAATTATGAAGTGGCTCAAAGGGAGCGCACATCAGAAAGGTAAGAACTCGATTCAAGTCCCACTGAGGCATCACAAAAGGAACAGGAGGAAACATGTGTGTGATGCCTTTCAAGAATCTATTTACAACAGGGGACTTGAAAAGGGAAGGCTGATCTGGGCGCCTTAAAAAGGCGGTAATGGCCCAGAGTTATCCCATGATAGAGCCCAGAGAAGAGCCCTGCTGGGCCAAAGAGAAAAGAAAAAAAAAGGATGCCTTTGCTGTGCACCATGTCACAAACCTATTCCACCTACAGGCGTATACCGTCTTAGTGGACGGATGCCTGGCTGCCAAAATAACATTACAGACTTCGGGGGCAGGCTGAAAGACGTCAACTGCTGCCGCTCATTCTCCACGCAAGGAGGTGGAGGCTAGACAGGTTTGGGTGGAGGACCGTCCCCTGCTTCTGCGACAGTAGATCCTCCCGAAGAGGCAGACGGATTGGGGGAATCAATGCTCATACTGAGTAGCTCGGGATACCATACTCTTCGAGCCCAGTCCGGAGCCACAAGAATAACTTTGGCCCGGTCGCGCCTGATCTTCAGCACTCTGCGCAGAAATGGTATCGGCGGAAAGGCATTCAACTGACCGCAACTCCACTCACAACAAAAAGCGTCGCCAAGCGAGTGCCACCTTGGAAATTCCAACGCGCAAAACTGACATTGCGTGTTCCCTTCGGTGGCGAATGGATCTAACCAAGGCTCTCCCCACTGCTGAAAGAGACCTTGTGCCACGTCCGAGTTCAGACGCCATTCGTGATCTATCATGCACAGGCGGCTGAATTGTCCGCCCTGCTGTTCAAGGAACCTGGCAGGTGTTGACCCACAAGGGACATGCCCTGATGTTCCAGCCAAGCCCAGAGGCGCAGAGCGTCTTGGCATAGGGTCTACGACCCCACCCCGCCCTGTTTGTTGCCGTACCACATGGCAGTGGTGTTGTCTGTGAACACCTGCAATACTCTCCTCATGACATAAGGGAAGAATGCCTTCAGTGCAAGTCGGATCGTCCGAAGCTCCAGCAGGTTGATGTGGAGCCTGGACTCCTCTGGAGACCACAGGCCTCTGATCTCCGCCTCCCCATGTGACCGTCCCATCCCAGAAGGGAGGCATCTGTCACAACTGTATGTTGCGGTTGGGGATGGGAGAGGGATCTGCCATTGAGCCAATTGAGATTGGTGAGCCACCACTGCAATTGCCGTGCAGTGTCCTCAGAGGTCTGGACGTGATCGGACAGGTTACCCTGATGCTGTGCCCACTGGAACTTCAGGTCCCACTGCAGTGCCCGCATATGCCATCGGGCATGATCCACAAGCAGGATGCAGGAGGCCATCCGGCCCAGGAGCCGGAGGGTCATCCTGACCAAAACCCGGCGGGACAGAGGCTGAAAGATCAGAATCATAGCCTGAATGTCCCGGACTCAGTGTTCGGGAGGATAAACTCGAAACCGCGCCGAGTCCAGAACCGCTCAGATGAAAAGGAGCTTCTGGGAGGGAACCAGGTGCGACTTTGGCACATTGATGGAAAACCCTAGCAAATGCAGGAGATCAGCCATTGTCTGGAGTTGGGAGACAACTGCCTGGGCCAAGCCCACCTTCAATAACCAGTCGTCGAGATAGGGGAAGACTGAAACCCCTGATCTGCACAGATGAGCTGCGACCACTGCGATCCCTTTCGTGAACACCCGAGGGGTGCTGGTAAGGCCAAAGGGGAGCACGGTGAACAGAAATTGCTCGTGGCCTACCGTGTCTGCCTTATTGCCAAAAAGGCGAATGCCATCAAACGGCATGTCCATCAAGGTATTCTGGACATCCCCTGAAAAGCCAGTTGTCCTCAACCAGGCGTGGTGCCGAACCGCCACTGTCGTGGAAATCGACCTGCCCAGTGAGTCGGCGGTGTCCAGCTCACAACGTATGGTGAACTTAGCTGCATCTCTCCCAGCCACAACCGCCTGGGAAAGAACTGCCTGGGCCTCCCCTGGGCAGTTGGGCAGCACCTGTGCAACCGTGTCCCACAGAGAGTTTGTATGACGGCCCAAGAGGCAAGCAGTGTTCACCTACCGCAGCCCTAAGCTGGCAGATGAAAACAGCTTCTTGCCAAGCTGATCCAGCTTCTTGGATTCCCTATCCGGTGGTACGGTAGGGAACCCGCTCTGGGATGCTGAGGCTTGGACCAATAAGCTCTCAGGGGTGGGGTGTTGGGTAAGGAAGAGGGGGGTCACCCGTGGCGGGCAATGGCGTCAGGCCACGTTCTTATCCACAGGAGCCCCTGTGTTGGGCCTGGGCCAGGTGCCCAAAAGAACGTCTGACAGTGTTTCATTAAAAGGCAGCAAGGGCTCCGAACAGGTAGCTGCCGGTTGGAGCACTTCTGTCAGGAGGTTAGTCCTAACGGCCACCGTAGGGAGTTCGAGGTGGAAAGCCTCGGCTGCCTTACTCAACACCACTGCATAACTGGCTCTATCCTCCTTAGCCACGGTAGGAAGAAATGCATGCCAAGGTCAGGTGAGGTGTCAAGACCACTGGCCTCCCCAAATCCTCTGCCCAGTCTGCATTATATTTTTACCAAAATCGGGGGTTTGCCCTAATAATCCATCTACATCTGGGCAAGAAAGACCAAGCAAGAACAAAAGCAATGCAGCAGAATGGATACAGCAACAATTATTTTAATAAATGATGGAAACCTGAATTAGTCCATCAATGAGAAATCATTCTCTAACCAGACAATCGTCTTATTTCAAACACACACTCACACTAGGTTGTAGATCCGATGTAAATCGTTATATATCCAGTTATTTTATATATGTTTTTTCATCCCATGTACAATAAACACTTACTTACAAGAACATTAAAACATACCAACAATACACTTATGTGTCTGAAGACAACACAGAATCCTTAGGACCTTAATGTTGGTGGTGCTGCGAAACAAACCTAGAAGAACCAAAATACAATTCGCAGTTCACATTAATCAAGATCGCCCTTGTGTCAATACCTCTTAAGGTATATGTCATTACACCCTTTTACACTATTAACAGGTGTTACAAATATTTCTTTTACACATGAGTTCGAATAGTATAGGGCTTCTTTTTATATCTGGTTGACGCGTTTCAGCCTGTTTAATTTGGGCCTCATAAGGACTGTGGGCCAAAGGAAAAGCCAACTCCATCATCGCACCCAAACTTCGGAACATCATCAACAACCCCTTCATATCCGCCACCTTCCCGGAGAGCTGGAAGCACGCAGAGATCAGCGCCCTCCTGAAGAAACCCACCGCAGACCCCTCAGACCTCAAGAACTTCCGCCCCATCTCGCTCCTCCCCTTCCCTGCAAAAGTCATCGAGAAAACCGTCAACAAACAGCTGACAGCCTTCCTGGAGACAAACGGCTCCCTCAACCCATCGCAGTCTGGATTCCGAGCGAACCACAGCACCGAGGCCGCCCTCACAGCGGCCACCGACGGCATCCGGACCCTGCTGAACAATGGAGAAACCGCAGCCCTCATCCTGCTCGACCTTTAGGCTGCGTTTGACACGGTCTGCCACCTCACCCTGACAACCCGCCTCTGCCACGCCGGGATCCAAGGAAAGGCCCTGGAATGGATCACCTCCTTCCTCTCCGACAGAACCCAAAGAGTCCGTCTCCCGCCCTTCCTCGCAGAAGCCACCAAGATCATCTGCGGCGTACCTCAAGGCTCCTCGCTCAGCCCCACCCTCTTCAACGTCTACATGAGCCCCCTCGCAGCCATCGCACGCAAGCACAACCTCAACATCATCTCCTACGCTGAAGATACCCAACTGATCCTCTCCCTCACCAACGACCCCACCTCCGCCAGAGCCAGCTTCCAGGGCGGAATGAAAGACATCGCAGACTGGATGAAGCTCAGCCGCCTCAAACTGAACTCAGACAAGATGGAAGTCCTCATCCTCGGCCCATCCATCTCCGCCTGGGATGACTCCTGGTGGCCCCCTGCTCTGGGCCCCCCACCCAAGCCCACGGACCACGCACGCAACCTGGGCTTCATCCTTGACTCCTCCCTCACGATGGCCAGGCAAGTTAACGCCGTTACCTCCTCCTGCTTCAACACACTCCGCATGCTCCGTAAAATCTTCCACTGGATCCCCACTGGAACCAGGAAAACGGTCACCCAGGCCCTCATCACCAGCCGTCTGGACTACAGGAATGCCCTCTACGCTGGGTCACCGCCAAACTACAGAAAAGACTCCAGCGCATCCAGAACGCCTCAGCACGACTCGTCTTGGACATCCCCCGACACAGCCACATCTCCGCCCACTGAGGGACCTGCACTTGCTCCCCGTCAGCAAGAGGATCACGTTCAGACTCCTCACCCACGCACACAAGGCTCTCCATGACTTGGGCCCCGAATACCTCAACAACCGCCTCACGTTCTACACGCCAACCCGCCAGCTTCGCTCCGCCAGCCTCGCCCTCGCCACCGTCCCACGGATCCGCAGAACCACCACCGGAGGAAGATCCTTCACCTACCTGGCGGCCGAGACCTGGAACACCCTCCCCGCCCACCTACGACTCACCCAGGACCATCTCTCCTTCAGGTCTTCAACTCAAGACCTGGCTTTTCAGGCAGTAGCAGCTTCCCCCCCACCCCCAGCACCTTGAGACCCTAGCGGGTGAGTAGCGCGCTTTACAAATACTCTTGATTGATTGAAAGGAAACCTGTAATACAAGTAAAAACACCTTCTTGTGTATACTTAAACATAAGTATTGAGATATTTACAATTTATATAAATATATATGGGGATCAACAACACCACGATCTCCCAAACATGTCACCAATTGAGTGAATCTCAGCTGTGGACAACAGTAGAGCTCGAGAAATGCGAAAAGTGCGTTTTTAGCAAGTAACAGAGAGAGGATAGCGTGAGCATGACTCTACTCAATTCATTTCCTCGGAACAGTGCTCTGTGATAAATAGGAAAGTGTCAAAGAAAAGGAGAACATAAACAAAGTAATCCCAAGAGTTCAAGGGTGCTACAATCTGTGCTCAAATGCCTCTTAAAAAGATCTCAAAATCAACGGAACGTATCCCTGCATGTCTACCTTGCAGGAATGGCTGCTACCGGGTCTGCATGGAGGTCTCGGCCAAGCTAATCACGGCAGGATATATACTCCACGTCTCTGTGTGGAGACATACACATAATCTTCAAGGCACATTTCTATGACTACCAAGTTATTATTACTCATAACCGTACTTCAAGAGGCGGTGGAATAGCTCTCGCTGTCAAATCCTGCTATTCCTGCACGTGGCATGGGCAAAAAATCCCGGGTTGCGAAAGCGCTTTGTTTAAGGTTGCCATTACATCTAACTTCACCCTGTCGGGACTACTGATCTATAGGCCCCCGGGGAGCGAAGTGGCCTTTAGAGCAGCACTACCTGACGCCATTAGTGAATTGGCTATGGGGTGCTCCAATTTCTCCATCATTGGAGACTTAAATCTGCATTTTGACAATTCCATCAGTCCCTCAGTATCCAGTTTTTTGGCAGACCTCGAGGCGCTCCAGCTGAATCAGCTGGTGGCACAGCCCACCCATTCAGGGGGTCATACCCTTGATCCGTTTTTCACTAATCTTACGGAAGCCTGCGTCACCAGCTACACACCTTTGGCATGGACTGATCATTATTTGATACAGATCCACTGCCCTATTGCGGCTATCCAACCTAAGCCAGTGGTGTGCTCGGTTCCAAGACGACGCTGGAACAAACTTAAGCTGGATGAGTTTTTCCACCTCCTATCGGCTGACCCGTTTGACATCTTGGGATCGCCTGATCAGGTCTATGACAGGTTTTGCAACTGGGTCTCCAGGGCTTTGGACACCCTTATTCCCTTGGTAACCTGTAAAACTGGAGCTGGTAAAGTCAGCCCCTGGTACGACGACTCACTGCGGGCTCTGAAGGTCTCTTGCAGGCGCGCAGAGCGGGCGTGGCGTAAAGCCTATAACAGCACGAAGAAAGTTCTATATCTGTCGACTGTGAAAGTGTACCATCGGGCGGTATGTAGAACTCGTGCCGCATTTTATGCTGCACAATTCAGGAATAGCTCGAACCCATCTAAGGCTATTTTCAAGGTATTGAAAGACCTCACTGCCAAAAAAGTCACAACGTCACACCAGAGCTCTGTTGAGCATTGTGAAAAATTGGCAGAGTTTTTTTTTTTTTTTGGGAAAAGGTGAATGCCATCTATCGGGCCTTTCCTTCGGTCACTCCCTCGGCTAATCCATCTTCTAAGCCGTTACCATCTGAGGGACTACATTCCTTACCTATGTTAACATCTGATAGCCTAGACACATTGGCCCGCAGAGTGAACTCTGGGTCCCCAGAGGATCCACTTTGCCCTGATGTGTTCAAGGACCTAGCGGTACACGATATCTCACCGCTATGTTCCTTGATCAATTTGTCACTAACATCTGGCAAAGTCCCACTGAAGTGGAAGCGAGCCATGGTTCGGCCTATTCTTAAGAAACCCAGCCTGGACGGGAGCAAGCCGGAGAGCTATCGGCCGATTTCACTCTTGCCGTGGCCGGCTAAGGTTATGGAGGCGCACGTAAATGCCGTCCTCTCGGAACATCTTTGCCGCGCAGATATCCTCGACGCTACGCAGAATGGGTTTAGGGCTGGTCACAGCACGGAGACGGCTCTGCTTTACATGGTGGAGCATCTTCGCTCCGTGCTTGACGCGGGACAAACGGCAGCGCTTGTGTTATTAGATCTAAGCGCTGCCTTTGACACCGTCTCGCACCCTATCCTTCTGCTGCGCCTAGAGGAGGCTGGTGTCACCGGCACCGCTCTCGAGTGGTTCCGGTCGTTCTTAACCAACCGGGCCTTTAGCGTGACCGTCCCACCTTACCAGTCCAAATTCCATCCGTTAAACCTGGGGGTCCCCCAAGGCTCCTCGCTGAGCCCTACGTTGTTTAATCTGTACGTAAGGCCGCTAGCTGAGGTTGTCAAACAATGGGGTATGACCATGGTGTCATATGCCGATGACACCCAGCTGGCGGTCACGATCAGCGGGGATGCCGAAGTCGATGCCCCCAGGTTTCAACAAGGACTGCGGGCGGTCGCCAGCTGGATGACGTCCAACTGTCTCCAGCTGAACGCTAGCAAGACCGAGGTCATGGTTTTTGGCAGACAGCCGGAACTGTGGGGAGAGAGATGGTGGCCGGGGGATTTGGGTCCTGCTCCCATCCCAGTCGCCGAGCTTAAGAACCTCGGGGTCTGGCTGGACCCCTCCCTCACGTTTGTGTGCCATACCAAACGCACGGCTGCATGCTGCTTTGGCATCCTGCGCGGGCTCCGTCCTGTGCTTAAGTTCTTCGATGCCCCTACCAGGCAACTCATGATCCAAGCTACTGTCATCTCCAGGCTGGATTATGCGAGTTCCTTGTTGGCCGGTCTGAATCTGGCAGAGATCGGGCGCTTACAGAGGATTCAGAACGCCGCAGCTAGAGCGGTGGTAGGCCTCCCAAGATTCTGTCCTACTTCCAGTACCCTGCGGTCACTGCATTGGCTTCCGGTGGCCCAGCGGATCCAGTTTAAGGTCCTCTGCGTCGCCTACAAAATTCTGAAGGGGTCCCCAGCAACGATCCTTACGGCCCTCCTGGCCAACTACATCCCAGCGCGACCCTTAAGATCTGCAGACCTTGAACTGGCCGTTGTGCCGCGCTTCAAGCGGAGTAGGGCCGGTGGACGCTCGTTTCGAGTGCGCGCAGCTGCCCTTTGGAACTCCTTGCCCCCGGCGATTCGCGCTATGAGCGATTTGCTTTCCTTTCGCCGTGCGGTGAAAACCTTTTTATTTCCTTAGTTTGTATACATATGTTTGTTTTTCTGTTTAGTTGTGTTGTGCAGCTGCCTTGTCGGGCGCCAGGACGCTCCTTAGCTGGAGCATCTGTGCGCCAAATAAAAACGCATAACATAACATAACATAACATATCAACTTATATGTGCCACTCGAAAAAACAATGTGGAAAGTTAATATAATTGTATATGACAACGCTGGCACGACTATCTCACATGACTGCTAAAAGCTGTCTGGTGCAAACTGGTTAAAGACACCGTACAGCAAGGGAATGCAACAAACTCAGAACTTACGGGTAAAATGATGGAGGATTCAAAAAGGCGTCAGTCTTTGCTCAAGTGGTTCGTGATAATCCAAAGTAAATACTCTTAGACAGTCGGTCTACAAAATCAAAAGCATGCGTGAGTATCCCATGTGTAAAGGGAGTTCAGGTTTAGAATATATAAGAAAACTATCTACAAGCTAAGGGGAACTTACCTCTTAGTCGACCTTTCTTTCGCCCCGATCCCTATCTCTTTGATTTCGGAACGCCACGTAACAGACTAGGAACGAAAAAGAACTCTCACCGGCAGTGGACAGTAAAGACAGACTACTGCCTGGTGATTTTTACTTGCTTGCTCCAAAACTGTGGGCTGGGGTCTTAAGTCAGGTTTTTACAGCGGCCAATAGCAATATTTTCCCCAAAAGTTGGGCAACCGCGGTCATAGTGCCAATTTTCAAAAAGGGCCAGCGCGATGACCCAGGTTGCTACAGGCCCATTTCCCTTCTGGACTCTGCGATCAAGATCCTAGGCAGAGTCCTATTGTCCCAACTGAGAGAAAACATCAAGAAGGGGGAGGGGCTGTCAAACTTACAGTATGGATTCAGGGACAAGAGGGGAACCGTGGACCAATGTCTCAATCTGCAACTACTAATCTCCAAGTATACAGTCACCAAGGAGGGGTCTTTGTTCCTTGCATTCATGGACCTCTCCTTGGCTTTTGACATGGTTAACAGGGTTAAACTGTGTCCAGTCATGCTGAAGATGGGGGTGGATGGCTCTCTGGTGAATTTCATAGCCTCCCTACATCAGGATTTGTTTGCCAAAGTGAGAGTGATAAAAGAGGGCAGATGCACCAGTTGATTCAGATCGGAGAGAGGGGTATGGCAGGGCTGCATCCTGGCCCCCCTCCTCTTTACGATCTATATAAATGGGCTTGAAAAACATCTGATGGCCGTGGAGGGGGATGTTCCGCGAGTAGGAGAGAGAAAAATACCTGCTCTCCTATACGCGGACGATGCTGTCCTGATAGCTAGTACTGGGGTGGGCCTCCAACGCCTGTTAGACTCATTTGGTAATTTTATGGACCAGTTAAATCTTAAAATCAACATCAAGAAGTCCCACACCATGGTGGTGTCCCGAAAGAACTATAAAACTATTCCATTGCATTGTAAAGGAGAGGTTGTTTCCCGAGTAACATTGTTCCCTTACCTGGGCGTTACATTTGATGAGAAGGGCACCTGGGGCCCACAGATCAAGTTAAAAAAGCTGGCCATGACTAGAGCCGCTTCAGCTCTTGTGGGGTTTGCGAACAGGCTGGGAGCAAGACCCATGGAGGCTCTTTTAAAAATATACAATGCAAAATGTATTGCAATAGCTACATATGGCGCACCTTTATTGGGGTACCTGTCCCACGATCTTTTACAAAGGGCAGAAAACAAATTTCTTCGACAACTATTATCCGTCCCCCAATCTACCCCTACTTTTTCGTTGCACGCTGAGCTGGGTCTAGATTATATTTCAGACAAGTTGAGACTGGCTCCCCTAACGTGTTGGCTGAAGTTATGGCTCAACAAGGAATTATCTCTTAACCATGTTATCCTGGAGGACGTCATGTCTCTTGATCACAGGAAGAAAATCCCCTGGCTAGAATATGTTCGACTAGCATTTGAAAAACTAGGTCGGATTATTTAATTTGCCATCTTCTATCAAGGTTGAGGATATCAAATGGGTCCAAAAACATTTCATGGAGAATGTAAGGCTGGCTAGGGAGGAACTCGAGCTGACAAAAACATCAGTAAGAGCACACTATATGTTGTTATCCTCCCCATCCTTAGAGCCCTACCTTACCTTCGTTACTAAACCTTTACATAGATACCTCCTAATTAAATTTAGATTTAATCAAATTCCCTATGTATTGGGCTGCTTCCAGCAATGGAGCACACCGGAATTAGGAGCTCCATGTAAATGTGATGATTTTTCCATTCAGGACACGTTGCACTTTATGATGTTTTGCCCTACCTTTAGGGAGCCAAGAATTAAATATTTAGTACCCGTTTTAAAAGAAGCCGGTTTTATACAAGTCAGGCCTACCCTGTTATACTTACAGTCTTTAGGTAACATTTTCATCACATACTCTGTGGCTAGCTTTTTAGTTGCAGGATTTAGAACCAAGTCAAGGCTCAACAAGGGTAACGCTGTAACATGAATATTGATATATATGTCTTGCTATTTATGATTGTTTAATGTGTCGCAAAATCTGAAGATCTGTATGTATTCCTTTAATTTGTATATATTATTGTGTTTTATTGGCTTTTATGATTTTAATCAAATCGAATAAAGTGTATTTTGACTGACTACTACAACCTTCTCTACATTCTCCAGCTTACATTATATGCTGGTTACGCTGTCGCACTCGCTGACAAATATATAGAGCCACACAACTAGAGGGCAAAAAAAAAAAGAGAGAAAGGGGGGTCGGTTGTTTGAAATATTAAAACAAAAAAAAAAGAAGAATGCATGTGCTGGCTAAAAATAAAAGGATTTATATTATCTATGAAAGATATCTATATTGATATACCCCTCATTATGACTGCTCCCTGTTGTCCCGCACAATATCAATAATGTCATTTAGACTCCATGAATTACATAGAAATAGTACACCGTACAAAGGATACCTCATAGGAAGAGACATATAAAGTTGTATACGACAGAAAAATACATTAAATCGTCACCTGGACTTCAAACAGATCCCTCTTAGTAATTGAACATACTTTATTTCCCTATAACCTCATCAGTGTAAGATGAAAAAAGGTTAACAACTTTATGTCTAAACGGGCACATGATATAATAGTGTATATCTCTCTCTGGTTGTCATTACTGATTGGGCAGTCTAAGATGAAAAAAGGAAAACCACTTTATATCGACACAAACTCATGGTGTAATATAGTATATCTCTCTCTGGTTTTCAATACGGATTTGGAAACAAATAATATTTTCTCAAAGCCCAAATTTCGCCTGTCATTAAGTCCCGTGGTCGCTGTATGATATTTCTCTATCAGTCTAGCCTCTAATCTGTTTAGCTTACTCTGTATATTTTCCTGAGTGTTGTTTTGAACTTTAATCAGTACTGTCCAACTGATATTGATCTCACTATGGCCAGGGCTCAAACAGTGCTCTACCAGTGGAGCTCCAATGATTTTGCACTTTATTCGAAATTTGTGTTGTAAAATGCGATTCTTTATCGGCTGTGTAGTTTGACCGATATAGTGCTTATTACATGGACAGGTGACACAATAAACAACTTTCTTTGTGTTACAATTACTGAATGCTCTCCGGGTATGTCGTTGTCCATTAATCATCACTTCTTTAGAGTCTTTTGTCAATATTCATGCCACACACTGTTGGCACCTGAAGTGACCCACCACTGGCGGCAGGCCGCATCATAAGCAGAGTCTTGTGCTAGAGGGTCCTCAGACCCCTCCCAGTCCTCCCCTTCCTCGGAAGTCGAACAGGCTCAAAATAAGGAGGACGGACATAGAGCACAACAGGGTCCATCGGCGTCGGTATTGGCCAATAGGGCAACGGGTCCGGGTCAGGGCTGACCCTGGGGATGACGTCATCCCAAGCAGGCGACATCAGAAGCGGTGCCGTGGAGATCTGCGCTGGTGGCGGTGTCACCAGGTCAACCGGCGTTGATCGGGGTCCGATTCCATATCCCTGGGGGGCTTGCGGCGTCGGGCCGGAGCAGCTGGCGACACAGGGGCTGGAGCCGCCACAGATGGTAAAGCAGGACCCCCCATCGGGCCTAATACTTAACTTACATTGCCTCCAGGACAATTGAACCAATCACCATAATCTACACATTTCATACACTCATACACTCATACACCCTGTTTCTTTAAGTGAATCCTGCAAACAATCGGAAATGATATGGAACAGGCTGCCCCCCAAACTGTACGTGCACAGGCCTCTGTTTACCTTCTTTATATTTTTTTTAATGAACGCTTCGTGAAACACAAATGCACATTTTCAAGCTATACAAGCACTATTCAAACATTGTCCCCGCCTCGAAGTTAAAGGCCCATCTTGATAAACAGAGCCAGATTCTGAAAGAGGAGATTATGACAGGACTTTGAATAACTATAGTCTTAAAGACAGCAGCATTCCCATGCAGACTTCTAATCACAGGTGTTGAAGGAAGAGCACGAGGTAAGAACACAGGATAGTATGGATTTTGCATAAGTCATATAAAGTACTACGTACTACGTCAAAACTATTTCCAATCTAATAGAACCTGCGGTTCAATGGTGGAAATTCCGGGCCCCTCCGATCAGCCTTTGATGTAATCGTCACAGGTCACATATGAACCGATTGACCATGGAATGAGGCTGATCGCAGTTGTATCTATACTGCATTGTATGTTCAGAGGTAACATTGAAAACAACGTCACAATTGCACCACAACCATTTATAAAATAAAAGGTTGACAGTGTTTTGTAGAACTGGTTTTAACGCATCAGAAAGAAAAAACAATGACGTCAAAAGCATCATTCAGAAACAGCAGGGCAACATTCATACATAGAGCAATATGGGGACGTATGCGCTCCACAACTGAACACAGGCTCTGTGATGGGGCTGATGCATAGGTTAGTGTGGTACTGAAGAGTCCCTGCCTGAATATACAGGAGGCAGGATGCACAAATATCCTAAATGTTTAGGTCTCGCCTACAGACAAAACAAGCATTGGCATAGCCAATAGGTCTCGCCTTTGGGACCTTATAAGTGTTTAGTTATGCAGCACAATATCCTTGTTTTTACGGCCCTTAGCATCACGCTGTTTGTTCATTTGCATCTCTCAGATGCTGGGAACGAAGAGATTACAATCTTTACTGCAAGGCTCAACGCACTTAATTAGCTTGTCCTGGTTTCCTTTCACAACTGGCAGAAACAAGTTAACATTTCACACTATACTAGACTTTTTTGTTTCCCTTTTCAGACATTATTTACAGTTGCGGGATAAAGCCGAACTGGCTGCGTGCACCTTGTATGGATGCGGGTGGAAGAAACTGGAGCCGATTCTTTGTGCTTGTGAACATATGATCTGCTTCCCAAAGTGGGCCTAAGTCCACTGTGCTGCATCATTAGCATACGTGAAATTGTTCTTCAGTCGTACTTTCTCGCATATTATTCTAGCAGCATCAATATTTGTATTTTAAGTTATGCTCGTGTTATAGTGTACAATGGCGCAGCGCTTCAGGCTGTTTTATAGTTGTAACCTCTGCCTTGCTGAATACCAATGGATTTTGAAAAACTAAGGAGTTCGCCCCTTGTGGACACGTGGTTAGGCTGGACCCTACTTAAATGAGAAAAACACAAACATGCCTAGACCACCATTATTTTAGACAGAATTCGATAGGTCAAACCATCAATTGTCTAGTTTGATCAGGTAGTTTTATTTATACCAACTGTTTATAACTATTTTTTCAAATTTTTATGAAAACATTTTTAGCAAATAGGACCACTGTACATCCATGTATTTACACTGTTATACAATACAATTTACAAACAAATACTGACAAAACAGAAGATCATTGAATGAAATGAATACTGACATCCTACATAAAACACAAAACTAATACACAAAACCATGCATCATATAATCATATGCCTTGAAATTTGATACCTAAATCAATTCTAAACTAAAGGAGTTTTAGTCAATAAATGACCACTGTTTGGGCCAGCAAATGATGGAAAAAATGGTCCTTTAGTAAGTGCAGACGCGTTTCGATTCCAGGACACCAGTCCCTGGGACCTCTTCAGGGCGTTGTCATTATATCTATGGAAGATACAAAGAAAACAATAAAGTTTTATTCACAATTTTCCATGCTCGCCTCCATTCAAATGAGACTCAGTAATTTAAACAATTTTGTGCGAACCTACCAAGTAATTTCCAAAGAGAGTGGGAACTACGGAATACATTCTTGTAATTAGACAAATCTTGTCGCGTGAGGGAGCAAACTTGAAAGTCTTCCTTGCCTGTTAGATGGTTGCCTCCGCCTTACATGCAAACTGCCATTCTGTTAAGAGAAATGGCTAATGTTGTTTCTGTGCAATTGCTGCTTTGTTGCTTCTAAAATTTATAATACTTGCTATCTGACCTACCTTGTTGGGCCGATATATTCAGGTTTCAGCTGGTTAAATTCGTGGGCCTTTTTGTGAATTTTCAATGGATGGCACGCCATGAACCGACTGCGTAAGGATAGCAGGGTGAGTTCATGTCCTAATTAAGTGAAGTAAATATACCATCACATCAAATGTCAGCAGCGAGCGTGAAACTCGCTGATCTTTTACATTGGTAAGTCCACCTGCATACAACAAAGCATTCTTATTATAAGCGATGCTCATGTTATAGTGAACATCAGTTTATCACTTCTGGCTGTTTTATAGTTGTAACCTCTGTCCTTACCAATTTCCTATCAACGTGATTTATGGGATCAAGTGTCCGTGTAATTTATTGTACATTGGCAAAACAAATTAGGAGATTCGATGGAGGATCCAACACACAGATCACGGATTAAAAGAAAGGGCTCCCTTGGTAAACCACTGGCAAATCAAAAACCATGAAGACGATGACTTACGATGGACGGTCATCATGAAAGTCGAGCCGGATCCAAGAGGTGGCGATCTAGAAGCAAAGCTTTCACAAAAAGAAGCAATGATGATTTTGAAATTTAATTCTGCTATTGAAGGGCTTAATGAACTGTCCGAAATATACAAGTTATAATGAGGCCACACCTCACCTTTTCCATCCTCCCAAATTCAGGTAGGATCCAGCGATACAACCCCCACATGTAATCCTCTTCTAATCAAGACATCTGCCCAGTAACTCACACCTTTAAGTATATGGTATTCACATCTAGTCCGACTTATACGTAAAGACCTTTTGCTCTGATTGGATTAAGAAAGTACAGATCCCCCAAGTATAGGTATTGATCCAGCGATCCTTTCTCCAGATAAGACAACCGTCCATCAAGGATATGGTATTGACACCCTGTCCGATTGATCCTATTGGATTAACAAAGTATAGATCCCCCAACATTTTGAATCTTTAGAGTACAGAATACATTTCTTAAAGGACTTCCCAATTGAAAGATGGCGCCCACATTCGAGAATTTAAGTATGAGATATGGTACAATAATATGTCTTTCACGCTAACACGTAATGAAAACTTGCGTCAAGGGAACGATTATAATATTGATTCGGAATTATTGCAAATGCGCAATGTAAGGTTAAGAACCACATTCCCCAAAAAACTACTAAGATGGCGCCGAGGTTCGTGGATAATATCACGTGACACGAATATATGGACACGTGAATACGGAAGTTCACAGACCGCCCGGGACTGGGAGACCGGTTCGCGGTACACGCAAGCAGCAGAAATAACGAGAGGTAAGAAGTCCTCAACTCGCCCTAAGAGAAAACGTGCTTCTGATAATTTTAGAGACAGCGAGTTCCAGACACGATATACCAATAATAGCAGGGCATCCAGGGTGATACAATTCCGTTTTCCTTTTCAGGCACTTGGCGGAAGTGTCCAGGGAGCAACTTCAAATAACTTAAACCCCCTCCCCCCTGCCCACAAACGATTATTTTTGGGACACATATAAAGATCAAAGAGGTAAGAAAATACCCGTAGTGTCTAATGGAGTATGTATGCACGGGAAAGCCGGACCTTAATACTAAAACAACCCATTTGCTTTTCCCAACAGAGTGAGAACATCAGCCATACACATAAAGTGAGTAGGGTTTAAATCCTCTGAGTTTGGTGCGTTGTCTTTTGTGAATTTGCGGATGTTAAATTATGTGTTTACCATTTAGGTGGTTCTGCGCCGTGGTTGTTGGTGATGTAAAGACCCCCTAATCAAAGTGATTATTAGAGAGGTAAGATGCAGAAAGGTGGCTGTTGAGCCAAAAACAGCTTTGTAGGTTTTAATTTACAAACAACTAATAAGAGTCTCCCCTCTCTTTCCTTTATCCATAGTTTACGGTCCTGATGAGAACTCCGTAACAAAAGGGAGTTCGAAACGCGTAGACCGTATTATTTTTTGAACCATAAGAAAATCCGAAATAATATTTACATTAAATTGATTTATTTCGCAAACTGTATACTATGGTTCTTGTAGAAATTGTATATAAAATGTACATAAAAAATATTTTTGCTACTAGAATATGAGAGTGTGAATGCGTGTAGTGTGAGAATTTCAGAGAGAATGTGTATGAATGAATCAAAGGGGTATAATGTTGAACATGTATATGTATGTTGATTCTATGTTTTTCTGAAATGTTTTTCTTTTGAAATGTATAAAATCCGCTTGAACAAATGAAAAAATGAAAACTAAATGAAAATTAAATCAAAAAGATGAATTCACAAGGACTAAACTTTGCCTTCATAGTGTTTAATTCGTATGGTGGTGATAGAAACAGAGACTTTTGATTCATATTGGCAGCATTGGCAATTTTTTTTGTAGTATACATTAGGCAGGGTTTGGCCTTGCTGCTTGGGAGCCCATACCCAGTGACGTGTATCGAATTTCCTATCAATGGCATGGCGAGTTGACGTCAGAATTAAGTGCCGTAAATATACGATCACACTTGATGTCAGCAGCGAGCGTGAAACTCGCTGATGTTTAAAATTGCACACGCATCTGCACAAAACAAAACAAAACATTCTTATTTTCAGCTATGCTTGTGTTATAGTGAACACGGGCTCAGCCCTTCAGGCTGTTTTATAGTAGTAACCTCTGGCCTTACGAATCCCCAACGAATAGCATTACATGTACCAATTGCGTAAGGATAGCAGGGTGAGTTGGTCAGTATTAAGTGCCGTAAATATACAATCACACTTGATGTCAGCAGCGAGCGTGAAACTTGCTGATCTTTTACAATTGCACACGCACCTGCATAAAGTAAAACATTCTTATTTTAAGTTATGCTCGTGTTATAGTGTACACGGGCTCAGCGCTTCAGGCTGTTTTATGGTTCTGACCTCTGGCCTTACTAATTCCTAACCAATTGCACGCCATGTATCAACTTAGTAAGGATAGCAGGGTGAGTTGACGTCAGCATTAAGTGTTTTTTTTGTTTTTTTTAAACATACATAAAATACATTCTCATTTATAATGCAACATTTTAAGGTATTAGCATTATAAATGACAATGGCATTTCTTTATCTATTTTCAAAACTAACACATAGATAAAAACGTTACCATTTACAATGCTGATAGCTCTAACTTTTGCAAATGCAAGACCTATTGAATTGCCAAGGCTTGTTATAAATGGAGTTGCAAATTTTCTTGATGCAATTAGTACTGACGCACCTGTCCTAGCAGTTAGAAAAATTCCAATTTTAATGTTCGTGGACGACATGCTGATAATCTCAAAAACGCCAGGGGGCTTGCAGCGTGCCCTCCAGCGCTTTGAAGAGTTTTGTCTTCTGAGGGGTCTTAAAATTAATTTCCTAAGACAAAGTTTATGGCATTCAATTAGCATAGATCGTTTAAAGGGAGAATGATGATGGATGGGCTACCCCTGGAGCAGGTTGGTGCTTTTATTTATCTTGGCATCAAACTGCAGAAGGATATGAGGTGGAAGCCACACATTGAAGGCATGACACTAAAGCATCGGCAGCTCGCTGGAACCCTAAGAAAAGAATTTAAAACTACTTTTACTAAACCCCTAAGCCTGGTACTCCAAAATTACAATACCAAAGTGGTGAGCTCAGTTCTCTACAGGGCCGAGCTGTGGAACTTTGGAAACCTGGCCCACCTTACAATAGCGGAACACACGTTCTTCAGCGCAATTACTACTATGCCACAAAGTATACCGATGCTCCCTCTAAGGAACGACCTAGGAAGATAAGCTCTGAAGGACCTGGCCATACTACGCCCAATACGACTCTGGCGTAGAATCTGGTGTACAAAGGAATTGGCCGTGTTCACACAGGGCCAAAGGGATATCATAAACACGGACTGCTTCTGTGAAATTAGTTGGCTGCACAAACTGAGAAGTTTGTTAAATAAAATGGGCCTGCAATACCTGTGGGATTCACCCCCCACCGAAACATTCCCAACAAAAAATTGTGTTAAAGAAGTTCATTGGGAAACAGTGGTGCACAATGAGTTTATGCGCCATGATACAACTTCTCTCTCGGGCTTTTTCTTCAGACTAAGCCATGCCCTGGCCTTGAGCCGTATTGGGACATTATTGGGAACCCTCTGGATCGCAAACTCTATTTCCAATTTAGATCTGGATCTCTTCCATTGAAGTATTTTACATCTAAATGGTCCGTTATTAGGGGCAACAAATGTCACTTATGCACTACACAGGTAGAATCATTTGCACACGTGCTCTTTGTTTGTCCTGCGTACGCTAGCCCGCGTAAGGTTTGGCTGGTCCAGCTACGAAAGATCCTGGCTACAAGATCACATACAGCAGCCCTGCGTATCCTTTTTACTGATCCATCTCCCAGGTATGCAGTTCCGGTGGCAAAATATTTGAGGTGGATGTGGACTATACGCACTAAACAAATCAAGGATGAATAAAGTGCAGGATGAGGTCCCACTAGTGCGCAGGATTGAGCTTACGTCGTCCTGCGGGCTCCTCTACCCTTGCTGATGGGCTAACGATTGTTTTATGTGTGTTATATTAACAATGTGTCTTTTTAATCTTCTTATTATTTTTTAACATAATGATGGTCCTGATTGCTTATTTGCACAATTGTTTAATTCAAATATTACATTTCTGTAATTATTGTTCTACTTCTTTTTAATTACAATGCTTTTATGACTTGCATAGGCGAATAAAGCTTTCTTGACTTGACTTGACATTTTACAGCTTTGGACTCACTGTGGCCTGTTACAGCTCGCTGCCAATTGATACATTTTACCGCTTGGGACCCCCTGTGACCTATTACACCTCGCTGCGCATTGATACATATTACAGCTTGGAACCCACTTCGGCCTGTAGCAGCTCGTTGCTCATTGATACATATTGCATTTTGGGACCCACTGAAACCTGGAACAGCTGGGCACCCATTACTAAATGATACAGCTGTTACAGCTTTCTTCTCATTGATTCATGTTACCTCTCGGAACCCACTGAGACCTGTTACAGTTCACTACCCATTGTTACATGTTACCGCTCTGGACATACTGAGACCTGTTACAGCTCGCTGCCCATTTATACATACTTCACCTTGGGCCTGTTACAGCATGCTACCCCTTGATATATGTTGCAGCTTTGGACCCATTGAGAACAGTTACAGCTCTCTTCCCATTGATACATGTTACAGCTTCGGACGCACTGAGACCTGTTACAGCTCGCTGCCCAGTGAAACATCTTACAGCGTGGGACCCACTGGGGCCTATTACAGGTTGCTGCCCATTGAAACATGTTACATTTTAAGACCCACTATGGCATGTTACAGCACACTGCCCATTTATACTTACTACAATTTGAGAACTTGAGAACAGTTACAGCTCGCTGTCCATTGATACATAATAAAGTCTGGGACACGCTGAGAACAGCTACAGATCGCTGCTCATTGATACATACTAAAGTCTCGGACACGCTGAGAACAGTTACAGATCACTGGCCATTGATACATAATGAAGTCTGGGACACGCTGAGAACAGTTACAGATCGCTGCCCCTTAATACGTAATAAAGTCGGGGACACGCTGAGAACAGTTACAGATCGCTGCCCCTTGATACATTATAAAGTCTGGGACACACTGAGAACAGTTACAGATCACTGCCCATTGATACATAATAAAGTCTGGGACACGCTGAGAACAGTTACAGATCGCTGCCCATTGATACATAATAAAGTCTGGGACACACTGAGAACAGTTACAGCTCGCTGCCCATTGATACATAATAAAGTCTGGGACACGCTGAGAACAGTTACAGCTCGCTGCCCATTGATACATAATAAAGTCTGGGACACGCTGAGAACCGTTACAGCTCGCTGCCCATTGATACATAATAAAGTCTGGGACACGCTGAGAACAGTTACAGATCGCTGCCCCTTGATACATTATAAAGTCTGGGACACGCTGAGAACAGTTGCAGATCGCTGCTCATTGATACATAATAAAGTCTGGGACACGCTGAGAACAGTTACAGATCGCTGCCCATTGATACATAATAAAGTCTGGTGACACGCTGAGAACAGTTGCAGATCGCTGCCCCTTGATACATTATAAAGTCCGGGACACGCTGAGAACAGTTACAGATCGCTGCCCCTTGATACATTATAAAGTCTGGGACACGCTGAGAACAGTTACAGATCGCTGCCCATTGATACATTATAAAGTCTGGGACACGCTGAGAACAGTTACAGATCGCTGCCCATTGATACATAATAAAGTCTGGGACACGCTGAGAACAGTTACAGATCGCTGCCCATTGATGCATGTTACAGCTTCGGACCCACAGTGAATCGCAGAAGCCAAAAGGTTAAGGACCACTGCTCTAAAATATCTGCTAAAAAATCTTGAATGTGTTCCTTCTATATATTAGAACTTGGAATCTACATTTTCAATGAACACTGTACCTTCACCAACACCTCCCACTCTTCATGTCTAATCCTCACTTTTCCTTACGATTCATAAAAGTACTTCTTTTCTTTTCCATCCCTTTCTTTTTTGAATTGAAGCTTTTGGTCCTAAATCTCCCCTTGCCAATCTTTCAGGGGGGCTTGTTACCCTGTTACTACATTAGTTTTCTTTTATTACTGTCAAATGTGTCCACAGTCACCCCCCTGAGCATATGCTCTCTCCTAGTACCCTCCATACTCCTCTGCTGCAAACGTTCTCCTATATGATGTAAATGAATATTCTTCTATTTCCTATGGGCCGTATTCATAGCTTCATTATAACAAAAGCCATTCATGACTTAAATTAAAATAGGATTATTATAATCAAGGGAACACATGTGTAATTAAATATGAATACACTGGTCTTTTCTCTGTATATACTTACATACTGGAGCTAAAAAGAGCTCATTGATATTAACGAGGTGGCTTTGTGTGTTCCATGTAGCGGTAACACACAGTCCCTATATCATTCCATCCCCCAGGCACCATCCCATTTTCTCTTCCCCTCCATGTGATCCGTTGAACGTTCCGGACCTGTCCATCCTCTTCTTGGGTGGAGCAGTTGACTGGGAGAACCTTGTGAGTGTGTGATGGTTCATTGACTGGCTAATGCTATAATGTGCATGAACATGTGACAGCCGTGATCTTGCACCATGATGCTGATCCCATAATGACCAGTGTAGTGTAGTTTCTCTTTCCCTAATAGGCTCTGCGCATTGGAATAATATACACTATAGTTTTGGCATAGGACTGAGGTCAGTATGCCTCTATCGAGTACATTAAACTCAATTACTTTGTGTGCCAGCTAACTCAGAGGCCACTAGAAACTCCTTGAAAAACAAGAAGGGAGTAGTTTCTGGCAACCGCATAAACATGACAACTTTGTTTTTCCCTTTGGAATCGTAATATGTCTGAGAATCGTGGAAAAAATAGATAACAGTTTCACTCAGTCAATCGTGCATGCTTAGTTTCTTTAGAATTACACAGAAAGAGATGGACGGGCTTTCCAATAAAATGGATTTATTGAACAGTCTTGTTTCTCGTGTAAGAGATATGAGCTGTTACAATCGCAAGACAGTATGCAAGATATATTACGTACAGCGTAAGCAGTAAGAAGAAATAATACTGCAATAGCATTGTCGTTTAGCTATGACACATATTCATATACATATACATAAATAAGACAGGCTAAAAAGTGGATACTCATCTGATGCTTCTCACTAGTTCTACCCCAGTGTACCTAACCTAAGTGTAGTACAAGGTAAGAAGTAGGTGCTGTATTCTATAGTATGGTAAGCTATAGTTTTGTATGCCAAGAGTCCCTCTAGGTTCTTGTCTGCTCCATACCTTAGAATGAGAGAGGTGGGAATCTCTTTCCAGGTCTCAAACTCTAACACCCCGCGAAGGGAGTCAGAACATTGGAAGCTGGATTCTCTGCGAGCAGGGATGACAGCATCTAGTCAGTGCGTCAGGCTGGGACATAAATTCTCCTGGAGTCGTGGTTTCTTCCGAACTTGCCGAGGCGAGCCAAGCCGTATCAAGCCGTGCAGCTGTAATTTCGCTTGGTATGGGAAGGTATATTTATACCTGGGAGGGGCCTTGGAATGTTAGCATTGACGTAAAGTCGGGCAGAGGAAGACATCATGAATGAACCATTAAGGCATAGCTGTTCATGCATAATAAATGAGTTATTGGAGAAATCAATAATCCTAAACAAGGGAAAGTCCCAATGGCTTACGGGTCTGGTTTCTAAGAACTCGTGACGTTGGGGTGGACGGATGTAGGTGACCATGCCATATTTGGAGAGCATGGCTAATGCCTAAATAAGGGCTGGGATCTTGTGCCTAAATAAGGGTAATGCAAAGTGTGCCTATATAAGGGCATGTTTTAGGAAAACCTATATACAGACATCAAAATCGAAACAACATCAGTGCTGTGCGGACAACGTATCAGAAATTCCATAACTTCAATCGACGATACTGTAGGGTTTGAACATTCTATGATGCGGAATATTGCACTGCTTGGCATTTTCCTCCCAGCAAAGGTGAATTATAGCTGATGTCCACCTTTCTGCCCTGATTTTGTCAAGACTTTTCGGAAGTACAGAGCTGTTTTCCATGGACAAGTTCCACAAGGTTTTACCTGACCAAATCTGTCCATGAGTAACCCAGTAAGTGCAGTAGTGTTACTTTTTTTTGCAACATCCCTTAGATCAGAAACTCCAGTTTCAGCGCAAAAATCGAATGTACAAACTTGTAATGAAGGTGTTTGTGGTGTCACAATGAAGGCATGATGTAATGTTCAGGCCTTGCTCAAATGAAATTTGAGTTCTAAGATTGACAGTTCTATTTTGTAAAGGACATTCTAAGTTTGGAATGAGAGTTCTAATTTGGAATGGAAAGAATTCCTTTAGAATGTAGATTGGAACAACGCTTCTAATTTGGAACGCAAGAGCCATGTATGGAATGCAAATTCTACATTTGGAACGCCTCTTGCACAAAACATAAATCTTTTTTTAGGTTGAAGCCGCAGCTATGTGTGATATCTTGATTTTTTGAGTAGAAAACAGGAGATTCCAAGACTACAGATTCATTGGGCACCTTGACCCCCCAGGGTATCCAGAGCTACCTTCTATTGAATGAACGTGTGTGTGCAATGCTCTTGAAGCCGTGTATAGTTACACAAGAAGGAGTCTATGGGAGGCCAGGCCAGTAGAAAGGCTAACACAGATGAAGACTGAGAGCCCAGCCATAAGACCGCTGCCAGGCTCTGCTAGTCAGTGCAGAAGAAAGATGTAGGGTGTCTTCGAATCCTTAGGTCCCACCCTGACATTTGAATACCTGATCACACCTGTGAAGTGGGCAGAGCAGATAGGAAGAAACAGAATGAAAAGCTGTGCATTCCTGTGCAGTGCACTAGGCCCATCTCACCATCGCCTTTACAGATTCTCTTACCATGGGTATGAAGGACATTCTTTTTGGCAGCAAAATTGATAGGAGATGACTTGTTAATTATTGACCATCGAGGCCACATCTGTAGGATAATCAATCAAGAGAGTGAGAAATTCTGAAACAAATCCTCTGACCCATTCTGTCTTTCTAGGCAGCTTAAAAATAGCAGTCGGTATGCAATAAAGAGAACACAGGAAACTGACTTCCTTCCCTCAATCTTCTGGTTCTGTGATGTTATGGGGCAGATGGGCCCACACCTACCAGCATAATGTATCACTGGTCCCCCCCAGACAGCCATAAGTGCTATCAGTATTTCCCATCAATCGCTTGTGATGTCATCAACTATATCACACCCTTGACCCTGGCCGGATTGTGACATCATGTACTACATCACACCCTGGCCCTGCAGGCTTAATGACATCATTCACCTCTTTGCTATATATAGAGGCATAGTCGGGGATGCCTGCAGTGTGAGTGCAGTCTGTGGACTGGGCTATGAATGGTGTGAAAGAGGTGTGAATGGGGGATTTGGGGGCACCGAGCTAACATCAGACTCACAGGATGGCCGCAGCAGTTCTGCTTCTCGAGGCCTCTGCCATGTGTTGTTTGGCTGTGGTTCCAGAGTAGAGGGTCTTCCCGTAGTCCAGTCGGCTGGTGACGAGGGCCTGGGTGACTGTCTTCCTGGTTTCAGGTGGGGATCCACCGGAAGATCTTTCGGAGCATGCGCAGGGTGTTGAAGCCGGATGACGAGACAGCGTTGACTTGCATGGACATCGTGAGGGAGGAGTCCAGGATGAAGCCCAGGTTGCGTGCCTGGTTCGTTGGCTTGGGGGCGGTGCCCAGGGCAGGAGGCCACTAGGAGTCGTCCCAGGCAGAGGGGGATGGTCCCAGGATGAGGACTTCCGTCTGTCGGAGTTCAGTTTCAGACGGCGGAGCTTCATCCATTCCGCGACGTCTTTCATTCCTTCCAGGAGGCTGGCTCTGGCGGTGGCGGGGTCGTTGGAGAGGGAGAGGATCAGCTGGGTGTCGTCGGCATAGGAGTCGGCTTTGTTGAAGATGTGGTGAGTACAGGGGTCAGTTGGGGAGCTGGAGTGGATGGTGTTCATCGTGCAGGTGGTGTCTTCGGTGGTGACCGGGGTCCAGTTGTAGAGGGTGGTGGTGGGGGGTGCTGGTTCGGTGGTTGGGTGCGTGGTCTGTGCGCCGAAGCTGTTGTGTATGTCGGCGATCTTGCGGTGAAAGAACGAGGCGAGTGAGTCGCAGAGGTCTTGCAAGGGTGTGATGTCGTTGTTGCAGGCGCTGGGGTTGGAGAGCTCTTTAACGATGCTGAAGAGTTCCTTGCTGTTGTGGGTGTTGTTGTCCAGACGTTCTATGAATGTTGTCCTTTTGGTGGTGTGGATCAGCTGGTGGTGTTTGCGGGTGGCGTTCTTGAGGGCTGTCATGTTCTCTGTTGTCTGGTCGTGGCGCCAGGCTTTCTCGAGGGTGCGGCCGGTTTTCTTGGAGTTTTTGAGGTCGTTGGTGATCCACAAAGTTTTCTTGCTGCCGGGTCTGCTGGGAGGGTTCTTTAGAGACGCGAGGTCATCGGCGGAGTTGGTGAGCCTCTGTGTGAGGTTGCGGGCTGCTTCGTTGTGGTCCCTCGTGTTGGTGGGAGGGTTTTGGCTGAGGGAGGTGGTGAGATGGTCGGCGGTGATCTTGCTCCAGATTCTGCGGGGAACCTGTTGCGGGTGGTGGTGGGTCGTGGTTCTCCTGAAGTTGAAGTGGACGCAGCTGTGATCTGTCCAGTGTAGTCCGGTGGAGTGGCTGAAGGAGATGTGCTTGCTGGAGGAGAAGATGGGGTCAAGCGTGTGACCCGCGTAGTGGGTGGGGGTGTTCACCAGTTGCTTGAGTCCGAGGTTGGCGAGGTTGTCCAGGAGGGCGGCGGTGTTGTTGTCATTGTTGTTCTCCAGGTGGAAGTTGAGGTCCCCTAGGAGGATGTAGTCTGAGGAGGTAAGGGCGTGCTGGCTGAGGAAGTCTGTGATGGTTTCGCTGAATTGTGTGCTTGGTCCCGGGGGTCTGTAGATGAGAGTGCCTCTGAGGGTGGACTTGGGGTCGGTGTGTATCTGAAAGTGGAGGTGCTCGGCGGCGGTGATGGTGTCGTCGGAGTTGGTCGTTATGCGGATGGGGTTTCTGTGGACGATGGCGATGCCTCCTCCGGTTTGGTTGACACGGTCCTTCCGGGTGATCTTGTAGCCCTCCGGGATGGCTATGGCGATGTCGGGGGCTGAGGAGGCGTTCATCCAGGTTTCTGTGAGGAAGGCGACGTCTGGTGATATTGTGTCGAGGAGGTTCCAGAGTTCGACGGCGTGTCTGTGGACGGAGCGGGTGTTGAGCAGGATGCACTTGAGGTGACTGTTGCTGGTGTCTGGCTTGGCGGGGAGTGGTGCAGGTTCGGAGGCAGGTGAATTTGCAGGATTGGCAGGTGAAGGGTCCGTGGGTGCGTTTCGGGTGGCTCGGTAGCAGGCGGGGTTCCTGGGAGAAAAGAGGCAGCACCTCGCAGACCGCCAGTAAGATGCATTTTGAGGTGGGGGCGGAGCCTTACATATGGTGTGGTAAGGCCTTATGAGGTTCCTTGTCGTTTCAGTAAACCGCTTTTAATAGCAATTCCTGGGGTTCTCTTAGCAGGCGAGTTGAATTTTGCCTTGAGCTCCAGAAACTCTGGCACCGCCCCTATCTGGAGCTGGGTGCGGAATGTCTGTGGGTCTGATGGGAAGCAAGGAAGTATGAATGAAGGTGTGAATGGTGTGAATGCCCAGTAGCAAAGGTCAAAACCTTGGCGTGGTGCTACTGCTCACAAGTTTACCCATGAACTTGTGCTAATTTGACCTGTTTTGGATGAAAGGGGTGTGCACTGTTTACTTCCTGTTCTGTGCCTTGTTCCTGGATGCTTTCTTCCTGTCTTTTCTCACCTGCTTCCTTGAGTGTTATCAGCATTTCCCAACAATCCCTTGTGATGTTATCTACTACATCATACCCTTGGTCCTGGCGGGCTTTATGACATCATTCACCTCTCTGCTGTGTATAGAGGCGTAGTCGGGGATGCCTACAGTGGGAGTGCAGTCTGTGGACTGGGCTATGAATGGTGTGAGTGAGGGACCTGGGGCCACCGAGCTAACATCAGACTCACAGGATGGCCGCAGCAGTTCTGCTTCTCGAGGCCTCTGCCATGTGTTGTTTGGTCGTTCAGTGGGAGAAAACAGGCAGCACCTCGCAGACCGCCAGTGAGATGCACTTTGAGGTGGGGGCGGAGACTTCCATAAGGTGTGGTAAGGCCTTATGAGGTTCCTTGTTATTGTACCAAACAGCTTTTAATAGCAATTCCTGGGGTCCTCTTAGCAGGCGAATTGAATTTTGCCTTGAGCTCCAGGAACTCTGGCGCCGCCCCTATCTGGAGCTGGGTGCGGAATGTCTGTGGGTCTGATGGGAAGCAAGGTAGTATGAATGAAGGTGTGAATGCCCAGTAGCAAAGGTCAAAACCTTGGCGTGGTGCTACTGCTCACAAGTTTACCCATGAACTTGTGCTAATTTGACCTGCCTTGGATGAAAGGGGCTGGCACTGTCTTTATCCTGTTCATTGTCTTGTTCCTAGCTGCTTTCTTCCTGCTTTTTTCTTTTCTCAGTTTTAAAATCTACATCTCACTTAATTCTCCTTACACTTTCTTTCATTCCTTCCATGTTTAATTCTTCTGTGGGCTTTGCGTTTCTTATTTTATTAGTCTTAATTTTGTTCTTTTATCTCATTGCCTTCCCAGGCTCCTCATTGCTTTTCTTCTTTCTAAAGTTCATTCTCGGACATTCTCTTGTCCAGAATATCTTTTCTCATTCCTTCGTCCATACTTTATCTTTCTCTTTTGTTTCTTCGCCATTCTTTACAATGTCTTTATTTCATTTTTTAAATTCTTTATCTTGCATTTTTACTTTCATCATGTTATTTTCCCTGCTCCTTATGTCATTTCTTTCCGACATCGATTTTTCATGTCTTTTCTTTTCCTCACTTTATTCGCTGCTGTTTTGTTTCTCATCTTACTCTGCCATTCTTTTATTTCTTACTTGATTTTGTTTGTTGGTGCAATTCCCAAGTTGTTTTATTTGTTCTTGATTTTAGTTTTTACAAAAGGCACACAGATGATATGATAGGGCATCGGGCCATCCATAGTGACGCTGCAGCCCCAGGAGGATGGGGGAAGTGGTGGGCCAGACCGTCATGCGCAGGTAGCCTTTCCCCAACCCTTAGCTGTGTTGTACAGCCGGGTGGAGAACCAACACAGGCTCCCAGTTCCTGTCTGGGGGCCGAACCAGGAAACAGTATTCCCAGCATGAGAAAAGCCCTGGGATTGGCATCTGGGATCCTGCCCAGTGGGCAGCAGTGTCTGACGTCAGAAAGATGAGGATCGGGAGCACGTGGGCAGCCGTCGGAGCAGGTAAGTGCAATTTTATATATTTTTAGTTCTGTCTTCCGTGATGTTTTTGGTTTGTTTTCCCCCTCCCCCGCTCCACCACTTCGCAATGGGAGCCGCTACTTCGATATTCGAGTGCCTAAAAGTCCTTCGGTGTGTGTCATCAGTTCAATAGTTGTGCTAAATAAACATTTATTTGAAAAAAAAAACACATTCCAGACAACCCAACATCTCTCAGACTTACCACAAATCCAGAACTCATGGTGGTTGCATGAGGGAGTGGTAGCACACAATACCTGTCCACAATAAGAATTACAACTTATTTCTAAAGACTTCCAAGTGGTAAAAACATTCAACAAAAATAGGCAATAAATTGATATCAAGATGGAGGGCTGATGTAACGGTAGGTGAGGGAGCGACTGTTTGGTGAGAAACAGTCTGTTGCAGGCGCCTTTAACATAAGCTAGAGGCAGTATATTTAGCTGGTACCGGAAACAAGCAGATCTATAGGGTAATGCTTAAAATATTTCATTGGTGTTTCCTAAAACTTTGCTGCTCTGACTTTTTTTTGTATTTTTCTACAACTGGAGGGGTTTCACTCTACAAGTCATTCACCACAGAAGCACACCTTAAGCTAGACACATAAAATACCTTACTGGCGAAACACAAACTGCTGCCAAGCAACAACAGATATACATGGACCTCAATTCACCATAATACCAGGGGTAGCGGAAGTGACATTACACGCCCTTTGATACCCACTTTCACTCACACACTCATACTTACACATTAGTGTGATAAAGAATTCACAGACAATAAAGAGTGGAGCCCAAGCTGACCCTGAATTTGTCACCTCTGCGGCCAGGGGTCGCCAAGGCAGTGCCAGGGGTAGCAGAGGGCGAGCCAGGGGTCGCAGCTTCGACCCTTAAATGACGTCCATGATCAGGGCCGGCTCTAGGGCGGTGCCCCCGGTGCCACCGCACCGGGTGCTGACTTTGCATGAGGGCGCCTGTTTGCTATCCTATATTGTTTTTAAGAGCACAGGTAGCAGTATTCCTGTCCTCCAGCAATTTCCAGTCAACAATAAAAATGTCAAGCCTGCTCCGGGGATCGATGTGATGTTCTTCCTGAAGAGAAAGAAGTTTTGTCTAGTTGGAGTTTTGACTGGGGATGTTTTGATTCATCATAAGTTAGCGCAGAGGGTCAACATGCCTGCTGCAAAGAACGTGCATTGCGCAAATCCCGAAGTGAACAGAACGTAAACAGGTCAGGGGGTTACTGCTTTGTCAGAGACTTTCTTTTGTTACCTGTAGTTCAAATTCAAATTCAAAATTAGCTTTATTCGGTGTTTTGACAAAAAACCATAAAAGCATACAGGATACAAAAATAGAAACATTAGCAGACTAAGTAACTTCCTCGTTAAAAAACTTCTTACAAGATACATGTCATAACTACAAAACAAGTGAGAATCATTAAAAAGCGTACAAAATTCTAAAATTCATTAAGGACTCATGGAGTTCATACAGTGTCCTGTGTTGCGTATTATTTGATGTGATAAGGAACAAAGTAATACAATATTTTTGCTTTATCCATACAGTCCTAATCATTACCCATGGTCCCTCTGGACTTTACAATGAAGGTCAAAAATGTTATTGCTGTCACTATGGTGATTTCATCTTGCATCATGTACAATCTGACCAGTGCAGTTTTACAGGTTCTCAATCCCCATGTTTTTAACAGTGGTAGCAGGTATCTTTTTCTCCCCCATTGGTAAAATTTGCAGAAGAAAATGCAATGTATGTTTGACTGCTTAGACAGGTCGTCACATGGACATTCTGCCAAGTTAGCGGACCAATCGTTCGGGGCAGGAAATTATATTAACCTATAGCATGTCTCCGTCCTCATTCGGGTCAAGAGCATTCTATGATAGCAAGAATAGATTGGGGCTAGGTAAGCATGAAGGCCTGTACCATCTAAGATGTTACGATGGGCTACTATTGTAGACTTATGCCCATCTAAGTACCATCTCCGTTCCTCCAGTAGATCAAGACATGCCACTTTTAGGGCTTTTTTTCCTATTTGTGAGCATGATATGGGATTCAGATAGAGATCTGGTTTGCCAATGGAAAACAAACTTTTTCACATAGGCCAACCATGGCTGCTTACTGGAAGCGAGATGATTCAAACAGTCTTGGATTACTTCCCTGTTAAAACTTGTATCATCACATGTCCAGATCTTGAACCACAACATCACTGGAGCTATTTTTATCAGGTCGGTGATATGGACTCTATTCAGTTCGTTGTGGCAGATTGTGGTAGACGTGGAACGGGGGACTGATAATAGATATCTCAGGAAAGCATTTTCCACTGTTTGGATTTGTGCACAATCTGCCAGACCCCAGATACCTGCCCCGTAAACAGCCGTGGAGACACATTTCGCAGCATAAATCTTGAGTAGTATGTCTACAGGTTTCCTACCCAGTCTTTTCGCAAATTGTTTGAGGGCACCTATCATGCGAGCGAAGGCCAGATTCCGAGAGGTTATTGCTGTTGACCATGTGCCCCTATTGATAAATATGATACCTAGATAGGAAAAGGTTTTGGTCATAGCAATCTTAAGGTTTTACACTCTGGTATAATTTTCCTAGTTGTACATGACATTGTGAATGTTTTTCCCTCGTTTATTTTTAATCCTCTCATGGTCATGAAGGTTGAGAATCCTGTTAGCGCTTTCTGAAGGCCCAACTGAGTACGAGCCATGATCACGGCATCATCAGCATATAGTAATAGCGGTACTGAGATGCCGTTTATTTTTGGGTAGTCCGCTTCAAAGTCTTTTAAAAAGTCTGCTATCTCATTGATATATAAATTAAAAAGGAATGGTGCAAGAATGCAACCCTGTCGGACCCCCTTTGCTATGGGGAATTTCCTGGTTCGCTCACCATTTTTTCCATATCTGACTGTGGCGCCAGCATCTCTATAGAGTTCCTGAATAAAGAGTAGGATATTTTTATCTATCCCCAGTTTCACCAGGGTTTTCCATAACATGCTATGGTCCAGACAATCAAAAGCCGAGGTTAGGTCGACGAATGTTAAAAACAAGTTCCCTTTTTCCCTTCCAATATATTTACTAGTTATTAAGGCCAGGTTTAAACCCTGCTCTATGGTACCTAGACCAGTTTTAAAACCATACTGAAATTTTGATAATATCCCTTTGCTCTTAGACCAAGTTTGCAGTTTGGTTAACAATACTCTGCCTGCAACTTTCATCAGGGTGTCTAGCAAGGAAATAGGGTGGTAGCATTTTGGGTCCTGTCTATCCCCTTTTTTAAATATTGGAATTACTATGGCTTCGTGCCATGTATCAGGAAAACCCCTCTTGTTATACGCATTTAAAACATTAGCTAATAGAGGAGCCCAGAGATCTACATTTTCTTTAAATATGTCGATGGGAACTCCATCTGGGCCAGGGGCCTTTAAATTAGCACTCTGTGAGATTGCTAGCTCGAGCTTTAAGGGGGTAAAAGCTATATTTAAAGGGAAGGTCTCTTGCATTTCTGCCTGTTCCACTTGGCTATTAGTAAAATCATATTGTGAAGACATAATTGTTTGATCTTTTTTGTATAGGGAGGTAAAATAGTCAACCCAGACATCTTCCGTTATGGCTATCTCCATCGAATCCGCCTTGCTGTTCGTGGAAAAAAAGGGGGCATTGATTTCTTTCCAAAAAGAAATATTATCCCTCAGGGCACTTGCCTTTAGTAGGGCTTCCCAGGCCTGATTTTTCAATTCATCCTGTCTCTCGCGTAAGGTCTGTTTGTAGGCTCGCCTGGCATCTTTAATCAAACTGGTATCTTTAGGGACTGACTTTAATGCCTGTAATAGGTCTTTATGGGCTTTAGAACAGGCAGAATTAAACCAGCCGTATAGTCTCTTTGCTGCCCCTATTTTTAGTTTTTTGGTTAGCTTATCATTTATTGTGGCTGTTATTCTTCCATAAGCCTCTACAATTAGCTGGGGGTTAGAGTTAAATTCTAGACAGGTTGAGAATTGTTCTAGTTCTTTCTGGACTAACTCCTTCACAAATTTTTTGGAATCGATTTTTGCCCATTTTATGGCATATCCATTCTTTCTTGCCAGTGATACTGAATGACCATGTAGAATACTAGGTATGCTTGTTACAGGACTCTCGGGCTTCTTAACGGCAATAGTGGTGCTAATCGGGAAATGATCACTTATTGCCAGGTCTTCCGTATTAAACTCCTCCAGACAGCCCTGGTTCCTATTGGACACTAGAATATAGTCAATTACAGTGCCCAACCCTCGACCAAAAAAGGTTGTCTGGAAAGCTACAAAAGGCTCACATAATTCATTGGCAAACCCCAAGTCCCAATCATGCATTAGTTGGTTTAACATGTTACCCATAATCGAGTGTTCAAAGTGTGTGGTAGGGTCCCCTCTTAAGTTGTAAATGCCACAGTTTTTTGTGGCACTGTAGGGACACAGATGACAATTATAATCACCTACTATTAGAGTACAATCTGCATCTTGCCCACCTCTTGTGAGCATTGTAACAAGCTCAGCTATTAAAGCTTTAGGCTCTACTTTTGGCACATTGATATACAAATTAATCACAAAAATGGACCACCCCTTTGCTTTGACCATAAGTCCTTGCATTGATCTAGCCACCCCTACTGTAGATCCACCTGCCATGTATGGAGTCAGTTTTGTGTTACACAGATTAGAGGCAAAGATACACAAACCCCCCGACCCTCTACCTCGATTACCCTGTATTGACGGGACGTAGAAGGTGCTAAAGCCCTCAATGTGGGTCTCCTCCTGGTCCCAGCATTCTTGTAGGCATATTATATCTTGCTTACCCATAAAGGATAGAAATGATTGGGCCCTTGATTTATTGTTTAGCCCTGCGATGTTCCAGGAAGTTATTTTTAGGCTAAGTTTCTGTTGATTGGCTTCTAATGCCCGTGACTGTTTAGTTGGCCTCTCCGTACCCTCTGCACTATGTTCTACCTCCCTTATGTTTTGTGTGGTATCCCGCGGGCTTGTGGGTGTGACCCCACCATTGGGTTTCAGTTGGGCTGCGGGGCCTTCCCTTTTTGGGGTCTCATTTAGTTGGTGTGGTGGATGCTGAGGTGTTAGCGGTATTTCCCCTATTGGGGGATTAGATATGTTCCTTGATGGCCCTGTACTAGTGTTGAGAATCTGGTGGTCCTTTATACTGGACTCGTCTGAGATGCCTACATTATTTCCTATCTGATTTATTGCCCCTATTGGTCAATCGACCATGTCTAGGCAGTCGAACCTGTTCCTTGTGGGAGCCCCTCTCCAGTAATCAGGATTTATGTTTTCTCTTCTTGGTGGCCAGGGACGATTATCCCACCCTCTGTTCCAGTGATTGCTAGTATTCCCATTTCTGTTTCTATTGTAGTGCCCCACCTGTGTCCAGGGCCAATCCTGAGCTTCTTCCCAACTGTTCGGGTCACCATAATTAAAAGTATTTAGAGGTGGGTAAAAAAAGGAGAGGCGCTGAACGTCAACCCCCCCCCCTTTTCTCCAGGGCTGGCCATGAGGATATGTAATCAGCTGTGGCAGGGTCCTCGCAGTTAAGTACAATACAATCGCCCTGCAGGCTTTTTTTGGTATCGCCAATCCAGAACACTCTTCTCATTGAGATGATTCTGCTATGATTAGATGGATGAAGAGGTCTGTTTTGGCTCAACCACTGCAATACCTTGTTGCGCAAGGACCAGGGGGGTTCGTCTGTACCATCTGCCAGCTCGGTGACCCCGGTAAGTATGACAGTGTATGGGGTCGCCTCAGGTGGGAGATGTATCGGACGCCTATACCTATGGCCTTTCCTCCCATTGGCCTGTGGCTGGGGTGGTTGGGCTTTTTGTGAGGTCTGTGGGGTATCCTTCTGCTTCACTACTTGACTAATTGACTCGACGGGAGCCGGGGTTTTTTGGGGGTTTTCAGTGGGGCCTTTTTGTTTTCCACTCCCTTCTGTTGGGGCAGGTTTTGGAGTAATTTGTTTGTTTTTTGGGGCTTCGGTGTTTACAACTCTTTCGATCGGCGAGGGCTTGGGTCGGGTGGCTGGTAAGGGCGGGGGTTGAGCCAGGTTGTTTGTGTCTTTCCCATTCCCCAAAGCCTTGGCTGGTGTTCCTAATGATTTTTGCTTGAAAGCTGGGGTATTTAATTTAGCTAGTTGCTTCTCAATGGTCATGATGCTTTTTTCCAAAGGTTGCAGATGGCGTTTTAGCAACATACCCATACTTTTTGTAATGAAATCATGTAGTGTTACACATGCAGTACATGGTTTCTGTATGCCACCCCCGAGGGCTTGATTCTCTATCAGCTCTCAGTGAACAGCGTCCTGCGAGATTGCTATACAATCAGTGTTACTATTAGTAAAGTTCGATTGATCTGCCTGGACTATGTCAGTAGTTGGTTTGAGTGAGGTCATTGTGTTATGCGAAGCTGGTGTTGTCTCATGTGGGGTCAGGTCAGTGTTTTGCCTCTTTGCTATAGCACCCTCCCGCTCGCCCATGGGGTTGGGGTCTACATTATCCACAAGATCATAGGGGAAAAGTAGATCTGGTGTTTTTTCCAGGTCCTCACTGGAGTTGGACCCCAGTGAGAGTTGGGTGGCGGATAGATCTACAGTGTTTGAAACCGTATGTATTAATACATTTGTAGTAACCGGTTCCTTAAGCAGTGGAATAATAGGGCCCTGTTGTGTAGGGGTTTGTGCAGAAGCCAGGAGCCCCATAGAAGATCTTCTTGCAACCTCCAGTTCATGGGATACCCTCCGTTCTAAAATGTGTATGCTTTTGTCTATTACCTCATGGGTCTTGGTAATGAATAAGTCTAGGGGACCAGTAATGTCAGTTAAGCTAGAGGTCTTTTTACTTCTCGTACGCTTATTCATTTTTTCACCAAGTATATCAGAGTTATTAATAAGAACAGGACAGATACTTGGTAGAAAATCAGCAAGGGTCACAATTAAAAGTAGCGGTATGGGAATGAAAATATCAATACCGTGGCCCAGTCCAGTCCTGTACAGTCTGGAACGGGCTGAAACGGGCCCACCCTTGGCCCGGGCTTCGCCCCGCGCTGCGTCCCGCGCTGCGGGAGGGACTGAGCTAGTTTTTATGTTGTGCTGTGATGAGGGGGCGTGGCCGCCGGGGGAAGAGGCACCAGCTGTGGAAGCCAGAGGCTGCTGGTCCTCGCAGTCCCCCGGTGTGGTCCGCAGTAGTTTGTTTGTCAGCCTAGGTCCAGCGCACGCTGGGAGCGTGCTGTGTTACCGCCGAGTGCGGAACTGCTCCCACCAGCAGCGCGACCTGGAAATAGAGCCCCTTTCGACTGTAGGACCCTCCGTGGGCAAATGAGCAGCTTCCTCGAGAGACTATCCACAAAAACAGAGAAGATGAGCGGCGGGTGTCGCGAAAGGTATGTAGTCGGTGGTGAGGGGGCGTGGCCGCCGGGGGAAGAGGCACCAGCTGTGGAAGCCAGAGGCTGCTGGTCCTCGCAGTCCCCCGGTGTGGTCCGCAGTAGTTTGTTTGTCAGCCTAGGTCCAGCGCACGCTGGGAGCGTGCTGTGTTACCGCCGAGTGCGGAACTGCTCCCACCAGCAGCGCGACCTGTAAATAGAGCCCCTTTCGACTGTAGGACCCTCCGTGGGCAAATGAGCAGCTTCCTCGAGAGACTATCCACAAAAACAGAGAAGATGAGCGGCACCCGCGGAGCGGGTGTCGCGAAAGGTATGTAGTCGGTGGTGAGGGGGCGTGGCCGCCGGGGGAAGAGGCACCAGCTGTGGAAGCCAGAGGCTGCTGGTCCTCGCAGTCCCCCGGTGTGGTCCGCAGTAGTTTGTTTGTCAGCCTAGGTCCAGCGCACGCTGGGAGCGTGCTGTGTTACCGCCGAGTGCGGAACTGCTCCCACCAGCAGCGCGACCTGGAAATAGAGCCCCTTTCGACTGTAGGACCCTCCGTGGGCAAATGAGCAGCTTCCTCGAGAGACTATCCACAAAAACAGAGAAGATGAGCGGCACCCGCGGAGCGGGTGTCGCGAAAGGTATGTAGTCGGTGGTGAGGGGGCGTGGCCGCCGGGGGAAGAGGCACCAGCTGTGGAAGCCAGAGGCTGCTGGTCCTCGCAGTCCCCCGGTGTGGTCCGCAGTAGTTTGTTTGTCAGCCTAGGTCCAGCGCACGCTGGGAGCGTGCTGTGTTACCGCCGAGTGCGGAACTGCTCCCACCAGCAGCGCGACCTGGAAATAGAGCCCCTTTCGACTGTAGGACCCTCCGTGGGCAAATGAGCAGCTTCCTCGAGAGACTATCCACAAAAACAGAGAAGATGAGAATCTGAATCTAGGGTTCAGATAATGCACTCAGGCCTGTAGGGTTTTAACGTATGATACTCACCCCCCCCCACCCTCCCCCACCATCGTCTTTGCCTTGTCTCATTTTTTATTTGGCATGTGGCGTAGAAGGAATCGTTTTGGATAAATATCTGTGTTTAATCATGAATTTTATATCTTCAAGTCCTTGATAACTACCTAGTTTAATCAATTTTTATGTCTAATATTGACTTGTTCTCTATTTATTGTTTTAATTATTCGTGCTTTTCTGTATGTATTTTACTTGCACTTTTATGGTCCTCTGACTGAAATAAAGTTATCTATGATGATGATGAAATACATATCAACTACCATTTGTTTTGTTTGAAACATGTTATTGAATAATAAGACCAAATAAACATAAGCTGATTATTAAAGCAAAACAAAACATCAATTGCTATACACATAAGAGACAAAAGTAGTACATAAAAATCAACATAGTGTAACACAGCAAAGTTATGTAGAGCACAATTCTTAATTTCGGGCAATCTTTACAGTTCAACAACAGAAACGTTCATAAAGAACAGAAAAGGAAAGAAGGTGGTAACAGTGATTTCATTAATGTAATGCTTCCTACATATAGAAAACCAAATACTAATTAATTTCCTCATGCAATAAAGTCCGCACATTAAATAATAAGAAATATATTGAACAATGAACATTTCATTGGTAATTAGAATTCAATTTGAATATTTTAACCTCTTTAAAAGAGTTCAAACAGACCCAGCATGAGCTCCGCGAAAAATAGAAATTGACTGAATTGCACTTAGAGAAAATGTCGTGATAAGTAATCTATTGATGTAAAATACAGTGGGCAGGCAATGCTTGTAGATCTAATCTATTCAGATTTTAACTCCATAGTTTGTATAATAAATTGACTGAGCATAATACTTGAAGGTCCATCTCTCAGATCAGTTCTATTACAGTTTTAGTTGCGATAACACTAAAAGAGATCAATGATAAATAGATTTTAAAAGCTATGGGTGGAATTGATCCTTGCTCTGAATCTAGATCATTGTCTGCAATAGAAACAAGTACAAACAGATCAAATCTAAAAAGATTGAATATGTTTATTATAGTGGTTTAGAGTAAACCAAGAAGACACACATTGTTCCTGAAAATCAGAAAATGTATCTAAAGATTATGATTACATCCTATTTTATGTCGAGAGACTGCTTTGGCTGTGTTCCTGTTTAAGTGACAACAATTGCAAATATATTTCACATAATATTAAAGCTGGATGTCAGAAATTCTGTCTTTAAGTTATGTGTGATGATTTTTATTTGATCTGAAGCAACACTAACACTAAATAGGTACGTGCACCGGTTATCGTTCAACTAACATTATTAGTAAACTTAATTTGGAGGGAATTGAGAAAAATGGCCTCATATACCAAGGGTTTTATTGTTTAAAAAATCCACTGGTTCGGTAATTCACAGACTTTGCAAATGCTAAACCCCTTTTTGAAATGTACTAAGCCCATTTAATAATTCAGAATTTGGAAGGGGCATGTTAACAGTTTCCCTTATGAATATTTAATACATCCTTAAGGTATGTATTAAGCTTTGAAACCATATGTGGGCTGAAAAACAGTAACAGGAGGTAGTAACCCAAGGGGACATCTGTGAATTTGAAAGTAAAATGGGGTGCATTAAACAATGCCTTTAATGTTGTCGGGATTCCTATTTAAATTTGGCAATCCAAAATTCTTCAAAAAAATCAAATTGAAGGTCCTGCATGGCTTGGCGAAAACATGGACTGAGGTAACAAAATCTATTAAACAGGGGTATTATTGCGATAAAACGCCGCTTTGGGGTTACCTGATAGTCCAGCCTGGTTGGAAGATTCCCTAGCGACTCCTTTGAGAGAAGCAGGACTTAAAGAATGGGGGGATCTTTTCTATGAGGGGGACCTGCTTTCATGGGAATATCGACAGAATAAAATAGGGCCAACCCTTTCAAGGTTCAAATACATTCAAATCAGAAGCTGGACAGTGGCATATAACGATCCACTAACAAAACGTAGCAAGTTTCCTCTCGGAGGGCATAGTCAATTAATAACTAACTTGGGGTCACCAGGTTCCTGAATCTTGGAAGGGGGCGGAGGTCGTCACTGTGTACAAGAAGGGGGCTAGAGAGGACCCTGCGAATTACAGGCCCATAAGTCTGATTGATATAATTCAGAAAGTAGTCGGCAGGGTCATCATTTCAAGAGTAGGAGATTGGATAGAGGGGGACAGTATTCTCTCGCACCTGCAGGCGGGTTTTAGAAGGAAGGTAGGCACGATGGATCAGGTCTTTCGCTTTTTTGTTATCTATTGGAAGGAAGTCACCATCAAGAAAGGCAGTCTATATATGGCCTTTATAGATCTCAAAACTGCATTTGACCTGGTCCCACGTGCAAAATTATGGGAGATTTTAGGTGAAATGGGATTCCCATGTGGTCTCCTGTCCCTTGTCATAAGGCTCCACGAGGGGAACTATGCAAGGGTTAGATGGGGATCCCAGGGGAATTTGACCGAGAAAATCCCTGTGCAAAGAGGAGTACGCCAGGGCTGTGTTATGGCTCCGACTCTTTTCTCCCTATTTGTGAATGGAGTGGTGGACCATCTGAAGGGGGAGGAGTCGGATGCTCCATCCCTGGCGGGGGAAAGAATCCCCACTCTCCTCTTCGCCGACGACACCATACTAATCTCCAAATCCCCTGTGGGCTTACTAAAACTCCTGAATCGGTTTAGCTCCTTTTGTACAGCTAGAGGCTTAACCATCAACACCTCAAAAACTAAACTGATGGCATTCTCCCCCTCTAAGAGATTTACAAATAACTTCTTGTTGAACGATGTCCCCTTGGAGTTGGTCGAGTCCTTTGACTACCTTGGAGTTAGGATAAATAGCCGTATGACATGGAAGGATCATTTGGCCAAAATGTTACTCAACCATCAAAGGGTATCGGGGATGGTCCTGAGGGAATTCCGTGAATCCAGCAGTAAACCTATATCCCCGGCGATGGCCATTTATGAGGGCCAGATCCTCCCAGCTGCATTATACGGCGCTGAATTATGGGGGTTCGAAAATGTATCCGATCTAACAACTGCGGAAAACAAATTTTTAAGAAAGTTGGTGGCTCTCCCTGCCTCCACCCCTTTAGTTCCCCTAAGACTAGATCTGGGCAAGAGAGCATTAAATGACCTGGTAAGACTACGCCCGTTGCTTTATTGGACCCGCCTACGAAGGACGGAAGAACTTGCTAAATATGCTGAGGGGCTGGATGATCTCCTCCTATTGGATACCGGGAAAAAAATTGGATGGTTGCACAAATTGAAGGACTTAGTGCTCAAGTTAGGCCTAAGAGATGCTTGGGAGACACAATCGCCGCCATCAAAGGAGGTCATTAAAAAGCTATACTGGGACTGGGTCCAGAGTAACATGTGGAGGGACCTAGGAGGAGGCACTCTTACGGACCTATTTTTGTCATTTAAATGCACGAGGAAATTAGAGCCTTTCTTGGACTTGATAACCAAACCCCTTGACCGTGCTCTATATATAAAACTGCGTTATGGGACACTTTCGGTGCATGACTTCACGTCAAGATGGTCTAATTCTGATACCCTCCTGCGTTCATGCCCTGGATGTGCGGCACCAACTGAGTCAGTGGCCCACGTATTTTTCGCCTGCCCTGCTTATAAAGGGGCGCGCAAATTTTGGCTGAAACCTGTGTGCAGGGAATTGGGTTTGAGGTGCCACAGATCAGCCCTTCGGGTCCTCTCTACTGACTCCTCATCTTCCTTTATGATTTGCGGGGTAGCAAAGTTTTTAGGAAGTGTATGGATGACACGATCCCGCCTATTGAAACTGCAGCCGTGAGGTTAATATACTGATGGGGATCTATGAGTATCAAATCGGTGTTGGAGTTGCAAATCGTTTTTTTTTAATTGTATCTTAAATATTTTTATCTGATGGAATTGTATTGTATTGTATATGTTTACTTTTATGGTGACAAAGTCGCCGAATAAAGTACTTTGGAGTTTAAATAACTAACTTGGTTGGCACCCCTTCAACCAAACGTGAGATTTCACTATGGTATAAACTTCTTTTAGATGAATCTGATGGGGAATTTAAGCTACCAGCTCAACTTTGGGGGGACGTAATATCGACTCAAGATTTACAAGAACTTTGGTCCTCCTCATTCGAGCTTTTAAAAAGTTTGGTGAAACCATCATGGCTACGTAGGAACCATCTTTTTACCCTTCATAGGGCGTATTACTCTCCCCAAAGACTATCCAAATTCGTCGCAGGAAACTCAGTGGCATGTGCGAGGTGCGGGCTGATTGCAGTTTCAGATATTCATATGTTCTTTGAGTGTCCTCGAATTGCACCATATTGGGAGGCCATAGGTAAGACTCTTACGGCATCGTTAGGTATCCCAATTACTATAGATTTACCATTAGTGATTTTTGGTCCCCTGAAAACAACTCAAATTACAGTTAAAAGCCTGGTCTTCTATACGGTCCTCTTGGCAAGGAGAGAGATCTGCAGGAGGTGGAAGGATCCTACGCCCCCTTCCCATGCGGATTGGTTGATATCAACTTTACAGACAGCACGTATGGATTTAGCCAGATCAGGAAACTAAAATAAAAGGACCTTTTGGCATTTGTTTGTATGGGCACAATAAAGATCCGGGTTTTTTTTTTTCCCCGGGTCCAATGATTATACTACTATGGTGCCAAATACTAATGTTGTCTGGTCCCAGTCCGGCCCAGGCCCAGCAGTTGGCCTCCCCACTGGTAGCCTAAAGGAATATCAAGCTGTGACAGTTGCGGGATTAATGGCCTTCCCACTCGAAATGAAATGATCCCTCCCAGTTAAAATCACTGTGTCAACTGTACTAGAGCATATTCTAAATGGCTTTCTTAAACCATGGTGGATATGAGGACAAAAAAAACAAAAAAAAAAAAACAAACAATGCCTTTATTTAAAAGCAATCACAGACACAGTAGTGTGCTGACTCTACAAGCAACCACTGTTTACCAAATGGATTATTAATTAGTACATGAACCTCAGTATTTTCTATATTGCTAAAATTTAGTCGGTAATATTTTTGTCATGTGGTGTAAATATTTGTTCCTGTTATTTCCCATTTCAGTATTGTCATGAAATGTACCTATTCTTTTTGTCAAACATATTGAAATATCTGTATCACAATTTTTGGGGCATTCTAAAAAGTGTTTTCACTCTCTAACTTGAAGCTTCCTAGGAAAAATACTAACGCGCAGTTCCTGGTGTCTCCTAGATCATTTAGCTTTCTCACTAAACCAAGCAGAATATTGATTTGAGAGAGGTGGCTGTTGTAGTCATACGCACTGGGGGTAGTTTAGAAAAGATAAATATAGAACTTCCTTTATCTTTAGAAATAATAATTGCAAAAGTTTATGTTCAATAATTTCAGATAATTTACTGATAAAGATATCAGTTAAAGATCCCCTAGTTTCTTATACCTTGTGGTATAAAAAATCTGCTAGAATTACAGACTTCTCTTCTAGATAAACCAGGTTTGAGAGGGTATTAAATGCAATTATCAACTTTCTGTTATTTTAACACATTTTCTCAGTGCACAGAGTATTTTCCCTACATAGATCACAACATTTCATGCAATGGTCTGTGCTTGATCGTACAATGAAGAGGTAAAAATGTATTTCTACTACAGAAAAATATAGATATTAGTCGTATGTTAAGAAACAAGGGTGAGTAAAAACCTTTTGGGTGGAGTAAAATTGAAGACATTATTATTGTGATTTTTTGGGCATTTAGTTGATTTTTGCAAGCACTAACACTTCTCTGTGTAAAGTAAAGACCTTGAGAGTTTTGTAACTTTCAGATACTCAAATTGCAGATTCTGTTGCAATTAAAAATATTTCCAGGCCTGAAATTTCTTTGGAGGTTGCATGTGGGCAGCCTACGTTATCCAGCAAGAGTTTCTTGATGAATCCTATTGCAACTACAATATGTGCTCTCTCATGTAAAATCAGGTTGTTAGAAGCTTTTTTGCAACTCAAGATACGCCTTACTTTTCACCTGGTGTGGACGCATTTCTCATTTTTAGTGAGATCTCCTTTCTGAGTATAACGTTTCTGGCTTTCCCCTCCAGTATAAGGCTTTAGTCCAGTGTGAATTCTCTCACGTGAAGTGACATTGTATTCAAGACTAAACCTTATCTGACATTCAGAACACACATGAGGCTTTTTTCTCCCATGTGAGTTCGCTCATGTCAAGTGAAAAGTAATTTGTAACCAAAACTTTGCTTGCATTTCGAGCATTCATAAGGTTTTTCCCCAGAGTGGGATCTCTCATGAAGCATAACACTGACTTTCAGATTCAAGCTTTTATGGCATAAGGATTTTCTCCAGTGTGGAGTTTCTCATGGTGAGATAGAGTTTTTCTCTGCAGCTTTTCTGGCGTTCAGAGCACTCATAAGGTTTTTCATCAGTATGGAGCCGCTTATGGTTAGTGAGGCTGTGCTTATCAAATAGGAATTTCTGGCATTCACAGCATTGGTAATTTTTTTCCCTGTGTGCGTCTGCTCATGTAGTGTGAGATTGAGTTTAAAATTTATGCTTTTCTGGCATTGGGAGAACTGAATTATTTTGATGGTGTGGTGTGTGGTGCTTACAACCATCTCTACCTCTGAATCTTATCTGACATTTAGAGCACTGATAATTTTTTTTCTCCAGTGTGGATTCTCACATGTTGAGTGAGATGAGATTTCATGGTGAAACATTTTTGGCATTCGGAGCACAGATAAGGTTTTTCCCCAGTGTGGGTTCTTATATGATGAGTGAGACTGTGTTGGAAACTGAAAGATTTCTGGCATTCAGAGCACTGATAAGGTTTTTCCCCAGTGTGGGTTCTTATATGCTGAGTGGGACTCCTTTTTTGAATGAAACATTTGTGGCATTCAGAGCACTGATAAGGTTTATCCCCAGTGTGGGCTCTTATATGCTGAGTGTGATTGCTTTTTTGACTGAAACATTTGTGGCATTCAGAGCACTGATAAGGTTTTTCCCCGGTGTGGGTTCTTATATGAATGAATGAATGAATGAATGAATGAAAGTGAATTTATAAACAGCGCGATTGCTGCCCTGAGGCGTCCAAGCGCTAAAAAAGGAACCAGTGAAGGATAAAGAGTGAGAAATCTTTTTTCATTGAAACATTTGTCGCATTCAGTGCACTGATAAAGTGTAAACCAAGTGTGGGTCCTTGTATGTATAGTGAGTCTCCTTTAGATAATGAAACATCTCTGGTATTCAGAACACTGATAAGGTTTTTCCCCAGTGTGGGTTTTTATATGCTTAGTGAGACTGCGTTCTTCACTGAAACATTTCTGGCATTCAGAGCACTGATAAGTTTGTTCCACAGAATGGGTTATTGCATATCGAGAAAGACTTTGTTTGTTACTAAACCTTTCCTGGCATTCAGAGCACTGATAAGTTTCCCCAGTGTGGGTTCTTGTATGCAGAGTGAGAGAGATTTTATCACTGAAGCATTTGTGGCATTCAGTGCACTGATAAGGTTTTTCCCCAGTGTGGGTTATTGCATGTTGAGAAAGACTTTGTTTGTATCTGAAACATTTCTGGCATTCAGAGCACTGATAAGGTTTTTCCCCAGTGTGGGTTATTGCATGTCGAGAAAGACTGTGTTTGTCTCTGAAACATTTCTGGCATTCAGAGCACTGATAAGGGTTTTCCCCAGTGTGGATTCTTATATGTTCAGTGAGTCTGCCTTTGCAACTGAAACATTTCTGGCATTCAGAGCACTGAAAAGGTTTATCCCCAGTGTGGGCTCTTCTATGCTGAGTGAGACTGGATTGTTGACTGAAAATTTCTGGCATTCAGAGCACTGGTAAGGTTTATCCCCAGCACTGATAGGGGATGATGTCATGAGAGCACACCTGGAGCTGTGGAAGTTACAGAAGAAGGGCTGCCCTGCTGCCTTAAGACTGCCCTGTTGCTAGAAGGACTGCCTTGCTGTCTGAGAAGGAAGACTGGACCTTTTTACCTACATCCCTTGTCCTCTGATACTACCTCACTGCTCGACCAAGCTACCACTTTAGCGAGTAAGGTTCTATCAAAATTTAACCTCTGCCTACCTCTGGAGGCCCTTGGACTCTATACACACTGTACCTCACTTTGGTGCAGTATACAGAGCCAGTTTCTTACAATACCTCACAGTATGTCTCTTTCAATTCACATGTGATGTTTGTTGTCCAGTGGAAAGAGCAAGCTACTTCTGGTAAACTTTTGCAACGCTGGAGTTACACACCGGGATGAGGGCAATATAACTCTGCTGGGGTCTGTACTTCAGGATAGCATCTTGAAAGGTCAGAGTTATCACTAAATTTTTTTACAGGGGATTTCAACACATATATGTGTGGGGACATCATGCACTGCAGGTATACTGATCCTGCGTTCTGAATCCTACGGGGATGCTGTTATCTTTTTAAAAAATACTACTGTTTTATTTTACATTATTATGGTGCACAGTTTGTTTTCTGCACTTTGTTTTCCTGATTGTTGCTGCCTCCCGCCTGCCGCGCACCCCGTTCCACCGCGGTCTATACCGTTTGTGTGGAGGGTGAAAGTGGCTTCATTTCTTCTACGGCTGGCTGGAGAAGGGGCGGAGACATGGCGGTTGGAGCTCTAATGCGCTAAACTAGTATCCCTACATAATAAGTATGCCCTGTCCTCCGTGCAGCGGACACGCGCAGCGGGCATGCCAAAGGCAGGCCCGTCTGCCCCCGTCGGCACCAAGACCGGGCCAGGGGCCAGGGATGCTGCCTCTCTGCCATCAGTTGACTGCCCCAGGCTATGGTATTCGAGGGAGGCGCTTTTGGAACTGTGGAGGAGGAACCCACCGTGCTGTGATAGTATGTTTAACATCAAAAGGCTGCACAGAAAGGGGCCCTCTGCCTGTACAGAGTGCAGCATTTGCTGCTTAGGAGGACAAGTGAGTAGTCACTTGGGTAGAGCAACTAGTGAAATCCCTATTAAAAGTAACAAGCGTTTGAAGACTTTATGCTCCAACATTCCCCTGACTGGGTATTTTTAACTGAAACCTGGGCAAATCAGTTTTCTGGTCCAGAGCTTGAAGAGGCTATTCCAGCTGGCTTCTGACTTTTTAGACTGGACAGGGAGGGGCGTCGGGCGGTGGCCTAGGGATTTTGCTCAGGGATTCCTTCACTTTTAGATCTGAACCTCTCACTTCGTCGCTGGATTCTTACCAGGCCCTATATTTTTCAATAAATTTTACCCCTACGGAGAGCTTTTCAGGGGTCCTATGTTATAGGCCCCCGGGCTCCAGGGCCTTGTTTAGCCATGACCTGTGCAATAAGTTTGAACCCTACATGGAGAGAGCCAATTTTACTCTTCTGGGGGATTTTAACTTTCATTTAGAAAATAAAGCGAACCTGGACACGCAAACGCTCATGGAATGCATGAATGGCTGCGGTTTTGCACAACTAGTTGAATTCCCCACGCATTCTGTGGGTCACACCCTTGATGGAATTTTCTCCAATGATCATCGGGTGATGGTGGGTGTGCCACTCCCTTTGGCATGGTCGGATCATTATGCTATTCCTTTTCAGCTAAGGGGCAAGAGATCAGGCTCCGCCAGCTCTGCCAATAGGGAGGTGGGCAAAAAGCGAAATTTTTATTTGGTTACTAGTGAAGAGGTCGCCACTGCTTTTGCTGATTTTCAGCTCTCTGAACTTTTAAGTGCTAATGCAGGGGCTGATATCTTCTCTGAGAAGATCATAGTGGTGATGGATACCCTGGCCCTTATAAAACCTTATTATTCGGCAGGGAAGAAGCCTTCTGCACCTTGGTTCCCCTGCCGGTTACGTAAGATGAGACAAGTGTGCAGAAGAAAGGAAAGGATTTGGCGGAGGGATTTGACACCACAGGGTAGAGACTTACATAAGCTTTCCCTGAAAGCTTACAGAGCAGCCATCGTCTAAGAAAAGGGAAGCTACTATTCTAAACTGAGAGCCTGTCATCTTCCAAGGAGCTTTTTAACATCTTTAACTCCCTTGTCGCGCCCACTGTCTCAAATGCGGTGGAGCCATCCCAGGCACTCTGTGATAGATTGGCCTCTTTTTCTGCTCCAAGATATCGGACATTTATGTGCAGTTGGAGATCTTAAACGCGAACAAGAAACCCAGTGGTCTCCCTGTAACCTATGTTAGTGGCAGTCCGAGAAAGGTGACTTCAGCAAGTCTCTCTTCTTTTCCAATCCTCTCTCCGGAATTAGTCGGGAAATTCAATTCAATTCAATTCAATTAACTTTATTTCGATAAAAAGATATCATAAAAGTTCATAGGCAGTACAATAAAATACAGTCATAAAAATATTTATAAAATCAGTATATACATAAGTACTACACATATGCCTTAGTTAATCGAATTAATCACAGTAGGGATATAAATATAAGTTGTTTGTAAATTTAAAAATTTTCTTTAAAAAAAAAAAATACTAAGTAAACATTTCCTATAGACATTATCGATACCAGCTGTAATCAGTGATCTTATTTAGGTTCATATTTTCTCGCCCGCTTTTTTCCTTATGAAATACATTGCAAGCAAATACCTACTAATGCCAAATACAAAAACCTGACGCGTATCTTTTAATAAGATTCTTTCTGCATCTCTGCACCTCCGCACTCCTAGATTTCTACAAAGAGGTTTAATCCACTTTATCCTTTGTGCCTTATAGGCAGGGCAGAAGAACAGAACATGCGTGATGTCCTACCTCCCACCTCCATTACACATGGTACATTTGTCATCACTGTTATTGTTCCACCTTGCAACACAACTTTTTAACAAGAGTATTCTATACCTGAATTTAAGGTATAAGGTTTTAGCTAGTGGTGGGTCCACTTCATTCAGGAAGGATTCATAGTGGGGGTCTATTTTGAACAACAGAAATTCTCTGGTTAGAGAGCCATTTGATATGTCGTTAGTTCTGTGTTCGTTCATATAGGCCCAAAAGATAGCTTTTAGTGTCCTGCTTGAATTAGGGGTTAATGCGTAAGGGATATTCCAAAAATGTGACAGACCTACCCTCTAAAACCATACTCTTATGTGTGTGAACCACGTGATAAAATTGGAGGTATCCAGATCTTTTAGCTCCTCTAACTCTGCTCTATAATGAAGGAGTGCCGGTGTGGTCCATAACCGTACCTAGAACATTAGTGGTCTAAGTATTGCGAGATGATCAGTGCGTCTCATCTTGAGGTCTAACATCATCGGTATTATAGGGGTGCGCACGGGTATCTTTAGAAGAGATCTATAGAATATATTTTCTTTCACCTCAAAGGATTTTTTACATGCAGGGCCCCACAGTTCGGCCTCATATAAGGCAGCCTTTTGAGCTTTAGCTCGATACACCTCAAGAGCAGGGAGCACTGCTTTGTTCTGGCTATCCCCGTGCCTTTTTAGTATGGGGTGACTGTTCTGAATTAAGAGTAGCTTACTTTTTTCAATTTGGGTTTTCCACTGCATTTTAGAATCAAGTGAGACCCCCAAATAATTAAAATTTTGGACATATTCCAGTTTTTGGTTACGTAGGAGCAGATTTCCTCTGAAAGAGCTGTGAGGGTTTATGGCCATATATTTGGTCTTGCTAGCATTTATCTCTAATCCCTTGTCACTGCAGTTAGAGGCAAAGGAGTTGAGAAGACGCTGTAAGCCATTTGCAGTTTGAGATATTAGAATGGTGTCATCTGCAAACAGTAGTGATGACACCACCTCTCCCCCCAGTTTAGGTGAATCATTTCTACATTTGCCTAAATAAATAGGGACATCATTAATAAACAAGGAAAAGAGGGTAGGCGCCAGGACGCAGCCCTGGCGCACTCCTCTTTGTATGGGGATAGGACTCGTTAATTCACCCCCAGGGCCCCACCTTACCCTAGCAAAGTTGTCACGGTGTAGTCTTACTAGCTGCTCAATGATATTAGCTGGTAGTCCCTGTTCCTCAAGTGCTTTCCACAACAGATGTCTGGGGATAAGGTCGAAAGCGGCTCTTAAGTCAATAAATGCCACATACAAATGTCCCTTCTTTAGACTAATGTATTTCCATGTCAAACAGCAAAACCTGAACACTTGATCTATTGTGCTGATTTTGGTTCTAAATCCCGCTTGGAATTTGGAAAGTACATTCCCTTCTTCGATCCATAGGTTAATTCTATTTAAAAGGTGCCTAGCGTATATGTTTTGCAGTATATCTATCAAACTGATAGGACGGTAATTTGCTGGGTCTCTCCTATCCCCCTTTTTGAAGATACAGATAATTACTGCCCCCCTCCATGAAGCAGGTATTTCAGCTCCCGCAGCTATAAAATTAAACAAGTGATTAAGATACGGCCCCCAGATGCTCGGCTCGTGTTTATACAAATCTCCTGGAATGGAGTCTAAACCGGGGGTTTTACTTTTTTTCACCATATTTATTGCTAAAATTGTTTCCTCCAGGTCAAACTCCAAGACACTCTTTTCCTGATTAGATACTGGGTGGCAGTCCCACTCGACCTCAGAATCCGGGGCTGCGTATAGGGAAGTGAAGTGGTCTATCCACGTGTTTTCTTCCAGATATACTTCTCCGGTACCCTTTTCTTTGTGGTTTTTATTAGCCACTAATGTCAAAAATAAAAAAGAATCTTTGTTCCTTGTTGCCGCTAACATGATTAAATCATCCCAGGCCGATTTGGCGTTCACAAGAACTTTCTTATATCTTTGTCGCGCTTCCCTTACCTTTGAGCTTTTATCCTTGGTTTTAATTGAGTTTATTAGTTCAGATTTGGCCCTCCGGCAGGCTTTATTATACCATGGTTTCCCCATGGGCCGCCTATTTCCAGTTGCTGAATCTGCTTTAACTGTCTTTGTTAGCATTGGTACTATTGCACTAAAGAATCCCTTATGTAATTCCAGAAACAAATCCCTATCCATTGGAGCATCAGTATATGTAAGGGAGGAATAGGTTAAGACTAATAAGTTGTACATGTTGGCTAACTTAGTTCCATTGTCCAGAATCTGTACCCATTTGACTGCTCGACGGTTGTTTGAAACAATTACATTATCGGTTCTTGTAGGGTGGGGACTAATGGGGTCTGCAATATTAGGTATTATCGTACCTTTTAATAGTAATTCAATTGGTCGGTGGTCACTTTCCAATCTTAGCTCTACCTTGTAATCAATCGCATATTTCCAAAGGTCGAGGGACAAAACTATATAGTCTAACTTTCTATGGTAGTTATTGCTATAAAAGGTAGGAGCCATCATTTTATCCGAAGGGAGACGGCCACTACATGATCTTAGCCCATTGATCATCATTACACTCACTATTTGAAGTGCAAGAGATGTGCAAGAGACCGATTTTAAACTGGATATTTCAGGTATCTCGTTTACCATGTCTTCCTCCTCGTGAATATGTTCCAGTCCCTTTATTGGCTCACATTCGCAATTAAAATCACCTCCTAATATTACACCTGCCCCTTTACTATTCTCACTGATGATCTTTTCCAATTGGGCAAATACTAGCGATTCTTTTGATACCAGGCAAGGTCGGCTATAAACATTATATACATGCAGGGCCCTGCCATCTTTAGTCACTATTTTAATGCCAAGGATGTCGGGAGAGTGCGTCTCTAGCTGCTGCACTGTTCAATTGATGGTGATTTTAGTCCAGATAACTAAGCCTCCGGATGGCCTAACTCTGGGTGAAGGGGTGGCTGCAATAAAAAAAAACTCTTGTAACCCACACGGTGTACATTCTTAATAGCCCACGTGTCCTGTAATAGACATATATCAAATTTCTCAATGTATTTATTCCACCCCGGGTCTATTATGTTCTTCCTTAAACCAGCTATATTCGATGACATAATGTTTAAATAAGTGTCAATTGGCTCAGTAGATACAGTGGAATTAATAATAGTGTCTGGGGTCATTTCAATTGAAATGGCTACATCTTTGCTATACATGTTATCCTTAGTCACTTCTTCCATTATTTACACATATGGTAGATTTATTGCCTATACTTGTATTAGATTCCACCCTTGCCTGATTCCCCTGGGTATGCAGTGGATGCAGTCAATCCACTGCTTCCAATTGGGATAGCTCTTGGAACCTATTGGACAGAGCAATCAAACTTATAATATTGGGGAAGGCTATAGTTTTAATGTGATGAGGTTTGTAGAAATAACCCAATGGAAGAGCATGAATGTTTGTTTGAGTTGTGGAAGTTTCTTCTTGGGATCTTAACAGGGATCGAGCCAGATGTGGGTGTCTAAAGTTGATGACTATACAGTCCCCAGTGATGTCTTTCGATGAGACTCCCAACCACCCACCCTACCCTTCATACCATTATGATATCGTTGGCTGCCCTATGATTAAACTTTTTATGTTTGGCTAGCAACTCGATGATTTTATTTTTTAAATTACTCCAAGATTCCAGTTGGTTTCTTTTTAGTACCGGAACACCTGTCAACACTATGACATAGGGGCATGAGGTGGGAGGGAGGTCCAATACATCCATATTAGGGACCAAATCTGTCCCTTTAGGGCTGTATTGTATATCGCTACCTAATTTGTGTGGGGCACCATATATATCCTTATCTATAATTGGAGTTGGTGGAATCCTCCTCTTAGGTGGAGACAGACCAACCAACTCCTTGGTGGCATTAGGGCATGGTCTATCTAGATTAGTCCCACCTATATCCTTTGTGTTACCCACTGGTGCTTGTACACCAATATGCCCCCCAATCTTTATTAGTGGAGCTTTTAGTGTAGTGATCAGCTCTTGACCTTTTGCTACTAGTGTTTTCCCTTCATCTATGCTCTTCCCCAAATGGATAACAGCGGTGTTAAGTTAGACAATTTCAGCATTCAATCAACGGAGTTTACTGTTCAGTGACTCTTCTTTTTGTTTATGAATTAAGGATAGAGCTGTTTTTAAAAAGACTGTCATTGACTGTTCAATGCCTTCTAATACTCCTGTATCCCTTAAAGAATCATTAACGTAAATGCCTTCAATTTGTGTACCCATGGTCCTAAATATGAGCCCTAAAGTTACAGTTTCCTTAGGTGTGAACCCCCCCTTTGGTAATAGGTTTCTTTTTTTTCTGGCTGATTTCCTTCTCCCAGATCGAATTATCGCTCTTCTCACTATTAATTTGACCCCTAGCCCCTTGAGCTTTCGCAGTCCGTAATCTACTCGAAATGCCCGGGCTTGACGCTAAGTTGACTATAGCCTGATTTATGGTTGAAAAGGAATCGCAGAAGGGCTTTCATTATTAGGATTTTGCATAACTTGGGCCGTTTGAGATAATGGATGCTCCAATGTTGACGTGTCCATATGGGTAACATAGGTCGGCAATGTAGAAGGGTCCAAGGAAAATCTTCTCTGTACAAGGTCCATCTCACGTTCTACAAGTGCCTCCGCTCTTGAAATAAAATCTTCCAAAGTACCATTACGTTTAGACACAGATATTTTACTCAGTGTAGGTCCAGACATAGTCAACGATTATAAACCGATAGCACAATATATAAGGGAGTAATGAGCAGGGCTATGAACGGCTCGCCAGCTCAATGAGGGGGATTAACGACAAACGCTCACGACCAATATGAAACAGTACCTTTACTCTGTTTAGATGAACTTCAAAAGGAGTGGGCCCAGCCCGGCCTCCTTCGGCCTGTAACGGCCTAGGACGGCCCGCCCTTTGCCCGGGCTTCGCCCGGCTCTTCCCGCCCGCGTTCCCGCGACGCGGGAGGCAAGTGGATTTTAAATCGCCTCCGGGCGCGGTGATTGGCAGGGGCGGCGTCAGCCGCTGAGGAGTCTTGATGCTGTAGTCGTCCTCACTGCGGCCGGGGTGACATGTGCACCGGCGGGAGGACAAGACAGAGCAGGGCCGCAGCGTCGGCGCAGGACCCTCCAAGATTCAGGAACCACAAAGTAAAGAAAGAATGCCCCAAGCGTTTACTTGCACAACCCGCTCCACAGGAGGCAAGCGGATTTTAAATCGCCTCCGACCGCGGTGATTGGCAGGGGCGGCGTCAGCCGCTGAGGAGTCTGGATGCTGTAGTCCTCCTCACTACGGCCGCGGTGACCTGTGCGTCGGTGGGAGGACAAGACAGAGCAGGGAAGCAGCGTCGGCTCAGGACCTTCCAAGATTCAGGAACCACAAAGTGAAGAAAGAATGCCTCAAGCGTTCACTTGCTCAGGAAATTACTTGAGGGAATCAAATCGGGGTCGCCCCTGGATCCCTGCCCTCTTAAGGTCCTGAAATGAGCCAAGGGGGCCCTTGTCCCCTTTCTTACCGTGGTCCTGAATCTAGCCATCTCACAGGGCCAGTATCCCTGAAGATGGAAGGCGGCTGTGGTCAGGCCTCTTTTGAAAAAGCCTTTGTTAGACCCGTCTAACTTGAATTTGTTTTGCCCCATTTCCCTTCTGCCAGTTCTAGCAAAACTCCTCGAAGACCATCTGAACTCTCATTTGAGTGCCTATCTGAGGGAACATCAGATTTTGGATAGCTCACAACATGGCTTTAGAAGGTTCCATAGCACGGAGACAGCCCTCACTGCAGTTGTGGATAAGATTCGAGTACAGGTGGATGCAGGGTACACCACCCTCCAGGTCTTACTTGACCTCACTGCAGCTTTCGATACCCTGTCTCCCCAGAGACTGGTGGAGCGTCTTAGGGAGATAGGGGTCGGGGGCTCGGCCTTGGATCTTCTAACTTCTTTCCAGGAGGAGCGGTCCCAAATAGTCAAATTGGGCAGCTTCCACTCGGAGTCCTCCCCTCTAGTCTGTGGAGTTCCTCAGGGCTCCACTCTGAGCCCCACCTTATTTAATATCTACGTGGCCCCTCTGGCAGGGGTGGTAAAGTCATTTGGGTTGGAAGTTTTGTCCTATGTGGACAACACCCAAGTTATGGTGTCTATCACGCGTAATGTCAGGGATTCCGCGCAGAATTTTAAGAACTGCATGTTAGCAGTCTCGTCCTGGATGGTGCAAAACTATCTCAAATTGAACGGTGAGAAGACAGAGGTCTTGGTCTTTGGAGATAGCCTTAACATTTGGTCTAGGGAGTGGTGGCCTGATGCCCTGGGTGCCTGCCATATCCCGGTCTCCCAGGGGAAGAACCTGGGAGTTGTGGTAGATGATTCCCTTTCCATGAATCTACAGGTCTCCAGAACAGTGGCCACCTGTTTCGGGCTCATCCGGATCACAAGGAAGATCTCTCAGTTCCTCTCACTGAAAGCTCGTAAAAACGTGGTGGTTGCGTTAATACTGTCCAGACTGGATTATTGCAACGCCCTATATTTAGACATCAACAAAGGGCAGCTGCGACGTTTACAGCTTGTGCAAAATGCGGCTGCCAGGTTGGTGGTGGACATCCCTACACTAAATACATAATTAACAAAGGGTCCAATGGGAAAGTGATTAGAGACCAAGTAGTATTATATCCCCCATCCACAGTATGCCAAAACAAAAGTGGATACTACTGGTCTAACAACAAAGTAAGATGCAACCAAAAACTGAATCTATAGTAGCTGAGCATGTGTTAAACAGGAAAAGAAACCCATCAGCCCACCAAATGGCGGATCTTCATCATCGGGGATTTTTGAAACTGGTATCTAATAGGCATCTCACATTGTGTTATCGTGAGCTGCCCTATCACAAAACAACCAGTGATGAAGCAGGCCATGAATGTAAATTCTGTGATGCTGAAGAATAATTTACAGTGAAATATGAGGCGACAATTTTTATAAAAGATCTCCCTCCCGGAAGATATTCGGCAGGGCTCCGTATGTCTGGCGGCGGGACGTCAGGGAAAGCGACTCGAACGTGGGCTTGATCTTTTAAAACAATCAACATACTGAGCTCTGCCGAATATTTTCGGGCAGGGAGAGCTTTTATAAAAATTGTCGCCTCATATTTACTACCCATGATCCTTGGAGAACCTTCCTTAATCTTGCAGTCATTTTTATATACGAAGAGAACATACCAAGTTTATATCTCCAGCCATCAGTTCTGAGAGAAAGACAAGCCTTGTACTGCATTTATCATAGAAATTAAGAGAGTTTACGTGGCTGCTCCAGAAGAAGGCGCTGGTTCGCCGAAACGCGCGTAGAGATTCATTGTGCCACTTAGATTTTTTAATCTTTTTAACCTGTGTTCATATAAAATGTTTAGAATGTTTGATTGCCATTGACATTGAATAATATATGATTCTAATTTTGTCATTTTGTCGTTTTTAATTGCATTTGTGTCATTGATTTTCTTAAATGTTTAAAAACCAATAATAAAATAAGTGTTTTTGCAATAAGCTGTAGCCAATTGTCCTTATATATTATATTGTTGTATGTCTTAAAACATTAGTTGCCTAGGTTGGTTTTTGTCGAAAGCCAAAACAGATCAAGCCATGTCTCTGTAGGCCAAGAGGCAACAGGGACCTCGCACTGCCAGCTACACATCAGTGCATCAGCAAGAGAAACGAGCAGGGCAAAGTATCCAGGATATTAATCTCTGCTCCATGTTTGAGAGAACAAGACACCATGCCAAAATCGCCGCCGAGGTGTATATCCGTCCTACCTGTCCGTCGGTACCCCAAGCTACTCCTGAGCCGAGGGAGAGGTACCAGACGGAACAGGAGGGCAGAATATATACACATCGTAATTAAGTGTGTGGCGGACCAAAGAGGAACCCCATCCGTAACAGGAAATGCTTCACATGCACTTCCCGTTACGTCTGCACATGCGCAGCTGTTCGATTCGCCAGGCAACAACTTTGTTACATGCGCAATTAGAATGCGGACCTGAAAGGGAACCAAAAAGGTGTTTCTAACAATTGCGCATGTTCACGAGTGTAGGCGAAGACGGAACAGGAAACCCTCTGTGTTGTTTTAATGACAACCAATCCATGGGGCGCATACCGGGGATTGGAAGCGGACCAAATAGAAAACCATTTTACAATGTAAAATACAGAGGAATATTGTGATAAGCAAGGGGTAAGGGGCAGCGCGTTTATCAACTTATCTTTCTAATTGCGCGCCCTAGGAAACCACTCTGTATTTGTTTAGGCATGGTATTCGTAGCACACAAACTACAGTTAGGAAATGGACAAGAGAGGAGTCAATATCAAATAGTTGTGATACAGGGAGATGTTTGTAGCTCAGATATAAAAGATTTAATGGACAGCATTGCCTCATGTATCTAGGTCCTGCCACACGCCCTAAGCGGAATAGTTAGGGAATCTCTCAAGCGGTGTTGCTCAAGCTTGTCACACTCGGCTACACCGATCTACCAATGGGCAATTGCGCCGATGTAAGTCAGTTATTACTAGGGTATTCACTATTTGTATTGGATCCACTGGAGTATCATCCAATACAAATAATTTCAGGCCCTGCAAATGTATACATGCATAACATCAAATACCCTAACTGAAGGTAACGTATTGGGACTTGACAAATACTCGATCATAAGCAAATATACTGTGCAGCCTCGAATCGGGGTAGTCAGTGAGTCTGCCCGCAGGGATAGAAAACAATTAGTATAAGTGTAGAGTAAACAACAAGCAGTTATATAGGTGCGGATCAAATCATGACCCATGGAATGTCATCATTTAAGCCCTCTGTGTCATATTTAAGCTTATAAATCAATTTTTGTTTTTTCAAAAACAGATAACGTGTGACATCACTGATGTGCTGAGGGATAAAGGGCTGTTCCAGAACCACCCATTTCATCTCTTCTGCTTTGTGTTTTTTGTTTAAGAAGTGGCTAGTAAGGCGTGTTGCTTGTTTGCTACACCTTATAGTACTCTTGTGTTCATTAATTCTCAGTTTGACCTTTCTGGTCGTCAAGCCAACATACTTTAAGGAGCATGGGCATGTGACCATGTAGATGACCCTGTTGCTGTTATGGTTGGTATGTTTCCAGTCCCTATATCTACTGTAAGGGTTTTCTGTGTCTGAGGGCATGCCGTGCAGGAACCACAAGGATACTGTCCTTGGACAGCCGGAAGGCTCCACAAAGTGTTAGTAGATTCTTGAATCTGCTGTCTTGGTATTGTATGAACCAAACTATCCTGTAAACTCTGCCCCCTTCTGAAGGAGAAGAGTGGCATCTTGATAGTTGTGCCAGCTACATTCAAAATACGCCAATTCTTGCGAACAGACTTCTGTACCTGGGTAGATAAAGTACTAAAGGTGGTAACAAATGTAAGCCTATCCAAGGGAGTTTTCTCCACTGGAGGGCCCAGGAGAGCATCACGATGATTGTTTGAGGCTCTCTTCAGAGCTCTCCGTACTAAGCATTTTGGGTAGTCACGTAGTCTCAACTTCATGGACAAATCCCTGACGTGCGTGTCAAAATCCTGTTTCTCAGAACAATTTTGTCGGACATCCCTAAACATCATTCGGTTTCTTCCTCCCTTAGGGTGCTGCAGTGGCTCCCGGTGGACCACAGAATTTTGTTTAAAACCCTCTGCCTCACTCACAGCGCATACTATGGCCTGGGCCCTTTGGGCTTAAAGACCATTTTTCAACAGTATGTGCCGTCTAGAAACCTGAGGTCTGCAACTAAGAATCACCTTGTGGTTCCTAGGGTTAAAAAGATGAGATGGGGCAGAAGGGCTTTCTCATTTGCAGCTGCAAATGTTTGGAACTCTCTCCCGAACTCCCTTTCGGGACAACAATAACATTCACTTTTCCGCAAAGCCCTCAAGACATGGTTGTTCCCCTGAAGATCGGTCTATGTAGGATTCGGTTCTGTCTGTAGGATGTCTGTCTCAGCGCCTTGATGCCCTTGGGCTAAGTTTGCACTTTAGAAGTCGCATATTCATTCATTCATTCATTCATTCATTCATTCATGCAAGGTGAAGTGGACGCTATGGGCTGTGCATGACAAGCAGGCTTACACATAGAACATACTCCCCAGGGTATTAAGTTTAACTCCATATTGCTTGAATTTGATCTAACATTTGTAATGAATAAGCTGCCTCCGGGGAAAACAGACATTACTCCCACCTTAATTGGGTGAGGGTGTGAGACCTTTATTGATTTCACCTTTGTATCTACCCACATTTACTCTCTGGTTACCGAATTTTCTATGCAGGCGAGTGAATGTAGTGACCACAACCCCATTTGTGTCTTAACAGGCTGGACCCGAACACTCGGGCACCAAGGTGGGTGGGGGGCTGGTGTCCCCCTTAAAGCGGTGGAAACTGGAAGGAGCGTAAAATGGGGGTGTATTTTCCCAGAGCTACTCTACGAGTCCCTTTTAACTCAGTGTTGCAGCGAGTTTGCCACCTGTCTCGACGATGAGGCAAGTGCTCCGGACATCATGGATGCATTTGGATCCATGTCTACTGTCATAATGAAGTTACTACGGGCCCCGGGTGGGGGCCGTTAGCAAACAGGTCCATGATGGTTTTACTTGGCGAGATCCCAGGAACCTGAGACAGGCCTTGGGTGTTAAGCCCCAAGACCGGGTGGCGGTCAAAGGTCTACGAAGAGCATATAAGGCTGCTCTAGCAACTCGCAAGTCTGTCCTGAGGGAAGAGGCCTGGATCGATTTAGTGGAGGCTAGTACAATGCGTAATGGCTCAAAGTTCTGGGGCAATATTAAATGCCCATTTCTATCTGGAAATAAGGCTAATTTACTGGATGCCCATATCACAGAGGACGATTGGGTACATCATTTCGAGGGTATCTTCCAGTCGGAAACACCGCACACTGAGGGGCAGGAAAGGGTGGAAGGCAAGAACTTATTTTCACCACACAAGGTCTCTTCTAAAAAGAAGGCCCCCTGCGCCAGATGGGATTCCTCCCGATCTCTACATCGCCCACGTAGAAACCTGGGAGCCTGTCCTCACAGCTGTTAGCATTGATGCAGTCCAGGTTGGGCGCCCGGATTCTTGGGCTTTATCGATTATAGTCCCAGTATTTAAAAAGGGAGATCGGGACAGGACGTACTGTTATAGGCCCATTAATCTTCTGGACTCTGTGGTGAAGGTGGTGACACACTTGGATCCTGGGTTGATGAAAACAACTTTTTATCCGATTTTCAAAACGGCTTTCGCTCAGGGCTTTTCACTGGGAACAGTGTTTAAACCTGTACATGGTTCTGAACAAATACACTGTGGCTTGTTCCAGCCCCATATACCTAGCCTTCATGGACCAGTTCTCAGCATTCAACTGTGTCAATAGGTCCAAGCTGTGGCAGTTGATGTCCTCCATTGGCATTGACAGTAACAACATTTTATTTCTGAGGGATCTTCACAGTGATTCAACCGCGGTTGTCCGCTATTCAAAGGATTTGAAAGTGTCCAGTCAGCTTGACTTCAAGAGAGGGGTGTGTCAGGGGTAATTTTGGCACCCTTTCTTTTTAACCTATATATTAATTCCTTAGAGAAGGCCCTTTTGGCCACAAATGCTGATTGTCCCCAGGTAGACAAGCGTAGCCTGCCAGTCCTATAGGAGGGCAGCTAGGGGCCTACAACTTCTTCTGAATTATTTTGCCCTTTTTATGGAGGACTTGGACCTTTCGTTTAATCATGCCAAGTTGTTCATTATGCAGGTGGGACATCGTAAACCTAAGCAGTTCACTTTTAAACTCAGACTTTTGTCAATGCCGAAGACCAATGTTTTCTCCTATTTGGGAGTTGTGTTTGACGATTCTCTCAGTTGGAGCCCTTTGCTTACTTGGAAGAAAGGGGATCTAGGGAAAGCTTTTGCAGCTGTTTTTAACTTTGCCAGCAGAGGGGGAGGGAAGCCAACAGGGGCTCTTTTGAAGATATATGAAGCCAAAAATATCTCAAAGGTTAGCTATGGGCTTGAGATATTGGGCCACATTGGGGTAGGGGCAGTACAAAGTGCTGAAAACTCTTTCCTGCAACGACCCTTTCTGTCCCACAAAGCACCCTATTTTATGTCGCGCACAAAGAATTGGGGATGCCTTTCCTATCAGATTTACTGGCTTTCCGTGCCCTGGATTTGTGGCTTAATATTTGGGCTAAGCAAGAAAATACGCTTAGTAAAGAAGTCCTACATGGCTGCCTTTCACTTGACCATGTCTCAAGCATCCAATGGCTCCAGTATATAAGAGTTGGTCTCTCCAGGGTAGGTGGGAACTATTCGTTAACCCTAAGCGCATATGTAAGAGGGACCTTTCTCTGGTCAAAGAGTGTTTTTTAAGAATGAGCCGCTGTGATAGAGAGGGAAATGAGCTGGGTAAGCCTAGTGTGCGTAAGTACATTGTGTTAAAAACTGTACCAACCAACAAACCTTATCTTCTACGGCTTAAAAGCATCCATGATCGTTTTCTATTGACCCGGTTTCGGCTCAACCTCTTCCATTACCTCAAGGCACACCCTCGTGGCTCCCAGAGAGGCCAGTGCCTCATGCCCTGTGGCTGCAACAGTGAGTCTCCTCAGGACATGATGCACGTTATAATGTTTTGTAGTTTTAATGCTGTCCCTAGAAAGTTATTTATTATTCCCATTCTCAAAAAGTGGGTTTTAGGCGGGTGAGACCAGCTCTTATATTTTTACAACTCGTCTCTGCATACGCTTAACTTTTTTCGGGTCGCTGTTAGGCTCAGGTACTTCTGTACTGTAATTCATGAATTTTTATCTTGTGTTCTGATTAACTTGGACATATTATATTTGTCAATCTGGAACTTGGAAGATGTTTTATCATTTTATGTATGACTTTTATGGTTTTCTTTTATAATACTGAATAAAGTTTGTTGATAATAATCACTAGGGGATTCATTTACAGGGTAGCATGATATCCCTCACAATAACTCCAGGAGTCACAGTCCACACAATGTACATGCTTTGTTCCCCCTACTTCCAACTTTACATGTATCCCCAATCACATGCCCAAATCTCTCCCTGCCAATGCCAATGTGGTCCTCCGTCAACCCGCAGACCATATTTCTGGCCCCTTTGAAAGCGCCCATACAATAAAAATGCTGCAGTTGTAAATGCATATCAACAACCATTTGTTGTGTTTGAAACATTTTATTGAATAATAAGACCTAATAAACATTAGCTGATTATTAAAGCAAAACAAAACATCAGTTGCTATGCACATAAGAGACAAAAGTTGTACATAAAAATCAACATACTGTAACACAGCAAAGTTAGGGAGAGCACAATTCTTAATTTCGGGCAATCTTTAAAGTTCAACAACAGAAACGTTCATAAAAAACAGGAAAGGAAAGAAGGTGGGATACAGTGATTTCATTAATGTAATGCTTCCTACATATAGAAAAACAAATACTAATTATTTTCCTTAAGCAATAAAATCCTCACATTAAAATACTAAGAGAAATATATTGAACATCGAAAATTTCATATGTAATTAGAATTCAATGTGAATATTTTAACCTCCTCTGCATTATTTGACTCATGATTACAACCTGAATGCTTTCTGGAAAGGAACCACCTCATGGGGCTCAAAATCATATATTTTGCAACAATACGATTCAAATGATAAACTTGAATTTCAATTCAAGTTATTGATTGAGGCCTTTTTGGAGATCAACAATTTTAAAACTAAACAAAATCCATAAATTTTTGTGAAATTGTCACCTAAACTTTAATTCAATCCACCTTTTGATTAAACACTTCCCATTCCAGCAAGCATCACAGGACCACTTGTTGTAATTTTCCTAATTAGTGATAATTATACGGATGGCTGGGTGCACCCTGATGCCTCATTATGTACGAGGGCCTTTGGTGTTCGTCTGTACTAAGCGAGTGACAGAGTTAGTGGAGTGTTTATTGCTCTCTATGTCACTCTACTTCTGAGCACCTAATACAGCTTGTACAGTGGTTACGGTCATCTGGTCACCTATATTATGCTTAATATAAATAGTGCACTATTTAGGTGTTTGTGTCTGCCTACAACGTGGACCTGATACGATTAGTAGTACCTACAAGGTGGATGGTACAATTCAACAAGAGTCTAAGATACTTCCGCACAACTGACTTTGCATCAACATTACATGGCATCAGTCTTGCTGGCAAGCCAACTTAAAACTTATCAGTATTGTATACATTATTATCAGAGACTATACTTGCCTCTTGGATACCACTTTACAATGGAATTTTATTAATTTTCGTACGGTTGTGTGTGTATAATAAAACAACCTACCCACCATAAATGATCTATCTATTCATCTTTTTGGATTCTGGAATAGCATGCTACTTGCCGAAAAGCGCTTCAACAATTCATCAGGAGTAGCAGGCGCTATATAAATGCAAACCCTTCCCTCTTCTATCCCTCCACTATCTTTTTGAACCCAACTAACAGACCAACAGACCAACATGTCCAGCTCTCAAATAAATTTTATATTTCCTTACACTAATTCATCACTAACCATTTTTGGATCCTGGAGTAGCGTGCTACTTGCCGAAAAAGCGCCTCAATGTTCGTCAGGGGTAGTAAGCGTTATATAATTGCCAATACATTACAATTTCTGTTTGCATCGAGCTGCACTAACATGAGGATAGAAGTAGAGAGGGGCTTAGAGTTGATCTGCCCAGAAAGTAGCATACAACAGAAAGTGTGTGAACAGTCTATATGTTGTGCGACTGGCAGAGAAAAACACAGCATACAATATCTATCGAAGAGTCTATTGGCTCAGTCAAGGCCTGTATTTTTAATACAATTAATGTTCGCAAGCACAAAGATAGGAAAAAAGCTTTCTAAATATACAAAAGAAAATTGGATGATTTTTACACTCCTGGCCAAACCCATCTCCCATGTAGCAGGAAGGATACACTGTGAATGCGATATCCTTTGTGGAAATGTGCGCCTCTACAGGAGTTACATCTGAATTATCAAAAACATACCTCCCCCCAAAAAGAAAATGTTACTGGGGCAACTGGAAAGTAAATGTAAAGGAATAAATAGGCACTGTATCAATACTTAAGGCATTTTGGACAAACCGTGGTTAAAAGTTTCAGATGGCAAATTCGAGGAACCAGGCTACCAAAGCACAGAAATGCGACGGGAGCCTCCAGCTCTGGGTCAGATTCCTGGAATGGTGCACGCGCCGCAGGGAACAGATTTAGGGGGCAGCACACAGCTTTCTCTTAAACTATCTTGACTTATATGGTGCAAAAATCTAGGCGCTTTCATTATTTGGTATTACAACGCATAGATATAGAAAACAGATCCCACGCTCCGGACTTCAAAAGAATGGATTCTTAGGCATTCTGAATTTTTTTTGTGCAAGGAGGGATTTAAAATTAAATATGTTGCCTGCAAAAGGTCAGAGGGCACAGCGTGCCCCGGAGTGTGCATGATTTGGTTCCCATAACTCCTTGCAGGAAGGAGCTCGTGAATTTGAGTCTCCACAGATCTGCAGTGGGATCTCTGACGGGTCAGTTTATCTCTCCAAGCTATCACGCAATTCATTTCTTCTTGGTTACTGCTCAGAAACCGTCAGACGAGGTCCATTTTTCATGGGTTTGTTGTACTCCAATCTGCCATAGCTTCCAGGCACATGGTGATAAAACAAAACGCCTTATTAAAAGAACAAAGATCGGTCAGCAGGTTTTACAGCTTTTTGTTAACCATTGAAAAGGTCTCAAATCAAGAGAGGGAAAGGCAGAAAAGGAGAAGATGATAAAGAGAGACAGCAAGGATAAACAAGCACACACACAAGCATGTGTTCAGAGTTTAAAGCCCTTACTAAAAGCCTCGCAGAGCAGCGCATTCGGGCTGGCTCAAGCGAGACCTAAAAATGGTGTTCGAACCAATATAAGTATAAAGAAGGGTTTTAATATACAAAACCATCCAGTGATCATATTAATCTTCATAGAGTGGTGAATTCACTGGTGGTACCTAAACGAATACATACATAGGAAATATAAGAATGGTTTGAAAAATCTAGGTCAGACATTTGAACAACTGTACTAGCGTTACATTTCAAAGCTATTCAGTCCAGGACATACAAACCTGTCCGAACGGGACACAACCATATAAGATTCACTACAATAACAATATACTGTAGAAAGTGTTAATCCGCTGACGTGGGGAAATGTGCCTCATCTCACAGTGGCAGGCGGCTCATGGTGACTCTCTGCCCAGTAAAAGAATTATATCAAGTGGAGCATGGTAAGAAAATAAGTCTTAAATAGTTGGAATGGCTTTTGGTTGAATTTTATAAAATGTGCAGCAGGTGTCTTCAACCAGTCGATCGCGAGCTACCAGTAGCTCCCAGACGCCACTGGATTATCTCACAGCTTTGAGTTCATTTTTAAATAAGAACAAGGTCATATTTTCCTTTTAAAGTTAAGGGAAGGCTGTGTTTATTTTATATTATTATCATCAGGCTGCAGCTAGCAGAGTCTGAAAATGTAAATGTTAATTTTTTTATCAAGCGCACGATTACCAAAAAGGCATCTTGGCACTAGTGTCATTTGAAACCTGACAGTACGGGATATAAAATACCTAAACATTTGCCTAGCAGTTAGATGAGAACATTAAACTCTAGCCTGAAAAGAAACGTCTTAAGTTCCTTCCTGAACTTCAATAGTTGAGGCTGACCTCAAATGATTGGATAGAGTTTCACCATTTGGAGGTGGAGTAGGAGAAACATCTTCCTACCCAATGGACACTTTTTATTCTGGGTAAACATACCTGCCTAGTATTGCTGGACCATAGAGTACGAGAAGGGGCATGTCATTTGAGCATCTTGTAGGAAGCGAGGGCCAACCTGATGCAGTGCCTTGTGGGCACAGCATAAGGCTTTGAATTTAATTCCTGTCCTAATGGGCAGCCGATGGAGGTCTTAAATGGCTTCAAAGGCTGAGCAGAATTTGGGGAGGTTCTTCATCACTCTTGCTACCACATTTTGGACGGTTTGCAACCTATTGAGCCCATATAAAGATCAATGAAATAATCTATTTTTGATACGACAAGAGCCAGGATAACACTTTTCCTAAGCTTCATGGGAAGGAAGGGCAAGATTTTCATTGAGTGTTTTAACATAAGGAAACAGGAAGAGGTTACCTGATTGTAGTGGTCAATAAAAGTGAGGTTTGAGTCAAGACGACTACCCAAATTTCTAGCCTTCTGGACTGGGAGTGGAAGGGGCTCAAGACTGTGTGGCCACCAAAAGGTGATCCAGAAGGAGGAATCCTTACCAAATCGCATCCAATTAGCGATGCTAGTCATACTCGTTCTAAAATCTTTTGCCACTTTTTCAGTTCTACAGTAACCAATACCACTAATGCCAATATCACTGGCATAAAAGAATGTAGAGAACCAACAGGATCGAACTAGTTAAATAAATTGAGTGCTGTATGCATTAGGCAAAGTCAGCCTTATTGAACATCCCCGAAACCCCACAATGAAGTGAAAATGGAGCAGAGGTCAAATCTTCCAAAGATACCAATTGCTCTCTGTTTGACAAAAAGAACCTGGTCAGTTTGATCGCAGTACCGTTGATGCTTACACTTTCTAAACGGCTTACCAAAGAGAAATGGTTAACCGTATCAAATGTGGCCGAAAGATCCAATAGGATCAAGGCTGCATTAATCTCCTCTATCCACAATGGATCTGTTCTCTTCAGTTACCGCCGCTCTAAGGTTGACTCTGTACAGCAGTAGGGTCTAAACCCATGTTGAGCAGGATCCAGAAAGTCAGTATTTTCAAAAAAGGTGGTGATCTGATTCATGGCCTTTTCTTTAATTTCATTCGGAAGAGGAAGGACCAATTTGGGTCTGTAGTTCTTTACATCTGAGGGATCGAGGGAAAGAGTCTTTAGAAGGGGCAAAATCAATGCCTTTTTCCAAGCATCTGGAAAAAAGACGGACTTGAGCACCATTGTCATAACAAAGGGAGATGAGCAGAAATGCTAGCTGAAACTGATTGTAGGGCAAGATTCTACAGGGCTCCAAATTTCATAGTGTTGATAAGATTAGAGACTTTGTCTTCAGAAAGTGGGGTGAATGTACTCATTACCAGGAAATGATAAGTTAGTTTATTCATCGTACGTTACTCCACTGTATCTGTCCCTAAAGATTATCAGGTGTTATCTTAAAATTCAGGAATATTTTATTTACTTTGGAAAAAAGAATTTGGTTAGTTCATCACAGCTTTTTGGCTGGGAGTTGCTAAATGTTTATAAGCAAATGATGAAAGTGATTTAACTGTGTTTGAACAATAGGCTGTAATTCTTCCTCCAAAATTGTTATTGGTGCCTACATTTTCTTTTACATTTCTTGAGATCATAGGAGTACCGTGGCGCGGAAGGCGCAGACAGATGATGGGTCTTCAATCTAAAAGGCCCAACTTGACAAACTGTCTGATAACAATGCGCGAGATGATTAGCCTTGAGTAGCTCAAGACTTTCACTGATCAGAAGTAGCTCTCACTTCAGAAAAGGTTGAAGACTCCTGTTGTAAACACTTAATATCCCCAAAATCAAATGATTTGAAAAATGCAAAAAAAAAACAGAAATGTGCTACAAAACAAAGAGTTTCCGTTGGGCCAATCCTGTGAAAGGGGGCTCGTTTTTACACTTGCAATAATTGTCTAGGATAGATAGGACAGGCATGATGCAAATTGTGAAAGGGAGATGGGCACACGTTACTTACACCCTTTTCAAGTGGGAGTTCAAAAATATGGATCCAGCCCACAAGGTTATGAGTTTCCCAGAAGTGTACTGAACCTTAAAGCAGCAAGAGTATTTTGTAGATACCAGACAGCCCAAGAGCTCTAGAACCAGCAGAATCTACCCTCCAAGACTCTACACAAGAATAACAAGCATTGAAATCAAGGACTGTCTGAGTGCAGTCTTTGCGTGGTTTCAGCGGCACAGCCTGAAATGCAACTCAGACAAGTCTAAGCTGCTCTTTTTCGGCTGTGCCCCTGATCCGGGTTGGAAGACATGGTGGCCCCAGGACATGTTCCCCCCTGAGAAACCATCTTCTCAGGTAAAAAATCTTGGAGTGGTGTTTGACGATGATCTTTCTTTCCGTCCACACATTCTGGGATTAGCAGGGAAATGCTTCGGCATCCTTAAGATGCTTAGGAAATTCCTTCCTCTGCTTTCACTGCAGTATCGTAGGAATGTAGTCCAGGCGCTTATGGGATCCCGCCTGGACTATGCAAATGCGCTTTTTGCAGGCCTTCCTAAGTATCTGTTATCCAGACTGCAAATTGTCCAGAATTCGGCGGCCAGAGCCATCTATGGCCTGCCCAGGAGAGCCAGCGCCTCTGCGCTCCTAGCTAGGTTGCACTGGCTGCCAATCTCTGGGAGAATCAGATTTAAACTCCTCACTCTGGCGTTTAAAGCCCTCCATACGATTGGTCCCAACTATCTGAGGAAGCGTATTGCTTTCTATGTGCCACGGAGGTCGCTGCGGTCAGCGGACCTGGCCAAAATGGAGGTGCCTGTGGTCAAACGTGTCCGGATGGGAGGTCGATCCTTCCAACACGTGACAGCTTGCTTGTGGAACGAGCTCCCACTTTCTCTTCGGAAAGCGAACAACCTCCTGGCTTTTAGGAAGGAGTTGAAGACTCTGCTCTTTACCAAGTAATCCGCTGTGACTGTAGTGTGTATGCCTTTGGTTTCTTGTTTCTCTGGGCCTCTTTGCTAAAGCGCCGGGACACCCTTTTGGGGTAGCCGTGCGCTCAAAAAGTTCGGCTTAACAACATTAACAAAATGCAATAGGTCTCGGATTTATTTGAGTTAGAGCAAATGGCATTGTAAATGGCAATGTCTTTTAGCCATGTGTTATGGAGTGTATGCATGTGGTGTGTAGTGAAATTATGTGGGTTGGATTGGAATTGTTAGTTGTGGAATTGTGTGGCGTGAAATTGGTTCATTGCGTACAAACCATTTCAGTATGGCATCTGTGTCCACAATTTTGATGAAGTGCAATTTGTATAAGCAGGTTAGTCAAAAAGTCCACCCAGGTGTGGATATCCGATTATCAAGTAGTTACATTCCTAAAGGCAGGGGAGAGTTCACCCAGTGCAATGCAATAGGTCTCGCATTAAGTTTGAGCTATTGGCATTGCAAATGTGTATTTATTTTTGTAGCAATGGTGGCATGCTGCGCTTTAGATGAATATGTTTAAAAGTAAAGTGCGCCATACTGCGATTGCTACAATAGTTAATTGTGGATGTGTTAACAAATGATGTGTGCACGGATGGCTGGTGGTGGGTGTGCCTGTAGAAATTGTGCACTGATGGCTGGTGGTGTGTGTGCCTGGTGGAAGTGTGCACTGCCGGCTGGTGCTGTGTGTGCCTGGTGGAAGCGTGCACTGACGGCTGGTGGCGTGTGTGCCTGGTGAAAGCGAGCACTGACGGCTGGTGGTGTGTGTGCCAGGTGAAAGCGTGCACTGACGGCTGGTGGTATTTGTGCCCGATGAAAGCGTGCACTGACAACTGGTGGTGTGTATGTCTGGTGAAAGTGTGCACTGACGGCTGGAGGAGTGTGCCTGCTGAAAATGTGCATCGCCTAGAGCACGACTCAACCCCCAAAGCCTACATCACCACTCAACCCCGACCGCGTTCAGCACCGCTCAACTTCCAACACCTACAGCACCGCTCAACCCCACCGCATACAGCACCAGTCAACCCGCAACACCTACATCACCACTCAACCCGCAACGCCTACAGCGCCACTCAATCCCCACTGCGTACAGCACCACTCAACAAACAACGCCTACATCACCACTCAACCTGCCACGCCTACATCACCACTCAATCCCCACCGCGTACAGCACCACTCAACCCGCAACGCCTACATCACCACTCAACCCGCAACGCCTACATCACCACTCAACCCGCAACGCCTACAGCACCACTCAATTCCCACCGCGTACAGCACCACTCAATCCCCACCGCGTATAGCACCACTCAACCCGCATTGCCTACATCACCACTCAACCCGCAAAGCCTACAGCACCACTCAATCCCCACCACGTACAGCACCACTCAACCCGCAACGCCTACATCACCACTCAACCCGCAATGCCTACATCACTACTCAATCCCTACCGCGTACAGCACCACTGGCACTTTGGAGTACACCTGTTCTTTCCTGCCCGAGGGTCTGGACAAAACCAATACATCACTAGACAGCGTCTCTGGGCTGTTATCTTACACTGTGTACACAAAAATGAAAGCGGAATATTGGTTTCTCCCATGCTCTCCAGACCGCCATCTTTAGTTGGGTTACGTTTGAAATGCTGTTATGCTAAGATCAGAAACATGTTGAGCAAAACAATGAAGAGCAAAAAGATGGCACTGCGAAAGTCACATAATAAGGCACAGGGAGGCTATTCCTAGCTATGATTTGACTGCATTGCCCTCTCTGACTCCAACAGCTTAAACAACATTGCATCACTTGGCTAGCATTAGTCATTGAAGCTCTGCCCTGTATAATGTTAGGCTACAGTGATTCATACAGCACACATTCTGGTATTTTCAATTTAGGGAAACAACGGCTAATCTGTATCGAGAAGTGAACTGCTGTGATCCACAGACAATTAAAACCCAATAGCAAAGAATAACTAAACAGAGAATATATATATATATATATATATATATATATATATATATATATATATATATATATTACCTACTGGCGATCGCCAGTAGGTAGTTATAGTTAGGATCTACTTTCCATAGGAAATCCGCAACATTCTATTGGGAATAACTTTGGCACCAGTGGACGAATCTTTGCGAATTTCTCAAAGTAGGTGGCCCGCTCCGCTCCGCTCCTTCCCTGAAAATGTGGGGGGGATTCGTCAAGCAGGGGCCGAGATAAAAGGGGGGTCCCAAAACGTGTTTTCTCCGTGTTAATTTCCATAGGGCGGTCAAACTCACTTTTAGCCCGAATGGCTGAATGGATTTCCACCAAACTTGGCAAAATTGTAGGGACTGGTAGCCCGATGTACCTTTGCTATGTCTCAAGATATATGCTCCAGTGGTTTTTACGAAAATTAACTTTGAAAAAATATATATTGGGCTACATTGGGCTATATATATGTTAGAGCCCAAATGTAGCCCAATGTAGCCCAAAGATGGCCACCAGAGACAAAAAAAAACAAATGTAGCCCAAATATCAGCCATATGTAGCCCAACTATAGCCCAATGACAGAATGTCCCAGAGTGTTCTAAAGACCAACTAGAGCGCTAACAGTCTTACTTATAAAGTGAGACTTATAGTTAGGAATTAGCATTTAAAAAACCTTTGAAATTCACTGAAAAAAACCATAGGTTTCACACCAGTTATAGTTAGGAATTAGCATTTATAAAAACCTATTAAATTCACTGAAAAAACCATAGGTTTCACACCAGTTATAGTTACCTGGAAATTTTACTGACATAAAACCATTGAAATTCCCACGTTATAGTTAGTTGGACTCAATATAACTTGCGCGCCTGCAATGCACTGCTGATGACGTCACATATTACATCACTCATGACATGGTCAGTGACATCACTCATGACATCACTCATGACACCATCCTTGTGAGAAAGTGACAGATATCCTTTCAGTGTAATGTAACCCTTGAAACACATATTCAAAAATAGAAACTAACATTTTCAAAAAAATGGAGATACCCATACCAGTTACAACAACCAATTCAGTAATTCTACCATGTATATACACATCCACTCATTCACCAACAGTTCTATATAGTCACTCATACATATACTCACTCATCATATGTAGTGATACACCTATACATCCTGTTACACACCGACAGTCATCCAAAAGTTACTCACACATGCAAATAAACTATTGAACATCCATTTATTTGCATATACAACTATACACACACTACCACCTTACTTCTAAGGAAACTTACACATACTTACTCACTTAAACAATCACTTATAGAAACACATACTTATTTAAACAGGAACTCTTACAATCACTCACTCTCTCATATACTCCCTTATATACATCAATACTCACATATACTAGATTAAAACATATCTTGTTACTGATAAAGACACTAGTGAGACAGTCATTCACTCACTAACACACACATATACACACTCATCCACCCATACAGTCCTGCACATATGCTGTCTTCAAAACACATACAAACAGTGAGTCAGTCACCAACCCATGCAGCTACTTATACACAAAGTGAAACACTGATACATATATTACAATATTTAAACGTTACTCGCTAATATATGTATTCACTAAGATACACTTAATAAGGCAGTTAACCAATCAATTCTTTAAAAACAAACATCCATTTACACACTTATTTAACCATTTATTCTTCCATCGTCCTTTACAAATACATATATAAAACATATTTATTTTTCAAAAAGACACACATTCACTGGATGGTGTCATGAGTGATGTCATGAGTGATGTCACTGACCATGTCATGAGTGATGTAATATGTGACGTCATCAGCAGTGCATTGCAGGCGCGCAAGTTATAGTGAGTCCAACTAACTATAACGTGGGAATTTCAATGGTTTTATGTCAGTAAAATTTCCAGGTAACTATAACTGGTGTGAAACCTATGGTTTTTTCAGTGAATTTCTTAGGTTTTTTAAAGGCTAATTCCTAACTATAACTGGTGTGAAACCTATGTTTTTTTCAGTGAATATATATATATATATATATATATATATATATATATATATATATATATTTATACATAAATAAATAAATGGGACTGAATCACTTTCTCTTGAGCTCCTCAGCTATTCAAGCATGCTGTGGCAAGATAGGCGAGTTCAAGTTTCTCCCCGCGAGTGTGGCTGTGTCTCTACACGCGAGCGTCCATATGTGGATGGAACCATCACCATCCTTTACCGCACCCGCCAGAAGAGTGCAGCAGCGCCATGATGGAAAACGAGCGAGCAGTGTCCCTGCACACACGCTGAGCACCGCCAAGCAGCCTCAGGGTAGGAGCCGACTAGGGTAAGCATCCAGCTTGCTAGTCTGACGGGCATATATCCGTCTGCTACTCCACTACCGTGAGGTTGCCTGGTTGGCGAGGGGAGACCACTCGTCCGCCTCGATCCACAGATGGGGCGCCAAGACTAAACAGGACTACCAGTCCCATCAGGCACTGGGACATTTGGACTGCCCACTAGGGGCGTGCCATGATTATTACCAGGGCTGGTACCTGCATTCCCATCATCAGTTCACCAAATCCTCTGAAGAGAAGGCGGGAGCCTTCGAAACGCGTCAGGAATTCCACGGCGAAATGGGACTGAATCACTTTCTCTTGAGCTCCTCAGCTATTCAAGCATGCTGTGGCAAGATAGGCGAGTTAAAGTTTCTCCCCGCGAGTGTGGCTGTGTCTCTACACGCGAGCGTCCATATGTGGATGGAACCATCACCATCCTTTACCGCACCCGCCAGAAGAGTGCAGCAGCGCCATGATGGAAAACGAGCGAGCAGTGTCCCTGCACACACGCTGAGCACCGCCAAGCAGCCTCAGGGTAGGAGCCGACTAGGGTAAGCATCCAGCTTGCTAGTCTGACGGGCATATATCCGTCTGCTACTCCACTACCGTGAGGTTGCCTGGTTGGCGAGGGGAGACCACTCGTCCGCCTCGATCCACAGATGGGGCGCCAAGACTAAACAGGACTACCAGTCCCATCAGGCACTGGGACATTTGGACTGCCCACTAGGGGCGTGCCATGATTATTACCAGGGCTGGTACCTGCATTCCCATCATCAGTTCGCCAAATCCTCTGAAGAGAAGGCGGGAGCCTTCGAAACGCGTCAGGAATTCCACGGCGAAATGGGACTGAATCACTTTCTCTTGAGCTCCTCAGCTATTCAAGCATGCTGTGGCAAGATAGGCGAGTTCAAGTTTCTCCCCGCGAGTGTGGCTGTGTCTCTACACGCGAGCGTCCATATGTGGATGGAACCATCACCATCCTTTACCGCACCCGCAAGAAGAGTGCAGCAGCGCCATGATGGAAAACGAGCGAGCAGTGTCCCTGCACACACGCTGAGCACCGCCAAGCAGCCTCAGGGTAGGAGCCGACTAGGGTAAGCATCCAGCTTGCTAGTCTGACGGGCATATATCCGTCTGCTACTCCACTACCGTGAGGTTGCCTGGTTGGCGAGGGGAGACCACTCGTCCGCCTCGATCCACAGATGGGGCGCCAAGACTAAACAGGACTACCAGTCCCATCAGGCACTGGGACATTTGGACTGCCCACTAGGGGCGTGCCATGATTATTACCAGGGCTGGTACCTGCATTCCCATCATCAGTTCGCCAAATCCTCTGAAGAGAAGGCGGGAGCCTTCGAAACGCGTCAGGAATTCCACGGCGAAATGGGACTGAATCACTTTCTCTTGAGCTCCTCAGCTATTCAAGCATGCTGTGGCAAGATAGGCGAGTTCAAGTTTCTCCCCGCGAGTGTGGCTGTGTCTCTACACGCGAGCGTCCATATGTGGATGGAACCATCACCATCCTTTACCGCACCCGCCAGAAGAGTGCAGCAGCGCCATGATGGAAAACGAGCGAGCAGTGTCCCTGCACACACGCTGAGCACCGCCAAGCAGCCTCAGGGTAGGAGCCGACTAGGGTAAGCATCCAGCTTGCTAGTCTGACGGGCATATATCCGTCTGCTACTCCACTACCGTGAGGTTGCCTGGTTGGCGAGGGGAGACCACTCGTCCGCCTCGATCCACAGATGGGGCGCCAAGACTAAACAGGACTACCAGTCCCATCAGGCACTGGGACATTTGGACTGCCCACTAGGGGCGTGCCATGATTATTACCAGGGCTGGTACCTGCATTCCCATCATCAGATCGCCAAATCCTCTGAAGAGAAGGCGGGAGCCTTCGAAACGCGTCAGGAATTCCACGGCGAAATGGGACTGAATCACTTTCTCTTGAGCTCCTCAGCTATTCAAGCATGCTGTGGCAAGATAGGCGAGTTCAAGTTTCTCCCCGCGAGTGTGGCTGTGTCTCTACACGCGAGCGTCCATATGTGGATGGAACCATCACCATCCTTTACCGCACCCGCCAGAAGAGTGCAGCAGCGCCATGATGGAAAACGAGCGAGCAGTGTCCCTGCACACACGCTGAGCACCGCCAAGCAGCCTCAGGGTAGGAGCCGACTAGGGTAAGCATCCAGCTTGCTAGTCTGACGGGCATATATCCGTCTGCTACTCCACTACCGTGAGGTTGCCTGGTTGGCGAGGGGAGACCACTCGTCCGCCACGATCCACAGATGGGGCGCCAAGACTAAACAGGACTACCAGTCCCATCAGGCACTGGGACATTTGGACTGCCCACTAGGGGCGTGCCATGATTATTACCAGGGCTGGTACCTGCATTCCCATCATCAGTTCGCCAAATCCTCTGAAGAGAAGGCGGGAGCCTTCGAAACGCGTCAGGAATTCCACGGCGAAATGGGACTGAATCACTTTCTCTTGAGCTCCTCAGCTATTCAAGCATGCTGTGGCAAGATAGGCGAGTTCAAGTTTCTCCCCGCGAGTGTGGCTGTGTCTCTACACGCGAGCGTCCATTTATATATATATATATATATATATATATATATATATATTGAAAAATTGGTGTCTGCTGTGAAGAGTGCTGAAAATAACATGTCACACAAATAGATATATTTTATGAAACACAGATGCCACATTCACAACCACGTGGTGCTCTGATTCCAAAGTCGAAGATAAAAAATAATTAACTACTAAAACGCTTTGTGAATCAACAAACCTGAAGAGTGTTATTTTCAGCTTCGTTATAACTTAAAGAGTTTTTAAAGGGTACTGAATTAAAGAAGGCAGGGCACAAGGATATGGGTTCCTTTCTCAACATAGCAAATTGTTGTGTGCCACAAACCCATACAAATCCGGGGGGAGAAATTTCCGAAGTACATGCTTAGTAACATTTTCACAGAATGTTTCAAAAAATGACAGGCCAGTAGGCAAGTTTCATGTTCTATGACAGTCCACACCACACTGGATGATGAAAAGATATTTTGAATCGGCACGGGTTTGTTTACAAAAATGTAAATAAACTGATGCCCTGGTCTGGTTTCAGGGACCGAGGAATGCTGACAGACCCCTACATGTGAGCAATAGATTTGCAAATCATGGTGGGACCCACGAAACCTGCACCTGCTACACCGAAGACAAGATTCCCATCACTCCTCCCCCCAACCCACCCAGCGCAGTTGGATCCGAACTATTTTGTTACAGCCAGAATTGACAAGTCTCTCATTATTAGCATATATCTGCCTTGGTAGAATAAACTAATGTATACACTACTAAATACAATAATACATCTGTAACCATAAAAAGGATATTTAAAATCAAATAGCAGCCCTTCCGTTCATTTGATGTCAACAGGTTCCATAATTCAGAATACAGGTTCAGCCACCTACAAAAGCTTTCAAATACAAAAGGCAACACTTCCGCTGATTACATGACAATATACGGGACAATGGGCGTATGCCTGGGGCAGGGAAGAGTCAGCATAATGTGGGTTACTGTCCCCCGCCCTCCGAACTCACAATCACAGAAATCAGTCCTACGGTGGCAGCTAGCAGCACACTTGGCCAGGAGCACTCTGGTAGGGAGTATGCCCAAGCAAAAAAGCAGCCAGCAGTCGGAACCGAAAAGAGCCTGGACCCTGGCAAACCAGGAACAGGTACAGTAGTTTTATCTCTGCAGTGGGAGGGGCTATCTTCCAAAACCCACAGGTTCAAATCTAGTCGGGTGGTGCGGACCCTGCAGTGTTTTTGCTATTTCGGTTTCATCCCATAGTATATATTCCAATTGCACATCAGGCACGTGACATCCTCTGCAGTGACACTGTACTAGCATGATGTAAAATCTAAAACGCATTTTTAAGTCCTATAACGCACGAAAGAATCTCTCACTTTGAGCGACGGACAGAAGCTGCCACCCAGCACGGCCGGAGTGGAGAAGCTCACACGAGTCAGCCCAAGCCGGGCCTCCGCCTCCCTCCAGCGCAGCAGCTATCTGAACCCATCAAACCTCGTACACTCACAGCAGCTTAATAAACACAGATAGGCAGTAAAAGCCACCATCTTGGCTGCCAGCAGCTGCCATCTAGACAGAACTGTTTGATTAACCCGGCTGGGACCCCCGAGAGCTCTGACAGCCCGCTTTAGATCAGAGCCACTGAACTCCCTGCACTGCTTTTATGGCATAAGGATTTTCTCCAGTGTGGAGTTTCTCATGGTGAGATAGCGTTTTTCTCTGCAGCTGTTCTGGCATTCAGAACACTCATGAGATTTTTCATCAGTATGGAGCCGCTTATGGTTAGTGAGGCTGTGCCAATTAAATAGGAATTTCTGGCATTCACAACAGAAATTGAACATGAACAAAAATTAAACAAGGCAATAAAATCATTACAAATGGTGAAGCGTCCTGTGAGGAAGGAAATGCGTATCAGTTTGATACAATCGACAATACGGGATGGGGGGGAAGCAAGGGGAATTGCAAGCCAGGAAACATTATAGCTGAAACATTAGTAGGAATGTCGGTTCAGGGGGAAGGTGGAGTATCCGAGACGTCTGTGAAGGGAGGTGTACATATTTCACCACGATAGGAGTTCCACTGGCCCCAGACTTTCCCCCATTTTTTGGGTCTGCCGCGCGCCACATATACTGTCTTCTCTCTAAACATGCACCAGTCCATATTCACCTTCCATGCCAAGATCGTGGGCGGTCTCTGAGATCCCCACAACTGTGCAATATCTCTCTTGGCAATCATATTCCCGAGGGTCACCCACTGAGTCTGCGCCACATCATAATCAGTCGGCTCCCAAACATTCAACAAACAACGCCTAGCTTCAGGCAACAACGCAACACCTGTGACCTCCTTCATCACAGCATGCACTCGACTCCAGAACTGCACAACCGCCGGGCACTCCCAGAGTATATGGAGGAAAGTGCCCGTTAGGCCGCATCCAAGCTTACACAACCCATCCAAAGAGTATCCCATACGAATCAGGCGAGGACCAGTCACATAAATCCGGTGGAGGACTTTAAGCTGTACGAGCCGGAGACAGCACTGAATAATTTTGATGGTGTATTTTCTTATGGCGCTTGTAACCATCTCTACCTCTGAAACTTTTCTGGCATTCAGAGCACTGATAAGGTTTTTCCCCAGTGTGGGTTCTTATATGCTGAGTGAGTCTCTTTCTTTCACTGTAACATTTGTGGCATTCAGAACACTGATAAGGTTTTTCCCCAGTGTGGGTTCTTATATGCTGAATGAGACAGCTTTTGTCACTGAAACATTTCTGGCATTCAGAGCACTGATAAGGTTTTTCCCCAGTGTGGGTTCGTATATGATGAATGAGACTGTATTTTAGACTGAAACATTTGTGGCATTCAGAGCACTGATAAGGTTTTTCCCCAGTGTGGGTTCTTATATGATGAATGAGACTGTTTTTTTGACTGAAACATTTGTCGCATTCAGAGCACTGATAACGTTTTACCCAAGTGTGGAATCTGACATGAGCAGTTAGAAGTGATTTAAGTTTGAACTCTTTTGGGCATTCAGAGCACTGATAAGGTTTTTCCCCAGTGTGGGTTATTGTATGTTGAGAAAGACTTCTTTTGTCTCGGAAACATTTCTGGCATTCAGAGCATTGATAACGGTTTTCCCCAGTGTGGATCTTCATATGATGTGTGAGACTCCTTTTTTCACTGAAACATTTGTGGCATTCAGTGCACTGATAACGGTTTTCCCCAGTGTGGATCTTTATATGATGTGTGAGACTCCTTTTTTCACTGAAACATTTGTGGCATTCAGTGCACTGATAACGGTTTTCCCCAGTGTGGATCTTTATATGATGTGTGAGACTCCTTTTTGTACTGAAACATTTGTGGCATTCAGAACACTGATAAGGTTTTTCCCCAGTGTGGAATCTCAAATGTTCAGTTAGAAGTGATTTACAATTGAAATGTTTTGGGCATTCAGAGCACTGATAAGGGTTTTCCCCAGAGTGGATTCTTCTATGCAGAGTGAGATTGTGTTTGTAAATGAAAGATTTCTGGCATTCAGAGCACTGGTAAGGTTTATCCCCAGTGTGGGCTCTTCTATGCTGAGTGAGAATGTTTTTTTGACTGAAACATTTCTGGCATTCAGAGCACTGGTAAGATTTTTTGCCAGAGTGGGTTATTACATGTCGAGAAAGACTTGGTTTGTTCCAAAACCTTTTCTGGCATTCAGAGCACTGATAAGGTTTTTCCCCAGTGTGGATTCTCATATGAATAGTGAGATAAGATTTACGGCTGAAACTTTTTTGGCATTCAGCGCACTGGTAAAGTTTTTCCACAGAGTGGGTTAATGCATGTCGATATAAACTCGCTTTGATACTAAACTTTTTCTGGCATTCAGAGCACTGATAAGGTTTTTCCCCTGTGTGGATTCTCATATGCTCAGTGAGATAAGATTTACGCCTGAAACTTTTATGGCATACTTTGCACGGAGAGTGATTTCCCCCAGTGTGGATTCTCATATGCTCAGTGAGATAAGATTTACGCCTGAAACTTTTTTGGCATACATTGCACTGAGAGTGGTTTCCCCCAGTGTGCATTCTGTCAAATTCTGTGAGATAAGATTTATAGCTGTATCTTTTTTGGCACAAGTAACTTTTTTCCCCAATTTCAGTTATTTTGCCTTGATTGAGGCGGGTTTGAACACTGAATTTGTTCTAACAGTGTTTTTAGAAGGTGTATTCCTAGGGTTAATATCTCTATGTTTAGTTTTCTCTTACTATTATGCCACAGTAAGAGTGAACCTGATTTTAGAGTCGGGCTTGTTTAGATATTGTTCAGCATTTATCTCTAAAGGAAATTGCGTGTAATCTTCTTAACACTTGAATTGAGCAAAATACGTCTGGAAGCAGCCCTGTAACACCTGTTGAAATTGTTCTAGTAGATAATAGTCTTTAGGTAATAGCCTCTCCGGCAGTAAATTATTTTGTGACTGATGTTTCTCTCCAATCTATTTGTATAGGTTCTTAGCAATGCAGTAATGAGGTGTTGGTCTGATATTTAATGATTAAACTGATAAGTACCTTTTTGCACTGACGTAAAGGTAGTAACTGAGGGTGTTAGAACATGCACAGTACTATTGTGGATCACCAGTCGCAGAACATCAGTTCCTTTTATCCTTTCTATATTTGGTGTAAGGTTAAGGTTTGTAGTTCCGAAGACGAGGATTTATTTACATTACCTATAGCGCAACGGTGCTCATCTAATCCATTTTTATAATTAACAGTTTTACATATCACTCATGCACAGCAGATAATGTTGAGGCGATTTACATAGAATTACAGAACAGTACACAATAAAAAGGAAACAATATGAGATGGTCATGAACACAATAAAGTGGTGAATTTTTAAGGTTTTCGCAAGAGTGAGCAGAGTGGGCCGTGGTGTTCTATCCAGAGGCAGATAGTCTCAAACTTGTGTAACTAGTTAACAATGGTTGTTGAACAAAGGTGATTTTTCAATCTTTTGCTTGTCAATGTGTCAGCTTCAGAGTCTTCTTTCAGCGTCTTTTCTTTGATGGTATGCAGAAGATACCTTTTGTTATAACTTTCTTTTATGCAATGTGTGCTTCCTCTCTAGAATTACAAGATGCTTTAGATGAACGTTATTCTGCCATGCTGAGGCAATTTGTCTTTCTGATAATATTTCAGATGAGGATGCTGAAGTGGTCTTTCTACATTATTTCTGATGCTGTGTGCACAGATATGGTTTTGCTCTGGGTTAATGAAATGCAAAATTAGAGACTTCACTTACAGGTATAGTACTTTCCTCGCCACACCTAGAGTTTTGGAAATTATTTAAACGTAGAATGCTGGATGTCCTTCAATTTTTCAAAATAATCCTTTTTATGGCACTGACATTCAGTTGCTTATTGCTAAATCTTGCTTTCTTCCTCCGTAATTTCAATCACCTAGAGTATTAAAATGAAATAGTTAATACATGTACATTTCCAAAAATATAATTTACAAGCCAAATTAATGCAGAATTTGGAAAATGTTGAGCTGTTTTTCCAGACAGAGCACAGTGTAGAATGGTAGCATGAAAGTACTTGGATGTAGGAGGGAGGATTTGTAGAATTTTCAACAATTTATTAAGCTCACAAAGGATACATGTACCCTATGAAGTTGTAACATAGAACCCCAAAGGCAGATATTAAAGTCATATGGACTGACACCAAACAGCTAATATAAAAATATATACTATTAATTAATTTGTAATGCAGATTTCTGGGACTGGAATGACTCCCCCACGGACAAAAGGCATTTTCCCCTGCCCTGAGTTACCACCTACTTGTATCTGGTATCCTGACTTTTGAGTTTTGGCCTCAGCCTCAAGCAAACCTATTATGGGCTGCGAGGACTATGCCTAGACCAATCCCTCAAATATGGTCCAGAGTATGAATCAATAGCAATGAAATGAAGCCGTACTTTCATGTGTTCATTTTATTCCACCTGATTATCAGTTGTTAGGTTTTTCTGCACCTGGATTTACTGGGTGCAGAAAACCAGGACACAATTTTTTTCCAGACAGAAAAATTAGACTGCAAAGACGCATAAGACTCTGGGTGCAGCAGAAGCAGCCAAGACTTATGCTGTGTTTTTTTACTAACTGGGAGAAATTCTTCCCTCTGTTGGTGTTCACAGTCGTTGTCGGCCTGTGATTCGGCATTGAGTGCAAAGCGTACCAAGTATTGCTGAGGGGCCGAGCCGAGGGGGAGTTGACGAGCAAGCGGAGCAGAGCCTGGGACGACTGCCCGCATTTGTTTTGTGACCGGTTCCTGCTCCCGAAGATTTCTCCCGCTTCATTCGCGTCCTGTTATGCGGGCGCTTTAAGTTCTATGGATCTGCTGTGGGGGCAGGAACGGCCGCTGCCGGCACCGCGGTGCTAAGGCGCTGCTAGTGCTGCTGGTGCGGCGGCCGCTGCAGAGGTCAAAGGAGCCTTGGCCTGCGGTGCTGCTGGTGCGGTGGCTGCAGAAGGGCACAGAGGAGAATAGAGGAGCACAGAGAAGCCTTGGCCTGCCGCCTGATTTTACGTATTTACTAAGCATTGAGCAGAGCAGACAGAGCTGAGCCGAGGAGTGGAGGGAAGTGCCCACATCTGCCGTCTGTAGTGGGACTAGCTCTGGATTCCGCTCTTGCTCCTAAACGATTGCCAGCATTCTCCCTTGTACTCTTGTCAGAGATGAATAGCAACGAACAAGCAATGAACAGTGAGTGGTGAGTAACAAGTGGCAAGAGGTGTGTGGTGTGTGACGAGTAGCTAAGATTGATCGGTCCCTAAGTCGCTGAGCCATTGGAGTCTGTAATAAGTCTGTAATACAAAATCTTAGAAATTATGGAAAGGGGAAAGTGACAATAGACTTAGACCCTCTTGAAGCACCCCTCGGCCCCTGAATTACTCTGCATACCTAGACTACAGCCCTACCCGGTGCCCGGATGTTAATCAATCGGTTAATTAATTAATTAATTAAGTAACCAGCAGTACCGGTGGATTCTGTACAGAGGTGTGCTTTGTGGGTGTTTTCCCTTGGAGGTGTTTGGTGGTGTTTTTGTCCTATCAAAGCACCCTTTGGTCTTGTCACTGGCCCATTTGAGTCTCTGAAAGGAGCAAGACTTCTTCTCCTTAGAGGGTGTATTATGAGGTCAGGAAAAGAGCGGCCACCTTTCCCTCCTATCAAAAGGAAAAGAAAAATACAACAAACACCGATATTAGATACGTTTAAAATAAAACTGGCAGTTGACATATAGTCCTTTAAATCATCTAAGGTCCATACATTTGGGAAACTGGGAAAGTCGCTGTCAAAGTTTGATTTTATGAAAGATCCAACTGATGCTATGCTAACATTGCTAACTAACCCATGTGATCTTCAAACTCCAATTAAACCACTGAGTAGAACAAATATTATATCCCCAAGGAGTAAGTGAACTAGGCCACCCTAAATGTAAATGTAAATGTACAGGAATTTATATAGCGCAAATCACTGAGCGGTTTCTAAGCGCTTGCTTAGGGAACCCGTCCTGGTATTCCCCTGTGAGATAAACCCGGCAGGGTATCCGCAAGGTGAAAGCCAGGCATCCCGCCGCGAGGGGCCGTTGTGGAGATTAAGCAAGCTATTGCCCAGAGTCGCAGAGTGTGAACCTGTGAATCGAGTAGGCACCGGAGCGAGAATTGTCGAGTCCATGGACATTTTTAGGACTCAAGACCCCGCCGAGCTGGGAATTGAACCCTGGTCCCGGGCTGACCTCTGCTTCCAGGTCTGCCTCCTCTAACCAGTGAGCCACACTTCTCCACTAAAGCTGAAGTCGAACAAATGTCAAATTAAACTAAGGACCAAGTCAACCATTGGGGTCAAATAACGGACCTAGAGATGTTAACTATTCCACTTACTGGTCGTTCACAACAAAAGGACCCAAAATACACAAATCTAACAATGGGAGATACGCAGCAATTACTACCAACTTAGGCAGCCAATGCCAATAGAAGTGCAAGTAAAAATCAGAAAAGCTAACGTTATAGGGGAACCATCTAATTTGGGTCAAATAAATCAACCAGACCAAGAAGCTCCAAATGAACTAGATGGTGGGGTGAAAATCATTAGGGAAGCCAATACCCCACTGAAATCGGATCTTACTCTGTCTAAAATGAATTCAGTTCAAAAACAGGACCAGCCGAAATGTAATCAAAATAACGGATCTCAAATTAATAAGGATGAATACACCAGCAACCCAGAAACTCTGCAGCGTTGAAGTACTACGTATGAAAAATACGTTTTGAATAGTAGTCCACAATTCATTAATTCTTGTGACGAGGGACATGATTTTCAAGGACCACAAAAAGAGAAGTATAAGGACCTATCATTCATAAATGGGCAACACCATAACCCAGGTACTCAGGTACCAGGAAGTGGGAACGCAGCAGCAATTTGGTATTTATTCTTCAAAACCTAGCAATTAACTCTGGAAGCTTTAACATATCAGTCCAACAAAAAGGAGGTCCAAATAGATCTCTTGAGCGCTACGGCATCCTCTGTTGCTGGAACTGAGCAGAAGATAAGAACACAAAATAATCTAATAGTAAGGGCACAATCTCAGCCAATATCTACGTATGCAGAGTGTAGTTGTGCCCCACTAATTAAACTGGCTACCATTCCGGATATTTAAAAAACAATAATTGACGATGTAAAAGTGAATTTTCCTAATGTGGGAATTCAACCCATCAAGACCGACTGCCCCTCTAAAGATACAATAAAATGTAAAGACAATACTGTTGTTGTTAATGAAAAAATAGATGATAAAACAAAAGATCAAGAAGTGATAAACCTATGCTCAACACAATCAACAATGACAGGCGCAGCTCCGGAAGTTCATCTATCAAAAAGACAGAGGAAAAAACAACAGAAAGCAAGAAATAAAGCTTCTAAAAGTTTTTTTAAAAACAAATGCATCAGATATAGTGAGATTGAACACTGGAAACAACCTTGACTAAATATCATATTGTGAAGGTGAGGGTAAACACATGTCTCCAACAAAACCCTTTTACCCTCTATTTAATAAGGATCTATCGGAGGTACAAGCAGTTATGAAAAATAAATGCCTAAACAAGCAAGCTGATAGTATAAAAATTATAGAGAATGGGAACATTCAGTCCTTAGAAAAGCTGCAAGTGGAGGAATGTAATAAACAGGTGGAGAATAAGCCATCACAATTGGAAACAAATAGAGCAAAGAGTGAGAGTATCAGAGGGGATGAAACGAATAGAGATTTGTTAAAAACCTGGAAGGATATTAAATTACCACAAGATCTGGGAATCGAAACGAAGTAGTTACATAAACATTGACAATTATGGTCTCAAACTGTTAGTAATCATTATGGAAGGTTAATTGAGCATGCTGAAGGTGAAATTAGCCTGGAACAAATTAAATTTGATAACCTAGATCAAAAAGAAGGAGTGGTGCAGGTAATTTTTGCGATGGAATATAAATCTAGGGGTACTAATGATATCTTGACTCGTGGAAAACATATTAAAATTGTGTAATGCAGTACCCTCATTAAAGGAAATTAAATGTACCGACATAGAATCAATTGAATTCCTCACAATCAAGAATAATCGTGAATCGACATTAGTAATTTGGACATCTTCTACTGCCGCCAGCCTTATTATGCAAGAACATAATCGCTTTCAGGACTGGGGAATAAAAATAACAACTCCCCCTGCAACGTCCTTTTGTTTCAACAAAATTACAAAATCATAACCAAATGAGAACCGAGAATAATAAGAAATACTCAATATTTAAAAAAAAACATAGGTATGACCAACGGTCATCTTTTAAAATCATTAGAGGAACAAATAGGAGACCTATTATTTGACACTGTCAAATTAGGTTGGCTAACAGCAGCCCTCCATAATATCAGAAAGGATTGACATCTACAATCTGAAGTTCCTTTAAGGGTCTCAACAATTATGAATGAAAGAGTCAGATTATGTTCGAGGAATATAAATGGAGTTCAAGCAAAGATTCAGAATAACCAACTAGCTACTTTGTGCTGTTTTCAAATCATTTGTTTACAAGAGACTTGGGCTGTAGTTCCTTTTAGATTGGAAGGGTATAGGGTTATTACTCATGAGCTAAGAGAACAAGTAACTATGGCAGACCTTGTGGGAGTTTGGCTATTTTTATATCAACTGAGCTAAAAATGGAAAGTGAAATGGACGTCCCAAGTCAAAACGATTATCTAATTGTCAAAATATGATACAAAGAACAAAATATAATTAAATCTCTTGTAGTAATCAACATATATAATTACAAAGAACAATGGCGACCAATTTGATAATTATGATATTGCAGCAACTGGACAATGACATCCAACCTGAGATTATTATTACCGGTGATTATAACATGAATATGCTATGATCTTACGATAGAGATGTTGAAATACAATGGCAAAATTACTTATGGTCAATTCCAAGTTTTTTATCAACTATGGGTATGAGGGAACAAAAGATGAAAACATCGGCAAGACTCTTGTAAAAGAATGAGAAACCATTGGTCTAAGAGTCCTAAATGGGCGATTTCCTCAAGATTCGCCACCAGCATGGACTTTTCAAGCAGGGGATCATAGGTCTAGAATAGATTATACCATAGCATCGTTGAATCATTTTCATTTTATTTCTATCAAGGAAATCAACCTGACACTGGCAAATAATGCAAATGTTTGGATTTTACTGCAATAGTATCCTAAACAGACACACTAGTTGAGCTTACCTTGCGCACGATCTGTAGCACACCTCTGGCATACCGCAGGCACTCATTGAAATAAACCCGAGCCACTTTAAAAACGGCATTAAAAACTCACAAGCAGGGGGCGTGGCCAAGATGGCGGCGGAGTAGGACGCCTTTCCGTGCCGCTCCGGCGCTGATCCAGCAAAGCATCTAAAAACACGATCTTGGGGGTGCCCACGAGCCCCTACAGCGGCGGAGACGACCGCCTAGTGGAGCGGCAGACTTTGATGGGGTCGCCGAGGCAGTGTGACCTTGGGAGCGCCTAAGAGATCGAACGTAACCCGCGGCCTGTGAGACCCCGGGCTTTCCGGACATCGAGGCCCGGTGCGGTCGAAGGGCGGGGCCCTAGATCTGCCTGCAGACATTGGAGTAGACGGAAGGCTGTTCGGAACTGCGCTTGGGCGAAGGAGGTCCTGACGACGGGACCCAGATCGTACCCCACCACACCTGGGGGAGGTGGAGCGCCGGCCCCTGGCACTGCAGTGGCGCTTGGACGGCCAGCAGCACTCTACTATCTACGCCGTCCAGCCCTCCCCTCGCGGTTGGCGCCGGCGGCCTGTTTGAACTCTCGAGGCCCGGGGCCTGGGTGCTGTGCAAAGCCGTGACTGCGACGGGGCTAGGGAGTGACTCTCCCGCTAGTTGGTGGTGCGACACGTGCTGGGCGGAGGCCCGGAGGGCCGAGGCAGAAGGACACCGGCTCTCGGGGGTTCCCGCCTTGGGTACAGGAGACTCCCACGGATCGAGTGCCTGAGTGCGGGGGACTGGGAACTCTTGGTGGCGACGGTGGGCGCCGAGCACTTGGTCCGCCTGCAGGCCCCACTACTTTCCATAGCCACGTGGAGCCGGCGCAGGGCGCGGTGAGTCGCCATGTCTACTGTGCAGCTCAAACGGAACCAGGGGAAGGACAACGCCTCGAAAGCCTCCCAACAACCGGCCTCCCCTGGGGCGAGTGGGTCGTCGAAGCACTCGGATGAAGACGCCCCAGCGACGAAGGCCTTCATGTCAGAGTTGTTTGCCTCAATCAAGGAGGACATATCCGAACTCAGGGCGCAACTCGCCTCCGACTTGCGGGAGGTGCGGAGGGACGTGGACGGCATAGGAGAGAGGGTGGCGACCCTGGAAGACAGGGATTTGAGTGTGGCCACCGATGTTCATATGCTCCAGCAAGACATAATCCGCCTCACCGAGAAGAATTTGGACCTACAACTACATACGGAAGACCATGAAAACCGCTCCCGTAGAAACAACATCCGAATACGGGCGGTGCCATGGGACGGTGAGGCGGGGGATCTCCGGGGGTACGTCCAGGAGCTGTTTCTCCAGGTCCTTGATGAGGCAGACACGAAGGAGATACAGATGGACAGAGTGCACCGGGTGGGATTGCCACGGCGCGGGGGGGGGACCTCCCCCTGACATCTTGGTGTGTGTCCACGATTTTCAGCTTAAGGAGAGGATTCTTCGGAAAGCCCGGACCATCGAGTCGCTGCAATTCCGGGGTCATCGGCCACAACTATACCAGGACTTGGCTGCATCCACCTTGCAAAAGCGGAGGGAATTCCGACCTGTCACATCGTTTCTGAGAGAGAGGGGCATCGCCTATTCCTGGGGGCACCCTTTCAGGATCATCTTCAGATGGCAGAACCGCCTGGCCCAAATCCGCACGCTTCAGGCGGCAAAAGAGCTTTTGGGAATGGAAGATGTGCCGTCCTCGCAGGCCGCGGCGGCCTCCCCGTCTCGACGGCGCCGCCGTTCGAACTCATGGCACAGGGTGGGGCGCTCCCCCGTCAGTTCCCCTGCTAGACAGCGTCCGGACCTTTCTGCCAGCCTGCAGGAACGAGGAGCAGCAGTCGCTTCGGTGGCCTCGGCCACGTTGGCCGACTCGCAGCATAGCTCTGGGGCGGCGTAATCCCCGAGGAATGGCGGATCGGCGCCGGAGAGGCTCGGGCCTTCTGATCGAGGGTTTTGTAAGTACTCTGGTGGGAGACGACCTCGTTTGAGGCCAAGGGGAATAGTGGTTTCATTCCTCTGGCCTGTCGCTTGATTGGGGGCTTCCTACGGACTTCGGCCTACTGATCTCGATGAGTATAGTTATTGCACTTTTTTTTCTGATTCTGTACAATGTTCTGTATTGTTTAGGGGGGGGTTTGGTTGGGGGAGCATGGGGTTGGGGGGGGGGGGGAGGGGGACGGGACCCGTGACGGGAGGCCTTTGGGGATGAATGCGGAGTGTGAGTGGTGGAATGCGTGCCATGCTGTAGTGGGGATGATCCAACGACTATTCTGGAAACGTTTGGGAGCACGTTGCCGGGGGGGGAGGGGAGGAATGCGGAATGGGCGCCAATAGTATTACTGACAGCGGGATCTGTGTTGTGTGTCTACCATGCCAATTAGTATAGGCACATGGAACGTCAAGGGCTTAAACTCCCCTCAGAAGAGACAGAAGGTCCTGAAATATGTTGTAGACCATCACCTTGATGTTGTGGGGCTGCAGGAAACTCACTTGGCACGGAAGGATGAACTGCGGCTCCGCCACAGGGCGTACCCCATTGTGTACAGGTCCTCAGCTGTCACGAAGCATCGGGGAGTAGCTTTAATGTTTAAGGCGGCGTTGCATTTTCAACCTATGGGGGTCCGCAGCGATAGGGAGGGGCGGTGGCTGATGGTCAAAGGGCACGTTCAGGGTAGGCTATGTACGTTTGTTGTGCTCTACCTGCCCAATGCAGGTCAGAATAAGTACTTACAGGAGTTACTGGTGAAGGTGGGGGACTTTGCAGAAGGTCTTGTGTTCATGATGGGTGACTATAATTTGGTGTGGGACGGAGAGATGGATAGCTCGGGGGGGGCGGCGGGCGGACACAGGGGTCTTTTCTGGGGCTACGCAGCGAGGGGTGGAGGAGATGGGTCTAGTTGATGGCTGGAGGTTTTTTCACCCTGATATGAAGGACTATACGTTCTTTTCCCATGTGCACCACTCCTACTCCCGTCTGGATTACGTCTTCCTTAGTCAATCACTTAGGGGGAACATTTTAGATGCCGCCATTCTCCCGATATCTGTGTCGGACCACAGTCTCATGGTGCTCACGCTTCGTTGGTCGCCTCCTGACACCGCGAACCGGAAGTGGTACTTCCCGGCTTCGGTGGTCAGGGACGAGGTGTCCCATCAAGCCTTACGTTTGGCCATTCGGGACTTTTTTGTCTGCAATCCCCCGTCGGACACATCCCTGATGACCACGTGGGACGCCTTCAAGGCAACGATCAGGGGGACATGCCTGGGCCTCAACTCGCAATTGAACGCTTTACGTAGAAAGGAGAGGGAGGCGCTAGAGGCCGAGGTGCTCACGCTTGAGAGGGAGCACAAAGCTAATCCCTCGAGAATAACTCTGCGTCCCCTGACGGCGGTGAGGGGCAAGCTGAAGGCACACTATACGAATAGGGCCGAGCTCACCCTGCTGAGGCTGGGACGGCACTCCTACTCCAGTGGTAACAAGATTGGCAGGCACTTGGCCCGACAACTGAAGGACAAGAGGGAGCGTGAATACATAGGTGGGATTAGAGATACTGCGGGAGCGCTCCATCACTGTGACGGGGCGAAAGCGGACGTCTTTGGCCGCTTCTACGCCGCTTTGTACCAGGGGGAAGAGCTAGATACTGCTAAACAACGGGAGTTCCTGCAGCGCTTATCGATTCCGCAGGTCTCAGGGGCTTGGAACGACTTACTCGATGCTCCGATCACGAGGGAGGAGGTCCTCTCTGCCATCAAAAACTTGAAATTGCACAAAGCCCCCGGACCCGATGGGTTCACCGCAGTTTTTTATCAGACCTATGCGACTGAGGTGTGTGACTTCCTGGTCGCCCTCTTTAACGATATGGTTGGCCCTGGGGTGAATTCTGGGACTCTTGCGGAGGCAGTGATCACTGTCCTGCCGAAGCCGGGGAAGGACCCGGAGCAGTGTGCCTCGTACCGCCCCATAGCCTTACTCAATATCGACGCGAAGCTCTACTCGGCTATTTTAGCAAGTCGCCTACAGGACCTGCTGCCGACGATTATCCACGCGGACCAATCTGGCTTCATTAAAGGCCGCCAGACGCACGATAACACTAGGAGGGTAATCCACCTTATTGAGAAGGCGGACAAGTTCCGCATCCCGGCGGTCTTGGTGGGGCTGGACGCAGAGAAGGCCTTCGACCGAGTGGACTGGGGCTTCTTATTCCACACGTTACAGGCGTTTGGTTTCTCCGATCGATTCATCGCGATGGTGAGAGCCAACTTTTGCAGCCCGCGCTCGAGGGTGGCGGTGAACGGCCACTTGTCGGCCTTCTTCCGGCACTCACGAGGCACCAGGCAGGGGTGTCCCCTCTCGCCCTTGTTGTTTGCGCTCAGCATTGAGCCCCTGGCGCTGGCCGTCCGGGAGCACGAGGGGGTGAAGGGCATCCCATTCACGGGGGAACAGCACAAGATCACCCTTTTTGCAGATGATGTCCTGCTGTCAGTGGCCGACCCCGCTAACTCTCTTCCATGTGTGCGAGATATATTGCTGGAATTTGAAGCGGTGGCCGGCTTCAAAGTTAATTATGGCAAGTCGTATGTCCTGAACCTGACCCTATCTCAGGCCGAGGTGGCACAGGTGAGAGCGACGACGCCTCTGGCCTGGGCCTCGGGCTCCATTCTATACCTAGCGGTTCATCTCACCCCTACGGTGGGCGGCCTCTTCGCAGCCAACTTCCCGCCCCTCTTGGCCAAGTCGCGGGCGGAATTGGAGAAATGGAAACCAAAATTCCTATCCTGGCTAGGACGGGTACATGCTATCAAGATGGTCCTTCTCCCCAAGTATCTGTACCTGTTCCAGGCCCTACCGATCCCATTGCCCTCCACTTTTTTTAGCCACCTTAAATCGATGATGTTGAAATTTGTCTGGCAGGGTGGTCGGGCGCGGCTTTCGTTTACACTCCTGCGACGCCTGCGGACTGACGGGGGGGTCGGCCTTCCGGATTTTAACCTCTATTACAAAGCGGCCCAACTTAGAGTCATGGTGGAGTGGTCACAGCAGTTTTCCGACAAACACTGGCTGCATATGGATCGGTGTGTGGCAGGCCGGTCCATCTGGGACCTGGCATGGAAGCCGAAGCGGGACCGCCCAGCAAACGCGTATATTAGTACCCCCACGGGGACTACGCTGAAAGTCTGGGATACACTGGCGGGCGATGAGAGGTGGACGACCTTTCCATCCCCATTCACTCCATTGCATTTCCATCCGGAGTTCCCACCGGCGCTCATCGAGGGCCCCTTTGACGGCTGGAGGGAGGGGGGATGCCGGGCGCTACTTCACCTATTCCACGGCCCCGATCCCCTGACGTTTGGGAACTGCATGCGGGACTACCAAGTGCAGCCGGTGGAGCGATACAGGCATCTACAACTGCTCCATTGGGCCACGTCGCCGGGGGTGCGGGAGGCTGCGACGAGACCTCTGTCCGACTTTGAGGCCTTTCTCCTGAAGACCTCCGCCATGAAGGGGGTCATCTCCTTTCTCTACCAGCTGCTGCTCCGCTCGGCCCTTTCCCCCAGACCGCGCTACATGGAGCAATGGGAGGAGATGGTGGGGAGGGACATCACTGACGGAGAATGGTCAGCGCTTTGGAAGGACATGACGCAATTTAATCACTCCATACTCCTAAGGGAGGCGCATTTCAAAACTCTTACGCAGTGGTACATGGTCCCGGCTCGACTTCATCGCATTTACCCAGCGGTCACGGACAGGTGTTGGAGGGGCTGCGGCCTCCTGGGGGACTTCCGCCACATTTGGTGGGACTGCCCGATCATTAAACCCTTCTGGGTTGAGATCTTGTCCCATATTAAAGACATTCAGCAGTACCCTGTTGACGACTCCCCGGAGTTCGTGCTACTGGGTTTGAGAGACCCTGGCCTTGAACACCAGACGCGAGCCGACAAAAAGATCCTTTGGCTGTGTCTCGGCGCGGCCAAACTTACGTTGGCTTCGGCTGGAAGCGGAAGGAGGCCCCGGCGATCTCCCTCTGGCATGCTAGATTATGGAGGCTCTTGAGTCTCGAGAGAATGGCGGACATATTTTTAGGCAATTACAAAAATTTCAAACACGTGTGGGGCCCCTTGGTGTTCTTTCTCTCTGCTGGTTTGCCTTCGGCAGTTTGCCCGGCATCACTGAGGACTTTACATTTATTTCAGCTCTAGAGTATGCCTGTTGGATGAATGGGGAATGCGAGCGGCGCCGTCACGGGAGGGGGGGGGGGGAGTTTTGGGGGAATGGGGTTGGGTGCTACTTTGGGACAGTTATATCGATGAGATGAGGCTCACCTAGAGGACGGGGCAATTCTGGACTACTTGTCGGCTGCACTAACTGAGCGACCCCCTGATGGGGGATAGGTACGGGACTGCCGACATTCTCAGCGGACGAAGACTTTAATCCGCTGGCTTTCTGTTTTGCAACTTTGCCTCATCTTACTTTAACGCTTTCCCACTGTGTGGGACCATCTGTGCGCCATATGTGGTACCTTTTGTTTACTGTTCATTTTTCTTTGTCTGCAAAATAAAATAAAAAAATTTTACAAAAAAAAAAAAAACTCACAAGCAAATATTCCAAGCTTTCTAAAATTATGAAATTGACTTTGTTTAATTCACAAGTTTTATACAGCTCCTGTTACAAAATGCAACAATATTCACTGTCCACGTCCATCTATTTGCCCTTTAAAGCCCACAGCTCTGACACATAGATAGTCTGAAAGAATCGCAATCAAACAACATGGAGGAGGTAACAAAGCAGTTGTAGTGAACAGATTAATGTAATGTTAAGAGTCCCTTTGGGAACGAGCAAACTCTCCTTTAAAAAATTCAAATACAAATTAAATTCCAGTGCTTCAAATCAACTTGTTACAAAGAGAAAACCCACAGTGTTCTGGCAAACTCAAATCTTTCATTTTATGATAAACAGAAAGTACAAACCTGATTCACTTTAATACAGTCAACATTACACACATTTTTTATTCAAATAGTTTGTTGACTTGAAATTTTAACCAGTGGTTTCAATCTCAACCATGTGTAAGAACCAGAGTTCAACAGAATCATTTTATATTTTTTATCATACTCCGATGTGTGTCCAACTTGTTATCAGACTTCATAAATAATGTTTTTGTAAGCTCCTTGGCATGTTTAGATTCCATATAAATTCTTGGTTATTGAAGTACCCTAATTTTATGGAAGTTACAACTATGGTGAGTGAAAGGATATCGCTAGTACACTGTGGACACTGATGGAAATCCATGCCCATTTTATTATTTGCTTTTAATATTGTTCACCTCTACCCATTACAACATACGTTATAATCTAAAGCTGAAACACATTTTAGAAACTGAAACAGAAATTTGAGGAATAGAAACCAAATAAAATATACATTATATCAAATATTTCAGTTCATGGCGGCTAAGGCTGTGGTGACACTTGGGCCTTTCTCATAGACCTCAAGGCCTTTTCTCGCAGGTGTTATTCTAAATCATCAAGCTTTTCCTCATCATCACTTTCAGAACCCTTTATAGGTAAATTATCATCGTCCATTTCTCCTCTTTCCAACAATGAAGCAGGAGGGCTAGGTGCCCCCTCTGCATTAGAACCCCTTTCTTTCTTGTGCTTCTTGTGTTTCTTGTGCTTTTTAACCTTCTTTTTCTTCCTGCCACCTTCTTGGTCAGAACTCCTTACAGGAGACTGACTTGGTGAAGCACTTTGAGCTTTCTTTGCTGGTGGTGCGGGTGACCACGTTGGCGAGGGAGATCGTGATCTGGATGGTGATGGGGGTGGGAGCATCATTTTAGGTGGTGGCTCTGGTGATCCTGAGACGGATCTAGACGAAGACACTCTCCTCACAGGCAGCGGACTAGGAGAAGCCCTTTTAATCTTCTTAGGTTCATGTGTCCATGACACTCTCCTGATGGGCCTAGTGATTGGAGATGGTGATTGCTGTCTTCTTGGGGGTGAAGGAGAAGGTCCTCTGCGAAGAGGGGGAGGAGGAGTTGGAGAGATACGGGGAGGTCTTGACCAAGGGGAAGGCGAATGCCTTTTGTTCTGCAGTGGGGATCGCATTTCACGGTTTGACCTGCTTGGAGGGGATGCTTTTCTATGTTTTGAAGATAACGAAGGAGAGTGTCTCTTTGCCACTAGAGAAATTCTTTGTTTTGGAGGTGGAGATCGAGAAATGCTATGTTTTGGAAGTGGAGATGAAGATAGTCTTCTTTTAAGAAGTGGTGGAGGTGCGGGTGTAACAGTTCTTCTTTTGGGAGGCGGTGAAGGAGTATACCTTCTCTGTATTGGTGGAGAATACCTTCTTGGAGAAGGGGAGCACCTCCGTGGAGGAGGAAATGGTGTCCTGCACCTGAGAGGTGAAGGTGATCAACGTCGTCGTGGAGGAGTGGAGGTGAAGGAGTTTGGCGCCTTCTTACTGGAGGTGGGGATGGGCTTCTTCGTCGTCTTTTAGGCACAGGAGACTGACACCTCTTTCCCATTTGCTGCATTGTAGGAGAGAACTCTTTTTGACATCTTCGTGAAGGTGATGAAGTCCTTGAACCTGAATGACGTCTGCGACGTGCCATTTCACCATTTTTCACATTTCTTTTAGGTCTCTCTTCAGAAGAGGATGATGAACCAGAATCTGTACCAGATAAAGACTGCCTATTTTGTCATTTATACTGCCGTCTTTGTCACAGAATCTGCTGCTGCCATTCTACTCCCTTCGTCATCTTCAGATTCTGACAATTCCACTCTTTTCGTTTTTGGAGCTTGAGGTGGTGAAGATCTTTTTTCTAGGATTTTGTGTTTTGGTCCTGGAGACACCGAGCTGCGACCTTTCCTTTGATAACTGGATTGCTGAGGCGATGGAGATCTGGGTTCTTTTTGAGGGGGGCTAGGAGGTGGAGATGGCCTGTGCCGCCTTCTAGGGGGGCATCCAGAAGGTTACCCGCGGGGCTTTTGAGGAGGACATGATGAAATTCGCTTTGATGGTTTCTTTGGAGGAGGCGGAGTCTTTGAACGTGAAGAAGAGGAAGACGAACTGCTGCCAGATAAAGAAGCTGATGAATGGCGTCTTCTTCTGACTGGTGTTCTACTTCTCCTGTGTTTAGGAGGAGGTGGAGGGCGCCTGGGAGGACTACGTTGGCGAGGAGATGACCTTCGCCTTGGGCTTGAACGCCTCCTCAGTGAATAGGACCTGGAGAGTGACCTGTGGTGCCGCTGAGATCTGGAATGAGGAGGTGAATGTGACCTTGACCGGGACTTAGAACGTGATCGAGAACTGGCCCGGGGCTTCTTCTCCATCTCTATTTTAATACTTTGCTCTGGGGGTGGTTCTTGCTTGATGTCTGGGGTAGGTTCATGTTGCATAACTTTAATAATGTCACTGGTTGAAGTTGCTTCCTGAACAGAAGGCTCCCTTATTAACATAGAAGGCTCAGGTTCGGGAGGTTCTGGTTCTCTCTTTTCAGGCATAGGACTAGGACTGCGACTCTTTGATCTGTGCCGAGGAGATCGTGAATGGCTGTGTTTTCGCTCTCTTCTTCCAGGAGATCTTCTCCGCGGGGAAGAAGACCTGGATTTGCGTCTTCTCGGACTTCTGGATCTTCGGTCCCAACCCCTCATTTCTCGATCTTCTTTGTCCTTTTTTATATCTTTCTCTTCATCTTGCTTCTTTAAAAACGCCAGCTTTTCTTGCTCAATCTCTCTCTGTTTAATTTCCTCTTTCTTCAGTTCCAGAAAAGCAGTGGGTATGCCAGCAATATTTTCTTGAGCACTCAAAAGAAGCGGCCAAAGCTCTCCCATGAATTCTCTGGCATTCTTACCATTTAAAAACCCAGTAAATTAACACATTGTCTTCGAATCCCAGAATTTCAGTAATTCGCTTAGTTATTAATGGCTTGATAACTTTCATATTAACCGTGACCATGTCTACCTTTGTTTCCAGGCATTCTGCAAATTTTAGCTGTTCAAAAGCTTCTTCTGTTTGTTGCTGAAACGATTCTCTTGCTCAGCACTTGTACCGCGGAAGAAGCCCGCGTCCATCTTGCCTCTCTAGGAGAGCTCTCGAGGTCCCACAATGCAGCGTGAACGGGAGGCAATTTCATAATCTATTTCATAAAATTTTGTCTTATCAGATAGAGGGAATAAATATAAGCGACAACAATCAACAAATAATTGAGTTAAACCTAAATGGCCTAAGATATGAAAAATATACAACACTTCCGGGTGAAATAACAACAGTAAAATATAAGAAACTTAATTGGTCAGCTAACAACAAAGATTCTATTACAAACACTGCGCAGGCAATTGTTGATTTTCACTTCGAAGGAGATTATTCGAATGCTGTAGAAAAATGGTCTCTCTTCACAAAGCAATTAATTACCAGTCAATCTCAATAATATGCTAATAAAGGTCAGTGGAGGAAAAAAAACAGCATGTTCATTGGTGAAAATGTTGTTTGAAAGCCATCAATAAAAAAAAAAAAAATTTAACAGAATCATGAGATTGGTAAAAAAGTTCCCAGTTAATTTAATTTACAGAGTAAAGCTTAAAAAGATAAATACAGGAGTAAGGAGAATGGTCTGGAAGGACAAAATGAAAGAAAAGCAATAGTTGTGGGCAAAAGCTATATATGCTTGCAAAAGGAGTAATTCAAGTGCCGCTTGTGTGGAGGGACGAGAGGACCAGGGGAGTGACAAGAAGCCCTCCGCCAGCCTCGACCCAGAATGTGACGTAGGTGGTCCGCCGACCCATGTGGCGCCGCCAGGGCTGATAGACCTCCGTCGAGGCAGCCGCCTGCGTGGAGGGCCGAGAGGGGAACAAAGGGTCCCCGTCCAGCCTCGACCCAGAGCAGGACGTGGGGGTCTACTGACACCTGTGGCGCAGCTCAGCCATGGACAAGGCCGTCGCCTGTCTAGAGGACCGAGTGGGGCTCGGGAATGCGACCCGAGCCCCGCGGACTTCCCGCGACACTACCGGGACTCCCACAGGAGTTTGAGGCGAGGCAGAGGTGCCGTGGTCTGAAGGAGGGACCCCCGAAGGAGCCGAGCCAGTTGGCACTGGGGCGAAGCGAAGGGCCCCACGCAATGCAAGGGATTCGCCGACGTCCCAGAAGGGGAAGGAGGAGGAGACGCCAACGAGGCCTGCAAAGCCGCTGTATATGTCTCCATCTGGGTTCTCGACGCCCCCCTCACCGGGAAACGGTGGATAGGAGAACGACACGCGGGCCGCATCACCAGCGGAGAGCCCACGCCCCCGGCAGGCCGAACACCAGCCCCCGGGGACAAGCTGCGACACTTATCCACCGGGGAGCGACGCTCGTGCGACATCGGAGAGGGTTGAGGATGCTGATGAGGACGGCCGCTTCTGAAACCGTCTGCGGAGGCTGATCGAGGGGATGAAGCCGATCTTGAGAGATGCTGCCGAGAGTAGTTGCTTCCAGCGCTCCAGCCGCGACTTCTGCTTTAACAGTTGGCACGCCTCACAATCAGTGGTGCTGTGATCTTCCCCTAACTCCACATGCATCCTCAGCCTCCTCAAGCATTTTATTCATTCATTTGTATTTCTTTTTTCCTGTCATGGGGCTGACTGCTCAGATATCCTTACAAGTAGGATCTTTTGAATTCTGCATGAACCGATTTACTAATGTTCCTAGTTGAAAATGTCATTTAGAAGTTAAATATATGTTTCTGATGTGAGGTAGGGTGGGTATGTGTGAGAATGCGTGCGAGAGAGAGTGTGTGTGTCTGTATCTGTCTGTCTATGTCTGAGTGTGTGTGAGTACTTGAGCGTGGGGAGCCGGCTCTCACTATACTATACCAAAAAGAGGTATAGTGTGCAGAGAGTCCAGAGGATCACCCAGAGATTTTACAGAGGCTAAAGTAGATCATATTGTCTCTCCTTAAGGATGAATACAGGTACTTGGCCCGTGATAATGCTAAAAGACAATTGGCCAATACCCAGAGTAGAATATATGAGCATGGTGATAAGGCGGGGAAGCTGATTGCTTGGTTGGAGAGAGGGGATTGGGCGTCCCGGCTAGTTCTGGTGCTGAGGTCCCCCGGGGCTGACAGGGTCACTGACCTGCAAGAAATTGTGGCGGTCTTCGGCAGATATTATGAGAAGGTCTACGCGGCCGAGTGTCCTTATTCGGAGGCCGAGAAAGCAGATATGATTAGGGATATCCCGATGCCTATTCTTTCAGACGACGACAGGGGATTCCTCGATTCTCCCCTCACCAATGATGAGGTGGCGCAGGCGATCAGGGGGGGTTCGTTCAGGTAAAGCGTCAGGCCCGAATGGGCTTCCTATTGAGCTTTACAAAGTCAATGCGAATAAGCTGGCTCCCTTTGTCAAGGGTATGTTTGTGGAGAGTAGGGGGAGAGGACGGCTTCCATATGATCAGCGTGTGGCGAATATTATTGTCCTCCATAAGGAGGGTAAGCCGAGGACTGAGTGTTCATCCTACAGGCCGATCTCTTTGTTGAATGCCGAACCTAAAATTTTGGCGAAGTTGTTGGCAAACCGCCTGGTTAAGGTGATTACTACACTGGTGCATCCCGACCAATCGGGTTTTATGCCCCGCCGTAACACAGCTCTCAACTTGCGCAGGTTACACGGGGTAATTGGTGGGGCTTCGCAGATACACGGGCCGACAATATTGCTCTCTTTGGATGCCACTGTGGCCTTCGACAGGGTGGAGTGGCCTTATCTGTTTGCTGCCCTTGGTAAGTTGGGGATAGGCCCGGAGTTCATTTCTTGGGTTCGCCTCCTGTATTCTGGTCCACTGGCCCAAGTAGTCATCAATAATCACACGTCGTCAGATTTCGTGTTGGTGAGAGGCACCAGGCAGGGCTGTCCTCTCTCCCTGTTGCTTTTTGCACTGGCGCTTGAGTCGCTAGCGGCCTGGGTTCGTTGGGATAGGTCGATCAGGGGGCTCCGATGGACGCCAGACTGGGAGGACAAGATATCTCTCTATGCAGATGATATTCTTTTGTATTTGTCCTCTCCTCGAGCTTCGCTTTTGGCATTTCTGGATGTCCTGGAGGTTTTCAGTAGGTACTCAGGCTTTTCTATTAATTGGACGAAGTTGGTCCTGTTTGTATTGAGCGGTGATCCCCCGGAGGTCCCCCCGCGCTGTCCGGTTAAGTTGGAGGTCGCGGGTTTTAAATATCTAGGCATTTTTATATCCTTGGACCCCCGTAGCAGGTACTCTAATAACCTGTTGCCTCCGTTGGTTCGGCTCAGGCGTGATGTGGAACGCTGGAGGTCACTTCCTCTTTCCCTTCTTGGCCGAGCTGTTTTGTTCAAAATGATGGCTCTTCCTCATTTTCTTTATGCACTCCAGAATTCTATGGACCCGGTTCCGTAGTCGTACTTTAAGGAGGTCGAATCTCTCCAGAGACAACTTCTCTGGGAGGGGAGGCCCCGAATTGCGTATGCGAAATTGACGCTGCCGTGGTATAATGGCGGGATTGGCCTGCCCAATATCAGGAAGTATTATTGGGCGTCACAGCTGGTGGCGGTTAACCAGGCTGTGTATGGCTCGCCACTAGACCCCGGCTACATTATGGACCGTGGCCAGATTCCTGGAGGGGACTTTACTAGGGCGCTGTATGCTAGGCGGGGACGTTTTCCGATGGTGGGACCAACGGCGGTGGCTGTTGGGGTCTGGCATGAGGCTAACCGCTCCCTTGAGTGGGAGGGGAAGATCACGTTGGCAACACCCCTCTGGAACTCGGAACGTTTGGGCAGCCTATGGAAATCAAAGGGTTTCGATAAATGGGACCTAATTGGGATCTCCTGAGTTGGTGATCGATGGGGAAAGGATGGTATCCTCCCATTTGAGACCCTGCAGAAACGATATCAGATGCACGGGAGCGAGAGGTTTCGCTATCTTCAGATTAGGCATGCGCTGCTAGCTAATATCCCCCTTGGCGTGGCGCCTCCGGAGGCCTCCCCGCTGGAGGATCATGTACTAGATGGTCATCTTCCGACGAAAACGATTTCTCTGATCTACAAAAAACTAATTAACCATGCGGAGGATCCCTTGGTGGCCCTGAGAGACCAGTGGACGGCGGATGGTTTGCTCCTGGATGAGGAGGACTGGAGGGAGGCAGTGGCCTCTCCGAGGGTCGTTGCCATTCAGATGAGGCTTCGGCTGGTTCAATTAAAGATTCTCCATCGCTGTTACGTGACCGGCCCCCGGTTGGTAAGAATGGGTTTGGCAGTGAGTGGCGAGTGCAGGTGAGGGGGTGGTGAGTCAGGAACTTTTTTTCATGTATTGTGGGATTGTGCTCTCATTCAGGGGTATTGGTCAGCTATTCATGCCAAGGTGAGGGAGGTGTGGGGAGTGGGGTTTGAGTTGGCAGCGAGGCGTTGCATCCTGAATGTCTGGGACCCGACTGATTTTACGTCTTATGGAAAGACGTGGGCCACACTGGCTTGTAGTATTGCGAAGCGTAATATAGCTCAGCTGTGGGGGGCGGTTCAGAAACCAACAGTCAGGAAATGGATGGATGATTTGGATTGGTGCATGTTCAGAGAGCGGGCTGTGGATGTGGCACGGGGTAGGCCCCAGAAATGGGGGAAGATTTGGGGGCCCTGGAATGCTTACAGGGGTGAAATATGCACTCCCCCGGTGGCCATGGAAGACCCGGAGGTGCTGGTGGATCCCTGATCCCGAATATAAATCTTATTGTTGATCCTTATGGAACGAGAAGATGTGAACAGATTTGTAATGCAGATTGCGGCACAGTGCATTTATTGTAAGTGTATTATTTTTGTTTGTGTTTAATAAAAAGAATTTTTTTTAAAAATAACATCTGCGACAAAGTGCCCTCTTGTGGTGCTCGCCAGGCATTGTAGTGGTGGTGAGGAGTATAGCCCAATGATGAAGCATGTCACCTTCAGGTGAGTAAACGCAACTTGTCTTAAAAGCACATGCTTCCTAGGGTGTCTGCGTTCAGTTACGGATAATGTCTCTGGAACGAACCTCCGGAACAGTATACTGTAATTTGACTGTTTTATTTTAACAAATGTACATAGCAGATATTGGCCCTTCCTTGTTTCACAAAAATGATCGGATACCTGCCTCCGAGCGCACTTCTTACAGACGAGTATGGGGTTATCATGTTGCTGCTACAAGCTCCTTACCTGTGCGAGTTATCAGGATCGATGCAGGGAGCAGACCCAAACTAGCCACACATGGAGATCAATGACAAATACTGAAGAATTAACCGAGCTTCCAAGCTGGTGACCATTACATAATTGACCTTGAAAATAAAAGACACGTTTTTAGTATTCTGGTGACTCATGACCATAAAAAACAAAGGTTATAAATTCAATATTGTGTCAAATACTTAAAAAATGGAACTGGGTGTGCTGAATCGGATGTTGTCCCAGGTCATGTGTGACACCTTCCACCACTATTGCTTATGTGAGTTGTATTTTTTATTTATTTATTTATTTATTTATTTAAAAAAAAGTTTTATATAGCGCTGGCTAAACCCGGAGGTATCAGAGTGCTTTACATGAGCATCAGATCATAGTTACAGGTTACATCATTACAAAGGTTACACAGTTCTTAGAGAATGGCAACATAGTTACATGTAAGGTCGAGATAAACAATAAGCACAAATACGTAAGGGGAAAAGCAGGCAAGGTGAGAGATTACGGGGAGGGGTGGGTTGGAGCACGGGAAGTAGACAGATAATGAGGACGGGAAAGGGGAGGGGTGGGTGAGAGACACAGCATGGGAAGAGGAGAGGAAGGGTGTTGGGGACACAAACCGGTGGACGAGTCAAGGCAACGTCCAAAGTCCAGTAAGGTGTGATCCCAGGGCAGACAAGGGGAGAGATTCAGGGGAGAGAGGATAGGAGCTAGGGAAGAGACAATAAGGAGAGACGAAAAGAAGTCTGCCTAAAGACCGACTGGGTAGGTGACGACCAAGGAGGGAATCCACGGCCCATCTCCTCTATAGCTAAACCAAGTAGCTCCATCGGGCGTCAGACAAAATAGTTCAGTCTCAATACATTGAGAGAGGAGGGAAGGAGAGACATAAATAGAGGGAGGATGCGGTAGGAGACGACAGGAGAGACGAAAGGTAGTGTAACTATGTGGTTCAACAATAAACCAGAAAAGATCAACAAGTAAACATTATATCAAACAATCAGCAATACAATTAGGGGAGGAGAGAAAGGAGAGAGAAAGTAGTGGGGGGTAGAGGAGGAGGGAAAGTGAGGATAAGGGAAGAGACAACCGTAGAGATGAAAGGAAGTCTGTCTAAAAACCGACTGGGTAGGTGACGACCAAGGAGGGAATCCACGGCTCATCTCCCCTATAGCTAAAACCAGGTAGCTCCATCGGGCATCAGACAAAATAGTTCAGTCTCAGGTGGCGAGGGAAGAGGTTCACAGAAAAACAGGGTGGGGACAAAGGACAGGCGCAAGCGAGGGCAGAGGACAGAAGCTGGAAAGAGTAGGAGCGGAGGGGGGGAAGGTTGGGGGAAGTGGGAGCACATATTTCAGCAGCCGCAGGTTCATTTCTTTTATATAGCGCTGGCTAGACCCGGAGGTATCAGAGCGCTTTACATGAGAGTCAACAATGTAACAGAAAAAGTTCAACAATCACACAAACCATTCAAAACATAAGCAATACAATTAGGAGAAGAGAGAGGAGAGAGAAAAGTAGTGGAGGGGGCAGGGGAGGTGAGAAAGGGATGATAAGGAAAGAGACAATAAGGAGAGACGAAAAGAAGTCTGTCAAAAGACCGACTGGGTAGGTGACGACCAAGGAGGGAATCGAACACGGCCCATCTCCCCTATAGCTAAACCAAGTAGCTCCATCGGGCATCAGACAAAATAGTTCAGTCTCAAATAAATTGAGAGCGGAGAGAAGGAGAGATATAGATAGAGGGAGGATGCTGGAGGACCCGACAGGCGAGAAGAAAGGAGGTGCAAAAATATACCAGAAAAAGATCAACAAGTAAACATAATATCAAACAATCAGCAATACATTAGGAGAAGAGAGAAAGGAGAGAGAAAGTAGTGGGGGGTAGGAGAGGTGAGAAAGTGAGGTATGTAGTGCGCTATACAAATTTTATGACTTGACTTATGACTTGACTAGAGACGAAAGGAAGTCTGTCTAAGGACCGACTGGGTAGGTGACGACCAAGGAGCGATGTTGGTTAAAATCAGAGGCCTGACGGAGATGAAGCATGACATGGCTCACTTAGCAGTGAGATGAATGACAGTTCCCCAGCCCTTCCGAACTTTGACCTACAGAGGCTCGTTGGCCATTCATATTTTTTTGCAACGACAAAGAAACTTATATTGCAGCTTGTGTCAACTGAAGAGATTAAACGTCTGGGCGTGTTTCATTAACTACTGACAAACATGGACAATCAAGAACATGAGTTTCTGGAAAACTATCAAGCACCCAATCAGAATCAGCCACCTTCACACTCAGGAATTCTTGAGGCTTTGGAGAGGGTGAATTGCTTATGGTATAAGAGGAACACTACATCGACTCAAAGCTCACTTCTCAGGGATGTACTGAACTGCCAGCCTCATGGCACACTTAGCCAGCTTTTCACCTCCTCCTCCTCAAACTGTTGACCAGCTATCAGGGCAAATGAGCCTGCAGCAAAGCATCGCTGGCTTGGTTCCACACCAGACCAGGCAAGGTGGTCAACTCCATACTCCTCCAAGTCAGCAAGCACTCTGGTCGAGCCAGTCCTAACCCACATGAATGTTCCCTATCACAACTATTTTAATGGTACTAAGTTATGTTTCTGCCAAATGATTGAGTCAAAAATTGAAAGGTTTTACTATGAAGAGCTGAAAGAGAAATCATGAAGTTTTTCAATATTTCTGAGTCTGCAACAGTACACAGGAGCATTATTTCTCTGCAGCAGCAAATCATGTATGTGCCCTGTAGAAAGCATGTTTGAATGAAACATTGAATGCATTGCAGCCAAAAATCCATGCAACAACATAGAGTGCAAGATATTTTGTGTTATTATTCCAGCAGAACGAAATGCCATTCCTAATGTGTACGTAATTTTAAAGACAACCCCAGATAAATGTAGGGTCAGTGTTGTTCTTCTGCCTGTTAAAAGGCTATCTCCATTAATGTGCCAGGAAATAAAACACTATGAGAAATCCTACTCTATGGCAGGGTGCTGCCTGCTACTATATTGCAGGTTACTTCCAACATAATCTGATTTATACATACATACTCCAGGGTGCTGCCAGCTATCGGGTCTGCACACAGCAGACTGGAGCCACTCAGGAAGGAGGTAGGCTCTACATTTCATCTTAAGACCTTAGGTTACATTCACAGCCTGATGGGTCTGGAGAACTTTTTTCCTCGCTCTAACTGCGCCGAGCAGATGGACTTAGCCCAACATAGGCTGTGCTGTGTGCTGGGTGATGCCTGGCATCTTATTTTCGTTGGCGGGAGGATGAAGCTCTGATAGGAGCTACTACAAGAAGAGCAGAGAAACAGGACCACAGATCGCCACAGAGCGACAACTGCCCAGAAGCTGAAGAAAGAACTGTGAAACAGCAAACCTCCTCCACCCTGGAGATTCTCCAGGGTAAGCAAATGATGGTAATGACATGGAAACTGCAGCATTAAGGTCACACACAACAACATTGTTCCCTTTAAACCACAGGTAACAGCCTACAAGAAAAAAATAAACAAAAAGCAACAAAACTAGAAAATGCATTTCTAAATACTACAAAAGAGTTAATACAAATGAACAATATTAAACTTTGTTGATACCTTAGTAATGTGCTCACTTCTTGGCTTCACTCCATCTGCAGTGATAACGCTCTGAAAGGAGAAAATACTGCTGTGAGTCTCAGAGTCTTCAGTGTTACTGGTCTCAGTCACGAAGACTGTGGTGTCAGAAGATAACTTTCTCTTATTTGGCTTTATAGTTCCACCAGTCACGCCATCGCTTTTAGCAGACACGCTACTGTCAGCGGCATCATAACTTCAGGCAGATCAGCAGAGCGGATATCACCACTCACATTGGGTGAACAGACTCGTCTCTGCTACATACATCCACTCTGTTCTCAAATTTGCTTGGGGCTGTCAAAATACAAAGAGCTGCAATATATTCTTCACACTTTCCTGACTACCTTGTTTTAAAAGGGTGTGACATTCAAGCGTGATTCTTGGTTCATCTGCAAGCTGAATATTTTGTAGAGGTTCTATTGCCACACAATACTAGTCCCACATTCCAGTTTGTCCACAGGGTGTTTCAACCCTGGTAGGTTATGAACTGCCTGTTTTGCAGATAATTTCAGATAGTTTCTGGAAGAAACTGAATTATTATTTGTTGTAGATGAGGAACAATCACAACCATTGTCAGAGTGAACTTTCAAAGCCGTTCAATTAATCTAGGATCAACCCCCTGGTACCTAAGCACCGAACAGGCAGGCTTAACTTAAGGTAATATGTAAAATATTTATGCAGAAACCAAAAAAGTAAAAGTCAAAATGCAAAACAATAAAAAACCCAAACGGAAATAGAAAAATTTAAGTAAAATGTATTGAACAAAATGACACTAAAATGACAAAATCCATTAAGGGGAATGAGATATGAACTGTAACGCTGTAAGAATCACAAGGGGCCAATGGATGAGGGGCCCGGCCATGGATTAGTCACTCTGGAGTTGACTGCCAAGTCAGAGGAAACCGGAGGCCATGGCCTGCAAGCACAAAGTGCAGGAATTAGAATTAGTGGTCCAAGAAGACATCTAGTGCTCCAGGCTCAGATAGGGCTGCTGGCCTACAGGGGGATTTACGACAGGTTCGGGCGCAAAGTACTTAGACTATTGAGAACAAGCAGCAGATGCCCAGCAGGGCAATAGCAGATGGTCGATGGCAGCAAGGCCCAGGCGAGACTGAAAGGGAGTGACACCTCTGGCCCTTACCATCATGCAACAGTGTATTGGAGCTCAGCGGGAGGAAAAAACCCGATGAAAGCCACCCACTGGGGCTGGGACCCCCACAACAAGGCAGGCCGGTCTGGTGGTGTGGTAAGAGATATAGCAGCCATGTCCTCAGAGAGAAGCAAGAAGGATCAGAATCTAAAAAAATATGCTGACCAAGCTCCTGATGACCGGCAGAGGAGAAGGGAGGATCTCCCCAATGACACAAATTAGCCAAGATGCAGACACCTCTGAAGCCCCAGTTACCCGCGCCTTTTTAGAGTCGCTATTTGGTGCATTACGAGGCGACTTGCAGATGCTGAAAAGGGACATAGCGGGGGAGATGAAGGAGATAACCGATGGAGGCCACACGTTACCAAACGGCATCAACGTCCCGCCTTATGACAAGGCCGGACGTCGATGCCATTGGGGACCGCGTGGCCTCCATTGAGGATCAGGAGCAAGCCCGGGAAGAGGAGATGGAGCATCTACAGCAAGAGACACTCGGGCTCAAGGCTCAACATAGCGATCTCCAGGCACACACAGAAGACCTGGAGAATCTGTCTTGGCGAAACAACATCCGCGTTAAGGGAGTTCCCCCTAAAGAAGAAGGGCCAGACATCACACAAGACCTGCAGGGTCTCTTCAGGAACATACTGGGTGCCCCCACCGGATATGTTGGCTTACATTCCAGACTTTCAACTAAAAGAGTGAATACTACGTGCTGCCAGGGACAAGCAACACTAAGATATTAGGCCGACTCCATAGCTTTGTACCAGGACCTGGCTCTAATACCCCTTCAAAAGTGTTGGGTGTTCCGAGTGGCAACCACGCGTCTTCGAAATCAAGGAATACTGTATTCTTTGGGTCACCCTTTCCGGCTGATTTTCATATGGCAGGGCAAACTCCTCCAGCTCAGATCCATGCAGGACACTTGCCAGGTGCTGGGCATCGAGAATCCAATCCAGGAGGAGACAGAGGGCCCACAGACCAAAACTCCTCGAGAAAGATGGCATAAGCTCTACAGGAGGCGTAGCACAGAGCGAGCGACGAGACCGGACCCCAAGACCATGGCACAAGAAAGACTGGTAGTGCTGGAGACATTGTCGAAGGAGACATTCTCTCATGATGACACCGTGAACGACTGAGGGATAGATAAGTGACATTTGTAAGGCTGGGTGGGCGGCGAAGAAGTCTGCGGGGAGCGTAGAGACACGGGGAGTGTAGAGACACGGGGAACTGGCCACACACGTTCCCAACTATTCCGACTTCCAAGGACGCACACGCATGAAAGGCGGGCCCTGGACAATTTGAGGTTAATGGGTTTCTAAGTTGGGGTTAGGGAGGGGAGGGTGGAGAACGGGTATGCAGGTTAAAGGCATTGAAGAGAGGATCAAAGTGCAATGAAGGCCAGGCAGACGTTGGGAGCTCAGGGGGAAGAGGGATCACAGGGACCCAAATACTGGCCAAAGCTAGTGCACTCACTATGACACACTATTTCCCAGCCCACACTGAAAATTCTCACTCTCAATGCGAGAGGTCTCAACAATCCAAATAAAAGGAGGTCCATCCTTTTCTACCTGGATAACATGGAGGCAGATGTGTGCCTCCTCCAGGAGACACAGCTCCTCTCCAAAGATTGGCACAGGAACTATCTTGCTGGTTCTGGGAATTGGCTGAACCACAAGAGTCAAAAAGAGGAACTATCTTGTGTAAAACAGAGACCATCTGCTCTCTGGCTTGCAGTCAAGGACAAGTGGATGAGAGCAGCAGATCAGCACAGGAGAAGAGAACAGGGAGTTAGAGAAGGAGTTGGGTGGAAGAGAGCAGCAGATCAGCACAGCAGAAGAGAACAGGGGGTTAAAGAAGGAGGTGGGGTGGAAGAGAGCAGCAGAACAGCACAGGAGAAGAGAACAGGGAGGCAGAGAAGGAGGCGGGTTGAAGAGAGCAGCAGATCAGCTCTGGAGAAGAGAAGTGAACAGGGAGTTTGAGAAGGAGGTGGGTGGAAGAGAGCAGCATAACAGCACAGCAGAAGAGAACATGTAGTTAAAGAAGGAGGCGGGTGGAAGAGAGCAGCAGATCAGCATAGGAGAAGAGAACAGGGAGTTAGAGAAAGAGGCGGTGGAAGAGAACAGCAGATTAGCGCCGGAGAAGAAAACAGGGAGTTAAGGAAGGAGGCAGGGTGGAAGAGAGCAGCAGATCAGCACAGGCGAAGAGAAGAGAACAGGGAGTTAGAGAAGGAGGCAGGGTGGAAGAGAGCAGCGGAGGGCATGAGGGTGGTAGAGTGGTAGAGTGAGGGCGGTATAGTGAGGGTGGTAGAGTGAGGGCGGTAGAGTGTGGGCGGTAGAGTGGTAGAGAGGGCGTGAGGGCGGTAGAGTGGTAGAGTGAGGGCGGTAGAGTGGTAGAGTGAGGGCAGTAGAGTGGTAGAGTGAGGGCAGTAGAGTGAGGGCGTGAGGGTGGTAGAGCGAGGGCGGTATAGTGAGGGCAGAGTGAAGGCCGTAGAGTGGTAGAGAGGGTGGTAGAGTGAGGGCGGTAGAGTGGTAGAGTGAGGGCAGTAGAGTGAGGGTGGTAGAGTGGTAGAGTGAGGGCGGTAGAGGGGTAGAGTGAGGGCGGTAGAGGGGTAGAGTGAGGGCAGTAGAGTGAGGGTGGTAGAGTGAGGTCAGTAGAGTGGTAGAGTGAGGGCAGTAGAGTGAGGGTGGTAGAGTGAGGGCGGTAGAGTGGTACAGTGAGGGTGGTAGTGTGAGGGCGGTAGAGTGGTAGAGTGAGGGCGGTAGAGTGAAGGCGGTAGACTGAGGGCGGTAGAGTGGTAGAGTGAGGGCAGTAGAGTGGTAGAGTGAGGGCAGTAGAGTGAAGGCGGTAGAGTGAGGGCAGTAGAGTGGTAGACTGAGGGTGGTAGAGTGAAGGCGGTAGAGTGAGGGCAGTAGAATGGTAGTGAGGGCGGTAGAGTGGTAGAGTGAGGGCGGTAGAGTGGTAGAGTGAGGGTGGTAGAGTGAAGGCGGTAGAGTGAGGGCAGTAGAGTGGTAGAGTGAGGGCAGTAGAGTGGTAGAGTGAGGGCGGTTGAGTGAGGGCGGTAGGGCGGTAGAGTGAGGGCGGTATAGTGGTAGAGTGAGGGCAGTAGAGTGGTATAGTGAGGGCAGTAGAGAGGTAGTGCGAGGGCGGTAGAGTGGTAGAGTGAGGGCGGTAGAGTGGTAGAGTGAGGGCAGTAGAGTGGTAGAGTGAGGGGGGTAGAGTGAGGGCAGTAGATTGGTAGAGTCAGAGGTGTTGGTAGGGGTACCTGTCAGACAGTGCTTTATGAGTTGAATATGCGCTGAGATGGTTTCCTGAGGTGGGAAAGCTGGTATGTGTAAAGCAGTGTCCCCAGAGGTGGTAATGGGGCACGTGCAAAGCAAAGCTTCCAGAGTGACATTTGTGATTAAGTTGTCCCCTTCTTCACATTACATAGTGCTTCGCTTAACATTTTTGTCTCTTGTGGTACAGGATGAATTAATGAAAAGAAACCGTGAATTGGAGCACCTCCATCGTAGCAAAATGTCAAAAATAAAACTCAGGAGATTAACAACATCCACGAAACCAACAGAGTCCTGAGAGGTTGGAGAAGTTTTTGAAAAGAAATGAAATGTGAATAAACAAGGGAGGGTCAGTAGTGTGTTGACGAAGGAGAAGAGAAGTGGGGGCAGAGCGTTGAGTAGGGCTAGCAGCAGTGCGAGGAGGAAGGGGAGCAGTAGCACATGGAGGAAAGGGGAAAAGCATTGCCACTAGGTGTTGGAGAGCAACAAAGGAGACGGTGGGGGGAACAATGGTTAGTCGGCGGGTGAGGAAGCAACCGTGGTGCTTGAGACTGACCAGCTGCACGAAGAGGAAGAACGTATTCGCAGAACTTTAAAAACCGTAACATGCTCCTTGGAAAATGCATTTACAGTGAAGAAATTTGTGAACGTGTTTGGGTTAAGTTTTAAGTGAATTTTACGTTCCCTACAGTAAAGTTACTGACCTTGTAGAATATAAGAGATCCAGACTGCAGAAAGAAATAAAACAAACAAGTGGGGGGCTGCTGGTGGACACTCATGGAGTGCTTAAACAACAAAAAAAAGTGCTTGGCTCGGCGCAGCCTGCAGTGGCCCGGAGAGGACAAGTAGTTCACGCAATCTGAACACATACAATATTAAATGTACAAAAGCAGCATGTGTCAGTGTTCATACAACAAAAAAAGTGCTTGGCGCGGCGCATCCTGCAGTGGCCTACAGTGGCCCGGAGAGGACAAGTAGTTAACGCAATCTGAACACATACAATATTAAATGTACAAAAGCAGCATGTGTCAGTGTTCATACAGCGTGCTCAGCTGGCTACTGCATGCAAATGAGATATGCGTCACTGTTTCCCTTAACAGATCAAGAACATCGCCGAAAGAAAAAACAAGAAAGGCCAGAGCTGCACAAAAAAGCGAGTCTAACAGAAGGCAGAAGGGCAGAAAAACGGGAAAAAACGAGTCTAATAGGGGCAGAAAGGCACAAAAAGCTAGACTAACAGGGGCAGAAAAACGCAAAATGAAAGCCTTTGATGCAGCAGGGGGCGGAGCGGATCCCTTTGAAGTGAAGCTGCTGGCGGCACCACGCTGGGGAAGCAACAGATGGCTGGCTTTGATGTGGTGATGCCAGGCAGGCAGGCAGGCGGATAGAAGCGCGTGCACTGGACGCATGCACTTCTGGAAAGCCGCATTTTTGAGAGCTTAGTTTAGCTCTTAGTTTAGCCCCAATAGTCTCTTCCTATTCATTCCTTGCAGAATGGAATAGGACGAGACCTAAAAATCATTTGTTTCAAAAAGCTTTACATTTAAAATGCGATTGACTTAGAAGCATTCAGAGTAATTTTAAAAGCAATACATTCAATCGATCAAAATACTCTGGCTTAAAAAGACTGTGCAAACAAGCAAGTTCTCAGTTAGTATTCTCTGGTACCGTGGGTCTGACCTGTGTCAGTTTCTCTGATTCTTCCTGTTTCTCTTGTTAAGCCATGGCAGCTTCTTGAGCTGTGCAGGGTGTGGGCATCTTGAAGGGCAGCCCCAGCTCTACCTCTCCCAATCCCCCCAATGAACGCGCTACGGCTTAGCAAGAGAAACAGGAAGAATCTGATCTGAGCCTCTTGTCACCATACATTAGGAATAAACAGACTTGCTGAATAAATGTTGAAAAAATGTAACAGACTCACTCAGTAACTCGAATGACTCAGCGAGCCTGTCTGCTCTGACACTTCTGGAAAGTTAGGGAAGGATTAGCAGAATGAGCAGCTTCTACTCCCATGGGACCACCGAGAGCAAAGGAGATACAGTGGCCCCGGCTCAACCCCGACCCCTTTTTGAAGAATATTGAAATACACATGTCGCTGGGGCGGTTGACAGGGAGGATCTAGATCAGTGATACTCAAAGAATGGCCCGGGGGCCGCATAAGGCCCTCCAGGTCTTTACATGCGGACGCCTGGGCAGCACCAGCACTGGGCTGCCGTTTACTCGACTCAGCACTAACATGAAAAAAAAAACGTATGTATACAGCAAACACTTCTTTAAAGGTTAATTGCAGTTAGGAAAAGGAGGTAACTAGGCCTTTAACTTTAGGAACACCTTCATTCTGGCATCAGTGCGGGCCTCAGTCACACCATAGACCAAACTTTGAGGCCCCCGGGAAAATGTTTGTGAGTACCTGAGACCTAGATCAACAAAAGACGGAAGTAGTTAGACAGGAGGACGAAACAGAAGCTTGCATCTCTAAAAGGCACAAACAGGAACCAATGAAAACAAGCATTGTCATAGCCAATAGGTTGCACCTTTGGGACCTTATATTTGTTTAGCCATGCAACAGTTGATGTTGTTTCACCAAGGATATTGTGCTGGATAACTAAACACTTATAAGGTCCCAGAGGAGAGACCTACTGGCTATGCCAATGCTTGTTTACCTGATGGGCATTGGCTGACCGCTACCTGGTTACTGAGGCCCTAGTGAGGTTGAGGCATATTAGGGGGAGTTTTAGCCACATCAGATGATGCTGTGCAGGCCCAGGCCCAGGTACAATGAGGCGCAGTCGCTGCTGCCTGGAAGTGTGTTCTTTCACTTTCAATTGACGGGGCTGCCCCCCTTTACTCTGGTGAAAGCCAAAAACGGAATTCAAGTCGATCTTCTCCAGTCCTGTCAAGTATCACGCATCACATGTGACAATCACGCATTTCAGAGTGGTGTTCCGCAACACCGCACTGAAATCATTGTCACGCATTTACAGCTCGCCAGCTGTGTGCCACCGGCGGCGCCTGTGCACGCACCTGTGCGCCGGCTCTGCTTCTCTGAGAGAGGTGGTGCCAGCCAGCAGCTGCTTGCTGGGCTCTGAGTCAGAGTTCATAAATAGTTAAAGAAGATCCACTGACTGCTCTCAGCTCTGGGGCAGCTGCGAGCGCCACAATGTATCTGCCCAGGCAGCTTGTGCAGTCTCGTGCCTGGCTCCAGGCAGGCTGCATTGTAATTATCTCCTGCGGCGCCCCGCGGCTAAACGGACACACAGTGCGCTGCCAATTACCGGGGGCGGGGCCTACCCTCAGCAGTCGTTGCTCCTGGCTGTCAATCACACTGCGGCACTGTGGGGGGCGGCCGGGATAATTATCCAGATGTGACCGCCGTAGTCCCAGTGGTTGCTCCTGCTGTGGAATATCCAGATGTGACATGCTCTCTGCCTCGGCTCCCTCACGTCCTGGGACACAGGAGGAAGGAAGTGAGGTTGGTCAGAAGTGGCAGGGGACTCGAATCTGAGTCGAGTGAATCCTGCAGTGTCTGCGCATATTTGTTTGCAATGGTAGGTGACCGTAGAGCCTGAGGAAGAATGGACTTGAATCTGAGTCGAGTGAATCCTGTAGGGTCTGCGCATATTTGTTTGCAATGGTAGGGGACCGTAGAGCCTGAGGAGGAATGGACTCGAATCTGAGGCGAGTGAATCCTGCAGGGTCTGCGCATATTTGTTTGCAATGGTAGGTGACCGTACAGCCTGAGGAGGAATGGACTTGAATCTGAGTCGAGTGAATCCTGCAGCGTCTGTGCATATTTGTTTGCAATGGTAGGTGACCGTAGAGCCTGAGGAAGAATGGACTCGAATCTGAGGCGAGTTAATCCTGCAGGGTCTGCGCATATTTGTTTGCAATGGTAGGGGACCGTAGAGCCTGAGGAGGAATGGACTCGAATCTGAGTCGAGTGAATCCTGCAGCGTCTGCGCATATTTGTTTGCAATGGTAGGTGACCGTAGAGCCTGAGGAGGAATGGACTCGAATCTGAGTTGAGTGAATCCTTCAGTGTCTGCGCATATTTGTTTGCAATGGTAGGGGACCGTAGAGCCTGAGGAGGAATGGACTCGAATCTGAGGCGAGTGAATCCTGCAGGGTCTGCGCATTTTTGTTTGCAATGGTAGGGGACTGTAGAGCCTGAGGAGGAATGGACTCGAATCTGAGGCGAGTGAATCCTGCAGTGTCTGTGCATATTTGTTTGCAATGGTAGGTGACCGTAGAGCCTGAGGAGGAATGGACTCGATTCTGAGTCGAGTGAATCCTGCAGTGTCTGTGCATATTTGTTTGCAATGGTAGGTGACCGTAGAGCCTGAGGAGGAATAGACTCGAATCTGAGTCGAGTGAATCCTGCAGCGTCTGAGCATATTTGTTTGCAATGGTAGGGGACCGTAGAGCCTGAGGAGGAATGGACTCGAATCTGAGGCGAGTGAATCCTGCAGCGTCTGCACATATTTGTTTGCAATGGTAGGGGACCGTAGAGCCTGAGGAGGAATGGACTCGAATCTGAGTCGAGTGAATCCTGCAGGGTCTGCGCATATTTGTTTGCAATGGTAGGTGACCGTAGAGCCTGAGGAGGAATGTACCGTTTTTTTTGGGCCGGTGGCTGTATTACATTCAAAATAAGGTTGACTTGTTCTAACAGCTTGTAAGTGAACGCAGTGCATGGTCTCGTACGTTTTTTGCAAACTGCATTAGGACTAAGCATGGCAGTTATTGTGTGTTTTTTTGCAGGTGTAGAAAGTATTGTTGCTTTTTATATTTGTATGTTACGACGTTGTGATCGGTTGCACGTTGTTGGTAGTGTCTCACAGAGAGCAGTTAATAAAAGCAGATTCGCTGCATTTACCTAATAGGCGTTGACCATATTTAATTGCACTTACACGTCTATCAGTTAGCCTCAAAGATCCCCGTTTTTTTCGTTGCATTCTTTCTCTTCACGGAACTAATGAGCATCACCAGGCTCTAGATGGGAGAGGGAGCTGATGTGGCTCATTTGCTGTGGTAGTTGTTGACCCAAGCTCTGGCTTTGGTCAACCACCGCAGCTGTTCAATGTGGCTGCTTAGAAAATAAACACACTGCACCCAAATACCTTAACTGTAAAGTAGTGTTTAAGACGTTTTTCATCTGTGACAAACACTTGCTCTAATATATATGATTACGAATTCAGCTTTAAGAGTTTACCCACAGGTGTGTATGTATGATTGTGTGTATATCTATCTCCTACTGGCGGTCGCAAATAAGTTAACTGTGTAGCTTCGGTGAGCCGGACCATTACACTGTGGCTGCTCACTTTACTGGTGTGACATTTTAAAGTATTACTGCCTGCCGTGCTGTGATCGCTGTGTGTGTGTCGCAGCCTCTCATGAGGCTTGCCCAGAAATCAGGCTTCCATGCCACTACTGACTGCGTCGGCCAGAGTCCTAAAGTCAGCTGAGCTCTGTGTTAAGGCCTCTCACATCCTGTTGTATAGTCCTGTGATTCGGCCGTCTAAACACAAGTCCTTGCTCTTGTTTGCTGGTAATTCTTAGCGGAGCCATGTGAGTCCTGCTTTCTAGATGTCCGCATTTTATTGTTTTCTAGTGGTGATGTCTGAGGCTGGTATTAGTAGTTACTTCACAAGCCATACATTAATCCTGCTTACAGCATTCGCCTATGAATAAGGTTGCCAATGCAGTGGCAGCCTTACTAACTCTGTTGCTCACCCCACTCCAAGTGACCTGTCATGTACAACAAACACCACCCGATAAAAGTGTTTTGTTTTATACTCCTTGTTTCACCATGCTCCTTATCTTTTATTTTGGCATTTTTTCCGCCTTTTTATCCTTATTCGCCTTATGTGCCATCCAAAATTCACAAGTTTATTATATGATCAGCATTGTACAAGAGAAGCAATGCAATACAAATGGTAATACAATAAAACACATACTTCCTATCACTTTTATGAAATATGTAAATAAAGAAGACTCGGTGTCAAGAACAGGAGAATGGTCACGGTCTTCAATGCTATGTCATGTGAAGTGATGCCCGCCGTCTTTCATAGCAGCCAAGCTTATGTGTGACATTTTGATAATTTCATTATAATTATGAGTTACCCACGCAGGCCTTTCTTTCTCATTGCTCAAATAGGTCTAATTTCTGATATTTATACGTTTCCCTCGTCTTCACTGCTTGATTTTTTTGCTCACAAGAAAGTGTCACTCATAGTTGTTGAAATGTCACTCATAATTATCCTGAAGTTATGAAAATGTCACACGTAGCAATCTGAAACCTTGGCAGCTATGCTTCTCATCACAGGCTTTTCAGGCAAAAAACATGTAAATGTTTGCTGAGGCCTTCAAAAGAGTGACCAACTCCACCAATGAGGGTCAATGAGCATTGTGGATACAAAATAATCATCGATCGATGCAGACAACAACAACAACAGATGAATCCCGGACAGCAGGCTCGAGACCCTCCAGCAGCAGACAGTCTTGGTATCTCATGGCCTCACCTGGGGTTCAATGTGGGTGCTGTGGTCCCTGCTGGGGTCGGGCCTCTCCCGGGGTTCAATGTGGGTGCTGTGCACCCTGCTGCGGTCGGGCCTCTCCCGGGGTTTCGTGAGGTAGTTTGGGTGCTGTGCTCCAGGACTGAACCATGAGCGCAGGGTTAAAAGGGGGCCGGTGATGGACACCTGCGCATGCGCGGGGGATAGACACTGCTTTCCACAGTGCAGATTAAAGAAACCTTGGATTAACTGCGCATGCGCTGAGGACACGGCACGCGGGTTAAACAAAGCCTGATGGATGAACAACTGCGCATGCACTGAGGGCAGATAGAATTTATTTATTTATTTATTTATTTATTTATTTATTTATGCAATTTTATATAGCGCGGACTTTACCCGAAGGTGTCAGAGCGCTTCACAATAGGAACAGAAAAGATACAAACTGAGAACGTTACACGAGCAACAGATTGCAGAGGCATTCGTTATGTTACATACGGTAAAGTGATAATTGTGAGAAACAAAAAATACATGAGGTAGACAAGGTAATTGTGACACTTGTGAGCAAACAAAATGCATGAGGTAGTAAAAAGTGCTCAGGAGGGAAAAGTGACAAGTGTGCAGGCTACAAGAGAAAATAGAGTATAATTTGTGGTATAATACTGCAGTATATGTTACACACTCAAGCACAAGAACAAACGATTACGTAGGCAAAAGTAGCACTTGTGCAAGTATCAAAGGTAAAAAACCTGTGAGAGGAAGCAAACCGTGTGTTACAGGGGCAAAGTGGTGAGTGCAAGTTGCAAGAGGGTACCAAACACAAGTACATGGATAATACTGCAATAAAAGGCAAACACTCTAACCGCAAGAACACACTGGGAAGGCACTTCCATGGACATGAGAAGTAGAAATTATCAGTAGTGGGAGATCTTCCTACAGACAGAAGAGAGTTACTTTTGGAGGTGTCTCTGGAGGAGGAGAGCTTTGAGGTCCCTTTTAAAGGCCTGGGAGGAGGCTGTGGTCCGGAGCTGAGGCGGCAATGAGTTCCAGATTCTCACTGCGTTGCCTGAAAATGATTGGGCCATCGTTCTTTCCTTCTTGAAAGTGGGAGGTTCAAGCAGTAGATTCTCCGCATTGCGTGAAGGTCTAGAACCTCCAGAGAGTTTCAGTTTATTCGCCAGGTAGAGAGGAGAAGAGGAGTACAGGGCTTTGTGGGTGATACAAGCGGTCTTGTAGATAGCTCTAGCCTCCAAGGGAAGCCAGCGGAGGGTAGATAACATCGGTGTGATGTGATTGCTTCTTTTGGCCCCATAAATGAAACGAGTTGCTGAGTGGAAAACAGACTTAAGTGGGGACACGTGGGATTTGGGGAGGCCAGTAAGAAGAGAATTGCAGTAGTCGAGTCTGGAGAGGACCAGTGCTTGCACCAGGGTTATAAGGTCCCGCTCCGCGAAGAAGCGACGGATTCCCCAAAGAAGGCGCAGTTGGTATCGAGCTGATTTCGCAATGGAATTGATGTGGGGAATTAGATTAAGTTTTTTGTCTAGTATGACACCAAGGGATTTGGCGCTGTCGACAATGATGGGTTTATTGTTTAGTAGATTCATCTGATCCATCCATGATTGAACCGGGGGAGGAGAGAGTGAGGAGGAGAAGAGGAGGAATTCAGTTTTGGAGGGATTCAGAATCAGTTGATGAGTTGACATCCAGTTTTGAATAGAGTCGAGAGTGGAGCTTAGGATGGAAAGATCGTGAGTAGAGGCAATCTTGAGGTAGAGTTGAGTGTCGTCAGCATAAAGATGATAGTGAATCCCGGATTTACTTAGGAGATTTCCCAGTGGTTCTAAATAGAGATTGAACAGTGTGGGAGCAAGTATCGAGCCTTGGGGAACACCTTGACCTACCGCCACAGGAGGTGAAAGACTGTTCGCTATTTTGATCATTTGGGATCTGCCAGAAAGGAAGGATGCAAACCATTTAAGCACAGTGCCCTCCATGCCCATTCTCTGTTGAAGAATATTGAGGAGGGTATTATGATTGACAGTGTCAAAGGCTGCGGAAAGGTCAAGGAGAATTAGCAGACAGGACCCCCCTGAATCGAGTATCCTCAACGCGTCATCAACCACTTGCAGTAGGGCTGTTTCAGTGCTGCAGTTTTGGATGAAGCCGGACTGACAGTGGTCTAGAAGGTCATTGTCCTTGATATGACAGGAGAGTTGTTTTGCTACACATCTTTCTGTGATCTTCGCCAGAAAGGGAAGGTTAGTGATGGGGCGGAAGTTGTTGAGGTCATTCGCATCTGCAGTGGGTTTTTTCAGAAGAGGGGTGACCTGCCCAGTTTTGAAGGAGGCAGGAAGGGAGCCTTGCCAGAGGGAGAGGTTGATCAGAGTGGTCCAATAGGAGAGGGAATGGGTATAGAAGTCAATGGCAATGGCACTGGGGATAGGGTCAAGAGAATGGTTGGATGGCTTCGTTTCTCGTATGCACTTGAGAAGGGCATCTTCAGATATAGGGTCAAAGCTCTGCCAAATGGCTAAGGATTTGCGCTCCTCTGGAGGGGTAGGATGAGCGACCTGATCCACAAGTGATTTCACTTTTTCATCAAAGAAAATAGCAAAATCCGCAGCTCTCTTTGTAGAATCATCCACCTTGGAGGTTGGGGGAGAGCCGTTAGGCATTTTGATGAGATCAAATAGTTTTTTGGGTCTATTTTTGGCGGAATCAAGGAGGGTTTTGAAGTGTGTCGCTTTCCCAAGGAAGATGTGCTTGTGGTACTTGGATCTTGCTGAGCGAAGCTTGGCCAGATTGTCGGAGGAGGGCACTTGCCTCCATTGTTTCTCCAGGGATCTTAGCTGCTTCCTTTCCTCATAAAGGGATTTGTTGAACCAAGGTGCTGAGGGAGTGGGCCTTAACCTTTTGCTTTTGAGTGGAGCGACTTTATTAATTTCAGCTGCAAGAACTGTGAGGCTTTGAGAGGTGAGTTCGTCAACATCTAGGTTCGGGTCGAGCCTTGGAAGGGATAGCAAAGCTGATTCACAGAGGGGACCGACATCAATATTTTTTGCATCCCGGAACCATGAGATGGCCCTCTTGGGTAGGCCAAGAGTTATAGAGTGTGAAAGTTGAAGAGAGAATGGGATGAGGAGGTGGTCAGACCAATCTACATGAATTGGGGTAGTGGTAGAAAGCATGCCTGCTTTAGATATAACAAGGTCCAGGATTGCGCCCTTAGAATGGGTTGATTCCGTGCAGTGTTGGATAAGATCGTTAGTAGATAGGAAAGTGGCCAGTGAGTTCGCAGAGGAGTCTTGCGGTACTCCCCAGTGGAGATTGAAGTCACCCACGAAGGTCTGATTGTCACTTCGCGAGTATTGGTCGCTGATAAAGTCGGTGAGTTCATCCATAAACGAAGGGCCACTACGAGGCGGGCGGTAAATGACATGGAATCTGAGGGGTGAACGGTGTTGCAATTGAAGCTCAAGAGAAAGGCATTCAAAGGTTTTGGAGGAGCTGTTAGGAGAGGCCTTGAGTTGGAGGGTGTTTCTAAAGATGACTGCAACACCTCCCCCCGTGTTGCCAGTTCTGTCATTCCTAAGTAAAGAGTAGCCTGTGGGTAATAGGAGATCAAATATAGAGTGAGATGTATCTTTGAACCAGGTCTCTGTGAGGAAGAGCATGTCAATATTATGAAGGGTGATGGTATTGGAGATTTCAAGTTTGTGTTTTACTGCAGATCTGCAGTTGTGAAGCATGCAGCGCAGCTCTGTCAAGACTGTTTTGGTGACGGGGGCACTAGGGCTCTGAAGGGTGATCGGGATATTGTACTTATGAGGGGGTGCTCGGGGGGGTTTAGGTGGATGCTTTGTTCTGACAGAGGTGATGATCGGAATGGCGTAGATAGTGGGGTTGCTAGGGTATGTCAGTTGAGGAGGGGTGGCGCTCAAGGGCTTGAGTGAGTTAACAGAGTTTCCCGATGATAGGTTAAGCTTGGCTGTACTGGGGTGAGGGGGCGAGGTGCATCTCGTGGGAAGTTGGGAAGGAGTAGCGGTGCAAGAAGGGGTGACAATCTTAGAGCATAAAAGTGAAATGGCCGCTGTAAGCTGGGAGATGGAGGTGATAAGAGAGCCTAGTGTGTTTTCCAGTGAGAATGGGGCAGAGCACGGAAGGTTGGGTTGGGGAAGGTTGGGTGGCTCTATTGAAACAAGGGGGGGTGGAGTGGGTGGTGGCAGGCAGGGAGAGGTGGCAGGAAAGGAGGTAATTTTGGGTGTGGGGTTCATAAGTGGGGAAGGGTAGTGGGTGAGAGCGGGAGTTAGTGAAACGGAGGTTAAGGGAGAGTTGTCAATGTTGGTGTTGCAAGAGGGAGAGGAATTAAGGACAAATTTAGGGGGAGAGGTGTGTGGAACTCGGCAGTTGGGTAGAATGAGAGGGGAGGCCTGTGTGGCGTCATGAGAATGTAGGAGGTTTGGGAGGAAAAGAGGTGAGGTGGTTGTGGAGGACCTGTCAGCTAGGAGAGGTGGCTGCGAGGGAACGGGCATCAGGAAAGGTGAGGGGTGTTGGGAGAAAGGGGAGTTGAAGAGAGGAAGTGGTTCTGCTGGGCCCGAGGGAGGGAAGTGGAGGGGGTTACCGGGCGGGGAAGGGGAGTAGTGCAACATTCCTGGCGGAGTAGGGGGGAGGAGAGAGATGCGGTGGGATTGAGGAGAGGACGGGGTGAATAACGAGGGGAGGAGGGGGTAAGGGGGAGGGATGGAAGGGGTGAGGGGAGCATAAGGAAAGTACACTTGGGGAGAGGGACGGAGGAGAGGTGGGCTAAAAAGGGGGGTAATGGGAAGGAAGATGGGGGAGGAGAAGAGATTGGAGAAACGGGATGGTGCAGATGGGACGAGGAGCGTATTGGCTTGTGGTAAGGTTGAAATGATGTGTGAAGGGATATACTGTGAGGGGGGAGGAATAGGAGGGGAGGTCACAAGGGGGGGGAGGGAAGGGGGCCGAGCTGTGCTCCTCGAGGGAGCCGCCAATTGGAGTGAGGTGGGGTCTGCGGAGGAGAAAGGGAGTAATGGGTGGAGCTGGAAGGAGAGTGATGGCGGAATCCGGTTGCAGAGGAGGGGAGTAAGGAGGGGAAGAGGCAGTCAAAGAGCGAGAGGCAGTTGTCTGTGCCTTGGATCAGGACAGTACCATTGTTGTAGAGTGAGATAGTGAGGTTACCTTTGAAGCAAGCAGAGGGGGAAATTTTTAGTTTTTTCCCATGGGGGATAGAGGAGGAGGAGGTGACGTTGAGGGAATAGTAAAAACTGTTGGACCAGGAGGGGATGTCATGAGTGAAGAAAATGAAATCATTTTTTAGCCTCCCAAAACGACTATTGTAAAATTGATCCACAAAAAGGGAATCTGGGAAACGTTCAATAGTGTTATGTTTCCATCGTTTAGTTGCGGCTTTAGACAGGCTAGGAGGATAAATGATTTTGTAGCAATTAGTTCCAGCCTTAACTCGGGGGGTGGCCATGATGGTGAAAAGTGGCGAAGGAGTGTGGGGGGGATAAGAGGAAGGTGTTACTGGGAAAGCGGTGGAGAAGAGAAATAGAAGGGCATAAAGGGGGCACATAGTCCGGACGTTAAGGTGAGGATATCAGAGCTAATGTGCCGTTTGGGACTAGCAAATCCTAGGTGTGCAAACCAGCCTCAACATCTTAAGAGTATCAGTAGAGGTGCTCAGGGCAGGGTGCGGAGAATATACTATATGCATAGCGATTTCCAACACCAACAAATATCTACTGGCCTGGCGCCCTACAAGTCTTGCAGACTCCTAGTCCAGCTGGCCATTTCGGATGGGGACTCACATGCCCTAAAACCATAGTGTCAATAGGTGCAAGTGCACTTGATACACGATAGTAGCATATGGTATATACGGTGAATTACAAAGTGCAAGGTGTAGGTGTATATGAGGTAGCACACGATACAGTTAACACAATGTACAAAAATCTACGTAAATATATGAGGTATCAATCGGTGCATTCCGGGAAAAAAGTGAGAAATTCCAGGATAAAGGTGTGATAGGTGCAGCTTACAAAAATGTACAATAGACAACTACAAGAATGGTACTAATGATGTGCTGAGAACAGGATACCAGTGCAACCAAGAAGCTGCATGATGGTATATGTGAGGTATCAGTCGTTGCATTCCAGGCATAAAAGTGAAATAGGTGCAGCTTACAAAGTGTACAATAAACAAATCAAAGAATGATATACTGATACAAGGTACTGGTGCAACCAAAAGCTGCATGAAGCAGAAATGACATTAGCGAGCAGCCAGAAATAATTGAGGTAGCGAACTGTACATTACTAGTAAGAAGAGTGAGGTTTGTGCAGGTTACACAAAATGTACAAAATATACTGATATACTGATACAAGGTACTGGTGCAACCAAAAGCTGCATGAAACAGAAATGAGAAATGACATTAGCGAGCAGCCAGAAATAATTGAGGTAGCGAACTGTACATTACTAGTAAGAAGAGTGAGGTTTGTGCAGGTTACACAAAATGTACAAAATACAAGTAGAGGTATAGTACTGCAATAAAAGGTAGACTCTTAGTCACATGAGGGTTTAAATACAAAGCTATGTAAAGTGTGCTATCTAACAAGGCCAGGTCTTAGGGAATGGTCGGATAGAGAGAATGACTAGTCCAAAATGGCCGCCCAAGGGGGAGAGAGACCAATCTAAAATGGCCACCAAATAGTGAAGATAGATAGTTAGTCCTCTTTTTGTTGTTATGCTTTGAGAGCAGGGAAGTGCAGTTTCAGTTTCTGTTCAAGCAAGTCCAGTCCCTAGCTTGCTGGAGGGAGTCTTATCTCTGCTATGGAGGTCTTGTGTGGGGGAGTTAAATTGCGGAGCCTCGTGACCAAAAGAAGGTAGAGGATGGGATTTATGACTACAGTTTTATGGCTCCAGCCATTTTGAACAAAGGAAGTTTTTCAAAAATGTGTGCAAGCGAATGGGGAGAATAAATACCTTATTTGTGGGTGCTACTCAGCAAGCACGTCGATGTTGATAGTAAGGTTATCTATCACATGACTAGTGTTGGACAGGCCACATGAAGGGCCGCTCTCCCCCGGCTTGACCAGGCCCGAGCCCAGTCACACAAGCACCACACACCACCATTGCACGTCCTCCGTCTCCTCAGGGACCCCTGCCCTCGAGCATGTCGACCTCGTGGGCCCGATCCACTACCGGCCCACGCGCCCAGCCCGGGCCGCCATCTTGGACACTTCACCACGTGGCCGCCTGGCCCCCGGCCGACCTCAACCCTGGGCCTGGCCAGGCCTCAGACATCCCGGCACCACCATCCACCCAGGAGGTGAGCGGGCTACTTGGCAAGTCAATGGGAGAAGGAGGTGTCGATGGCTCTCCCCCACCAAGTGCCGCTCGCCCATCGCCTCCCCGGGCGCTGGCTCCACCCCCCTGCTGGGTGTCTGGACTCCCTCATCCCGGACCTCCCGACCTCCAAGTGCGAGGGTCCGGACATCAAAGCACACCAGCCCTATAACTGGGGCAGCTCCAGAGCAGGAAGGAGTTGTATCTTGGAGTCGAGAGACGTAAAGAGGAACTCATCCTGGACGGACTACTGGCGCTGCCGTAGCTCTGTCCTGTGCACCATCGCCCTGCCTGTTGGCGCTGCCACAGCCGTCGTAACCTTCATCCTTCATCGTCGTCGGGATCTGCTGGCGTGGCCGCGGACCGTTGTAACCGTCATCTTTCACCGGGACCTGCAGGCTCCGCCGCGGACCGTCGTCCTTCCTTCATCCACCTCGGGACCTGCTTGGCTCCTCCACGGCCCGACCATCTAGAACGCCGAGCTCGAGGATTGAGAGCTATTTTGTACTCATTGGTAACTAAGACTGTCCCGCTACCCCGTTCCTCAACCAGAGATCAGAACCGAGGGGACCCCTGAGTCCAGACCTCCTTGTATCATACCAACGTAACTTAAGAATTGCATATAAAGTCTCAATAACCTTTCATCTTGTGTGGTGTCCGTCTGTGGGGGGGAAGTTACTTATCTGTACAGTCGTTGGAGACGGCTCTCCCTGGAGACCTCTCCCCGTAATCTCGGCCGACCCTCCCGGTCCGTCTAACATTGGTGGCCAGCGGCGCGATCCGAATCACCGCATAACGTACAGAGAGTAGCTCACCCCACAACGAACCACCATGTCAACTAAAGAGAGCGGATCAACTGAGAAATTCCAAATGGAAAAACTAGAGGAGTACAGCCATCGTGAACTAAAGCAGTTCTGCATCGAACTAGGTATCGCTACCACCGGACTAAGCACCAAGGACGATTTTAAGCATGCCCTAGAATCTTGGGCAGAGACCGGGGATGTCGAAGCCCCTGAGCAAAGCACCGCGAAAAAAACCAACACGGCCCCTGAAGGGCAAAGAACCAGCCTCTCGCAAGACGAAATCCAAGAAAGAGAAAAAACCCGACTACACGAACTAGAAATGGCCCGACTCAAGATGGACGTAGAACTCAAGTTGGCCGAACAAAAAATAAACTTAGAGCACCTACGTCTCCGAGAAGAAAGAGAGGAGAAACAGAGGCAAAGGGAGCTCGAGGAAAAGAAACTAGCGTACGAGCACGAACGGAACCTAGCCGAGATCAACCTGCGCAAGCAGAATAAAGAGTTAGGGGTGCCCGAGAGACCACACACCCCAGGGACCACGGAGAAGAAAGTACACATCCCCAAGGATGTTGTCCGAGAATATTTTCGAGAAGACGACATCCAGCAATGGTTTAAGGCCTATGAAATCGCGATGACTGCGCACCGGATCGATAGAAACGATTGGGGAGCCGGCCTATGGGGCAAATTCCTCAATGAGGGCCGCGATACCCTGTTACAGCTCCCAGACCACCAGATGACCTCCTACGACCATATGAAAGCGGCCCTCCTCACCCGCTATGGCCTAACGCCCGAGATGTACCGTCAGAGGTTCCGAGACTGCACACGCATCCCGGGTACAACTTGGGTGGACTATGTAACGTACTTTAGCAGAGCTTTCGAAGGCTGGATCAGAGGGAACAACGTCACGACCTACGAGCAGCTGTTCAATCTGATGGTATGGGAGCATCTGTCCAACAATTGCTTCATTGAACTACGCCAACACCTCCTCGACAGCAAGTTAACCGATCCCCGGCAGCTCGCAGCCGAAGCTGACCGGTGGGAGATCACCAGAGTGGGCCGGAATGGGTCCTACGAGCAGAACAGGAACAACAATGGTCACCACCGACCCAGAGGAGGAGGAGGGGGCCAAGGACGAGGAAGAGACAACACTCCGGCCGCCCCCGCTACCAGCACCACCCCCCCGGCCAACCGGGGCAGCACCCCGGCGCGACCGGGGTATAGAGCCAATGTTACATGTCACCGATGCCAACGAGTCGGCCACTATGCGAACGACCCAAGCTGCCCGCAGTATCAGAGTCCAAAACCCCGCCATGTGGCCGCCGCGGCACTAGGGGAAGAACAGATCTCCGAGGAACAAGAAACAGACGAGCAAGAGTATCAAGAGTGGGAGCCAGCCGCCATGACTCTCGCGTGCTTAGGGGGAAGAGACATGGTCCCGCGGGTCCCCCTACCCGCTAACACCCAGAAGTACAGCCAATGGGTGAGCATCAATGGCCAACGGGCCGAAGCCCTTCGAGACACCGGGGCCAGTGTGACAGCCGTCCGCTGTCATCTGGTGACCCCAGAACAATATCTACCGAACATTCTCTGCCCTGTGCGATCAGCCGACAACTCGGAAAGTCTGTGTCGGATGGCCTGCGTCCCCTTTGAGTGGGGAGGGGTCTCCGGCATGTTGAAGGTAACGGTCCGAGACGACGCCCCCGTGGACTGCCTCCTCGGAAATGACCTGGAGAGCTCCCCGTGGGCCGCCGTGGAGCGAAAAGAACACTTGGGGATGTTGGGCGTCCCGGACTGGGCGTGCGTCACCACCCGGTCCATGGCCGCCCGTGCCAACCGTCACCAAGAAGAACCAGAATGGCCGGCGCCACCGCCTCCGGTCGCCCCAGCCGAGACCCCCGACCATGACACCCCCCTCGAACTTGCTCAACCTGCCGACCTCAATAACCTTGACCAGTGGGCTCAAGAGGGGGGACCCACACAAGAACAATTTCGCCAGGAGCAGAAGACCTGTCCCTCCCTCGAGGGACTCCGCCAACAAGCGCTCGCCCAAAGCGCAGGGGATACCTCCGGAACTCATTGGGTCTACTGGGACAATGATCTGTTGTACAGCGAGCAACGAATCGCCGAGCTGGGGGCCAACCGAGTACTAGTAGTGCCCCTCCGCTTTAGAGACTTCCTGCTCAACCTGGCCCACGATGTCCCCCTGGCAGGGCACCTGGGACAGGATAAAACCTACAGTCGCCTAGTGACCCACTTCTTCTGGCCCAAAATGAGAAACGATGTGCACCAGCATTGCCGATCTTGCCCCACGTGCCAAGCCAGTGGGAAGAGCGGCCGCAAACTAAAGGCCCCCTTGCAACCTTTTCCAGTAGTCACAACCCCATTTGAGAGGGTCGGTATAGACATTGTGGGACCCCTGGACCCGCGTACGAAACAAGGCCATCGCTTCATTCTGGTGCTAGTGGACCACGCCACCCGCTACCCTGAGGCTGTTCCTCTCCGGACCGTGACAGCCCCAGTGGTCGGCCGGGCCCTGATGGGGATCTTCTCCCGTGTGGGGTTCCCCCGAGAAGTCGTCAGCGACAGAGGCACGAACTTTATCTCTAAATACATGAAATCTCTCTGGCACCAGTGTGGGGTCACCTACCGCTTCACGACCCCCTATCACCCCCAAGGGAACGGACTTGTTGAGCGGTTCAACCGCACGCTGAAAGGAATGATCGGGGGATTGGAAGAGCCCCTCCGTCGCCAGTGGGATGTGCTGCTGCCGTGCCTCCTCTTCGCCTACCGAGAGGTCCCACAGAAATCCCTAGGCTTCAGCCCATTCGAACTGCTCTATGGGCACCCAGTGCGGGGGCCACTCAGCCTGATCAAAGAAGGCTGGGAGATGCCTCCGGCAAAGAACCCTCCAGATGTCTTCCGGTACCTCCTCACCCTCCGCAACCAGTCCCGGCGGTTCAGAGACCTAGCAAAAGCTAACCTAGAGGCCAGTCAAGAGGACATGAAAAAATGGTATGACCAGAACGCCTCATCCATTGAATTTGAGCCGGGACAACAGGTATGGGTCATGTCCCCCACGGAGCCATGCGCTCTCCAAGACAAATGGACGGGACCCTTCAAGGTGATCGAGCGCAAGGGTCCTGCCACCTATCTGATCGATATGGAGTCCTCCCGGAACCCCCTCCGAGTACTCCACACCAACAGACTGAAACCCCACTTTGCACGAACAGAACTCAGCCTACTGATGGCCACAGACAATGGGGTTGAAGACGACTCCGAACCTCTCCCTGACCTCCTGCGGACCCAGGAGCAAGACGGCTCCGTGGATGGGGTCCGACTCTCGGAGACCCTCACCAGAGAACAACGCCAAGAGTGCCAAGCCCTCCTGTCACGGTTCGCCAGTCTGTTCTCCCTCACCCCAGGTGTCACTTCCTGGTGTGTGCACGATGTGGACACCGGAGACAGCCCTCCTATCCGCCACCGGGCCTACCGCGTACCTGATCGGGTACGGGCCTGCATCCAGGCGGAAGTGGCTAAGATGCTCACACTCGGGGTCATCGAGCCCTCAGACAGTCCATGGGCCAGCCCGGTCGTACTGGTCCCCAAAGCAGCCGCCCCCGGAACCACACCAGAACTCCGGTTCTGCGTCGACTACCGGGGCCTGAATGAAGTCACCAGAACGGACGCACATCCCATCCCCCGGGCAGATGAACTGGTCGACCGAATGGGAGCTGCCCGCTACCTTAGCATCTTCGACCTGACAGCAGGTTATTGGCAGATCGGCCTCACACCCCGAGCACAAGAACGTTCTGCCTTCTCCACCCCCGATGGCCATTACCATTTTACGGTCATGCCCTTCGGCATGAAGAATGCCCCAGCGACTTTCCAACGGCTCGTCAATCAGGTCCTGGCGGGGCTCGAAGGGTTCAGCGCCGCCTACCTAGACGACATCGCTGTGTACAGCCACCATTGGACCGAGCACCTCCATCACCTCCGAGCAGTGCTGCAAGCCCTTCAGCGAGCTGGCCTCACAATCAAGGCCAGCAAGTGTCAAATTGGACAAGGGTCTGTGACCTACCTCGGACACCAGGTGGGAAGCGGCCTAGTAGCCCCTCTACAGTTGAAAATTGCCGCCATCCAGGACTGGCAGCCCCCTATCACCCAAACCGAGGTACGAGCTTTCCTGGGCCTCACGGGCTATTACCGAAGGTTCGTGAAAGACTATGGTACCATAGTGGGGCCTCTCACCGAACTCACGTCAAAAAATCAGCCCAAGAAGGTGAACTGGACCCCAGAGTGTCAAGCGGCATTCGAACAGTTGAAGGCCGCCATGTGTTCCGCTCCTGTGCTCCAGGCCCCAGACTACAGCCGGGAGTTCGTCGTCCAGACGGACGCCTCCGACCAGGGCATTGGGGCGGTCCTGTCCCAAGTGAACACCGAGGGCCTCGATCAACCGGTGGCCTTCATCAGCCGGAGACTCCTACCACGGGAGCAACGCTGGAGCACCATAGAGAGGGAAGCCTTCGCCGTGGTATGGGCCCTCAAAAAGCTCTGGCCCTACCTTTTCGGCACCCACTTTCGGGTGCAGACCGACCACCGACCCCTGCAGTGGCTGATGCACATGCGGGGGGAAAACCCCAAGTTGCTACGCTGGTCCATATCCTTGCAGGGGATGGACTTCACAGTCGAACACCGGCCTGGGTCCGACCACGCCAACGCGGATGGCCTGTCCCGGTTTTTCCGCCTCGACGAAGAGAGTCCCCAAGAGGATGGGTAACTCTCCCCGCCTTCAGCTGGGGGGGACGCATGTTGGACAGGCCACATGAAGGGCCGCTCTCCCCCGGCTTGACCAGGCCCGAGCCCAGTCACACAAGCACCACACACCACCATTGCACGTCCTCCGTCTCCTCAGGGACCCCTGCCCTCGAGCATGTCGACCTCGTGGGCCCGATCCACTACCGGCCCACGCGCCCAGCCCAGGCCGCCATCTTGGACACTTCACCACGTGGCCGCCTGGCCCCCGGCCGACCTCAACCCTGGGCCTGGCCAGGCCTCAGACATCCCGGCACCACCATCCACCCAGGAGGTGAGCGGGCTACTTGGCAAGTCAATGGGAGAAGGAGGTGTCGATGGCTCTCCCCCACCAAGTGCCGCTCGCCCATCGCCTCCCCGGGCGCTGGCTCCACCCCCCTGCTGGGTGTCTGGACTCCCTCATCCCGGACCTCCCGACCTCCAAGTGCGAGGGTCCGGACATCAAAGCACACCAGCCCTATAACTGGGGCAGCTCCAGAGCAGGAAGGAGTTGTATCTTGGAGTCGAGAGACGTAAAGAGGAACTCATCCTGGACGGACTACTGGCGCTGCCGTAGCTCTGTCCTGTGCACCATCGCCCTGCCTGTTGGCGCTGCCACAGCCGTCGTAACCTTCATCCTTCATCGTCGTCGGGATCTGCTGGCGTGGCCGCGGACCGTTGTAACCGTCATCTTTCACCGGGACCTGCAGGCTCCGCCGCGGACCGTCGTCCTTCCTTCATCCACCTCGGGACCTGCTTGGCTCCTCCACGGCCCGACCATCTAGAACGCCGAGCTCGAGGATTGAGAGCTATTTTGTACTCATTGGTAACTAAGACTGTCCCGCTACCCCGTTCCTCAACCAGAGATCAGAACCGAGGGGACCCCTGAGTCCAGACCTCCTTGTATCATACCAACGTAACTTAAGAATTGCATATAAAGTCTCAATAACCTTTCATCTTGTGTGGTGTCCGTCTGTGGGGGGGAAGTTACTTATCTGTACAGTCGTTGGAGACGGCTCTCCCTGGAGACCTCTCCCCGTAATCTCGGCCGACCCTCCCGGTCCGTCTAACAACTAGCCAGAGTGAAAACAACCTCAATGTGCATAGCAGGTTGCTGGATAATGATCGTGCATGGCAGAGCAGCAGGGGTGCAGCCTCTAACCGTCTCGATGGGCGTTTTTGCGTGGTTCCCGATTGCCTGTTCCCCTTAATTACAATTCCCCTGTGTTCTCACGTCCGCCTCAGCGTTCACTCATGCAAGGGCAGGGGCGACTCGGTCCTCTCCCGCGATGCACACAGTCTCAGGGTGGTGAGAGGCTCCAGGCAGGCAAGCGTCCGTTCTGACTCCGCCAATGGTCAGATGCAGCCCGGTGTCCGGAGAAGGCAGGGGCGGCTTGTTCCTTTTTCGCGCCGATTATGTTGTGGAAAAGTTCCAGCACTTCTTTGTCCACAACTATCCGCGCTGGTCCCGGTGCTGTAGCCTGTGCCCTCTGCTGCCGCCGATGGGAGGGGGTCCGTTGTTGTTGCCTCTACCCCCGGTCCCGGTGTAGCAGACAGCATCTGCTTAGACTAGGAGTAGGGGGGGGAGGGGTCCGGTGTTCGTCCTCCGAAGGCGCCGCGATTTCAATGATGTCCCCGCCGATCCCCGTCGATCGCAGCAACCGGCGCAACAACCCACGCCTCTGCCTTGGAGCCGTCGGGGCGAGGGGGGCCACTCACAGCTCCCCAGTGCCGCTGCTAGTCCTTCTGCTGCAGTGCGATCCGATCAGCAATCCCCGGTGCCGGTTGCACTCAGCCGGTTCCCGGATCCTCCGGTGGAGCCCCAGCCGCCCAGTCCCGGCCCGTTGCATTCAGCAGGTTCCCGGATCCTCCGGTGGACCAGCCGCCCAGTCCCGGCGACGCGATGGGGGAAATGTAAGAAAGATTTATTTCTTTCGTTCACAGCACAGTAAAGGGCGACAGCTCAGCGCCAGCTCAGGCCTGCGCGGGGGCACAATGAATGAGAGACAACAACTGCCTCGCGCCAGGGAGCACGAGCTGAGATGTATTCAAGTGCAAAGCTCCCCGGTTCGGCTCCTCTATGCGGGGGAGTGTCTTTCCTCCGCGCAAGCGCAGTGAGACTGAGCGTCCTCTGTTCAGGGCAGTTCACAGTCTATACTCCGTGCAAGGGCCTAATTCGGCGCCAGGAAGTAGTGTCTTCGCTCTGCACATGCGCAGCTGTGACGCGAGGTCCTGATGTGATGGATGTTTAGTTCGCGCGCGCGTCACCCCGGGGGGAATAACATACCGGGCCCCACACACTCCTCACAGGCAGCCGGCCCCCCCTCTCCCCCAGGCCCTGCAGCCCCACGGAGCGGTGCACAAGGAGAGGTGAGGGAGGCCTCTGACCCCGCGCGCTGCATGTAACTTCCAATGTCCACACGTTGAATGAAGAGCATCAATGCAGCTGCACCAGCAGGGGGAGCTGCACTGAGGGCGGTGAAAGCTCAGTTGTGGGGGATCTCTGCAGGGGTCTGTGTGTGACCTCGAGGATGCAATGGAGACCAGGAGCATGGATTGAAGCGCTGTGAAGCCCTGGCCTCTGCAGCACTAGGAACATGCATGACATTATTATCAAAGAGAAGGTTGCCCCCACATCCGGAGTGGTGAAGCGGTCCATTTTTGTCTGGGTGGAGGGGACCTTCGCCGATCTGTCCGTTCTGCCCATGTTCGGCCCCCGGGGAGGCACGGGGTCCCAAAGACCCCCCAACCGGACCCCACAATGGTGTTCTGTTCCTTGGTGGGGGTAAATACCTATAGTCACTTAGATAGGTCACAGGACAGACGCGCGCAGCAGCAGCAAATTACTCACTGACAGTTCGTAGTATTGACCGGAAGTGACGCCTCCATGCAGGCGTCCCCCTTTTATTACTTCCCCGCAGGCCACGCCTGGCCTGCGGATGTGTGGGTGCATGAGGGTGCAAACACTAGACCGCAAACTATTACATCCCTATCCAACTATAACTTTTTTTTTGTTTTAACCAAAACATGAAAGTCCAAACATATTCATTCAATGAGGCAAAAGGGAATCATGCATGATACTTGCGTGTCCCTTTGGTGGGAGTTCAGGGTCTCAGCAAGCAGGCTCTCTCAGTCTCTGAGTCTCTGGCTTGGTCGCGGATTGGGTCTCAATCGGTACCTCTGCGACCGGACATCCCCACTCCTGACATCTTGTTTGGGGCTACTGGTGGGGACATTAGATGTCGGCGGGCCTGTGGTTTCACCAGCTTCTAGTGGCCGTTCTGCTCCTGAAGTTCCGTCTTCATTTTCCGTGACTATGTTCCCATCAGGCTGCAGGTTTTCTGGGGTGGTTCTCCACTCATTGGTCGGTGATACTTTTCTGAACCATGAGGTGTTTCGTGCCACTTCTTCTTCACCCTTCCGTACCGTCACCATGGTTCCCTTGGTTGACGTTGTAGGAGAGTAGGGTCTGCAATCCTATGATCACCCAGATTTTTTGCTTTTGTTTCACTGGTTTACGACTTTCTCTGGCTGTGGGCCTGCTAATCAGACCCACAGCCTGGCTGTTCTCTTTCTAAATTACGATATGTACCCTAGGTGCATTTACCAATTGGTACTGGGCCACCTTCTCAGACCCTGTAACTCAGGGCATAGGTGTACCCAGGGCCGCCAGGGGCTGCAGCATGTATTATGCCACCCCTGGCTGGCCTCCTAAATTTGACACAACTGGCTGCATGACAGCTGGGGCGAAGTCGTGTAATCACCCTTTGCTTTAGATATGGTAGCCCTATATCTAACCATACAATGGACACCCGAGTTCCTATCAGTCACTCCTATGGCAGGCCTTGACAATCCTGAAGGCAGAGTGCGTGGGCTCGTGTGAACTGTGTTCTGGCCCGAGCCGAGCCGGTTGCAGCTTGCGGAATCAAGACCCAATGGCTGTTCCATGATAACGCGTACCATATCGGTAACTTCGGTGTCGCGTTATCAAGACATGTCGAGTAAGGTGTCATACGAATCGGGATGCTGCCCTCTCACCAACCCTGGCGACGAGGTTAGCATCCCGCCCTTCTAGAGGGACACGACATGTACGTAACTGTGAACCCCGGTTAAAGTTAACTAAAGCCTCAGCTCCACAAAATGGATGCTGCCACCACAGACACGGGTCTGACCTCCTCCTGCTGGGAGTCCTTCCAGCGAGGAGCGCTTGGACAAAGGGTTTCCTGTCGAGGGCGGTGTTCGCACCGTCCCAGACAGGGGTTGTGTATTCTGGGTAGGTAGGGCTTTTGCGAGAAGGTGACTGCGGAGTGGCACCCCGGTGCTCACTACGCATCTGCCGGTCAGAACCAGTTCCAGTGGCGCCAGCCCTGGCCTGGGGAAAGTCCGGCAGGGGAGAGGGGTGTAACTACCCCCCTTCCTGGTCCCATCCTTAGGGCAGGACCTAGTCATGTACCCACCCCTTTCTTTAGAATAAAGACCGGAGCGGGGACCCTTCCAAATTAGATCATCTTTGAATCAAGAACTACTTTCTACGAAAGGACTTCGAGACTCTTCTCAAGATTTCTCCCTTGTGACTAAGGAGTAGTCACCCTGCATCAGCGGGCACCACCTAAGAACTCTGCGGTTTGCTGCAAGTCCTTCCTCAAGGAATCCGACGGCCCAGCTCGACGAGAACCGGCTTCCCTGGCACCTCTGACCTCTACCCACGTCATCAGCTCAGCTGTGATCTGTGGGTGCGACGAGACCTCGAGGGACCGGCCATCATCAAAACCTGCACGCTTTCTTAACCAGCACGACCATCGAAGCAATTCTCTGGTGAGTGCTCTGGGGTCCGAGAAGCCCCGACCCTGAGCCGCTCCAGCACCGAAGTGCAGTCTCCCAGCATCTCCACGATCTGCGTGGGGCCCTTCTGCTCGCTGCTCAGCACGTTGTCTGGTCACTAGCCGCTGGCTTGTGCCCTTCTGTGACGACATCCGGAAATCAACACTGCTGGCCTGGTTGCTCCAGGCTGGCCCTTGCTTCCACCTTTGCGAGAAGCACCCCGGACCCTCCTGGTCCACTCAAGACGCCATCTTAGGCCCACCACGTGGCCCTGAGATCTGCCAAGGCTTGTTGCCCCATCCTGGGCCCAGCGACGCCGACAGCATCATCCTTCGTGGGACAGCTCGCACCTCCACCGTGGTCGCCGACAACGCCTCCTGGTCCGTGAGACTGCAGAGCCTAGCGTCGCCCACTCACCTGGTCGAGGTGACGGCCAACCGGTGCCTTCCTGGTACCCTCTGACTACTGGCTAGTAGTACGAACTTGGTCCCCTCTGCTTTCAGGTATCATCAATCTCTGATCCAGGCTTGGATCTCTACGAACTATTCATCACTGGTCGCCGGCCAGCAACTCCTTTTCTTCCGGCTCCTGGCTCGTCAGCGAAGACCCCAACGCCTGTAAGACTTGTGCAGCCGCAGCCCTCGTGGCTAGGTAACTCGGCATTTCGGTGCCTGCATAGCCTCTTTACTCTAGGGTCCCGAGTCCCTCGCTTCCGACTTGCCTTATCGGGTCCGCCCGAGACCTTAAACTTTCCGTGTCCTAGGACACTTGTTTTAATTGTGCACTTGAAGTATTTTCCTAAGAGATTTGGTTTGTGCTTAGTACCCTGTCCTCATAAAGAGTACAGGGCTGTTGTGAATCTTAATAAATATCCTGTTTATTTTCATAACACTTGTGTGGTGTCCTTTCACTTGGTGTTCAAGGGGTACATGTGTGGTAAACAGCTGGCTTAACACGCCCTCTCGAGTCTTTAGCCTTAGACTGCTCGTATCCACGCTACTAGGATAGCTGGTCTTTAGGTTGACTTACAACCAATCATCATAAGGGTCGTTTGGAACGATACATAGCGGTCGCTAGAATAGCGAACGCTGCATATCGGGCCAACTTCTCACATTGGTGAGCAGCGGTTGGGATTTGAGCTTGCTGTTGTTTTACCACATGTATCCTAAGAATATCTTGTTGAAAGATCACATAAGTACTGTTAGTACATATAACTAAAGCTTAGAATACTCTGAGTTCTACTGAACCAGCTGTTGCAGCTCCTCAAGGCTTAGCACACCTTGGCTGCAACTTTTAGCAAGGGAATAGTAGGTAAACACATAGTGTAGGTAGGTGCATCACTTACACCACACTAGAAACAGTATGTCGGACAAAGGAGGAAACTCTGAGTCTCCCCTTGTGTCAGTTGACCCTCCACAGGTCATCCCTTCGAGATATACTGTGCTGAGCTTCAAGGAGTTAAGACAAGTGTGTCACTCCAGGAAGATCAAGCAGGGGTCTAACCCCACCACGTCCTTTCTGATTGGTCTCTTGGAGACTTATGATGCCAGAAAAGCTGAGACCCTTCCCAGCTCTTCTAATCCAGAAGGAGACATACCTCCCCTCGAGGGAACCAGAGACGATCCTGACCTCATCCACCTCGCAACTGAGAACGAAGATGTGGAGGATGATGAGGATGAGGATCCCTCTGGGGATGAGGCAGATAAGGGACAGGTAGAAGTCGTCAGACTAACCCGGTCCAACTTAAGCAAACATGATAGTGGTACTGGGGGACCCCCAGCGCTACTGTCAGGTCAGCTTAACATTGGGAATGGACGAGCCCGATCTCTGTCGAGAGACTCGGGCAGATCCCTTCAAACCAATGGCTCTCACAACTCTTCTCAAAGAGGGATGACGTCCCCTCAGAGGAGAGTGTACGAAGCTAAGGAAAGGGCAGCTAATCTGAGGATTGAAAGGGAAGAACTTGCCCTGGCCAAAGAAAGGCTTGCCTTTGCTAGAGAGCAACAGTTAAGTGGGGTAGTCCCCACTGGTGGCAGCATTGTACCTAGTAATAGGGAAAGGAGTTTTGATACGAAACACCTTGGTAAGATAGTGCCCCCCTTTAAACAAGGGGACGACATCCACAAATGGATTACTGCTTTGGAGAGGGCCTGCACTGTGCAAGGTGTTCCCCAGAGTCAGCGGGCAGCTATCTTGTGGCTCTCCTTTGAAGGTAAAGGAAGAGACAAGCTCCTCACCACAAGGGTAGAGGATGCTAATAATTACCACGTCTTGAAGAATACACTCGTTGAAGGGTTTGGCCTGAGAGAGCGCAATTTGAATGTAAAGTATATCGTAGCCATATCTAGACGTATATGTTATAAACGTAGGAATGAAATGCATATTGTAATGTAAAGTTGGCGATTATAGCATAAAGGCCAACTAAGGTGATAACATGGTATAGGAAATGTAAATGTATTTACGTGTTAAAATGCATTAGATTTAGAAGGCCCGTATACATGATGGGTAAACATAGGAATGCTTAGGGAATACTTAGGAAATGCTTAGGAAATATAGAACGTGCACAGTAGGATTCGTGTACGTGTGTAACTTTAAATGGAGAAACGTGGAGAAATAACGTGGATAAATGTATAGAGAACTTACATAACGATGTAACCAAGGAGAATGCATAAGTTATATTCTACGCAGTCGTATTCTATGTATTATATATTCGATGTAAAATGTATTCAAGTATAACTAAGACTTTGCTAAAGTACAAGTATATAAATGTATGCCAAAGGTTATACGGTGTAGAGGGTTTCTGTAGGAATGCTGGAAGAGTTTAGGTCATTTGTGTTTGTAACCTAACTGACCAAGAGTTCGCAGGAGCATAGTCAAATGTATGTAATTTAGTGGGCTTGTAAAAGTCGTAAATAGCTTGATGTGGACGTGAGAGCCAAGAAGTCTAGCACTTGTTAGATTTAAGGTGACAATGCCGGACGGAGCTTATTGCTCGAACGTGAGGAGAGACACTTTTGAGGTGAACTATGTTTTGAAAAGACCATTCACAGGATCTGGAAGGTTAAAGAGTTGCAGGTATAAGTTAAAGCCTTGTCTAAGTTCATATGACATTCGATCTGAAAGAATCAGTAAAAGTCGACGATGAGATGATGAAGATGACATCTAAGGAGAAAGGTCAACTTAACGAACGACGCAAGGAGTGGACCAATGGAAGAAGCAGGAAGTTGACATCATCGGGGAAAGTCCGTGGTGGGCGTCAAGGGGCGTTCCACCCACACTGTGATTGTGTATTTTAGGGACAGCACCCCGGGGAGAAGATAGCGAGAACAGCGAAGGGCTCAGGGCAAGCAAGAGCGCAGATGACTTGAGCAGATGCGCTGAGAGATCAGAGCGCAAGGGAGCAGTAGGCCGAGGACCCTTAGAGAGCAGATGGGTAGGCAGTTAGGGTACTGCTTCTGAAACTTAAGATTTCCTTTAGAGGCTAAGAGAGTTTGAACTTCTTTGGAAGTCAAACTGCTGACACCTTTTTAGGGAAGAAACTTGCGAAGTAGGGATGTCACGTAGCATAGAGTAGGGACAGATTTAACTTGATTATTTTTATCTTACTGCAGATGACGCAGAAGGAACCACTTCACATCGAAGCTTAAGATTCTGATATTGTAACTGATTTTGTATTTTGTATACTTTGAGATTTTATCCCGAGTGGATTGTATTGCATTCAAAATTACTTCATATAAAACTTTTAAACTTTATCAGTTGTAAGTGGTTCTTCAGAGTGGCGTCAGTTAATGGGGTTTGTCTAACCAATGCGGGGGTGGTCCTTTCCTCAATGACAGATACGAGCGGTCCAAAACAGATGAATGGGATTCTTTATTAAATTGATCATAATCATAAATTGATATCAAAATCTCATTCCCCGCAGTTGGTAGCAGAAAATGATGGTTATCTTCTTGAGGAAGACGACCTAGGCCAGGTTAGTTTACCCCAAGGTCCCTAGTCATCGTCGATCAGAAGAAGAATTGCAGCCGAAGACGGTGCTGACGGTGCGTCGAGAGAAAAGCAGCAGAGTCGGTCGAGAGTGAGTATAAGGGTCATGCGTTGTAAGATTGCGGTGTTTTATGTTGTTCCTGTGTTGTAATGTCAAGCGGAGTTGAATGCCTGTAGTGTGATTGAGGGAAAGTTGTGAGCGCGCGCAACCGGATGAAATCTTATGTCCAGAGGACTTAAGTGGTTCGGGTGTATCGAACACCCAGAGTAATTGTCTACCATTGAAAGGGGGTCATGAGGTACCATTGATTTCCCGACAGACCGATGATAGGGGGAGCGTATGTGTGAGTGAATGAGTAGCGGACGCTGGTCGTACGTTTACTGTGTGTAAGTAACCTATCAGTTGAGGCAAGTGTCCGACCGTAAGAGGAAAGACACTGTGCCAGTTGAGGTAGCAATTACAGTTAGACTGTGGCCGTACAGTCAGAGAAAAGTGATCGCTTGGACGGAAGTAGTCATTTTTCAATGTATGAATGAAAACGCATGTGAAATCGTGAGACGAGTTGAGAAACGAGAGAAACTGCTGAAGAAGAGACAAGTGACGTCAGCGTAGAGCCGCGCTGAGATTGGTTGATTGGTGTAGAACCGTGCTGGGATAGGCTGATTAGCGAGAGTCGTACAGGGATTGGTAGTTGTTATCAAGACGCAAACAAGGAAGTAAAATTAGTAAGGAGTATCGTACGTTATCGAAAATGAAGTGTTTCAAGGGTTTAGGAAAAATCTTTAAAAGAAAAAGGAGAAATTTATATGCCGGAGAAGAAGCTCCACCAGAAGGCACACCAGCATATCATATGGCAGTAAATGTAGGCTTAAACTCAATACTGTGGATTTCCGAGTGGCATAGGCTAACTGAAGGGCAAAAAGAACTGGCGTTTCCAAGATTCGGAACGTTTAAAATAGAAGTGTTGAACCAACTGAAGGCGACGATGCTTTCAATGAGACCTCTACCGAGGCCAACACAATTTGAAGCTCTTGGTGTGTGGTTTAGAACAGCACACGAAAGGGGCGTAAAGAGGCGCCAAGAAAGAGTGAGAAGATCGGTAAAGGCAGTGCAGGATGCTAAATGGGACGAGGAAGCTAAGAAATGGAGGGTGCAGAAGATAGAAGCGGACAAACTGTTCACCATGATAGAGGCCACGGGAGAAAGGAAACCTCTAGAACAAGAAGATGAGGAAAGCGAGTCGGAGGAGGATCTGATAGAAAGGTTGTTAACAGATAGACCACCTCCATACAGCGGTGAACTTGCGAGTCCCATATTACCGCAAACAGACGGAGCTAGGTGGGGGGAATATAAGTCGATCCCGGTAACAGAGTGGGACGCTAACAAGACTGAGGAAATACCCCACACTAGTTCTGAACAGAGAGTAGTGGGAAGATTTGTGGTCCAGAAGGTTCCAGAGACGCAATGCGCAAGGACGTACCAAATGCCAGACGCCTTGCAGGTTCCGGTTACCATAGGCCCTATTGTGTCAATCTACAACCCGGAAGGGGTCCAGCAGGAGGAACAGGCACGATGGGAAAGTGAAAGAGCAGAAGTGGAGAATAGGAATGCCACAATGAATCCCCAAAGGCAAATACTAGCACCGATAAGAAGGAGTACCCCATTAGACTCTGCAACGGGTCTCAGGATAGAACAAGGAGATCAAAGAGGGCCAATGGATCTGAGGGGTCCTAAACCGAAGTCCTTTAAGGAGTTAAGAGAATATTTGAAGGATTGGGAAACTGCCGAAGAGGTTCGGGGTAGGAGTTTAGAAACGGGATCCGAATGGAGAGAAGAGGACAACAGGATTCTCTCTCATTGTGGAGCTGGCGAAAGCAGCCCCGAGTGGGAGAGAGGAAGCCAAGAGAGCAGAAGAGATACTTGTCCTACCAATAGCGGCAATAGGCTAATGTGCGAAGACAGAAGTGCAGGGTGTGGCGAAGTGCCTCGCGTCACCTTCAGTGAAGGGGAACGTAGGACACAGGAGTACCGGAATTCCTTTAGGTGCACACACCACGCCCCAGGTGAAGATGTGAGACATTGGAGTCACGGAAACATGGAGAGTCGTGAAGCGTCTCGACATGCATCCGGCGATAGTGGACGGAGTCAGGAGAACATAGGAAGTCGCGAAACGTCTCGCCATCCATCCGGTGATCGCGAAAGAGATCACGGGAACATGGAGGGTCGTGACGGATCTTATCGTTTATTAAGCGACACCAGACAACAAGCAAGTTATAGTGGGTTAGAGCAGAACGGTGGATCCTATCTCACATCTGGAGAAACCGAGCCTAAAAATCGGAACGTAGGGTTGGGGGACGGAGCATTATTCCACCATACCCCACGTGGAGATGGAAAGGCTTGGGATCTAGAGGGGTGGGAACGAAGAGATGGAAGGAAGACTCCTCATAACTCACCTGTGCTCAGGCGTAGGGCGCATAGTGGAGGTGAGAGGGATATGAGAGAAGAACATAGAACTGAAATGCTGAAAGCTGAAATAAAAGCAAAACGGCTTGACGTGATGAGTTTGAAGTCAGACTTGGATGAAATGATTGATGGCACAGTGGCACTAGAGAGATTAGAGTTGTATACACCAGACGAAATATTGTTCTTATCCAAGGATATTACTCGGAGGGCGAGGTCAGCTCATGAGAACTTATCTAATTTGGCAGACAGGTATATGGTAGATCTGTCACGAACTAAGGCTTTACAGAGTAACCATAGGCTAACTTGCACGGATCAGGATTTGGACGACCGTAGAACGATCGCGCTGAAGGTACACATAAGGGAATTGATCGTGAGTATCAGAATATGGAGAGATCTGGATAGATGGGAGGAAAGATGGTCCAAGAAGGGCTCCGTTAGACGGAGTGTGCTTGGAAAGCCCCAGGACGCAGAATTGATGCGAATGGAAGCCTTCCCTTTGCGAGAAATCGCGAATGGAAGCTACGTTCACGTGCCCTGGAGTAGAGGGGATTTGGCGGCATTTACCAATTCCTTCCCAAAGCTTAGAGATAATCCCGTCGAGTGGTACAAACAGGTAGAAAGATTCGTGAAGATCTCGAAGGTACTATGGATCGATTTGAACACAATGTTCGATATCGTAGTACCCGGAGACTTGTGGACAGCGTGCAAGCTTAGTGTCGAATGGCCTAATTGTGAGCCCCCGAGAGATACCCGGACGAATGGTCCATCAGTTAGAGTCATGGAGAAATACGAGAGAGTGATAACATGGCTAAAAGAGAAAGTGCCAGTGCAAGACATAGACTGGGTTAAGATAGATCGAACTACTCAGGAACCGAAAGAGACAGTTCATGAGTTCTATGAGAGATTATTGAAAGCATTCAAGCAGTACAGCGGGTTAGATGTAATGGATCCTAAGGACATTGGACAGTTTGTTTCAAAGTTTGTCCTCGGATTGAGACCAGAAATATGCCTAATGATCCAACAGCATCTGATCTGTTGGCAGAACAAACCTTTAGATGAAATTCTGAGGTATGCAAGGTACTGTAGTGACGAGATAGACTCTAAGGCAAAGAAGCTTAAAGAAAAGTTAATGCTAGTACAAATGCAAGCTGCTGGAAAGGACAAACCGCGGCAGCAGGGAACAGGAATGCAGGCAAAGAAACAGAATAATCAGAGCAGAGATGAGGAAGAAAGACCGAGACCGAGAATGGATATCGCGACACTGAAAAAGACGACGAGATGCCATCAGTGTAATGAGGTGGGACACTGGCGACGCGAGTGTCCTTACAATGTTGAGTCAGGGGAATTAGAGCAGGAGGAGGAAGAGGTTCAGAACAGCGTGGTTAAGGGAGCCACAGTCCCGAAGGGCAAGTTTGTCAAAGGGGGGACTCAGACTCCTCGAGCCCCGTTTCCTCAACCACCTCGCATCTCAAATGGAGGGAAAACCTACAGACAGATGCCATTGTTCGTAGGAGGAGAGGAATGCTACTACGTTGATCCACTTACAGGGCAGCGGGCGAATAGGGAGGAAGATTGTACTCTAGGAGCCGCCTTGGAAGTAGATCAGAGAGGACCATACGTAGAGGCTGAAATAGCGGGATGTCCTACAACCTTTTTGGTGGATACAGGGGCCACTCGATCCACGTTGAGATCTGCGGTAGTCCCAGGTCTGCCAATATCAGGAGAAATGGTTCAGGTGGTAGGAGTCGCGAACAAAAGGATGACGAATCCCTTGACCGAACCAGTGTCAGTAAGGATAGGGAATTACAGTGACGAACATCAGTTTGTGATCTGCGATTCTAGTCCTGTGTGCTTATTAGGGAGAGATTTGCTGTGCAAACTGAATTGCACGATACATTGCACACCAGAAGGAGTAGAAGTGCAGACCAATGATGAGGATGCTGATTTTAAAGTCGTAAACTCAAAGGAATGTGTGGAACTATATCCTACCTTAACAGTGGAGGAGCTTCCGCAAGACTTGAGAGAGAAAGTCTCAGCTGAGGTATGGGATTTTACTGGGGAAGAAATAGGATTGATCAAAGGAGTAGAACCGGTAAAAATCTTGGTAAGACCCCATGCTGAGTATCCAAGAACACCACAGTATAAGCTAACGACAGAGACGATTGCAGGAATAAAGCCTGTGATCGAATCCATGATTAAGCAGGGAATACTGAAGGAGATCGTGGGTAGTCCATGTAACTCCCCGATCATGGGTTTGCAGAAGCCTAGCGGAAAATACAGAATAGTGCAGGATCTTCGAAAGATTAATAACATTGTTGTCTCATGTTGTCCAGTGGTACCGAATCCATCAGTGATATTATTTCAGATACCGTTCCAAGCTGAATGGTTCACCGTGATTGATTTGTGCCAGGCTTTCTTTTCGATACCGTTAGACGAAGAGAGCCAGTATCTTTTCGCTTTCAAGCTGGAAGATCGCGTTTTAACATGGTGTCGTATCCCTCAGGGGTATACAGAGAGCCCATCGATCTTTAACCAGCTGTTGAAGAAAAATCTTGAGAGTCTAGTACTGCCCAAGAATTCAGTTCTGGTCCAGTACATAGACGACCTCCTAGTTGCGTCAGAAACTGAGGAAGCTTGCAGAGAAGACACCATCACCTTGTTAAATCACTTGGCCGAGAACGGACACAAGGTGTCTCCAAGTAAATTGCAATATTGTAAGACTGAGGTGCAATACTTGGGCCATAGGATTGAAAAGGGAAAGCGGAAGGTGTCTCCAGACAGAATAGAGGCGATTATGAAAATGAACGCGCCTACGACACAAAGAGAAGTCAGGATGTTTCTAGGCATGGTTGGTTATTGTCGGCAGTGGATAGCAAACTTTTCACTGAAGGCTAAACCGTTATTACAACTGACGCACAAAGGAGTAAGTGATCCGGTACCATGGGACAAAGATTGTTTGATGGCGTTTTTGCAGCTGAGGGAAGACTTATGTCGTGCCCCGGCTTTAGGAATGCCAGATTACACCAAACCTTTTTTGCTTTACTGCTGCGAGAGAGAGGGATGCGCTTTAGCGGTATTAGCTCAGATCCACGGAGATGCGCGCAGGCCAGTGGCGTATTTTTCGGCTACATTAGATCCAGTAGCCGCAGCGTTGCCCGGATGTCTCAAATCCGTAGCTGCAACGGGTGTCAGCATTGAGAGATCGGAGAGTGTAGTGATGGGACACCAGTTAGTGGTGTATGTACCGCATTCTGTGGAATTGTTAATGACCAGGACAAAGACTCAGCATCTGACGAATAGCAGGCTCACACGCTACGAGCAAGTCATACTGGCTGCCGAGAATGTGACCCTAAAGAGATGCTCTGTCTTGAATCCTGCAACTTTGATGCCACTTCCGAATGAAGTGGAAGATGAAAATTGTACAGATCATGACTGCCTCGATGTGACTGAACTATGTACCAAACCGAGACCTGATATCGTAGATGAGCCATTGACAGACCCAGACGAAATTTTCTTCGTTGATGGTTCATGCGTAAGAAACGATATTGGTCAGCTGAGAGCAGCTTATGCAGTATGCACGATTACCAGAGTTATAGAAGCCGCTTGCCTGGAAGGAGTACACTCCGCACAGGTAGCTGAAATTGTGGCTTTGACTCGTGCTTGCTTAGCAGGCGACAAACTTCGAGTCACCATATACACCGATAGCCAGTACGGTTTCGGGGTAGTTCATGATTATGGGCAGTTATGGTCTCAAAGAGGTTACATGACCTCCTCGGGTTCTCCCATTAGGAATGGAGAATTCGTGAGACTCCTGTTAGAGGCTTTGCAAAAACCTATGGCCATAGCTGTGGTCAAATGTGTTGCGCATACTAAAAATGTTGACTTTGTATCGCTAGGAAACAGATACGCAGATGAAGTAGCGCGTTACTGCGCAGAGCAGGGATATTCTCACACTGATGTAAAAGTGGGGGGAATCCAGGAAAGAACTGAATTGACCATGTTACTAGATACTGTAGATACGTGGGATGAATTGAGAGCAGTACAGGAAAATGCACCAGATGATGAGAAAAGGAGCTGGGAAACAGCAGGTTGCGGGAAAAGTGAGATGAATTTTTGGGTTTCTGCCGACGGAAGGGCAGTTTTACCAAATGAACTTGTTAGTCCAATGGCAAGGAAATTGCATGGATCAGCACATATAGGAAGAGATGCTATGGTGAGAGTATTCAGACAGACGTGGTTCAATCCTAAGTTTAGAGTAGCGGCAGAAGCAGTGTGTCAGCGATGTGCGATCTGTCAGCAACTAAACGTGGGAAAGAGAACACCAGTTACATTGAGTCACATTGGGAGGTCTGGGGGGCCTTTCAATAGGATGCAGATTGACTTTATAGAAATGCCTCCATGCAACAGACTCAGATACGTTTTAGTGATTGTCTGCATATTTTCTAGATGGGTTGAGGCTTACCCTACACGTAGGTGCGATACACTTACAGTAGCAAAATTGTTACTTACGGAGTTGATACCGAGGTTTGGGGTGCCATCCTCTTTGGAATCGGACAGAGGAACTCATTTTAATAGCGAAGTGGTGAAGATGCTGTGTTCAGCTTTGAATATCGATCAGAAGTTACACTGCAGCTATCGACCAGAAGCTTCAGGGATTGTAGAGCAAATTAACAGTACCATCAAGTCCAGACTGGCTAAAGTTTGTTCATCGACATCCCTGAGTTGGCCAGACGCACTTCCAGTAGTTCTTATGAGCATACGTAGCACACCTGATAGAAGAACAGGCCTCTCTCCACATGAAGTGCTAATGGGGAGAGCTATGAGATTGCCATTGGTTCCGACTGCAGCGCTAGTGAACATCACAGACGATTTGATCTTGGACTACTGCAAGGGACTATCTGATGCCGTTAATTCTGTGTCCCTCCAGGTCCAGGCTGCAGAGGTTCCATCAGTACAAGACTTGTGCCATGACCTGAGTCCAGGAGACTGGGTCCTGGTGAAGAAGCATGTCAGGAAGAACTGCTTAGACGTGCGCTGGCGAGGACCATTTCAAGTCATACTTGTAACGAATACCGCAGTGAAGTGTGGAGGTCTGCCAAACTGGATACATGCCTCACACACCCGAAGAGTGCCAACACCTCCAGAAGAAACAGCTCCTCTCTCGGATGAAAATCCGACGGGAAGCGGAGAAGCCATAGAGGGGCAAAGCCAAGCTGTGGAGGTGATCGAAGAAACTGAAACTGTGTTGGAACAGGAAGACGAAGGTCAGGACACTAGTGGGACCGAAGTCGCCTCAGGAGAAGAAAGTAATTGGGAGTCCGACACAGATATCGAGCAGACTGAGAGTGACCAAGAGACAGGTCCTAGAACAAGGAGCGGAAAGACAAAGATTAACGAAGCCAGTTGGCCGGAGAGAAGGAAAAGGCCAAGTTCGGAAGGAAAGAAAGAAAGAACTCTTGCTCCGATCGCTGAAGAATCGGATCAGGAGGAAGAGACGACAGACTCGGGAACGGAGAGTCCACGAAGATCGAGAAGGGTACGTGTGCTCTGCAGAAGGTACGCCACCCCAGAGTGGACTTATCTAGCAGATGTATTGGGGACAGAAATCTGGGAGAGTGAAGAGCGTGAAAGTAATCGATCTCGATCCATTTGTGGCAGTGGAGATATGGATGTTGGCGCCTGGACTCGAGACTGAGGGTTTACTGACTTTCACACTTCCCATACCCCCACGTTTGAGTAAAATTCAAGATTTAGTGCTAAAAAGATTACAATTTCCAACAGTTGGTCAGCAAATGTCAGAAGAAGAAGAAAAAGTTATTCGCTTTGAACTGTTAATAATTGTTGTGAAAGCTGCAGGTCCGAAAATAATTGTTGATGCATAAAAGACTTTTGTACGTATGTTATAAAGAAGAAGATAACCTAGCGCCGAGTGGAAAGAAGAATAAAATTAGGGATTACATTTAGAGGACGGAGAAGGGCTAGGGTTGTCTGCTGCTAAGAAGAGAAATGACATTTTTGTGAAAAAGATACCTGTTGATAAAAAAGGCACTTTAAAGACTGTGAAAGCAAACAAGCAACCAAAGACTGGGAAGAGAATTCTCGCTAGAGAACGAGGTACGCTGCTTGATAACATGGAGAACGGCAACCCAAACAGAAAAGCTAGATGTATAGTAGGTACACTTATAGCAATAGTGATATTTCTCATAATTATAGTAGTAACGATATCTTACATGACAGGATATGAGAATGATAAAGAAATAGCGAATGTAAAAACTGTAACGACTTTGAAACCTGCTCTTGTGGGAAAGAAGGAGGAGAGCACTGTTATACGTGAAAAGGCGTTACTTGCAGATGAAGCTCGTAGATTACACGTAGACGAGTCACAGGGAAACTTTAGGTCAAACGCGTATGCTAAATTATTGTACGAATATATCGATGCCATGGAGGCCAAAGATTGCTACGTTTGTATGCAATTGCCGGCTTCTGTAGACGAAGGCATTAGATATCACCATCTCCCATTAACTTATGGGATAACATGTAGTTTACTGCTTAGCATATTTTATGGTAGAGAAGGATTTGAGTACTACTTTTCAAATTATGATTCGGTACTGCCTGAAGTTCCGAATTATAAGCAAATGAATAAGTGGGACTATTACAAAAAGGAGGATAGACTGGCTAAGTTCTTTCTTCCTTGGGATACATTAGACACATCATAAGCACGTAGAAATAATCTGACTTGCAAAGTATCAGAGGTAGAGAAAAGGTTTATAGCACAAGTAGATGATCGATGCAGACGGCAGAAGATTCTAAAAATGTCAGGACAATGGAAAACAGATTGGACAGAAGAAGAGAAGGCACATAAAAAGAAAGGTAGCAATGGTCCAATAGCATTGGATAGAACGCAGAAAGGAAAGTTATGTTTAGCTCGAAGCAAAACGTATTATGAGAGTGAATTTGTAGGTGAAGTTAGTTGCGAGCACTCTTTTAAACTGGAGTACTACACGAAAGATTTTATGAAAGGGATGCAAGCTATTCCAAATGTGTATTTTGTATGTGGGAGAAATGCCTATGTAAAACTGCCTGACAATTGGTATGGTTCGTGTTACTTGGCAATTGTCTTCCCCAAAATATATCATGCAAAGGATTTGGCGATAATAGAAGGAAAGGCTTCGACGAGAACGAAAAGGGAAGTAGGAGATGCGGAAGTAGTAGGAGATGTATTTGGAGCGATGTTTCCATTGTTAGGTTTGATTCTTAACGATGTTAAAATTAGAAGGTTAGCGACAGTCGTGGATAGATTGTCTGCCAGTACTGCAAGATCATTAATGTTAGTAGAGGGTGAGATGCAGTCGATTAGAGCTATGGTTTTACAGAACAGACTTGCTTTAGATGTGATATTAGCAAAAGAAGGCGGAGTTTGTAAAGCTTTGAAAGTTCAGGAATGTTGTACATATATTCCTGATAATTCAAAACCACTTGAGAAAGTCATACGGAACATTACACAGGTTCATCAAGAAATCGAAGATTTATCAAAAATAAATGTTTGGGAAAAAGTAGGAAATGGAGTGGGAAAGGTTGGAAGTTGGTTTGCTAATCTTGGCAAAGGTATAATATGGTACATATTAAAGCCTGTATTAATAGTATTAATTTGCATAATTACATTATTAGGATTAGTGAGGTTGTATAAATGGTATAGGTCGAACCAGTTACAAAGATCGATGAGAGACCAGGAAAGGAGACTAGCTGTTCTACAAGATCAACAGTATAAAAGTCTGAGAACACTCGAATCGATAAAAAGAGGAACTGATGTAACTAGTTCGGTATAAGAGATGTATTCAAATTGCTTTTAGTGATGACTCCTAAAAGTCATCAAAGGGGGGAACTGAGAGAGCGCAATTTGAATGTAAAGTATATCGTAGCCATATCTAGACGTATATGTTATAAACGTAGGAATGAAATGCATATTGTAATGTAAAGTTGGCGATTATAGCATAAAGGCCAACTAAGGTGATAACATGGTATAGGAAATGTAAATGTATTTACGTGTTAAAATGCATTAGATTTAGAAGGCCCGTATACATGATGGGTAAACATAGGAATGCTTAGGGAATACTTAGGAAATGCTTAGGAAATATAGAACGTGCACAGTAGGATTCGTGTACGTGTGTAACTTTAAATGGAGAAACGTGGAGAAATAACGTGGATAAATGTATAGAGAACTTACATAACGATGTAACCAAGGAGAATGCATAAGTTATATTCTACGCAGTCGTATTCTATGTATTATATATTCGATGTAAAATGTATTCAAGTATAACTAAGACTTTGCTAAAGTACAAGTATATAAATGTATGCCAAAGGTTATACGGTGTAGAGGGTTTCTGTAGGAATGCTGGAAGAGTTTAGGTCATTTGTGTTTGTAACCTAACTGACCAAGAGTTCGCAGGAGCATAGTCAAATGTATGTAATTTAGTGGGCTTGTAAAAGTCGTAAATAGCTTGATGTGGACGTGAGAGCCAAGAAGTCTAGCACTTGTTAGATTTAAGGTGACAATGCCGGACGGAGCTTATTGCTCGAACGTGAGGAGAGACACTTTTGAGGTGAACTATGTTTTGAAAAGACCATTCACAGGATCTGGAAGGTTAAAGAGTTGCAGGTATAAGTTAAAGCCTTGTCTAAGTTCATATGACATTCGATCTGAAAGAATCAGTAAAAGTCGACGATGAGATGATGAAGATGACATCTAAGGAGAAAGGTCAACTTAACGAATGACGCAAGGAGTGGACCAATGGAAGAAGCAGGAAGTTGACATCATCGGGGAAAGTCCGTGGTGGGCGTCAAGGGGCGTTCCACCCACACTGTGATTGTGTATTTTAGGGACAGCACCCCGGGGAGAAGATAGCGAGAACAGCGAAGGGCTCAGGGCAAGCAAGAGCGCAGATGACTTGAGCAGATGCGCTGAGAGATCAGAGCGCAAGGGAGCAGTAGGCCGAGGACCCTTAGAGAGCAGATGGGTAGGCAGTTAGGGTACTGCTTCTGAAACTTAAGATTTCCTTTAGAGGCTAAGAGAGTTTGAACTTCTTTGGAAGTCAAACTGCTGACACCTTTTTAGGGAAGAAACTTGCGAAGTAGGGATGTCACGTAGCATAGAGTAGGGACAGATTTAACTTGATTATTTTTATCTTACTGCAGATGACGCAGAAGGAACCACTTCACATCGAAGCTTAAGATTCTGATATTGTAACTGATTTTGTATTTTGTATACTTTGAGATTTTATCCCGAGTGGATTGTATTGCATTCAAAATTACTTCATATAAAACTTTTAAACTTTATCAGTTGTAAGTGGTTCTTCAGAGTGGCGTCAGTTAATGGGGTTTGTCTAACCAATGCGGGGGTGGTCCTTTCCTCAATGACAGATACGAGCGGTCCAAAACAGATGAATGGGATTCTTTATTAAATTGATCATAATCATAAATTGATATCAAAATCTCATTCCCCGCAGGCCTAACCACTGAGCAGTACAGGGTGCTGTTCAGGGATACCCAGAAAACGCAGTCTCAGGACTGGTCTGACTTTGTCGATTGTGCCACTAAGGCTTTTGAGGGCTGGTTGCTGGGCAGTAAGGTTACTGATTACCAAGGATTGTATAATTTGATGATGAGAGAACAAATTTTAAACAATTGTCAGAACCAGTTGTTGCATCAGCATCTTGTCGACTCGGATCTGACCTCTCCCCAAGAATTGGGAAAGAAGGCAGACAGATGGGTTCGTACAAGAGTTAAACAGAACCAGGGCCAGAATCAAGGTGGTCAGAAGAAAGCAGACCAGAAGGGTAAAGATTCAAAGGGGGAACAAAATGACCAGAAGTCTTCGACAGGTCCCCAACAACCCAAAGAGGGTGGGGGTCAGGCTCCCCAAAAGAAGAAAGAAGGCCAATCCAAAAGATGGTGCCAGTACTGCAAAAGTAAATCTCACTGGTTTAGTGAGTGCACCAAGAAAGGAGGAGGGCAGACTCCTGCCACTGCAGCCCCTAAGGCACCTGTGCCCCCTAGTACAGCCAGCAGTGGTAGTGCACCTCCCAAGGGTTTAGTAGGGTTAACCCTGGGTTCTGAGGGGCGTGACAACTTAGTTGGTACACTCACTCAGGCTGTCCTTGTCAGTACAGGGGATGTGGATATATCCCCTGACGTAAGTCCCAATACTTTGGGCAAATACCGACAGACACCTTTCATAAATGGAAAAATGGCTCAGGCCTATAGGGACACTTGTGCCAGTGTCACCATGGTGACACCTAACTTTGTGGACCCTGGACAGATCATGCCAGGTACAGAATTCCTGGTGACCAATGCAAGCAATGTCACTACCAATCACAGTATGGCAATTGTAGCTTTCTCCTGGGGAGGGGTAACTGGCCAAAAGAAGGTTGTAGTTAGTTCAGACCTCCCAGTGGATTGTTTGTTGGGCAATGATTTGGAGTCATCACAATGGTCAGAAGTGGAGCACCGGACTCACATGGAAATGTTAGGCTTGCCAGCACATGTGTTCGCTGTGACCAGGTCACAGGTCAGGAAATGCCCCACTGAACAGGTGCTGGATCCTGGAACAACGGACCAGACACCTCCCAAGAAAAAGAGCAGTAGGGTTAAGGCTGCGCCTTCCCCCTTGCCCCAGGTCGTGGATCAAGTCTCAGAGGAGGCTGACCTACAGGAATTGAGGGAAACTGAGCCTAGGGAATTCGAACTTGATCAAGTTGAATTCTTGGGTTCAGGGGGACCCTCAAGGGAAGACCTGGGGAAGGACCAGTTAGACTGCCCTTCTCTTGAACCCCTCAGGCAGCAGGCTGCTGCTGAGGCTGCTGGGAACGCCACAGGTACCCACAAGGTATACTGGGAAGATGGACTCCTGTACACTGAGTCAAGAGACCCCAAGCCTGGCATGACCAGGAGGCTGGTTGTACCCTTGTCTCAGCGTGGTTTCCTACTTACCTTGGCCCACGAGATTCCCTTAGCAGGTCACTTAGGCCAGACGAAGACGTGGGACAGGCTTGTCTCGCACTTTCACTGGCCTCATATGAACGAAGATACCAAGGAGTTTTGCCGCTCCTGTGTCACTTGCCAAGCCAGTGGTAAGTCAGGTGGCACGACAAAGGCCCCCCTTATACCAATGCCTGTGGTGGGGGTGCCCTTTGAACGGGTGGGGATCGACATCGTCGGTCCCATGGAACCACCAACAGCATCAGGGCACAAGTTTATACTGGTGGTAGTGGATCATGCCACCAGGTATCCTGAAGCTATTCCCCTTAGGACCACTACAGCACCTGTTGTGGCAAGAGCCCTAGTTGGAGTATTCTCCAGAGTGGGCTTCCCTAAGGAGGTCGTCTCCGACAGAGGTGCAAACTTTATGTCGAGCTACTTAACTGCTATGTGGAAGGAATGTGGTGTCAACTACAAGTTCACTACACCCTATCATCCACAATGCAATGGGCTTGTTGAGAGATTCAACAGGACCCTGAAAGGGATGATTCATGGACTACCGGAAAAGCTTCGGCGTAGATGGGACGTCCTGATCCCCTGCCTCTTGTTCGCCTACAGAGAAGTCCCACAGAAGGGGGTTGGCTACAGCCCTTTTGAACTTTTGTACGGACATCCTGTAAGAGGACCCCTGTGTTTGGTGAAGGAAGGATGGGAGAGACCTCTCAAAAAGCCTGCAGCCAACATAGTGGACTATGTGCTTGGCCTCCGCTCGCGGATGGCTGAATACATGGAGAAGGCATCTGAAAACCTTAAGGCCAGCCAAGAACTCCAAAAAGCTTGGCATGACCAAAAGGCTGTCTTGACTGTTTACCAGCCCGGACAGAAGGTGTGGGTGTTGGAGCCAGTGGCCCCAGCAGCACTCAAGGACAAATGGTCCGGGCCCTACACCATCCTGGAGAAAAAGGGAGAGGTCACCTACCTGGTCGACCTGGGAACTCCCCGGAGCCCCCACAGGGTGCTTCATGTCAACAGGCTCAAGGCATATGTCGACAGGAAGGACATGAGTTTGCTCATGGCCCTAGATGAGGGACAGGAAGAGGAGAGTGACCCTCTCCCCGACCTTCTCACTCAGAATCCTGACGATGGATCGGTAGATGGTGTTGTCTTTTGTGGCAGCCTCTCCGAACATCAACAGAGCGACTGTAAACAAGTTCTTCAGTCGTTCAGACAAATGTTCTCTCTAACACCCAGTCAGACCAATTGGTGTACCCATGAGGTTGACACTGGTGACAGCTTGCCCGTTAAGAGTAAAATCTACCGGCAGCCTGATCACGTTAGAGACTGCATCAAGAGTGAAGTGCAGAAAATGTTGGAGCTGGGAGTCATTGAACCCTCGGACAGCCCTTGGGCTAGTCCCGTAGTTCTAGTGCCGAAACCTCACACCCCGGGCGGTAAGAAAGAGATGAGGTTCTGCGTAGACTACAGGGGTCTCAATGCAGTCACTAAGACTGACGCCCACCCAATACCAAGGGCAGACGAGCTTATCGATAGATTGGCTTCGGCCAACTACTTAAGTACGTTTGACCTGACAGCTGGGTATTGGCAAATCAGGTTAGCTGAGGACGCCAAGCCTAAGACCGCATTTTCAACCCCTGGTGGGCATTATCAGTTCGTGGTGATGCCCTTTGGTCTGAAAAATGCACCTGCCACCTTCCAAAGGTTGGTGAATCAAGTCCTTACTGGGCTGGATGACTTCTGTGCGGCGTATCTGGACGATATTGCTGTCTTTAGCTCCACCTGGGAGGATCACCTGGTCCACCTGCGGAAAGTGTTAGAGGCCCTGCAAGCAGCAGGCCTCACTATCAAGGCCACCAAGTGCCAGATAGGGCAGACACAGGTTGTATACCTGGGCCACCTTGTAGGTGGAGGCCAGGTTCAGCCACTGGAGAGCAAAATACAGTCGATCAGGGACTGGGCTCCTCCAACCACCCAGACTCAGGTTCGAGCTTTCTTGGGCCTGACTGGAAACTACCGGAAGTTTGTCAGGAACTATGGTTCCATCGTGACACCATTAAACGAACTGACAAGCAAGAAAATGCCAAAAAAGGTTCAGTGGACAGCGAGCTGTCAAAAAGCATTCGATGACCTAAAGCAGGCCATGTGCACGGCGCCTATCCTCAAGAGTCCGGACTACTCCAAACCATTCATTGTCCAAACAGATGCTTCTGAGTTGGGTGTGGGAGCTGTTCTTTCTCAACTGAATTTTGATGGTCAAGACCAGCCCATTGCTTTTATAAGCAGAAGGCTGACCCCTAGAGAGAAGAATTGGTCAGCTATTGAGAGGGAGGCCTTTGCTGTGGTTTGGGCCCTGAAGAAGCTGAGGCCATACTTGTTTGGCACTCACTTCAAGATTCAGACCGACCATAAGCCCCTCTTATGGCTAAATCAGATGAAGGGTGAAAACCCCAAACTGCTTAGGTGGTCCATTTCCCTACAGGGGATGGACTTTACAGTGGAACATAGACCTGGTACTGATCATGGCAATGCCGATGGGCTCTCCAGATATTTCCACTTAGAGCAAGAAGACTCACCTGGTCAAGGTTAGCTTATTGTTCTGACGTTTGGGGGGGGGTCATGTAGGAGAGTAGGGTCTGCAATCCTATGATCACCCAGATTTTTTGCTTTTGTTTCACTGGTTTACGACTTTCTCTGGCTGTGGGCCTGCTAATCAGACCCACAGCCTGGCTGTTCTCTTTCTAAATTACGATATGTACCCTAGGTGCATTTACCAATTGGTACTGGGCCACCTTCTCAGACCCTGTAACTCAGGGCATAGGTGTACCCAGGGCCGCCAGGGGCTGCAGCATGTATTATGCCACCCCTGGCTGGCCTCCTAAATTTGACACAACTGGCTGCATGACAGCTGGGGCGAAGTCGTGTAATCACCCTTTGCTTTAGATATGGTAGCCCTATATCTAACCATACAATGGACACCCGAGTTCCTATCAGTCACTCCTATGGCAGGCCTTGACAATCCTGAAGGCAGAGTGCGTGGGCTCGTGTGAACTGTGTTCTGGCCCGAGCCGAGCCGGTTGCAGCTTGCGGAATCAAGACCCAATGGCTGTTCCATGATAACGCGTACCATATCGGTAACTTCGGTGTCGCGTTATCAAGACATGTCGAGTAAGGTGTCATATGAATCGGGATGCTGCCCTCTCACCAACCCTGGCGACGAGGTTAGCATCCCACCCTTCTAGAGGGACACGACATGTACGTAACTGTGAACCCCGGTTAAAGTTAACTAAAGCCTCAGCTCCACAAAATGGATGCTGCCACCACAGACACGGGTCTGACCTCCTGCTGCTGGGAGTCCTTCCAGCGAGGAGCGCTTGGACAAAGGGTTTCCTGTCGAGGGCGGTGTTCGCACCGTCCCAGACAGGGGTTGTGTATTCTGGGTAGGTAGGGCTTTTGCGAGAAGGTGACTGCGGAGTGGCACCCCGGTGCTCACTACGCATCTGTCGGTCAGAACCAGTTCCAGGGGCGCCAGCCCTGGCCTGGGGAAAGTCCGGCAGGGGAGAGGGGTGTAACTACCCCCCTTCCTGGTCCCACCCTTAGGGCAGGACCTAGTCATGTACCCACCCCTTTCTTTAGAATAAAGACCGGAGCGGGGACCCTTCCAAATTAGATCATCTTTGAATCAAGAACTACTTTCTACGAAAGGACTTCGAGACTCTTCTCAAGATTTCTCCCTTGTGACTAAGGAGTAGTCACCCTGCATCAGCGGGCACCACCTAAGAACTCTGCGGTTTGCTGCAAGTCCTTCCTCAAGGAATCCGACGGCCCAGCTCGACGAGAACCGGCTTCCCTGGCACCTCTGACCTCTACCCACGTCATCAGCTCAGCTGTGATCTGTGGGTGCGACGAGACCTCGAGGGACCGGCCATCATCAAAACCTGCACGCTTTCTTAACCAGCACGACCATCGAAGCAATTCTCTGGTGAGTGCTCTGGGGTCCGAGAAGCCCCGACCCTGAGCCGCTCCAGCACCGAAGTGCAGTCTCCCAGCATCTCCACGATCTGCGTGGGGCCCTTCTGCTCGCTGCTCAGCACGTTGTCTGGTCACTAGCCGCTGGCTTGTGCCCTTCTGTGACGACATCCGGAAATCAACACTGCTGGCCTGGTTGCTCCAGGCTGGCCCTTGCTTCCACCTTTGCGAGAAGCACCCCGGACCCTCCTGGTCCACTCAAGACGCCATCTTAGGCCCACCACGTGGCCCTGAGATCTGCCAAGGCTTGTTGCCCCATCCTGGGCCCAGCGACGCCGACAGCATCATCCTTCGTGGGACAGCTCGCACCTCCACCGTGGTCGCCGACAACGCCTCCTGGTCCGTGAGACTGCAGAGCCTAGCGTCGCCCACTCACCTGGTCGAGGTGACGGCCAACCGGTGCCTTCCTGGTACCCTCTGACTACTGGCTAGTAGTACGAACTTGGTCCCCTCTGCTTTCAGGTATCATCAATCTCTGATCCAGGCTTGGATCTCTACGAACTATTCATCACTGGTCGCCGGCCAGCAACTCCTTTTCTTCCGGCTCCTGGCTCGTCAGCGAAGACCCCGACGCCTGTAAGACTTGTGCAGCCGCAGCCCTCGTGGCTAGGTAACTCGGCATTTCGGTGCCTGCATAGCCTCTTTACTCTAGGGTCCCGAGTCCCTCGCTTCCGACTTGCCTTATCGGGTCCGCCCGAGACCTTAAACTTTCCGTGTCCTAGGACACTTGTTTTAATTGTGCACTTGAAGTATTTTCCTAAGAGATTTGGTTTGTGCTTAGTACCCTGTCCTCATAAAGAGTACAGGGCTGTTGTGAATCTTAATAAATATCCTGTTTATTTTCATAACACTTGTGTGGTGTCCTTTCACTTGGTGTTCAAGGGGTACATGTGTGGTAAACAGCTGGCTTAACACGCCCTCTCGAGTCTTTAGCCTTAGACTGCTCGTATCCACGCTACTAGGATAGCTGGTCTTTAGGTTGACTTACAACCAATCATCATAAGGGTCGTTTGGAACGATACATAGCGGTCGCTAGAATAGCGAACGCTGCATATCGGGCCAACTTCTCACAGACGTGACTGTCCAGGTACCTAGTTCAAACCGGGTTTGGAATTTTCCCCCAGGGCGTTTGTTCTTTAAGATGACTGGGGTTCCCGGTTTCATTTTCTTCACAGTTGCTCCTCGGCGACAGCTGGCTCGCTGGTTGCCTTGTCTCCTCCTCTCCTGAGCTTCCTCATGGATAGCTGGGGCTGGTGTTACCCCTGGTCTGCTAGGGAGGAGATCTCGTCGAGATCCCTGAAACATGAGGCTCCAGGGACTCCTCTGAGTGGTGCAGTGGAGAGTGCTTCGATACTCCCGCAAGAACTCATGCAGCCTCTGTTTGGGGTTAGCATGCTCTGCCAGGGCTATGCGAAAAGTCTTGTTAAGTGTGCGCATAAATCTTTCCACGTCTCCATTGGCTTGAGGCCATTGGGGTATTATGCGTCAGTGATGGATTCCCCGCTGCTGGAGGAAGGTGGCAAAATCAGTTCCTTGAAATGGAGGGCCGTTATCGCTGCGCACCTCCTGCGGGTATCCAAACATCGCGAAAACCCTCTCTAGCGCTGGTCCAACATGACTGAAAGCTGTAGAGGCCACCTTTTCTACCACTGGGTATTTTGAATAAGCGTCCAGGATTACCAGGGTGTGTCCTTCCCCCGGGAAGCTCCCAAAATCTACACTCACTTTGGTCCATGGGGTTGAGCAGGCTTTTTCGGTGATGACAGGTTGGGGCCTGTCTGGGTCGCTTGTCAATTGGCAGGGCATGCATCCTCGCACATATTCTTCCACCATCGCTTCCAGGTCCAGGAACCACATCTTTTCCCTCATTCTCGTCTTCATTTTTGTGATCCCCTGGTGCCCTCCATGGGCAAGTTGTACCGCCCGGTGCCTCAGGGACTGTAGGATGACTAGTTGAGATCCTCGCAGCAAGATGTTATCTGCGGTGGCACTCAGCTCAAGTCGAATCCGCCACATCTTCGTGAGTGCCTTTTTGTCTTCCGTGACCCATGAGTTGGTGTGACGAAGATATTCAGCCCATGATCCCTCCTGTACGGCTCTCAATGTCCGGGCGTACACTGCGTCAGTGGCAGCTGCTTCCTTGATCTCGTCCAGGGTCATGCTTTGGGGGCACGAGGTAAGCGCCACCCACTGGGCAAATTCGTCACATTCCCCATCTTCCCCCTTTTGGCTTTGTTCATCCGGATGGCAGCAGAGGAGGTCCGCTGGGTTTTTGGCACCCGGGCGGTATATTACCTCCATCTCATAGGGTTGTAGTTGGATCACCCATCGTTCTATGCGCGGAGGTGGGTGTGGGGTCGTCCCTTTGAAAAGGGATACCAGTGGCTGATGGTCGGTGACCATGACAAATGGGTGGCCCCTCAGGGATAGGTGGAAGTGACCGCATGCCCATTTGATAGCGAGGGCCTCCCGTTCAATTTGCGCATATCTGGTCTCTGTAGGGGTGAGAGCCTTGCTGGCAAAAGCTAGGGCCGTCCATTGGCCGGGTTCTTGTTCTTGGGTTAGTACCGCACCCAATCCTACGGACTGGCATCGACCAATACTTCTGTCCGCTTGTCAGGGTCAAAGTAAGCCAGGGTAGCTTTTTCTAACAGGGTGTCCTTTATCCCTCGAAAAGCTTCGTCCTCTTTCGGTCCCCAATGCCATGCAGTGTCAGTCTTGGTCAGTGCCTGTCGCGGCTCAATCCATGTGGCTAGGCCGGGTATGAAACGGCCACAATAAGTGGCCATGCCTAGGAAACTCCTAACTTCCGTCTGGGATTGCGGGCCTGGGGTATTCTTGATTGCCTTAGATTTCCTGGGGTCCACCTGGATACCCTCCTGGCTGAAAACATAGCCAAAGAACTCGATTGTGGATTGGAAAAAGTGGCATTTCTCTTTGTGAAGTGTTGCCCCATAGTCACGCAATCTTCTCAGTGTATCTCAGAGATGTTTGTGGTGTTCCGTCGCAGTTTTGGAATGGATAAGAATGTCATCGCTGACATTGATGACACCGGGTAGACCGGACATCAGCTCTCTGATAGTGTTCTGGAATACCTCCGCCGCTGAGGAGATGCCAAAATTTAAACGTTTATAGCGCCATAGCCCAAGGTGGGTGCTGAATGTGGTAATGAAACGACTTTCCTCGGCCAGGGGCAGCTGGTGGTATCCTGCATTTAGGTCAATTTTGGAAAACCACCTCGACCCATTCACGTCTGCGATGATGTCGTCCATGGTGGGCGTTAGGTGACGTTCCCTTCTGATCGCCTTATTTGGTAGTCGCATATCAATGCACAGACGAATCGATCCTGGTTGCCTGGGTTCCTCCACAATCACCATTGGGGACACCCATGGGGTAGGTCCTGAGACCTTTTCAATGACCCCTTGGTCTTCCAGCTTTTCTAGTTCTTTTCCCACCAGTGGCCTCAAGTGGAAAGGAATCCGGCGATGTCGTAATGCGATGGGTGTCACCGTCTTGTCAATATGCAATCTCACTGGCTTGCATTTGATGCAGCCCAGTCCCGTGAAGAGTTCGGGAAATTGTCCTAAAAGTTAATCTACCTGATGATCTCGGATCCGGTTAGCAAAAGCTATCAGTTTGAGGTCCTCGGCCGTGTGGCTGCTCAGAAGTGTGTCGGCCTCTCGATCAATTACATGAATGGTCGCCATTACTTCCTGTTCATCCGCTTTGATGGGGACCGTAATTTTCCCTTTTAGGGGAAGTGGAGTAATCGCTCCATAGGCGAAGATTCGGGTTTTGGACGGCAGTATCGACGGACGGGGACGCAGTTTTTTGAATTGTTGCAAACCCATAACATTTACTGTGGCTCCCGTGTCGATCACCGCCTTGATTTCATTTCCCCCCATCTGGACGATGCACGTGGGCTGTGGTCGCCGGCGTTGCTTCAACTCTCGTGCAAAAGAGATGATATGTACCTCTTCGTCCTCCGAGTCTGACGATTCGTCGCCTACGGTTGGTAGATACCTCCCTGGATTCCATTGGGCTCCCTCCGTGGGTGGTGTGTCACTCACGGATAGCTGTCGTATTGCCCTTGTTGGTGGATTTGGTCTCCTTGACGTCTTCGCGTGGCTGCGTCGTCCACACACCGATGCAAAATGGTTTGGAATCCCACAATGTGCACATATTTTCCCTTGGGCAGGGCAGTCGTGTCCACAGTATCCACATTTTGTTCGAGGACCCTCCCTCTTGGTCTCTTTGGGGTAGGGACCTCGCGTCTGTGTCTTCACTGCGTCAGCTCTGTTAGAAGGGGTGATCCCAGAGGCCGGGTTAGGTCTACCCAACTCCTCCGTGACCCACCTCTCCCACTTATAATGCCGAGCCTTGGGGGGGATCCCCACCGGGGAGGACCTCAGTAGTGAATCGTACACACGAGGACCACACAGCCCTTATGAACAGACACTACACCGAGGGATTAGTTCTCAACTTCTTTATAATAACGAGGAAAAGTAATATCACACGTATATACAATGATCGAAAGATCGCAGAGAGTCTCAAGCCTTTAGGGAGGGGGTAGCGGGACAGTCTCAGTGTTGGTAGGCCAGAACGTAGCGTACCCTGCGCACAGCTCTCAATCCTCGAGCCGGGGGGATACGGAAGGTGGTAGTTGTCCTGGAGGGCCTACTCACTTGTTTAGGATTCTCTCGGGGTGGTAGCTTCACTAGTCCAGCCGGACTAGGATATTCCTCGAGCTGCGACAGCGTCAGGAGGGCTCGCTCTGGAGGTGTTCAGGAGGAGCCGCGACCACATCAGCAGGGCTCAGAGAGTTCGGTAGAGGTCTTCAAGATTCAAGCTCGAGGCGCGACGAAGTCAGCAGGGCTCCGATGGTTCAGTTCCAAGAACGAGCCGCGAGGTTCAGTTCAGCCGCGATCAGATCAGCAGGGCTTCCTTGTCCAAGATACAACTGCCGCTTGTTCAGGGGTGGGCCTTCATATAGTCCAGTGGCCCTTTGATGTCCGGACCCTCACAAGCAGAGGCTCGAGGCTTTGGGGGCTGGTCGTTGGAGAGGTCCGGCGGTTGGTCCTTTGATCCCTTTGAAGATGTGTCCGGGATTTCCCAGACGCCCAGCAGGTCTGGAGCCGGCCCTCCGGGAGGCCAGAGGTGCAATCGAAACTGGCCCCCAGGGGAAGGCCAGTGGTGTGACAGAAACCAGTCTCTCAGGGGAGGCCGGAGGTTATGTTATGTTATGTTACGTGGATTTGTACTGCGCACAGCTGCCCCAGCTAAGGGGCGTCCTGGCGCATGGCAAGGTAACACGCAACAGCCACAAGAAACACAACAGCTAAAAAGAAGGGACCAGGTTAAAATAAGAAAGTTTTTATAGCCTTACGAAAAGAAAAAAGATCCTCCAACAACCGAATCTCCACCGGAAGGGAGTTCCACAGTTCGGCTGCTTTGACCCGGAAGGAACGACCACCAACACGGCACAGCTTGTATCTGGGGGTGATAGTGAGAGCTTGACCCAGAGATCTCAGATGCCGAGTGGGGACATACCAGGACAGAAGGTCCATAAGTATTTGAGGAGCCGTACCATTTAGAATCTTGAAGGCTAAACACAATACCTTGAATTGGATTCTAGCCCTGACTGGCAACCAGTGCAACGTTTTCAAAGTGCTGGAAACAGGGCAGAATCTAGGAAGACCAACGATTGCTCTAGCAGCGGCGTTCTGCACGTGCTGGAGGCGGGTGACTTCCGCCAGGTTAGCGCCCACCAAGAGAGAGCTGGCATAATCCAGGCGCGATATAACAGTCGCCTGTATTACCAGCTGCCGGGTGCGGGGATCAAAGAACTTCAGGACTGGACGCAGAGCCCGGAGGATTCCAAAACAGCAGGCAGCCGTTTTCTTTGTGTGCCCCACAAAACTGAGAGTGGGATCCATCCACACTCCCAAGTTTTTCAATTTCGTCACCGGAAGAGGGGCCGACCCAAGCTCCGAAGGCCACCACCTATCCCCCCAGATATCCGCCCTTCTACCGACGATCATGATCTCGGTTTTCTTCGCGTTGAGCTGGAGACAGTTGGCCTTCATCCAGCTTGCCACCGCTCTAGGTCCACTCTGAAACCTGGGGGCATCCTGGTCCGCATCCCCGCTGATCGTAACCGCTAGCTGGGTGTCATCGGCATATGACACCATGGTCATACCCCACTGCCTGACAACCTCAACCAGCGGTCTCACGTATAGATTAAACAACGTGGGGCTCAGCGAGGATCCCTGCGGCACTCCCTGTTTCAGAGGATGGAACCTGGACTGGAACGGTGGCACCGCAACGCTGAAGAAACGACCATCGAGGAAGGACCGGAACCACTGGAGGGCAGATCCCCCCCACTCCTATCTCCTCCAGGCGATGCAACAGGCTGGGATGAGAGACAGTATCAAAGGCGGCGCTTAGATCTAATAATACAAGCGCCGCCGTCTGTCCTGCATCCATCACTGTGCGAAGATGTTCAGCCAGGTGTCACCGAAACTCCTTGTCTTCGCTCACTAGGGGAGCCCTCACCCTCCCAACGGGGGCTGGCATGTCTGGAGCCTATGCTGCGCTGGGGCTGGGGTTATGCGATGCCCACGTGGTCATGGATCCCGGGAAGGGAAGGGAAGATGGCTGCCAGGGGGTTTATGGGGCCTTGTGGGTTTGGGGCGCACAGGCTGGAAGGGTGGCCGGGTACAGGCCAATTGTGGGTCGGGGATGGTTGGCCGGGCATGGCCAGGGCAGCTGGTGGTTTCTGGGTACGGATCTGGGCTGTCGGGTGGGGGCCGTGTTGCGGGAGCGGGACCACGCCACAAGGCCATGTCCAACAAGCTCGTTCAGTCTTGATTGTGTCGGTTTTTCCTTGAGGTTTGTTGAACTCTTGATCCATTGCGGTGGCCCTAACCGCTGACAGGTCATGCGACCTGGCTAGGATTAGAATGTCTTCTAATGTGATCCCTGGTTTCCATAGGATTAGCGCTCGTAGCGTTTTGTCCCTGCACCCTTGAATTAGCTGTCACCGTATAGCTTTGGGTTGATCTTTATCCGTGCAGGTGCTGGCGAGCTCCCTCACTCGAGCATAGAACTGGTCCATGGACTCGCCCTCCCTTTGTCTTGCTTGCCCCAGCTTAAAGCTCTCGAAGTCAAGATTTAGTTGCCGGTCAAAATGACCGTTGAGGGCATTTACTGCTGCGTCATAGTCTCCTGCAGCGCCGGTATTTGATAGGTGTTTGAACAATTTAAATATTTCATTTCCGGCATAGTGGAGTAGCAAAGACCTCTTGACGGCATTATCCGTCTCCCTGGTGGCCATAAAATAGTTCTCTAGTCGCTCTAACCATATTTTCCAGCACGGGATGCAGTGGACGGGTCCTCCATTTCGCTAAAGGGTGGTAGTACCCCAGACGCAGCATGTTGATAAGGGACATGTATCTGGGCAGCGGGCGCTTCCTCGTCCACCATGGCTAGTTGTCAGGGGTTGTCCTCCCTCCTTTCTTTTTGCTCCGGTGGCCACCTGTGTTGGGTTGATAGTCCCTTGTGTTACTTGTGACTATCAATGGTTGTTGGGCTTTGTCTTGTGATTGGGAACTCTTTGTAGCTGCCAATGCTTGTTGAACATATGCAATAGTCCCAAGTGTTATCTTATGGCTGCCAATGATTGTTAGGCCTTTTCTGGTGGTTGTACTCCTTGTAGCTACCAATGCCTGTTTTACCAGTGTAAAAGTTCCTCGTATTTTCTTGGGGCTGACAATGTTTTTTTTTTCCTGGCTACTTCACTCGCGCGGGTGTTTTGCCCCTCGTTTCCCTGTGTCCTGGGCCTCAGCGTTCCTTCACCGCTACCTCACGCAGTTCGCGTGTCTGTGGTAGGCCGCATTTTCTTGTGCGCATGCGCGCCCTTCCTGTCAGCGAGAGGCGTCTTCTGACCCACAGCCTGTTTTCCCGTTTTCGCGCTCTTTCAGGACCTTCCCAGCTGGGCCGTCTTGCTGCTCCTGATGCCTCCTACTTACCGGTGGGGAGGGGACTCCTCTCGGGCGAGTGCTTCGCCACGGGACACCTCTGGTGTCAGCGTCGACGCGCGGCTTCAGTGCGCCACTCCTGCAGGGCTCAGGTACGAACACTTGTTTTCTCCGTCTTGTGGGCGCCAGGGGTGCTTGCTAGCATCCCACCCTCCGTCGCCAGTGTTCTGTTCCTTGGTGGGGGTAAATACCTATAGTCACTTAGATAGGTCACAGGGCAGACGCGCGCAGTGGCAGCAAATGACTCACTGACAGTTCGTAGTATTGACCGGAAGTGACGCCTCCATGCAGGCGTCCCCCTTTTATTACTTCCCCGCAGGCCACGCCTGGCCTGCGGATGTGTGGGTGTATGAGGGTGCAAACACTAGACCGCAAACTATTACAAATGGGAGGCCGACGAAGCAACGGAGGTGAGCTAGTGAGCTGTCTGGTGCAAGCAGCCGGTGCGAAGACCCGGGATGGCCCAATCCGCTTCTCAAGAGGTGCTGCCAGCGGAGAGGGGTAGAGGAGAGGGTCGTGGTCAAGGGCCGTGTGCTGGTCCCCTTCCGCCAGAGCCACAGACCGTTCCGCCGGGGCAACAACTCACAGCAGACGATGAGATCCAGGAAGGGCACCGGGTCCCGGACTGGGTGGTCGATGCGGGCAGTTGTTCCCAGGGGTATGCTGGTGACCCAAGGGGAGGATTGGGAGTCCCGCAAGTCCTGCTTCACTAGGCTACAGTCATAGCCCCAAGGGAGCCACCAGACCTCCGTCTATAACCCTCAGAGGGACACCGCCGCCCGAAATAGCGGCCGAAGCGCTCACGCCCACGCCCGAGAGGAGAAGCCCAGCGGGCTACGCCGCCACCATCACTACGTAAGAGGGGTTGGTTCCCCCTACCATCAAGTCCTAGGTGACCCGCCAGGAGCGGGGAGCGGTGGAAGAGGTGGGGACAGAGGAGCCGCACCAACCAAGGGGGCCCCCCTCATCCCGCCTGCTGCCCAACTGACAACCGACCCACACCCCAGGACCAGGTACCACCGCACCCCCCACTCCTTCTCTGCAGGCAGGTTCACAGGAGCGCACCATCCAGCAGACGACGACCTGCAGTACCTGCAGCACCTGCAGCAGCGGTCCAGGTCGCAGGGCACAGCAGGGGCGTAGACAGGTCTTCCCCACATGGATTCAGACAGAGGCCCCTGGGGTCAACGATGTCTGTCTGGGGCCCAGGGGGCGACCGAAGAACGCCACACCTCAGGCTGGTTCCAAGGGCAACAAGGGACCACCACGGCCCACCACACACACCGCTGCTGAGAGCCCCTGGCGCAGACAATGCCAGACCGGGCCCCAGGACCAACAGAGGTTCAACGGCACCAGTACTCTCCACCGTGGGCGAGGTCCAACAGCTCCAGACACGTCAGGCCAGGCCTCAGGAGCAACAAGGAGGATCCAGCAGGGTCCGCAGGAGCGTTACAGGCGGCCAGCGAGCACTAAAACCCCTCGCAGAGCTGCAGTATCTCAAACACCTTGGCTCCACCTCGGGAGAGCCAGCCAGCCCAGGACGACAGTGCCAGTTCTCCACCGTCTCTCCCCGGCTGTATAGAGCAGCAGACTCGGTGCCTGCGGGTCACGCAGGGGAAGCGGCGATTCGATCAGGAGGGGGGGAGCTCGCCACACAAGGAGCTCCCACTACAGGCAAGCGGGACCGGTCACGGACAGTGGATTGGCAAAGGATCGGGACTCCGCGCGGCGGCGGCGGCCATCTTGAGCATTTCCACTCGGTGGGTCCAAGATGCTTGAGCGGCCCGCCAGCTCCAAAATCAGCGCCCAATGACCCAGAGGAAGCGGAGTGACCTTACTGCCCTCTGGATTTATGATGTCACCAATTCCTCTGAATGGTTTCACCAGTTTTTATTGTCCAGAAAAGATATGGGGGCATTGATCTTTTAAAGTTCACAGACCACAGCCCTTTGGTTTGAACCCTTAATGGTGTCAGTAATGCCCCTGTAAGATTGCTAAGGCTGTTTTTAAAATTACAACTTTGGCATCAAATTAGTACACTGAGACAGAAACTACAGGGCTGGTTGCTTATCTAGAAAAACAACAACCTAGGCAATCATGATTGGAGTTCAACAATGAACATGAGAATTTCAAAGGAAAGAGAGCTACCAGTAAGTTCAGATTCTGATATTTATTAACATATATGTTTAAAAAACGAGAAAAGACATAAATCTCATATACATAAAAATAATAACAAATCAGTTAATCAATATACATAAAAACGTTTCAGATCAATATAATGCATACTTATAAACTCTTTACAAAAATTCATTAAAACAAAAGAAATGGCTTAATAATTCTCGACGCGCGTTTCGGCGACCAGCGCCTTCCTCTGGAGAAGCCACATATGTTCTATAATAAAATGTTAAAAATACAAAAATGAAAATATTTACATACAGTTCCTAAAAACATTACACCATATTAAAACACACATTGTTTAGAACTGGTAGCTTCATTTGACCTTTGTTTTAAGAAAACAATATCTACAAATACATTTTATTTCACTTTCTTGTATATCTCCATAACTAGACAGAAAATACAAAGGGGGGCGGGATAAGGGGACATGTGGATTTGATGAATTTCAAAAATGTATGTAAGGACGAAACAATTTATTGTCGTTATAAATCTAGTCCAAGGAGTATTTTCCTTAATGTGCACTTGATAAGAGATTTAATCTGGCATTGCTATCTTTATATTTTTTGTTTTTTGTTTATCTAAACAAGAACACCTATGGACATATGGGTTCCCCGAAGAGAGCTCTCAACGACTATGCAAGATTCTGTTGCCTATATACTTACATATTCAAGCGGTATGTATAAAACACGGGCCAAACGGACTCTATTGATTCTTTTTCTTCGCACGTTTCTTCTATTAAGTAAGAAGTATCTGAAAGGCGGACAGCTTGTCAGGCCTTAAAGCTGTGGGAAACAAATAATAATTAAAGTTTCCTAGTTTATAATGAGCTGCGTTCAGTCCTATTAATAAATGCATGCTCAGAGATACAAAGGGGTTTAAACCGGTGATTACCATGATTTGGTTTCCAATTCAGATATTAAGATATAATAAACGTGGGTATTTGATAAAATTGCCAGCTTTACGCTCTGTGATTTTTCGTAAAAGGCCGGATCTAAAATAGCTAAAGAGGAAAAAGGAAGAAAAAACAAAAGAAGAAACAGAGAGAATTGCCTTATTCAGTTACTATAGATTTGTGAATCTCAAACTATTTATACAGTTTACTTTAGCAATTTGTACCTGGTAAAGTAAATACAGTCACTTAAGTTTCTCGCCGTCAGGGATAGCAGGTGCTTCACCCGGTAAACAAACTTATAAGTTCATAAGGAAAGTAATTGTAGAGATTCTTTAGACTACGATATTAATATAGCGACTAGATACCCTTGTTCCCAGAAATTGCAGGCTAGCGATCTACCTGTATGATGTAAGCAAGTCCTTAGACATGAAAAAACTCCTCCTGATGTGGGGACGTTCTTTCTTCTTAGTTTTCTAATAAAACTGTCGAGAAAATACATTACATTACTCCTTATCAGTTATAAGGACAAACTAGAAAATACAGTTCTGTAGTGTGGTCCGAATACGAGCCTACATGGGCTGAGGACGGCAGCTGCTCTTACCTCCTGATATCGTTTCAAAGGGTCTATCAGTCCGACGGCGAGAAATGGGATTCTAACAGCTTCAGTAGTCAAACGTGATGTTACCAACGATAGAGAAGGGCGCGTTTATTTACGGGTATTTCTTAACATTATCCGTCTCAGCTGTCTGAACGGTGACGTAATTAGTAATGCGACTCAGATCAGCAGAAATAGCTAAAAACAGAAAACGGACTATTCCCTGATGTTTACGATGTAATCTAGACATCGGTAAACTAAAAACAGACCGATTTTATCCCATGTGGTGTGGTAAAAATCATCTCTGTAAATTTAAATAAACGGACCCTAAACTGCCAGTCCAAAAATAGATAGAGAGATGTATATACCACACTGTGTTACAAGGAGATATCTTGCTGTTTCACTGTAGTAATTACATAGTGTACTGTTATATCCTATTGTGTGGCTAAATATTACGTTGTTACTCAGGAAAATCAAGATGACAAAAAAAAAATAGTAGGATGTTAACCAAACATGATAACAAAAGGATCTGGGTCACATAGTTGAGGCGATAATGCTCACTGATGTAAGTGGATATTATTGTTATTACAAATATATATATATATATATATATAGATCTATTCATATATATATTACACAACCAATACAGTGGAAGGTGTAGCTACATATGTTCTTCTCTTGGTATCCTAACCTGTAGCGAACGCCAATATATACTAGGTCATAATATTAGCGACCTGTACACTAAGTACATAAGGAACTTCAGCTTGTGAATATCTCTATCTCTAACCGATCCTCAACTTTTTTTAAAAATTGCATTTTCCCAAGGAATTTCACTGTTGAGACCTCTCCGGAAGGAATCAAAAACAAAAATCCAGAACACTTCTCTTTTCTTTATCGTAGCTCCACCTTGGGAATCAGGTGTTTTAATTTTTTCTAATATCCGCCATTTCATGTCTTTAGGGCCATGATCTTTTTCCAGAAAATGCTTAACCATAGGGGCAATCATCTTCTTTGTTTTAATGGCGGAACGATGTTCCGTAAGGCGAGTCTGAATCATTCTAGAGGTCTCTCCTATGTAAGTTAGGAGACATGGGCACTGTATAAGATAGATCACATTTGAAGAACTACAATTCCACATCTCTTGTGCTTTAGTTGTATACTCATTGTAAGAGAATTCTTCGCCTGCAAGGATGTTTCTACATGAGCAACAAGAAGAACAAGGAAACGTACCTTTAATCGGATTATTGGTTAGATTTGATCTCTGTATGGGATTCTGTTCAGGTTTTGGTGTTCTAAATCGTGAATGCACAATATGTTCTTTAATATTTTTATTTCGCTTGTGTGCGAAAAGTGGTTTAACCAATTTCTGCCCTCCTGAGCAATTGCTATTTAGGATGTGCCAATTAGAGGTAATGATCTGCTTAACTTTAGCATTCACAGTAGAATGTTTAGTAATGCAGACAACCTGTTCATTAGTTTTAGATGTTTTAGTCTTTAGCAAGCAATCTCGGTCATAATATCGTGCTCTTTTGTACGAATGCCTTACCAAACGGTGAGGGTAACCTCTTTCAATAAATTTTGATCTCACAGTTATCGCTTGCTTGTCAAAACCGGCCAAATCTGTTCAGTTGCGTCTGACGCGCAGAAATTGGGAGAACGGGATACTATCTTTTTGTGTCCTAGGATGGAAACTCCTATAGTGCAAGAGAGTATTCTTGGACGTAGGTTTTGTATGAAGGTCAACTTTTAGTTCACCTTGATATACAAGAAAGTTAAATAAAATATATTTGTAGATATTGTTTTCTTAAAACAAAGGTCAAATGAAGCTACCAGTTCTAAAGAATGTGTGTTTTAATATGGTGTAATGTTTTTAGGAACTGTATGTAATTATTTTCATTTTTGTATTTTTAACATTTTATTATAGAACATATGTGGTTTCTCCAGAGGAAGGCGCTGGTCGCGGAAACGCGCGTCGAGAATTATTAAGCCATTTCTTTTGTTTTAATGAATTTTTGTAAAGAGTTTATAAGTATGCATTATATTGATCTGAAACGTTTTTATGTATATTGATTAACTGATTTGTTATTATTTTTATGTATATGAGATTTATGTCTTTTCTTGTTTTTTAAACATATATGTTAATAAATATCAGAATCTGAACTTACTGGTAGCTCTCTTTCCTTTGAAATTCTCATGTTCATTGTTGAACTCCAATCATGATTGCCTAGGTTGTTGTTTTTCGATGATTTCTTTTTCCCTGACCTAGGAATTCTGTATTCATTGTATTCAGGGGGTCCTTGATAACTATACATTGCTTATCTAGAAAGCCATTTTTGGGTAGTTTGGGTGACAAGCGTTTTGGATGTTCATGAATGTTTGTGGTAGCGGTGTTGGACGCTGGCCATGATGCTGCTTGTGCCTACCCAGGAGTGGTGCAAGTTAACAAGGACATCACAGATGGTCTCCCCTGGGACTGGTGCTTAAGTGCTGAGGTGTTTGGGTGTGCTCAAGTGGCGGCAGAGCTAACTGTAGTTATGGGTATGGTTATGAGACCCGATTCTTTTGTTCTACTTGGTAAGCCAAGACCGTACTTGTTAAATATTCACCCAATTTGAGTGGTGATATCCGAATTGCTGGTCTGCCTGAAGTTGTGATGATGCAAACAGTAGCGTGTCTGCTAAAAGCGATGGCGTGACTGGTGGAACTATAAAGCCAAATAAGAGAAAGATATCTTCCGACACCACAGTCTTCGTGACTGTGACCAGTAACACTTAAGACTCTTGACTCTTAAGACTCTTGAGACTCACTGTAGTAATTTCTCCTTTCAGAGCGTTATTGCTGCAGATGGAGTGAAGCCCAGAAGTAAGCACATTACTAAGGTACCAACAAAGTTTAATATTTTTCATTTGTATTAACTGTTTCTCTTTTGCAGCATTTGGAAATGCATTTTCTAGTTTTGTTGCTTTTTGTTTAGTTTTTTAGGTCTCGCCTGACTCAGCGCATGCGTTGGTCTGGCGAGAATTTTATTGAGGGCTCAAAAAATGCCACCATTGCCAGCCTGGAGCTACAGTGCATGTGCGCGGGCAAGCCCTTAGGAGCAGAGGCGCCATATGGCAAACCTCGTCATGCTCATTAAGCGCCCGCGATAACTCTCACTTTCGCCCGCAATCACTTTTGCGGCGCCCCTTTGATGTTCTCATTCAAATAACATCAAACATCAAAGAACATGTTGTTGTGTTAATACTTTGCTGCACCCGTCTGACTTACTACGTGCTTTCTCTTTCCACAAACTCAATGTTTGTGTTTCTTTATTTTGAGATGCTTTTAGTATTACTGTCACCCACATAAACACAACCACACATATAACCACAACCACACGCATTGCCACACAACCACACACACACACAACCACACACAACCACAACCACACATACAACCACACATACACACACAACCACACACACACACACAATCACACACACAACCACACACACACACACACAACCACACAGATACACACAACCAAACACCCAACCACACACACACAAACCACACAACCACAGACACACACAACAACAACCACACACAATCACACATACAACCACACACACACACAACCACACACAACCACACACTCAACCTCACATCACACACACAGAACCACACACACAATCACACACACAACCACACAAACAACCACACAAAACCGGACCCAACTACACACACAACCACGTACAAACACACAACCACACACACACACACACAACCACACACAACCATACACACAACCATACACACACAGCCACACACACACCCACACACAACCGCACACACTATTACACACACATAAACACAGACAACCACACACACAACCACACACACAACCACACACACAACCACACACACAAGCACAACCATACACCATCACACACAACCACACACACACACAACCACATACAACCACACACAACCACACACACAACCACACACACACCACTCCCAAACCCACACACAACCACAACTACACACAAACACACAACCCCCCCCCACACACACACACACACAACCACACAGATACACACAACCAAAGACCCAACCACACACACACACACAACCACACCCAACCACACACACACACAACCACACCCACAGATACACACAACAACCACACAACCACACACAATCACACACAATCACACACACACACACAACCACACACTCAACCTCACATCACACACACAACCACGCACACAGAACCACACAGAACCACACACACAACCACACACAACCGGACCCAACCACACACACAACCACACACACAACCACGTACAAACACACAACCACACACACACACACAAAACCACACACAACCATACACACACAACCACACACACAACCACACAACCACACACACAGCCACACCCACCCACACACAACCGCACACACGATTACACACACATAAACACAGACAACCACACACACAAGCACACACACAAGCACAAGCACACACACACCCACACACCCACACACACAACCACACACACAAGCACAACCATACACCATCACACACAACCACACACACACAACCACACACACAACCACATACAACCACACACAACCACACACACAACCACACACACACAACCACACACACCACACCCAAACCCACACACAACCACACACAAACACACAACCACAACGGCAAACACACAACCACACACAACCACACACAACCAGACACACACAACCACACCCACAACCACAACCACACACACACAACCACACCCACAGCCACACACACACACAACCACACACACAACCAACCACAAGCACACACAACCACACACACAGCCACACACACAACCACAAACACACATACAACCACACACAACCACACACACAACCACAAACACAATCACCAACACACATAAAACCACACACACACACATACACACAACCACACACACAACCACACCCACACACAACCACACACACAACCAGACACACACAACCACACCCACAACCACACACACACACAACCACACACAACCACACACACACAACCACACACACACAACCACACACACACACAACCACATCCAACCAACCACAAGCACACACACAACCACACACACACAGCCACCCACGCAACCACAAACACAACAAACACAACCACACAGTGGTGTGGCTCACTGGTTAGAGGCGGCAGACCCGGAAGCAGAGAACGGCCCGGGACCAGGGTTCAGTTCCCGACGCGGCAGGGTCGTGGACCAGGGTCAGCGGACACGATAATTCTCGCCTCGGTGCCTACTCTAACCAGGGTCAGTACAAAAAAGGTTCGGTCTGAGTTTCAAATATATCATACAATTCAAAATGGACACAAGTTCACCATTAAATTTTAAAACAGGTCAGAACAATGGAACAACTTATTCATTTCATTCATTTTGGCATTTTATTCATGCAAGGTCAGAGTGCGATCCAATTGCAGCCAAAGTTATGAGTTAGCGAATTGAATACATGTAATTATAACGTCAGACCGAACCTTTTTTGTACTGACCCATGGACCCAGGTCCTGAGTTCTAAGGGCCTACCCCCTTCATATTCATACTCTAACCAGGGATCACACTCGGCAACTCTGGGCATTAGCTTGCCTCATCTCTACAATGGCCCCCCACATTCGCCGGGGATGCCTTGTTTCACCTTGGAGATACCCAGTAGGGACCATCTCACAGGGATAGCAAGGACGGGTTCCCAAGCGGTCTACAGCGCCACGACGCCTCAGGGCAGAAGTGCGCTTTACAAGACACATACATACATACATACACACAACCACACTCAAACAACCACACACACAACCACACATACAACCACACAGACAACCACACATACAACCTCACACACACAACCATACACACAACCACACACACACAACCACACACACAACTACACAACCACACACACCCATACACACCCACACACACAACCGCACACACAACTACACACACATAAACACAGACAACCACACACACAACCACAAGCACACACACAACCACACACAAACACAACCACACACACAACCACACACCATCACACACACAACCACACACACACAACCACACACAACCACACACACACAACCACATACAACCACTCACAACCACACACACAACCACACATACAACCACACATACAACCACACACACATCCACACACAACCACACACACACACAACCACACACACCACACCCAAACCCACACAGAACCACAAACACAGAACCACAACCACACACACAACCACACAGAACCACACCCACACACAACCAGACACCCACAACCACACACACAACCACACACAACCACACACACACACACAACCACACACACACAACCACACACACACATCCACACACACAACCACAAACACAACACACACAACTACACACACACAACCACACACACAACCACACACAACCACACACACAACCACAAACACACATACAACCACACACACACACACACATACACACAACCACATACACACCACACCCAACCACACACACAACCACAACCACACACTAACACACAACCACATAGACAACCACACCCACACACAACTTCACACAACCACCACACACAACCAGACTCACACAACCAGACACACACAACCACACCGACAACCACACACCCACAACCACACACACACAACCACACGCACAACCACACGCACAACCACACACACAACCACACACACAACCAGACTCACACAACCAGACACACACAACCACACCCACAACCACACACACACAACCACACGCACGACCACACGCACAACCACACACACAACCACACACACAACCACACACACAGCCACCCACACAACCACAAACCCAACACACAACCACACACACAACCACACACAACCACACACACAACCACAAACACACATACAACCACACACACAACCACACACACACATACACACAACCACACACACACAACCACACATACAACCACACATACAACCACACATACAACCACACAGACAACCAGTTTCAGTTTCAGTTTTTAACGTCTTTATTTCGATTATTCATCATAAAAGACACATATATACAAAACAAAAAATACATTATCTACAGTTGATACAAAAAAAAGTCATAACAATAATATTAAAGATATTTAAATACATATAAGGACCAAATCAGAAAAAATGAAGAACAAAACTAAATCATTAAAAGAAGAACATATAAGGGTAAGATCGCAATTAAACCTACATATAAAGACGTCCAAAGAACTAGTAAAATCATTTAGACAGGTTTAAAATTAGCAGATCATCAATACTATCAAATTCATAGACCATAAAACAATCAGAAAACGTGGAATACAGTTTGTTTGGATCTTGATTTATGAGCTAATTGACCTAGATCTTATCAGCCAAGCCCACCCGAGGAATTTCGCCAGTCCTATGGTTAGCCATTCGGAAGTATTCATTTTCAAGATGTACAATGCTTCACTGCTCACTCGGGTATTTAGTCTAATACATACAGGTTTCAACCACTTATTACGAGGTTTACAATAGGCGGTACAGACAAATAAGAAATGGCCTACTGTTTCTTCACAAACAGCACAACAAGGACAGAGGCTTGACTCAAGCCTCTGCCAGCCGCTGGTAAAGGCCCTCACTGGCAGCGTGCCCACACGAAACTGGTGATATAGTTTCCTATCAAGTGTTTTTAGAATAACATCCCAGTATGTTTCTTTATTAGGAATTACTTTGTGGAGCAAAAACTGGCCTGTCAGGTTCACTTTCTCAGAAAGTGCAACATGTTCAGTTTTTACCATGGACCAGAAAAGAGTTTTAAATTCATCCTTAGTAGGAAAGGTATGAGAACCCGGTTCTGACCATAGCAAAGGTAGGCCCATTTCAATGAGAGTGTTCTTAATTTGCTTTAGCCATGGTATACTGCCAGCCCCCTGTTGCAATCTCACGTCTTGAAGTTCACGGGCAAACATGGCCAGTTCAGGGGTTGACCATATGCGTCTCCATAGAGCCACCATCCTGTACTGTGCCTGATGTTTAATGGTATGCATGCCCATGTCCATCAAAAGTGGAAGGACTGGTGTTGATGGGGGGAGACTAACTAGGTTGCGGAGAAATTTATTCTGTATCCTATCCAGGACACCCAGATCCACACAACCCCAAATATCTGCCCCATACAATATCGCTGAGCTGATTTTAGCACTGTAGATTTTAAGCGCAGGCAGCACTCTTTTGGTCAGCGAGCGCCGTTGCTCTTTTACTAGGCAACCAGTCAAGCGGGCAAATTTCAAACATAGTGCCTCTATTTGCTCTTTCCATTTTAGCCTGTAATCCAGAGTTACACCAAGATAAGTCATCACATTGACCTGTTCCAATCTGGAGCCATTCATTAAAATATTGCCCCTCAAATGTTTTTTCTTGGAAAAGACCATAAACTTGGTTTTATTAATATTAATCTCAAGATCATTTATGTTACAAAAATCCGTAAATTTGTTTATTGCAGCCTGTAAACCCTTCTGCGTTTTGGCCAATATGAGTGTATCGTCTGCAAAGATTAAAAGTGGGAATTTTGACCCACCCAGAGAAGGAGCATCAGTGGGGGTATCTGAAAGGAACTTTACCACCTGATTAATAAAGAGCACAAATAGGGTGGGGGCCAGGACACAACCCTGCCTCACACCACGGGTCACGGGGAAGGATTCAGTAACCTGGCCCTGACGACCCCATCTGACTCTTGCAAAGTTACCCTCATGCATCTTAATGGTGAAATCTAAAAGTGCAGAAGGAACCCCCATCCTTTTTAATGCAGCCCACATCTTCCCCCTAGGGACCAGGTCAAACGCTGATTTGAGATCCACAAATGCAGCGAAGATCTTCCCGTCTCTCAATGACACAGTTTTCCAGTAGATCATAACAAATCTTAGGATCTGATCAACTGTACTAATATGTGCCCTAAACCCAGCCTGCATTGGAGACAAAATATCTACTTCAATCATCCACGAATGAATTTTCCCCAACAACATTCTGGCTATTACTTTTTGGAGGGCGTCGATGAGGCTGATGGGGCGGTAGTTTCCCGCAACAGATTTATCCCCTTTCTTATGCACTGGCAAAATTTCGGCCCCTTTCCAGGAATTTGGTATCCTTGTGCCCCTAGCTATGGCGTTTGCTAAGATTAATATATACGGGACCCAGTGTTGTTGATCGTATTTAAAGAGGTCCGCGGGGATGCAATCCATTCCGGGGGCTTTGCCATTCTGCACTAATTTGAGAGCAGAAATAGCTTCAGTTTCGGTAAAAACAACGTGATCGAATGAGGACTGTTCAGACTGCACACTGGCATCTTCCCCTGCAGTAGTAAGGGAGATCCGTTCCGTGTGGCTGAACTGCGACTCATAATGTTTGACCCATTGTTCTGCTGGAACATGGTTTACCGGAGTGTGTAATTCCCCCGAAATTCCCCATTTCACAACCTCCCAAAATCTTTGTTGGTTAGATGAGGTACTTGCCTCGTATAAATCTAACCAACGCTGGTCATCCCATTTGCTTTTTGCCTCTTTTAAAGCCTTCTTGTAGTTCACCCTCGCTAACCTTATATCCTCGCATGATTTAGATTTGATGGCACTTAATAAAGAGCTGTGGGCAATACCACAGGTCTTGTCGTACCATTTCAACCTAGGATGTGCCTGGGCTTTTTTACTTCCTCCCTTGACAGTTTTAATAAAAAAAGACTTAATATTATTAAAAAGAGTCTCATGAGTTGTCCCGATTTGATCCAGTGGAGTACCAGCCTCAAGAATGTGTGCCATCTGTTTTGTGGCCGCTGAGACCTCCATGGCAATTTTACTAATAGTGGCAGTGTTCTCTTGGAGGCCAGCCCATTTTACCCTTCTGCAGTCATTTGTAAGGCCAGCATCTGCAGTTTTAATGTTTGTAGCAGGGTTCATACAGAGACCCTCAGATACTGATAATGTTATCACCAGGGGATTATGATCACTCTCAGATCTATTAACAACTTCCATATCCACCAACATTTTCCAGAAGTCTATCTTAAGTAGAAAATAATCAATGCGGCTTGAGTTTATGGAGTTATTAAATGTAACTTTTCCCATTGGGTCTGAATTAGTCCTGCCGTTTACTGCACGTAGGTCCCATTCAAGACAGAGACCCAACCATTGCATAACTGCCTCCGTAACTTTTTTGATAGGGGCGACAGTCAAAGGGGGAATATTCCAGATCTGATCTATTTCCCCATATCCCCCACCATCAAGGTTGGGAAAAGGTTCAAAGCAACAGTTGAAATCACCTGCCACCATGACACAGCTATCTCTGCTAATATCGTTCAATAGAGAGTCGAGTTCAGCTACCACTCCCGCTGGCTTCCCACCTGGCATACCTCTGGCATATATATTAAACAGAAAAGAGGTCTTATTATTGTTATCTGTTAATTTCAATGCTAGGATATCATTACTCAGAGTAGGGAGTTCAGTGATGGTAATGGCTAATGATTGTCTAATCCAAATGACTTAACCCCCTGACGGGCGGCCCTTCGGTCCTTTAGTGGCTGATTTATAATAGTTAAGATAGCCAACCCGATAGATAGCTTCTATGGACCAACTTTCCTGCAGGATGATTACATCATGTGTATCCACATAGGAACCCCAAGCGGCCTCTGACATTTTCCCCTTCAATCCCGCTATGTTCCAAGACAAGACTACAAGTGTGTCTGATGTTTTCTCTGCCATAAAGGCAGATGGGTTGGCGAACGCCTTAGTGTTTTTCTGCCTGGGGTTACCTGGCATGAGAGTTTCCCTTTTTTCCACCATCTCAGGTTTTGTACTGGGTATGGAAACTATCTCTACCCCTAAGTTACACATAATTTTTGGAGAACAAGTTGGCATGGCGCTAGCACTCCCAATATTCTGTTGTTCTACATCAAGTCAATCCACTCCTTCCAGACCGGAGAGGGGAGCAAACCGGTTTGCAAGTTGAGGATAGAACATTGGATAGAGCGGGGTGTCAAAGTGAAATCTCCCTCTGTGCCTGTCCCTTCTAGAATGTTGGAACGGAGTATGTGATCTATTGGCATGTAATGCTGGATAGAAGTAATACAATAGTAAAGTTTGTACGTCCCCGACTCTGCCAAATCTTGGTTCCCTGCCAATATATTCGGCAACCCAGGGCTCTCTAAAACTAACCACCACACAATCCCCCTCTAGATCTTTCTTACCATAACCTATCCAATCCACCCTCCTAACGTTAAGTATTTCAGGGTTTAAATTAGGAGGGAGTGGCCGATTTTTGTTAAGCCAAAATGTGACCTTATTATAAAGATCCTTGTGTGTTTCCCTCTTGCCATCTACGAGTGGAGCCACGCCAGTTAAAACAATTGTATATGGCACTGACTCCGGTGGAAGGTTCACACACTGTTTCTTTGGGATAGGTTTACCAATGGGCTGATGAGTGGTGTTTTTGTCCCTGGCTGGTATTGGATTGTTCTGTACCTGCTGGTTTTTGATAGGCTTAGGCCTTGCAGGATTCTCTGTGGAGGCTATTTTCTTGAGAGCGGGTCCTGTTTTTTGCGGGGCCTTTGATGATGAGGCTCCCACTTGTGAATTATTACCCCCCGCTTTATTACTATTTGTCACAACCGTGGGTTTCGGATTGGACAGGACGGGTGGGGACAATCCAGCTCTTGCTAAGCTGGAGAGAGTTTTATCCAAAGTCGCTATATTTTCCTTTACTAACAGGTCTAAGGTGTCCAATTTTGTATTTAACAACCTTGTCCTTTCAAAAAGGGGTAAAAGAAGAGATTTGAATAACAACTCAATTTTAGCCAAAAATATTTCTTCTGTTATGCTAATCATAGTCATAGTCTCGCCCCCCCCTTGCTGGCTAGAAACGTTAATATTGGGTAGCTGTGGGGGCGAAACTATAGCATTAACCACCCCCTCTGTTTGTTCCTCCAAGTCTGGTGAGGCAACCCTCTTACGTTTCCCAGGATTCTGAGTCGGTGTCAGTTCTAATACAGAAGGAGAATCGATAGGATCATTGCTAATGTTAAGTTTTGGAGAATCTGAGAGACCAGTATTATCCCCAGTCTGATCTAGACAGATGGTCCCACTGTTGGGTAGGTTCACATGTGCAGTATTAAAAACATTTTCCTGGTTGGTATTCATAATCTCCTCGTTTTGAGTCTCAATAACAGGAGCTAACATCACATCTACATTGCTATCCATATTCAACGTGGAGAGTGGGACAGGGGAGATAGCCTCGCTTATTTTACCCAGTGAAGAACGCTTGCCGGTGATAATATCAAGCGAGAGGCGTTTTTCAACTAAAGCGATCTCCTTCTCTAAAATGGCTGTTGAGCGTTTAAAAAATTGGTCGATTGTACCAGTAAATGTACCATTAGAGGTGGAGACCTGAACCTGCCTCTCCTTACCAGATCTTAAAGTCATTTTTGTTAACCTTTCCAGGTTATAATAGGTATGAATATGACCAACCCTAATAGGCGATAAAGCCACACAAGACGAAATGTTTAAATGTACAATAAAAGGGACTTTAACAACGCTAAAAACGTTAATAATACAAATAATGTCAGGAGGGAAATATTAATAGTGAGGCCCAGCCCGGCCTCCTCCGGCCCCGGACGGCCACAGACGGTCCCGCCCTTGTCCCGGGCTTCTCCCGGCGCCCTCCCGCGCGCTCCCGCGCTGCGGGAGTTGTGGATCCTTTTAAAGGTTATGCCGAGGGGGCGTGGCCGGCAGGGAGAGGAGCCCAGCTGGAGACGGGCGCGCGGAGACTCCTGGACAACGGAGTCCTCCGCTCTGCCTCGCAGCCCTGCCGGTGTCGATGTCACAGAAAGGAATGCCCCAAGTTCGAAAACCGCCTCAACCACGAAGCGGGACCCGCGGAGCGGGTCCGGCGAGGCGTGGGAGGCACCAGGAAGGTTCAAAGCCAGGGAGTAAGCAGGTAATCCTTGGAGCACGGCGTCAGGAAAAGCGTCCACTGTTCGAGCCTGGAAGTGCTCGTTATGAGCAGCTGGGGTGGGGGCGCGGCCGGCAGGGAGAGGAGCCCAGCTGGAGACGGGCGCGCGGAGACTCCTGGACAACGGAGTCCTCCGCTCTGCCTCGCAGCCCTGCCGGTGTCGATGTCACAGAAAGGAATGCCCCAAGTTCGAAAACCGCCTCAACCACGAAGCGGGACCCGCGGAGCGGGTCCGGCGAGGCGTGGGAGGCACCAGGAAGGTTCAAAGCCAGGGAGTAAGCAGGTAATCCTTGGAGCACGGCGTCAGGAAAAGCGTCCACTGTTCGAGCCTGGAAGTGCTCGTTATGAGCAGCTGGGGTGGGGGCGCGGCCGGCAGGGAGAGGAGCCCAGCTGGAGACGGGCGCGCGGAGACTCCTGGACAACGGAGTCCTCCGCTCTGCCTCGCAGCCCTGCCGGTGTCGATGTCACAGAAAGGAATGCCCCAAGTTCGAAAACCGCCTCAACCACGAAGCGGGACCCGCGGAGCGGGTCCGGCGAGGCGTGGGAGGCACCAGGAAGGTTCAAAGCCAGGGAGTAAGCAGGTAATCCTTGGAGCGCGGCGTCAGGAAAAGCGTCCACTGTTCGAGCCTGGAAGTGCTCGTTATGAGCAGCTGGGGTGGGGGCGCGGCCGGCAGGGAGAGGAGCCCAGCTGGAGACGGGCGCGCGGAGACTCCTGGACAACGGAGTCCTCCGCTCTGCCTCGCAGCCCTGCCGGTGTCGATGTCACAGAAAGGAATGCCCCAAGTTCGAAAACCGCCTCAACCACGAAGCGGGACCCGCGGAGCGGGTCCGGCGAGGCGTGGGAGGCACCAGGAAGGTTCAAAGCCAGGGAGTAAGCAGGTAATCCTTGGAGCGCGGCGTCAGGAACCACAACAACAACAGACAACCACACACACAACCACACATACAAAGTACACATAATTAAATACGCTAAAATTGATCGTAAAATGCATGCACTTATAAAACCCTCCGTTGCCCCAATTAAGGTAAAATTATTTTACTAAAACTCATTGAAAAGGACAGAGATAAGTGCCTTCACTCTTTGCATACATTTCCCAATAGCAGCGGCAATATCTAAATGGATCATTTCAGTCACCAAAGTTATAGCCTGGGTCCTAGATTTAATATCATATTTCTTAAATATCGGTTTTAAAAACATAATTCGTACATCTAGAAACTTCAGGCAATCTAATAAAATATGTAACAAGTCACATGAGGTTCCCACAGTGCAAATGCATCTTCCCTTCTTATCAATCATTGAGCTTTTTACCACATTATTTCCATAGCACTAATTGACAATCAGGTAACCTATCAATGTAGGGAGAACATTGTTCATTTTTCCATGTGTCAATCATAAAGAGCACTGAGATCTTATTAGCGAGGTGATTTTGGTCCTGTGCCTTAGATATTTCCTTCCCCAACATTCTAAGTACTTTCTTATCAATACTAATCGCATAGGTGATGAGGCACAGTTTAACCATCATCATACCACATAGCTCCTTCATGATCGCCATAGTCTCTCGTGCGCATTTTAATTTGCTATTCTGTATTTCGTTTTTACACCACTGTGATATTTTGGTGTTCTCGCCTACTCCTACGGAACAAGGAAAACAGCAGGGCGGCCAATACACATCTCTGCCGCAACCCATTTCCAATCTCAATGCTCCCAGATAAACTTCCATATATATCAAAAATTATCTCGCCCAGTCCTTAGTATGGAGTATTTGAATCAGACTTAACAAATCTTTTGGGATATAGTAGCTAGTTAAGGCCTCCCACAACAGCTCCCGGTCCACCAGTTCGACAGCTTCGCGGTAGTCCACAAAACAGCAGAATAAACTTCCCCGCGTTTCAATTGACTTCCGCGCTATGGCCCAGAGAGCAAAGCAATGGTCAATTGTGGAGTGGCCTGTTTTAAACCTCCCCTGTTCTGGGGTATAATCTGGTTTTGCTCCGCCCAATCTTTAAGTAAACCTAATATGGCTTTTGCAAAGACTTTTTCCCATATGTCTAGTAGTGTGGCTCACTGGTTAGAGGCGGCAGACCCGAGAGCAGAGGACGGCCCGGGACCAGGGTTCGATTCCCGGCGCGGCAGGTTTCTGGACCAGGGTCAGCGGACTCGATAATTCTCTCGCCTCGGTGCCCACTCTGATCAGCGATCACACTCGGCAACTCTGGGCATTAGCTTGCCTCATCTTCACTAACGGCCCCACCAGACCGCCGGGGATGCCTGGTCTCACCCTGGAGATACCCATTAAGGGACCATCTCTCAGGGAAGCCAGGAAGGGTTTTGCAGCGGTCGAAGCGCCTTGGGACCCTCCGGGTAAGTAGTGCGCTATATAAATGCCTATACATTTACAGATTTATTAACCTATAGTTCTTCGGTAGTTTTAGGTCGCCCTTCTTATGTATTGGTCTTATAATTGCACCCCTCCAGCTTTCTGGTACAATTCCTGTTTCCAAGATTACAAAAAACTCAGCCCACCAATCTGGTCTAATCTTTATTATCACTGCCGGAAGAATATCTGGGCCTGCAGCGCGGGTAAGCTTCAAACTTGCTATAATTTTCTTTATACAGCTTGAGGTAAAGTCTTCTTTTATGTCAACCCTCAGCTGTGGCCAAACTGGCATCCTTGACTCTTCTTGGATAGGCCATTTCCCATATATTTCTCCCAGGGAGCCCACCCATTCATCTTCAGGGACCATACAGTCTAGAGAACCTGCTTTTCTACCCACACTTTCTTGGACTAATTTCCAAAATCCTTTGACATCTCTAGTTTCAATTACCTCCAACATATTTGCCCAGCACTTATCTTTACAGGTTCTTTTTTTGTTCCGAATTTGTGTTTTGTATTTTGACCTTAGTAACTGGAGGGACAGAGATAATTCCAGATTAAACCTGACTCTTAATCTTCTCGTCTTCTGCCTGATCTGTGCCTTGGCTACCCGGCATTCACCGTCAAACAAGGTGTTCACATTTTTATTAACACTATGGCTCCCAGGTCCTGCCTTTCTTAATTTAAAATGTCTTAAGGTGTCCACCAGCTTGCCTATGGTGGATTCAAACTAGGTAAATCCATTTCTTAATTGAATTTCTTCTACAGGAATAGCCTGCTGGGTTTGCTTTAATTTCTCGATATATTCCTCTGTTATACTAGTTGTCAACCGTTTTGGATAATCCACATGTACCTGCAAAACCCTTTCTCTATTTTTGCTTCTTTATAGATGTAATTCTGCCCTCAATGGATAATGGTCGCTACCTTTCATTTTCATCACCTCAAAATGTTTAATTAGCCCAAAGCACCAGGCCTGACAAAACACATAATCTATTGGGCAGAGTTGCTGGCCCCTCAAAAAAGTGTGTCCTGCTGGCCGATCTGGCTGCATTCTCCCATTTACGCATACCATGCCCAGTGAACCCACCAGCTGAGTAAAAGTTGCATCCTTTGGCGAGAGCTCTCCTCTAGGGAAAATGGCTACTTTGATATTATAAGATTCTAAAAATTCCTTGTGCCAATTATCCACCCTTTGGGGGTCTAATCTATGATTAAAATCACCTAACACCAATAATATATCCTTCTGATACTTTACGCTAACAGACTCTAAATCTTCTTTCAGTTTTCCCAAATTCACCTTATATTCATTGTCCTTTCCCTTCTGTATATAAACTTTTCTAATACACATTCCATCAAAGATGAGATCCGACTTCTGCAGTAGGACCCTACAGCCTAATGCCCAATCACAATGTAGTTTCAAATTCTGAACCTTCCCAGCTATCTGTGTGGAACTCTGCATTAGTTGGCCCCCAATGGCCTCCCCAGAGTATTTTTCTTTGCTGCTTTAGAGTGTTGGGCGAAACCTTCTGTAACTAGGGTTGCTAGGGTATCGTCACACAGCCAAGTCTCCTGTGTAGGCAGACAATATCATCACTCTTAATGAATTTATCAAAATTATTCTGAGTCGATATTTTCTTATAGCCATTTATATTCCATGATAGAACTGATAGGCTGTGTGACGACCCATGCTCCTAGTCAATTTCACTCAGGAACCCCTCCTCTTCTTACTCCCTAAATTCTGGGGATGCTAGGACATTAAACATATTTCCAGCAAATATATCTGTAGTATCTTGCAAATTCGTTATCAGTTATAGTTATTGCAAGATCCTCCTTCTTATTCCAACTTGAGTTGATTGACCTTATCTGCCGTAACCCTAGTCCAGCATGATTCGTAAGGAAGTGCTGCCCCTGGAATTCCTCCCTTTTTACCAATCTAATCCCCTCCTTTTGCAGCTTATTTTTGGCACTTTCTGCAGCGGCTTTCACCAAGGCAGAGTAGAAGAGGAGCTTGGTCACATCACCCCCTTTGCTATTTGTAACAAACCCTACTTCTCTAAGGTCCTCTGTGCCAGTGCTGCTGAGGCTTGCACATTTTGACATGGAGAATATAAGTTGTGATCGATTTAGTGGGTTTAATTTCCTGGCTTTTTTCCGCCTTTGCCCTGGCTGGAAGGTTCTAGGAAAACCCATAAATCGGGGGTACAATCTTGCCTTACGCCGTGGATGTCTCCCATTAATCGGGCTTCCCTTCTCTTTGTTGGAATGTTTCCCTAATCTTTTTCTTTGGTGGTCTTACTACGTCTAGGATTTCCAGGTCCCAATTGTGTAGTTATCCTCAATTTTGCACCTTTCCCCTCTTTCTCCTTTTTCCGTTTCGTTGTTGGTGCCAGACTACTTTTAATGATCTTTGATCTTTCTAGCCTATTCCAAGGTTCTTCTCGTTCGTGTATTGGCTTTGCATTATACTCCTTTGATCTTTGCATTATTTCCCTCTCTTGACATTCTTGTTCCTTCCTTTCTCCTTTCACTCTTCTCACCTTCCTTACATGATGTCTTATTTGTTGTCTTATTCTAAGGGCGATCTCCACTTCCCCCTTGACCTCGGGAATCCACTCATGTAATATCTCCTTTCACCCCATTTCCTCACAATCATTGGCCGTTGGGATATTTGTACAGTTGGTTCCTCTTTCTTTACCTTGGGAGCCCTTAACAAAGCTACCTCTTCATCCTTCACGGCCTAACGCATCCTGTTCCCCACCAATCGGTCTAACTAATGCCGGCATTAACCCTCTGATTTGTGTCAACTCTCCCAACATTGCTTTCGACTGCTCCCCTGGAACATTCTTGGCGAAGAGGACAGCCGTGGATTCAAAGAAACCCCAGAGATGTTAAATATGGTCTGGTTTGGAGAGGCTAGACCAACCTCGCCCATGGACTCAGAGGTTGGGTAGGCCTCGGCACTTGACTCCTTGTCCCTCACATCCTTCCCCTTGATATGTCTTCCCAAAAAGTCTTTGATTGAGTTAGACACTGATGAACCACCTTTTAATTGCAGTGTTAGTGTCATGGATTGTACATTCCTTGCTACTTGTTTTTTCCTTCCAGTGGCTCACTCATCGCCCCTTTTGATTTACCTACTCCGCTCCCTTCACCTGCCACTGGAATGTTCATCTCATTCTTTTTCCCGGTTTTTATAGTCTTACGGGTTATTGCTTTGGACGGTGCCATCTTTTAGATTTCCTTCTTCGTTACTCGCACTCTGGCCTCAGGTCACCAATCCTATAGCCTGTTTTAAATGCTACTTCCCTATTCCAATCCTCCGCTGGGATTAGATCACGAGGCCCCTTTTGCCAATACCAATTCAATAACCTGTACCCATGTGACTAGCGCCATCGCTTTTGGGTTAGTTTTAATGTCCTTGATTATTAAGAAAAACAATTACAGCCCTTCCATATTTTAAACCTATGTAGGGCAACTGCTCCTCACTTACCTCTGTTTCACGGTTTGCCGCTGTGTACTCCGCTCTTCCAGCCCCCTGCTACCGTCGGCTAATTGTCTGCCCAGGTGCTGTCACCAACTCCAACTTAGCTAGTGCCTACAGCACTTCATAGGGCCTGTGTTTTTTTTTAAAGTTTAATTTTAAGGTTAATGTGCCGGGTGGCAGGCTTTTGCCGCCTCAAGCTTCTCAGCTAAACTCTGGACCAGCAAGAGCAGAGCGGGTGCAGGTACAGGATCCCCGGGATAAACGGGCACGCGCACGCAAACACAAGCGCATGCGCGTGAGATCCAATACGTCGGCTTCAGGCGTCCGGTGTCCAATGCTTCCTGGGGCGCGAGCAAATATGATTGTGCGCGCGGTAACTGGAACAGAGTGTATGGAGAGGGAATATGATCAGCTCTCTATGCCTCAGTACCTTGTCCCAAATATTTAGTGTTAGGGCCGCCGGAGTACTTGAGTGGCTCAAGACTGCTGTGTGCGGACCCGATCGCTGGCAGCACCCTGGAGTATGTATGTATAAATCAGATTATATTGGAAGTAACCTGCAATATAGTGGCATGCAGCACCCTGCCATAGAGTAGGATTTCTCATAGTATTCTATTTCCTGGCACAATAATGGTGCTAGTCTTTTAACTGGCAGAAGAACAACACTGACCATACATTTTCCTGGGTTTATCTTTAAAATGATGTACACATTAGGAATGGCATTTTGTTCTGCTGGAATAATAACACAAGTTATCTTGCACTCTGCTATGATGTTGCATAGATTGTTGGCTGCAATGCATTCCATGTTTCATTCAAACATGCTTTCTACAGGGCACATACATGATTTGCTGCTGTAGAGAAATAATGCTTCTGTGTACTGTGGCAGACTCCGAAATATTGAAAAACGTCATGATTTCTCTTTCAGCATTTCCTAGTAAAATCTTTCACTTTTTGACTCATACATTTGGCAGAAACATAACTTAGTACCATTAAAATAGTAGGCATGGGCGGAAAATCCGTTCCGCTCGCGGATTTTGCGGATTTTCAGGAAATCCGCAATCCGCGAGATTTGCGAATTTCCTGCAAAATCCGCAAATCCGCGAGCAGCGGATTTTGCTCGCACTGCTCGCACTGTTCGCGTGAGTTCGCGCCCCGCGAATAAGTGCGAAATTGCAGAAATACGATTTAAGCAAAACTGAAAGTAACTACTTACCAGGTTCAAAAGTTCAGGCACATCATTAGTAGCCATTTCCTGTAGTGCTTCCTGAGGGGCCCCTCCAGAGTTCAGTTGCCAGTTGAAACTATTATGTGACCCTGCTCTGAACCTCAGAATAGTTACACATATGCCACAAAGGTCATGAATTACAGCTAAGGGAGACAAGCAGGAGCCAGGCTGGAAGTTAAAATCCATTAATCAGCCCCTAATTCATTATTGTCAGTTGGGGCAGGGCAGGTGTTGTAACTAATTTTGCAACAATGAAAGCACTTAGCAAGTGCAAAAGATCACTAATCAGGGCGCACTAAGGAAGCAGGTGCCAGCTAAAAAAATATTCTGTGACACATTAATCAGCCCCAAATTAATTCAGGTCACTTGAGGCAGGGAAGGTGTGCTTTGCTTTGCCGAAAATAATGTACACTGGACAACCAGAGGGTGTGGTGATGAAACAGAGGGTGGCATGGGTGGGCCAGAGGGTGGCATGAGTAGTCAGAGAGTGGCAGTGGTGACAGAGAGTGGCAGTGATGAAGAAGAGTGTCCCAAACAGGTTGGGCACGTAGAAACAACAAGTTCGCAAAACTTGCGACCCGACAGGTAAGTTCGCAAATTGCGAAATTGTAAAAACCCTCGCGAACTGGCAGAAACACGGGCGAACACAAAAAAAAAAAAAATCCGCAAATTCGCGGGAATTCGCGGATTTTGCGGATTGCGAGTTCGCAAATCCGCAAATTCGCGGATTGCCAATCCGCAAAATCCGCTCATGCTTATAAAATAGTTGTGATGGGGAACATTCATGTGGGGTTAGGACTGGCTCGACCAGAGTGCTTCCTGACTTGGAGGAGTTTGGAGTTGACCGCCTTGCCTGGTCCGGTGTGGAACCAAGCCAGCGATGCTTTGCTGCAGGTTCATTTGTCCTGATAGCTGGTCAACAGTGAGGAGGAGGAGGTGAAGAGCTGGCTAAGTGTGCCATGAGGCTGGCATTTCAGTACATCCCTGAGAAGTGAGCTTTGAGTCGATGTAGTGTTCCTCTTATACCACGTGCAATTCACCCTCTCCAAAGCCTCAAGAATTCCTGGGTGTGAAGGGCGGCTGATTCTGATTGGGTGCTTGATAGTTTTCCAGAAACTCATGTTCTTGATTGTTCATGTTTGTCAGTAGTCAATGAAACACGCCCAGGGGTTTTATCTCTTGAGTTGACTCAAGCTGCAATAAAAGTTTCTTTCCCATTGCAAAAAAATATGAACGGCTGACAAGCCTCTTTCTGTCAAAGAATGGAAGGGCTGGGGAACTGTCAGTCATCTCACTGCTAAGCAGAGCAGTGTCATGCTTCACCCTCACTCAGGCCTCTGATTTTAACTAACATCGCTTAGATCACTGGGACTTTAGAACCCATCCTTTTAATGAGAAAAACAAAACTACAAGTCCCATAAGCAATAGTGGTGAAAGGTGTCACGCATGACCTGGAGCAACATCCGATTCAGCACATCCAGTTCCATTTTTTAAGTATTTGACACAATATTGAATTTATTGCCTTTGTTTTTTATGGTCATGAGTCCCCAGAATACTAAAAACATGTCTTTTATTTTCAGGGTCAATTAAGTAATGGTCACCAGCTTGGAAGCTCTGTTAATCTTCAGTATTTGTCATTGATCTCCATGTGTGGCTGGTTTCGGTCTGCTCCCTGCATCGATCCTGATAACTAACACAGGTAAGGAGCTTGTAGCAGCAACATGATAACCCCATACTCGTCTGTAAGAAGTGCGCTCGGAGGCATGTATCCGATCATTTTTGTGAAACAAGCAAGGACCAATATTTACTATGTACATTTGTTAAAATAAAACACAATCAAACCACAGTATACAGTTCCGGAGGTTTAGTCCCAGAGACATTATCTGTAACTGAACGCAGACACCCTAGGAAGCATGTGCTTTTAAGGCAAGTTGCGTTCACTCACCTGAAGGTGACCTGCTTCATCATTGGGCTATACTCCTCACCAGGCCGGCACTACAATGCCTGGTGGGCACCACCAGAGGGCACTTTGTCTGAGATCTTTTATTAAGTACGCCGGATGAGCATAGTAGGACAGAGGATGTTGTGTCATAAGATGTGAGATTGGTGAAAGTCTGAATATAAAATCAACTATCGACCCGTTGCCACAATATAGTTAATGTGATCTTCCTGGTCCATGTTGAGATTAAAAACAGTGGCAGAGAAATTGAAGAACTAATGGCCCCTATCACTGTGTGAAAGTGTCGATCACCTGTGGACCTGCTGGTAAGCTGGGGTCTATACTTCAGGTCAACTTTTTTCATGCCTTGTGTAGTCATGGAGCAATCTGTTGGCATTTCATCAGGACCAAATATGGGAATATGGGTAAATGTGACCTAATCTTCTCCACAGCGTGAGGAGCTCTGTAACTCAAAGCCCCGCACCGTGCATAGGTGATAAGGTGCCTATTAACATCTTACTACCACAGGTGAGCACTCTCTAACATAGTGTAATTTTAAGCAAAGGTGCACCACAACAAGGACAAGTGTAAACTAAGGTCTTCTAGTTTACACACAAGATATATTAAAAAAAAAAAAAAACTTTTCATATGAAACCGGACAATTTTTTTCTCAAAAAAGATTTTTCTTTATTCATTCCAAATGTTAAAGGACACAGCCGACGCGTTTCGTCCCTACGGGGACTTCTTCAGGGCTGTATTACAACAAGACAAAAAACATATAAATACATTATTAAAAATGTAAAGTATTTGCAAGCTCAGCCGAGCTACAAATTATTACATACTTAAAAACAAATGCATGTCAGTGTCAACATGTCATGGGCATGTTTTCTACAAAGATCTATAGTATATTTAGAACATCAGGTTAAGGTTAGTATTGGCAATCAAACAGAAAAAGGAAGAGAAACCCCTAGCGTGATTGTGTACAATTTACATGTCCTATCATACAATTCATCTCATGGACATTATAATATTCTTGACAAAATAGCCAAATCGACCTTAAGCATATTGAATTGGAGAGGTAATGTTACAATCAGGTCATAACTTCTAAGTAGTTGTTTAACAGTTCAGTGTTGTTAACGGTTGGACAACAGGAAACATATCTACTGGAATTACAAAGCACATATTTCTAAGGGAAGCAAGAATCCTAAGAGATTTAAGAGGAGGAGAATGTAACAAAGATGGTAGTGAAAGAGAAATAGTTGTTGAAAGAACCAAACACATGTGAGTCAGAAATAGTTCATGGATAACCCACACCTGGAAGTCAGCATTTCCAGAACAATTAGTGCGCCGAATGGAGACCTACCAAGATAAGTGGAAGCTCCTTAAGCGCAACGATGTTGTGTTGGAGAAGTCCAGCTACGACTTCTATGGCCAAATCGTGTGTGGTCACAGGATCACTGGTTCAAAACCATCAAGTGTTTCGTATGAATCAATAAATCTGACGGAAGCGAAAAATAAACATAAAAATAATGAGGAGTACTGGACCAACTATACCTTAGAAGAAACGCGTCGGCTGTGTCCTTTAACATTTGGAATGAATAAAGAAAAATCTTTTTTGAGAAAAAAATTGTCCGGTTTCATATGAAAAGTTTTTTTTTTTTAATATATCTTGTGTGTAAACTAGAAGTCCTTAGTTTACACTTGTCCTTGTTGTGGTGCACCTTTGCTTAAAATTACGTTTTGCATCTCAAAGTTCTATAGAGAACTGCCATTGTGATGGTGGGTGGTTGTCAGTGTGCACACTACTCCCTCGGTGATATTTAGAGGGGAAATATTAATTGGGCTATTGTGGTCAGGTGCATCTTAAAGAAAGGTTCCACCATCCAACCTGTTTCTTTACTCTCTAACATAGTGCACTAGTTACGGTAACCCTCCTAAAATTCACGACATATTGACTCATCCAATAGCGAGGACGCTGCATCAGAGGGCGACTGGTTTGAAAAGCACATGCTTCCCATGGTGTTCAGTTAGAGATAATGTTAGTGGGACTGAACCTCCGGAACAGTATACTGTGAGTTGATTTATATGAAGAATGTGTATACTGGACTGTCATTTTCCTCGTCATCTCTTGTGATATGTAAAATAAAACACAACATACCTGGAGGCCAATACATCTATCATACATTTAATGCAAAAATAGCAAAAGGCCAAGCAAACTAACAAGTGACAATTGTCTTTGCAATGGACGAGAGCATCCACCCTAAAGCAAGTTGGAATATACAATGCTAATGCTACACAATGTATTTTTATACACTTTTCTCCTAATACAAGTCAATGAAACATGAACACGTGATAGAAACAGTTACTGAAACGACACTAATGAGTAGGAGGCAGGATCTTCTCTCGAGAGGAATGTGAGGAGTCCATGAGGTGCAGATCAAAGATACAGACAAGCTGCAGAATTCACTGTTTCTGGAAATAACACTTCTGTTTGTCAATATTCAATTTACTACAAGATGCAGGAAAGTGTGCAGATGGACATCACTAAATAAAATGGTTCTGAGCCTAGAATCATGTAACTTTGCAGGCATATTAAGGTGAAAAGTCACCTCAAATTAATATAAGAATATTGTAATTTGGTAATGTAATATATCAGTGCACGTTGGTGCATTCATGTGTAAACAATTATCGGCATTAAAAAAACCAGTATATCCAGTTATGCTTTCTCAATTCCTTCTTCCCATTCTCTATCATTTTTATACTATCAGCTTGATTGTTTAGGCATTTATTTTTTATAACTGCTTGTACCTCCGTTAGATCCTTATTAAATAGAGGGTAGAAGGGTTTTGTTGGAGACATTTGTTTACCCTCACCTTCACAATATGATATTTGGTCATGGTTGTTTCCAGTGTTCAATCTCACTATATCTGATGCATTTGTATTTGTTTTATACTTTTAGAAGCTTATTTCTTGCTTTCCGTATTTTTTTTCCTCTGTCTTTTTGATAGATGAACGTCCGGAGCTGCGTCTGTCATTGTTGATTGTGTCGAGCATAGGTTTATCACTTCTTGATCTTTTGTTTTATCATCTATTTTTTCTTTAACAACAACAGTATTGTCTTTACATTTTATTGTATCTTTAGAGGGGCAGTCGGTCTTGATGGCTTGAATTCCCACATTAGGAAAATTGCCTTTTACATCGTCAATTATTGTTTTTAAAATATCCGGAATGGTAGCCAGTTTGTTAATTAGTTGGGCACAACTACACTCTGCATACGTAGATATTGGCTGAGATTGTGCCCTTACTATTAGATTATTTTGTGTTATCTTCTGCTCAATTCCGGCAACAGAGGATGACGCAGCACTCAAGAGATCTATTTGGATCTCCTTTTTGTTGGACTGATATGTTAAAGCTTCCAGAGTTAATTGCGAGGTTTTGAAGAATTAATCCCAAATTGCTCCTGCGTTCCCACTTCCTGGTACCTGAGTACCTGGGTTATGGTGTTGCCCATTTATGAATGATAGGTCCTTATACTTCTCTTTTTGTGGTCCTTGAAAATCATGTCCTCGTCACAAGAATTAATGAATTGTGGACTACTATTCAAAACGTCTTTTTGATACGGAGTACTCCAACGCTGCAGAGTTTCTGGGTTGCTGTTGTATTCGTCCTTATTAATTTGAGATCCGTTATTTTGATTACATTTCGGCTTGTCCTGTTTTTAACTGAATTTATTTTAGGCAGAGTAAGATCCGATTTCAGTGGGGTATTGGCTTCCCTTATGATTTTCACCCCACCATTTAGTTCATTTGGAGCTTCTTGCTATGGTTGATTTATTTGGCCCAAATCAGATGGTTCCCCTATACCGTTAGCTTTTCTGATTTTTACTTGCACTTCTATTGGCATTGGCTGCCTAGTTTGTAGTAAGTGCTGAGTATCTCCCATTGTTAGATTTGTGCATTTTGGGTCCTCTTGTTGTGAACGACCAGTAAGTGGAATAGTACACATCTCTAGGTCCGTTATTTGACCCCAATGGTTGACTTGGTCCTTAGTTGAATTTGTCATTTGTTCGACTTCAGCTTCAGACTCAGGGTGGCCTCGTTCACTTACTCCTTGCTTAGGGGATATAATATTTGTTCTACTCAGTGGTTTAATTGGAGTTTGAAGAACACATGGGTTAGTTAGCAATGTTAGCATAGCACCAGTTGGATCTTTCATAAAATCAAACTTTGACGGCGACTTTCCCAGTTTCCCAAATGTATAGACCTTAGATGATTTAAAGGACTATATGTCACCTGTCTGTTTTATTTTAAACGTATCTAATATCGGTGTTTGTTGTATTTTTCTTTTCCTTTTGATAGGAGGGAAAGGTGGCCGCTCCTTTCCTGACCTCATAATACACCCTCTAAGGTGAAGAAGTCTTGCTTCTTTCAGAAAATCAAACGGGCCAGTGACAAGACCAAACGGTGCTTTGATAGGACAAAAACACCACCAAATACCTCCAGGGGAAAACACCCCCAAAGCACACCTCGGTACAGAATTCGCCGGTGCTGCTGGTTACTTATTTATTTAACTAATTAATTAATCAATTAATTAATATCTGGGCTCCCGGTTGGGATGTAGTCTAGGCATGCAGAGTAATTCAGGGGTCGAGGTGTGCTTCAACAGGGTCAAAGTCTATTGTCACTTTCCCCTTTGCATAATTTCTCAGATTTTGTATTACAGACTTATTACAGACTGAAATGGCTCAGCGACTTACGGACCGATCAACCTTAACTACTCGCCACATGCCACACACCTCTTGCCACTTGTCACTCACCACTCACTGTTCATTGCTTGTTCGTTGCTATTCATCGCTGTCAAGAGTACAAGGGAGAATGCTGGCAATCGTTCAAGAGCAAGAGCGGGATCCAGAGCCAGTCCACCTACAGACGGCAAATGTAGCACTTCCCTCCACTCCTCTGCTCAGCTCTGCTCTGCTCAATGCTTGGTGTATACGTAAAATCAGGCGGCAGTTCCCTGAGTTCTGAGGAATGATTGAAGCGTGCGATGTCGGACCATAGATGCGTCCATTCCTCATCGGAAATAAAACTGTGAATTAAGTCTTCCCACATAGACAAATACCGGGGGCGTGGGGAAAGCACTGTTTTAAGGAGGAAGCTATAGATAAATGAGATCATCCCTTTCATGTTAGCAGTCTTGGTGAGAAAGGCCTCAAATTTTGTGAGAGGTTGAGTAGCAGCCTCCCGTATCTGAGGTGTGAGGGCCCAGTGCATTAATTGGATATACTGATTTCTTTCCGTGTTCTTCAATACAAAGTCCCTTTTACATTGATCAAAAGTAAGGGGATCAAAATTGTGGAACAAATGTATTAGAGCTAAGTAGCCTCCCCTTCTCCAGGCATCAAAGGGTCCCTCATGTTGGGCCGGGGGGAAAGCTGGATTGAAATGGATTGGAGTGAATAGGGATGGAAAAGAAGTCCACCTGTCGTCGCCCGAAATTGAGTCCCATACTTTAGGAGTGGTGCGTGTGGGGCAGCTAAGGTCACCCTGGCAGCCGCCTGAAAGAGAAGGGAGGCTCCAGCTATTTCCCTATGGCACTCGCGTCTTTGGAGACTGCTTAGCCTATGGCTGATATTTTTAGGGATAATTATAAGAATTTCGAATTTAAATGGGACCCCCTTGTCTCCTTCCTCTCCCAGGGCCGTCCGTCTGCGGGTGTCCCTCCACCATCGAAGCCCGCCATCTCTTCCAGTTTTGATCACAATCCCAGTGTCGACCAACCTCTCGTTAGTATGAACACACCGCCACCACGGATGGGGTGGGGGGTGGATTTTTTTTGTGTTTTTTATCTTTGTTCCTTGTTAGATTCATAATTACTTATCCCATGTTAGGGTGAGTTTGTCCACGCTTTTTGGGTATTCCGCATACAACACCTCGGTGGAGCAACCTGGAGAAATTACCGTTACAAAAGGCCGTTAAGTTTTCTTTAGACCTATCTGCTGGCTTAGCAAAGTTGCATGATCTTCTTCTTTTTTTCTTTTTTATCTCTCTGTCTCAGCTCCGGTTCACTTAGAAGCTGTATCTTTCATTTGACTTATCTAATAAGAGGAGGATCTGGTTTATATTAATCAATGCACTTTGTCCACCTGTTATAATTCTGTTGAGGCTTTCTGATCCCCTGCGTGGGACCAAGTGATGATGTAATTTTTGCCTGTGGACTGTGGAAAAAAAAATTAATGAACACATTTTTGACATAAATCAGGTGTCAGGCCAAGACTCCTCTGTGCCTTGCAGCAGCCGCTGCACGAGCAGCACCACAAGCGACTTAGCACCGCGGTGCCGGCAGCGTCCGTTCCTGCCCCCAAAGCAGATCTGTGGAACTTAAAGCGCCCGTATAACCAGACGCGGGTGAAGCGGGAACCGGTCACAAAACAAACCCTGGCAGTCGTCCCAGGCTTCGCTCCGCTTGCTCGCCAACTCCTCTTCGGCTCGGCCCCTCGACTCTAATCGATACGCTCTGCACTCAACACCGAATCACAGGCCGACAACAAATGTGAACACCAACAGAGGGAAGAATTGTGTGTTTCCCCCAGTTAGTGAAAAAAAAACAGCATAAGTCTTGGATGCTTCTGCTGCACCCAGAGTCTTATGCGTCTTTTCAGTCTAATTTTTCTGTTTGGAAAAAGATTGTGTCCTGGTTTTCTGCACCCAGTAAATCCAGGTGCAGAAAAACCTAACAACTGATAATCAAGTGGAATAAAATGAACACATGAAAGTACGCCTTCATTTCATTGCACTTGATTCACACTCTGGACCATAGTTGAGGGATATGTTTAGGCATAGTCCTCGCAGCACACAATAGATTTGCTTGAGGCAGAGGCCAAACCTCAAAAGTCAGGAAGCCAGATACAAGTAGGTGGTAACTCAGGGCGGGGGAAAACGCCTGTTGTCCGTGGAGGAGTCATTCCCTTCCCAGAAATCTGCATTACAAATTAATTAATAGTATATATTTTTTTAATATTTGTTTGGTGCCAGTCCATATGACTTTCAGATCTGCCTTTGGGATTCTATGTTGCAACTTTATAGGGTACATGTATCCTTTGTGAGCTTAATAAAATGTTGAAAATTCTACAAATCCTCACTCCTACATCCAATTACTCTCATGCTACCATTCTACACTCTGCTCTGTCTGAAAAACAGCTCAGCATTTTCAAAATTCTGCATTGATTTGGCTTGTAAATTATATTTTTGGAAATGCACATGTATTAACTATTTAATTTTAATACTATAGGTGATTGAAATTACGGACGAAGAAAGCAAGATTTAGCACTAAGCAACTGAATGTCAGTGCCATAAGAAGGATTATTTTGAAAAACTGAAGGACATCCAGCATTCTATGTTTAAACAATTTCCAAAAATCTAAGTGTGGTGAGGAAAGTACTATACCTGTAAGTGAAGTCTCTAATTTTGCATTTCATTAACCCAGAGCAAAGCCATATCTGTGCACACAGCATCAGAAATAATGTAGAAAGACCCCTTCAGCATCCTCATCTGAAATATTATCAGAAAGACAAATTGCCTCAGCATGACAGAATAACGTTCATCTAAAGCATCATGTAATTCTAGAGAGGAAGCACACACTGCATAAAAAGTTACAACTAAAGGTTTCTTCTGCATACCATCAAAGAAAAGACGCTGAAAGAAGACTCCGAAGCTGACACGTTAACAACTAAGAGATTGGAAAATCACCTTTGTTCAACAACCGTTTTAACCAGTTATGCAAGTTTGAGACTATCTGCCTCGGGATATAACACCTTGACCCACTCTGCTCACTCTTGCGAAAACCTTAAAAATTCACCACTTTATTGTGTTCATGACCATCTCCGATTGTTTCCTTTTTATTGTGTACTGTTCTGTAATTCTATGTAAATCGCCTCAACATTATCTGTTGTGCAGTAGTGATATGTAAAACTGTTAAATATAAAAATGGATTAAAGGAGCACCGTTGCGCTATAGCTAATGTAAATAAATCCTCATCTTCAGAACTACAAACCTTAACCTTACACCAAACATAGAAAGGGTAGAAGGAACTGATGTTCTGCGACTAATGATCCACAATAGTACTCTGCCCGTTCAAACGCCCTCAGTCACTGCCCTTACATCAGTGCAAAAAGGTACTTATCAGTTTAATAATTAAATATCAGACTAACACCTTATTACTGTATTGCTAAGAACCTATACAAATCGATTTGAGAAAAACTTCAGTCACAAATTAAGTTGCTGCCGGAGAGGTTATAACCTAAAGACTATTATCTGCTAGAAAAACTTCAACAGGTGTTACAGGACTGCTTCCCGACATTTTTTGCTCAATTCAAGTGTTGAGAAATTTACACACAATTTCTTTTAGAGATAAGTGCTGAACATTATCTAAACAAGCACAACTCTAAAATCGAGGCAAAATAACCGAAGTTGGGGAAAAAAGTTACCTGTGTCCAAAAAGATACAGCCATAAATCTTATCTCACAGAATTTGACAGAATGCACACAGGGGGAAACCACTTTCAGTGCAAAGTATGCCAAAAAAGTTTCAGGCGTAAATCTTATCTCACTGAGCATATGAGAATCCACACTGGGGGAAAACACTCTCCGTGTAAAGTATGCCAAAAAAGTTTCAGGCGTAAATCTTATCTCACTGAGCATATGAGAATCCACACTGGGGAAAAACCTTTTCAGTGCTCTGAATGTCAGAAAAGGTTTAGTTTCAAATTGAGTCTATATCGACATGCATTAACCCACTCTGTGGAAAAACCTTACCAGTGCGCTGAATGCCAAAAAAGATTCAACCAAAAATCTCATCTCACTGAACATATGAGAATCCACTCTAGGGAAAAACCTTACCAGTGCTCTGAATGCCCAAAAGATTTCAAACTTAAATCACTACTAACTGCACATGTGAGATTCCACACTGGGGAAAAACCTTATCAGTGCTCTGAATGCCAGAGATGTTTCAGTGACAAAATGAGACTCACTAAACATACAAGGACCCACTCTTGGGTAAAACGTTATCGGTGCACTGAATGTGACAAATGTTTCAGTGAAAAAAGCAGTCTCGCTCAGCATATAAGAACCCACACTGGGGAAAAACCTTATCAATGCTCTGAATGTTACAAATGTTTCAGCCAAAAAATCAATCTCACTGAGCATATAAGAATCCACACTGGGGAAAAACCTTATCAGTGCTCCGAATGCCAAAAAATTTTCAGCCAAAAATCTAATCTCACTGAACATATGAGAATTCACTCTGGGGAAAACCCTTATCAGTGCTCTGAATGCCAGAAAAGTTTTTGTAAGAAACGGAGTCTATCTCGACATGCAATAACCCACTCTGTGGACAAACATTATCAGTGCCCGGATTGTCAGAAATGTTTTAAAGACAAAAGCAGTCTCACTCAGCATACAAGATACCACTCTAAGACTAAGGAAAAACTTTATCAGTGCTCTGAATGCCAGAAATGTTTCGGTAATCAAAGCACTCTGACTCAGCATACAAGAACCCACACTGGGGAAAAACCTCATCAGTGCACAGAATGCCAGAAATGTTTCATTGACAAAAACAGTCTCACTCGGCATACAATAACCCACACTGGAGAGAAACCATATCAGTGCACGGAATGCCAGAAATGTTTCAATGAAAAACGCTATCTCACAGTGCACATAAGATCCCACACTGGGGAAAAACCTTATCAGTGCTCTGAATGCCAGAAAAGGTTTTGGAACAAACAAAGTCTTTCTCAACATGCAATGACCCATTCTGTGGAGCAACCTTATCAGTGCTCTGAATGCCAGAAATGTTTCAATCTAAAACGCGATCTCACGGTGCATATAAGAACCCACACTGGGGAAAAACCTTATCAGTGCTCTGAATGCCAGAAATGTTTCAGTTTAAAAAGTAGTCTCACAAAGCACATAAGAACCCACACTGGGGAAAAACCTTATCAGTGCTCTGAATGCCCAAAAGATTTCAAACTTAAATCACTTCTAACTGCACATGTGAGATTCCACACTGGGGAAAAACCTTATCAGTGCTCTGAATGCCAGAGATGTTTCAGTGACAAAATGAGACTCACTAAACATACAAGGACCCACACTTGGGTAAAACGTTATCGGTGCACTGAATGCGACAAATGTTTCAGTGAAAAAAGCAGTCTCACTCAGCACATAAGAACCCACACTGGGGAAAAACCTTATCAGTGCTCTGAATGCCAGAAATGTTTCATTCAAAAAAGCAGTCTCACACGGCACATAAGAACCCACACTGGGGAAAAACCTTATCAGTGCCCTGAATGCCCAAAAGATTTCAAACTTAAATCACATATAACTGAACATGTGAGAGTCCACACTGGGGAAAAACCTTATCAGTGCTCTGAATGCCAGACATGCTTCAGTTTAAAAAGTAGTCTCACACGGCACATAAGAATCCACACTGGGGAAAAACCTTATCAGTGCTCTGAATGCCAGAAAAGCTTTAGAGTCAAAGCGAGTCTATATCAACATGCATTAACCCACTCTATGGAAAAACCTTACCAGTGCGCTGAATGCCAGAAAAGGTTTTGTAACAAACCGAGTCTATCTCGACATGCATTAACCCACTCTGTGGAACAACCTTACCAGTGCGCTGAATGCCCAAAAAGTTTCAACCAAAAATGTCATCTCACTGAACATATGAGAATCCACACTGGGGAAAAACCTTATCAGTGCTCCGAATGCCAGAGATGTTTCAGTGACAAAATCCGTCTCACTCAGCATATAAGAACCCACACTGGGGAAAAACCTTATCAGTGCTCTGAATGCCAGAAATGTTTCAGAGTCAAAATCCGTCTCACTCAGCATATAAGAACCCACACTGGGGAAAAACCTTATCAGTGCTCTGAATGCCAGAAATGTTTCATTCAAAAAAGCTGTCTCACACGGCACATAAGAACCCACACTGGGGAAAAACCTTGTCAGTGCCCTGAATGCCCAAAAGAGTTCAAACTTAAATCACATATAACTGAACATGTGAGATTCCACACTGGGGAAAAACCTTATCAGTGCTCTGAATGCCAGACATGCTTCAGTTTAAAAAGTAGTCTCACACGGCACATAAGAATCCACACTGGGAAAAAAACCTTATCAGTGTGAGGAAAATTAAATTTTGGCCATGTTGTGTTCCCTAGCGCGTACCCCACCGACTCCATGTACCAGCTTAAAGTGCATGTAACTTCCCTCCTGTGCCAGCTATGAAGACGCAAATACATTTGCGTCCACCGTTAACTTGTCCTCTTTCAGATCCACCATGAATGGATTATATAGTCCGTTCCTAAGTATGCTATGCCACCGTCTTTTTGTAGTACACTTTTCATGCATTCCTGCTCTAGCAAGAGTAGGCCCTGAATTCCTGCCATCTGAACCTCTTTTGTGGCTCCTGACTCTGCCCAGGCTACCTCTGTACCCGTGAACTCTGTCCTACTTTCAGCACGGCCCCTCGCGCTCAGCTCAGCCTGCTTTCTGCCAAGACTGACTATAACCTTCGAGTTATCTGTTCCGCTCCCCGAGAATACATTCCTGCCTACTAGATCCTGTAAACATCCTCCCCAGCTGCAGAGCCAAAAGGCCGACCTGTCTTAATGCAAGTAATTCATAGCCTTTGTTGCCATGCTTCCATGGAAGGCCCCGTGCCCCACGCTTCACATGTAGACACTCAGGCGCTTATACACGCATCCACAGTTAGCATAGAATAGCTTCTGCCCTAGAGACCTTTCCGCCCAGATAGTATAGTTCCTAAACATCAGATATCAGATATGATAGAAGTACAAGTTGATCTGACATGCCAGACTTCTGTCTCTTTCCGTCAGTGTAAATGTCAAGTCCCCTGCACCCCGTCAATCACACGTCATGCAGCTGCGCGCGCATCCAAGCTTCCGACTTTCTGCTGACATTGCAACATTCTGTTAGCACCACCCCTTGGTGCCACCCACTTGCGTCACCTATCAGTGACGTTTCTAGCACACACCTCTGGTTCACGCCTAGTTTACGCCTTTTGATGATATACTAGTACCACGTGTATACTGTTATCTTGTCTTCTCTCAGCTGTTACGCCTCTTACATTGACTCCTATGATATAAATCAAGTATATAAGCTATGTATTGATAATAAACGAGAGCGCGCTCATCTATCCCTTCTGACACCCCTGTGGTGGTCAGAACATGATATCCTGATTCCTTTATGAGGAATAAAACCCTTAGAAACTCTAACACCACGGACTCTGTTTTCTTTCCTTCTGATTGAGTTATTATTGATTAAGTACTTACCTGCATAGAAATTAAGAGAGTAAATTAATTATTTACGTCATTTTGGCGCCCGAATAGGGACCCCTCCCCCACCTCACGCGCCGGTTGGTGCGTTGCAAACTCTGTCCCCTGCCATCAGTTAGACGGACTACACGTGTACTGGCAGGATTTCCTGCATCCCCCTCTGACCCACGGAGGTGACGAAGACTGCGATCAGTGCCCAGACGAGGCGGTGAGGAGTGCGGAGGATCCCGACCAGAGCCCAGCCGAAAGAAGCAAGGTCCGAGGTGTGAAGAGGCCCACCAGTTTTCCGAAGTTTTCCGAAGTTCTCCGAAGTTTTCCGAAGTTCCGAGTCGAGTCCAGTCGAGTTTTCCGAGGCCTTCTGTTTCCGTGCTTCCCGGTGAGTACCATTGCTGGGTCGTATCTAGACGGGTTTGGGTACGCAAGTCCGGTCTGCACTGTTTTTAGGCAGTGTATCTGTACTGTTTAGCAGTATATCAAGTATTCCGAATTTCTGCACTGTTACACCAGTGTATCCGTACTGTTGAGCAGTACATCTAGTATAGGGGGCAGTTATCTATGTCTTCAATGTTTTTTCATGTGATTAATGTTGTGGTATGAATGTGACTGTTTAAACGTGTATTATCGTGTTTCTCGTATAATCTAGCTGTCAAGAGTATTACGGAATAAAGACCTAGCGTTCAGTAATAAGTAAGCAAGATGCCATTCTTTAACAAGTTAAAACAGATAGGAACTAGGAAAGGGTTACTGGAGGAAGAAATTCCTATCCCCCCTAGGGACACTCCAGGCAATTTTATGTATCAAAAACACGGCATAGATGCCATATTATATCTAGATTTATGGGCCGATTATACCAAACACCTAGACGAAAGACACAGATGGCCTGTTACCGGAACGTGGGATGCCGAGTGCATCATGAGGGTAGAAGAAGCATTATGGAAAAAGAAAGCTAGACAATCTCAGAAGGACGCCATAGAGTTTTGGCGTAAGGAATCACGTAAGCGTGCTGACAAAGCACTTCGTAGAGAAGACAGACTTAAAGAATCAGATAAAGAGCAGGAAAACGAATTAGTTACTGAAGGGATCCGAGTAAAAACAGAACAAATAGACCGTGCCCGAAATAATCTTGTAAACGGTATGTATCTTGCAGCAGATGGCACATCTGAAACTGAATCAGAAATACCGAAAAACTTACCGACACCATTAGTTCCAACTAAAGTAATGCATAAAACTACTAAAGACATATTCCTGAATTCATATCTAGAGGATGTAGTACCAGCTTATACCAATCTGCCTGTTCGTGCCCTGCCTACTGACAGGGACGGGGGTGGCACTCCGCCCCCAGATCCGGTTCTGCCGGCACCGCGACAGACCTCCACTGTTCCGCCAGCTCCGCCACTTCCCCCACTCAAAACAGACCTACCGAAACCAGTCCTACCTGATCTTACTAAACGACAAATTCAAGTCCAAATCCAGACTCCGCGAAGAGATAATACCCAAGCATCCGCTTCAGGAGGTGCGACAGCGGGTCTACAGACCCCGCCACCGACACACAGAGTGCATTTAAGGGACACGCAGAATCCTTTCCAGTCCCCCTACTCATCCCGGCTTGACGTATTCAAAGATAGGATGTCAGTTTGTAGATATGATCCGGTACCCGGAAAAGACGATTTAATGGTATTAGCATCACTCCGATTAAGATCTGCCACCGATAACTTGCTATGCTATGTAGGAATGCAGGAAATTCTCGACAGACTATATAAGTTCGTACTGACAGGGAAAGACCCCGAAAGCGTTAAAGCTGCCATGCATAAACAGAAAGTTGACATTCAAGCACAGATATTACGATTTTTCATAAATTGTGTAATAAGGGAACGAGACAGGCCCGGGACAGATCAAAGTGAATTAGACGCATTAAACAAGTGGGGTCAAAATATAGCAGACGGAAGGCACGATAAAGGGGCTTGCATAGCCAGTATGTCCCAGAAAATTAGAAAGGCAGTATTGACTGCACACCAGGAAGAGAGTGACAAAGCTTCCTCCGAGGAGGAAGATGAACACGAGGCACCAGGAAGGTCTACAGATACCATAGCATATGTAGGTAGGGGAGCCTACCTTAGGAAAGGCATCCGTCCGGAGAGCAAGAGAGTTTTTTTCTCTGCTTTAACAAATCCGAATTCTTCTGAACATCAGTTCCAGGAAACTGATAAAAGGCTTCGAGACCGAGTGGGGTACCATGTACTGAACTCTATGGACGAACAGGAACTAGCCCGGTCAGCCGTATTATGGGCCGAAAACCCAGACGTATATAATGATGACACGTTAGTACAGACATTCTTGAACCTTTCCCCGGAAGAGCAGAAAATAGCAGGTGTATACATGATTCAGCACCTCCTTATCAAGTTCAGAAATCATCATTCTGATCCAGGTCCCTTACACGAGACATTAGAAGCACTACTCATGGATAGATGGAGAGGTTTTAGTACCAAATTAATACAAATAATTCTAGAGCAACGACGTAAGTATTACAACTTCCTAAGCTCCGAATATGTTCCCGCCCCGCCTCCAGAAAGAAAAACGTACCACATGCAATGCGGTGGTGGCATTGAAAGTCAGAATCCCTTACGAGAAGTACACCCAGTTATGGGTACGGACCAACGCTTGAAGCGTGTGTATGTTCACACACCCCTGACTAAGTTAGAACTGTTAGAAATGAAGAAATTAGTTCCGTGCCATGATAAAGACCCTGCAGGTTTTCACAGAGAGCTTAAAGACATGTTACTGATGGGAGATTACACGTATGATGATATTACGAAAATGTTGAAAGTACTGTTGCCCACGGGCATTTACGAGAAATTAAAGGAGAAGGATTGGGAGGTGGGAGAGTCAAAGATAGCATGGGCGGAAATAGAAGACGAAGAAAGCAAACGAGTCCCAGGGTTAGGCCTTGGGGATCTGACTAAAGCATTACCAGGTTTAATAGTACAGGTTTTGCCAAGATTATTGACAACAAGAAAGGAAGATTGGGACGCAATCTTGTCCTGTAAACAGAAACAAGATGAAGATACTAGTGACTTTTATTCAAGATTCGAGAAATGTTTCATCATAAATAGTGGCCTAAAAGTTAGTAGCGAGTCATATCCACACCTTTTTGTAACAAAATTAGTAGAGAACGCCCTACCACTAGTTAAAAATAGAGTGTACAAGGTTGAAAGTACTTGGCAGGCAAATACGCCATCACAGATGTTACAAATGTTACAATATCACCAGAACAGAATAAGGGAAGAACAAGATCAGGAACAGAAACGTATGAAAGACACGAAAATGAAAATGTTAGTAGCTCAGACGATTCCAGCCGAGGGTCACAGAAAAGGTGGGGCCCAGACCAATCATTCTGCCGCTCCCGTTAAAGGGACATGTAATTATTGCAAACAGCCAGGTCACTACGTACATGAATGTCCAGTCCTGAAACATAACATCGAGACAGGTAAAACTAAAGAAAGACCGCGTCCGCCTAGACATGAACAGGGTCATCAACAGACCTCACAGAACGAACAGCCAATGCAGAATACACAGCCTATGCATGATCAGTCCCATACAGTTCAGACAGTAGCAGTACCACAGCCACAGCATGCTCAGACACAGCCCGCCGCCGCAACTCGGCAAGTCTCACAGCAGATGTACCAGTATGCCCAGTCGGCATATCCAGATTACCAGCGATATACATGAAACAGCCTAGAGAGGGAAGGTGATTTGCCTCTTATCGAAATTCCTGTAGATCAAGAAGGTCCTTATGTACATAGTCACGTATTAGGAAAAGACAGAAAGTTTTTAATTGACACAGGGGCAAGTCGCACTACTATAAGTCATAATGAAGTTCCAGGGGCACCCCTCTCAGGCTCACAGAATGTTTCCCTTGGTTTTTCAGGACAGCCTATTGTAAATGAAGTGTCAGAACCAGTACCACTAGCTGTGGGTCCATTATCTCGAGTTACAGATTTGTTACTTACGAAATCATGTCCAGAAAATCTGTTAGGAATTAAAACACTGAAAGCTCTAGGAGCTATCATATGTTGTTCCCCGGAGGGAGTCAGACTCTTTCTACGGGATTTCAAGGGTCATTATGTTCTACGTGACTTTGATGTAAGATTGAAAAATGTACCAGATCACTTATGGGCAAAAGGCCCAGCAGATGTAGGTTGTATGCATATCACTCCATACCGTGTAACACTCAAGACAGGAGTTGTTTTACCCAGAATCAGACAATACAAGTTACCCCCCGATGCTGTAGTGGCTTTACTGAAAATAATTGAAGAGCTTATTGCCCAAGGAGTGGTCGTAGAGACCGACTCCAATATCTGTAATTCACCCATCATTCCAATTCTTAAACGTACAGACCGCAATGCACCGCCAGTATATCGGCTGGTGATTGATCTTCGAGAACTGAACAAATGTATTGTACCACAGTATCCTGTGGTCCCCGATATCTCTTCCCTATTAACTGCTATTGACTCAGAAGCAACGTTCTTTACTGTAATCGATCTCAAGAACGCTTTCTTCAGTGTACCTATTGACCCGGAGAGCCAATATCTCTTCGGATTCAGTTTAAATGGACGAAGTTTCAAATTTTCCCGCGCACCTCAAGGATTTACAGAAAGCCCCAGCATCTATAGTCAAGCACTGAAAAGACAACTAGATTGTATTCAAATGCCAGTTAATACCGCTTTACTGCAATACGTCGATGATCTACTGATCACCGCACGAAGTGAGCCCGAATGTGAACAAGCATCACTGACAGTTTTGCATTTCCTGGCCGACAAGGGACACAAGGTGTCCCCTTCAAAGCTACAATTCTGTGTTCAGCAAGTTGTGTACTTGGGTCACTTGCTGTCCAAAGTGGGGGTACACTCACTCCCGATCGCATTCAATTAATTGTCAACATGCCACGACCCCAGACACAAAAGGAAGTGCGGGCCTTCATAGGCCTCACCTCGTACTGCAGACAATGGATTCCTCAATATGCATTTCTAGCCAAACCACTCATTCAATTAACGACACAGGAGGCAGCGACTTCGACTGTCCTCCCTTGGACTCAGGAACACACACAAGCCTTTGAGGAATTAAAGAAAGCTTTATGCCAAGCACCAGTTTTAGCGACACCATGTTACAGCAAACCGTTTACACTTTTTGTTACAGAACGTGACGGTACAGCGTTGTCTGTCCTCACTCAAGATCAAGCAGGTTCACATAAGCCTTGTGCTTATTTTTCAAGTACATTGGATTCAGTAGCTCAGGCACTCCCTGCATGTTTAAAGTCAGTAGCAGCAACAGCGTTAGCAATCAGACAAAGCGATTCAATTGTTTTAGGTCATCAGTTAACGGTACAAGTTCCACATTCTGTAGAGGTTTTGTTAAATAGAACCCAGACTCAACATTTGACTATAGCACGACTGACAGGTTACGAATTGACACTATTCCAGCCACACATAGAAATCAGACGCTGCAGTATCTTGAACCCAGCGACATTGTTACCTACAGTTATGACAGATCCAGCTCCACATGATTGTATAGAAATCATTAATGCAGTAACAAAGCCCAGACGAGATTTAACAGATGTTCCATTGACAAATCCAGACCTGACACTTTATGTGGATGGTTCATGTATGAGAACAAGTACAGGAGAGTTAGTGGCCGCGTATGCCGTGACCACTGAAACTGAAGTTAAAGAAACACACCGTATTGATACACTGTCTGCTCAAGCGGCAGAGCTCATCGCTCTGACCCGAGCCTGTATTCTAGCCAAGAACAGAAATGTTAACATATACACTGATTCCCGTTATGCGTTCGGAGTCGTACACGACTTCGGCATGCTCTGGCAAGAAAGAGGTTTTCTGACCTCTCATGGTACAAAGATCCAACATGGTCCTCTCATTCAAGCACTGTTAGAAGCAATACATCTGCCTTCAGCCATATCCGTCATGAAGTGTAAAGCACACACTAAAGCCACAGATTCTGTTTCCCAGGGTAACGACCTGGCAGATCAGACAGCGAAACATACAGCACTGACCGACACTCAGATAAATGATACGACAAAAATAACAGATCCGACAAACTGTATGACAGTCAGGGATCCCACACTAGATGTTATCGACATTCAGACACATGCTACTCCAGAAGAAATAAAGAAATGGATCGAACTAGGAGGGATCCAGACAGATCAAGGTTGGATGACGAAGGGAAAATCTACATGGTTTCTCCCTGACTCTATGGTTCAAGTTATGATAAATACAGCACATAGTCCTGCCCATCTAGGAGAGAAAGCAATGTTAGACAGTTTGCAAAATCTCTGGAACAATAAACACTTACGAGCAGCCGCAAAACAGAAAGTGCGTACTTGCATGATCTGTTGTCAGTTCAATCCAGGTAAAAGCGTCCCTGTAGAGCAAGGTGGATTCCATCCTCCCGATCACCCTTTTGAAGTCCTCCAGATGGATTATATCCAGATGGACCGTTGTCGAGGATTTAAATATGTTCTCGTAGTTGTCTGCGCTCTGTCCCGCTGGACCGAAGCATACCCAGTCCCAGATTATACTGCTCCGACCACTGCCAAACAGTTGGTTCGTGAATTTTTCCCACGATACGGCATGCCTCGTGTCGTGTACTCAGATAACGGTCAACCATTCTCATCCGAATTAATGAGGCAAGTTTCCTTGTTATTGGGATACCAGTGGAAGTTCCATTGTGTCCGACATCCAGAAGCAGCAGGCCTTGTAGAAAGGCATAATCAGACATTAAAGATCCGCCTTGCCAAAATATGTCAGGAAAAAGGGGTCGACTGGATAGTCGCCCTGCCAGTGGCACTATTCTATATGAGAATGGTCGCCCATTCAAGAAGATCAGGGCTATCTCCGTACGAGGTGGTTTTTGGAAGACCACCGAATATGTGGGGGACGCCCATTCCTAAAAAGATAACCGATGTTGATTCTAATATGTTGACAGATTACCTTGCCTCCTTGATGTCTGCACTCCAATCATGTCGTTCACAGGTTGCCGCAGCCTTCCCTGACAACACTGATGTGAAGCCGCATGACGTCCGCCCCGGGGACGTTGTCCTCGTCCGAAACTTCGACAGGAAAAGTCCATTGGAGCCCCGCTGGAAGTCTCCGAAGACCGTTCTTCTTACAACAAAGACCGCAGTCAAGTTGGAAGGCAGAAAGGGGTGGGTCCACCTAAGCCATATCAAAACATTCCCAGGACTGAAACCGGAACAAGACACACCCACCCCCACCAAAGACTGTGATAACAAAGACTTTACCGAAGTTAAAAGAGAAAAGACTCCTCAAGAACAATATCGTATGAAATTGCGATCTAGCAAGTCAGACAGTTTAATTGTTTAAGTCCTCCCCTAGGTGAATCGGTTAAATAGTTTCTGACATGTATCCCCTAGATCGAGTTAGAGAGAGAGAAGAAAAGAAAAGAACATATTGCAAATCACTTCGTAGTCACTGCATAGTGACACTTATAATCATGTTTATTCTCAGTATTTTAATCATTGTTGCTAGCATCTTGTTACCTATCTATTATCCTATTTTCAAGCGTGAACAATCTGCTTACAATGTCTCTGATGAACACACTTTTAGTGAGTTACCTCCTCATGAGCTTTCCTACAGACTCGCGCTGCGCAACAATACATTCATTAGTATGTTACATCATTCTCATCAAACTAACAATGCTACAAATTGCTGGATATGTGGCCGACTCCCTCCCTACCAGAATTATAAGGGAGCCCTGCCTCTCTTTCCGTACCCGTTCTCTCACAATGGCTCCTGCGGAGCATGGTTTAAGATAATTAATTCTTTAGATCCCGATATTGCTGTTTTCGATGGGGGTTGGGTTTGGGGAAACCTGAACTTGGTCCTACTAGACGTCTGTTACCCAGATAAGGAGGGACTCCCCACTAGAATAGGAACTGATCTAGAAAATGAAGTATATGGATTAGGTAATTATACAATTAGCCTTATGATTCTTACTGTCGAATCCGAAGCCACACCAGTTCTACCGATTATGTCAGTACTGCCAGTCACTGGTGAATTATGTATCAAGAAGAAAGGTTCAGTACACTTAGGTCATAGTAAATGTACTACTGTGGTCGAATTCAGTGATGATGGAAAATCATCTTTCAAAGCTACCAGTCATTCTTATTTTGTTTGTGGTCATACCGCATACATTCGTCTACCTCCAGATTGGGATGGTACCTGTTACATTGCATTCCTCCTACCACCTGTTTTTCTAGCTCCCTCTGATTACCATAGAAATACCAATCTAGTAAAGAACAGACCCAGAAGAGACATCCCACTTGTCGACTACACAGAAACGGCATGGGAACAGTACACTGATTTTAATAAAGGATTCTTTTTCTTTTTAGGCCCTGTCCAGAATAGTAAATTAATACGCAGATTAACTAGAACACTTGAAGCCGTAGTAAATGAAACTACCTCAGCCCTAGGTAACTTAACAGAAGAGCAGTCCGCTATGCGGGTTGTTGTCCTTCAGAATCGTCTTGTAATTGACGTCATCTTGGCAGATAGAGGTGGAGCCTGTAAGGTCATCGGGTCAAGCTGCTGTGTTTTCATCCCACAAAATGCACCCTCTGTATATCAAGCTATCACCCGTCTCCATAAGATTGCAAATCAGATACATCAGACTCCAGGCGCCTGGACTTGGTCCGGTTGGTTCTGGACAACGTTAACAGCTTGGGGATGGAAGATCCTATCCTTCCTAGGCATTGGCCTAGTCCTAGTATTCAGCTGCTGCCTGTGCCTACAGTGTGGGCCAGCGATCTGTGGACTGTGTGCCACTTCTTGTATTGAACATTCCAGTTTTTACTCAAAACGTAACCGAAAGAAAGAAGAACAAATGATGTTACAAGAACAGACTGATCGATTCATGAGGATCGATATTTCATGAAGGGTCCGTAGGGAACAAGGAGGGAATGAGGAAAATTAAATTTTGGCCATGTTGTGTTCCCTAGCGCGTACCCCACCGACTCCATGTACCAGCTTAAAGTGCATGTAACTTCCCTCCTGTGCCAGCTATGAAGACGCAAATACATTTGCGTCCACCGTTAACTTGTCCTCTTTCAGATCCACCATGAATGGATTATATAGTCCGTTCCTAAGTATGCTATGCCACCGTCTTTTTGTAGTACACTTTTCATGCATTCCTGCTCTAGCAAGAGTAGGCCCTGAATTCCTGCCATCTGAACCTCTTTTGTGGCTCCTGACTCTGCCCAGGCTACCTCTGTACCCGTGAACTCTGTCCTACTTTCAGCACGGCCCCTCGCGCTCAGCTCAGCCTGCTTTCTGCCAAGACTGACTATAACCTTCGAGTTATCTGTTCCGCTCCCCGAGAATACATTCCTGCCTACTAGATCCTGTAAACATCCTCCCCAGCTGCAGAGCCAAAAGGCCGACCTGTCTTAATGCAAGTAATTCATAGCCTTTGTTGCCATGCTTCCATGGAAGGCCCCGTGCCCCACGCTTCACATGTAGACACTCAGGCGCTTATACACGCATCCACAGTTAGCATAGAATTGCTTCTGCCCTAGAGACCTTTCCGCCCAGATAGTATAGTTCCTAAACATCAGATATCAGATATGATAGAAGTACAAGTTGATCTGACATGCCAGACTTCTGTCTCTTTCCGTCAGTGTAAATGTCAAGTCCCCTGCACCCCGTCAATCACACGTCATGCAGCTGCGCGCGCATCCAAGCTTCCGACTTTCTGCTGACATTGCAACATTCTGTTAGCACCACCCCTTGGTGCCACCCACTTGCGTCACCTATCAGTGACGTTTCTAGCACACACCTCTGGTTCACGCCTAGTTTACGCCTTTTGATGATATACTAGTACCACGTGTATACTGTTATCTTGTCTTCTCTCAGCTGTTACGCCTCTTACATTGACTCCTATGATATAAATCAAGTATATAAGCTATGTATTGATAATAAACGAGAGCGCGCTCATCTATCCCTTCTGACACCCCTGTGGTGGTCAGAACATGATATCCTGATTCCTTTATGAGGAATAAAACCCTTAGAAACTCTAACACCACGGACTCTGTTTTCTTTCCTTCTGATTGAGTTATTATTGATTAAGTACTTACCTGCATAGAAATTAAGAGAGTAAATTAATTATTTACGTCAAGTGCTCTGAATGCCAGAAATGTTTCAGTATAAAAAGTAGTCTCACTCTGCATACAAGAACCCACACTGGGTAAAAACCTTATCAGTGCATTGAAGGCCAGAAATGTTTCAGTGAAAAGACATCTCACGCTGCATATAAAAACCCACACTGGGGAAAAACCTTATCAGTGCTCTGAACGCCCAAAAGATTTCAAACTTAAATCACTTCTAACTGCACATGTGAGATTCCACACTGGGGAAAACCCTTATCAGTGCTCTGAATGCCAGAGATGTTTCAGTGACAAAATGAGACTCACTAAACATACAAGGACCCACACTCGGGTAAAACATTATCGGTGCACTGAATGTGACAAATGTTTCAGTGAAAAAAGTAGTCTCACTCCGCATATAAGAACCCACACTGGGGAAAAACCTTATCAGTGCTCCGAATGCCAAAAATGTTTCAGCCAAAAATCTCATCTCACTGAACATGTGAGAATCCACTCTGGTGAATTAAATTATCAGTCCTCTAAATGTCAGAAAAGATTCAGAGGTAGAGATGGTTACAAGCGCCATAAGAAAACACACTGTAGGAATGTGGATATCTGACTATGGTTACCCCCAACTTTTTGCCTAGTGTTTAGCTGGTTTTCGACTTAGCCTGGGCCCTGAATAGCAGGATCCCAGGCCAACTATGGTCTCTCTCCTTAAAACAGACTCCATGTACCTTAGGTACATACACAATTGGATATTGGTTCACCTTATGAGTCCCTGTATAGTGTACCCTAGGTACTCAGGGCATAGGTGCAACCAAGGCCTACCAGGGGCTGCAGCATGTATTATGCCACACCTGGCTGGCCACCCAAATAGACACAACTGGCTGTTCACTCAGCTGGGGCAAGGTTGTGTAATCACCCCTTGCTTAGGTGTAGTATTCCTATACCTACATACATATAGACACATAGTAACCTATAAGTCACTCCTATGGCAGGCCTTAACAATCCTGAAGGCAGAGTGCTTGGTTATATGTGAGATGGTGCTCTAGCATGAGCTGAGCCTGTCTGCAGCGTTCGGAACTACTTCCTTATAGCTGTTCTATGATATTGCCAAACCATATACTCTTAAGTGCATTATAATCCTCGCGGTTAATGCTAACTTTGGTTTGGCTTTATCGAAACATGTCGTGTAAGGTGTCATACACTTTGGAATATTACCCCCTCGCCAATTCTGGCGACGGGGGTAGCATTCCCCCCTTCTAGAGGGAGAAGACATGTTAGTTCTGACGATCACGGTTGAAGTTAACCAGAGCCCCAGCGTTACAAAATGGACGCTGCTGCCCCAGACACAAGTCTGACCTTCTGCTGCTGGGAGTCCTTCCAGCGAGGGAGGCCTGGACAATAGGTTTCCTGCCTGGAGAGGTGCGAGCACCGCCCCAGACAGGAGTTTGTGTATGAGGACAGGGAGGGTTGAAAAGAAACACACTGCCTGGAGCACTCTAGGTGCTCCATGCATACCCCAGTTCAAACCGGTTGCTGGGGCACCCCTGCCCCAGCTCTCGCGCGAAACTGGACAAAGGAAGGGGGTGTAACCACCCCCCTTCCTGGTCCCACCCATAGGAGGGACCTAGTAGGTAAACCAGCCCACTTTAGTTGTATAAAGATAGGAGCTGACACAGGAGACTTTAGATTAATCCTGGAATCGAACTGAAGACGAAACTCTGGACCCTTCGACATTCACCTAAGCTGAAGACTGAAGAATCTCCCTTGTGGCCAAGGAGTGACCACCCTGGGCAACCAGGCACCACCCAGAAACTCGACGGCTTGCTTTTCCCCCGTTCCCGCCAGAACCCGAGCTCATAGCCTGACAAGATCCTGACTCCCTGAGCCCTCTGACCCCACTGCACGACTCCAGCACAGATGAGCACCTGGATGGCGTTGGACCTCGTGGACCGGACATCTTGAAAAGTCCTTCTTCTTGCTACCAGCGCAGCTCCTGAGGCACCCTCGAAGCTGTGCACTGGGGACCGAGACACCCCGACAATGAGCACCACCTGCACCGAAGATCAGCCCTCCACACTCCACGTGTTCTGCGTGGGGCCCTTCTGCTTGTGTTCTACTCGAAGCGTTGTCCCGGTTGCTGGCCAGTTGGCTAGTAGCCCTGTGACGACGATCCTTTAAGAAATCCATCGCTGGTCTGGTTGCTCCAGACTGGCACTTGCTTCCCTGAAAAGGTGAAGTACCTCAGACCCTCCTGGTCTGCACCAGAAGCCTTTTGTGTATCCTGCGTGGGTTGCCTTTGCTTAGGCTTGTTGGCTCCGATCTTGAAGTCGACCCCTCCTTCTGCGAAAACCTTCGTGGGACAGCTCCTCTCCAGCGCCTGGTCGTCCTCGACACCTGGTCCGCGTGGCTGCAGAGACCAGCTTCACGACAGCACCTGATTGCTCCTCGACGACGTCTGGTTCCTTCCTGATTCCACCCGGTCACTGGCTAGTGACCTAGACTCTGTCCCCTCTGCTTTCAGGTCCTTCTTCAACTTCGATCCACCCTTGGATCCACCCGGACATCTTCCTCCTGGTCGCCTGCAGCATCTTTCTTCACGGCTCCATTGGAATCAACGGCGAAACCAGACACACTTTGACACCTATGCACCCGCAGCCCGTGGGTGAGGTAACGCGAGTACTTCGGTGCTCCTGTAGGGATTGACTATCCTAGTGTCCAGATTTGCTTGTAGTTTCCTCCTATCTAAACCGAAGTGTCCTAAAACTATAATTACTTACCTTTTAAGTTCCCACAGACTTTCTATTGACTCCCGCGTGAGTGTTCCGACTCTGCACACGCCGCCTGTGGGCCTCCTACTCCTAACCTAAGGGTCAGATAGTGTAGCCCCAGCGATACCCTAGGCCTTCTCCTTTCACCAGTCGTGGTTCTTATACCACTTACTTAGTATATGGTTTTACGCGCCCCTAGGGCCTAACTGTAAATTGTGCTATTTAAAGTATTTCTAAGTGTAACTTGTTATGTGCTTTTGCCTCTGTCCTCATAAAGAGTTCAGAGGAGTGGGTTAGTGAATAAATACATATATATTTTATATATATCCTGTGTGGTGTCCTTTCATTTGGTATTCAAGGGGTTATGTATGGTAAAACAGCTGGCTTTACACGCCCTCTAGAGTTATAGCCTAAGACTGCTCTGTCCATGCTACCCCTAGGATAGCTGGTCTATAAGGTGTCACATGTTTGTAATTATACCTTCACAGTGTGTTAAGTTAGAATGAGCTTTTTACAAGTTTAAACACCATTTTCCTTTTCTGCTGCCTCTGCACACGGCACATTATGTTATTACAGCTTTTCACCCAGTTGCATATTTTGCTTGACGTGAGAATAACAAGGTTTGCTTGATAATCTATGTCTGTACAGTGAGTGCCGAGGCCTTCAAGGTTTTCCAACACAGTGCTTGTTGTTCGAGTTGATCAGGGCACGGTCTAGACATAACACATATGCAGCTGTGGCCAACTTTGGGTTTGAGCGGGTTTAATAATGCACTGCACAGAGAAGTAAAACACACTTGATGGAGATTCGTATGCTGAGTGTTGGTGCAGGAGATGATGTGATCCGTTTCTGCTAAGAAAAAGAGGTATGGGTCTGCCCTTCTAAACCCAAAAGAGACCTTCTTTAGATATAATATACTGGCTAGGGAGGGTAAACTTACGTTTAATGTAACCTTTTACTATTAGCATTTTGACATGCTTTCTCCTTTTGTATTTTATGGAATAGTAACAATGCTGATAACCTTGTTCTTGATAATATGTTTCCTTGTATTATCTAAGACACTGCGCTTGAGAACACGGCATTAGAAATAAACATTTCAAAATTGCAGGTGTCTTCATTTACTCCTCGTTCTGGACTGATATGTGTATGACGAAAGAGTGTTCATTTATTCCACTTTACCTGAGGTGTTCTGAGTTCATGTTCTGGGTTGTCTAATCATTGGGGATGAGAAAGAACCAATGAGACATTGATTGCTAGTCTGGTAGGGGATTTTGGATCCTGAGGTGAGTTTTTGGCACACCCTCATTCACTGAGGTTCTGGGTTTCTATGCACAGTTCTGTATAGGTACAGAATCCCTGCTACAAAGGTTGACTTTACAACCATCACCATAAGGGTTGTTTGGACTGGTGCAAGGTGCTCACTAGAAGAGTGAACATCATTTATGTGTGTTCTGAATGTCATATAAGGCTTAGTCTTGATTACAATGTCATTTCACATGAGAGAATTCACACTGGACTAAAGCATTATACAGGAGGAAAAAGCCAGAAACGTTTTACTCAGAAAGGAGATCTCACTAAACATGAGAAATGCATGCACATGAGGTGAAAAGTAAGGCGTATCTTGAGTTGCAGAAAAGCTTCTAACAAACTGACTTTACATGAGAGAGCACATATTGTAGTTGCAATAGAGTTCATCAAGAAACTCTTGCAGGATAACATAGGCTGCCCGCATGCAACCTCCAAAGAAATTTCAGACCTGGAAATATTTTTAATTGCAACAGAATCCACAATTTGAGTATCTGAAAGTTACAAAACTCTCAAGGTCTTTACTTTACACAGAGACGTTTTAGTGCTTGCAAAAATCAACTAATTGCCCTAAAAATCACAATAATGTCTTAAATTTTACTCCACCCAAAAGGTTTCTACTCACCCTTGTTTCTTAACATATGACTGATATCTATTTTTTCATGATAAGATTAAGCCTATGCGGAGTTCCTCAGTGAGGAACTCCGCAAAGTGACAAAAAAACTCTGGCGGTCTACGCGGAGTTCCGCAAGCAGCAGAGTGCGTAAGGGTCATGCCGTTTGTGGTGATTTCATCCCATGTCGGAGGATCATTTGGCCCTTCTCTTCCAGGGAGTTATGGATCTCTTTGCCAAGGGAGCTATCAAACGCGTCCCTGTGCCAGAAGTAGGTCAGGGTTGCTACTCCCACTACTTCTTGGTACCCAAGAAGGACAAAGGCCTGCATCCTATCTTAGTCCTCAGGGACATCAACCGCTTCCTCCTAAAAGAGAAATTCAAGATGTTAACCTTGGCTCAGGTCTTGTCTGCCTTCGAGCCTGGAGATTTGATGGTAGCATTGGACTTGCAGGACACTTACTTTCACATCCCCGTCTTGCCTGCCCACCGTCATTACCTCGGTTCACGGTAGGCCACACGCATTTTCAGTTTACCATGCTCCCCTTTGGCCTTACCAGCCCTCCCCCGGGTGTTCACGAAAGTGATGGCGGTTGTCGCAGCTTATCTGCGCAGATCAGTGGTTTCAGTCTTCCCCTATCTCGACGACTGGCTGTTGAAGGCGAGGTCGCCCAGGCTGTCGTCTCCCTCCTCCAGACTAAGACTGACTTCCTGCATTTGCTGGGGTTCACAGTTAACGTGCTGAAGTCGCAACTGATTCCCTCCCATAAGCTCCTTTTCATCTGAGTGGTTCTGGACACAGCACAGTTTTGGGTCTATCCTCCCTAGCAGCACGTCCAGGATATTCGGGCTATGATTTTTTTTTTTTTTTTAACATCGTTTTTATTGCAGCACCAAAAAGTTGCATAGACATTACAGCAATGAATAATAAATCAATACAGCGAGACGGCATCCATTTAGACCACTCCCACCATCATGCTGCCCGTGCCCCCAATCAGGAAGCCGAGCCGCGTCGAAAACATGTCCTTCTTCTGCTTCTCCTCCCAATGTCCGTTTCTCGATAGTAAAGGAGGACGTGCACTGCTTTTGATTTTTCACCCCTCCCCCTAACAACCACCCCCCCAACTCCCCAGTCCCTCCCCCCCCCGTGGCAGCGCTAGTATAGAATCTCAGAGAAAGTAAGGCCTGGTGTGTGCAAGAAGGAATTAAACTTTCGCTAAAGGTGCGCCCCTGGCGTGTTAGTGGGGTCAGCCGTATCAGAGTCCGTGTCATCCCCATCCTCCTCCTCAGCCCCATCCCGAAGTGCCTGCACTATCATCTCCCACGCCGTTGCCCTCTCCAAAGCTTTCTCATCCGCAGTCCTCCTAGCCATCTGATACCGCAGCGTACTTTCACACGCCGCCCACTTCGAACATTCACTAAACCAACGTTTGTACGCGGGCCCCACTTTGGACTTCCAATTCCTGGTTATTTCCCTCTTCGCTAGTAGCAATCCCATATCTATGAACCTGCTGGTCGTCTTATTCTTAGGCATATGTGGAAACCAGTGTAGTACTCCCACTGCCTTGGTGTATTGTATCTCTCTAGCTGTGGCGTTGTTCAGTGCCCTTCCAACCCCCTGCCAATACTCCTCCAGTTTAGGGCAATCCCAGAGCATATGTCCCAAATCCGCCTCCAGTGCATTGCACCTAGGGCAGGCTGCTTGGTCCACTCCAAAATACTGTTTCAGTTTCCCCGGTGTAAGGTATGCCCTATGAATAATATAGAAATGAATGAGTTGGAACCTGGCGTTCCTTGTGCTCTTCCGCGCCCTCCGCAGCAGTTGGCCCGAAGTGGCCTCCGGAATCTCCATTTGAAGGTCTAGTTCCCATTTAGTCTTCAAGGCAGTGAGCGGCGGCAAGGCCTCTCGCAACATTCGGGAATATAGACAGGTCACTGCCTTAAAGGTTCCCGCCGCCATCATAGTGTACTGGCACGCCATAGAGGTAGCGGGTTCCTGTAGACCATCGCCCCAGTGTTCCTGCATGGCACCAGTCACTGCCGCGTGTAGAAGGTAATCTCCTCTCGGCAGGTCAAAACGCTCCTGCAGCTCTTGTAACGGAAGCAAGACTCCGTCTTCATAGAGGTCGCCCAACATCTGGACCCCAGCTTCCTCCCACCCCAGCAATCTCGACCAATCCCCGCCATGGGGCAGGGCTGTAATCATGCCCAGCGGGATCTCCGGAGCATACATTCGATGGACTCTGGCTCGTTTGCGCGCCTGGTTCCAGCAGAGCCGAAACGTCTGTTCCTCCATCGTTAGGTCCCCGACCAGTAATTTCTGGTGAAGCGTAATATACGCAAGTACATGCCGCGGGGTACCCTCGTCCCTACTGTGTTCCGGGCCTCGATACACTCGCGCGACCTCCTGTGTAAAAGTTTGTAGTTGAGCCGCTAAATAATAGCACTCAAAATCAGGCACTGCCATGCCTCCCTCATCCTTGGGTCGCAAGAGGGTGTCCAGCGCTATTCGCCGCCGACCCGTGCCCCATAGGAATGCTATAATCAGTGATCTCAAACGGCGGAAGATTGAGCCAGGTATCCATATCGGCAGGGTTCTAAAATAATACAACAACCTAGGGAGTGCTACCATCTTTAGCAAGGAAATACGGCCCGCCAATGAGAGTGGGAGGGTGGCCCAGAAATCCATACACCCCTTCAAGGCGTTAATGCACCGGGTGATATTACCATCCAGCATATCCGCAGGCGTGTGATACACATAAACCCCCAGATAGTGCAGGCAATGGGGTTCCCACCTGAGTTCCTGTGCGGTGAGAGGGCACGGCTCTCCCCGTCTCAGCGGGAACAGGCAAGATTTAGTCCAATTGACCTTCAGGCCCGACAACCGCCCGAATAACTCCAGCAAGCGCCTCGCTCCCAACAGTTTGTCCTCCGCATCCGCCAAAAACATCAACAGGTCATCCGCGTACAGCGAGATGGTGTGCGGCCTGGCTCTATAAACCAGTCCCTTATAATATCGTCCAGATCTGGCTTCCGCTGCAAAAGGTTCCATCGCTAACGCGAACAAGAGGGGGGAAAGTGAACAGCCCTGCCTAGTGCCGCGTCGCACCGGGTACGAGTCCGAGATCAGCGAGCCAACTCGAACCCTCGCTGTGGCTTCAGCATACAGGACTTTGGTCCAGCCGATATAGGCCTCCCCAAGCCCGAAACTCCTCATCACTCCATACAAATACTCCCATTCTAGGCTATCAAAGGCCTTCTCAATGTCTATGGAGAACACTAATGGAGTAGCCCCCTCCGGCAGCTGAGCTCCCAGCAACCCAGTTAGTCTACGGATATTATGGGTGGTGTTTCGCGTTGGAATGAAGCCGGACTGATCATGATGGATCAAGCCTGTCATGTGGATTAGCAATCTATTGGCCAGGATTTTGCTCAGGATCTTGTAGTCCGTCGTGAGCATTGATAATGGTCGATAAGAGGAGGGGGCATCACTCGCCCCACCAGGTTTCAACAAGGGGACCATGAGGGCCTCGCACATTGAGTGCGGCAGTCTCCTACGCGACCGCGCCTCATTATAAACCGATTGTAGTTGCGGGGCTAAGTATTCCAGATATTTACTGTAAAACTCGATCGGCAAGCCGTCGAGTCCCGGGGTTTTATTCCTAGCCATCTGCTTCACTGCGCACCCTATTTCTCCAATCGTTATAGCGCGGCCCAGCTCCTCGGCCTCAGATTGTTCTAGTTGCGGCAACTGCAGCCCCCCAAGGAAGGCATCCAGTTCCTCTATCCCGCCCGTCGGCCCGCTCTCATGCAGGCTTCCATAATATGCCCTGAACCTCTTTAGGATCCCGGCCTGGGTGTGGCAAAGCCCGCCTCCCTCCTCCTGAATGGACACGATTGGGGTACCTCGTCGAAGCGGATTGGCAAGCCAAGCCAACATTGTCCCCGCCTTATTGCCCTCCGCATGCGCCCTAGTCAGATAGACCTTGTGATCGAAACTACGTAATCGTTCCAACTCCACCGCCATTGCTTCTCTGGCTTCACAAACCCCCTTTTGAAGCTCGGGATGATTTGGGCGCTCTCGTTCTATATTCCTCAGTCTGCGCTCCGCACGATCGAGGTCGTCCAACAATGTCTTGCGTGCCCCCACAACGGTCCCAATACAGTGCCCCCGGACCACCACCTTAAATGCATCCCACTCCACAGCCCTGTTGGATGTGGAGCCACTGTTCTCCTCGAAGTACCGAGCCACTCGCTCTCCCAAGGCCTCCCTAAACAGCAGATCATCCAAAGTATCAGGTTGTAGTCGCCAAGTTGGGACACTAGAGATATCGACCATCCAGTTCAGGGACAATAACAAAGGGTTATGATCTGACAACGTGCGGGCCAAGTACTCCGCGCCCCCTACCGCTGCAAGCACGGGTGAAGAGCACAAAAACACATCCAGCCTAACATGTAGGTCGTGTATGCTAGAGTGGAAGGAGTAATCCTGTGTCGTGGGGTGTAGTGTCCTCCAGGCATCTCCCAAATCCCAACTCTCCTGCCAGTCTAATCTCCGCTTTGCTACTCTATGCACCGGTGATGAGTGTAATGGGGGGTGAGACCTATCCAAGGCAACATCCACTACTGAATTAAAATCCCCTCCCATGACCACAGGGCCCGCCAAGTAACTCGCCAGTTTGCCCGAGAGCGCTGTCAGGAAAGCGGGCAAATCCACATTCGGAGCATACACACTACATAAGGACACCATTCGGCCCCTAAGTCTGAAAGGGGACCCTAGCCCGTATCCAAATCAAGGCGCCCCTTGCAAAGGCCGAATAAGACGTATGAAATAACTGCCCTCTCCACCGTTTCTGCAGCGCCCCCCCTCCTGCTTCGTGAGGTGCGTCTCTTGAAGAAAAGCTATGTGTACCCCCCTACGTTTCAAATAAGCATGGACCTTGTGTCTGCGCACCATAGTATGTAGACCCCGCACATTCCAGGTTACACATTTCAGAGCTCCCGTATTAGCCATATTCCCTTGCATTTCCAGATAGAACAATAACAACCTTCGACCATGCGCTCATGCCAACCCAAATCTGTGCCCCCCACCGTCTCCAGACAAAAGAACCCCCCGCCCCTCCTGCCCCAACCTGAGCTTCCCCAACTACTCTCGGTTCCCACCCCCCCAGGACAGGACCCCCCTCAATTGGAAGAGAACCCATCCAAACTGTTGCAACTAAGTAAACCCCTCAAAGAAAGACTACAATTCGCAGTCTCCACTGCAATGACCTTAAGGGCCAGCAGGGCGCGGTCCAATACCGAAGGAGTTCGTCAAACAAGAACAGTACATCCCGCCCCATAATCCCCCCATGAAAACTCTCGAATTCCCACATACACGTGAAGCTGCACTCACGGGCACAGCGCCCCAGTGTTAGACCATCAGGTTGTTCTCCAAAGCAAGTGTCTCAGGCCTCGACGATCTCCCCTGATGTTTGTGGCGTTACAACGGGGGCCCTTGGCACCTCCGAATTCTGAGAGTTCTGTTTCCGACCCTGTCCCCTGCTCCTCTGAGTCCGTGCCCTTCCCGGACTGGCTCCGCGGTGCCCCCGATAAGTCCACCACCGCCTGCAGGGCAGCCTTACGTTCCTCCTCAGTCTGCGACACTGATGGTTCCCAGTTCTCCTTCGATTCTTGCGGATACGTTGCGATTTCCTGGTCGGCTGCTTCTTTTGAGCCTCCTCTGCCCTGGTTCTGGCTCCGTCCGTTCCGGCCTTGTACGTGTCCCACCATGCCCAAGCGTCTGCCGAGGTGGTAAAGAAAAGCGAGTTGTCGTCCACCACCACCCTTAGCTTCGCTGGGAAGAGAAGGGAATATTTGATGCCCTCTCCACGGAGCTCACGCTTAAGCGATAGGAAACTGGCCCTGAGCCTCTGGGTCTCGAAAGTGTAGTCCGGGAACAGGGTGACCCTGCTATTGTCCACCTGGAAGGGTCCTGCCTCCCTTGCCCTCTGCACAGCCAGTCCCGGTCTCTGTAATGGAGCAGCTTAATCACCCCCGGGCGAGGGGGCAGGCCAGGAGCCGGTGGTCGGGCCGGGACTCTATGGGCCCGTTCTAGTAAAAAGAAGGGAGAGAGTCCTTCCGGCGCTACTTCAGTGCGTAGCCAATTGTCGAGGTAGCCCACCATGTCGTCCCCCTCGGTTTTTTCCAGAAGGCCCACCAAACGAACGTTGTTGCGCCTACTCCTATTTTCAGCGTCCTCGGCCCTCCTCTCCAATATTTTCAGCCTGTCCAGAGCATCCACCATCTGGCCCTTTAGCGATTTGTGATCCGGGGCCAACTCTTGCAGGGATATCTCTACGCTTTTGACCCTGTCTTTAAGCTTGTCATGTTCCGCTTTCAGGAGACCCAGGCCGGTCGCTACCTGAGCGATGTCCTGCTGCAGAGCGTCTTTTGTGGTGGTGATGGCCTCCAATATGCGGTCCTGCATGCGTTGGAGGCAGGGTGATCATGATCCACTCCGTCCAGCGCCTCTGGGTCGGCCGCTCCATCCCCCTTTCCTTTCGTTTTCCCCATCTCGGCGACAGCTATCGCTGGTCCCCCAGAGCCCCGACCAATCTCTGCGTGGTCCGTCAGCCGTTCAGGACCTCGCTTCTGGAGAGCTCTCTGGGCAGTGGGGTCGGGGAGCCAGAGCACACGCAGGGCAGTGAGCGCTGTCCAGACCTCTCTCACAAGGTCAGTCCGAGTCTTGGATACAGGCGTCTGTGATGGGGTCTCGAGACCTCGGTCCACACATGGGAAGTGGCAATCACCTCACAGAGCCGCCGCCATTTTGGGTCCTCCTCGGTGAGCCTTCCTGGTACCCCGCACAATCGCCAAGTCGCCACCAAAGCGAGGAAAGGTCACCCGTGTCTTCTCACAGGGTTGAGAGAGATCCTCCGCGCGCTGCGTCACCAGTCCAGGCCTCAGGGCGCCATCTTAGATTAAAGTCTATCGCCCCCGAGGCATCCGCTAAAGTTCGATTTTCAGGGCGATAAGCAACCATAGGTCGCCCACTCCGAGCGTCTCTGCTTCCGCGGCGCCTTCAGCCAGTAGATTCACCAAATTTCGTTGGAATTCGAGTGGATTATCAGGATGACATCTGGGATCGGGCGCGGAGCTCCGGGCTCACGCTGCCTACCTCCTCGGCATCCAAGCCACGCCCCCGATATTCGTGCTATGATACCGATGTTTCAGCCTTCATCCCGGTGTTCGGTGAGAATGAGGCTGCTGGGCCTCATGGCCTCCTGCATCCTGCTGGTGCATCATGCCAGATGGTATATACATGCTCTGCAGTGGAACTTGAAGTCCCAGTGGGCGCAGCACCAGGGGAATCTTTGCGATGACGTTCAGATTTCGGAGGGGACTCCAAGTCAGTTGCAGTAGTGGTTCACGAACCAGGATTGAGTCAACTGCAGATCCCTCTCCCTTCCCCAACCTGAGTTCACAGTAGTGACGGATGCGTCACTCCTGGTTTGGGGCAGCCATATGGGAATGGCGGAGATCAAAGGCCTCTGGTCTCTGGCGGAGTCCAGGCATCACATCAACCTTCTGGAGCTCCGGGGGATTCGTCTTGCATTGAAAGCATTCCTTCTTTCTGTCAAAGGAAGAGTGGTGCAGGTGTTCACGGACAATACCACTGCCATGTGATGCTGCAACAAACAGGGTAGGGTCGTGAACCCTATGTCAAGAGGCTCTTCTCCTTGGACATGGCTGGAACATCAGGGCATACCTCTGGTGTTTCAACACCTAACAGGTTCCCTGAAAGCCAGGGCGGAAAAACTCAGCTGCCGGTGCGTGATGGATCACGAATGGCGTCTTCACTCGAAGGTGGTGCAAGGTCTCTTTTAGCAGTGGGGAGAGCCTTGGTTAAATCTATTCGCCACCAAAGAGAACGCGCAATGTCAGCAGTTCTGCGTGTTGGAGTTTTTTAAGGCGGCTCTCCCTCGGCAACGCTTTTCGTCACGAGTGGAGTTTCAGCCTCCTGTACGCCTTTCTGCCTGTACCACTTCTGCCAAAATTGCTGAAGAAGATCAAACACGACCGGTCCCAAGTCATTCTTGTGGCTCCGGACTGGGCACGAAGTGTCTGGTACCACGAGCTCTTGAGCATGTCCATCGATCCTATTGTTAACAGATTTCTGAAGTGCATTACTCATCTCTTTCCTGCTGCTCCTTTCGTAATGCCCCAGTGGGACTTGAATCTTGTCCTCACTTATCTTATATGTGCTTCCTTTGAGCCCTACATAATTGTCCTCTTCGCCTCCTTTGAAGACTGCTTTTTTGCTTGCCATCCCCTCTGCTCGCAGGGTGAGTGAGCGTCAAGCTTATCTTCGTGACCTCCCTTTCTTTCTGTCCATCCAGAGAAAGTAGTCCTCCGTACTAAGCCCTCTTTCTGCCCAAAGTGATTACTTCTTTCCACATAGGTCAGACCCTCACATTGCCCACCTTCTTCCCGCCTCTAAACCCTTCCAAAGAGGAGGGTAGATTCCATTGTCTGGACCCAAAATGTGTGCTGTCTTTCTACCTTGACCGCACTAAAGACTTCCGGGTGGACGATCAACTCATTGCAGATTATGTGGGCACCAAGAAAGGTCGGGCAATGCACAAAGGTACCATCTCTTGATGGGTCGTCCTATGCATTAAGATCTGTTATTCTTTGACTAAAAGGAACTTCCAGTAGGACTGTGCACCCACTCTACCAGGGCGACGGCAGCCACTACTGCTTTGGGCCGTGGAGTTCCACTGATTGACATCTGTCACACAGCCACGTGGGCATCCCTGCACACGTTAACTAAGCATTACTGCCTGGACAGCCAAATCCGGAGAACTATCTTTTTTGGCTGTTCTGTTCTCCAGGACTTCCTGGTGTGAACTTAATTCGCAGACACATCACCTGGTTTGGTATTGCTGGGGTATCTATTCTTTTTTTCTTTTTTTTCTTTTTTTATTTCATCATCAGAAAAACAAAGTGTAAACAATTGATTATTTTGACATATATATCAGTTATAACAGAAACCATTCAATTAGTGCTTTGTCACTTAAAGAATCAAACGAATTGTACAACATATTCTTAAAAGGCAAAGTTTAAACGAAAGCGAAAACAAAAAAACAACAAAAAAAAGAGAAAAAAAATGAAAAATTACAAAGAGGGCTAAGCAGTTTTTGACCCCACCGACTATAATCTTGTAAGAATAAGCATGAGTCTATCCCTCTTTTTAGTTAACCGTCTAATTTAATTTTCCATTTTTCAACTGGGGCCCATATCCGCTTCCCAAGCTGCTTTGCCTTCGCGCCTTTTTTTTCATATAAAGCTTTCTCTAGAGTATAGATAGCTAATAATTTTGAAAGCCATTGTTGAAACGAAGGAGGATTAGAGTCTTTCCATACCGTTGCAATACAAAGCCGGATCAGCGTCATTGCAATAAATAAAAATTCTTGATGGGGTACCTCCTGCCCCTCCTTTGCCACCCCAAGAACCATAATCTCATTAGTTAATTTAATTGAGATTTTCAATTCCTCTTTAAAGAATTCCTCCATAGCTTCTTTAAGGGGACCTAGTTTAGGACAAGCTGCAAACATATGTATTGTGTCAGCCTCCATACTCTGACATCTTGGGCAGGAGATCCCACTCGTGCCCCCCCAACTGGCTATTCTATGCGGTGTATAATATAATTCATATAGAGTCTTAAAATATTGTGCCTGCAGATTTGCAACCTTTAAAGTAGTGTTTCCTAACCTGAGCGATTTTTCAGCCTCATTTCCTGATAGATTTAATTTATTTCTCCATTTATCAAATACCTTTCCTCTGTCGTCCTCATTATACTGGCATAATGCACCATATAGTTGAGAGATTGTGCATCCATCCTCATCTCGAACAAAGTCCATCAGGTCTACCCTAATAAATTTACAATTGCCTGCTTGTTTTCTCTGCAGGACTGACCTTATCTGTAAGTATTTGAAAAAGTCTCTCTGATCCAAATTGTATAGCTGTTGCGCCCTTTCAAATGTTATTAACCCTGATTGATCTGTGATGTCTCCAATTATGCTAACCCCAAGATTATCCCACGGCCTCATCACTTGATCATGGAATACATCTGGGAGAAGTTCATTCATATATAAAGGAGTATAAAAATTCATTCGCCCTAATTTAATTTTCTTCCGGATAATTGACCAAGCTGAGATAGCCGCACCCAACATCTTGAACTTCGTTCTTTTATAATAGTTTAACTCCCTGAAAGTAAGGAGTCCCTTATTAGAATCCAAAACCAGCAGTTCATATATATCCGGAATGCCAGCATTACCCCTCCAGATATCTTTCGTATTTCCTCCGAGAAGTCCTTTACAATACTGAAGGACTGAAGCAAAATAATATGTCTTAAAGTCCGGTGCTGCAAGGCCCCCCCGTTCTTTAGATAGTGCCAACATCTTAATGGATCTTCGGGTTCTGCCCTTTGCCCATATAAAGCGATTACAAATCCCCTCTATTTCTTTAAACCACTTATTAGTAAATAATAAAGGAATCGTGCGGAATAAATATAAAATTTTGGGCAGGAACAGCATTTTTATAACATTACAGCGACCTATAATCGTTAAATGTAAATTGTCCATCCTGTCTAGGTCTAATTTTGCCTTTTTAATTACTGGGGTCAGATTTTTCTCCACAACCTTCGATAAGTCGGATGTTATATTAACGCCCAAATAAACCGCAGACTCTATAACTCTTTCGTCCCGAATATTAACAAATTGATTTACAACTATTTGCGTTTTCCCTTGGTTCAATTTATACCCTGATAGAAGACCATATTTTTTAGCTTCATCCTCGATCTCTCGAATTGCTATTACTGGTGTTGATGATGTGATTGCTAAATCGTCCGCGTATCCCAATATTTTGGTCTCGTATCCATTCAGCATAATTGGGCTGATATTTTTATTTTTTTCTATATATCTAATAAATGAATCAATATAACAGGCGAAGAGTAGAGGGGAACATGGGCATCCTTGCCTGGTCCCACGTTCGATTTTTATTACCTCGCTCAGTTCTCCCCCTACTCTCAGTCTGATACTCGGATTTTTATAAAGGGCCTTTAATGCTCCTATGCATTTTTTCCCGAAATTGCACTTAATCATTGTTGCCCACAGGAAACCCCACAAGACCCTATCAAAAGCCTTTTCGGCGTCCAGCAATATTAAAGACATAGGGTCTCGTGAGGCAGTTGTACCATCCAGCAGCGCAAACACCCTTCTAATATGATCGGCGGTACTCCTCCCCGGTATAAACCCGTGCTGCCACGGTGAAACTATCTTCCCAATTATCAAGCTCAGCCTATTTGACAAAATTTTAGAATAGGCTTTACAATCACTATTCATTAAGCTGATTGGTCTGTATGACCCGGGATCCGTAGAGCTTTTATTCTTTTTCAGAAACACCACCATTGAAGCTTCTCCCCAAGACCCCGGAGGGGCAGCACCGTTTTGTATAAGAACCATAAGTCTATTAATGTCTGCTTCTAAGATCAGAAAGAACTTCTTGTAAAACTCTAGGGGTATTAAATCAGGTCCAACTGCTTTCCCTGAGGGAAGATCTTTAAAGGCTCTTTGTACTTCTTCTAAGGTAAAGTTATTCTCAAGGGATTCGTTGTCCTCTTTTGTTAGCTTATCTAGTGAGGCAGACTCTAAATATTGCTCAATTTCTGCTGTATCTGCTTCCCCATTATCCTGACTATATAATTTTTTATAAAACTTCTGGAATACAGAGCAAATTTCTTTTGGTGTTTTCACTATCACCCCTGCCTCCGTAGTCATTTCTGTTATCTGCCCCTGAGTAGCCGCCTGCCGAGTTCTGATCGCTAGGATTCGTCCTACCTGTTCGCTGTATTCATGTTGCTCTTCCCTCCTTGCTAGATATTTACCAGCTGATTTTGCGGCATATGCTTCCCCCACTCTAGCTTTAGCCATTGCCAATTTTTGCATTACTTTTGTCACCTCCTCTTTCTCTCTTATATTTCTTATCAATTCTTCCTCTAACTTTGCTACTAAGCTTATCTTCTTCTCAAGATCTTCTTTTTCCTGCTTATTCCATCTAAGAGAGTAGCTTAGCGTTTCCCCCCTAATACCTGCCTTCATAGCATCCCATACTATTTGGGGTGACGCTGTACCTCTATTGTTTTCCAGGAATTCTTTTAACCAAGTTTCCATGTAGGTAATATAATTTGTATCCTGTAACAATTCTCTCTCAAAAGTCCAGCTAGTTATATTTTTCTGAAAATTTGGTATAGAGATCTCCATAGAGAGCGGATTATGATCCGACATCAATCTGGGCATTTTTTTAACTTTCACCATCGGTATCAACGAGGGGGAGATCAGGAAGTAATCTAACCGAGCCAAAGTTTTATGGGGGGCAGAATAGTATGTGCTGCCTCCCCCTCCATTTGTATCTATTCTAAGGTAAGGAATCTATAACTAATAGTCTATTTCAGATGAACAATTTACTTACCTTCGGTAACGATGTATCTGTAAGAGACATATATTAGTTATAGATTCCCTACCTCCCCACCCATCCTCCCCATTCTGCACACGGACTTCTAGGGACAGGGACTCCCTTACAGGGCCCTAGTTTTGTGCACCAGGGGTCAGTGTCTTGCATGGCTCCGCGCTTCTGGCATGGAACGTCGTATCAGAACTGACATTAGTGCGCAGGAGCGGAGTCTAAATAGACACCACTGCATCCCGGCGACCATGATGCCCATGACAGACGCTGAGTTGACCGATGCCACCTACCGACACGTAGGGGTACTGCTAAGTAAACATTTATTCGCATCCAGTCTGACACCTGGGGGTAATTCTAAGCTAAGGAATCTATAACTAATATATGTCTTACAGATACATCGTTACCAAAGGTAAGTAACTTGTTCGTTTTGTGCCTACCAGAGATGGTGCATCAATTGAGAAAGAGTGCAGATAATGAACACCATTAATATAGAAAGAAAACTGGGTGGGCGCCTGTGCACAGCCCTGGTGAACACCTTAATTGATAGTTAATCGTTCAGTCACCAGGCCCTGGGTTCTCCAGCGAACCTGGGCATAATTACCCTCATGTAGACGGATCAATAGGCTCAAGAGCCTCCTGGGATGGCCCATATCACCCCAGACCTTCCATAGCCTGCTTCGTGGAACCAGGACAAAAGCAGATTTAAGGTCGATGAAGGCAACATACAAGTTTCCCTGCCGACCACAACGATCTTCCAATAGAGTAGAAGGTAGCGTAAACCTGATGAATCGTGGATGTCTTCTTCCTAAAGCCTGTCTGAAAGGGGGATACAATGGCTTTAGCTGCTGTCCATTCCTCAATCTTGCTCAAGACCAATTGGGGAGAAATGCTCTTCACACAGTTGATCAAAGCTGATCAGCCTGTAATTGACTGGATGGAATCTATCCCCTTCTTATATATTGGGATGACATCCGCTCCCTTCCAAGATTCAGGTACTGGGGCACCACTGTTAATGGCATTAGTTAAGAAAAGGTTATACCAAGACAATTTATCTCTTTCTAGCAGAAGGATATAAGCTGGAATGCTGTCTAATCCTGAAGCTCTACCTCTGGTTATTGCATCCAGAGCTGAGGATGTCGGCCAGGTCAAGGAAAGGGCCAGGTACAGCTATAGAGTTGTCTGTTTACACAGTCCCCAGCACAGTGTCTGGCTCATTAAAAGGAGTGACTGAATAAAGATTGGAGAAATGATCAAACCAGGTCTGGGGAGAATGTTATTTTGCAGAGGTGAAGCAGAGACCTCTCTCCCCTCCACTTTACAAGTGCCCAAAACCTGGTGGAGTTCTTAAGAGAGCAAGCCAATTTGAGTTCCTGCCGTCTTTCTTCCTCCCATTCTTTCTTAGCCCGAGCCTGGGCCCTTTTATACCTCTCTCCATCCAGACTGATTTCTGAGATGTCCTTTGTGAAGGATATCTACGTGAAAGTCTGAATTCCTTATTAAACCAATGGTTTACTTCATGAAAATTCTGTTTGTGGACTTTAATAGGGACTATAAGGTAGTACAATATTTTCTTGAAGTTGTTGTGGAAGCAGTCATTGGCATGCCACACTCTTAGTTCTTGCAAATCGATTTCCCGAAGGTAGTGATAGATTGATCTTCACCTCGCCAGATGATCAAAATATCGTTGATACACACAAATAACTGAAATCCCAATTGGCACAGACAAACCATGGGAACCAAAGCAGTGATTTGGATCGGACGGGCCTAAACACCATTCTCCCTTGTCCATGTAGGATAGTCCCCAATCTCCATTGGTTGCAATAGGAACAGGGGAGTTGTCCCTTCTGTGACGGAAGGGGCCCCATTAGACATGACCTTTCCACATGAGCGATTTTTCAGAGTGTGTGGTGAAGTGCCACCGGCCACCTAACATACAAGAGAATACATATGGCTAACCATTTAGAACGATGGCTCCTGATAACCAGGTGCCTTAGAATATGTGCGAGGGACACTGCCTGTTCTTTTCTATATTTTCATATATATGTTTTTTTATTGTACTCTCATAAGCTCAGAAGATTACCTCCACCAGATACCTGTGACAGACTGTCCATTGGACATGGCCCAAAGATCCTACACTTATACATACAAGATTGAGCACTCTGATTCAGGTGCACTGACCTCTCTATACCCTTAGACATATGGGGCTGACCGCTTGCAACAGGATACATGTGTAGTACAAGGGACATGGTTTACACACCCATCACTCATTTCTACTTTCGGGTGTGTACGTGACTGCATCAGAGTAATGCGATTATACAACCTGAGTGAGTAACCTTAGTGGAGTGGTGTGGCTCACTGGTTAGAGGCGGCAGACCCGTAAGCAGAGAACGGCCCGGGACCAGGGTTCAATTCCCGACGCGGCAGGGTCGTGGACCAGGGTCTACGGACTCGATAAGTCTCGCCTCGGTGCCTACTCTAACCAGGGAACACACTCGGCAACTCTGGGCATTAAGCTTGCCTCATCTCTACAACAGCTGCCCACAGACGCCGGGGATGCCTGGTTTCACCTTGGAGATACCCAGAACGGGACCATCTCACAGGGAAAACCAGGACGGGTTCCCCAGCGGTCTTCAGCGCCAGGATACTCCATGGAGTCACAGTGTGCTTTACAAGTACACCCACATTTACATTTACATTTAGCCACACACCAAATTCAGCTTTAGCTAGCTCCGGACCCTCTATTCGAGCAACTGCGATTACTCTGGACACCGTCCTCCATCTGCTGTGGTATAACGGATTGCTGGCTCCCTGTATACAGTTATGGGTCTCTGACCCGCCGTTTGTTATATCTGTAATTTTTTCTGCACCGAGGCAGCGTGTTCCCTGTACACAGGAATGGGTCCCTGAACCTAACTTTTTGTTTAACTTGAATCTTTCGTGCATTGAGCCCGTCTTTTTTTTTTTTTTTTGTTATGAAAAAGTAAAGAATGCTGCATTCATGTTAAAGGTATGGAAGTGTCAAAGCACACTCTCTCATGTCGTAGGAAAGTTCTCAGTGCACATGTGGCAGGCGTTGTGTCTTGAAAACAAAGCACTCTGCCCCCATGCAGAGGTCAACTATTTTAATTCCATTTCCTCCACTGCATCGCAGCTTTGTTATTGCAGTGCACATCAAACACGTCTACAGTTTTCAACTTGAAGAATGCTGCATCTATGTTTAAACTAGGCAGTGTTATCATGTGCTTTACCGCTGCATATTTTAATGGGGCAGTTGCTTCTGAAATCTAAGCACGCTGTACTTGTATGTTAGGCCAACTAGCTCTAAGAGTCTTTTTTTCCCCCATAACACCACATGTTTCCTTTGGAAGTTACTGCACTAGGTTCTGCCTTTGTTCACCCTGTGCTGCCACAACACAAGCCTGCTATGAGGCACGAGCCATCAAAAACATTGATACGCAAACTTCAAGGCAGACACACGACTGCCTCCACAGTCTTGGCGTGTCTCCCCCTAGTATTTAACACCATTATGCTGCCCGCTTGTCTCGATAAACCTTAGTGACATTTGAATACATGCTCGGGGAACGCATTAGGGACTTCACAGCCATACAAAATACCTCGGTCACTATTGCAGACACCGCCTATGAGTATATGGACAGTTTTTAATCTACATGGGCACACTTTTTCTTTACACTTGTTCTAAAATGCCTAGAACTGTTACAGCCTTCCAGAAGACTTATTTTCTTACCATGCTCACCTTCCTATAATTCTTTATTAGGGTGGAGAGTCACCCAAGGCCGCATGCCACGGTGAGTTGAGGCATATTTCCCGACATCAGCGGATTAACCTTTCTACAGTATATTATTATTGTAGTGAATCTTGTTGTCTAAAATTATTTTATTTCCCACCTATACTAAGAATAACAGACATTGACTATACAGTATATGGTTGTGTCCTGTTTGAACGGGTTTGTATGTCCTGGACTGAATAGCTTTGAAATGTAACGCTAGCACAGTTGTTCAAATGTCTGACCTAGATTTTTTCAAACCATTCTTATATTTCCTATGTATGTATTCTTTTAGGTACCACCAGTGAATTCACCACTCTATGTAGATTAATATGATCACTGGATGGTTTTGTATATGAAAACCCTTCTTTATACTTATATTGGTTCGTACACAATTTTTAGGTCTCGCCTGAACCAGGCTGCATGCGTTGTTCAGCGAGGCTTTTAGTAAGGGCTTTAAACTCTGAACACATGTGTGTGTGCTTATTTATCCTTGCTGTCTCTGTTTATCACCTTCCCCTTTTCTGCCTTTCCCTCTCTTGCTTTTGGACCTTTTCAATGTTTAACAAAAAGCTGTAAAACCTGCTGACCGATCTTTGTTCTTTAAATAAAGCATTTTTTTAATCACCCTGTGCCTGGAAGCTGTGGCAAATTGGAGTACGACAAACCCCTGAAAAATTGACCTTGTCTGCCGGTTTCTAAGCATTAACCAAGGAGAAATGTATTGCATGATAGCTTGGAGAGATGAACTGTCCAGTCAGAGATCCCATGGCAGCTCTGTGGAGACTCAAATTCACGAGCTCCTTCTTGCAAGGAGTTATGGGAACCAAATCATGCACGCCATGCCCTCTGACCTTTTGCAGGCGACATAGTTAATTTTAAATCCTCCCTTGCACACAAAAATTCAGAATTCCTAAGAATCCATTCTTTTGAGGTCTGGAGCGTGGGGTCTGTCTTCTTTATCTATGTGTTTTAATACAAAATAATGAAAGCGCCTAGATTTTTGCACCATATATGTCAAGGTAGTTAACGAGAACGCTGCGTACCCCATTGCATCTATTCCCTGCGGCACGTGCATCATTCCAGAAATCCGACCCAGAGATGGAGGCTCCCGTTGCATTCCTGTGCTTTGGTAGCCGGGTCCATCGAATTGTTGCCTTCTGAAACATTTAACCCCGGTTTGTCCAAAATGCCTTCAGTATTGATATAGTGCCTATTTATTCCTTTACATTTACTTTCCAGTTTGCCCAGTAACATTTTCTTTTTGGGAGGAGGTATGTTTTTGATAATTCAAATGTAACTCCTGTAGAGGCACGCATTTCCACAGAGGATATCGCATTCACAGTGTATCCTTCCTGCCACATGGGAGATGGATGTGGGCTGGAACGTTTTTCTAAGTCATCCAATTTTATTTTGTATATTTAGAAAGCTTTCTTCCTATCCTTGTGCTTGCGAACATGAATTCTATTAAAAATACAAGCCTTGACTCAGCCAATAGACTCTTCGATAGATATTGTTTGCTGTGTTTTTCTCTGCCAGGCGCACAACATATAGACTGTTCACAGACTTTCTGTAGTATGCTTCATTCTGGGTAGATCAACTCTAAGCCCCATTCTACTTCTATCCTTGTGTTAGTGCAGCCCGATGTAAATAGTAATTGTAATGTATTTGCATTTATATAACGCTTACTGCTCCTGACGAACATTGAGGCGCTTTTTCGGCGAGTAGTACGCTACTCCAGAATCCAAAAATTATTAGTGGTGAATTAGTGTAGGGAAATATAAAATTAATTTGAGAGCTGGACATGTTGGTCTGTTAGTTCGGTTGAAAAAGAGAGTGGAGGGATAGAAGAGGGAAGGTTTTGCATTTATATAGCGCTTACTACCCCTGATGAAGTGTTGAAGCGCTTTTCAGCGAGTAGCATGCTACTCCAGAACCCAAAAAGATGAATAGATAGATCAATTATTGTGGGTAGGTTGTTTTATTATATAAATACAACTGTACGAAAATTTATAAAATTCTGTTGTAAAGTTGTATCCAAGAGGCAAGTATAGTCTCTGATAATAATGTATACAAAGTTGGCTTGCCATCTAGACTGATGCCCCGTAATATTGATGCAAAGTCAGTGGTGCTGAAGTATTTTAGACTCTTGTTGAATTGTACCATCCACCTTGTAGGTACTGCTATTTGTATCAGGTCCACATTGTAAGCAGACACAAACGCCAAAATTATGCACTATTTATATTAAGCATAATGTAGGTGTACAGATGACAGTAACCACTGTACAAGCTTTAGTAGGTGCTTGGAAGTAGAGTGACATAGAGGGCAATAATCACTCCACTCTGTCACTAGCTTAGTACAGACGAACGCCAAAGGCTTCGTACATGATGAAGCATCAGTGTGCACCCTCTTTCTTTGTCCCATGGGCATTTTGGCTTTTGTTCTACAGAAGAGGCTGCAGACACTTCCATAGCCCTTTATGTAGTGTGGATCACGTAAGAGAGATTCTAAGCGGGCATGCTTTCCTTTGTATTGGGCATGGCCACATTCAAATGTGGGAAAACCTTTTGTCTTGCGACTGCACTGTATTATTGACACAGGCGAAAGAGAAAACAAGCAGTTAGGAGGCGCACTGATTGTATACCACCACCTGACAGGATGGTGACAGACCCCAACCACCTGCAGGGGACATGTGCCACCTCATTTCTAGCTGCCAGACGCTTTTCTTTGTGAGCAGACTGGTGGTTTATAACTGTACCTACGTTGGGGCACCACATGCTTTTTCCAGCATATTTTGGTGTACTCCCCCTGTGTGGCATGACAGCACCCACTGAAGACTGCACCGTTGTGTAGTCTGGCACCTTCCCTGTAATTTTGAACTGGGCCTTTAAATACGGTACTATTTTGTGTGCCGATTTAATTCAGGTATACAAAGAATGTGGTACTAAGGTAGGACAAGGAAGATTGAATTTCTACGGTGGCAGCAATGTTTTTGTCAAAGTGTTTATGCCCTCAACACCACCCGTACCCTGAACATAATGAGAATACTTAGACTACACCTCTGAGTTCCGAATGCTGCCATTTGCATTTCAAGACAAGTGATTAATGTGGATTTATGAAGTTAAAAGCCATTGGGTGTTCCCGACCTGTCTGATACTTGCATATGGAAAAGATGGGTCATTTGGAACCTAAAGATAGATAAACATATTCATAGGTCACGATTTAAGTCTGCATCGAAAATAAAACTGTACATTCGGAGAGGTGATAAGTGAGATGTTAAAAGGCAGCCGCTAATCGAGCTGCATTAGTACATAGGCCTCCCTATATTATGAGATCTATTCCTGCTTCAGTCCTTAATTGCAATGAATACTTTAATACCCAGGCATGAAGTCATCGTCGAGCTGTTTAAATATCCACCTGTCTCCCCACCTCTTCCCCACTGCATCCTTAACCAGTGGCCTAGCTGGTGTGCCCTGGGCCCTAAGGCAAGAAGGGAAATGTGACACATGCCCTCTGTTTGGACTGTGGAAAACAGCAATAGTCATTGTTCTGTGGGTCCCTCAGATCTCTGAACTGTGACAAACAGCAGCTTTCAGAGTTAAGTGCTTCTTTAAGGCATCTGGGACCTGGTGCTACTGCACCTGCTGCACCAATGGGAAGCTAAGCCTCTGTCCTTAACAGCTTCTATTCTAGCCCCACTGGTGAACTGAAACAGCCAAGTACTGATCTGGCCCTTTCTGCAGTCATGCAGCCACCTCTTTCACTGAACGGATTTAAGTTGCATGAAAGCAGCAAGCAGGAAACAACCATTTCTGAGGCAAAGTCAGCAAACACCTTGATTGTTCCAACCTGAATCAGTTTAAAACCAGGGATGAAAAAAGGTTCATTGTCATCCCTTGCTTATCAAAAGGGTAAAACAGATTCATCTAACATTACAGTGTACCACTTAAAAAAAAAATGTGATTCTGTGTACAAATGAAAACTAGCATGAATAAAAAAAAGGGGAGCCTTTGGCCAAAATAGGAATTTTCCCTACCCATACTTCTAACACATCTTATACAAAAAAATGCTAACTACAGTGTCATCCGGAAATAGTCATTAGCGCCTATTCATAAGCAAATGACCGCCTGGACCCTTCTTCAGTCCGGTTGCTCCTCCACGCTCCTGTCTCCTATCACGCTGGTATCTTTTTTGATCTCCTGCCCTGCATCTGTGAAGCTCTCTGAACGCCTAGCGCTGCACGCAACTATTTATTTATTTAATTACAGCACTGCATTGTCGCTCCATTGATTTACTCGCGCTGCACTGTCGAATAATTATTTATTAATTTGTAGCGCGTCCTCGCCGAGTCTGTAACAGTGATTGCCGCTACACTGATACTGATTTGTGCGCTTTAGGCTCTTTATTATTACACGCTGTGCATTTTCTGCCCCTGGCTGTGCTCGCCTTTGACCCTCCATTTTGGATTGTTGTTTTCCCCTGGTCAGCCCCTCCTCCCGCCACCGCCTCCCAGCTGCTGCCCCTCCCACGCTCCGCCCCCCCCACCATCCATATATGACCTATGACCCAACGCGCAGCGTCCACACGCAGCGACCGCGCCCCATTCGCGCCGCACGGCCACCAGCTGCTGCGTGTGCCCCTGTGCCTGCTTTCTGCCTCAGCGCTGGCCTCGCTGCTGCCTTGAGCGCTCCCCTTGGTTTTCGCCGGTTTTTGACCGAAATTTGTGCTTGTTTGCTGTGTATGCCGTATGATAGGTTAGCGCCGGGACGCTCCGTTGCTGGGGCAGCTGTTTGCGCTTCAACAAAGGGGTAACATAACAAACATAACATAACATCGCTGTTTAACTGTTTTTCCCCCGTTTTGACCTGCATTTGTGCCTGTATTTTATTGTGCCGTTTTGCCTCGTGTTTTGCCCTCCATTTGTGTATTGGTGCTTGTCTCCTTGTGGTAAAATCGATTACCTATACTTAATTTGCTATCAATAATCAATAAGAATAACTCAGAAAAATAAGAGGCAAAATCCGGGATATTGAGGTAAACTCAAAAGGGTTTTATTCCTGTAAAAGGAATTGGGTTATTGGCTCGAGCCAAGGTGGCATAACCATTCCATCACCACACAGGGTTCAGGAAGGGAAGACAGACAACATATTGTTTACAGAAACACATATATATAGTCAATGCATTACAATGTATGAGCATATAGTAGGCGTAACAGCTGGAAAAGTAGAGATAAAACATGGAAACGTCATTAAACGTCATTAAAAAGGCGGTATAATAGGCGTGCATGAAGGCGTGTACTAGAAACGTCATTAATCATGAGGTCACAAAATGGGTGGATACATAAGAGAATCTTGCAATGTCAGCAGAAATTCATAGCAAAGATGCGCGCGCAGCAGATTGACGTGACTCTGACGTGTAACTGGAGGGTGAAGGGGACTTGACACTTAGCACTACAAGTGTAGACATAAGTGTAGACATAAGTCTGGGATGTCAGATCAACCTAATCCCAAATCGTATCTGGTATCGTATGTGTAAGGAACAGTAGTGTCTGGAAGGAAGGTCTCTCGGGCAGAGACTACTCTATACTGTCTATACTGTCTGCGTGTATATGCGTCTACGTGTTGGCATGCAGGGTGAGGGGGCATGGACCTACCATGGCAACGGAGTCTATGAATTACTTGCACGAAGACAGAAGAACCGGGCCCTCTGCTCCTGCAGCTGGGAGGATGTTTACTTGAACTACGAGACAGGAATGTGTTTTTCGAGGAGTGGAGCAGATAATTCGAAGGTTGAAGACGGTCTTGGCAGGCAGAGGTTAGGCTATGCGCCGGAGCCGCGCAAGGAAGTAAGGTGGGGGCCACTGGCACAGAGGTGGCCTGGGCTGAGGCCCTCGGAGTCAGAAAGCAGAAGAGAACTCGAAAAAACTCAATGGCATATTCTGGGCCTACTTCGCCAGAGCTGAAAAACGTGTAAAGTGTACCACAAAAAGACGGTGGCACGACATATATAGGAACTGAATATTCAATCCGTTCATGGCGGATCTGAAAGAGGACAAGTTAAAGATGGACGCAAATGTATTTGCGTCTTCGTAGCTGGCACAGGAGGGAGATAACATGCACTGCAAGCTAGTACATGGAGACGGTGGGGTACTCGCTGGGGAACACTACTCGATCAAAAATTATATTTCCTCATTCCCTCCTTGTTCCCCACGGACCCTTCATGATACATCGATTCTCATTAATTGATCGACTTGTTCACTTAACATCATTTGCTCTTCTTTCTTTAGGTGCTTTGAATGAGAACTTGAACGTGGGACACATGAAGTGGCACACAGGCCGCAAATTGCCGGTCCACATTGGATACACAGGCAACAACTGAATACTACAAGAAAACCAATACCTAGGAGGGATAGGATCTTCCACCCCCAGGCAGACAACGTTGTCCAGAACCAACCGGACCAAGTCCAGGTGCCTGGAGTCTGATGAATTAAACTTGCAATCTTATGGAGACGTGTAATAGCTTTGTACACGGTTGGCGCGTTATTAGGGATGAAAATACAGCAGCTTGACCCGATGACCTTACAAGCTCCACCCCTATCTGCCAAGATGACGTCAATAACAAGACGATTTTGAAGAACAACAACCCGCATAGCGGACTGCTCCTCCGTTAAGTTACCTAGAGCTGAAGCGGTCTCAAGCACCACTGCTTCGAGGGTTCTGGTTAATCTACGGATAAGTTTACTATTTGAAACAGTACCTAGGTAGGGGAAGAAACCTTTATTGAAATCAGTATATTGTTCCCATGTAGTTTCTTTATAATTGACAAGCGGGAGATCTCTCTTGTATCTATGCTTAACCAAATTGGTGTTTCTATGATAGTCGGGAGGGGCTAGAAAAACAGGTGGCAGAAGGAATGCAATATAACAAGTGCCATCCCAGTCTAAAGGCAAACGGACATATGCGGTATGACCACAAACAAAATAGGAATGACGTAGAGCCCTGAACGTGGATCTACCATGATCAGTAAATTCGACTACAGTGGTACATTTACTATGACCTACATGTACAGAACCATTCTTGCGGACACATAGTTCACCAGTAACAGGCAATACTGCCATAGCAGGTAGAACAGGAGCAGCTTCGGATTCGACAGATAAAATCATGAAAGTGACTGTGTAATTTCCTAACCCATATACTTCGTTTTCTAGATCAGTTCCAGTATCAACGGGGAGTCCCTCCTCGTCAGGGTAGCATACCTTAAGCAAGACTAAGTTCAGGTCACCCCAAACCCAGTTACCTTCATAAATAGCAGCAGTAGAAACTAGGGAATTGAGCATTTTAAACCATGCACCACATGTGCCATTGTGAGTGAACGGGTACGGAAAAAGGGGCAAAACACCCTTGTTTTCTTGGTAAGGAGGGAGCCGACCACATATCCAACAATTAGTAGCATTGGTAGCCTGATGGGAGTGATGTAACATACTAATGAAAGTGTTGTTGCGCAGCGCAAGTCTATATGATAATTCATGAGGCGGTAAGTCACTAAAAGAATGTTCAGTAGTAACATTATAAGCAGCACGCTTGAATATAGGGTAGTATATATGCAGTAGAATACCAGCAGTGATAATCAGTAAACATAGAAAAAACATAACAAGTAGTGTCACTATACAGCGACTACGAAGTGATTTGCAATACGCCTTTTTCTTATGTTGTCTTTGTCTATCTGTCTCTCTATCTCGATCTAGGGGATACATGTCAGAAACTGATTTAACCGATTCACCTAGGGGAGGACTTAAACAATTAAACTGTCTGACTTGCTAGATCGTAACTTTTGTCTGTAAATTTCTGAAGCAGTTTTCTCAACCAAAGGGAGTTTCGTATCAGTTTGTGGAGGAGGGCAGGGCTTAGTGTCCAAGTCCGAAGGAAGTCCAAAGTATTTTTTAATATGGCTGGAATGCAGCCATCCCTTCCTGCCCTCTATCTTAACCGCGGTCCTCGTTGTCAGCAAAACCAACTTCGGCGATTGCCAGCGGGGCTCCAGTGGACTCTTCCGATCAAAATTCCTCACGTATACGAAATCGCCAGGCACCACTTCATGGGGCTTCGTCTCAGTATTGTCGGGAAAGGCTGCAGCTACCTGTGAACGACAAGATTGTAGTGCAGACATCAAGGAGGCAAGGTAATCTGTCAGCATAAGACAATCAACATCAGTTATTTTACGCGGGATGGGCGTCCCCCACATATTCGGTGGCCTACCGAAGACCACTTCATACGGGGATAGTCCAGAACGGGAATGGGCCACCATCCTCATATAGAAGAGGGCGACCGGCAAGGCAACTATCCAGTCTATACCTTTATCTCTACAGATCTTGGAAAGTCGGATTTTCAATGTTTGATTATGACGCTCCACGAGACCTGCTGCCTCGGGATGCCGGACACAATGGAACTTCCACTGGTAACCTAACAGAAGTGTAATGTGTTTCACAAGTTCGGATGAGAATGGCTGACCATTATCTGAGTACACGATACGGGGCAAACCATACCGCGGGAAGTATTCACGAACCAACTGCTTGGCAGTGGTCGGAGCAGTGTAGTCGGGGACTGGGTATGCCTCTATCCATCGGGAAAGAGCACACACGACTACGAGAACATACTTGAATCCTCGACACCGTTCCATCTGGATATAATCCATCTGGAGGACTTCAAAAGGGTGATCGGGAGGCTGGAATCCACCTTGCTCTACGGGGATGCTTTTACCTGGATTGAACTGACCACAAATCATGCAAGTACGTACTTTCTGTTTGGCTGCTGCCCGTAAGTTTTTATTGGACCATATGTGTTGAATACTGTCTAGCATTGCTTTCTCACCAAGGTGTGCAGGACTATGTATTGTATTAATGATGACTTGTACCATAGAATCGGGGAGAAACCATGTAGATTTTCCCTTCGTCATCCATCCCTGGTCTGTTTGGACCCCTCCTAGTCTAGTCCATTCCTTAATTTCATCTGGTGTTGCATGTGACTGTATGTCGATCACATCATGTGCGGGATCCCTAACTGTCATGCAGTGTGCTGGTACCTCTATTTGTGTCTGATCAGTTACATGAGTTCGGTTCTGAGCAGTTTGCTTTGCTGTTCGGTCTGCCAGGTCGTTACCCTGGGAAATGACATCAGTAATCTTAGTGTGTGCCTTGCATTTCATGATAGAGATTGCAGTAGGTAGATGTATTGCATCTAACAGAGCTTGAATGAGGGGACCATGCTGGATGTTGGCACCGTGAGAAGTTAAGTAACCTCTCTCTCGCCAGAGGACTCCAAAGTCGTGAACGACTCCGAATGCATAACGTGAATCAGTATATATGTTAACTCTCTTATTCCTAGCTTGTATACATGCTTGTGTCAGAGCAATAAGCTCTGCTGCTTGGGCTGACAAAGTGTCAATACAATTGGTTTCAATGACTTCCGTGTCTGTCGTGACGGCGTAAGCTGCCACTAATTCACCTGTCTTTGTTCTCATACATGAACCATCCACATAAAGTGTCAGGTCTGGATCTGGTAACGGAACATCTGTCAAGTCTTGTCTGGGTTTTGTTGTGATAGTAATAACTTCAATGCAATCATGTGCCAATGGATCTACTCCATTTACCGGCAATAACGTGGCAGGATTCAATGTGCTGCAGCGTCTGATTTCAATGTGTGGCTGAAACAATGTCAATTCATAACCTGTCAGTCTTGCTATGGTTAGGTGTTGGGTCTGAGTTCGATTCAAGAGGACTTCTACAGAATGTGGAACCTGTACTGTCAATGGATGTCCTAACACAATAGAATCACTCTGTCTGATTGCTAAAGCTGTAGCTGCAACTGATTTCAAACATGCTGGAAGGGCTTGTGCGACTGGGTCTAATGTACTGGAAAAATAAGCACAAGGCTTATGTGAACCTGCTTGTTCCTGGGTGAGGACTGACAATGCAGTACCTTCACGTTCTGTAACAAAAAGTGTAAAAGGCTTACCGTAACATGGTGTTGCTAAAACAGGTGCTTGACATAAGGCTTTCTTTAAGTCCTCAAAAGCTTGTGTATGCTCCGGAGTCCAGGGGAGGACAGACGAAGTCGCTGCCTCCTGTGTTGTTAACTGGATGAGTGGCTTTGCTAGAAATGCATATTGGGGAATCCATTGTCTACAGTACGAGGTGAGGCCTATAAAGGCCCGTACCTCCTTTTGTGTTCTGGGTGGTGACATGTTAACAATTAACTGAATGCGATCAGGTGTGAGCTGTCTCCCCACTTTGGACAGCAAGTGACCCAGGTACACAACTTGCTGAACACAGAATTGTAGCTTCGAAGGAGACACCTTGTGTCCCTTGTCAGCCAGGAAATTCAAAACAATCAGAGACGCATTTTCACATTCGGGTTCGCTTCGAGCGGTGATCAGCAGATCATCGACATACTGAAGCAGAGCAGTGTGAACTGGCATGTGGATACTGTCTAGTTGTTTTTTCAATGCTTGGCTATAGATGCTGGGGCTTTCTGTGAATCCTTGAGGTGCACGGGCAAATTTAAAAGATCGTCCATTTAAACTGAATCCGAACAAATATTGGCTTTCCGGATCAATAGGGACACTGAAGAAAGCATTCTTGAGATCGATTACAGTAAAGAACGCTGCTTCGGAATCAATGGCTGTCAGTAACGAGGAGATATCTGGGACCACAGGATACTGTGGTACAATGCATTTGTTCAATTCGCGCAGATCAATAACCAATCGATAAACAGGTGGGGAATTTTGGTCAGTACGTTTGAGAACAGGAATGATAGGGGAATTACACACATTAGAGTCGGTTTCCACGACCACACCTTGTGCGATTAGCTCGTCAATGATTCTCAGTAAAGCCACTACAGCATCTGGAGGTAACTTGTATTGTCGAATTCGTGGTAGTACCACTCCTGCTTTAAGCGTGACTCGATACGGGGTAATGTGCATGCAACCTACATCAGTGGGGCCCCGCGCCCACAGGTGGGCAGGGACCGTCTGTAATCGGGGATCCATGTCTCTCAATACATAATGGCCTTTGAAATCTCGCAAAAATAATCGTACTCCCTCGGGAGAACAACAAATAATAGCTCCTAGAGCTTTCAGTGTTTTAATGCCCAATAGATTTTCTGGACAGGATTTCGTGAGCAATAAGTCTGTAGTCCGTGTCAGAGGACCTACTGCAAGAGGGAGGGGTTGTGATACTTCGTTGATAATCGGTTTTCCTGAAAATCCGAGGGACACGTTCTGTGAGCCTGAGAGGGGTGCCCCTGGTACCTCACTGTGACTTATCGTGGTTCTGCTTGCCCCTGTGTCAATGAGAAACTTTCTGTCTTTCCCTAAAACTTGACTATGTATATAAGGACCATTCTGATCTACAGGAACTTCAATAAGGGGCAAGCGGAATTCACTCTCTAGGCTGTCTCATGTGTATCGTTGGTAATCAGGGTAATCGTTCTGTGCATACTGATACATTTGCTGTGTCGTGGTTTGCGTTGCAGCAATGGGCTGTTGCTGAGGTATCGCTACTGTCTGTGAAGGAGCTGGCATGGGTGCGATCTGCTGTGTATTCTGGGGTACTTGTTGTGAAGTCTGATCTTGTCTAGGAGGACGCGGTCTCTCTTTTGTTTTGCCCGTGGCAATATTATGCTTCAAGACTGCACACTCGTTTATATAATGACCTGGCTGCTTGCAATAATTACATACACCTTTTACGGGAACTGACGAATTACTAGATTGGTTCGCACCCTTCTTCTGACCATCAGCAGGAACTGACTGAGCAACTAACATTTTCATTTTCGTATCTTTCATACGTCTCTGTTCATGTTCTTGTTCTTCTCTAAGTCTATTCTGGTGATACTGTAACATTTGTAACATTTGCGAAGGAGTATTAGCTTGCCAAGTGCTTTCTACTTTCAGTACTCTATTCTTAACCTGGGGTAGGGAATTCTCGACTAATTTCGTTACAAAAAGATGTGGATATGACTCGCTACTTGCTTTCAGACCACTGTTAATACCAAAACATTTCTCAAATCGTGTATAAAAATCACTAGTGTCTTCATCAGGTTTCTGTTTGCATGCTGAAATTGCACCCCAATCTTCCTTTTTCGTACTCAATAAACGTGGCAACACTTGTACTAATAAACCTGGTAACGCTTTAACTTTGTCTCCAAGCCCTAGGCCTGGCACTCGGGTATTTTCTTCATCTTGTAATGCAGCCCAATCAATCTTTGCATCACCCACCTCCCACTCTTTTTCTTTGAGTTTCTCGTATATTCCTGGAGGTAGTAACACTTTCAGTATTTTCATGAGGTCGGGATAAGTGTAATCGCCCATTAATAACATATCCTTTATTTCGCGGTGAAAACCTGCAGGGTCTTTATCGTGACTGGGTACTAATTTCTTCATTTCCAATAATTCCATTTTAGTTACAGGAGTATACACAAACACGCGTCTAAGCGTGTGGTCTGCGTTCTGTACGGGGTGTACTTCTCGCAACGGATTCTGTCTATCCATGTAATACATGGTCTTTCGTTCCATAACGGGTGCTGCGTTAATCTGTGGACATAAGAATGTACTATACTTGTGGCGGTGTTCTAAAATTGCTTTAATCAGGTCAGTACTTAGACCTTTCCATCTGTTCGTGACCAGTTCTATTAGTATATCACGCAGGGGACCTGGATCGGAATGCTGGCTTTTATATAACAAGAGCAGATGTTGTATCATGTACATACCAGCTAAACGCTGCTCACTCGGTGTCAAGTTCAGGAACGTATGCGCTAATACGTCATCACCATATTTCTCAGAGTTGTCAGCCCATTGCACGGCTGACCTGGCTAATTCTTGTTCATCCATAGAGTCAAGTGCATGATACCCCATGCGCTCTTGAAGTACTCGGTCGGTGGCTTGGAATAAGTGTTCGGGTGTTTTAGGATTACACATGGCTTCCTGATATATTCTTTTACATTCCGGGCGCACTGGGCGCATCGAATTATTAAACGGTCTACCCTTACCTACATACGCGACCATTTCTCTGACTGGCAACTGTGCTTGTGCTAGTGTCTCTGGTTCTTCCTCTGCCTCCTCCTCTGTGGATTCATGTTTATCTGCATCTGCTTCTAGTGCAGCCTGTCTTTTCTCGTGCATCTTAGTTATTGAAGTTCTGATTCTTCGGTACATGTTCTCTATACTAGCTTCTTTGTCATGCTGTCCATCGGCTATATGTCGGCCCCACTTGTGGAGTGCTTTCAAATCTTCCGGGTTCGCACCCGGCCTATCTGCTTCTCGAATAAAACAGTTTATAAGAAACCGTAATAGCTTGGCTTTAGTATCCACTTTCTGATGATCCATGGCCTCTTTAATGCTTTCAGGCCCTACTCCTGTCTGTACAAACTTATATATTCGATCCATATGTTCTGTCATTTCAGGTAGTGACATTAGGAAGTTCGTGACTCGTCGTAAACGTACTGATGCAAGTAACATGTCTACATCATTCTTTTTACCAGGTACAGGATCATATCTACAATCTGCAAGGCGATCTCCATAAAATGTAATATCTGTTCTAGGTGTACGCTGTTGCGCTATTTCTCTAAGACTCAGGCGATGGTTTGGTGGCGGAGTCTGGTAACCAGCCCCTCCGGACGCGCCTCCTGAGGCACCGGTTCCGAAAGGGTTAGTCGGATCTGTATCAAGGGAAGTAGGAGGAGGATTCTGGGGAGGAGTAGCTTGTGGGGGAGGAAGAGCATAAGGGTTCTGACCGTTAGGCACAGGCACTGGCGCAGGCAAGGGGGCAGGTAATGGGGTATTAACATAGGTAGGAGCAACATCATCTAAGTAGGAAGAAAGGAAAACGTCCTTTGCTGTCCTCGGGTGCGTTTTAATCGGGAGCAATGGGGGTGGTAGGTCCTTCGGTACTTCTGGAGAGGCCTTTGGCAGGCCTTTGGACAGGATGGGGAACATGCCATTCATAAGTGTATTTCGCTGTCTGTCTACTTGTTCTGATTTTACTCTGATACCTTCCTCAACTAATGCGTTTTCTCGGACCTTGTCGGGTTCTTCCTTACTCTTTTCTTCTAGTCTGTGAGCTTTTTCTGTACGCCTATGCGATTCTTTACGCCATAACTCGATGGCATCTTTCTGTGACTGTCTGGCTTTCTTTTTCCATAATGCTTCTTCTACTCTCATGATGCAATCTGCATCCCATGTCCCTGCAGTGGGCCATCTCTGATTCTCGGACAGTTCTTTAGTATAATCCACCCATAAATCGAGAAATAAAACAGCATCTAAGCCGTGTTTATGGTACATAAAGTACCCTGGAGTGTCCCTAGGTGGAATGGGAACGGCTTCTTCTAGAACCCCTTTGCGGGTTTTTATTTGTCTTAGTTTGGAGAACAACGGCATTCTGAAATCTGGCTACTTGATTCTTAATCAGATATGAGCACACTATACATAAGACACGTCTAAGCACAACAATGAAAATCGAACATTCACTCATACCACGACATTTGAATGACACATTAAAACATTTCAAGAACAAACCACATTAATTGAGTACAATGACGTGTAACAGGATGTACCGCTAAACGGCACAGATACACCCTGTGCGGGTGCAAAACTAGATATACTGCTAAACAGTATAGATACACTGCTAAACAGTGCAGACCAGGCTCGTGCACCCGAACCTGTCTTGACCGGCACAAACTAATGCGCACGTCAGGATGCGTCCCTAGCAACGGTACTCACCAGGAAGCACGGAAACAGAAGGCCTCGGAAACTCTGGACTGGACTCGACACGGACTGGATTCGGGCTCGGACTCGACGCAGATACTTCGGAAACTTCGGAATCTGGTGGGCCTCTGTATACCTCGGATCTTGCTCTCTCAGCTAGGCTCGGGTTGGGATCCTCCGCACTCCTCACCGCCTCGTCTGGGTGTCGATCGCAGCCTCAGTCACCTCCGTTGGCCTGAGGGAGATACAGGAAATCCTGCGGATACGCGTAGTTGTCCGTCCGGCTGTGGCAGGGGGCTAGGCCTGCAACGCACCACCGGCGCGTGGGGTGGGGAGGGGTCCCTGTTCGGGCGCCAGAAACTGTGGTAAAATCGATTACCTATACTTAATTTGCTATCAATAATCAATAAGAATAACTCAGAAAAATAAGAGGCAAAATCCGGGATATTGAGGTAAACTCAAAAGGGTTTTATTCCTGTAAAAGGAATTGGGTTATTGGCTCGAGCCAAGGTGGCATAACCATTCCATCACCACACAGGGTTCAGGAAGGGAAGACAGACAACATATTGTTTACAGAAACACATATATATAGTCAATGCATTACAATGTATGAGCATATAGTAGGCGTAACAGCTGGAAAAGTAGAGATAAAACATGGAAACGTCATTAAACGTCATTAAAAAGGCGGTATAATAGGCGTGCATGAAGGCGTGTACTAGAAACGTCATTAATCATGAGGTCACAAAATGGGTGGATACATAAGAGAATCTTGCAATGTCAGCAGAAATTCATAGCAAAGATGCGCGCGCAGCAGATTGACGTGACTCTGACGTGTAACTGGAGGGTGAAGGGGACTTGACACTTAGCACTACAAGTGTAGACATAAGTGTAGACATAAGTCTGGGATGTCAGATCAACCTAATCCCAAATCGTATCTGGTATCGTATGTGTAAGGAACAGTAGTGTCTGGAAGGAAGGTCTCTCGGGCAGAGACTACTCTATACTGTCTATACTGTCTGCGTGTATATGCGTCTACGTGTTGGCATGCAGGGTGAGGGGGCATGGACCTACCATGGCAACGGAGTCTATGAATTACTTGCACGAAGACAGAAGAACCGGGCCCTCTGCTCCTGCAGCTGGGAGGATGTTTACTTGAACTACGAGACAGGAATGTGTTTTTCGAGGAGTGGAGCAGATAATTCGAAGGTTGAAGACGGTCTTGGCAGGCAGAGGTTAGGCTATGCGCCGGAGCCGCGCAAGGAAGTAAGGTGGGGGCCACTGGCACAGAGGTGGCCTGGGCTGAGGCCCTCGGAGTCAGAAAGCAGAAGAGAACTCGAAAAAACTCAATGGCATATTCTGGGCCTACTTCGCCAGAGCTGAAAAACGTGTAAAGTGTACCACAAAAAGACGGTGGCACGACATATATAGGAACTGAATATTCAATCCGTTCATGGCGGATCTGAAAGAGGACAAGTTAAAGATGGACGCAAATGTATTTGCGTCTTCGTAGCTGGCACAGGAGGGAGATAACATGCACTGCAAGCTAGTACATGGAGACGGTGGGGTACTCGCTGGGGAACACTACTCGATCAAAAATTATATTTCCTCATCCTTCCTGATTGCCCGCCTACCTCGCCGCCCTCCGCTCTCCCTCCCCGCTCCCGCTTCCCGCCACCGCCATTAGCCCCGCCCCTTTTCTCTTCTGTTCCCTCCCCGCTCCCGCCTCCCAGCTGCTCCGCCCACCCGCGCACTTCGCCTTAAATGGCGACCGTGCGAACGCGCAGCGGTCACGCGCAGCGGTCACGCGCAGTGGTCACGCGCAGCGGGCGCGCCGATTGTGCGCCGAAGGCGCGCCAAAGGTAAGCCCGTCTGCGCCCGTCCGCGACCGGATCGCGACCAGCGCCAGGACCCCTGGCCCACGAAGACCCCGACCGACCCGCCTGACGTACTCCGCCGCCACCCTCATCGCACTCAACACCGGCCGACTCCCAGAATGCCACCAGGCCACACCACGACGCACCCACGGACCTTTCAGCTGCCACGCCTGCAAGTTCTCCTGCATCCGGACCAGCCTCGCACCAGCACCCGCCAAGTCGAACACCAGCAGCACCCACCTCAAGTGCATCCTGCTCAACACCCGCTCCGTCCACAGACACGCCATCGAACTCTGGAACCTTCTAGACACCACAGCCCCTGACGTTGCCTTCCTCACGGAGACCTGGATGAACGCCTCTTCAGCTCCCGACATCGCCATCGCTATCCCAGAGGGCGACAAGATCGTCCGGAGGGACCGAAACGCCAACCAGATGGGAGGAGGCATCGCCATCATCCACAGGAACACCATCCGTCTCACGACCAGCACCGACAACACCCTGACCAGCGCCGAACACCTGCATTTCCAGATCCACACCAACCCGAACACCACCCTCAGAGGCACACTGATCTACCGACCTCCGGGACCACGCACTCAATTCAGCAAGGACATCGCCGACTTCGTCAGCCCGCATGCCCTCCCCTCCGCTGACTACATCCTCCTGGGAGACCTCAACTTCCATCTGGAGAACAACAACGACCGCAACACCAGCACCCTGCTCGACAACCTCGCCAACCTTGGACTCAAGCAACTGGTGTCCACCCCCACCCACCTCGCCGGACACACACTCGACGCAGTCTTCTCTTCCAGCACAGACATCGACTTCAGCCACGCCACAGAGCTTCAATGGACGGACCACAGCTGCGTCCACTTCACCTTCAAGAGAACGACGACCCACCAACACCAGCAACAGGCCGCCCGCAGAAGCTGGAACAAGATCACAGCAGACCAGCTCGCCACCTCCCTGAGCCAGCACCCTCCTGCCAGCTCAGCGAACCCCAGCCAGGCCGCCGACAACCTCACGAAGTGGATAAGCAACTGCGCGGACGAACTCGCCCCACTGAAGACCCCGCCTAGCAGACCCGGCAGCAAGAAGGCCCCATGGTTCACCGACGAACTCAAGAGCTCCAAGAAGAACTGCCGAGCCCTCGAGAAAGTCTGGAGAAGGGAACCGACACCGGACAACAGGACCTCCTTAAAACTTGCCACCCGGAAACACCACCAGCTGATCCGCGCCGCCAAGAAAACAGCTTTCAAGGACCGGTTGGACAACAACGCACACAACTGCAAGGAACTCTTCAACATCGTGAAAGAGCTTTCCAACCCCAGCGCAGGAAACAACGACATCACCCCATCGCAAGACCTCTGCAACTCCCTCGCCTCATACTTCCACAACAAGATCGCGGACATACACAACAGCTTCAACAACCAACCAACGCACACCATGACCGAACAACCACCCCCCACCACCACCCTCCACGCCTGGACCCCGATCAGCACCGAAGACACCATCCGCACGATGAACTCCATCCACTCCGGATCACCGACCGACCCCTGCCCTCACCACGTCTTCAAGAAGGCCGACGCTGTCATCGCACCCCACTTGCGAGACATCATCAACACATCCTTCGACACCACCATCTTCCCTGAGAGCTGGAAACACGCCGAACTCAGCGCTCTACTCAAGAAACCAACAGCAGACCCCACCGACCTCAAGAACTACCGCCCCATCTCGCTCCTCCCGTTTCCAGCTAAAGTCATCGAGAAGACCGTCAACAAGCAGATGGCCTCCTTCCTCGAGACGAATGGATCCCTCGACCCCTCACAGTCCGGCTTCCGAGCCAATCACAGCACTGAGACCGCCCTCATCACCGCCACCGATGACATCCGAGCCCTGATGGACAATGGAGAAACAGTGGCCCTCATCCTCCTAGACCTCTCCGCGGCATTCGACACGGTCTGCCACCGCACCCTAGTACGGCGCCTCAGCAACATCGGAATCCAGGACAAGGCGCTGGAATGGATCATCTCCTTCCTCGACGGAAGAACACAGAGAGTCCGCCTACCACCGTTCAAGTCAGAGGCCTCCGAAGTCATCTGCGGCGTCCCTCAAGGATCATCTCTGAGCCCCACCCTCTTCAACGTCTACATGAGCCCCCTCGCGGCCATCGTACGCAAACACAACCTCAGCATAATCTCCTACGCCGACGACACCCAGCTGATCCTCTCCCTGACCAACGACCCCGCCGCCGCCAGAGCCAACCTGCACGAAGGGATGAAAGAGGTGGCCGAGTGAATGACGACCAGCCGCCTGAAACTGAACTCGGACAAGACGGAGGTCCTCATCCTGGGCTCCTCGCCCTCCGCCTGGGACGACTCCTGGTGGCCTCCCGCCCTGGGCACCGCACCCAAACCGACAGACCACGCACGCAACCTGGGCTTCATCCTGGACTCCTCCCTCTCCATGACCAGGCAAGTCAACAACGTCTCCTCGGCGTGCTTCAACATCCTACGCATGCTACGGAAGATCTTCTGGTGGATCCCCACCGAGACCAGGAAGACCGTCACCCAGGCCCTCGTCACCAGCCGGCTGGACTACGGCAACGCCCTCTACGCCGGTACCACCGCCAAGCTCCAGAAGAGACTCCAGCGGATCCAGAACGCCTCAGCCAGACTCATCCTCGACATCCCACGAACCAGCCACATCTCCGGACATCTGAGAGACCTTTACTGGCTCCCCATCAACAAAAGAATCACCTTCCGCCTCCTCACCCACGCACACAAAGCCCTACACGACCAAGGCCCAAGCTACCTCAACAGCCGACTCAACTTCTACGCTCCCAAACGCCACCTCCGATCAGCCAACCACGCCCTCGCCGCCGTCCCCCGCATCCGAAGAGCGACTACAGGAGGAAGGTCCTTCTCCTACCTGGCCGCCAAGACCTGGAACTCCCTCCCTCCCGACCTGCGCCTGACCCAAGACCACCTCTCCTTCAGGAAGAAGCTGAAGACCTGGCTGTTCGAGCAGTAGCGGCACCCCCCCACCCCCCCAGCGCCTTGAGACCCTACGGGTATGTAGCGCGCTTTATAAGTGTCACTGATTGATTGATTGATTGATTTTCTGCCCCTGGCTGTGCTCGCCTTTGACCCTCCATTTTGGATTGTTGTTTTCCCCTGGTCAGCCCCTCCTCCCGCCACCGCCTCCCAGCTGCTGCCCCTCCCACGCTCCGCCCCCCCACCATCCATATATGACCTATGACCCAACGTGCAGCGTCCACGCGCAGCGACCGCGCCCCATTCGCGCCGAAGGTGCGCCAAAGGTAAGCCCGTCTACGCCCGTCCGCGCCTGGACCGCGCCCAGCGCCAGACCCCCTGGTCCTCGCATCGCCCAGCCCTCCCGCATTACCTACGATGCCACCACCCTCCTAGCCCTGAACCCCGGCCGCTTCCCCAACTGCGTCCAAGCCGCTCCTGGACACACCCATGGACCTTTCTCATGCTACTCCTGCAAATTCATCGGCACCGACAACAACTCCGCTACGATCACACCACAGATTCCCGACCCCAACCACCTACAATGCATCTTGCTCAACACCCGATCGGTCCACAGGCACGCCATCGACCTCTGGAATCTACTAGACACCATCTCTCCGGACGTCGCCTTCCTAACAGAAACATGGATGAACGCCTCCTCCGCCCCAGACATCACCATTGCCATCCCAGAAGATTATAAAATCATACGCAAGGACCGTACCGGCCACACAGGAGGAGGAATCGCTATCGTCCATAAGAAATCCATCCACATCTCAACCAGCTCTGACGTCAATCTCGCCAACTCTGAACACCTTCACTTCCAGATCCACATCGACCCCAAGACCACACTCAGAGGCACCCTCCTTTACAGACCCCCAGGACCCCGCGCACAATTTAGTGAGGACATCACGGACTTCATCACTCCACACGCGCTCCCCTCCAAAGATTACATCCTTCTGGGAGACCTCAATTTTCAACTTGAAAAGAACAATGACCACAACTCCACCACCCTTTTGGACAACCTCGCCAACCTCGGACTTAAACAACTAGTCACTTCCCCCACCCACATCGCAGGTCACACACTCGACCCTATCTTCACCTCCAGCAATCATGTCTCCTTCAGCCACACTACGGCTCTCCTCTGGACTGACCACAGCTGCGTTCACTTTACCTACAACAAGCCCAAACCCAACAACCACCCCCAACCAACTCTGCAAAGAAACTGGAACAAAATCACCATCGACCAGATCTCCTCATCGCTTCTTCTAAACCCCCCCGCCCTCTCCTCAAACCCCGACCAAGCCGCCACCAACCTCACCCTATGGTTATCCAACAGCGCCGACATCCTTGCACCACTGAAAAAACGACAAAGCAAACTTGGCAGCAAGAAGGCCTCCTGGTTCAACGATGATCTTAAGAAATCCAAGAAACTCTGCCGCTCCCTTGAGAAGGCCTGGAAAAAAGACCCAACCACCAGCACCAAGGACGCCTTCAAAAACGCCACCCGCATACACCACCAACTGATCCGAAAGGCCAAGAAAACCGCCTTCAAGGACCGACTAGATAACAACGCCCACAACAGCAAGGAACTTTTCAACATCGTCAAGGAATTTACCAATCCCTCGGCCAACTCTAACGACATCACCCCCTCTCAAGCCCTCTGCGACTCCCTAGCCTCATTCTTCCACAACAAAATTGCAGACATCCACAACAGCTTTGACAACCAACCCGGAGACCAACCCACCCAACCATCTGCTGGACCTTCACCCCCCTCGAACATCCTTAATGACTGGAACCCAATCTCCACTGAGGACACCATCCGCCTGATGAACTCCATCCACTCAGGATCCCCCACAGACCCATGCCCTCACCACATCTTCAACAAAGCAGACTCCATCATAGCTCCGCACCTCCGAGACGTCATCAACAGCTCCTTCAACTCCGCCACCTTCCCGGAAAGCTGGAAACACGCTGAACTCAGCGCCCTTCTGAAAAAACCCACACCGGACCCCACCGAACTCAAAAACTACCGCCCCATCTCGCTCCTTCCATTCCCGGCCAAAGTCATCGAGAAAGCTGTCAACAACCAGCTCGCCGCCTTCCTCGAAGCCAACAAATCCCTCGACTCCTCACAGTCCGGCTTCCGAGCAAAACACAGCACTGAGACCGCCCTCATCGCAGCAACAGACGACATTCGAACTCTACTGGACAATGGAGACACAGTCGCCCTTATCCTCCTCGACCTCTCCGCAGCCTTCGACACAGTCTGCCATAGCACCCTTCTACAGCGCCTCAGAAACATCGGAATCCAAGGAAAAGCACTAGAATGGATCACCTCGTTCCTCACCGGAAGAACACAGAGAGTCCGCCGGCCACTGAAGTCATCTGCGGCGTACCACAAGGATCTTCACTCAGCCCCACCCTTTTCAACGTATACATGAGCCCCCTCGCGGCCATCGCCCGCCATCACAACCTCAACATCATCTCCTACGCGGATGACACTCAACTGATCCTATCACTCACCAATGACCCTAGCACCGCCAAAACTAACCTACACGAAGGAATGAAAGAAATAGCCGAATGGATGAAACACAGCGGTCTGAAACTGAACTCAGATAAAACAGAAGTCCTCATCTTAGGTACCTCCCCCTCTGCATGGGACGACTCTTGGTGGCCAGAAGCCCTTGGAAAAGCACCCATCCCGACAGACCACGCACGGAACCTGGGCGTCATCCTGGATTCCTCACTTTCGATGAACAGACAAGTCAACGCCGTCTCTTCATCCTGCTTCAACATTCTTCGCATGCTCAAAAAAACATTTCGTTGGATCCCCACCGAAACTAGGAAAACGGTCACCCACGCTCTGGTCACGAGCCGACTGGACTATGGAAACACCCTCTACGCCGGTACTACCGCTAAACTCCAGAAAAAACTCCAACGAATCCAAAACGCCTCAGCCAGGCTCATATTAGACATCCCGCGTAAAGAACATATCTCTGGTCACCTGAAAAACCTCCACTGGCTTCCCGTCAATAAGAGGATCACTTTCCGGCTCCTAACCCACGCACACAAAGCACTCTACGAAATCGGACCAGAATGCCTCAACACACGACTGTCCTTCTACACCCCCTCCCGCCAGCTACGATCATCCAACCAAGCCCTTGCCACTGTACCTCGCATCAACAAAACCACCATGGGAGGTAGATCCTTCTCCTACCTGGCAGCTAAAACCTGGAACTCACTTCCCACTTACCTTCGCCTTACCCAGAACCACCTAGCATTCAGAAAGCAACTTAAAACGTGGATATTTGACAAGTAATTCCCCACCCCTCCTCAAGCGCCTTGAGACCCTCTGGGTATGGAGCGCGCTATATAAATTCGCTGACTTGACTTGACTTGACATTTAGAATTGTCTTTCACTTCAAGCTTTCAAAAGTAAATTGATATAAAAGCAGTATTGAATTTGTTGACATTGTGTACTCTTACCAGAGCATCAATTTTATATGACACACCATATAAAAAAGGAGTTGTTATATACTAAACATCCAGAAATGTTTGATTAACCAGTTATAACGTCACGTCTAGCTTAGTTAGTTTATAGTCTCCTTTTTTTTTTAATAGAAATTATTTCACATTGTTACTGGATCTGCATTGCTAAACACTTATAAGGTCCCAAAGGCGAGACCTATTGGCTATGCCAATGCTTGTTATTGATTGAGTACAATGAGCAGCAGCACTTTTGATTAGGTCCTGAAGAAAGCCGCAAACACTTCTTTGAAGGATTAATAGGCTGAAACATGTTGACCTCTTATTGACTCTAACAGTGCATATATTTTTCTACCACAGTGCCCTGTTTTTAATCGTGGCCCATGGGAGTACAAATAATGGAAAGCACATACCCTTTAGCAAGTTTTAACTTTCATTCTGCTGCCCTCACTACCCAGAGCTCATTATTGTGGTATTTAGTATAGCTTTCTCTATAACAAACCATGCCTGAACTCCTCCCTCTCTGTGAGGGGGTTGTACCCTGTACCGTGACTAAGTATAACTGTGCGAGGAGATTCCGAATGAGGAGGCATGCCAACTATGGTGGGTGAGGGAAATCTTCCTTTTAAAGGGATATTTCATTTTAGCTAGGTCTTAATTTGCAACAGTAATCCTCAGAGACCCAAGGGTTTCTTGATTGTGGTAGAAATACATTTTTACCCCTTCATTGTACCTTTAAGCACAGACCATTGCTTGAAATGTTGTGATTAATGTAGGAAAAATACTCTATGCACTGAGAAAATGTGTTAAAATAACGGAAAGTTGATAATCGCAGTTAATACCTTCTCATACCTGGATTTATCTAGAAGAGAAGTCTGTTAATTTTAGCAGGCTTTTGATACCACAAGGTATAATAAATTAGGGGATCTTTATCTGATATCTTTATCAGTAAATTATCTGAAATGATTTAATATAAATGTTTGCAAGTATTATTTCTAAAGATAAAGGAAGTTCTATATTGGTCTTTTCTAAACTAACCCCAGTGCATATGACTACAATAACCACCTCTCTCAAAGCAATATTGTGCTTGTTTTAGTGAGAAAGCTAAATGATCTAGGTGAAACCAGGACTACGCATCTGTATTTTTCTTAGGAAGCTTTAGGCGAGAGAGTGAAAACACTTTTTAGAATGCCCCAAAAATTGTGATAAAGATATTTCAATATGTTTGACAAAAAGAATAGGTACATTTCATGACAATATTGAAATGGGAAATAAAATAATAGAAACAAATATTTACACCACATGACAAAAATATTAGAGACTACATTTCAATAATATATTGGAAATACTGAGGTTCATGTATTAATAATCCATTTGGTAAAACGGGTTGCTTGTGGAGTCAGCACACTACTGTGTCTGTGATGGCTTTTAAATAAAGGCATTTTTAATGCACCCCATTTTACTTTCAGATTCACAAATGTCCCCTTGGGTTACTACCTCCTGTTACTGTTTTTCAGGCCACATATGGTTTCAAAGCTTAATACATACCTTAAGGATGTATTACCTATTGAGAAGGGACACTATTAACAATCCCCTTCCAAATTCTGAATTGTTAAATAATAATAATAATAATAATAATAGGGGCATTTGTAGAGCGCTGAGTTACGCGCACCGGCGTGTCCCCGCGCTGACAGTAAGAAAAACATAAGACAGGGAAAACAGTGCTGACAGGTCAGGATTATCTAGTAAAGAGGTAAGTTTTTAGCTTAGCTCGAAACTTCATTTCTGCTGGCTCCAGGCGAAGGTCCACTGGGAGTTTGTTCCAGTGGTTGGGGGCCTGGTGTCTGAAGGACCTACCTCCCATACGAGCTTTCTTTATCCTGGGAGTCCTCAGCAGTCCTCCGCCCACAGATCTGAGCGCTCTAGAAGGTTCATAGGCTTCAATCAGTTTCTGCAGAGGTCGGGGCGCCCTACCATGCAAAATCCGATGACATGTGCAGAGGGCTTTGTACTCAACTCTGCTCTTTACTGGAAGCCAGTGTAATTTTTGGAGTGCCAGCTTCGAGGGCGCCCTTTTGGGCAGCCTAAGAATCAGGCGTGCCGCCGCATTCTGCAGCACCTGAAGGCGTGCCACGTTTTTAATCGGTGCCCCGAGGTACAGCAGGTTCCCATAGTCAAGCCTTGCGGTCACCAGGGCATGCACCAAAGTTTGGCGGGCTTCCAATGGCAGAAGGTCTAGAACTTTCCTTAGTCTCTTCAGGACCCCAAAGCAAACTCCTACCACCCGATTGATCTGAGGCCCGAAGGTCAAGGCCGCATCGAACCAAACGCCCAGGTTTTTGGCCTCCTGACAAGGGGCAGGAGTTGGTCCAAGACAGGATGGCCACCAGGCTGACGACCATGCTGACTGGGCCCTCCCTACCACCAGCACCTCTGTCTTGCTGCCGTTTAGCTTCAAACAATTCATGGCCATCCAATCGGCAAGGTCTTTCATGCACGATTGGAAGCCATCTGCAGCAAGACAGGGCGCGTGCGACAGGGAGATGACCAGCTGCGTGTCGTCAGCGTAGGTTACCAGTTGGAGGCCATGGCTCTCCACAATCGATGCAACAGGTGCCACATACAAGTTAAAAAGGGTCGGGCTCAGGGACGAGCCCTGAGGCACGCCCTGGCCCAAAGGTACCCCTTTAGAGTAATGGTCACCCTGCCTCACTTGAAAGCTCCTACCTCAGCGCGGTACCGGCGATGCCACCTTTGCTCAGACACTGCAGCAAGGTGGAATGTGCTACAGTGTCGAACGCCGCGCTGAGGTCAAGCAGGATCAAGGCCATGGTTTGCCCCTCGTCTACGCCCTGTCTCAGATGTTCGGTTGCCATGAGAAGGGCGGACTCTGTGGAATGACGCGGTCTGAAACCGAACTGCGTATCGTGGAGCAAACCCACCTCCTCTACATGCTTCATGATTTGGGTGTTCACTACCTTCTCAGCCACTTTGGACAGAAAAGGTAGGAGTGAGATGGGCCTCAGATTTTCCAACACCTCAAAACCAATGTGAGACTTCTTTCGAAGGGGGAGTACCACCGCCTGTTTCCACCCCTCAGGAAGCGTGCCCGATTTAAAGGAGATAACCAAGACGTGCCTTATGTAAGGCTCCAGGACACTCAGGCTGTCCCCCAACCGCTTAGGAGACACCGGGTCCATAGGGGAGCCAGATTTTACCGAAAGGCACGTCCTGACCAGCTCCTCAGGAGGTGGCGTGATGAAATTTGTGAGGGATCCCAGAATCTCCATCCCCACTGCCGTAGCTTCAAACTCAGCCCCCATGGGAGGAGGATTGGGGAAGGTCGAGTAGATTTTCTCGACTTTGGTGGAAAAATAGTTGGCGATGCGGTCACAGGTTTCAATCGAACAGTTCTTCGGGTCAGCGGACGAGTCGATTGTGGTCAGTGACTTGTAGATACAGAAGAGCTCCTTAGCAGAGTTTTTTGCCCCTAGAATTTTCCCTGCGTAAAAGGCAGCCTTCGACTTTTTGATCAGTCTGTGATGCAGCCGCCTCTTCGCTAAAAACGATTCCCTGGCTTGAGCATCATAAGATACCCTCCAGGCTCGTTCAGCACGCTTGCACTCTGCCTTTGTCCGCCGCAGCTCTCCATTAAACCAAGGAGCAGATCTTTCCTTGCGGCCGCCCTCAGATGTACGGCAGAGTGGCGCTGTCTGATCTAACGCCTCGGTGATGCGCCTATTCAGGTTAAAAACAGCAGATTCAACGTCCGCACCTCCAGGCTGACCTTCCCTTGTTAGTGCTAGATTAAAATCCTCCAAAGAGAATTTTGCCCACTTCCTACGAGAATAGTTCAGGGGTGCCTGACTACACTTTATCGGTTTTGTGTTATTTATCGAGAATGCCACCAGAGAGTGGTCTGTCCAGGGAATCGGCTCAATTGTAGAGACTTGCACCCCTCCCCAGTTAGCAAACACCGGATCCAGTAAATGGCCTTGGCGATGCATGGGACTAGAGAGCTTGAGCTCAAGCTGAAGTGCTTGGATGTCCCTACAAAACTCCTCCGCTCCTTTGTCCTCTGGGCTATTAAGGTGTAAATTCAAATCTCCCAGTAAAAGAAATTTGTCCCTACGTAACGTTGCCTCGGTAAGACTCTCTACCAGGCTCTCTCTAAACTTGGCTAAAATGGGCTTAGTACATTTCAAAAAGGGGTTTAGCATTTGCAAACTCTGTGAGTTACCGAACCAGTGGATTTTTGAACAATAAAACCCTTGGTACATGAGGCAATTTTTCTCAATTCCCTCCAAATTAAGTTTGCTAATAATGTTAGTTGAATGATAACCTGTGCACATACCTATTTTGTGATAGTGTTGCTTCATATTGAATAAAAATCATCACACATAACTCTTACACAATACTTAAAGACAGAATTTCTGACATCCAGCTTTAATGTTTTGTTAAGTATATTTGCAAATGTTGTCACTTAAACAGGAAAGCATCTAACGCGGTCTCTGGACATAAATTGGATGTAATCATAATCTTTAGATACATTTTCTGAGTTTTAGGACCAATGTGTATCTTCTGGGTTTACTCTAAACCACTATAGTAAACATATTCAATCCTTTTAGATTTGATCTGTTGTACTGGTTTCTATTGCAGACAATAATCTAGATTTAGACCAAGGATCAATTCTACCCATGGCTTTTAAAATCTATTTTTCATTGATCTCTTTTAGTGTTATTGCAAATAAAACTGTAATAGAACTGATCTGAGAGATGGACCATCAAGTATTATGCCTTGTCAATTTATTGAACACACTATGGAGTTAAAATCTGAATAGATTAGATCCACAAGCATTGCCTGACCACTGTATTTTACATCAATAGATTACAATTCACTCATCTTCACTTTTTCGCGGTGCTCGTGCTGGGTCTGTTTTAACTCTTTTAAAATATGACATTTAAATGTCCAAAAGTTCAGGAACTCTAGTTTCAAGCCTGGTCAAACCTTAATGAATGCTACACCAAAAGATGCCCTTCTGTTCCTACATTTGATTGTGTACCATGATTCAGAAATGGCATGTTTTTCCTTTCGGAGGTAAAATTCTAAACATATTTATTGTTGTTGCCATCTGAAACATTATCACTAATTGAGAAGATAACAACAAGTGGTCCTGTGATGCTTGCTGGAATTGGAAGTGTTTAATCAAAAGGTGGATTGAATTCAAGTTTAGGTGACAGTTCTACAAAAGTGTATGGATTTTGTATATATTCATGGAATTGAAATTCAAGTTTATCATTGTAATCCTATTGTTGGAAAAGATGTGATTTTGAATCCCATGAGGCGGTTCCTTTCCAGAAAGCATTCAGGTTGTAATCATGAGTCAAATAATGCTGAGGAGGTTAAAATATTCAAATTGAATTCAAATTACACATGAAATGTTCATTGTTCAATATATTTCTCTTAGTATTTTAGTGTGCAGACATTATTGCTCAAGGAAAATAATTAATATGTATCACTGTAATTATACTGAATACGTGTCTGTAACTGTGATTTCATCAATAAAAATAATTTAAAAAAAGGAAAATAATTAATTTTGTTTTTCTATATGTAGGAAGCATTACATTAATGAAATTACTGTATCCCACCTTCTTTCTTTCCTTTCCTGTTCTTTATGAACGTTTCTATGGTTGAACTTTAAAGATTGCCCGAAATTAGGATTTGTGCTCTACATAACTTTGCAGTGTTACAGTATGTTGATTTTTAACTACAGTTTTTGTCTCTTATGTGTATGGCAACTGATGTTCTGTTTTGCTTTAATAATCAGATTATGTTTATTAGGTTTTATTATTCAATAAAATGTTTCAAACACAACAAATGGTAGTTGATATGTATTTACAACTGCAGCATTTTTATTGTATGGGCAGTTTCAAAGGGGCCACAAATATGGTCTGTGGGTTGTCGGAGGACCACATTGGCATCATCAGGGGGGGGTTTGGTCAGGTGATTGGGGATACATGTAAGGTTGGAAGTAGGGGGGAACAAAGCATGTACATTGTGTGAACTGTGACTCCTGAAGTTATTGTGAGGGATACTATGCTACCCTGTAAATGAATCCCCTAGTGATTATTATCAACAAACTTTATTCGGTTTTATAAAGGAAAACCATAAAAGTCATGTATAAAATGATAAAACATCTTCCAAGTTGCAGATTGACAAATATAATATGTCCAAGTTAATCAAAACATAAAATTCAAATTCATGAATTACAGTACAGAAGTTAATCACAGCTTGACCTGAGTCTAACAGCGACCCGTAAAAAGTATAGCATATGCCAAACAGTATCATAAGAGAGGAGTTGTAAAAAGATAAGAGCTGGTCTCACATGCCTAAAACCCGCTTTTTAGGCCTCGGCCTAGCATACACTGCGCAGCAGTGTCGCGCAGCCGAGATCTTATGTTTCCCTAGTACTGGGGCTTGAACCCGCCTTCTCTTCCATTGGCTAGCTTCATAAATGAAAGCTAGCCATTGGAAGAGATGTGTGTCACTCAGTTCTGTCCCCGGCTTGAGCAGATTTGTGGGCGTTTCTTGCTTTTTTTGAAGCCCGCCCCTTTTTTCAGAGGTGGGCGTTTACTTTTTTGGCGGCGCTTTTGTTTTGAATTAACAATGGAGAGAGCAAGGGATTATGTTCACAGTCAGTGAACGGGGGGTGCTCCTGTACCCCTGGCTAATTAATCATATGAACAAAAGAAGGAGTACCACCAAATGGAATTGAAAGTTCCTAATGGGGTGTTTGGGTAAACAAAAGGAAAGGGATGCTCCTTTTGTTAAAAAAACCCTCACTCACCACCTAGTGGTGACATGCTTCATCATCGGGGCCCACCCTAATGACCTAGCACCATCAGGGTGTGCTACAACATCTGATTACAGTGGAGCAGGTTGTGAGTGAAGGTGTATAAACAAAAAAAGGGTGTGTTAAAAATTGTCCTGGTTTAACTTGGGAGAAATAAAAATTTTATTTTCAAGCAACCGGACAATGTTAAAAACAATAGCGAGATAATGTGAGGGTAATTATGATCCCGTGTATCTCTATGTGTGTCTGGTCTACATGTTTCAACCATAAAGGTAAATGAACCAGGTTTTCTTCAGGACCAAAAAACAAGGTGAGTGGACGGTCTGTGTCCCCTAAAAGACGCACCCAATCCTACCCCCTTGCAACAAATGAGGCAAAATTGTGCCTGTGGTGTCAGCTTGAACCACACTGGGTAAGCGTAGTTAAAAAGGTCAAAATACCTGTGAGGAAGGAAGGAAAGAAATAACAAACAAATGTCAAATTATGAACTTATATATGCCTGTTACGATGTGCAGTGTCTCATTATCGTGTCTGCATGCTGTCAACCCCATTAGGATGGTAAAACAGTCCAGCGCCGTGAGTTATGGGCGTGGTGGCCTGTTTAAAGTGCGAGTACTCGTGTTTATACATGGCCGTATACGGGCGGTTGATGCTACCACAACTTGCATGCTTATCAATTTGTGCGTGCTGAGTGATCTTTTATTTCTTGTGAGATCACGCGCTTACCGTAAATTGGTGTGCCGTGATCCTATCTCGCATACCTATTAGTGAGGCGAGGTTATATCTATTGATAGTGCTCGGACTGCCATTCCAAACATATATGACACATACTGACTTACTGACACGGAGGACAAACATTACATATAGTTGGTAAATTGAGGCTTACTCTTATTAGGGTATTAGAGGGATTTGATTGATTCCCTGAGGGGATCCAGTGGGGGCCCAGTGGGCAAAGGCGGGCTGAGGGAGGAATCAAGTTGTTTTTCTTCTGCCCATCCTGCAACACTACTGAGGGCTGAGATGAGACTTTTGTTGGGGCCCTGCATCCTGTTTGGGCCGGGTCCCCATGGGACAGAGAGGCCCTGGAGTCCACACTGTGATGGTCTGCAACTGCCCACCATTAATAGCCAGGGAGGAGTCAGGGGCCTAGTCGGCAAAGCCTGGCTATGGCAATCTGTTGGTGATTGGCTTTTCTGTCGATCTGTCTGCTAACACATCAATCATTCCAACCAGGCTCTAGCGGCCCAGCTTCGATGTTTTCCTGCCTCAGCCTGTTCTCCTGCCCAACCTTGGTGTATGTCTACCGTATGTGCACAGAACTTTAATACATAACTGCTTCTGAAAAACGTGTTTAATATCATGGTTACTCATTCGTTTAACACTATGATCTGGTGGTTACAAGGGCACACACATTTTTCAATTTCTGGTGCTTTGCTGTAGGTTTAAAACCATGCAAGAGTTTCTTGTTGGTCAAATGGGTGTAATTCCTAATTTTATGTTTATATGTTTAATTTCTTGATTTTTGCTCGCGAGAAAGTGTCACTCTTAGTCCTTGAAATGTCACTCACAATTACACTAAAATTATGAAAATGTCACACAAAGCAAACCTGCAGAGAATCCCTCCAGGATGATTCAGTCTATTTCTAAAAACACAGCAGAAGGTGTGGCTCAAGGGTTAGAGCGGCAGACCCTGATGCAGATGTCTAGCCCGGGACCAGGGTTCAATTCCCCGCCTCGGCGGGTCTTGGGCTCAAAAAATTCCACGGACTTGATAATTCTCGCCTCGATGCCTATTCCAATCATGGAGTCCCACTCTGCAACTCTGGGCAATAGTTTGCTTAATCTCCACAACGCCCCCCACAACGCTAAGGATGCCTGGCCTCCACCTTGAGGGTGCCCAGGAGTGGACACCTTACAGGGAAAGCCAGGATGGGTTCCACAGCGGTATTCGTACAAGCGCCTTGAGACCCTTGCAGGTGAGTAGTGTGCTATAGTGAGCTCAAGATACTACTGGTTCCCCTAAGGTGAATTCTCAGGGCCTTTATAACTTCAAGGTGTGCCATCTCAATGTGAGATCAATGGTTAAGCACCATCTGGACAGCTATAATCTACTAACGGAGGAGACTCCTGACATTCTTTTTATGTCAGAGACATGGTTACACGAGGAAGCTTTGGCGGCAGTTAATTTGGCACTCCCTTCAGAGTATTCGATATTCGCTCTCAACCGTAACTCTAGAGGTGGTGGCATTGCGGCTGCTGTTAAATCTTGCTACCCATGTGTATGGAAGGCTATGGACATAGTTGGTTGCGAAAGCGCCCATTTCTGTGTCTCTGTTAGCCACCATTTCACCTTCTCTGGCCTGCTTATCTACCGGCCTCCGGGTCCGGACGCTGCCTTTAGGGCAGCTCTTCCTGATGCAGTCAGCTCACTGGCTTTAAGAGCTGCCAATTTTAGTATTGTGAGTGATTTAAATCTCCACTTTGATTCCCCCCGCTCCCCTGTGACTAGTAGTACTCTCGCCGTTTTGGAGGCTCTCCAGCTATTCCAACTAGTTAATCACCCTACCCATGTTGGTGGTCATATTCTGGACCCTATTTTTACAAACGTAACTATGGCTAAGGTGTTGCCCCCGAGGCCTATGGCCTGGACTGATCACCATTTAATAGAGCTGCACCTTACGCTTAATGATTCCCCCCTTAGAGCTTCTATTCCCGCCACTCTCAGACGTCCTTGGAAAAAACTGAAATTGGCCGATTTTCATCACCTTCTTAGTCTTTATCCTCTGCGCCCCTTTACTGATGTGGAGTCTGGCTACGATCTATTTTGTAATTGGCTGATTAAAGCCCTAGACAGGTTGATTCCTATTGCTGAAAGTAAGCATCGGCGCGCCAAATCCAGCCCCTGGTACGATGACTCGCTTCGGCTCCTAAAAAAATCTTGTAAACAAGCTGAAAGAGCCTGGCGTAAGTCATCAGCCTGAAAGGAAAACTCAGTACCTTGCTATGATTAAGAAGTACCATAGAGCGATCTGCAAGGCACGTGCTGCCTACTTCTCTTTTGAATTTAGTACCAGCACTAACCCGACTAAACTAATATTCAAGGTGCTTAAGGATCTCACAGCCAGTAGAGCCCCAGTTGCTGAGATCTGCTCCTCCTCCCATTGTGAGGATTTGGCCGCTTTTTTTCTTGAAAAGGTGGAGGCCATTTACCGCTCCTTTCCCGATTTTACCGTGTCATTGGAGAAACGGGAATCTGCTTCGAAAACAACCATGTCCTTGACTTATCTCCCAGAGCTTTCGATGGAGGAATTTAACAAACTTGTAGTGAAAGTTAAATCAGGTTCTTCAATGGATCCTCTACGACCTGCCCAATTCAGAGAATCTGCTCCTTTCTGCCTCCCTCCTTTACGTGACCTTATTAATCTATCTTTGTCTTCAGGCTCTGTCCCGGGTGCCTGGAAACAGGCTCAGGTGATTCCCATCTTAAAAAAACCTGCCCTGGACCCACTGAAATTGGAGAATTATCGTCCCGTCTCCCTTCTCCCGTGGGTAGCTAAACTGACCGAGGCCCATGTCAATACCATCTTATCTAATCATCTCCACTCTGCCAATATATTAGATCCTTCGCAGAATGGGTTTTGGCCCGGCCACAGTACCGAGACTGCGTTACTCTCAATGGTTGAACATCTACGAACATTGGTAGATTCTGGTCATACTGCGGCACTGGTCCTTCTTGATCTCAGTGCCGCGTTTGACACGGTCTCCCACGCTATTTTATTACAGCGTTTGGTTGAGGCAGGTGTCGACAACGTGGCACTTGAATGGTTTCTATCTTTTCTATCTGGTCGTACCTTCAAGGTTGCCACTCCACCTTTTGAATCTAAACCTTATCCTATTGCCCAGGGAGTTCCGCAGGGCTCGGCTCTTAGCCCCACATTATTCAACCTCTATGTGCAGCCGCTGACTGCTGGCGCCAAGCGTTGGAACCTGACTATGGTATCCTACGCTGACGACACGCAGCTGGCGGTTGCAATAAGTGGGGCCTCCGACCTTGAGGCAGCTAAGTTCCGTGAGGGATTTATCTCAGTGGCCCGCTGGATGACAGATAACTACCTTCAATTGAACGCCAAAAAACAGAGGTGCTCATCGTTGGAAAGCAGAGTCATCTCTGGGGTGACAATTGGTGGCCATCAGGGCTCGGTCCGATTCCCTTCCCTGCTACCGAGGTTAAAAATCTAGGGGTCTGGCTTGATTCTAATTTTAGTTTTGCCACTCATACTAAAAAAGTTGCCGCTACGTGTTTCGGGACTCTTCGCAAGCTCAGATCCATTTTTAAATTCTTTGATGCTCCTACCAGACAGCTTATAGTACAAGCTACAATTTTGTCTAGGTTGGATTACGCGAGCTCTCTTTTGCTTGGAGCTAATCAGGCTGAAATTTCTAGACTTCAACGCGTTCAGAACGCTGCCGCCAGGGCTCTGGTAGGCTTACCAAGATTCTGTTCGGCCAAAAAAACTATTCATAAGCTCCATTGGCTTCCTGTTGCTCAGAGAATTAAGTTTAAGTCTCTTTGCCTCTCGTTTAAAACCTTGAAACACTCTTCTCCTCCGATTCTGGAGCATCTCATCTCTCCATATGCGCCTACGCGGTCTCTGAGGTCCTCAGGATTACACCTGGCTTCAGTCCCGCGCTTCAAGAGGTCTAGGACTGGCGGCCGCTCCTTTAGAGTGCTTGCTGCTAGGCTATGGAACTCTCTTCCCGTCCATATCCGTGCGATTGACGGACTCTTGGCTTTCAGGAAGGCTGTTAAAACTTTCCTCTTTCCTTTGGATTCCTAGTGTTGTTGTGTTTTTGTCCCTGGTATTGCTTTGGTCCGGTTTTCTGTCCTGTTAGCGCCAGGACGCCCCTTTGCTGGTGCATCTGTGCGCTCTACAAATCCGGATAACATAACATATACAAGCATCAATTTACATTTACAAGGTGCAGACAATCTCCTACCTGAGCAGAGACCTGCACAGATATGTCCAGGTTCTCTCCTCTCCCTGGGGCTGGGCAGATCTGGTGTCTTGGGGGGGAGTCTGTGAGGGTCGAAAGATGAAGGTAACTGCTCACCAGACACGGCTCCTTCCTCCTCTGCAGCAGGCTGAACACACCAGGAGAGGCCGGGAGTGATGTCAGCACCGCTGCTGGTGTTGTCTCTGCCGCCGCTGATCCGGATGAGCAGGCCTTCTCCCTTTCATCCAATGTGCAGCTCGGTGGGTTTCATCAGCAGGCGAGGAGCACCCTCTAGTGGCCACTGACGGAACCGCCGCCTCCAGCAGTGAATACATTTCACACAAACAAGCATTTATACCTGTAAAGACCTGGGACTTCAGATGTAAGGCTGTGCAGCAGTATGAGCCACCTGAGGCCTACCAAGCCACTACTCACATCAATCACAGACCCGTCCAAAGTCAGGCATGGCGGGGCCTCGGAGACAGACAGGGTTGAGAGCGGGAACCCTGGGGAACCGAACCACGACCGACCAGAAGCACGCGCAAGTCTAGAACCCACTCTACCCCATGACGGAGAACTCGTATAGCGCTTATGCCGTGATGCTGCTCTCATCGATCATCTTCGCCGTGGGCCTCATCGGCAACCTGTCCTTCATGTGCATTGTGTGGCATAACTAGTCTGGGTGCACTGCTGACCAGACGGTCACGGACCGGGAAGAGACAGCAGTCTGAACTCGTCTAGTCCAAGTAAGTGTTACTTAAGTTACATCAGCCCAACGGGCACAGTGCTGCACGTCAGGCAGAGCCGTGAATGACTTAGAACTGTATTATTATTGGACTTTTGTGTCAGTACAGCTGCGGAGCGGCACGAGTCTGATCAACAGAAAAAATTATTTCACAAACAATAGCATCTGGAGGCAGTTACGTGATTGCTGTTTAAACGCTGCCGCCCGGCCCTCCGCATCCAGCACGCTCCCTCCTCACTTACTCTACTTAGACACTTACACACAGTCACACAGCAGAGGTGCTTTCGACTCCCCCCCCCCCCCCCCCCCCCGGCCTCCCACTCGTAAATAACAATCGCATAAACTAACTTTGCCCGTCTGTGATTTAAAGCGTTAGGAAATCCCTCAGCCCACCTGACCTATGTGCAAAAATCCCTTACTTAGCCTATACTTCATGGCAATGTCATTTTTGGTAAAGCCTCATGTTAGCCACAATTTCGTACCTTGACAATTAACGGGCAATTAATTATTACGCAGTTTGCAGAGGAAATAAGAGTCTGTGATTTAGAATAGCGCGGTTGAAATGAAGCATCATTCTTTTCTGCACCAATAATAACACTCTCTGTGCAGCTGAGATTGAGATTTGTATAATTGTACAGAGCGCACATTTCAAAAGTGATTCAGACTAACTGGCGCGTCTATATTTCTTGACGCACTGGCCTCTAAAACTTCCTTTTTGTCTGCTGCACAGTGTTGACCCATGAGTGAGGTCTTGTCAAGCTAAGCAAGTGTCTCTCAGCCCCATCAAACTTCCTTCTCATGTGTCCTCTTTGCCGCAATTAGTTTAAAATTGTAGTTATATTACAAAGAGGTTGTAGGTTAGTGACCTTTCATTTCAGTCGTTCCCATTATTTTCAAAATATGTTTAGAGCTTCTCGTTGTTCAAAATATAGGAATGTCTGATATTTATTTCTTCCAATGCACTTCATTCGATGACTGCTCGTGCTCCGGTACAGGGGGCAGTGTCTGTCCTACGCGCATGCGCCGTTGTTGATACTAGGCCAGAGAGCAGTACCTGTCCGCTGCGCATGCGCAGTTGGTCACCCAACAGACCCCCCCCCCCCCCCCCCCCCCCCCCAACCCTCGCTCGGGTGCTGCGCAGTGGGAATGCAGTCTCAGTCCTCCGCGCAGGCGCAGTTGTAAATCAAAATGCAATCTTCAGTCGTATCTGTCACCCGCGCATGCGCAGTTAATGCAAAGCCTCTAGCCCGCACTGATATGTTGTGGCACAGGCGCCATTGACAGGTCACTGGGTGTCCAGGTGGGTCTGGGACAAGGGGTCTCAGTTTCTAGTTGCTCAGGGGGCCCCATGGCGGGTGTTTGAAGAGTGGATACAGTTAAACGGAATTTCAAAGCCCCTGGCTTCTTGTTCGAGGTATAGTTGAGTGCATTCGGTCTTCTCATTTTTTCTTCTCAATGTAACAAAATGTTTACAATAGGAACTGATTCCAGTGTTATTTCTTACAGCTCGATGTTTCCACAAAGCAAATGGTGCAAGCACATTAGTTGTGAAATGTTCACAGCTCTGGGGCCTATTTCCTTTAAGTGCTTAACTCTACAAGATGCTTACACTGCATAGATATCAACATTATTTCGATTCTAATGGGAGAACTCTGAAAAGTAGTACATTCCACCTGGTCTTTTCTCACTGATGCATTGCCCCAACCCAGAGAAAGATGTGTGTTCACGCCCTTGGATTTGTAAGCGCTGGACATGTGTATTGACCTGCCATTTGCACATTTGAGTCTAAATGACCAACCTGTGGCCTGCTGAGTTATGTGCCACCCTCTTTGTTTTATCAAAAATATATGTATTGCTTTAGCACGAAAATGCAACAGGTGCACATGGAAAAGAGTTTGTTTTAAAAAGGTCGATATTGCTCATGGTAAATTGAAACTAGCATTTGCAATGCAATAGGTCTCACATTTAGCAGAGTTTCGTAAATGCGACACCTATTGCATTGCAAATGCCTGTTTGTAAAAACGCCCATGCAGCGCATTAACTTTAATGTTGGCCGGGTCCCTTTTCTTAGACGAGCCGTCTCTAAAGAAAGGGGTGGGTCGCCATTAAAGTGAAAGAGCAGTATGGGGCGCTTTTATAAAACAATCATTTGCAATGCAATAGGTCTCGCATTTACACAAGTTTGAGCTATTGACATTACAAATAACAATGCCTTTTATTTTTGATTCGTTTTTAAAACATAAATAAAGGCATTGTCATTTACAATACAAATAGCTTAAACTCGTGTAATTGCGAGACCTATTGCATTACAAATGCTTGTACATAGATTGGTAAACAGAAACAGGCTGTCTTTTACTCAATGCAAACATGGAATGGGAGACAGATGTATTGATACAAATACAGTCCGACACATCAACACAGCTCCCATTTAACGTCACAGCTACACCTGCCAACATTTGAAATAGCGGTATTTCATTTCTTTCTTTTACCAATCAAGTGGCATAACGTATGCAAAATGAAGCCGCATCTACTGTAGTTAAATTAAGTAAGCCATCCCTTTCCTCGGGGCAGGAAAACAATGCAGCAGAAGAGAAGTACTCACATGCTGCTGCTCTTAACCTGCTGCTCGCGGGTGTCTCCGCTCCAGATACAAGCTTCCTAGGACCGGTTTCTGGCATTTCAGCCGTCTTCAGCCAGGCTTGCTGGAATCCAGTGGCAAAGTGAGCAAGGGACTCGCATCCGAGCATACCCTGCCAACTTATGGCGAACAAAGCGGTACAAAAGGGGGTGGCGATGGACCGCTTTGTTCAGCTGAAATGCCAGAAACCGGTCCTAGGAAGCTTGTTTCCGGTCCAGGGAAGTCATGGCTTGGCAGTTCGGGCTGGACTGTTCCCATGAGGCACAGGGTCAGACGGATTTGCATATGGCCATGTCTGAACTGGGGTGGCAGAGTGGGCTAAAGAACGGTGATGGATTAAACCGAGATCTGTTGACTGGGTGTGAGTGTTTGATTGGTTCAGATGCTCCGTCCATCACCACCCCCTTTTGTACCCATTTGAAACCAGGCATTTTCCCCGATATTATGCCACTCCCTTCATGGTGACATCACTCTTTCTGCATGTGCTTCCAGGGTGAGCAATATTCCTCGCCCCGGCCAGCACATGCGCAGGAGGTCTCTGACCTGCTGTGCCCTCGTCATCGTCCGTCCCTTGATGAAAAATAACAAAACAGTCAGAGTCAGACTGACTGAATTTAATTTGTGACACACGGGGAAGTGAGCAGTTCACTGATTTGACGCCGCTGCATTGCGTGTGTGTGGTACGTGTCTCTCTTGTCTTCCTCCCCGTCCCGACTCCCGAGGCTAGTGGGGCAACGCCCCATTCGCCCCTATGCACCAACCGCCACTGCTTATACCACGTGCAATTCATCCTCCCCAAAGCCAAGCCTTAAGAATTCCTGGGTGTGAAGGGCAGCTGATTCTGATTGGGTGCTTGATAGTTTTCCAGAAACTCATGTTCTTGATTGTTCATGTTTGTCAGTAGTTAATTAAACGTGCCCAGGGGTTTTATCTCTTCAGTTGACAGAAGCTACAATTAAAGTTTCTTTGTCGTTGCAAAAAAATATGAACGGCTGACGAGCCTTTGTCTGTCAAAGAATGGAAGGGCTGGGGAACTGTCAGTCATCTCACTGCTAAGCAGAGCCATGTCATGCTTCACCCTCACTCAGGCCTCTGATTTTAACCAACATCGTTTAGAACACTGGGACTTTAGAGACCATCCTTTTAATGAGGGAAACAAAACTACAAGTCCCATAAGCAATAGTGGTGGAAGGTGTCACGCATGACCTAGGACAACATCGGATTCAGCACATCCAGTTCCATTTTTTAAGTATTTGGCACAATATTGAAGTTATAATCTTTGTTTTTTATGGTCATGAGTCACCAGGATACTAAAACTGTGTCTTTTATTTTCAAGGTCAATTAAGTAATGGTCACCAGCTTGGAAGCTCTGTTCATTCTTCAGTATTTGTCATTGATCTCCATGTGTGGCTGGTTTGGGTCTGCCTCCTGCATCATTCCCGATAACTCACACAGGTAAGGACCTTGTAGCAGCAACATGATACCCCCATACTCGTCTGTAAGAAGTGCGCTCCGAGGCAGGTATCCGATCATTTTTGTGAAACAAGCAAGCACCAATATCTGCTATGTACATTCGTTAAAATAAAACACAATCAAGTCAATTCAAAATATACTTTATTCGGCATAAAGCAATACCATAAAAGTACAGTGTTAAAAAACAATATCTCATACATTATAAAAACCATACTAAAAACCTGTTTAACATCAATACATAAAATATAAATGATTCGGCAGGGGGATCATCTTATAGAAATGACAAGGAGGTACCCAGTTAAAAATGTTTCATCCATAGTATAGTGCAAATCTGAGCAAATATTGAACACACAGGACCATTATTCCTCCCCTCTACTGGTTCTGAGTTTCATCGCTAATCTTAGAAAATGTACTTCACAGAAAAGTTTTTAAAGGTTCTAATGACAATTTCAGAAACAGTAGGACCCCCTTAACTTGTTTGAACTTGGCCTTCCTTAAAATACCTTTTAAAAATAGTCGCCTAGGGTGAGCGTAAAATGGGCATAGTAGGACCAAATGGAGCGTATCCTGTGGAGACCGTTGGTCGCAGCCACAGGAGCCCTTACTCTCCAAATGCTGTGTATACCCTGCTGGAACCGCCAAAGTATGGTGTAACAAATCTAGCCTGAAACGGGTCATGAGAAATCTGTCTTGAGGATTGTAAATAAGACACAAATAAGGTTCCATGCCCAGGCACGACTTTGTTAACTGATGAGTTCTTACTGATGGCTTAGTCCGCTCTCTTGCTTCCCTATTTGACTTGGCTCTGTTTAAACATTCTGAATAAATACGGCCCTTATCCTTAGATAGCAATTTGGTCGGGTGGGTAAAATATTCATCACAACCCATGGCTAACAGGTTTTCCTTGATGTGTCTAATCCAAGGAATATTGTAACCCCGTGCTCGTGCAATGCAGTCTGATATTGTTTGTTGACTTAACGCCGCCTCTGGGTTTGTCTATACCATAATCCAGCAGGCGAGGGGCTTCCATTGCAGCCTATCGCACAGACGGTTTATACCCAGTTCCTCATGAACCATGTTGGAGGAAATGCTTTGTGGGACTTTCAGTACCCGCCTCAAATATTCGTTTCCTTCTATTTGTAACTTAAGCGGGTCTATAAAGCCCCAGACCTCACTCCCATATAAAACTTTGCACAGCTTACAGAACTGTAGAGGTTCAGGATTTGTTCCGGAGACCATCGCCCTAGCCTCTTTGCAAAATTCATAGTTGCCCCTGTTGAGTTAATTAGTTTATTGCATTTCTCCTCCACAAGGGCTTTAAAACTAAGGCGACTGTCGAACATGATCCCCAGATATGAAAATGACTTGACCTTTTCCAGTCCCTGAGTGCCTATTGTATACTTAGTTTTGCTGGCTGGTCCTTACCCTACCTCCATAACATATGATTTGGTGACGTTCGGTGACAAATCTAAGCTATCCATAAAATGGACAAAGTCATCTATGAGGCGCTGCAGTCCACGCGCAGTGCGGGCCAAGAGTACCGCGTCATCTGCATACAGTAACACCGGTATCCCTCTCCTACCTATCTGCGGGCAGTCCACCCCTAGAGCTACCAGCGCCTGGGTCAAACCATTTATATATAAAGTAAAGAGGAAGGGGGCCAAAATACATCCCTGCCTCACTCCCCTTGAGCATGGGACGTGGTCTGTGACTTTTCCCTCCTTATCATATCTGACCTGGGCAGAAGTATTCTGAGGCAGTGTCCGTAATATATTTACCAGACCACGGTCAACTCCCAAGGCCCCCAATAGTCCCCACCATTTCTTCCGATTTACTCGATCAAATGCCGCAGTGAGGTGCATGAAAGCAATGTACTCCGTCCCCTCACTGGCTACGGTGTACTTGGCTGCCAGGAGATATAAATTAAGGCATTGATCTGTTGTGGCGCGGCCGTACCTAAACCCATACTGGGTATCCGTAATGATCTTATCTTCCTCCGCCCAATCAGTCAATCGGTTAAGAATGGCCCTACCTAGCACTTTCACAGTAACATCAATTAATGAAATAGGCCTATAGCATTGAGGGCTATTTCTGTCCCCTTTTTTAAATATAGGGACTATTGTGGCCGTAGACCAGGATATTGGCATCTTTGTTTGCACTGCGGTATTTATTACTCTGGTGAGTATGGGCACCCAGAGTTCTTTCTGGCTTAAGAGGAGATCTGGTGGAATCCCATCAGGTCCTGGCACCTTATTACGGGTTAGCCTCTCAATCCCCGCCTATATTTCTCCCAAGGAAAAGGTAATCTGGGGTGGGTTCACACTTTCCAGTTCTCAATGCTACCATGGTTATACAGGCCCTTGTAATGCTCAACGATTTAGAAAAGGGGGTGGTGATGAATAGAGTGTCTGAGTTAAACAGACCACTCTTACCCAGTCCAAAGATCAGGGCTTGATCCATCACCGTTATTTATCTCACTGCCCCATCCCAGCTCAGAACCTGGCTATATGCAAATCAGTCAATGTAATGCTCAAGCCAGGTTTCTGGGAGGATGTGGCAGGCCAGCTTGGGTTTATTTGAATCCTGAAAGCATGGTTCATTAACAACTCTCCAAAAAGCAGTCGAGTCCTTTGTCTCTGCCGCTTCTCTAAAGTTTTCCCATTCTTGGTTCTACAATACGGTTCTGCAGCATCTTAGTGTTTTATTGGACCTAGCCCTGCAGCTTGATACCTTCCCTCTGTCCCTAGGTACGCATTTCAGAGCCGAGTTCAGATCCCTCAAGGCGAGGGTGCAGTCATGATCGAACCACCTTGGTGCACTGTGTTCCTTGTTGATCTACCTGCTACTAAGTAAGCCATCTATTTGTTTAGCCGCTCCCTCAAATGCCTTGATCAGGTCTGCGCCCTCAACCTCCAAGTCCAAACACTTCCAAGCATTGGACTCGGCCTGTGTCAGTAAGATTCTGTAAAATGCCCCACTGTCCGTGCTGACCCACCTTAGTCTCCTACCTTGGTCAGTGGCTTTAATCAAACCTCCGGACCTCCTACGTTGTGGTAGAAGTACAGCATTTGGATCTATGATGCACAGGAGAAGTAGGTTATGGTCGCTGAAAATGCTAACCTCTATCTCAAACTTTGTAACCTGACACTTTAACATGGGTGTAACGAAAATAAAATCAATTATAGTGCCCTTCGCCCTACCTTTGAAAGTAGGGGTGACCGTGCTATTGCCCTCCCCACCATTAAAATCCATGGTATATGTTAGGGCATGCCTGCCCAGGATCTTCTTCAGCGCTCCTCCTTCCCTTGGGTGATTCAGGTGCCACCCCTCTACAATCGGCAAGCCGACCAGTTCCCCTCATTCATTCTTAGGAAGGGGCGTGGGTGACAATTGAACGCCCCTGCTAATACTAGCTGGGAGCACAGTGCCCCTTCCTCCTCCATGCCTGCCAGCCGAGCCCCTAATTCATTTAGGCTTTGGAGAGTTTGTCCTGGAGTAATGGCATTATAGAAATTTACAACAGTTAAATTAAAACACTTATTACCATATGTGAGTCCCAGTGTGCAGTCCCCCCTTGCCCCCCCCGGCGCTGACTTGCGTGCTGGGACGAAAAACATTTTGTAGCCTTCTATTGCCTGGGTTTTACTATGTACCTCCCATGTTTCTTGTAGGAGGATTATTTGATGTTTCTTAATATACATTAGCCAGTTGTGATTTTTGATTTTTGAGGCTAAGCCCACTACATTCCAGGATATGATCTTAATCTCTCCCACTATTTGACTGCCTGCAGTGACTGTTGTAGGGTTAGTGGGCATTACAGGAACTTCACCCAAATCAAGTCAAGTCAAAACATTTATATAGCGCACTACATACCCAGAGGGTTTCAAGGCGCTTAGGAAGGGGAGGTGGATTATTTGTCAAATATCCACGTTTTAAGCTGCTTTCTGAACGCTAGGTGATTCTGGGTGAGGCGAAGGTAAGCGGGGAGAGAGTTCCATGTTTTGGCAGCCAGGTATGAGAAGGATCTGCCTCCCATGGTGGTCTTGTTGATGCGAGGTACAGTGGCGAAGGCTTGGCTGGAAGAGCGAAGTTGGCGGGAGGGGGTGTAGAAGGACAGTCGGGAGTTGAGGCAATCTGGTCCGATGTCGTAGAGTGATTTGTGTGCGTGGGTAAGCAGTCGGAAAGTGATCCTCTTATTGACGGGTAGCCAGTGGAGGTCTTTAAGGTGACCAGAGATGTGTTCGTTGCGTGGGATGTCTAATATGAGCCTGGCTGAGGCGTTTTGGATTCGTTGTAGTTTCTTCTGGAGTTTAGCGGTGGTACCTGCGTAGAGGGTGTTTCCGTAGTCCAGTCGGCTCGTGACTAGAGCGTGGGTGACTGTTTTCCTTGTTTCGGAGGGGATCCAGCGAAATGTTTTTCTGAGCATGCGAAGAATGTTAAAGCAGGAAGAGGATACGGCGCTGACTTGTCTGTTCATTGAGAGTGAAGAATCCAGGATGACGCCAAGGTTCCGTGCGTGGTCTGTCGGGATGGGTGCATTTCCGAGGGCTTCCGGCCACCAGGAGTCGTCCCATGCAGAGGGGGATTTACCTAAGATGAGGACTTCTGTTTTGTCTGAGTTCAGTTTCAGACGGCTTTGTTTCATCCATTCGGCGACTTCTTTCATTCCTTCGTGTAGGTTAGTTTTAGCGGTGCTGGGGTCCTTGGTGAGAGATAGGATCAGTTGAGTGTCATCCGCGTAAGAGATGATGTTGAGGTTGTGTTGGCGGGCGATGGCCGCGAGGGGGCTCATGTATACGTTGAAGAGGGTGGGACTGAGTGAGGATCCTTGTGGTACGCCGCAGATGATTTCAGAGGCCTCGGACTTGAATGGTGGTAGGCGGACTCTCTGGGTTCTTCCGGTGAGGAACGAGGTGATCCACTCCAGTGCCTTTCCTTGGATTCCGATGTTTCTGAGGCGTTGTAAAAGGGTGCTGTGGCAGACTGTGTCGAAGGCTGCAGAGAGGTCGAGGAGGATGAGGGCGACTGTGTCTCCATTGTCCAGTAGAGTTCGAATGTCGTCTGTTGCTGCGATGAGGGCGGTCTCAGTGCTGTGTTTGGCTCGGAAGCCAGATTGTGAGGGGTCGAGTGATTTGTTGGCTTCGAGGAAGGCGGCGAGCTGGTTGTTGACAGCTTTCTCGATGACTTTGGCCGGGAATGGAAGAAGCGAGATGGGGCGGTAGTTTTTGAGTTCGGTGGGGTCTGCTGTTGGTTTTTTCAGAAGGGCGGTGAGTTCAGCGTGTTTCCAATCTTCTGGGAAGGTAGCGGAGTTGAAGGAGCAGTTGATGACGTCTCGGAGGTGCGGAGCTATGACGGAGTCTGCTTTGTTGAAGATGTGGTGGGGGCATGGGTCTGTGGGGGATCCAGAGTGGATGGAATTCATCAGGCGGATGGTGTCCTCAGTGGAGATTGGGTTCCAGGTGTTAAGGGTGTTAACGGGGGGAAGATGGTCAGTTGATGGTAGGGTGGGTTGGTTTCCGGGTTGGTTGTCAAAGCTGTTGTGGATGTCAGCAATCTTGTTGTGGAAAAAAGAGGCTAGGGAATCGCAGAGGGTTTGAGAGGGGGTGATGTCGTTGGAGTTGGCCGAGGGGTTGGAAAATTCCTTGACGATGTTGAAAAGTTCCTTGCTGTTGTGGGCGTTGTTGTCAAGTCGATCTTTGAATGCTGTTTTCTTGGCTTTTCGGATCAGTTGGTGGTGAGTGCGGATGGCGCTTTTGAAGGCGTCCTTGTTGCTGGTGGATGGGTCTTTTTTCCAGGCCTTTTCAAGGGAGCGGCACAGTTTCTTGGATTTCTTGAGGTCGTCGTTGAACCATGAGGCCTTCTTGATGCCAAGTTTGTGTTGACGTTTTTTCAGTGGTGGTAAGGTGTCGGCGGTGTTGGATAACCAAAGGGTGAGGTTGGAGGCGGCTTCGTTGGCGTTAGAAGAGAGGGCTGGGGAGGTTTGAAGGAGTGATGTGGAGATCTGCTCTGTGGTGATTTTGTTCCAGTTTCTTTGTAGAGTTGGTTGGAGGTGGATGATGGGTTTCGGCTTGTTGTAGGTGAAGTGAACGCAGCTGTGGTCAGTCCAGAGGAGATCTGTAGTGTGGCTGAAGGAGACATGGTTGCTGGAGGTGAAGATGGGGTCGAGAGTGTGACCTGCGATGTGGGTGGGGGAAGTGACCAGTTGTTTAAGTCCGAGGTTGGCGAGGTTGTCTAAGAGGGTGGCGGTGTTGCGGTCGTTGATCTTTTCAAGGTGGAAGTTGAGGTCTCCCAGAAGGATGTAGTCTTTGGAGGGGAGCGCGTGTGGGGTGATGAAGTCCGTGATGTCTTCACTGAATTTTGTGCGTGGTCCTGGTGGTCTGTAGAGGAGGGTGCCTCTGAGTGTGGTCTTGGGGTCGATGTGGATCTGGAAGTGAAGGTGTTCGGAGTTGGCGAGGTTGGCATCAGAGCTGGTTGAGATGCGGATTGTTTTCTTATGGACGATAGCGATTCCACCTCCTGTATGGTCGGTGCGGTCCTTGCGTGTGATCTTATAATCATCAGGGATAGCGATGGCGATGTCAGGGGCGGAGGAAGCGTTCATCCATGTTTCCGTTAGGAAGGCGACGTCAGGAGAGATGGTGTCTAGTAGGTTCCAAAGGTCAATGGCGTGCCTGTGGACCGAGCGGGTGTTGAGAAGGATGCATTCTAGGTGGTTGGGGTCGGGAATCTGTGGTGTGGTCGTAGCGGAGATGTTGTCGGTGCCGCTAAATTTGCAGGAGAAGCAGGAGAACGGTCCATGGGTGCGTCCAGGAGCGGCTTGGACGCAGTTGGGGGCGCGACCGGGGTTAAGGGCTAGGAGGGTGGCGGCATCGTAGGTAACGCGGGGGGGCTGGGCAGCGCGAGGGGCAGGGGGTCTGGCGCTGGGCGCGGTCCAGGCGCGGACGGGCGTAGACGGGCTTACCTTTGGCGCACCTTCGGCGCGGATTGGGCGCGGTCGCTGCGCGTGGACGCTGCGCGCGGGAGCAACTGTCATAAATGGATAGTGGAGGGGGAGGGGCGAGGCAGGCTCAGCTGGGAGGCGGGAGCGTGATTGGAGGGACGGGCTTGGACGTCACACTAAGCAAATGGCTGCAACAATAACAACTTTAAGCAGGGGGAGGTTGGGGCTAGCAGTGGAGCGCTATTACTGCAAAATGGAATTAAAAAATAATAATGCTGAGTGGAGGACGCTATGATGGGCAGCACAAAGCAGCGCTATGAGCAGAGCACGTGAAGGGTAGAAAGCGGCGCTACGATTTTAGTACAGTGCAAATCAATTACAAAGCAGCGCTAAGGTCAGAGCACAATTAAATCCCAATGCGGCGCAGTGATAAAGTTTAGGATGAAAGCAGGCACAGAGCACAGAGCAAAGCAGCGTAGGGATAGCGCTACGATACCCAGGAGGACCGAGGGGAGCAACCGGATCTGCACGAGTCAGGACGGTCACAGCTCTCAGGGGGGGTGGGTTCGACCTGTTCTATCAGTGGGAGGCAGGCTCAGCTGGGAGGCGGGAGCGTGATTGGAGGGACGGGCTTGGACGTCACACTAAGCAAATGGCTGCAACAATAACAACTTTAAGCAGGGGGAGGTTGGGGCGAGCAGTGGAGCGCTATTACTGCAAAATGGAATTAAAAAATAATAATGCTGAGTGGAGGACGCTATGATGGGCAGCACAAAGCAGCGCTATGAGCAGAGCACGTGAAGGGTAGAAAGCGGCGCTACGATTTTAGTACAGTGCAAATCAATTACAAAGCAGCGCTAAGGTCAGAGCACAATTAAATCCCAATGCGGCGCAGTGATAAAGTTTAGGATGAAAGCAGGCACAGAGCAAAGCAGCGTAGGGATAGCGCTACGATACCCACTTCCACCGGGCTCTATAACTCTCACATTGGCATTGGAATCATCTGACTGTGTGCGCCCTGGACCTTCATTGTCTCCTATTATGGGTGACTCCTCCCCCCGCGCGCTATTCTCGTCTTTCAACCCCCCCACCAGTCAATCTATTTCATTTAGGGCTGAAGCACAGTGGAGAGGTGCAAATCGGTTAATGAGTGAAACTAGCTGGTCCCCCCCATCTGATGCAATCCTAATCCTCCTATGGTCACCTTGCATATTCCTATGGGCCATATCCCTATAGAAAGAAGCCAAGGGGAGCAGTCTGATACTGGACCCTCCATCCCCTTGGTATTGACCCCTGGATTGACTATGGAGGAGCTCATTGACTAACTCTGGATATCTGAAATTCAAAATCACACAATCACCCGCAAAGCTCTTTCTGCTACTTCCGATCCAAGCCACCCTCCTTGCCATCAGAATATGTCTGTGTTGTGTGATATTGAAAGCCGTGTTTTTGACTAGCCAATGTGCTGTTTTGTTAATTAGAGTGCGCAGGGATTCCTCCCTCTCATCCCCGTTAGTAGGAACCCCTACAAGAACCACTGTGTAGGGGCTTGAGGCTGGGGGGAGATCCAATGTCGGTAAACCTCTAGTGCTCTGCACAGCGTCCGCTATTGTTAACTCCTCTTCACTGACTATTGCCCTTCTTCCCTCCGAGCCCCTCTGGGCTGTGTCAGGACAAACCGTATTAGGTGGCCCCATTCTGTTTATGCTTAGGGTAGTCCCGTTCGTTTTACTCGCCAAGGCACCCTTGTTGGTGCCCTCACTGTCTTTGCCCAATCGCCCGCCTTCGCTGTGCCCCCCTCCTTGACCCTCATAACTAGTTGTGGGCTTTGAGTCTGATGAGGCTTCTGGTCCCTCCTCCTCCGGTCCCCTAATTTTACCTGGCACACTATTCCCCTGATCGCATAGCCGAGATGGTTTTTCCTCAATAACCTTAATTCTCTCGAGCACCGGTCCCAAATGGGTGGAAAAAAGGAGCTCTACGTTTGACCTTTAATAGATCTTCCATTCCTTGTCCGCTCCCCATCTTCCCACAGTTTGAACATTGCGTGCTACAAATGGGTCTCACGGCAGTGTTCACTCTGCTGATCTTTACGGCACCCTTCTGGTTTGATTTTGGCTTTGAAACATTCGGCCCCCTCCGCCCGATCGTGTGCCCCGGGTCTTTGTGTCAGCTAGAGGTGATACCAACTGCCTAGTAGATGTGTCTTTTATTGCACCTTTTGATTTTGTGATCACTTCTACGCCCCCCTTACTATGGTTCCTATACCTGAGTTGGCCCTAGAGGCTACCAACTCTGATGGCCCTTGTTCTGGCCTGTCAGTCACTGGAGTGGACGCGCTGGAATTCTTCTCCACCTCTTCAAAACTAATGTGAGACCGGTCAGGGTCAGAATCCGTTATAAGTGGGTGTTAGAACCTGGGATGTCAGGTCACCTAGGGTAGCCTGGCCTAGGGGTAAGACATGCAATTCTAGAGGCACAAGTGTGAAGGTTGCAGACCACCCAGCAGTAAATCCACGCAATACACTTAAAAAGGACACTACACCAATTTGTTATGAAAATATGTACTGGCCCTCTTCATTTAGTTGCGATAACACTGCCCCAATGCCATGTTCTGATGCATCTGTTTGGACAATGAACTCCTTGGAGAAGTCTGGGGCCTTCAGGACCGGTGCCGCACACATCGCCTGCTTCAATTTCTCAAAAGCTTGCTGACAAGCTTCCGTCCAAACTACCCGTCGAGGTTGTTTCTTTGAGGTGAGCTCTGTGAGGGGCGCTACAATAGTGCCATACCCCTTCACAAAGCGACGGTAGTAGCCTGTGAGGCCCAGGAAAGCTCGGACCTCAGTCTGTGTCTTGGGGGGTTCCCAGGCCATGATTGCCTCAAACTTCGCCTGCAGGGGCTGCACAGTCCCCCTACCCACCAAGTGTCCAAGGTACACAACCGACCCCTGCCCAATCTGGCATTTGCTGGCCTTGATTGTCAATCCAGCCTGTTTCAGGGCCTGGAGAACTGCTTGCAAATGCTGCAAATGGTCCTCCCAACTGCTACTGAAGACAGCAATGTCATCCAGGTAAGCAGCAGAGAAACTCTCCATTCCAGAGAGGACCTGGTTCACCAGCCGCTGAAATGTGGCAGGGGCATTCTTGAGCCCGAAGGGCATCACACAGAACTGGAAGTGTCCCTCAGGCGTGGAGAAGGCTGACCTTTCCCTTGCTCCATCTGTCAAGGAGATCTGCCAGTACCCCAAAGTGAGGTCAAAGGTACTCAGATATTGGGCAGCTCCTAGCCGGTCAATTAATTCATCCGCCCTAGGGATCGGATGAGCATCAGTTTTTGTCACTGAGTTCAGTCCTCGGTAATCCACACAGAACCTCAGTTCGGGTGTGGTGCCTGGTGGTGCGGCTTTTGGCACGAGCACCACCGGACTGGACCAAGGGCTGTTGGAAGGTTCAATAACTCCCAGCTCTAGCATCTTGGCAACCTCTCCATGGATGCTAGCCTTCACCTTGTCGGACAGCCGGTAGGTCTTCGACTTCACTGGTGGGCTGTCCCCTGTGTCCACATCATGGGTACACAGGTGAGTCCTTCCCGGGACAAGGGAGAACAACGTAGAGAACTGCTCCAGGATCTGGCGGCAGTCCTCCCGTTGCTCAGGAGTTAGAGTGGGAGAGAGAATCACTCCCTCCACTGACCCATCCTTCTCTTGAGACGAGAATAGATCTGGGAGAGGTTCGCTTTCCGCTTCCTCTTCCCCGTCAGTCACCATCATCAACATGACTTCGGGCCTCTCATGGTGGGGTTTGAGACGGTTGGCATGCAGCACCCGTAGGGGCTGTCGAGGGGTCTTAAGGTCCACCAGGTATGTGGCCTTACCCTTCTTCTCCAACACTTCAAAGGGGCCTGTCCAGCGATCCTGGAGGGCACTAAGCTCTCCAGGCTCCATCACCCACACTTTCTGGCCAGGCTCCAATTCCACCTGGTGAGCATTGTGGTCATATCACTCTTTCATGACTGCCTGGCTGGCCTCCAAGTTGTCGGAAGCCTGCTTCCACAACTTTGCCATTTGGCTCCTGAAGGCCAGCATGTAGCTCACCACATCCTGGGGGGGTTTCCTGGGAGATTTCTCCCAACCATCCTTCACCAGGCTGAGAGGACCGCGTACAGGGTGCCCATACAGAAGCTCAAAGGGGCTGAAGCCCACTCCCTTCTGTGGCACTTCCCTGTAAGAAAAGAGCAAACAGGGTAGGAGGACGTCCCATTTCCTCCGCAGGCTTTCGGGCAGACTTCTGATCATGCCCTTCAAGGTCTTATTAAACCTCTCAACCAGTCCATTTGACTGGGGGTGATAAGGAGTGGTGAACCGGTAGGTCACTCCACACTCCTTCCACATTGCCCGCATGTAAGCTGACATGAAGTTGGTCCCCCTGTCGGACACAACTTCCTTGGGGAATCCCACTCGGGTAAAGATCCCCATTAGGGCTCTAGCCACTACAGGTGCAGTGACTGTCCTCAGAGGAATTGCCTCTGGGTACCGTGTGGCATGATCCACCAGAACCAGGATAAACCTGTGACCAGCTGTTGTTGGTGGATCTAAAGGCCCTACAATGTCGATGCCCACCCTCTCAAAGGGTGTGCTAACGACTGGAAGTGGTTCCAGGGGAGCCTTTAGCTTCACCCCTGTTTTCCCACTGGCCTGGCAGGTTACACATGTCCGACAGTAAGTGTTGGACGCCACTTTCATCTGAGGCCAGTAAAAGTGGAGGACAAGCCGTGCAAAGGTCTTGTCCTGGCCTAAGTGTCCTGCCAGGGGTATAGCATGAGCCAATTCCAAAAGAAAGGCTCGGTATTGTTGCAGGACTACCAAGGCCCTTGACGAACCAGGCAAGGGTACCTTGGGTTCACTGTAGAGGAGTCCATCCTCCCAGTAAATATGGTAGTGTCCCGTAACATCACCTGCTGCTTGGGCTTCAGCCTGTCGCCTCAGTCCCTCAAGGGTGGGGCACTCCCTCTGCCCCTTAAAGAATTCCTCTCTGGTAGGACCTCCCTCCACATGCCACTCAGCAGGGATGGGTAAATCCTCCAGAGAGTCTACTTCCCCCTCCACGGACTCCTGGTCCACCACCGCAGGTGGCCGATCTGTCACATGGGGTGTGGAAGCCGGAGCAGGCTTTCCCTGTCCCCGGGTCTGTCCCTTTTTAGCAGCGGGTTGGGCCATTGTTCCAGGCTCCAACCCAGGCGAACTCCCTCTCCGGGCAGTCGCAGACCGTGTGCTTGCACAGGCCCAGTCAGGTGTACCCAGCATTGCAGAATGCGTCCGGTATTCTACCTCTCTCCAAGTGTTGTGTTCCATGTCATTCCCCAACAGACAATCGACTGGCACGGCAGGGCTTACGGCAACTCGAAGTGAACCTGCAAACCCCTCCCACTCAAAGGGAACCTCAGCCACTGGATAGTGGCCCATTCTGCCATCAGCCATCGCGGCGGGGTGGAGTACATTAGGAACCACCTGCTCTGGAGACACCAGTTGACTTCTCACCATAGTCATACTGGCTCCTGTATCTCTCAGAGCCTCCCCTCTCTGGCCATTGATGGTGACCCATTGCCCATACTTTGTAGTATTTGGGGGCACCTGGATCTTTGGAACCATCTCCCGCTCTCCCAGGGACACTAAGGTGGCACCCGCCCACTCACCCCCCTTATCTAAGGGCAACTCCTCCCCGAGCGCTACACTAGCTACTCCCGGTGACTTTCCTCCGGTGGGAGGGGGTGGTCTCTTTGGGCATCTGACATCTCCCTTATAATGTCCAACACCACCACATTCAAAACAGTGGAGAACCCTTGGCTGCTGGCTTTGGCCAGGATTAGGGTTTCTGGGCGGGTTTGCCTTGGGGGTGAAACCTGCTCCCTTTCCTTGGAAATTATTTTGGGGACCTTTGGAGAACTCCTTCTTTTTATCTCCCCCCTCCTTCTTCTGGGGGGCGCCCTGTCCGGCTTTTTGAGAATCCCCTCCAGTCCCCTTTGAGGACACCCGGGTACTTGCCCAGGTATCCGCCTCCTCTGCAAGCTTCCGGGGATTGGTCAGCTTGCTGTCCACCAGGTGTTGGCGCAGCTCGGGAAAACATTTCTCGAGGAGGTGTTCTTTCAAAAAGAGATTGTACAGCCCCTCATAATCCTTCACCTCGCTGCCCTGGACCCAACCCTCCAAAGCTTTCTTGGCGTAATCCAAGAAGTCTACCCAATTCTGGGTACTCAGTTTGTGACTTCCCCTGAATTTCTGTCTGTATCTTTCAGGGGTAAGTCCAAACTTCTTCACCAGTGCCACCTTCATTGTAGGGTAGTGAGTTTGCTCCTCCTGCTCCAGAGCCAACAAGGTGTCTCTGCCAGCAGGTGGCATGTATTTATACAGCCCACCCCCCCAGTGAGTTTCTAGGATCCCGTGAGCCCTTAATGAAACTTCGTAGGCGGCCAACCATTTGGCAATGTCATCGCCTGTAGTGTAACTGGCGATGACATCCTTGGGTAGATAGGGTCTGGGTTCCCTGGTATTCACCTTAGTTTCGCTGCCACCATTATCTGAATTGGAAGACCTTAGGGTTAAAGCTTGTGGGTCCATCTCTTTAATGGTTCGCTCATGGGCTAACCTCTTGTCCTCCCTTTCCATATCCATTCTAGCTAGTTCCAACCTCATTCTCCTCTCCTCCCTCCTATCCTCTAGCTCGGCGTCAGTTAAACCCCTCTCTGAGACGCTGCTGCCCACCCTTGAAGATGTCCTGGGACCTGTCAGTAGATTCCCCCCTCCAGCTTGGTACAACATTGCAGTCTCAAGGACAGTGTCCCTGTCACTCCCTTCTGGGTCCGGTTCCTCCCCGGAATGAGCCTCCACCCATGCCCTTATGCTTGTCAGCAACTCGCCTTTCCTGGCACCTTTTTTAAAGAATACCCCCTGTTGCTGACACCATTCCTTGAGTTGGGTCACGGTGTAGGATTCTAGCTCCTCTAAATTTAATTCCATTTTTCACTATGGAATAAAATTAACACACAGGAGAAAACCAAGAAGTGACCTGAGGTTAACCTCCACCCACCACCAGAAACAAATTTGGAAAAATAAAAAGGCAAATTAGGAGGGCCGCAAGGAGAAAACTCCTGGTGTAGGTCAGTGTATTGCGTTGAATTACTATTGAGTAGCTGCAACCACAGTCAGGATCCCACCGCTAGACACCAATCTGTTAGAACCTGGGATGTCAGGTCACCTAGGGTAGCCTGGCCTAGGGGTAAGACATGCAATTCTAGAGGCACAAGTGTGAAGGTTGCAGACCACCCAGCAGTAAATCCACGCAATACACTTAAAAAGGACACTACACCAATTTGTTATGAAAATATGTACTGGTTTATAAAAATAATATCTTTGCTCTTTACTTTCAGAATTCACCACTAAATACACTGCAGAATGTCAGGTCATAAATCACCCTACTGTTGGAGTTGTTAAATCAAATCAATACACAGCATTAACAGTGTTTTACATTAAACTCATTACTCTGAAGAGGTGGTCTTCTCTGACCCACCTAAACCTTAACTCTCTCCCCACCTTGGTTCATAGAAGGATTAATTAGCCTCCCTCTGCTCTAACTCCTTGCAGTTGAATTATCAACAATTATTATCAATTATGCTAACATTAGAGACATTTAAATCAGAATATTAGCTCATATTTGAATGAACACTCCACCTTCAATGTTATAAATTTCACTGTAACTTTTTAGGACCAGAGGGCGCTCCCTAGCACCAGCCTGGTCCTAGTCCAATCAATCGGCAGTCTCTGCTCTTATGAGAGACACTTCTCAGCCTCTAACTTCCCCTGTTTAATCCTCCTTACTTGTAATTTGGCCTCACCAGAGGCAGGGCAAAGGAGCTGAATGCTGAGGAGGCTCGCCGATCTCCAGGGCCCCTCAGCTTCCCCCTTCCTTCTCGAGCCAGCTCCTCCGTGTGGCTTCTGAGCAGGGAAAGGGAGTTTTCCGCCGGTTCCTCTGAGCCTCTGCCAGGCTCCTCAGTTCCCCCCTCCCGCTCGCGCCAGCTCCTTCGTGAGGCGCTCGAGCGGGGGAAGACGTTACCACACACCTAAACCTCTGCTCGGCACCTCCCCGCCTGGTCCCGCCTCCGCCTTCCTGTCGAGAAGCGGCGCGACCGGGCATGCGCGAGCGAGCAGTGGCTTCAACTGGAGTCTGCTCGGTTCTGCTTCCTCCAGCCCCGCCCTCAAACACCGGCTCACTTGCTCCTATGCCGGGTTAGCGCTGACAGGACACAGGGCAGGAAACGATCCTTCCCCACAGCGTCCGCTGCTATCACCGGACACAGGCACACAGGCGGCCTGATCAAATAATCAGCGCGCTGCGAAGCACCTCGAGGAGAACACACTCCAGCGTCCGCTGCTATCACCGGACACAGGCACACAGGCGGCCTGATCAAATAATCAGAGCGCTGCGAAGCACCTCGAGGAGAACACACTCCCAGCCCCGCTTCAGTCACTAGGAGTTCACTTGGACAAGGGCAGCCCCAGGTACAGGGAAAAGGGGGGAATAACCTGTGATACGTGGCGATAGACTCCTCACCAGCTCACAATCACCACAGCCACTGTAATGGTATCCTGGGGATCACTTCCCTTAAGTTCCTTTACTGGGCAGAGGACTGCGCTCCGCAGCGCTGCAGTCTCCTTCTCCTGTAGACTTCCCTTGTATGATTTAGACAAGGGGCAAGCTAGGCGCCCAGGGTCTCCAGTAACCCTCAACAGCGGGGTCAGGACAAGTAACCCAAAGGGGGCAGTGTGGTGAATCAGTAAGGCCGCTTCCCAGTCCAGGAGGTCAACCCTATGTCTAGCCTCTTCCCACCCTTAGCTACAGCCTGTCCTCCAGCTGACTCTCTCAGGTAGACAAAATGGCTGCCCAGCATTCCGCCTTATATAGGCTGACCCTCAGTGGTCCAGAAGGGACCAGAAGGTTCTAGAATGCCCTATACTAGTCTATGGGCAAGTTCTGGGATTTGGCAGTTAGGGCAGTTGGTAGCCACCATTTTGTGTGGTTCCAACTATTCCTGTCAGAACAGGCCTCTGGGCCTGAGGTGAAAAACTATGAGGGGGAAAAGAACACCTATCCCCTTGACCAACACCTAGAAAAAGTCAGTGGACAAAAATTATTAAGGGAATGAGGGGCAAAAAGGGGACAAAATAAATAATAATTTAGAGGGACTACGCAAAAAGCCAGACAGGTCTAACAGTGGGTCATCAGTGTACATAAGTGAGGCACCCTCCTGTGTCATATGGGGAACATGAACCATAGCACTAGTGATGCTGCCTCTATCCTGCTTTGATTGACCTTGAAGGATACTTTTACTTGGTGTTTTAGACCTTGCTATGGGGTCCATTGATGATCGCTTATGTTCTAGCAGTGTATCTAGCGACAATCTTTTTTCTGTGAGCTGAATTTCGTGGACTAACAGTGATTCTGCTCTTTGAAGAAATGCATCAAGGGTCCCCTTAACCCCGCCCCTACCCCAGGAATCACCTTCCGCTTACTGAGTGGTGTTCGATACTCCCACCAGTTACAGCGCAGATGTGCTATAGAACTATGGTCATGTCCTACGTTACATACAATACGAAAGGCACTAAAAATTAAATGGAGTCCACAAAGCACAAGGCGCTGCCTCCCTAACTGCTAAAACTGATGTAATCAGCTATTACTTCCACTCATTCACTCGAGGACGTGTCCACAATGTGTATCCGGCCGTTTACTTACTGCCACTCTGGCTCTAGCGTCCGTCCCTATGGGAGGTGTCCTGTTTCAGACTCAATGGGGGTGGCGCTACCCGGCCTCCTCCGGCCTTTGACGGGCCCGCCCTCGTCCTGCGCCACAGGAGCCCCAACGCTAATTTATACTTGTTGGCCCGATGGAAATGTCGTGAGAGCACACTGCCTCCTGGGAACTGGAGTCCCGACAGTCCAGCGCTCCGCAATGTGGATGGGGCGAAGTCCGTCAAAGAAGGCAGCCACAAACAACAAGCAGGTCACTGGACAGCACAGAGCAGCAAAGGGCAGGCGGAAATGACCGGTAGGTCAGAGGGGTAATCAAATCACAGTATACTGTTCCAGAGGTTCAGTCCCAGAGACATTATCTGTAACTGAACGCAGACACCCTAGGAAGCATGTGTTTTTAAGACAATTGCGTTCACTCACTTGAAGGTGACATGCTTCATCAATGGGCTATACTCCTCACCAGGCCGGCGCTACAATGCCTGGCGGGCACCACAAGAGGACACTTTGTCGGAGATCTTTTATTAAGTACTCGGGATGAGCATAGTAGGACAGAGGATGTTGTGTCATAAGATGTGAGATTGGTGAAAGTATGAATATAAGATCAACTATCGGCCAGTTGCAGCAATATAGTTCATGTGATCTTCCTGGTCCATGTTGAGATTAAAAACAGTGGCAGAGAAAATGAGGAACTAATGGCCCCTATCACTTTGTGAAAGTGTCGATCACCTATGGACCTGCTGGTAAGCTGGGGTCTATACTTCAGGTCAACTTTGTTCATGCCTTGTGTAGTCATGGATCAATCTGTTGGCATTTCATCAGGACCAAATATGGGAAAATGGGTAAATGTGACCTAATCTTCTCCACAGCGTGAGGAGCTTTGTAACTCAAAGCCCTGCACGGTGCATAGGTGATAAGGTGCCTATTACCATCTTACTACCACAGGTGAGCACTGTCTAACAGAGTGCACTAGATACGGTAACCCTCCTAAAATTCAGGACATTTTGACTTATCCAATAGTGCCGCATCAGAGGGCAACTGGTTTGAAAAGCACATGCTTCCTAGGGTGCCTGCGTTCAGTTAGAGATAATGTCTGTGGGGCTGAACCTCCAGAACAGTATACTGTGAGTTGATTTATATGAAAAATGTGTATATTGGACTGTCATTTTCCTCGTCATCTCTTGTGATATGTAAAATAAAACACAGCACACCGGGAGGCCAACAAATCTATCATACATTTAATGGAAAAAAAAATATTTTTTCTTTTTTTAAAATGTTTTCAAAAACATTTATTGAGGAACAAAATCATGGCAGACACAATACACCGAGCAATTCCGCAGCTCACATCAGCAAGATACAATTCAAGTCAGTCATTTAGTAACAGGCAGATTACATTGAATACATTTAATGCAAAAATAGAAAAAGGCCAAGCAAACTAACAAGTGACAATTGACTTTGCAATGGACGAGAGCATCCACCCTAAAGCAATTTGAGTATATAATGCTAATGCTACACAATGTATTTTTACACACTTTTCTCCTAATACAAGTCAATGAAACATGAACACATGATAGAAACAGTTACTGAAACGACACTAATGAGTAAGAGGCATGATCTTCTCTCGAGAGGAATGTGAGGAGTCTGTGAGGTGCAGATAAAAGATACACAGACAAGCTGCATAACTCACTGTTTCTGGAAATAACACTTCTGTTTGTCAATATTCAATTTACTACAAGATGCAGGAAAGTGTGCAGATGGACATCACTAAGTAAAATGGTTCTGGGCCCTAATAGAATCAGGTAGAAGAGGTGTTGAAGGGTAGTAGAGAGGTAGAGGGGTAGTAGAGGGTAATAGAGGAGTAGAGGGGTAGAAGAAAGGAAAGAGGTGTAGAGGGTTAGAAGAGGGGTATAGGGGTAGTAGAGGGATAGAGCAGTTGTAGAGGGGTAGAAGAGGTGTAGAGGGGTAGAAGAGGGGTAGAGGTATAGAAGAGGGGTAGAAGAGAGGTAGAGGGGCAGAAGAGAGGTAGTGTAGAGGTAGAGGGGTAGAAGAGAGGTAGAGGCATAGAAGAGAGGTAGAGGGGTAGATGAGAGATAGAGTAGAGGTAGAGGGGTAGAAGAGAGGTAGTGTGGTAGAAGAGAGGTAGTGGGGTAGAAGAGGAGTAGAAGAGAAGTAGAGGGGTAAAAGAGAAGTAGAGGGATAAAAGAGGGTTAGGGGTAGAGGAGTGGTAGAGGGGTAGAAGAGGGATGGTAGAGAGGTAGAAGGGTAGTAGAGGGGTAGAAGGTTAGAAGAGGGGTAGAAGAGGGGTAGTAGAAGGGAAGAGGGGTGGTAGAGGGGATGAAAAGTAGGAGATGTTGAGGGATAGAAGAGAGGTAGAGGTATAGAAGAAATGTAGAGGGGTAGAAGAAAGGTAGAGGGATAGAAGAGAGATAGAGTGGTAGAAGAGAGGTAGAATAGAGGTAGAGGGGTAGAAGAGGTAGAGGGGTAGACGAGAGGTAGAGGGGTAGTAGGTTACAGGGGTAGTAGGTTTGAGGGATAGTAGAGGTGGGAGTTGTAAGGGGTAGAAGAGGGGTAGAGAGGTAGAGGGGTAGAAGAGAGGTATAGGCGTAGAAGAGGGGTAGAGGGGTGGGGTAGAAGAGAAGTAGAGGGGTACAAGAAGTAGAGGGGTAAAAGAGCGGTAGAAGAGAGGTAGTAGAGGGGTAGGCAAGCAGTGGTAGAGGGGGATGTAGAAGGGTTAAGGTATAGTAGAGGGGTGTAAGAGGGGTAGAGGGATAGAAGAGGGGTAGTAGAGGGTAGGGGGTAGAAGAGAGGTAGAGGGGCATCAGAAGGGTAGTAGAGGGTTGTAGAGCAGTAGTAGAGGGGTTGCGGGTAGTGGGGAGTAGTAGAGGGGTAGACGAGGGGTAATAGTGGGGTAGAGTGGTAGAGATTGGGTAGTGGGGTAGAAAAGGGGTAGAGTGGTAGAAGAGGGGTAGTAGAGCGGTAGAATGGTAGGAGAGCAGTGGTAGAGGGGTAGTAGAGGGGTTGAGGTATAGTAGAGGGGTATACGAGGGGTAGAGGGGTCGGAGAGGGGTAGAAGAAGGGTAGAGGGGTAGAAGAGGGGTAGAGGGTTAGAAGAGAGATTGAGTAGAGGTAGAGGGGTAGAAGAGAGGTAGAGGGGTAGAAGAGAGGTAGAGTAAAGGTTGAGGGGTAGAAGAGAGGTAGTGTAGAGGTAGAAGAGGGGTAGTAGAGCTATAGAGGAGGGGTAGAAGAGTAGAAAAGGGGTAGAGGGTTATTAGAGGGTTTGAGGGGTAGAACAGGGGTAGAGGGGTAGAAGAGGGGTAGAGCTGTAGAAGAGGGGTAGAGGGGTAAAAGGGGTAGAAGAGGGGTAGAAGGGTAGTAGAGGGGTAGAAAAAGGGTGGCGTTGTAGAGGGGTATAAGAGGGATAGAGATGTAGAGGGGTAGATGGGTAGAAGAGAGGTCGAGGTATAGAAGAGAGGTAGAGTAGAGCTAGAGCGGTAGAAGAGAGGTAGAGGGGTAGAAGGATAGAAGAGGGGTAGAGGTGTAGTAGAGGGGTAGAAGAGAGGTAGAGGGGTAGAAGAGAGGTAGAGTAGAGGTAGAGGGATAGAAGAGAGGTAGAGGGGTAGAAGAGAGGTAGAGTAAATGTAGAGGGGTAGAAGAGAGGTAGAGGGGTAGAAGAGAGGTAGAGTAGAGGTAGAGGGGTAGAAAAGGTAGAGGGGAGGTAGAGGGGTAATAGAGGGATAGTAGGTTAGAGGGGTAGTAGGGTAGAGGGGTAGTAGAGGGGTACAAGAGGTGTAGAGGGGTAGAAGAGGGATATTAGAGGGGTAGAGGGGTAGTAGAGGTGTAGAGGGGTAGAAGCGGGTTAGAGGGTAGAAGAGGGTTAGAGGGGTAGAAGAGAGGTAGAGGGGTAGAAGAGAGGTAGAGGGGTAGAAGAGAGGTAGAGTAGAGGTAGAAGGGTAGAGAGAGGTAGAGGAGTAGAGGAGAGGTAGAGGGCTAGAAGAGAGGTAGAGGGATAGAAGAGTAGAAGAGAGGTAGAGGGGTAGAGGAGAGGTAGAGGGCTAGAAGACAGGTAGAGGGATAGAAGAGAGGTAGAGGGGTAGAAGAGAGGTAGAGGGGTAGAAGAGAGGTAGAGGGGTAGAGGAGAGGTGGCGGGATAGAAGAGAGGTAGAGGGATGAAGAGAGGTAGAGCGGTAGAAGAGAAGTAGATGGGTAGAAGAGAGGTAGAGGGGTATAAGAGAGTTAGAGTAGAGGTAGAGGGGTAGAAGAGAGGTAGGGATATATAGGCAAATGAAAAGGAATCTATCCACTTCAGGAATGTGAAAGAAAGCTCTCGTATTTTGAAAGCTGATGACCCATGAGTTGAGAGGAAAGCCAGATAGCTCCTCTGCTCGTGAGAGCGCGCCCGAGCGCGTAACCGCAAGCTCTAGGCCACAGTGGTAGAATTTTCTGAAGCCCACTTACTAAAAGTCTCGCCAGTGCAGGGCATGCGCTGGCTCAGGTGAGACCTAAAAAGGTTGCTTTCTGACCCAAGCACTACCTTTTTGCCAAATTTGGGGTAATTCCGTTCTGTAGTTTTGGCTGTAGCCTTGCACAAATTTTCCTATGGGAAATTGATTTTTTTACTCTTATTTTTTTATTTTCTCAAAAACTACTGAACGGATTTACACCATTTAAAAAAAGGTCGCGTTCTGAACCAAGCTTTACCTTTTTGCCAAATTTCGGGTAATTCCGTTCAGCAGTTCAGGCTGTAGCCTGTCGCAAAATTTCCTATGGAAATGAACATGGAGAAAACACGTTTTGGGACCCCGCTTTTTTCTCGGCCCCTGCTTGACGAATCACCCCCAAACTTTCAGGATAGGAGCTGACCTGGATAGACATCTTTTTGGGAAAGTTTCAGGAAGATTCGTCAAACGACGCCAAAGTTATTTGCAAATCAAAAAATGTTTTGCCTGTGGAAACTAGGTTCTAACTATAACATACCTACATATATATATATTCACGCTCCGGTTCCAATGAAGAAACACTGCACACGCAGGAGCCCCTTTCAAAGCTTCTTTATTGCAAGAACGCGTTTCGGCGAAGATTCCTTCCTCAGCTTGCTTAAAGAAAACGCCCACCAACCAGTTAATGTATATTACCAGGTAGGTTGATGTGCATTGGTTGTGGCGGTTCGACATGGAAGCGTGGACATGCTGCATGACCTTTTGAAGAAGTGCCATGGGAAGCAAATGATAGAATTGGAGGAATATTTGTTTTTAAAAACTATGCATCCCACCTTACCAACCTTCTATCACCTCCCCAAGGTCCATAAGAACATTAACAACCCACCTGGAAGACCGATCATTTCATCTATAGGGGGCTTAACTGAGAACTTGTCCAAATTTCTAGACCACTACTTGTTCGAATTTGTGCTCTCTCTGAAGTCATATATAAGGGACACATCCGACTTCATTGAAAAAATTGAGAACCTACAATGGCATCCCACCTATGTACTCTTGACATTAGACATCACGAGTCTTTATACGTGTATCGAACACGAGAAGGGCCTATATGCTGTGAAATATTTCTTGGATAAGAAACCATTGAAATTTGCTATGCACAACAAAATGCTGCTGGAGTTGATCCAATTTTGTTTATATTATAACATCTTTTTATTTCAGGATCAAATATATAAACAACTGTCTGGTACAGCGATGGGGTCCTGCTTCGCCCCCAGTTATGCGAACTTGTTCGTAGGCTGGTGGGAGGAGCAGGTAGCCTGGGCCCCGGAACATGAAACATTTAACAACAAGGTGGTTGCCTGGTATAGGTATATCGACGACCTATTCCTAATCTGGGATGGGTCGGTTGAAGAGGCAAAACAGTACATTCAATTATTGAACAACAATGATTGTAATCTGAGATTTACGGGGGATATCAGTCAAGAGCAGGTCAACTACTTAGACCTCCAAGTTACCGTGAGAGACGATAAGATATGTACCTCACTGTACCGCAAGCCAACTGCGGGAAACAGCGTGTTGCACGCTACTAGTAGTCACCCCAAAAAACTCATTAACAGCATTCCTTACGGAGAACTACTCAGGTTAAGACGTAACTGTACCTTGGAGAAAGATTTTGAACAGGCAGCTAGGGAAAGTATGGACAGATTCTCTGAGAGAGGATATAAACGTAACCTCTTGAACAATGCCCTCAATAGAGTAAGAAAACTTCCGAGACACTCTCTCTTTGAGAAATAATCACGCCAAAATATTGATGGTCAATTCTGCATGATTACTCCCTACTCGGCCAACTCATGGAAACTGAGATCTATAATGCAAAAACATTGGCATATTCTAAAGACTGACCACATTATTGGTCCAGATATGCCAACTGTTCCACTAATTACCTTTAGCAAGGCCAGAAGCTTGCGTGACTACATGGTTCAGAGCCACCTAAACCCCACACGCAAGAATCAGGGCACATTGAATGATGCAAAGGGCTTCTTCCCTTGCGGGAGATGTAAGGCCTGCGCATCTAGTAAACGAACATTATCATTCGAGGTGAGAGGCTGTAAGGGTGGAAAGAGGATAAATAAATTTATGTCATGCCACACAGACTATGCGATTTACTGTTTGATGTGTCCTTGCCAAATGAGATATATTGGCAGCACAATCAATCCGGTAAAACTAAGAGTGCTTGAGCACATGCGAGCGATCGCAAATAGGGATTTCTCTTATCCGGTCGCTCGGCATTTTGCCATAAAGCACAATAGCAACAGGGACCTGTTGAGGTTTTTCTGTGTGGACTGTATACCCGAAAATCCACGAGGAGGCAACAAGTTACAGATGCTCAGGAGATTAGAATCCCGATATATTATAGACTTGGAGACTAAGGCCCCTGGAGGGCTGAATATGGGGGAAGAATTATCATCTCACCTGGGCTGAACGTTATTTGTGGGTTTCCGTGTAATTGTACTTGCATGACCTTTGTATTTTTGGTTTCTGCTATTTTGAACTTTATTTAACTGAATCTGGAGAAATAATGTACTGGATGAGGGGATTTGAAATTGTCTGGATGGGTGTTTGGAGCTAGCCTTAATGATGTGATTATGTGAAGGTCCATGGATATGATGTATTCTTTGGTAACTAGCAGCCTCATTGGCTGCAATCGCCGATCCACGGCAAGATCACGACGAGTAGACCGTTTGGTCTTCAAGTTGATATGCACAATCTTCTGTGCTTTAAATTAAAGGAATTTCCCCCATAAAATTGTGGAGTACCAGATGCACCATATCCATGCTCACAAAACAATTGCGAACATTTTCCATCAAGGTAAATGCAGGCTGATGTAATATCAACATCCACACTGGCATATAGGACATTACACATTACAAGATGGCGCTGACAAAAATACTCACGTCAGTCCTATGTTTATGTTTATGTCCGTTACCAATGAAAAAATGTGATATCATGTTGCCGCTTCGCGCGTTTTCATGTAAACACTGACGAAGGGAGATTCTCCCGAAACGCGTCTGTTTGGACTAATAAATCCTTGCTGCTGAGTAACAGGAACCCCGAGAGTGCTGTATCTTTTTCCAAACCCGGCTGGGATTATTCTTGGGAAAGCTGAGCAATCATATACATATATTACCTACTGGCAGTAGCCAGTAGGTATATATAGTTAGGACCTAGTTTCCATAGGAAATCGCCAACATTCTATTGGGAATAACTTTGGCGCTGGTTGATGAATCTTCGCAAATTTCTCAAAAAAGATGGCTCGCTCCGCTCCGCTCCTTCCCTGAAAGTTTGGGGGGATTCGTCAAGTGGGGGCTGAGAAAAAAGGGGGGTCCCAAAACGTGTTTTCCCCATGTTAATTTCCATAGGACCTTTAGACTCGGCTACAGCTTGAACCGCTGAAGGGAATTACACCAAACGTGTCAAAATGGTAGTGTCTGGTACGCAGATCACGCTTTTGGTAAAATAGTGTAAATCCCTCCAGTGGTTCCTGAGAAAAGTAAAAGAGAAGCAAATTATATATCTATAAGCGCGCACGCGTGCGCGCACCCCCGCGTGCGCGCTCCCCCGCGAATTTTTGGATTTTTTGGGGGGGGGGCTTGGGGGGCTTCTGTCTTATATTTTATTGTGTTTTATTTTAATTTCGAGGGTGCCCACCCCTCGTTTTACTCCCGAGATCACCGCCGCGGCCCGAGCCGCCTCAAGATGGCCGCCGCCGCCTGGTTGTGGGCGGGGCCGGGAGGACGTGGTTTCCGCTTCCCCCTGCCTGGGGGAAGCCTTTCATGTGCCTGCCGGTCTCCCGTGCCAAGGGGGAGACCGGATAATGGCAAGAAGATGTAATGTCTATTTTGTCCCACGGACAAATAGCCATTAAATCGTGTACATGATACAGGCTGTGGACACTCTGGGTCTCACAGCCAATCAGAATGGTTGGCAGGGAGCTGCATACGCTTTTGAGGCCTCGGATTGGCTAGCAGGCCATGACTGGGTTCTAGCCAGTGATTGGCTGGGGAACTGAAACTTCAGTCGCAACAAGCGGCAATCTCAGCAATCGGGTGTCTTGGTTCCTCAAGATCAATGGGGTGGACGTGTAGAACCATGCGGAAGCTGTCCCCATTTTAACAAAAGAGGATAGCACAAATATCTCGCTGATGGTGGTGCGACCTGAAACGGGGTGAGGAGGCAGAGAGGCATTAATGTTACCAGGCTAATGACAAGTGAGCTTGCGGCATAAGGGGCGTAGGAATATAGTTAAGTTTATTCTCGGTGCTTGCGAAGGGAAGAGGCAATGCAAACATCCTGCGAGCTCAGCGAATTTCAGTAAAAATAACTGCATTATCGAGTGCCCAGTTCAGATTCCACAATAGAAAACAGAGCGCGCTAACTTGGGGTTTGGAGCTGACTGTTTTTTTAAGTGGAGCTCAGCTACACGGTAACGCATGTTATACTAAATGTAGCGTTAAAGAATTGTACTGGGGCATAAACATTAAAAATTCACGAGTTCCGTATCACCACACAATAGCATTAGAGCACACAAGCAATATGTTTGTTTTACCGCGTATTGCCTGTGAAAGCCGGTGGATTTTAAAAGTGGTTGGCAGAAATATGATTTGTATTAAATTCCTTTATAACAGTGCGACAGAATCTGTTATCTATTTCCTGCAAAGTGCCTGATCGAAGTCGTCTAATTTTTGCCCGGATGAGAACTGAGGTGGTGAACAGTGAGCTGCTGTGTGTTGTTGCATAATATATGTAAAGACGAAGAGATGTAGAAATTCCAGTGTCCAGAATCAGTCACCTATCGCAAACACTCATTAATTGGTGGGCGCTTCACATTGAACACAACGTGACACGAGTTAACAGTATTAGTTTCGCCTTATTTTTCTCTCACGCGCCCATGTTACATGCTCTCTTTCCTGCTATTTTTCAGAATATGTGCTTGTGTAACAACATTATTAAACAATTGCTTGGATTGTGAGTGCTTCGTGCAGCCACGTGCTGCAAGCGCCTCAGCCCCGTCTCTTACTCCCCAAAGCCCCTCCTAAAATATTTCTTGCACCTCATTCCTTGCAGTTTAACTGTATGGGTCAAACCACATCAGTTCAATCAGAGGACGCCCCTTTGGTACATTACATGTTGCGCGTTCGAGGGCACACATTGTCCGCTTTCTTCCAGAAGACCACAAAGAAAAGCATTTCCCACTACTGCTCTAACGTCAGTTGTAACTATTGTGTTTATTTACAAGCTACGAAGAAACTGGTGGAATTTATAGAATTTGAAATTGGCCAATTACCCCCAACACGCACCTGGCTGCACAGGAGCCATGCAGCGTTTGCAAAAAGACACCCCGGCACTCTGTAGTAGCGTGTCCATGAGCTCTCAGTCACCAATCGCCTCGCAGCAGCCGAACTCCGGTACTTTATCATAGAGAAATGTATTCCTTTCAGTCTTGTAACCTGCACACCTCAGTTATATTCTGCTCTAAAACGACCCTCTCTCTTGCTCCCTGTTTCTCAGACTGTGTATGTCATGAACTAACTGAAAAATATCAACACGAACTGCACATGAGAGCACAACCCAGTAATGCCCGACTAACTATAGTCCTCGCAACCTCTTCAGTCTCCACGCACATAATTTGTTTTTTGCTAAAGTACCTCATGTTAGCGTGTTCCTGCTGTTATAAAAATGTCTCTAATCTTTTCTGGGAGTTAAGTTAGACTATATCAACTACTAAGCATGCAATAAAGATACCAACAACTCCACACTTCCTTGCACTAATACACGCTCACTAGTGTCTCTCTGTGTGTGTCACTCTGTCTCTCTCACACTCTGTCTCTCTCACACTCTGTCTCTCTCTCTCACACTCTGTCTCTCTCTCTCACACTCTGTCTCTCTCTCACACTCTGTCTCTCTCTCTCACACTCTGTCTCTCTTTCTCACACTCTGTCTCTCTCTCTCACACTTTGTCTCTCTCTCTCACACTCTGTCTCTCTCTCACACTCTGTCTCTCTCTCTCACACTCTTTCTCTCTCTCTCACACTCTGTCTCTCTCATCAAACTAGCATACTGGCTCTGGAGCCTGAGACGGGAACATTGCAAACAGATCACTGAAGAAAAATTCAGCCTGTGGATCTAATCCAGTGGGATCGGAGCAGGGGTGCTGCAGGTGTCTCTTTACTTTGTATGTGGTAGTAGGCCCAAAAGCCCACCAAACTACCATACTCATATCTATCTATGGCACATAGGTTACAAACATATCACTGCAGCAGACTTTCGACCTCCTTAACTGTCCTTCTATCGGTAATGGAGGCTGTAATCAGAAAGTGTCACAGTTTGCCTGTGATGTGATCAGATTTTCTACGTTACGGGTTTTGTTTGCGCTGCAGAGCTGATACCTCACGGTTATGCGACGCGTCATGAGGTGCTCACGTGGCTACGTGATACGTCACGTAATAAAGAATATATTTTACAGCTATAGATATTAGCTTTTAAAAAACCAATGAAATTCACTTAAAAAAACATAGGTTATAGACCATATATAGTTAGGAATTTGCATTTACAAAACCTTGAAAATTCACTGAAAAAACCATAGGTTAGAGACCATATATAGTTAGCTGGACATTTTATTGACATAAAACCAATGAAATTCCATATATAGTTAGTTGATATAGGTTTTAGGCCTTATATAGTTAGGAATTAACATATAAAAAACCATTGAAATTCCTCCTATATAGTTAGCTGGACATTTTATTGATATAAAACCAATGAAATTCCACATATAGGTAGTTGCACTAACCATATATTTCGCGCATCCGCAATCCAATGCTGATGATGTCACATATTACATCATTCACGACATGGTCAGTGACATCACTGATGACATCACTGATGACATCTCAAATGACATCACTGATGACATCATCCAGTGTCTGTGTGTTTTTGTAAAGTTTAAATATGTTTTACATATTGAAGAATGAGAGGATGTATAAGAGTATGGATGAAGGATTTGATTGTATAAGTGAGTAAGTATGTGTTAGTATATCTGTGGAAATGTAAGCTGTTCTGTGTTTAACTGTATAGATGAAGAAATCAAAGTGTGATTGATTATTTACAGGACTGACTAGGTGTGTGAGTAACTCCATGGATGAGTGGCAGTGTGTGAGTGTCTGCATAGGTGTATGAGTGCATATGATAGTGTTGTAATGATGAGTGACTGTATGTACGAGTGACCTTATGGGTGAATGAATGAATGTGCATGTAGACGTAGGAATAATTGAGTGCGTATGTAGTAAATGGTATTGGTGTGTCAATAGTTTCAAAAATGATACTCTGTATTTTACACTAGGTGTAACAGAGGTTATATTAGAGTGTAAGGAGGTGCATTGTATTATCACATGAAGTATATCATCAGTGGTGTGATCATTGATGTTAAAAAAAAAAGGAAAAAAAAAAGCTACTTTATTAAAAAGCAGTCCCAGACATGGTGGTCTGCTGAGTCCAGCAGTCCACCATCCCTGGTAGGGCTGGCATTCCCAATGGGCTCGTAAATTGCGAGAGGCTCATTAATATTAATGAGCCTCGCAATTTGCGAGCCCATTGGGAATTGCAAATCAGTGTAATAACAACTACTGTACATTTCATTTAGCGCCTCGCAATTGGTGTCTCACAATGAGTCGCAAATTGCGAGGCGCAAAATGAAAGGGTTGTACATATGGCCCAGGGTCTATTAACCGATCTAGTGTTGGTAGACCGCCACAACCATCGCTCGCTGCAGTGGTGGAACCCTCAAAACTTAGCAAAAGGGCGGCCTTTCATAGACCCGATTCCACAGACACATCGTTAACCGGTTTGGGTGCCCATCTTCTACATTACAAAGTCCAGGGGCTGCGGTCGGACAGGCACAAACGTCTCCACATCAACTACCTGGAACCTCTAGCAGTGTTCCTTAGCTTTTCTCACCCAACTTGTAGGCAAGACTGTCTTAGTTCACACTGACAACATGACAGCAATGTACTACCTACAGAAACAGGGAGGGACTCACTCTTTCCAGCTGTCGTGCCTTGCACAAAGCATTTGGGTTTAGGGGATTCACCAGAAAATCTATCTCCTAGCAGAACACCTCCCAGGGGTAGGCCTTCAGATTGCAGACCTGCTCAGCAGACACAGGCAGCAAGTCCACGAGTGGGAACTTCATCCCCAAGTTCTTCTTCCCTACTTTCAAAAATGGGCTTTTCTACAAATAGATCTGTTTGCCACAGTGCACAACGCAAAATACCCAAACGTTGCATCTAGGTTCCCACAACCAGCATCCAAAGCCAATGCCCTATGGACGATTTGGTCAGTTATATTTGCTTACGCTTTTCCGCCTCTCCTGCTAATTCCATTACTTGTTCGTAAACTCAGACAAACGTCCCTCACACAGATCTTAATAGCCCCCACATAGGCTCGCAACCTTGGTACACCTCCCTGTTAGAACTCTCAGTGGTTCCACATCAAAAGCTACATCTCACACCTTGTATCCTCACTCAGATCCATGGGGAAGTCGGACATCCAATTCCCAGAGAACTCAACCTAACGATTTGGCTCCTGAAGTCATAGAGTTTGGTTATTTACAACTATAACCAGACTGTATGAATATTCTCAAGGAAGCTAGAAAGCCGACTACTAGAGCATGTTATGCAGCAAATGGAAACGTTGTGTTGCCTTTTGTAACAACAACATCCTCAATCATCTTGATGCGTTTGTGCAGAATCATTTGTTAACTGTTGCATTTACAGCAATGTGGATTCACTTACACATCCATTTGTTTACACCTGGGAGTCGTAGCTGCACACTTGCAAAATAGACAACAAATATCTCTCTTCAGAGTACCAGTGATTAAAGCCTTCATGGAAGGATTAAAAAGGGTTATACCGCCAAGTATTACCCCTGCGCCAGAGTGGAACTTAAACCGTCCTTACAAGGCTAATGGGCCCGACTTTTGAACCAATGCACAAGTGTCCGTAGAGTTGAAGAACTTCAGGCATTACCTATACAAGAGCCTTTCTTTCAACTTCACTAAGATAGAGTGGTTCTACGTACCAATCCTAAATTTCTCCTTGAAGTAGTTTCTGCTTAGGGGTAATTCATGTGCGATATCAAATTAAAATAACATAACATTAGCATTTTCATTATTTATTGAACCGTCGTAATTCTTGTATAGAATTTATGTGCTGCAATGATAATAGAATCAGATAAAAGTAATTAGCAGTATAAGCACATTGAACAAAATAAATAGTTCCACCATCTTTCTAAAACAATGTACATATGCACGCATAGAACAACTATGTATGCGTTTTCCTACTATGCTTTCCCGTGTGTATGTGTCTGTTGGTCTCTGTGTTTCTTTCTCCCATTCCCTGTAGGGAGAGTATGTAGCTCCCCGTTGTAGAAGAGTCGGTCAAGAGGGAACACACTGCATTGAATAATTTCTTGTATGCACTTTTTATTAGTATTATAGGAAATCACAATGATTGATTGTCTCTGTTATATTCTTCTTTCTCACAAGGTCTTCCACTTCAGTCCCTTAGGTGAGCCTCGGCGGCCGTCGTCCCTCGGACAGAAGGAAAAGACTCAGGTAAGTGTTCTTGCTTTAGGGTTTAATCAAGGGAGGATTTGAGGGATAAATAATAGCTATGCATAAATATCAAGGGAGGGGGTAGAGGTTGGAGCAACCAAAGGAAAAAGAGTAGCCGTTGATTTCTGCGCTTGTCTTTCTTTTCTGTCTCACTTATTTCCTTTTCCATGGGTCCCTTTCAACCCTCAGCCTCCCCTCCCGTCCCTCTCTGACTCAGCCCCTTTCCAAAAGCCCCGTAGACGCCCACGCACCTTGAAGAGTCACGTCAGTCCGGGGCCGTGGTGTGGTGACTCCACGTCTTTCAGTGAGGTCTGGTCTTCTGTTTCGGCTTTCCCTCCTCTGCCAGGTTCGGGTTTTACGCTCGCCGACAAACTGTGACCTCCCCTGGGCTCCAGTTCTCTCTCTCAGAAGGCTGTTAGGCCTTCTCTGTCTTTCCGGTCTTCCCCCGCTGGTTTCTCCGCCTCGCGTTCCTGTGCTGCGTGCAGCTGGATCAACTACTGACCAACCTGACGCGCTCTCCACCCGCCTTCTTTAAGCCTGTATCCTCTGATGTCCGTCCTCAGCTGTGGCTTAAAGGGGCCGCCTGCCGATTCCCCTCTCTCCACTTCTTGATGACAGCAAAGCAGACAACTGGTAAAAGGGGACTGTGAATATAGGAGGGGAGAAATATATGAAGGGATGGCATGGCACTCCTTATCCTCTATCCCATCGTCTACCACAAGGGCTACCTGACACACCCCACCCCCAGACGTTTCCTGTTCGGGGAAATGAGGAATGCGTGAAAGAAAGTCAGCAACTTGGTATGCAGAGTATAAGAGATAACAATGCTAAAACTAGTGCCCATCCTGGAATAAAAGAAGACATACCTAAAAATAGCTTATCCTAAAAACCCACCTTCCAAAAACAAGATACCAAACAACAGGAAAAACTTAGGAGCTTCAGGTGATGTCCCTAGTGTCTGATTACTGGTGTTTGTTTAGGTTTACAGGAGTCCAGAGGTTACATAGCAAACCTTGTCTATTCATGCCGTGTATTTTTCATTCATTATTGTAGTATTTATGAAATCCACTCATCGCGTGCCAGAAGGGAGATGTGTGTGGCTACAGTTGTTTATATAGGGCCCGACTAGATCTGGTCTGTGTCTCCTGCTCCACAGCTTGTATCCGTAAAAGTGCATCAATGTCTCCTTCCCTTGGAAGCAAATCCACTTGTATTCCAGTTTAAGCATATTTATTCTCATAGAATCAGTTTCAAAATCCACTGATCCGCAAGTAAATTTAAATTCAGTCTACCCAATTGATTTTGGGGGTTCTCCCTTCATCAGGGTATGCATGTGAGGAATCTATATTATATGTAGTATGCGGAAAATAGTGACATAAGAATAAAATTGCAATGCAATCTAATCCTACAGATACATACATTATTAGTTTACAACATGTCCTGGTAGAGCCTAACCGCATGTCTGCGTTTGTGTTATACCAGGACCTTCACCTTTTCGATAGTGAGAGCTACTTCTGGTCGAAGAGAATCATCCTGATCTACTGCCTTTATCACGTGGCTTAGCTAAGGGTAGATGAATGCCAAGCAACTTAATTGCTGCCCTAGAGCGCCCAGTCCTGCTACAGTGAGCACATAGCATTTGTAGCACTGGGTTAGGAAAGGTTTACCTGTAGGGCCCTAAGACTTTGTAGCACTGTTAGGTTTACCTGCGGAACCCCAAGCATTTATGGTCCTGGTAGGAACGGTGTCTGTGGGGTCCCCAGGGACGCGTTATGTTAATTTTATTCTTATTAACGACTCACATCTGAGCAGTGAGTGTTTCACTGAGGGTTGTGGCCTCTTTCTCCTGCAATACATGGGATGGCATTGTTCTCTCTGAGTGAGTGTGAAGACAGAATAGTTTTATTATCTGGTGAGTTGCTCTACTGTTCATTGGCTCCTGTCCAGATCCTGGCCCTGCTTTAACAATTCAAGATTCATGTTCAGTAGTGGCAGTCACAGTATAAGGACTGTAAGCAAGACCTGCTGTAGAGTTTTCGCTGTCCTAGGAAATATGTCTCAATGTAGGAAAGGGCCTGTTTTGGACATGGTTAGCCTTCACTTTTTACCTGGAAAATGATATCGTTTTGACTGGAAGTGCACAGGGTCCCTGCCAACCAGGTCCCCTGAGCCGATCTCCTTCCCTGAAGTGTACCAGTCATTTCCACGATTGTCACCCCATTAGATCACATATAAGTCCCTAGTAAAAGATTCCTCTGTTGTTGAAGAGGGTCTCTAAAGGCTGCAGCACAAATTATGCCACCCTAAGGGACCCCTCACCAAGCACATACATACATACATACTGCCTCTGTAGCAGTGTGTCTTTGTGCAGACAAAAATGAAAAGTCGACATGGCACACATCCCTGTATGCGATGCCCATAGGGACTGTCTGAGATATAGGTAAGACACCCCTCAAGCAGGCCTTATAGTACAGGCTGCTTTAGGGATATCTCCTGTGAGGGCATATCCGCTTGAACAGATATGCCCCTGCAATATCCTTGTCGATTTCGGGATATTGCAAGTGACCAGGGAAGCTCTATAGTAAGTACATTGGCTTCACACTTGTCATTACGAGTTCCACAGCTCCATGAAGGTTTCACTGAAATATGGGATATTTTCTACCAAACATCTCAGCATAATAAACCTGTGCCGATTGCAGTGTCCGATTTATTAAAAATTGCACACAGAGTGCCCCTTAGAGGGGTCCCCCAAGATCTACCAATCCTTAGTGTGATTATCGACTGGCCTAAGCCAGCCTGCTACCACCAGACAGTGTTCTGACCACATGGGTAGAATGCCTGTGCACTCTGAGGTCGAGAACAATTGTATTGTATTGTATTGTATTGCATATTGGATTTATATAGCGCTTATCACCCAGGGGTCTCTAAGCGCTTGCCTTGGGAACCCGTCCTGGCTTTTTCCCTGTGAGATAGCCCCTACAGGGCATCCCCAAGGTGAAAGCCAGGCATCCCGCCGCGGGGGGCCGTTGTGGAGATTAAGCAAGCTTAATGCCCAGAGTTGCAGAGTGTGAACCCATGATTAGGTCAGGCACCGAAGTGAGAATTATCGAGTCCGTGGACATTTTGAGCTCAAGACCCTGCCGCGTCAGGAATTGAACCCTGGTCCCAGGTCTGACCTCAGCTTCAGGGTCTGCCTGCTCTAACCAGTGAGCCACACTTCTCCACAATGCCTTTCCTGGGTGGAGGTGTTCACTCCTCCCCTAGTCAGGAAGAGCTACCTGTGGCAGGGATTTTCAAAGGACTTGCCGCCTTTGTAATGCGACCCCAGACTCTCCTGTTAGAGGGAGCAAACGATCTTCCTGTCCTCACCCCCTTTTTGGCGCGAAGACAGGTGGAAAACCTTAGATAGAATAGGAGGTTGCCCCACCCCACCCCGTCCCCTTTGCCAACTCCACCCCTCAGGTGCTGGAGGCGAGGTGAAGTACACTTTGTAGTGCCCACCATCTTGAAGATCAGGGCTAGAACTATGTCCCCATTCCCACAGGAGGTGGGAATGATAAGAAGGTGTAGACACCCCTGGAAAGTGGCCCATTGGCCACTACCTTTTACTCCCTTGTAACACCCTTAAATCAAGATTTTAGGTGGCATCCTCAGAACCTGAATTTCAATTCCTGGCGACCTAAGAAGAGCCGGGCACTGCAGCCTTCTCTGCTGGTGAGGCTCTGTAGAGAACTACGGACATGGTCCCAGCCCTACTGGCCTGTCTGCATCCCTGGATGATCCTGAACCAAAAGTCAACTTGTCTTGCAGCCCAGCGACCTCCAGAACCTTGGGAGGATTGCATGCCTTCGATAAAGACCAAGGTCTCCAGAGAAAAGCAGACCTATTCACAAAGCAACCCTCTTTAAAGTAAAGACTCTGTGACCTGAAGAACTGCGCAGCCTGCCCCCCGGTTTTACCTCTGCACCCAATGCCACCAGCCCGAGTCCAAGTGGCCCACCTGTTCAGCAAGGTTCCCCTGCTCTCAAGAGCCCAACTCCACCATGAGCTGACCTCTCCTGGACTCCTAGAAGTTGCCTGCAGCTTCTGCAAGAAGACCCCTCAACCGCGATGTGCACTGGTTAGCCATTTCTGACACCAAAAGGCACCCCTTCACCCGTCCATCCTGGGCCTTGCTGAAGAGGACAAAAGGTGTTCCTACGTTCCTGAGCATCATAATTTACCTCAATGGCTTTTGGTTTCCTTCGATCGACCTCCTGGCTGGAGCCTGCAGCCTTTTTCAGATTTTCCATTGCTTTTCATTGGGCACCCGATGCTGTGTTGGCACCCTGCATCCAGCCGCCCCTGTGCCGCTGGTGTTGTAGTGTTGGTGCTGTTTTGGCCCCTGCTCAGTTTTAGCCTCAGCCCCGAAAACTGTTCCTCCAAGCCGCTGCTTCTTACCTGTAAGCACCCTCTGTCTGATTTCCCCAGTCCCCTTTAATTTGTATTCAGTGACTGACCTTGAACTTTCACCATGTACCTGCCCACCCCTTTGTCGCTTGTGGTGCACTGTTGGCGCTGGACTGAACCTTGCCCTGTACTGACCTTAACTTCCGAAGACTGTCTTGTAAGTCAATGTTGCGTATACATATGTTTAATGTTTTTTTCCTCCCATTGCTTAACATTGCAAAGTCTGAAAATTGCAGTGTGTCCACTTTTTATATTGAAAATTATGTATATTATTATTTATATCGCGAAATGTATTTACCTAAGACAAAGTTCTGTGGTTCTGCAAAATAAATCCAACCAAGTGTCATTTTTAGGTCTCGCTAGACCTATTGTTACCGAGTTCCTTGTCAAGCGACCTAGATCTGGCCACGAGCGCCGATTACACCTCGTGGACGCGCCCCCTGGCCCCGCCCCCCCCAGCCGTGCACATCTCTTGCTCCAACTGTGCACAGCAAGGCAGCCTCTCAATCACGCGCACACACACACACACACACACAGGAGCGCACAGAACCCACCCCCACCCCACACAACTAAGCGGCACACTCAGACACATGCACACACACATTCCCCCACCAATACCACACACTCCCACTCACCTGGCTCTTTCCGCGTGTCACTCTCCCTCCGCAGCAGGTCAGTCTCGGCATCGGCATCAGGCTCCATGTCTTCTCCGGCGATCCTCCCCTGCTTACGTGCACGCTCACGGCGGCGTCTCGAGCTCTCCAACCTCGTGCACTACTCACGCCTGAACCTGGGGAACGGGATCGTTTTTGCGGTGTCTCGCGCTGGTGCGCGTGCAGCAGTTCGTTTCATTCTTGTTTTAGTTAGGTGATGTGGCTGACTTTAGTGTTTTTTTGTTCTCGGCCTCCGCATCTACTAAAAAAATGATATTAGTCCGGTTGAGCTTATTATTGTTGGCGTCCGACAAGCTGGGGGGTAGAAATGCGTTACAGGGAAGAAATTTGCTTGCTTTATTGCCTGAAGCAATGGCTAGTCGTTTCTGAGATCACTGAGCCTAAGTAAACAATATTTTTTGTATCAGCATGACAGCTGGTAACAAAAATAAAAACATTATCGCATAATAAAGTTGTTCAGAGCGCCTTTAAAACTCGCAGATCTTTGTCTATTCTCTTGCATCCACTGCCTTTATGGATTTCCATCATACAACTTGTCACGTGTTCTCTGGGCATCGTGCACGACTAAATTTATTTATTTATTTATTTATTTATTTCGATTTGTATAGCGCTCTATAACCCAGGGGTCTCTAAGCGCTTGATCCATTTTGCTACAAGCATTTACATACATGTTTACATATTTCCAGTCTAAAAGTCATAGAGATTAAAATCTTCAGATGCTAGTACTAGAGTAAACACAGAATTTAGGGTGTTTTTAAATTTGAGGCTGCAAACGCATTACGTGCTAAAAAAACAGAATGTCATGTTGTTAGACAAAAATCAATCCTAAAATTATTCCAATTTCTGTGCGGCTGCCGGTGACAGCTCAGCGTGAAAGGAATCCACTGTGCCAGCGATCTTATGCAATTCGCTGGTTACAGGTTTGACTCCCAACAGGCCAATCTGGAGTTTATTTTAACACTCCCAGTAATGTTCAAGAGGGGGGTTGGGAGAGGGTGGGGGTAATGGCAACACATTTACAGGTGAAGTTTAACCTTCCTGCGCAATACAAATCTTTCTAAAAATTATCAGGCGCTGTGACGGTAATGCTGCACGAATGAATCGCTCTGACTTCAAAGAAATGACAATCACTTCTCCAGCTGGACTCTTTTTTCAATAGTAGGTAATTATTTCTGCCGATTATTGCTCAAAATCTTTGTACAGGTTTAAAATACTGGGGGAATGACTCGGGTGATAATACTGGACAGAGAATTCTTGAGAAATGTTAAAGCAGATTCGTGGCCTTCCACCTTCTGAGATCTCTAAACTTCATATGGTGGACATGGGAAACAATAACATCAGGAAGTGCCAAGACACACTTGAGCAACTGTGTACAGGTCACAACAGGTCAATGTTACTGCTGTTCTACACAAACTCACAATTTGGTTTCATGATGATAACTTATCCAACGCTGGAGCGTTGCCAGCAGCATCTTTTTAACGGCACTCAAACGTATAGGCCCCAGAACTGCCAACATAACAAATAAAACAAGGATTTGCAATGCAATAGGTCTCACAATTAGGCGAGTTTGAGCTATTGGCATTCTAAACAACAATGCCTTTTTATTTTGTTTTGCTTTTTAAAAACTTAAATAAAAGGCATTGTTATTTACAATGCCAATAGCTTAAACTCTCATAAATGCGAGACCTATTGCATTGCAACAGGTCTCGCATTTACCCGAGTTTGAGCTATTGGCATTGTAAATAACAATGCCTTTTATTTATGTGTTTGTTTTTGAAACATAAATGAAACGCATTGTCATTTACAATGCTAATAGGTTAAACTTGTCTCATATAGAAATCATTGTTTTCACGTTAGAGCAAGAGAAGTGAACTAGAATTACAGTCCCCAGAATGCACAGTAATATCCAGGACTAAAGTGCGTTCTTGGTGACATGTAGTTTCATGGTGATCTTCTCAGGCTGCCCCTACAGCACCCCACTTCGCTCTCTAAGCTCATGTTCACATTAGCTGTTCACAACTCAGGAACGCACCCTTTTTCTGCTTTCAAGTAAGGGTAGACTTGTGTTTTAGACTGTGTGAAAAGTAAGCAAAGACCCTCGAAGAGCATCTGCGCTCGCTGCTGAAAAATGAGGCGACACACTACTTTAGTACACTGCGCCCACACACTACTTTAGGCCACACACACTGCGCCCACACACTAATTTAGGCCACAAACACTACGCCCACACACTACTTTCTGCCACACACACTGCCCCCACACACTACTTTAGGCCACACACACTGCGCTCACACACTACTTTAGGCCACTTACACTGCGCCGACACACTACTTTAGGCCACTCACACTGTGCCCACACTACTTTAGGCCACACACACTGCGCCCACACACTACTTTATGCCACACACACTGCGCCCCACACTACTTTAGGCCACACACACTGTGCCCACACCCTACTTTAGGCCACACACACTGCACCCACACACTACTTCAGGCCACACACCCTGCGCCCACACAATGCAGCCACACACACTGCGCCCACCCACTACTTTAGGCCACTCACACTGCGCCCACACACTACTTTAGGCCACGCACAATGTGCCCACACACTACCTTAGGCCACACACACTGCGCCTACACACTACTTTAGGCCACACACACTGCGCCTACACACTACTTTAGGCCATGCACACTGCGCCCACACACTACTTTGGGCACACACACTGTGCCCACACACTACTTTAGGCCACACACTCTGCCCCCTCACACACTTTGCACCCTCACACACTCTGCACCCTCAATGCAACATACACTCCAACTACCACTCAGTGCCACATAATTGCATGCCTCGTAATTACACTGCACTCAATGCAACATACACTCCAAATACCACTCAGTGCCACATAATTACACGCCACATAATTACACTGCACTCAATGCAACATACACTCCAAATACCACTCAGTGCCACATAATTACACGCCACATAATTACACTGAACTCAATGCAACATTCACTCTAAATACCACTCAGTGCCACATAATTACACGCCACATAATTACACTGCGCTCAATGCAACATTCACTCCAAATACCACTCAGTGCCACATAATTACACGCCACATAATTACACTGAACTCAATGCAACATTCACTCTAAATACCACTCAGTGCCACATAATTACACGCCACATAATTACACTGCGCTCAATGCAACATTCACTCCAAATACCACTCAGTGCCACATAATTACACGTCACATAATTACATTGCACTCAATGCAACCTACACTCCAAATACCACTCAGTGCCACATAATCACACACCACATAATTACACTGCACTCAATGCAACATTCACTCCAAATATCACTAAGTGCAACACAATTACACGCCACATAATTACACTGCACTCAATGCAACATGAATGAAATGAAATGAAATGAAAAAGGATTTATAAAGCGCATGGCGGCTCGGGAGCGTCCCATACACTCCAAATACCACATAATTATATGCTACATATTTACACTGCGCTCAATGCAACATACACTCCAAATACCATTCAGTGCCACATAATTGCACACCAAATAATAACTCTATCCATTTATCTAGCACCCTCACTCTATCTATCGCCCTCACTCTATCTATACCCTCACTCTATCAATCTATCTATCTATCGCCCTCACTATCAATCTATCTTATCTATCGCCCTCACTCTATCGCCCTCTATCTATCAATCTATCGCCCTCACTCTATCTGTCTATCTATCGCACTCACTCTATCTATCGCCCTCACTCTATCTGTCTGTCTATCGCCCTCACTCTATCTATCTATCACCCTCACTTTATCTCTCACCCTCCCTCTATCTCTCACCCTCCCTCTATCTATCGCCCTCACTCTATCTATACCCTCACTCTATCAATCTATCTATCGCCCCTCACTATCAATCTATCTTATCTATCGCCCTCACTCTATCTATCGCTCTCACTCTATCGCCCTCTACCTATCAATCTATCACCTTCACTCTATCGCCCTCACTCTATCTGTCTATCTATCGCACTCACTCTATCTATCGCCCTCACTCTATCTGTCTATCTATCGCACTCACTCTATCTATCGCCCTCACTCTATCTGTCTGTCTATCGCCCTCACTCTATCTATCTATCACCCTCACTTTATCTATCAGCCTCCCTCTATCTATCACCCTCCCTCTATCTATCTCCCTCACTCTATCTATCGCCCTCTACCTATCACCCTCCCTCTATCTATCGCCCTCACTCTATCTATCGCCCTCTATCTATCACCCTCTACCTATCACGCTGCCTCTACCTATCGCCCTCACTCTATCTATCACCCTTTATCTATCGCCAGCCCTCTATCTATCGCCCTCATTCTATCTATCGCACTCACTCTATCTATCTATCTATCGCATCAACTCAGCATCACTCAGGGGCACCACAGCATCACTCAGGGGCACCCCAGCATCACTTAGGGGCACCACAGCATCACTATGCGCTACCACAGCATCAATCTGTGCAACCATTCAACAACAACTGGTTCAAATATGTTCTATCAATGTTTCAAGCTTTATTACAAATGTCACAAAAATATGTTAATTTTTCACTTCTTTTCTTGGATTTTCGTCATAATAAAATACACTGAACATAATCTTTCCAAAAAAAAAGTATTTACAAAAGTTTACATTATTGCCATTATAAATTACACTAACTTTTATTTAATTATTAATTATTTTTAAAAAAATAAAAACCATTGTTATTTGTAATATCAATACATCTAAGTCACGTAAATACAAAACATATATAGCTATAGGTGTCACATTTGCCAAAGTTATAACTATTGGCATTGTAAATGACAAAGCTATTAATTTCGCTATTTTCAAAACCAACCCATAAATACAAAAATTGTCATTTACAATACCAATAGCTCAAACTTTCCTAATGCGAGACCTATTGCATTGCAAATGCTTGTTATGAATTGGTCTCAGATTTAATCATTGAGTGTGTGTCTCTTTTATTGCCACGGTGTGTACAACAAATGCTTACGACTACCCTTGGATAAGCCTAACTGCTCTTTCACACTACTACAAAAGAGAGCATTAGTAATATCTACTTGAGCCTCTGTAAAGCCTTTGGGGATCCACCGGACTCTCTGCACACTCTACCTCTTTTTGGTATAGTATATAGAGAGCCAGCTTCCTACACTGGTGGCGCAGCGGTAGGGTACACGACACACTCTGCCTGCCTCGCATTGCTCATATATTGTAACTGTGCCACCTCTAGTGATCTGACACCGTAGCGCCTGCATCTTAAGTTTGTGCCTCGCATTGCTTTCAGTAGTACTGCCCATTCCAACCTGGTTACTCTGCTAGCAGCCATTTGCTTCGTCACGTTTGTTGTGGCGCCTCCCTGCTCGGACATACACCCCGCCCTCGGCCTCCCAGCTGTCCCTCCCCCCCACTGAGTGTTCCGCCCCGACCCTCCGCCATCTCCTCTGTGACCGTCCGGATTCCTCCTGAGACGGCCGCTCCCCCACGCAGCTCCTCACCCGCCTGCAGTGGTATCGTAGCGCTTGGGCTGCAGACTGATTTGTGCCTCGCGTTGCTCATTAGCTGTAACTGTGCTGCTTGTAGCGCTCTGGCATCGCAGCGCCTGCATTAATCAATTGTTTGTGCCTCGCATTGCTCATATATTGTAACTGTGCCACCTCTAGTGATCTGACATCGTAGCGCCTGCATCTTAAGTTTGTGCCTCGCATTGCTTTCAGTAGTACTGCCCATTCCAACCTGGTTACTCTGCTACTCTGCTAGCAGCCATTTGCTTCGTCACGTTTGTTGTGGCGCCTCCCTGCTCGGACATACACCCCGCCCTCGGCCTCCCAGCTGTCCCTCCCCCGCCCCTCCCCCTCCACCTTCCATTTAAGACTGAAGTCCCAACGCGCAGCGTCCACGCGCTACGGCCGCGCCGAAGGTGCGCCAAAGGTAAGCCCGTCTACGCCCGTCCGCGCCTGGACCGCGCCCAGCGCCAAACCCCCTGGCCCCCGTACCACCCACCCCTCCCGCATTACTTATGATGCCACCACCCTCCTAGCCCTTAACCCCGGCCGTTCCCCCAACTGCGTCCAAGCCGCTCCTGGACACACCCATGGACCCTTCTCTTGCAACTCCTGCAAGTTCGACGGCACCAAGAACAACTCCTCATCTACGAACACACAACAGATATCCGACCCCAACCACCTAAAATGCATCCTGCTCAACACCCGCTCAGTCCACAGGCACGCCATCGACCTCTGGAATCTACTAGACACCATCTCTCCGGACGTCGCCTTCCTAACAGAAACATGGATGAACGCCTCCTCAGCCCCAGACATCACCATTGCCATCCCGGAAGGCTATAAAATCATCCGTAAGGACCGGACCGACCAAACAGGAGGAGGCATCGCTATCGTCCATAAGAAATCCATCCGCATCTCAACCAGCTCAGATGTCAATCTCGCCAACACTGAACACCTTCACTTCCAGATCCACATCGACCCCAAGACCACACTCAGAGGCACCCTCTTCTACAGGCCACCAGGACCCCGCGCACAATTTAGTGAAGACATCACGGACTTCATCACTCCACACGCGCTCCCCTCCGAGGATTACATCCTTTTGGGAGACCTCAACTTTCACCTTGAAAAGAACAACGACCGCAACACCATCTCCCTCTTGGACAACCTCGGACTTAAACAACTTGTCACTACCCCCACCCACATCGCAGGTCACACACTCGACCCTATCTTCACCTCCAGCAAACATGTCTCCTTCAGCCACACCACAGCTCTCCTCTGGACTGACCACAGCTGCGTTCACTTTACCTACAACAAGTCCACATTCAACAACCATCCCCAACCCATTCTGCGAAGAAACTGGAACAAAGTCACCATCGACCAGATCTCCTCATCGCTTCTTCAATACCCCCCCGCCCACTCCTCAAACCCCGACCAAGCAGCCACTAACTTCACCCAATGGTTATCCAACAGTGCCGACATCCTAGCACCACTGAAAAAACGACAAATCAAACTAGGCAGCAAGAAGGCCTCCTGGTTCAACGATGATCTTAAGAAATCCAAGAAACTCTGTCGCTCCCTTGAGAAGGCCTGGAAAAAAGACCCAAACACCAGCACCAAAAACGCCTTCAAAAACGCCACCCGCATACACCACCAACTGATCCGGAATGCCAAGAAAGCCGCTTTCAAGGACCGACTAGATAACAACGCCCACAACAGCAAGGAATTATTCAACATCGTCAAGGAATTTACCAACCCCTCAGCCAACTCCAACGACATCACCCCCTCTCAAGCCCTCTGCGACTCCCTAGCCTCATTCTTCCACAACAAAATTGCAGACATCCACAACAGCTTCGACAACCAACCCGAAGACCAACCCACCCAACCTTCCGCAGGACCCCCACCCCCCTTGAACACCCTCAATGACTGGAACCCTATCTCCACTGAAGACACCATCCGTCTGATGAACTCTATCCACTCAGGATCCCCCACAGACCCATGCCCTCACCACATCTTTAACAAAGCAGACTCCATTATAGCACCACACCTCCGAGACGTCATCAATTGCTCCCTCAACTCCGCAACCTTCCCGGAAAGTTGGAAACACGCCGAACTCAGCGCCCTTCTGAAGAAACCCACAGCTGACCCCACCGAACTCAAAAACTACCGCCCTATCTCGCTCCTTCCATTCCCGGCCAAAGTCATCGAGAAAGCGGTCAACAACCAGCTCGCCGCCTTCCTCGAAACCAACAAATCCCTCGACTCCTCACAATCCGGCTTCCGAGCCAAACACAGCACTGAAACCGCCCTCATCGCAGCAACAGACAACATTCGAACTCTACTGGACAATGGAGACACAGTCGCCCTCATCCTCCTCGACCTTTCCGCTGCCTTCGACACAGTCTGTCATAGCACCCTTCTACAGCGCCTCAAAAACGTCGGAATCCAAGGAAAAGCACTGGAATGGATCACCTCGTTCCTCACTGGAAGAACCCAGAGAGTCCGCCTTCCACCATTCAAATCAGAGGCCTCTGAAGTCATCCGCGGCGTACCACAAGGATCTTCACTCAGCCCCACCCTCTTCAACGTATACATGAGCCCCCTCGCGACCATCGCACGCCAACACAACCTCAACATCATCTCCTACGCCGATGACACTCAACTGATCCTATCTCTCACCAGACACCCTAACACTGCCAAAACCAACCTGCATGAAGGAATGAAAGAAGTAGCCGAATGGATGAAGCACAGCCGTCTGAAACTGAACTCAGACAAAACAGAAGTCCTCATCCTAGGCACCTCCCCCTCCGCCTGGGATGACTCTTGGTGGCCGGAGGCCCTTGGAAAAGCACCCATCCCGACGGACCACGCACGGAACCTGGGAGTCATCCTAGATTCCTCACTCTCGATGAACAGACAAGTCAACGCCGTTTCTTCATCTTGCTTCAACATTCTTCGCATGCTCAAAAAAACATTTCGTTGGATCCCCACCGAAACTAGAAAAACAGTCACCCACGCACTGGTCACGAGCCGCCTGGACTACGGAAACACCCTATACGCCGGTACCACCGCAAAACTCCAGAAAAAACTCCAACGCATCCAGAACGCTTCAGCCAGGCTCATATTAGACATCCCGCGTAAAGAACACATCTCTGGGCACCTGAAAAACCTCCACTGGCTCCCCATCAATAAGAGGATTACTTTCCGTCTCCTAACCCACGCACACAAAGCACTTTACGAAATTGGACCCGAATGCCTCAACACACGACTGTCCTTCTACACCCCCTCCCGCCAGCTACGATCCTCAAACCAAGCCCTTGCCACTGTACCTCGCATCAACAAAACCACCATGGGAGGGAGATCCTTCTCCTACCTGGCAGCTAAAACCTGGAATTCACTTCCCACTCACCTTCGCCTTACTCAGAACCACCTAGCATTCAGAAAGCAACTTAAAACGTGGATATTCGAGAAGTAATTCCCCACCCTTCTTAAAGCGCCTTGAGACCCTCTGGGTATGTAGCGCGCTATATAAATCTCTTGACTTGACTTGACTTGACTTGATTCAATCCAGAAATTGCCTTTCGTTAAATTGTAGTTTTGCAAATTGACTATTTTTCCAAATTTTGAAATATGTCAGGGCCCTGGTTCGGTCCCCTTGAGTACAGCTGTTTCAAAAGTCAAACTCTTGCTGTAGTTAGGAAACCAGTATTAGGGTTTTTTCCTTTCCAAAAAGGTTCCAAACTTTTTAAAGACACTGAGTGCTAGAAGTAGTCACTCAGAAGAGCTGATACAGGTGGAGGGAATCCACCTCACACCTTATGTCTTTAAATATAAAATAGCTCAGAGGCTTGGGTAAAACCTATAGGCTCAGGACTGGGTCAAACCCTACCAAAGCAAAGCTCCAGGATCTTTTGGCGGAATATGACAAAGAGCATCCAGAGGATGACTCTGATCTTACAGATCTAAATACTGACAGTAGGAGTGACCGTGTGACACCCCAAGACAAAGAAGCCTCTTCAGACGAAGAGCGTGCTCTTCAAAGACTAGCCAGGAGGGCAGCTCTAGAAGCCCAACTCCTAGCTACAGAAGAGAGAGAAAGGAGTTTGGCCTAGGACCCATCTTTGGTGGCATCACAATCATAAATAAGGAGAAAGTAGATTCCTTTGACCCTAAAAACCCCAAAGGGATTTGCCCAACATTATTTGAGGGTGATAATATCACCAAGTGGTTCATTGCTTTTGAGCGGGCCTGTCGTAGCAGGCAGGTCCTCAGGAAGCTGTGGAGTGCCATCCTGTGGGAAATATTCTCAGAAAAGTGCAGTGATAGACTCCTGACACTCAGTGAGAAAGAGGCTGAATCCTATGACCTCATGAAGGGTACCCTAAGTGAGGGCTTTGGATTCAGTACGGAGTATAGCACCAGTTTCAGGGAGGCTCGAAAAACCCAAAGCCTGACCTGGGTAGATTTTGTAGACTATTCACTGAAATCAGTAGGAGGTTGGTTAGTAGGTAAGAATGTGCATGCCTTTTGAACAGTGGCGGTTTCTGCAGGAGGGCGTCGGGGCTCCGCCCCGTTAGATTCACACAATGCTGCTCTGCTCATAAATCAAAATGATTATACCAAAAAGCTTTACAGAAAAATTCCCCGTTTTATTTTTGACAGGCACTGTCTGCCCAACTCACGGCTGCACAACATAAAGCAAATGGTCACTCACCAGTGTCACGTGACTGCAATGCTTGCTGCTCCCCGGGCAGGTCCAAAGAAGCCTAGGTGTTTGCCGGCTGAGAACCTCACAGCCCTGAAGGCTGTGATGTCATCAGCTCGGCAAAGACCTCGCTTCAGGGCCGAGTCTCCACCCCCTTATAGCGTGGAGGCAAAGTTAGCCCTGGGCGTTTGAAATACAAGCCCGGCATCTCTAAGCCTCCACGTCAATCAGAGAGTGGAGAGCATTGGCACCACACTCTTTCCCAACTTGTTACAGGGCGTGGGTGGGACCCCACCCTGTGACGAGTTGGGAATGGGTGTGGCAGGTGGAAATGAGGAATTGAGTCTGCGCAGTCTGCTTCCCGCGCAAGTCTCTGCAGCAGTGGCAATTCGACGTTGAAGACGGTGGTGCCATTTTAAGAAAATAATCAGACTGCATGCGTGTTTGGAGCCAGAGGCCTTCCGAGTCGTCAGCTGCAGTGCAGTGCCTGATAGTTGCTTGCCTCGGCGCTGTGCACAGTAGTGACTGCTCTTGTGTCATGTCGGACTCGGGAGAGTTGGAGCCAGAGCGGAGGACTCTGTGAACTCGGGAGCAGTTCAGCAACAGATCAGGTAAGGCCCAGCCAAAGAGATGTCATTTTTTTAATTAAAGAAAATCTAAAACGTATAACTGTCTTGGCTCAGTTTTCGTTTGTCATGTTGTGACATAACGAGGACAGAGCAAGTACTGAAATGACGTTTATTTGCCTGATGTGTGATTGGAGAAAACTTGATAGTGTTGTGCATGTCAGTAAATATAAAAAAAAGAGTAATTCACATCCAGGTTTACTTGTCTGAACCTTTTGCATGTCATCTTAAAAGTTCTGCCAAATAAAAGTGAACAAGTCACATGCTGGAGTAGAAAGTTTGTCTGGATATTCCGGATAAGGTGTGGGTTGCACAAAAAATGGAGGCAAACCCTCGCCCACCAACCTAAGAGTCATGCTTCACATCGGGTTACTCTGCCATCATAAAAATTCATACTGTTTAGCTGTTTACGTACAATATACTTACCATCTACAGCCACATGCAGAATTCTGTGTACTATGATTTATATTTCTGCATAAATCATGCTCAGCCTTCACAACAATTACAGAACCGTTATCAGTATTACAGTATGCATCCTGCCTACGAGCAGTTATTTAGTGTTTCCTTGACTGGTGGTGGTGGGAGGTGCTGGGTGCTCCGAGGAACACCTATTTACTTCGTATTTCTGCGTGGTCTCATGTCGTGTTCCATGGCTTGGGTTACATACTACCTTCACCGAGGCTTATTATCTGTCTTGGCACCTACTGCTATCTAAATGGAGTCCTATTCGGTGAGGGCTGCCAATAATTTCTAATGAAACCATAACCGTATTCTCTGAAAATGGTGTTGTCCTGTTATTGTTTGGTTGCATTTTCTGAATATGAAGTGTTTTATTGGTTCTTGTACACATTTATTTTTCATGTGCACCCATGCATTCCTATAAACGCCATACTAGTTGCTTTAACCAAAACCTATTTCCAAAGGTTAAATTAGATCTGTACTGTATTTAAAGGAGGCATTACCCGCATCACAAGAATGATATGCAATGATCTATGTACTAGTATGTGACACTAATTAAAAAAATACTTGAAATATGCATTGAATTAAAAAAAGGACCTCTGAATTGTAGAATGAGAATTAAATCAGAGACAATACTTGCTGAAAGCATATGACAAAAGTTGTGAAAAACGTGACTTCAGTTTTGACCGGGAATAGTGACTCCGTCAACTGTTTGAAAAATGGGACTCTTTCTTGCAAAAACTGAGGCACGTGGAGAGGGCTGCTGCCTGAGGCATTCCCAGCACTGTAGGGGAAAAGCAGGACAGTCACCAGCAGTCTCAACAGACATCTGACAAGCACTTCATTCAAGAGCTCGACTGAGCCTCTCATTCTCATCTTGGCCTGAACAGGTGTCCGTGGTGAGTCTCAGAAAAAGTGGGTCCGAACACAGTAGTAACAACAGTTATTTAGACCTCTGCAGCACCCTTATATTCCAATAAGGGGAGGAAATCATTTTATTAATAGTTTCTGTATTTTACTGCCCTTACTGCGAATGTTTGAGAAAGGCTTAAAAAAACTGAGTCGACCTTGGAATTGAAACCTCAGGTTACTCGATCGACACATGCCTGATGCAAGGTGTTCCCTAAGCAAGGAAAATATTGTTTCAATCCTAAAAAGGGAATTTTAACAAGATGAAGCAGGAGCACGTGAGATTCTGATGAGAAATATTCATTTCCAGAAACTGGTAGGCCTCGACAGGCAGGCAGGTGGACATGGGTTTTCAAAACTGTACTCGAAATCCAGATAATTCTTTCCTCCTTCCTGAAAAAATTAGGAAATATTGCCGAAACTGCCTGAGCAAGAAAGCAGGTGTAGTGTGCTATGCAATGGCTTGTTCAAATGCACTATGTTTTGTAAATTACATTGCTTTATATTACAAATCTTTTTTATTATACTGTGTGGCTTTTCCTTACGTGATGATATGCTACTGTGCGCTTCATTTTGTCAAAATAGATGCACAGGTTGTGTAGCACCGTAATGGCTTGAAGGGTTTGCATGGCAAACTTGAAACAAGGCCTAGCTGACAAGCCACTTCTCAGGAGCATAGCAATACTTTAAATGGCGCCTTGAGGCAGCAGGGGCATTACGCAGGAGCCTGCTGGGGGATGGGCGTTCAATACAAGGTCAATTATATATTTGATACATATATATTTTGAGCACAGCCTGCAGCACTTCTGGGATTGTATCACACTCTCAAATTTGCTTGAAAATAGACCATTTGCCTACTCTTTTTTCAAATTTTTCTTTGGGGGTAAACCCCCCGAACCCTCTGTAAATGCTGCACGCTACGCACTCTCGCAGCAGTGAGGTACGACAATTGTTTTACGCCTCACCACTTTCAAATGCCACCAGCCGCCACTGCTTTTGAAGGGCTTTATCATTTGATAATGAAGGAGCATCTTTTAAGTAATTGTTACCAAGGGAAGCTACATCAATTCCTGGTAGACCTTGGTCCACTTTCTCCTCAAGAGTTGGGGAAGAAGGCAAACCACTGGGTCAAAACTAGGGTGACCAAGACTCCTGCTGGTTGGGGGAGACCAAAAGAAAGAGGCCAGAAAGCGACCCTAGGGAAATGGGGTAACCCGAAAAAGAAAGATTCTACTTCAGGCCCCCAAAAACCTGCCAAAGGGTGGGTACCAGGGTAAGAACTGGGATCCTAAGAAGGCTTGGTGCCATGGCTGTAGGTCACTTGGGCACTGACCTTGAGACTCTGGCTGTAAAAACAAGAAACATACCTCTGGTCCACCTGCATCCCCGTAGCTGGACACCTTGGCCAGAAGGTGAAGTAGATTTGTAACTCCGGTCCCATCTGTCAAGCCAGTGGCACGACAGGTGGGCACCCAAAGGCCCTCTTAATCCCGCTTCCAGTTGTTGGCGTTCCCTTTGAAAGGGCAATGATTGACATTGTTGGTCCCCTTGACCCCCTACAGCATCAGGGAACAGTTCTGCTGGTAGTAGATCATGCCTCCAGGTATTATGAGGCTATTCCCCTCAGGACTACCACTGCTGCTGCAGTGGCTAGAGCCCTCATTAGCATCTTTACCAGGGTGGGCTTCCCTAAGGAGGTGGTGTCATACCGAGGTACCACCTTCATGTCTGGCTACTTGAAACACATATCGAAGGAGTGTGGCGTGAATTACCGGTTCACTACCCTCTACCACCCACAATGTAATGGCTTTTGTTTTTTAGAACTTTATATTAATTTTGTCAACATACAACCTGGCATTCAGAGTATACATAGACATATAATACCAATATAAACATCATTTGGGTGTCAGCTCAATACTTAGTTGTGTGGCATGCACCATTTCTTCTACAGCTAGTTGCCAGAAGGAGTGTATTGCATCGCAGGGCCATGGTTAATGTAAGAAATCAGCCCTCACAGTGTTGCAGCACAGGCATATATCTGGGCAAGACACGACCATTCGATAAAGGTCTTGTGGCGTTAAGTAGGTTCTTCGCCGAAAATTATAATGTATCAGTCGAAAATGGGCATTACTAGAAACCATGCATGTTAGTTCACAGGCCCGCTGCCAGGCTTGATCTTCCATTGGAATGTCAAAGTCTAAATTCCAGGCCTCTCGGGTCCGTGTGTAGTGTGTAGTGTCTACTGTACAGTTTAAAAGGCAGCCCTTTGGGGGTGCGAGGGGTCGTGGCTCCACCTCTTCCTTTCGGGGAGGTTACAACCAATACCAGCAGTACCATCCCTATCAGGACCAACCGCGTTACTCCTCCTCCCTGCAACAGCAGTCGTTTTGACAGCTCCAGGCTGCCTCTTACAAGCAGTAGAGAGGGAAATCCTCTTGCTGAGGTAGAGATTCCTCAAAAAAGCAGTGCCAACTGCCAACTGCCAACCGCTCTTCCCATCGATCCGACCAAAGTTGGAGGGCGGATCTCCCATTTCTTCTCCAATTGGTCCTCAATAACTACAGATCGATGGGTTTTGGACATGGTGTCCAGAGGCTACACTCTGGAATTTGTGAAATTCCCTCGAAATTCTCCCCCCAGAGGTCCTCCTCCTGCCCGTCTGAGTAACTTTTATGCCAAATCAATCTCATGTTAAAGAAAGGAGCGATCAAACTGTCCCGAATCTTCAAAGGGATGCAGGCTTCTATTCAAGATTCTATTCTGGACCTTCGTTCCCTCAAAAAGTTCCTCAAGAAGCAAACTTTCCGGATGTTGTCTCTTCTAGAAGTGCTTCAATTACTGTCTCAAGGGGATTACAAGCCAACGCTGGACCTTCAAGAGGCCTATTTTCATGTCCCTATTCTACCCAGACTCAGAAAATTCCTGCGCTTCAGAGCGGCTGGCAGAGATTTCCAATTCCAAGTCCTTCCATCTGGCCTTCGCTCTGCACCCGAATGTTCACCAAAGTCTTGGCACCGTTGGCAGCACATCTTGGTCAAAATGGTGTCCAAATATTTTGCTAACTCGACGACTGCCTTATAAAGGCGCAGTCGTTCGCAGTCGCAACCAGACACACTCAGTCATGCCTGTCTCTGTGTCTTTCCATCAATCTGGAGCAGTCTCAGTTCACCCCCTCTCAAGTGACGACTTCTTGGGGGCCATCACAGACACACAGCAAACAAGGGCTTTTGTCTCAAACGAAAGACAACAGCGGATTTCCAAACTGGCAACTCTCCTGGGCACATAAAATTATGTTTCTGTTCGACAGTTCAAATCGCTTCTGGGGATGCTGTCTTCCGGTATTCCCCTAATTCCCAACTGTCGACTCAAAATGGGACCCGACTGGAGGAACTCGACGATCAATTCCAACAAGTCTCAGGGTCCTTTGACGATGTCATCAACATCACATCTCAGATACGAAGAGCATTGCTATGGTGGACTCTCATACCAAACATCTCAGCAGTTCGTTTGTAGTGGACACTCCAAGTTTCATCCTCACGACAGACGCCTCCCTCGAAGGGTGGGTAGCGAATCTTTAAGCCCTCGCAGTCAAGGGGAAATTGGACACCCACCTATGAACTTGGCACATAAACCTTTTTGAGTTACTGGCAATATTCCTGGCTTTGAAGTCCTCTTGCACCCTCATTCAAGGAGCTTCAGTGTTGGTCCGAAACGGACAACACAACAAGCATGCATTATGTGAACAAACAAGGGGGCACAAGATCCACTTTGCTATCCCTACAAGCTCAGCAAATTTGGGATTGGGCGATTCAACATCAGATCACTTTAACAGCAGTACATGTTCCGGGGGTGTCCAACCTTCTAGCGGACTCCCTGAGCAGGTCGGTCTCGTCAAACCACTAGTGGGAACTTCATCAGCCGACACTGAACCGCATCTTTCAGCTTTGCGGACACCCCAATCTGGATTTATTCACGACCAACCTGAACCGCAAATGCACATTCTATGCAAGTTGGCTTCCCCACCTAGAATCGTGCGGGAATGCGTCAAAAATATATGCTCACGCTTTTCCACTGATTCCTCTAGTCGCAAGGGTACTTTGGAAAATGCGAAAGAACCCTGCTGCATTCTTCTCATAGCCACCAGATGGCCTCGCCAGTTCTGGTTTACGGAGCTTCTCCTTCTGTCGGAGTGCAATCCAATTTGGCTGCGCCCAATTTCGAATCTTCTTACTATGAACCACGGCCTGATCTGCCATCCGGATCCAACTTCTCTGCGATTGGCAGCCTGGCGCCTGAGCACTATGAGTTTGCTAATTTGATTATTCCTCCGGACTGCAGGGAGGTCCTCACTAACGCTAGAGCACCCTCCACTATCAAAACTTACAAACTCAAGTGGAAACGGTTCTATCTTTGATGTGAAGCTTCAAATTCAAATTCTTCAGTTTAACTCAGACAGAGATGCAGTAGGTAAAATCCCTCTTAAACTTTCGCTTGAGTTTTGGCCAACATCCCCTGCTACTCCATTGGCTCCCAGTATCGTGGTACGTAATCTGGGAGTCATGGTTGATAAGAAATGGACATTAGAAAACTATGTCAACAAAACAGCTGGAAGTTGTTTTACTCTGATCAGAGCATTTTGGAAAATCCTTCCGATGTTCTTTTAACAGAACAGAGTGCTGATAGTCCGGAGCACCATCCTCAGTAAGCGGGACTATTGTAATATTACTAGAATCCCCGCAATAGCTGATTGAGAGATTGCAGAGAGTACAGACCATGGCGCCCAAATTGGTTCTAGTGCAACCACGCCGCTCCTCCGCCTCCCAGGCACTCTCAGATTTACACTGGCTGCCAGTCTCGCAGAGGATACGATTTAAGACACTATCTATAGTATTTAAGGCTCCACATGGTCACGGGCCTAAATCTCTGCAGGAGAAACTGACATGGTATGTCCCTCCACGAGCGCTGCGCTGCGCTCCTCATCGGCTAATCTGGTGAGGGTGCCTAGAGTTAGGAAAGTCAAATCAGGAGGTAGGGCCTTCAGTGCGGCAGCGTCCCGCCTTTGGAATACTCTTCCATTTGATACGAGACAAATAGACAACATCCTGCAGTTTAGAAAAAGGTTAAAAATCTGGCTCTACCCTCGAGTATGCTCCTTGGCATCCTGCTAACTCCTTCCTGGCAGGGGACACAGTCTCTCGGCCCTAAGCTAACCGCCTGAATCACAGCGCCAGGTTACCCGTAGAGTGTCAGTTGCGCTTTACAAATCATGATAAATAAAATAAATAAATAAATGTTCACCCTGTTCATTCTATGCTAGAGCAGCTTCTGCCTTTTTTATTACAATTAGCAAAATCCGGACTCTCTCACTTTACCCTGAAGGTTTTTCTGGCTGCAATTTCCAGATTCTGGCAGGATGGCGCCAATTCTCTTTATTCTTCAAGAATTATTAAACAATTTTTCAAAGGCTTATTTCAGATGTTCCCTAAAATTCGACGCACGCCTCCTCCTTGGCATCTGGACCTTTTGTTGGCACAACTCATGAAGTTCCCATTTGAGCCCATTCGTAGGGTTGATCTTAAATTCATCTCCTTGAAGACATCGCTGCTTTTAGCTCCTACTTCGAGTCAGCGAGATACAAGCTTTTACTATCAAACCACCTTTTCTTCAATTCACCAAAGACTCTGTGGTGCTGCGCACTAATCAGGCCTTAATTCCTAAAGTTCCATCTGATTTCCACCTGAATGAGCCTGTCATCTTAAAGACTTTTTTCCCTAATCCACAGTTGCCAGTGGAAAAGACTTTACATTCTCTAGATGTTAAGAGTTGTTTGAAATTTTATTTGCAAAGAACAACCAGTATCCGTAAAACTGATCAGCTCTTCATAGCCTACGGCAGGATGCGTAAAGAACCTCCAGTTTCTAAACAGACTATTGCACGTTGGATATCTAGAGAAATGTCCTTTTGCCATCAGCAAGCAGGCAAGACACTTCATGCAACGATTAAAGCGCACTCTACTAGAGCAATTCAGAAAAGGGGGTGGTGATGGACAGAATATCTGAATTAATCAAGACACTCATACCCAGTCAATAGATCAGGGCTTAATCCATCACCGTTTTTTAGCTCACTGCATCACCCCAGTTCAGAACCTGGCTATATGCAAATCAGTCTGACCCCATGCCTCATGGGAACAGGGCAGACCAAACTACCAAGCCAATTCTTCACTGGAAAGGAGACAAGCTTCCCGGGACCGGTTTCTGGCATTTCAGCCGTCGTCGGCCCGGCTTGTTTGAATCCTGGTGATGCAGTGAGCAAGGGACTCATGTCTGAGCATACCCTGCCACACCTGTAGTGGCCAAAAACGATTCAAAAAAGGGGGTGGTGATGGACAGAATATCTGAATTAATCAAGACACTCATATCCAGCCAATAGATCAGGGCTTGATCCATCACCGTTTTTTAGCTCACTGCATCACCCCAGTTCAGAACCTGGCTATATGCAAATCAGTCTGACCCCATGCCTCATGGGAACAGGGCAGACCAAACTACCAGGCCAATTCTTCACTGGAAAGGAGACAAGCTTCCGGGGACCGGTTTCTGGCATTTCAGCCGTCGTCGGCCCGGCTTGCTTGAATCCTGGTGATGCAGTGAGCAAGGGACTCGTGTCTGAGCATACCCTGCCACACCTGTAGTGGCCAAAAACGATTCAAAAAAGGGGGTGGTGATGGACAGAATATCTGAATTAATCAAGACACTCATACCCAGTCAATAGATCAGGGCTTGATCCATCACCGTTTCTTAGCTCACTGCATCACCCCAGTTCAGAACCTGGCTATATGCAAATCAGTCTGACCCCATGCCTCATGGGAACAGGGCAGACCAAACTACCAAGCCAATTCTTCACTGGAAAGGAGACAAGCTTCCGGGGACCGGTTTCTGGCATTTCAGCAGTCATCGGCCCGGCTTGCTTGAATCCTGGTGATGCAGTGAGCAAGGGACTCATGTCTGAGCATACCCTGCCACACCTGTAGTGGCCAAAAACGATTCAAAAAAGGGGGTGGTGATGGACAGAATATCTGAATTAATCAAGACACTCATACCCAGTCAATAGATCAGGGCTTGATCCATCACCGTTTTTTAGCTCACTGCATCACCCCAGTTCAGAACCTGGCTATATGCAAATCAGTCTGACCCCATGCCTCATTGGAACAGGGCAGACCAAAATACCAAGCCAATTCTTCACTGGAAAGGAGACAAGCTTCCGGGGACCGGTTTCTGGCATTTCAGCCGTCGTCGGCCCGGCTTGCTTGAATCCTGGTGATGCAGTGAGCAAGGGACTCATGTCTGAGCATACCCTGCCACACCTGTAGTGGCCAAAAACGATTCAAAAAAGGGGGTGGTGATGGACAGAATATCTGAATTAATCAAGACACTCATACCCAGTCAATAGATCAGGGTTTGATCCATCACCGTTTTTTAGCTCACTGCATCACCCCAGTTCAGAACCTGGCTATATGCAAATTAGTCTGACATCATGCCTCATGGGAACAGGGCATACCAAACTACCAAGCCAATTCTTCACTGGAAAGGAGACAAGCTTCCGGGGACCGGTTCCTGGCATTTCAGCCGTCGTCGGCCCGGCTTGCTTGAATCCTGGTGATGTAGTGAGCAAGGGACTCATGTCTGAGCATACCCTGCCACACCTGTAGTGGCCAAAAACGATTCAGAAAAGGGGGTGGTGATGGACAGAATATCTGAATTAATCAAGACACTCATACCCAGTCAATAGATCAGGGCTTGATCCATCACCGTTTTTTAGCTCACTGCATCACCCCAGTTCAGAACCTGGCTATATGCAAATTAGTCTGACCCCATGCCTCATGGGAACAGGGCAGACCAAACTACCAAGCCGATTCTTCACTGGAAAGGAGACAAGCTTCCGGGGACCGGTTTCTGGCATTTCAGCCGTCGTCGGCCAGGCTTGCTTGAATCCTGGTGATGCAGTGAGCAAGGGACTCATGTCTGAGCATACCCTGCCACACCTGTAGTGGCCAAAAACGATTCAGAAAAGGGGGTGGTGATGGACAGAATATCTGAATTAATCAAGACACTCATACCCAGTCAATAGATCAGGGCTTGATCCATCACCGTTTTTTAGCTCACTGCATCACCCCAGTTCAGAACCTGGCTATATGCAAATTAGTCTGACCCCATGCCTCATGGGAACAGGGCAGACCAAACTACCAAGCCAATTCTGCACTGGAAAGGAGACAAGCTTCATTGGACCGGTTTCTGGCATTTCAGCCGTCGTCGGCCCGGCTTGCTTAAATCCTGGTGATGCAGTGAGCAAGGGACTCATGTCTGAGCATACCCTGCCACACCTGTAGTGGCCAAAAACGATTCAGAAAAGGGGGTGGTGATGGATAGAATATCTGAATTAATCAAGACACTCATACCCAGTCAATAGATCAGGGCTTGATCCATCACCGTTTTTTAGCTCACTGCATCACCCCAGTTCAGAACCTGGCTATATGCAAATTAGTCTGACCCCATGACTCATGGGAACAGGGCAGACCAAACTACCAAGCCAATTCTTCACTGGAAAGGAGACAAGCTTCCGGGGACCGGTTTCTAGCATTTCAGCCGTAGTCGGCCCGGCTTGCTTGAATCCTGGTGATGCAGTGAGCAAGGGACTCATGTCTGAGCATACCCTGCCACACCTGTAGTGGCCAAAAACGATTCAGAAAAGGGGGTGGTGATGGACAGAATATCTGAATTAATCAAGACACTCATACCCAGTCAATAGATCAGGGCTTGATCCATCACCGTTTTTTAGCTCACTGCATCACCCCAGTTCAGAACCTGGCTATATGCAAATTAGTCTGACCCCATGCCTCATGGGAACAGGGCAGACCAAACTACCAAGCCAATTCTTCACTGGAAAAGAGACAAGCTTCCGGGGACTGGTTTCTGGCATTTCAGCCGTCGTCTGCCCGGCTTGCTTGAATCCTGGTGATGCAGTGAGCAAGGGACTCATGTCTGAGCATACCCTGCCACACCTGTAGTGGCCAAAAACGATTCAGAAAAGGGGGTGGTGATGGACAGAATATCTGAATTAATCAAGACACTCATACCCAGTGACCCTCCCACCTCCCCTCAGAGGCTCCCCTCTTCTCCTTGCCACACTTGTGCTCAGAAATCGGAGAACCTGAGCCTCTGAGGAGAAGGTTCCAGAGGGTGCTGTTGCCTGATTGGCTGGAGTTTGGACCATATCTAATGACTTGGACAAGTTATTAAAGTGACACGTTTTTTCCTATTAACTTCTATGTTACAATACTTCCTACTGCTCTTTCAGCTATGCTTTCGCTATGCTATTGCTATATTGCTATTTATTCTATGTACCGTAAGACTCCCACTTCAGCGACGGGGAATGATTCAAGCATGTGAATCTATAAAAGATAGCAATACTGGAGAACCACGGTTTACAGGTAAGTAACTTCTGTTCATCTTCCTGATCTTCCGGAGCTGAAAAAAGAGACCACCGTCCCAATCTGGGATTTCATAGACAGATCGCAGCAATTGTGATGCCAAGTCTTTTACTTGATCTAGATGGTAGGGGTGGGTTTCCCAACTCAGTCGGACAAACCTTAGAGTTCCAGGGCCAGTTTTGTCTGGGTTTAAATGCAGGTGGTTACTGTTCATCCAGCTACCAATATGTCACATCGTAGTTTGAAAGTTACTAACAGAGGCTGCAGACTTGTCGATTTCCAAGATCAGTTGATGATCGTCAGCGTAGTTGAAAGTGCATACCTTTCTTTAGCCTAAGGATTGAATTAGAGGATACAGATACAGATTAAAAAGGTGCGGTGACAGGGAGGAGCCCTGCGGCACCCCACAAGTCAATTTGACTTTAGAGGTAGAGAATTGGGCAAAGCGTACAGCTTGAGTGCGATCCTCTTGGAAAGACGTAAGCCTCTTAAGGGCCAGACCCTGTATCCCTGCATTACTCACATTATCCACTAAGAGGGCGATGAAGGCTCTATAGAGGAAGGTTAGTCTCATCCTCTTTCATTTGTGGGGGGAGGGTGTCATGAATACACGTGCCTCTTTTGGACATAGTAAGCCCCCACGTGTTGCCTGGAAAATATTGTGGTTTCGACTGGAAGTGCACAGAGTTCCCTGCCAACCAGGTCCCTTGTGCCAGATCTCCTTCCCTAAACTGTTCCCGTCATTTCCACATTGGCACCCCTTTAGCTCACATATAAGTTCTTTGTAAAAGGTACCCCTGGTACCAAGTGCCGTGTGGTTAAAGAGGGTCCCTAAGGGCTGCAGCACAAATTATGCCACCCTAAGGGGCCCCTCACCTAGCACATGCACACTGCCACAGCAGCCTGAGAGTCTTGGTGCAGACAAAACTGAAGAGCTAACCTGTGTGCCATACCCATGAACACTGCTAGAGGGGTGTCTTACCTATATCTCAGGCAGGGAGTTAAAGTTCACAGATTTATATATTGCAGCTCATCACCTGTGAGGGTTTACAGGCGCTGTCTATGGGCACCGGGAGATACAGTGATTTGCCCAGAATCACAGGATGTTGCGCTGAAGCAGAGACTTGAGCCCGGAACCCCATTTCCCGAGTCTGCAGCTCTTGCTGCTGCACCACATCCTCTCCCCCCTGTGAGGGCATATCTGCATGAAATGCCCCTGATGCCCCTGCAATATCCTAGTCGATTCCTGGATATTGTAAGTGACCAGGGAAGTCATAGTAAGTACATAGGCTGGACACTCGTCGTTATGAGTTCGCCAGCTCCATGATGGCCTCACTGAAATATGTGATGTTTGGCACCAAGTATCTCAACATAATAAACTTGTGCTGATTCCAGTGTCGATTTTACTATAAATTGCACACAGAGGGCCCCTTAGACGGGTCCCCTGAAACCTACCAATCCTTAGTGTGGTCATTGACTGGCCCGAGCCAGCCTGCTACCACCAGACTGTGTTCTGACCTCAGGGGAGAGTGCCTGTGCATTCTGAGACTGAGAACAATGCCTTTCCTGGGTGGAGGTGTTCACATCCCCCCTGGTCAGGAAGAGCCATCCGTGGTGGGGAGCTTCAGAGGTCTTGCCTCCTTTGTAATGCGACCCCAGCCTCTCCTGTTCGAAGGAGCTGGCCTCCATCCTGTCCTCACCCCTTTTTGGCAGCAGGGCAGGTGGGAAACCTTTGATAGAAGAGGAGATGTGCCCCCCTCTGCCAACTCCACCCCTCGGGTGCTGGAGGCTGGGTCAAGTACACTTTTCAGTGCCCACCATCTTGAAGATGATGGGACTTATCCAGTTAGGGCTAGGACTGTGTCCTCTCACAGAAGGTGAAAAAATTATGCAGGGGTTCTGCCCAAATAACCCTCCCAAACCTGGGCTAGGTACGTCACAAGGATGAAAAAGTAGAACAAAGGGGGTATAGAGGGATCAATTCGACAACAAACTTTATACACAAGATATATTTAATTACCTTGTAATGTACAAATATTTGTAAAGCATATGATTTCACAAATTTACAAACACAGATATACGCATCACAGGACAAGGTGGCACAACAGCAAAAATAATATATAGATTATACATATTTACAATATATATATATATATATATATACATCATACAAATACATTATATACATTACATATAAACAAACAATGTGTACCCTACAAAAGGAAAGAAAAATAATTAGGATAAACAGTATTCACTATAACCTTAAGTGATATAAAGCTATAAAGGAAATCCTCTCCGTGCCTAAGTTGTAAATTCTTTATACACAAAAATATAGAGAAGAAGGCGCCAGAAACGAAACACAATAAATCAATATAAGGGGACTCCTTAGAATGGTGTTGACGCAGTCGCGGTCGCGCTTCCGCCAAATATTTCTTTAGGCTTCATCAGGACACGGGTACTGGTGTACACGTCCTCAAAAATGAGGGTGTCCACTCAAATGTCCCAAATTGCGTATGCCAGTTCACACGGGGCAAGTCTATACTTCATTCAGCTCCTTCTGGAAACAATCTCAGTGAGCAGAGCCACGGCAAATCCAAAGAACAAACACTCAAACCTGCACCCATCCGCTAAGTCGGATCTCACAGAAGGTGGGCATGTTAGAGTGCGTAGACACCCCAGGCAAAGGGCCCATTGGACAACACCTGTCACTCCCTTGTAACGCCCTTAAATCAAGTTTTTAGGTGGCATCCCCAGTCCATGAACTTCAGTTCCTGACCACCTAGTTCCCCCAAGCCGCTGTTACTTACCTGTAAGCAGCCTCTGTCCGATTGCCCTAGTCCCCTTGTATTGGGTTTCCAACCTTGAACTTGCAACTGCACCCCGGCACCCACGTGCCGCTGGTGGTGCACTGTTGGTTCTGAACTGAACCTTGCCCAATACTGACCTTAACTTCCGAAGAATGGTCTTGTAAGTGGATGTTGCCTATACGTATGTTGAATGTTTTCTTCACCCCATAGGTTAACATTGCAAAGTCTGAAAATTGCACGAATTATCCACTTTTTATATTGGACAGTACTTCTATTGCAAAACATATTTATTTAAGATGAAATTCTGTGGTTCTGCAAAATAAATCTAACCAAGTATCATTTTATAAATTGTTATCAGATTTATTCATTGAGTGTGTGTCATTTATTACCGGTGTGTGTACAACAGTGTGTGTCATTATTGCCACTGTGTGTACAACAAATGCTTAACAGTACCCCCGGATACATCTAACTGCTCCCCCACACTACCACAAAAGAGCATTAGTATTATCTACTTTAACCTCTGTAAAATCTCTGGGGATCCACTGGACTCTCTGCACACTATGGTATACTATATTGAGATTTGCATTTGTCACCCCGAGAGGGATGGGTATGCTCAGACGTGAGTCCCATGCTCTCCACACCACTGTAGTCAAGCTATCCTGGCTGAAGACGGCTGAAATGCCAGAAACCGGTCCTCGGAAGCTTGTTTCCGGTCCAGGGAAGGCATGGCTTGGCAGTTCGGGCTGGACTGTTCCCATGAGGCACAGGGTCAAACCGATTTGCATATGGCCATGTCTGAACTGGGGTGATGTGGAGTGCAAAAAAACGATGGATTTAGGCCCAGATCTCTGTACTGGGGTGAATGTATGACATTGTTCTGCATTCTGTCCATCAATTGTTGTTTTTGCATACTATATTGAGACTCACACTCAGACAAGCTGGATGTGGAGGGACTGGGAAATGTCTTGGAAAACTCAATGTACCTGCTCCCGCTGGATGTGGGGAGGCCACGACCATTTATAATAATTGGCTTTTGGATGCCTGTGATCAGCTTGTTTCTCACAAAAAATGGACTCCCAAACGGGCCTCCCCTGCAGAGGTGAATTGGCGGAAATTTTATGACAAAGCAGAGAAGGAGAATTACAAAACTTGTATTTTCAGTTACAAGCAAGCTCTTTTGGAAGCTAAAAAAAGAGTACTTCTCGTTACAAAATACCATGGCCGAATCCAATTCCAAAGCATTGTTTAGAACTATTTTTAATGTTTTTAAGTTTTATAAAGCGCATAGCTGCCCCAGTGACGGGGTGTCCCAGCGCTAACTAAGCCATGGCTGAAACACTTCAAAGGAAAAAGAAGAGCCTAAGCTGGAAAGAGCCAGGTCTTTAACGCCTTACGAAAGGCCAGATGGTTCTGGAGTCCTCTGATAGATGTAGGAAGAGAGTTCCAGAGGAGTGCCGCCTGAACTTTAAATGATCGACTGCCCGCTCTAGCTCTGAGAAAACGGGAAGTGCAAGCCAAGCCCGCATTAGCCGAAAGCAAAAGGCGGTTCTTTACATAATGGGCCAGCAGATTCGCCAAAATCCGCGGTCCTTGGTAGGTCAATATTTTATGAGCCACACACAAAGACTTAAACTGGATTCTTTTCGCTATCGGTAGCCAGTGCAATTTAGGCAGAAGGTGCGAGACTGAGTAAGATCTGGGCAAAGCTAGCAGGGCGCGAGCTGCTGGGTTCTGGATTCTCTGCAGGCGGACAATACAGGACTTGTTGACGCCTAAATATTAGGAGTTCCCATAGTCCAGCCTTGACAAAATTGTAGCCTGAAGGATGATTTGGCGAACTTTAGGAGACCAAAGCAGGATCCAGACAGGGCCTTGGATTGCACATCAAATGAAAGTTCGCTATCGATCGAAAAGCCCAAATATTTTACAGCCTTCTTTGGCTGGGGTGCAGGTTTAAGTTTGACAGGCCACCACTGTTCTGACCAGAGGGAGCTGTCTCTACCCAGCACTAGAATTTCTGACTTGGCAGCATTCAGCTGTAAACAACTAGCTGCCATCCAGTCAGAGATAGCTACCAAGTCCTCTTTCAATGTGATGAGATTGTCTTGGCAGTTCCTCGAAAAAAGTGATGACTAGCTGGGTGTCATCGGCGTATGAAACCAATGACAACCCTTTGCTTTTTGCCAGCAGGACTAGGGGCTGTACAAAGATGTTAAAAAGTGCAGGGCTCAATATAGAGCCCTGAGGAACCCCGTGTTTAATAGCATGTGTGTGAGAATGAAACGGTGGTGCCACCACTTGAAATGCTCGACAGATTGTGCCAGGACTGACTTCACATATGCCTCAGTAACCTTAGCCAGAAATGGAAGCTGGGAAATTAGACGAAAGTTATTCGGGTCTGATGACTCCAAGGAAGGCTTGAGACTACAGCTCCCAGCGGGCTTTGCGTGGACTTCCTGCTTCCCGCTGTCTTCGCGCCCAGAGGCGCTACAAAGGCGGGACAACCCCTCGGTGGAGCAGGGGTTTACTGGCAGCACACTTACCTTCTGGACAGCACGCCACACGCAGCCTTTGCCCCTAGGTCTGGAACGCTGTAGGTCTCGCCGCCATCACCATCCCAACGCGGCTGGAGACTACAGCTCCCAGCGGGCTTTGCGTGGACTTCCTGTTTCCCGCTGTCTTCGCGCCCGGAGGCGCTACAAAGGCGGGACAACCCCTCGGTGGAGCGGGTGTTTACTGGCAGCACACTTACCTTCTGGACAGCACGCCACACGCAGCCTTTGCCCCTGGGTCTGGAACGCTGTAGGTCTCGCCGCCATCACCATCCCAACGCGGCTGGAGACTACAGCTCCCAGCGGGCTTTGCATGGACTTTCTGTTTCCCGCTGTCTTCGCGCCCGGAGGCGCTACAAAGGCGGGACAACCCCTCGGTGGAGCGGGGGTTTACTGGTAGCACACTTACCTTCTGGACAGCACGCCACACGCAGCCTTTGCCCCTGGGTCTGGAACGCTGTAGGTCTCGCCGCCATCACCATCCCAACGCGGCTGGAGACTACAGCTCCCAGCGGGCTTTGCGTGGACTTCCTGTTTCCCGCTGTCTTCGTGCCCGGAGGCGCTACAAAGGCGGGACAACCCCTCCGCGTCGCGGGACGCGCGCGGGCGACGCCGGGCAGAGGGCGGGCCGTCTGTGGCCGTCAGTGGTCAGCAGTGGTCGGGCGGGCCACCCCTCCAACATCGTTTACCCGCTGGCGGTGAGTCCACTCTCCTGTCCCAATATGGAATCCGCCAATGTTGTTGCTACACAGGATGACTTTCCTTTTCCCCCTGCCACATTCGAATCCCTACTTGAAAATGCATTGAACTTGGTATCAAATGAAATAGCTGACACCGAAAGAAGAATGTCCATGAGCCGTACTAACAACATTATACAGCCGATACCATTGTCAAATATTCCTGGTATCCCACTTTCACCAGCTGTTGTTATTACAAAACAGGCACTAGTATTAACACCCCCCGTACCCCTGTTGTCTGAAACTGCTCCTATTATTACAATAGCTTCCCAGGATGATGCTACTATCCCGGGACCTTTGGAAACTAGTAACAAACAGGGAGGGGAAAAACGCAAAAGAGGCATTGCTAAGCCAAGTGCCAACAAAAGAAAACAACCTTTAACTAGTAAGAACCAGCCCACGCCTCAGAGCTTGTGGAATAGACAAAAACCAACTGGGCCACAAATCGTTCATGTTGTGGACAAAGATCCTGCGGTTATGGATGATGATATTTCAGCCGGAACCACTACTGACTCAATTAGGATTTCAAACACGATATGGACCCAAACAACATTAATGGGAGATAACTACCATCTCTCGAAACAAAATGGGAACCTTATTGAAACCATAGTTGACACTATTTTTAATCGACTAGAGAAGCAAATGATCAACCAGTTTAATAACGTTTTTAAAAGACTTGATAGACTAGATAACCTGGTTAAAAATGAAGAAGTAAAAAGGAAGGGGACTGTTATCCTGGACCAAATCAGAGCCGACCGTCTCTTAAAAGAACTTGAATCCCTAAGCAACACTCTGACACTAAAGGAACAGGAAGCTCGCACCGTATTGGGTGGGGGTACGAGTAACCCTGGAATATTACCACCGTTAATTGTACAACCTACAATTCAACCCCGATCTGCTAATGTTGGGGTGAAGTTGGCAAAACCCAATTCATCTTCCAAATCTACTCCAACACCTGCACCTAGAAAAACTGCCCCTCCAGCTACTATTAACACAAATGTCACCAATCATAATAATGGCTCTACTCAACCCACAACAGCAATAATATCAACTGCTGCTAACAATAAAGGCACTGGACAAGCAGGGTCAAGAAGGCCTTTTAAACATCAAGGGCCTGCCTTACATTTGCCACCGGATGCCTGTCCTTTTGTCCTGGTCCTTGCAGGAGTACCACCATTGAGGGAGGATCAGGGGGAGTCATGGGTGCAACTGCGGAACAAATGTATAGACTGGCTAACGAAGCACAAGGGCGTCGGATACGACATCTCTAGAGAAATCATATCGGCTCGCAGGGTGTCTTGGGTTGGACCATCACTCAAAGACCAGGATGGTGACTGCATAGTTCTCAATTTCAAAAACCCTGGAACTGTAAGACACCTACTCAATAGAAATAGTAACTGTTCCGCTATCTCTACGGTTGCAACCATGTTACCTTTGAGTTACTTTTACAGACAACCTCCAATGCAATTCCGACCACCCTTAATGCAATTTCAACCGCCACCCATGCATTTTCAGCCACCCCCTATGCAATTCCGACCACCCTTAATGCAATTTCAACCGCCACCCATGCATTTTCAGCCACCCCTATGCAATTCCGACCACCCTTAATGCAATTTCAACCACCACCCATGCATTTTCAGCCACCCCCTATGCAATTCCAGCCAGCTACATTTCCACTTAATACATTCAATCGATTTGCACCTTAGTCAGATTTGGACATGCTAGATTGACCCTCTTCGATTAATCCAGATGATCCATCACTGGCTTTAATCACTGAAACTCAGGAAGTTCTACAACCCTTGACAGGGACTGCAGTAAGAGGTAAATCCACGAACAAAAGTCTATTGCCTCTGGATTCTGAACTATCTCTTGTAAGTTGGAACATAGCGGGTCTTAATTCTAAACTGAAAATTAAAGAATGGTCTGACTGGGTCAATAACAACTGCGACATATTGTTGCTTCAAGAGACTTGGTGCACAACCACTCCCATAATGGAGGGTTTCTGTTGCTATCATTTAAAGGCTTCTCCCTCACCTATGGGTCGCCCCAGTGGGGGTTTATCCATTTGGACTAAAATAAAATCCGGGGTACAAACCAAACAGATCCCTACACCAGGCAAATGTTTTATGGCTATGAAGTACATTAACAGGATGAATTTATGCATAATTAACTTTTATAATAATGATTTTGCTATCCGTCCCAATGACATTTTTTTGTTATTGTTTAATTTTATTGATGATATCGTGGAGGGGCAGAAGTATGGGTCCTTTGATGGCATTTGCATCGGAGGGGATTTTAATGCTCATATGTACCGCACTAGTGCTCCATGTAGAAACGGTGAAGAGTTGAAAAACCATCTAGCCTCCCGTGATCTAGTAAATGCTATAGAAATTGCTGGTCCCAGTGCAAACAATATATCTATACCTACATATATAGGTCAGGGCTGTGCTTCCACGATAGATTATATATTTCTTTGTTCGTCCTTGAGTGATATAATTCTAAGAGCAGAAGTTATCTGCTCCGCATATAGTGACCATTATCCGCTTAGAATATACTTAGACAATCCACAGACCATGAAGGCTGTACTGAGAGTAGAGACTGGGGCTCAAAATCTGGCATTATCCACTGATAGACTAAGATTAATATGGAAAGGGGTGGACAATAAGGATATCCTAGCCAGAGTAATTAAAAAACATCCCATGTTAGTAGAGACTTGTCTGTCGTTTAATAGCTCTGGCGATGAAGTGGTTGTTGCATTTGGTAATCTTTGCGGGGCTATTAAAAGAGAATCTTCTAAATCAGCCAGGCCAAATCTAGACCATGGCCCCCGCTGGTTTGACTCCGCCTGCTCTAAGGCCAATAGGGAACTGAGGGCGGCCTTAAAATTAAATCCAAGGGACACTCACCTCGTGAGAGAATTAAGATTAAAATACAAATCCGCCTTACGGACTAGATCTGAGGCCCTAGTGATTAATCATTGGGAATCTCTCACGCGTACTGCCTCATTAAAAGACACGACAGGTTTCTGGAGAGAAGTCAAGTCCCTCAGATCCCTTGGTTCTAACATCCAACCAATTAACTGTAATATAACTGGCGAGGCGTGGGTCGAGCATTTTTCCAAAATTTATGCTATACCACCCATTTCTTTAAATTCTGCCTCCTTATTAAATAATGCTGAACAACTGAACTTCTCATTATCTGAGGTGGAGGATGCTATATTGGAGAGCGCTAGTAATAAAGCTCCTGGCCCGGATGGCCTATCTATTGATCAGATTAAATCAGAAATTAATTTTTGGGCCCCTTTATTATGTAACTTATTTAACAATTTGGGGGCGCTAGGTGGCGCCAAACCAAGATGGCCGCACTGCCGTGAGGCTCTCGCCTGATTGAGCACTTTCATCATCCAAAAGACCATCCTGACCAGCATATACCGCCTGAAAGACACACTGTGTCATCCGCGACATTCCCCCGCACACAGCGGTGCCTGGAACGCCGCAATAGCCCAACCAACGGACGAGATATCGCCTAAAAACCGGAGGGCGGACTGCCAGGCTGCCTCGCGATCACTGCCCGGCGGGGACGGACCGCCAAGAAGGACCGCGGCTCTGAGGCCTGGTCGGAATCGCACCCCTCACCACGGGAGCAGTGTGCTGGAGATCCGGGATCGTCGGCATCCTCGCCGCGCTGGTGGAGACCCCCGCTGCCTAGTGAGGTGAGAACCGGCACGCTCCAGGAACACCACTGAGCTTCGCTGAGCAGCCGCGGCCTTCCACGCGGCCTGGCTGGGACAATAGCCGCTGTCCTGCCACCCGATCCAGGATAAGGTTCTGCGGGAGGTGGGACTCGGCGGTGGAGCATACCCCATTCCGGGATCGGCAGCCACCCGCCCGCCTGCGGTTGTAGCCCCCCCCCCCCCCCGCCCCGACACTTGGATCCCAGCTGAGTGTCACGTCTTCTCGGCCTACGCCTGGGCTGATCCGGCGGCGCCACAGAGGTGGGTGAGACCCCCCCCCCCCCCGAGCTGCTGGACTGGATCGGGGCCAGAATACCTGCTGTGACAGCCCATCTTGATGTCCGGGGCCTGGGGGACGGAACGAGGCTGCTCTTCCCACCGAGGTGCCTTGCAGGCGGGCTGCAGTTTCAGATTGGCGAGCCCTGATAAACTCTGTCCCCACACTGCACGTTAGTGCCGCATGCTTGCCCAGCCTCGCCCCACCTCGCTGCGGCTCTGCTAGTTAAGAGGCTCGAGGAACGGCCACCATCCATTGCTGTGTGAGGACTCGCCGCCTGTGGGTGCGACTGACTCCTCTGGGACGCCGAGCCCCACTAGGTCTCATCTGTGCTGGGCGCCAAATTGCCATCTTGCCTGCTGCGACCTGATCCATCGACTCCCTTTCAACGGTTTACTGTCTATTGTACCGATCCTGCTTGGATTCCCAGCGGGGCCTAATACCTACCCGCCTAACTGGTCCCTGCCCCCCCCCCCCCCCCCCGGCCCAAGAGGTCGCACGCCCATACTTGAACCGCAGTGGAGGTTCTGGGGCCTGACGGTGCTGGCGCGGGAAGTGGTCGGGCGCTGGCGCTACCTTGGGTGGGCATCTCAGGCTTTGCTGCGCTCTGTGAATATCCGAGCCTGACAACCCCCCAAGACTCTCTAACCCTGGTTCACGCTGCCCCGCGCTCTGGCTACTGCCTCCCCTACAGCGCTGCCACCACCGAGGGGAGCTATGGGCCGTACCGACACCAGGCAGTCGAAGATCCCCTTCGAGGCCAAGAAAACGCCCAAATCACCAGCTGTTGCGGAGAGGAGTCCCCCGCCGCCAGAGCCGCAGGATGACGACTGGAAAACCATCTTATTAGGCATGAAGCAGAGCCTTACGTCCATCGACTCTAAAATGGACGCTATTAACTCCCGCATTGATAGCGTAGTCTCCAAACTAGAGCGCCACGACACACGCATCCAGGAGGCAGAGGAAAGAATATCTACTTTGGAAGACGGCGCCGCAACCAGCTCCAAACAGGCTACCCAAATGGACAAACTCCTCAAAATAATCGCCGACAAAAACGAGGATTTGGAGGCGAGGTCCCGACGCAACAACGTCCGCGTCGTAGGCCTTGCGGAATCCACGAACGCGGGGAAGATGGAGGTCTTTATGGAGAACCTAGTGATCGAACTGTTCGGTAGGGAGGCCTTCTCCCCACACCTAATTGTTGAGCGCGCGCACAGGTCCCTCGCCGCGCGGCCTCCCCCGGGAGCCCAACCGAGACCGATTATAGCAAGATTCCTAAATTACAGGGACCGTGATGCCGTGCTGCGATGTGCCAGAGAGCAGGGCCCAGTAAAATATGGCAACACTACCCTGTCCTTCTTCCCCGACTTTACCCCGTTGGTCCAAGAAGCCAGACGTAAATTCGCTGGAGTCAAAAAGAAGCTACAATCTCTGGACCTCCCCTACGCCATGCTTTATCCAGCCAAACTAAAAGTATCCCTACATGGAAAGCAACATCTTTTCCAGAACCCGCAACAAGTGGAGGATTTTTTGAAGCAACTAAGGAAGGAACGACCCCGCGAAGATGAGGTGCGACAGCGCTCCAGGTCGCAATCCCCACTGTCACAACAAGACTGACTCTACTCATGGATGTTTCACCTACAGCTCCTGCCACCACTGGCTCTTTGACTCTTTGCAGCCGGAAGTCACGTGAGATGAACAGAGGCCTCCGAATTTTTGAACTACTCCCTACATTGCATCCTGGACTGCCAACCCCTTGAGCAGCTGGAGATGATTCAAGGACGACACACCTGCTACTTGTGCCGGTGAGATGCTAGTTATGAGGCTTATGTATTTTGGTCAAATGTAAACCTGTGTGCTCGATCACCCACCTCCGTCCCGCTCCTTTGGGCGGGTGAAAGTAGGGAGGTGGGAGGCTGGTCTGGTGCCCCCTAGTTTAAACCCCCAATGGGTGATCCCCTGCAGACTTCTCCCCTTCTGAGGTTGGGAGGAGGGTTGTTAATGCTTATTGTTTTAAATTTCTTGGGATGTTGTGGGAGGGGGAGGGATACTTCTTCTCGGCTGGTTTGGGATGCCGTAGTGGGTGGGGGAGGGCGGGAATGTCACGCCGCAGTGTTTGAAGACGCTACCAGCTGCATGCTATCTGGACTACCGTGCATGACAAATTACACTGGGTCTAGGCGTGAAAAAGGGTTTTATTGTTTGGGATTGGTTATGTCTTACCCATGCTCTGATGCCGCAGTTATTGCATTGTCCCGAGAAAGGGGCGGGGTAGAGGGGACGAATTTACGAATTGCAATGGTTTGTGATCTTAACTCTGAATGTCTGATCGCATTTGTCGCATATACTTGCCATGCTCTATTATCATGGGTTAGATGGAAGACATGAATGCTAGACTCCCCGCACTTGACTTTCACCTGGTGTCGTGGAATGTTAGGGGGCTGAATGACCCTAGAAAGAAAAGGCAGATACTAGGCTACCTAGACAGGCACGGAATCTCCATCGCCTTGTTGCAGGAAACACACCTCCCCCCCACTGGGCTTCCCCTCTTTGCCTCGAGATGGGCTACTCACAGGGTGTTTGCGTCCTACTCTACCTATTCCAGAGGAGTGGCTATACTGGTGAAGAAAGGATTGGGATTCACTCCAGAGGGGTCGGAGGTGGATTCGGGAGGGAGGTACTGCATGGTCTGGGGTACATTACATACTCATCGTATACTCTTTGCCTGTTACTATGGCCCCAATATTGATGACCCAGAGACGCTTCTCAATATGTGGGGTAAGATCCAATCGCTAGACATCTCCCGCGTAGTGTTGGGAGGAGATTTTAACACCGCTCTACTGCCAGGGCTAGATAGGTCGCATCCGCAACCAACGCACTACACCCACACTCAGCGCACCCTACAGGGCATAGTAGACGACCATCAGTTAATAGACTCTTGGCGGCACCTAAACCCCTCCCTGAAACAGGGCACACACTTCTCAGCAGTACACTCCACGTGGGCCAGGTTGGACTACATTTTCCTAACTCCTGGCATTGCTCCTTGGATTGTGAAATCCCTGCATCTTGCGCGCACGCTATCTGACCATTCTCCGGTCCTCCTCTCCCTGCGTATCCCCCTTTTAATCTCCCCATACCTATCCTGGCGGCTGAACCCCGCACACCTCACGGACACCGCTTTTAAAGCGGAATTGGAGCAGGACATCACAGACTTTTTCGACCGCAATATCAACTCTGTCGCTAGCATGGCCACGGTCTGGGAGGCATTTAAAGTCACTGTCCGAGGGTGGTGCCTGTCAAAAGGTGGAGGGGTCCTTAAAGCACTTAGAGGCTCATTACGACGCCTTGAACTTGAGATCAAGGAACTGGAACGTGAGTTGGGCCGCAGCGGGCAAGATAATGCAGCTAGGGCGCGACTTCGACACAAAATTGACGAATATGCCGTTGAAGCTGAGAAGGAATGCAAATTTCTAGGGAAACCATACATAGCGCGTATATATGGGGAGGGTGACAGGCCAGGCAGGGCGCTCGCCTCAGCCGTAAGACCACTGAGGCACCACAATTATATTACCACCCTGATAGACGAGGATGACATCCCACATAGGGACCTCCCCAGCCAACTCAATGTCCTCACCAACCACTACAAGACGCTTTATTCCTCACATCGACGAGAGGAACTCGATCTGGGCTCCTACCTCACGGACACAGCTATAGCCTGGCTAGGCCCGACCCAACAAAAATTCCTCCACCATACGTTAGAACTGGACGAAATCAAGGACGCTATAATGAGTATGAAATCGGGCAAGGCCCCTGGCTCGGACGGCCTACCTATAGATTTTTACAAAGCCTACATCCACACTTTAGCTCCTATTCTGCAACAAGTGTACTATACCGCCTTCGAGGAGGGTACATTGCCATTTAGCATGAGACAAGCCCTCATCACCTCCCTATTGAAACCAGGTAAACCCCCCGAACGCTGCGATTCGTATAGACCCCTCTCCCTACTAAATACAGACGTTAAGATTTTGGCTAAAGTATTGGCTACCCGCCTCAACCTCCTTATGGAGCGCTTGGTCCTCCCGGACCAGGCAGGCTTTGTCCCGAATCGCGCTACCTCTCATAATTTACGCACGCTACAGGCAATCTTACAGGACATCACCCCCAGATGTGAAGCTGCGGTAGTCTTCCTAGATGCTACCAAAGCTTTTGACTCCCTGGAATGGGACTATCTGTTTGCATTGCTGGAGCGCATGGGTACTCCCTACAGTTTTATAGCCTGGATTAAACTTCTCTATAATAAACCTAATGCGGCGGTCCTGCTGAATGGTTCTAGATCCGACAACTTCGAAATACAAGAGGCACCCGGCAAGGATGCCCCTTATCCCCGGTCCTCTTTGCGATTGCTATCGAACCCCTAGCCGCAAAACTCCGACAACACCACAACCAGCGCTCCTTGAATTACCCCGAAAGGCAGATACTCGTCTCGCTATATGCTGACGACATGACCCTATATATCCATAAGCCGAAGGACAATCTGAACCCTCTCCTACGGGAGATCACTAAATACGGAGCTATCGCCGGAGTCCAAATCAACTGGTCAAAATCAGCCTTATTCCCCCTTACAGATAAAACCACACAGTTCCCTCTCGATTACCCCCTGGTGTGGGAAGGGGACGAGATTAAATACCTGGGCATAACAATCACCAGGAACCGCGATACCCTCATTAGGGCGAATTATGGCACCGTCCTGGACAAACTAACGGACACTATCACTAAATGGATTCATCTCCCTCTCTCCATGGCGGGGCGTATTTCCCTGATCAAAATGGTCATACTCCCCAAACTACTGTACCTATTCACGAACATCCCCTACAGCCCTGGGCACATTTTTTCCGCTCCCTAGATTCCCAACTGTCCAGATTGATCTGGGGCGGTAAACAGGCTAGGATAGCATTATCGACGCTGAAACTGCCTTACTACCAGGGCGGGTTCGAGGTCCCTAACTTCAGCCTCTACTTCGATTGTGCACAGGCTCACTTTGCGGCCTACTGGCTCCGACCCCCGCCCTTCATGGCGCATCTAGCCGTGGAGGATGGGTATATGAGGCCTACTAAGCCATCGGGATATCTCTACACGGAACCCCGTGTGACCGAGCGTGATCCCACCACCGTGGATTGTACGGTGTTGGCCTGGCATAGGATTGCGACCCGGGCGAACATTGCCTTTCTCTACTCCCCGCTTATGCCCATCGCACACGACCCCAGACTGAGTATCGCCTGCGAGGAACTAGGTTGCAAAATGCTTATCAGACTAGCACTTCATAAGTGGGGTGATTTGTATGTGGAAGGGAAATTCCGATCCTCTGCCCACCTATTTGGAGACCAGATCCCCTCGACCATGGACACGTTCCTTTACGCACGACTGCGGCACGGCGTCAAGGCAGTCACTCCCGACTTCCCGAACGAGCCTGAAATTATGGTGCCGTTACATGCACTACTTCAGACTACAGCCCCGAAACATGTCGTCTCTATGTTATATAAGTATGCGTACTCGGCCGCAGCGCCTCCTACCCTTCGGGCGCGCGCTGAATGGGATGGGGACCTGGATGTACCACTTACGGATGACCAGTGGGAATTGAGCTGCTCCCATACCAACTCAGTGACAGGCAATGCCCGCCTCAGAATACTGCATTTTAAATTCCTGCACCGCCTCTATCACACTCCCGCTAAACTACACCACTTTGGTTTACGCGATGATGACAGATGCCTCCGCTGCAACCGCCCGGGTGCCCATTTCATGCACCTAGCGTGGACTTGCTCTACAGTCGCTTCCTACTGGGTGGAGGTGTTTGAGGCCATGTCGGACATGGTGGATACTGCAATCCCACCGTGTCCGAGAATCGCCCTGCTGGGACTCACTCCCCCCGAGCTGAAGAACAATCGAAAATTTTTTGCACTGGGGCTTCTCTTAGCGAAACGACTGCTTGCCTGCAGATGGGGCCGTGGCCGCGCCCCCAAGTTTAAAACCTGGCTTACCTCTATGTCCACCTGGCAGGATCATTTACATAATTATGCAGAACTGTTACCACACACATCACGTCCTAAGGACCTTTGGGGCCCGTTCGCAGAGTACTTACTCCGACACCAGACCGAGGCTGATCCAGAATCGGACCCACGCATGATGCCCGACCACACAACAAACAATGCAACACACCAAGAACGGCCTGATACGGGTTCATAAACAAGGCGCGCCTCTGAGTTACTCAACACACTAGCCGCGCCCTCAATCCGTTGCTTTACCCTTACATGACTGCCATCCACATTGTAGGATAGCCACATTCTGCTAACCAACACGGACCCCAGTTGACACGCCCCTCCGCCTTTTGCTTATCGCGCCCCTCTCATTAACCACTTCCCAGTCGCCATCTGACTGATATGTGACACTTCATATCGGATGTCTTCATAAACCATAATGCAAACCACGTTAGAGTCTCCCTCCTCCACTAAACTCAACTCTTCGCCCGGCAACGGCAGGCACTCACCCACGTTAGGTGGAACCATATGCAAGACATGCAGCGCAGAGACACTAGGGGCTGCTTGATACTCCTCACCTTATACTACGTGTGGTGGGACTGCTGATGAATGGGAGGGTTACACTGATCCCCGAGTTATTGTTCTGATTTATGAGTTATTGTAAAATGAGACCTCATAGGTCACCTGTTTACTCTCTCTACATAATAGAAATTGCAGTGACCGACAGTCCTACCAGCTTGTGATACGTTTCCACGCGGCCGGCCCTGTGGGGTTGTAGGCGACATGCTGTGTTACCTAAACTCTCCTCTGATAGAATGTTCTTGCTTGACTGTGATACTCTTTGAAAGCGCTGCCGGCCTGTACGCTACAGGTTGTAGGCACACAGGCTGTGTACCACTCCTATCGACACAATAAAGGTCTTAAAAAAAAAAAAAAAATAAATAAATAACTTATTTAACAATTTGACTGACAGCTCAATCCCCACATCCTGGTCGAACAGTGTCATCGTACCGATATTCAAGAAAGGTGACAGGTCGGACCCTGCCTGCTACCGCCCGATCTCACTGATCGACAACACGCTAAAAGTCCTTGGTAGGGTAATTTTTAAAAGGATAAGGAATTGGGCTGAGGATAATAATGTGCTACACTGCAGTCAACTGGGATTTAGAAGCCATGTGGGCACTGTCGAACAGTGTCTTAATTTGAATTTGATTATGGCCAAATACATTATCGTTAAAAAGTCCCCGCTTTATTTAGGTTTCATGGATCTGAGTTCCGCTTTTGATTTTGTTAATCCTTCTAGGTTATGGTCACTTTTGCTTGATTATGGTTTGGATGACTCATTGGTATATTTTCTTTCATATTTACATAGGGATCTTAAGGCAAGAGTACGAATTAATAATGATGGCGAATTATCCGATGATATTTTTATTAGCAGAGGAGTTAGACAGGGCTGCGTACTCGCCCCACTGCTTTTTATCCTATATATTAATGGGTTGAGCTCCACCTTGAGCAAGAACACTAAGGATGTGCCAATTATAAATGGTTCCCCCATTACTACCCTACTTTATGCGGATGACGCAGTATTAATGGGGCGCACCCCAAATGCTTTACGTTCGTTAATCACAGGGTTTGTTGCTTTCATGTCCGATCTGGGTTTAAATACCAATTTTAAAAAATCTTTTATCATGAATTGTGGACCTAAAAGGTATAACACTACCTCAATTAAATCAGGTGACAATGTATTAAAATGCACTAGCACTTTCCCTTATCTAGGGTTACTATTCTCTAACACTGGCTCATGGCAGCCTCATGCTGCCTACGCGAGAAATAAAATGGGCAAGTCAATCAACTCAATTTTATCTCTCCGTCAACCGAAACTGGCCGATGTTATTACCCCCCTGCTCAACATTTATCGCACCCAATGCCAACCAACGGGGACATATGGAGCAGAAGTGTGGGGGTACTGTAACAGCACGTCCCTGCAGTTGGAGGAAAATAGATTTTGTAGGAAGGTGCTGGGGGGAATTTCCTGTGCGCCCACATTTATTTGTCACCATGAACTCAGGTTGCCTTATATAGCTGATTTTATTAGGTCAAGGCCCGCTCTTTTTTGGATAAAAATATGGACAAATCCAGCGGCTTCCTTAACGCGCAGCATAATCTCAGATTGCCTATTGCATGAAAGATCCCACCATATACCTTGGCTAAATGCTGTCAAGAATAGCCTGTTGAGCGTGGGACATGACTCTCTGTTCAGTTCTCCAAATACCATTGTCCTCGCCCACAAGAACAGTGTAAAACGGGCATTGTTTGACAAATATAAGGAGGAACGAATGAGACCTAAATTGACGAAACCAGCTATTTTTAAATATTTTCCACTAACTGATTCAGGTAATAATAACCCAAACAAGCCCTGTAGATACCTGTCAATCCCCATAGGAAGATGGAACCGGAGCCTTTTGTTCAGGTTCCGGGATGGAAGTATTGTCAATTTACTAAGTATCCCCCTTGGTTATAACATAAAGGAGCTGGATTGCCCTTGCTCTGAAGGAGGGAAACAAAGTTTGTTGCATTATTTTCTCTTCTGTGGCCACTATAAATTGTATACCCGTCAATATCTAATGCCGATTTTCAGAAAATATAACCTAAGGGACTTTAATCTGGCACTGAGATTTTTACAAATGCTATTAACAGACGAGGTTATATACACTGTAAGTTGCTTTATAAAAGCCTGTGTGAGATCAAGGGCAAGTATGGAACATGTGTAATGGCCACTGAATGCACATTGCACTTTAACTTCCTGATATAAATTGTACAGAGAATCAACTATAGGTACGTTTGGATCTATATGATTGGATAAACTGAAACCTATGACTACATTTGTTAATAGATTAATGTCTTCCTATTTTTGTATTATGCACTTTATGCCATATATGTTGCTCACACCCAATTGGTATCTTGCTTTTAATTTTTATACATGTTTTTATGTGTTTTTAATGCTTCATTCTGTATGTACTTTTATGGATGTTTTAAATTCCGAATAAAGATCATTTGAATTGAATTGAATTGAAGGCTTTTTTAAAAGTGGAATGATTTTTCTAAACTAGGTAGCCCTGCCGCTCCAAAGAAACCGGGGGATGCAGAATTTTGTAATAAAATAGCTGGCTTTTTTAAAACCAAAGTAGAAACAATTTTTACCTCACTCAATGGTCTAATCAATGATACTCACGCTGATTTCAATCTAACAGAATCATGAAGCTTAGGTGCCCCGGCAGAACTACTGGAGCATTTCACCCCGATTGAGAAAGCAGATTTGGTCAAATTGGTGTCTATGCTAAAATCGGGTGGCCCTAGTGATCCGTGTCCTGCTGGAATTGCTAAGCAAATTCCGGAAACGTTTGGAACGGCTCTCACACCCCTGCTTAATGCAGTTTTACAGTCCGCAATTTTTCGCAAAAATTAGAAAAAGGCTCTTTGCTTCCTCTTCTAAAGAAGTAATCTCTTGACCCTAAGGACCCGAATAAATATCGTCCTATCTCTAGGCTTCCACTACCTGCCAAATTACTGGAAAAAGAAATAAATAGCCAAATCAGCAACTTTATCTCTGCCAATAACTCCTTGGACCCATCGCAATATGGGTTTAGAGCTTTTCACAGAACGGAACTGGCTTTAATAAAACCAACCGAGGAAATCAGAGAAGCCGTGGATAGGGGAGGTAATGCCATCTTAATCCTCCTGGACCTATCCGCGGCCTTTGATGCGGTCCACCATAAGGTCCTTCTGAACAGGCTCTCTGATATTGGTGTGAAGGGCTCAGTATGGAAACTGCTACATTCCTTCCTGTCCTACAGAGCTCAGACAGTAGATTTAGATGGCAACACTTAGGAACCCTTCTCACTTCCCTGCGGGGTGCCACAGGGCTCGGCGTTGAGCCCTACGCTTTTTAACATCTAAGTGGTACCCCTGGCCAGTGCCATCAAGTCGTTTGGTGTCCAGCTCACCTCCTACGCTGATGACACACAAATTGTGCTATCACTGATGGAGGGTGCGGAAAGGGAGGCGGGGGAGAGGTTCTATAATTGCATGAGCTGTATTTCCACCTGGATGTCGTCCAACTGTTTAAAACTCAGCTAAAATTGAGGTGTTAAAATTTGGCAATAATCCCTGGGTCTGGACCCCAGACTGGTGGCCGGAGGATCTGGGATCGTGCCCTACACTCTCTAGGAAAGCTAAGAATTTGGGAGTCATGGTGGATAACAAACTCACCATGGGGTACCTAGTGAATCAGGTAACTTCAGCAAAAAAATCAAGTTCTTCCTATCGGCAGACAACCTAAGGACGGTTGTCACTGCACTCATTATGTTCCATCTGGACTATTGCAACAGCCTCTATCTTAATGTTCAGAAACAACATATGAACAAGTTGCAACTGATCCAGAACGCGGCAGCGAGAATGCTGACGGGAACCCGTAGGTTTGCTTCGGTCAAAGGAGAACTTAAGAAACTGCATTGGCTCCCAGTTCCACTTAGATCACGCTTCAAGGCACTTTGTGTCATCTTTAAGGCGGTTAATGGGATTGGTCCGGAGTTTCTTAAAACCAGACTTACATGGTATGTTCCTACGTTCCTCCGGATCCAAATTAGTCAAAACCTCCACCTTTAAGAAAACTAATTGGGGAGGCAGAAGTTTTCTCCACTGTGCCTCCAAAGCATGGAATGAACTTCCATTCCATCTCAGAAATGCGCTAAACCTTTTTTCTTTTCGCAAGGGTTTGAAAACATGATTCTCCTCCCACTAAACAGCTGATGCTCCCCAGGTCACCAGTACTCAGCGGCAGGACACCCTAGGGTAGCAGTGCGCTTTACAAGTACAAATAAGATAACATAACATAGACACACAGACACACACGCTCTCTCACTCACACACATTCTCACACATACCCACCCTCCCTCACATAAGAAACATATAATTAACTTCTAAATGACACTTTCGACTAGGACCATTAGTAAACAGGTTCATGCAGAATTCAAAAGATCCTACTTGTAAGGATATCTGTGCAGTCATCCCCATGACAGGAAAGAAGAAATGCAAATGAATTAATAAAATGCTTTAGGAGGCTAAGCATTCTTAAATTAAGAAATGAATGAGAGATAAGCCAAGAATAGAGAGAAACAGAAAAAGAAATAAGAAAGAGGACAAAAAAAGTAAAATCTATCTATATAAATAAAAATGTAACTGTTCGTTGTTCAAAATCTAAAATCTCCGAGAGTACTCCACCGATTGCTTTGAAATTTTGACACAACGTTGGATTTGAAAACGTGTGTGTTTTTATATACACAACGTTGGATTCAAATACACGTGTGTCGAATACGTGCGTGTTTTTAATCGAAGGCCCGAACAGACCCTATTGATTTGGTTGATGCGCAACAACTACAAGGGACGCATAGAGACAATAATCTACATATATTAGGATGGACAGTTGGTGTCAGGATGGCAGACCGTGAAGTGGGTGGAGGAAGGGGGGAGGAGTTGGTTCAGTTTGCAACATAATTTAAAAGAACAGGATGCAACTGCGACCTGCGGTTCTGTTACATGTTATATATTAAGGATGCGTCCAAAAGCTACCATCTGTACTGTTTGTTTCTGTTATATTAACTGATGTGATGTGATTTAAACATGTATCAAATTGATATCGGTAAAAACTTTCACGACACATGGCCAACCTGGGTCTCACATACGTGTGGAGATGCCGACACCCCACGCATAAGGACTACTCCTTTTACTCCGGGGCACATAAAGTGTTCTCCAGACTGGACTATATTTTTGTGGCCAGGCAATATCTCACCACTGGTGACGAGGCGGAGTATAAGGCTCGCGGGATCTCGGACCACTCTCCATTGTATGCTAAGGTGGGGGCAGACAGAGGTAGGACTGGCACACAGTGGCGTATGGCAGCCTGGGATCTCCAGGAGCCAGACCTGATGAGAGGCCTCAGAGCGGACATTAAAGTCTACATAGCAGAGAATGAAGGCTCGGTGGCCTCTGGAGTGACCTTTTGGGAGGCGATGAAAACGGTTCTGAGAGACAGGGCACAGAGTAGGTTGCGGGAGGATCGTAGGAAGCAGCAGGCAGTGTTAGTAGGACTGGAGGCCGAAATACTACAACTAGAGAGAGAATATCAGGCACGTAGGGAGGACGGTACTCTGCGGCTTTTGCTGGACAAGCAACGGGAGTATAGAGAAATAGCATTGAATGAGGCGCGGACGCAGGCGCTAGCCACCCTACATCGACTCTATGACGTGGGCGATAAATAAGGCAAGCTCCTGGCATGGCTTAGTAGGAAGGAGAGGGCGGCCAGATGGGTGGAACGGATTAGGCGGACGGATGGCGTCATTGTGAGCACCGAACACGGGATTGCTGATACCTTTGCGTCACACTACGCAGACTTTTTTGCTGCGAGAGACCTCGGGACGGTGGGAGACGCACTGCAATATATGGAGGGTGTAGACCTGCCGGCGCTAGCCGCTGAGCCCAGTTCGGCTCTGGAGGCAGATATCTCGTTAGATGGGATCTCCGAGGCCATATTTAAGCTCAAAACAGGGAAAACGCCGGGTCCCAACGGTTTCCCCGCGGAATTTTTTTAACATACAGCAGATTTGTTGACGCGCCATCTGAAGGCCCTCTATACTGAGTCGTATCAGGAAGGACGACTCCCAACCGACCTCGCCATGGCACCATAGTACCAATCCACAAACAGGGCAAACCCCCTGACGACTGTGCTTCATACCGCCCCATTTCCCTCCTTAATATTGAGGTGAAGATCCTGGCTACAATACTGGCGACGCGCCTGCGGTCGGTAATCCCAGATCTTATTCACGCAGACCAGTCAGGATTCCTGCCAGACAGAGCAACTAAACTAAATTTGAGACGCACGCACAATTGGTTGCAGGAAGTCAGAGACAGAAAAGAACCCCACTGGTTTTTGTCCCTGGACGCAGAAAAAGCGTTCGATGCTGTACACTGGCCATTCCTCTTGGCAGCACTGCAACGGTTCGGTCTTGGCCCAAAATTTCGGGGATGGATAGAGTTAATGTATACAGCCCCGACAGCACGTGTTCGCGTCAACGGCAGACTGTCCAGGGAATTTCGGGTGTCCAGAGGCACGAGACAGGGATGCTCATTGTCCCCCTTACTATTCACGCTCACGATCGAGGTCCTGGCCGCCAAGATTAGGCAAAACCCCGAAATACGCGGCTTCTTTGGGGAAACGGCCGGGGAAACGGAGGAAAAAATATCGTTGTACGCGGACGATGTGCTGCTATACATAACAGAACCGGAGGCTTCGGTCCCGGAGTTATTCAGGGAACTAGAGGGCTTTGGCGCAAGAGCGGGACATACAATAAAGTGGAATAAATCCATACACTATGACCCACGGGGAGCGGATACGTGGGGGACCCTACCTGACCAACTGCTTACCACTGCTGAGGGGTTTCAATACCTGGGAGTATATATCACTCTGGACAAGGCGCTCTCGTTCCGCAGAAATATAGAACGAGTCATGACGGAGGCGGTAGAGGTCATGAATAGATGGAGACAATTGCCACTCACCCTGTTAGGGAGGGCCGCAATGTACAAAATGATTACCCTCCCCAAGTTCCTCTATGCCCTCCAAAACGAATATTACCCGCTACCGGCTGCCACGCTCCCTAGAGTCCACGCAGAACTGCGCTCTTTTCTGTGGTTGGGGAAACAACCACGCATTGCACTTCAGACGCTCCAGCGGCAACAGTACAGTGGGGGGATTTCCTTGCCTAATCTAGAAGCGTACTACTGGGCGGAGCACCTGACGCCAATCAACGAGTGGATCCATGCCCCGGCCGACCACCCGACATACACACTGGAACGACAGAAATTGTCACCCCACAGTGTATATCACTATCTGTACGGCGGTAAGACACGAAGGTCGCTTCTACCGGCAACACTGCTCACGCTACAGGCGTGGACAAGAGTGACAAAGCGTATGGGGTGGGATAAGAGACCGACCAGACAGACGCCGTTATGGCAATGCCATTGGCTGCCTGAACTTAAAAAACTGAAAGGTTTCCAACGATGGGACGATATAGGTATTTCACATATCGGCGATGTCGTATACAGGGGGGAACTGAAGTCGTTTGACAGGCTACAAATGGAGTATGGACTACACCGATCGCAACTATTTAAACATGCACAATTAGCCCATGCATGGAGAACCCAAAACATCATACCCGCAGATTTGCCAGAATACGCTCCGCTGGAAGGTAGGCTCCTGCAGGAACAGATAACTCACCAGGCGGTCTCGCTCACATACAAGACACTCACTAACAATATGCTGGGGGACCTAACGAAACTTAGAAGAGTATGGGAGGCGGAGGTAGGCGGGATGGAGGACTTGGATTGGGAAATGGTCTTGATGCACCCACGAGAAGTAGCTATTAAGTCAAGGTTGCGACTCATTCAGCTGAACGTACTCCACAGGACTTACTTCGACAGAGTGCGTCTCCTCAAAACAGGGAAAATAACGGACCCCCGATGTCTTAGATGCCAACAATACCCAGGTGACTTCTACCACACAATATGGTCATGTGATAACATAAGCATATACTGGACACACATTTTCGCGGAACTGGGGGAGGTCCTAGGAATAGAATTGGAGCGCGACCCGAAACTGGCGTTGCTGGGCATGACCAACGACGTTGATTTACCACGCAACCACCTTATATTTTTGGTCCTGGCGCTAGTGGTGGCCAAAAGGGACATCGCAAAATACTGGGGGGCCGCGGAGACGCCGGACATAGAGGAATGGAGAAGGGGCCTGGATCTCTACATGGCGGCAGAAAGGGTGACGTATAAGGCAAGGGGGTGCCCCAAGAAGTTTCACAGGGTCTGGGTGAAATGGAGACAGTATCATGGTTTGGAGGGAGGGCAGTGAGGTGTGCTGGGTCAGGACATGGGGGGCCCACAATAGGAGTGGGATTGATCCCGTAACTGCAAAGGCACGAGTGGGGAGGTCTGCAACGTCATGGCGACACTTTAGAAGCAAAGACTGAAATGGTGCTGTGCGGGTGGGTAGTGTGAGGATGGGGGGAGGTGGTGGAGGGTACAATTGTTGCGGTAGGGAAATTACACCAATGGTTCTGCGGCAAAGGAAATGAAGAGGCAACAAACTTGTTGGGGGTGCGTTGTTCAGACGCACTGAACATAGTTGAGGGAGGGGGGGGGTTATTATATGAAAAATGCAAGGTACCGACTCGACATGGATGATACGCACTGATGATGGCTATGTAATGTCTGATTGACTGACTACAGTTGCGCCGCCCGGCCTCCGGGATGTGGGCTGATGGGCCGTATCCATAACTATATACTCGGTCAGCACACGATTGCTACTATGGAAGGGCAGCCCACGGGCGGAGTCTAAATGTGTATGTACCTGCAACAAAAATAAAGTTTAAAAAAAAAATTATATGTTGCGTGTTCTAGAGTCGGCAAACCAGACAATCTCTACATCTGCACAGACAATGGAACAACAAAAAATATTGTATACCCACAAGCATTGTGAAATTAAACATATTAGAAACGTGCGCTTGTCCTTTTCTTTCTTTTCCATTTAACCAGACTGAGCCACAGCAACGCGTGGCCGGGTACAGCTAGTAAAGATGATAAAAACAAGGGAAATAGAAAGTACGAAAGAAAGAAATGAGGCTCTCATATATTATATTCAGTGGCGGCCAGGATATCCGTCACGTTTGTGTCTGACTAACCCTGCCAGCGAACTCTAAATCAGGCTCTTGACACTTTGCAATGTTGCTGCTGTTAACTGTGCACCATTACTTCCGCAGAAGTCACGGGCAAGAGACACCTGGCCGCCTGTAACATACTTTTTATAATTACAAGGGTGTGATAACACCGCATAAACAACAGGTGCAGATTAAACCGCAGGGTTCCTATAAACCAACACACACACCGTAAGATTACGCTGTACTAAACACACAAGCCTCAATAACAGGTAACTAATACAAAGACTGATGGACATAAGGAAGCAGACCTAGAGATACATGCATAGCACAGACAAGATAAAGGTCTTGATTTATAGTTTGGTGAGCAGGGTACTCCTTCACAAGCGTGGTGGAGTACCCTGTCCAAAAAACGGATGGTCTGCCTGTAAATACATCGTACGACCATTCCTTTTTAGATCAAGCAGTCTGATGTATTTTTCTCTTATTCAGGACCACCAGGGAATACCTGGCAGTCGTGATGAGAATTTGTTTTTAAATGAAACCCACTTCCTGGGAGAAAATTAATCAGGGAGAAAGTTCCAAGGGTGTGAGGGTGATTAGTTATTGGTTTTTAAAAATCAACTCCAGCTCTGAAAGCTTGTTTTTGAAAAACACAAAAGTTGGTGAATGGCCGCCTGAAACATCCCCAAGGGATCCAGAGAATTGTAGATAAACTTCCTATAGATGGTTGAGATCGCTTTTTCGGAGGAGTGTGGCTCAATGGTTAGAGCGGCAGACCCTGATGCAGAGTTCTGGCCCGGGACCAGGGTTCAATTCCCGCCTCCGCGGGTTTTGGGCTCAATTTCCTCAGACCTGACAATTCTCGCCTCGGTGCCTTGTCTAATCATGGGTCCCTCGCTGCAACTCTGGGCAATAGCTTGCTTAACCTTTACACCGGCCCCCACCGGCCCCAACAGCGCTAGGATGCCTGGCTTCACCCTGGGGGTGCCCAGGAGTGGACACTTCACAGGGAAATCCAGGAGGGGTTCCACAGCGGTATGAGTAATAGCGCCAGGAAACCGCTTGGTGGCAGCGCGCTCTACAAATACCTTGACATTTACATTTACATTTGCAGAGCGTGACCCACCTGCAAATGTCACGCTCTGCAAATGTCAGAACCGTCTTTAGTCACCTAATATACCTTTGTTGTAGGATTGTGAAGGACACAAGCGCCTGTCTCCTCCACACATCGCCCGGCGTTCTAAGCTAATCAATCCCTATTTTGTAAAGCCCTGCAATCCTCCCACTGCACTTAAAAGATCACCATCATACAGTGGAGTAATTTCAGTCAGCTTACCTTCTCAGCCTAAACACTTGGTAGCCTCTCTCCACACCCTTACCAAAGTTTGGGTATGAGTAGGTAGGGTGCACTCATACTTTCTTCGATACAGCACCGGGGTGGGGTAACCTCTCTTGCCCATGGCCAATCTATCTACCCGGTAAGCAGGATCCTCACGGTCCGCAAAAACCCAGTTGTTGAATGTCACCAGCTGCGTGGCCCAGTAATACTTGCGAATGCTCCGGACTGCTGGTCCACCTTGAACTCCCCTCTGCACCTTACTCAGCTTGAAGAGCCACCATCCCACAACAGGAGGCGAAGTTCTCAGTCTACCTTTTAAAAGAAAATGTCTGGTGGGATCTTAAAGGACGTTTTTTGCAAGATGTACAGGAAACCCTGGAGGGTCATCACTTTAAATAGGGCCACTCGGCCCAGTAAGGAGAGCGGGAGCGCCCACAAGTGTGGGGCATCCCAGCGAAGCCGGTCTAATTTCAGGAGTATGTTCCTGCCTGTGGCTCTCTTGTAATGAACACGCCTAAATATTTAAAGCCATGTAGTGCCACTTGAACTGTGCACGTAGAGTCCAGCCGCAGGGTCCCTGCCACCAGCAGGAATATTAAGGACGTCTTCCAATTGATCATATATTCTTAATAATCTCCAAATATGTGAAATATTTGTAGGATTCGTTCACTCGAGAAGGCTGATTACGTATCCTACACCAAATCATCAGCGTAGAGGGAGATTTTCTCATCCCACTCTTGATCAACTGGAATACCCCATATGAGAGGTCCTGGTGAACCTACGCATGTGTGAAGAGCAGAGGAGACAAGGAACATCCCTGTCGGACGGCAAAGACTCGGGAGACTGTATTATTGACGCGCATGCATGCTAGAGGGGCCACATACAAGAGCTTGACAGCAGCACCACTGGTTCAGCAAAGGAATTCCCTGTTGCATGTGGTACTCCATTAAGGTGTCGGAGATTTAAGCGCGTTCCCTCGTGTGGCATAAAGCTACTGTCCGCATGCAGATCTCCAGGGCGTTCGCAAGGACCTTAGTCTCAAAATTAAGCAGGGAGGTAGGTCTATGAGACCCAAACTCAGTTACTGGTTTGTCCTTTTTTGGGATGACCACCACCTCAGACGTTCTTTGGTCCTCTGGGAGACACCCTTATTTTCAGGAAGTCTGAAACCTCTTCTGGAGGCACTCCCTGATTTTATCCATCATGCTTTTATATAATTTTAAGGGAAGCTCATTAGGCCCGTCGCGTGCCCTGTTTGCAAGGTTCCTATTGTCTTATTTATTTAGTCTACTGTCAGGTCTTGGTCTAGTGCGTCTCCGTCCTTATTTGTTAGCATTGGCAGGGTCAGGTCTTTCAGGAAGTCTCTCCCAGTATTTCCGTCCCCTTGTTGTCAGTGTCCTCAAGGATCACTGGCTTGAATTCATCCTATAGCACGCAAGCTGATTCAACAAGCTGCCTGTTCCCCTTAAAATAGAAGTCTGCTCGATCTCTCATACGAGCTTTGAACGTCTTGTCTTTTAAATATCATGGATCAACCCTTGAGGGTAGCATGAAGTCCACAACCGGACTATCGAGTTGCACCTCCACCAGCGAATGGTCTGTGATTCCCACTGCTATGTGCGTAGCGGCTCTGAAATCATCTTTATGGACAGTCAGGGTGAAAAGATAGTGCAGGCATGCCAGACTACCATGTGCTGCAGACAGGTGCCTCCGGTTCTGATACCCTCTTGCCCTCTGGGGCATTTAGGAGTATCATGAATATAGTATAGGTGCAGGTCTGTCACTCCAGTCACCCCGATGCTTGTATGCCCTGTCGTAAGCTTCTTACCCTTTCACAGGATGTCAGTCTTGTCTGGGTCTCTTTCCTGTTTCCTGACACTTGAATGGCACGCCCGAAGACTCGAGAGGGCAGTGACCCACCAGCAGGCTTTTGTGGAGTGCTTTTGTCCTGGATGTAGGACTGCATTCAGTAGGGCACCCACTCTGTCTTTTCTTTGCAGTTGCTGAAGATAAGCAGTTCCAAGGTAGCAGTCACACCTGGCCTGTCGGTAAGTGCAGCCCCTCTGGAGGCCCGACCATCAACAATTGAGCCCACACTGTGGCCGCTTTGACCACAGGCGTAAGCTCAGACATGGTGTTCGACACTGGAGTATTTGTAGTTCCTCATGGGCCTCTGACACAGAGTATTCAGAAATCCAGCAGCTAAAAGCCCAACACAGGCTCTACAGGAAGTGAATAGATTCAGACCCTGTTGTGTTAGGAATTTGACAAGTGAAACCTTGAACGGGCCTGTTGGCAGCACACAATCGTCCTACTGGGCCTCAACAATCATGTTGTCGTAGACTTTTATTTTCTGCCTTGAACTGTTGGGAGAGTCTTGGCGGGGGAGGAGGGGGTCCCTCAAACTAGCTGGTCCTGCTGGATGGCGTTCCGGCCCGCCCTACAGATAACGGGGATGTGTCGGACCTTGCTTTTTCCAGGACAGCCTTGTCCCCCTGCTGGATAGTCAAACTCCCTTCCCTTTCTCACCAGACAGGCAAGCTTCTAGGCAGACTTCTAGGCTCTTCAGGACAGGTACCCAGCTTCTCCATTAAGTAATTCAGCCTGCAGGTGATGTCCCCTCAACTTAGATAAACTGTCAGGCTGACACCATCCCTGGTGTCACAGCAGGCACCTGAGTACTTTGTAGAGCACATTATTCCTTGGTAACAGAGGACTTTGAACTAGGGTATAAAAGAGGGATAGATGGTCCCACTTGTATACACAACTGGCAGGCAGGAGATGCGGTTTACCCTGTCGCACTCTCACATTGCATTTATTCAACGCACACCAACACCCTAAACACACACTTGATGTTAGTGCAAAGTCTGAGCACAGGCATAGAAATGGAGCATTACATAAGTGTGTCAGCAGGACGCCACTCCACTGACCATGATGCAAAGATATCATAAGGCTATTGATCCTTACAACAGGGTGCATTGCCACCACCGCTCTAGCTGGTAAACCCTTGACAGTCCTCTGCCTTAAATGAGGGCACACTTGGTGTGACCCTCCAGGTCACAGGACCTGTCCAAGACCTCTCATAGTCCCTTGTTAGAAGTTGCACAGTACTGGAGTGGCAGAAAAATCTCATGTAATTGTTTTGTGGTAGATTTATCCCAGTAACGTGCAGTTACAAGTTTGACGCCATGGACTGGGCAGTTGCCACGAGGAACAGATTCTTCTGCCTGTCAAACCACATGCCATTCACTATTTCATAGTGTTTTTCTACTTTTATTTACCACTTGTTTTAAGCAGGTGGTAGATAAATGCATGTGGTTGGTTGGGGGGAGATGGGTGAAGCAGGGGAGGGAAGAGGAAAGCATTTTCTAACAGAGGCAAGAATTGTGTGTTTCCCCCAGTTAGTAAAAAAACAGCATAAGTCTTGGCTGCTTCTGCTGCACCCAGAGTCTTGTGGGTCATTTCAGTAAAAATGTTCTGTCTGGAAAAAAAGGGTGTCCTATTTTTTCTGCACCCGGTACATTCAGGTGCAGAAAAACCTAACAACTGATAATCAGGTGGAATAAAATGAACACATGAAAGTACGCCTTAATTTCATTGCCCTTGATTCATACTAAGGACCATAGTTGAGGGATAGGTCTAGGCATAGTCCTCGCAATACACAATAGATTTGCGTGCGGCAGAGGACAGAACTCAAAAGTCAGGATATCAGATACAAGTAGGTGGTAACTCAGGGCAGAGGCAAATGCCTGTTGTCCGTGGAGGAGAAATTTCCATCCCAGAAATCTACATTAAAAATTAATTAATAGTATTCTTTTTCAAATATCTGTTTGGTGCCAGTCCATATGACTTTAATGTCTGCCTTTGGGATTCAATGTTACAAGTCCATAGGGTACATGTATCCTTTGTGAGCTTAATACATTCTACAAATCCTCACACATCCAAGTACTCTCAGGCTACCATACTATACTCTGCTCTGTCTGAAGAACAGCTCAACATTTTCAAAATTCTGCAATTCTGCATTGATATGGCTTGTAAATTATTTTTGGGAAAATCTACATGTATTAACTATTTAATTTTAATACTATAGGTGATTGAAATTACGCATGAAGAAAGCAAGATTTAGCACCGGGCAACTGAATGTTAGTGCCATAAGAAGGATTATTCTGAAAAACTGAAGGACATCCAGCATTCTAAGTTTAAACAATTTCCAAAACCTAGGTGTGGCGAGGAAGTGGGAGCTGAGGAAAGTACTATACCTGTAAGTGAAGTCTCTAATTTTGCATTTCATTAACCCAGAGCAAAGTCATATCTGTGCACACAGCATCAGAAATAATGCCAGACCAATCACAGCATCCTCATCTGAAATATTATCAGAAAGACAAATTGCTGCAGCATGACAGAATAACGTTCATCTAAAGCATCATCTAATTCCAGAGGGAAGCAGACACTGCATAAAAGAAAGTTATAACAAAAGGTTTCTTCTGCAAACCATCAAAGAAAAGACGCTGAAAGAAGACTCCAAAACTGACAAGCAAACAATCAAAAGATTAGAAAATCACATTTGTTCAACAACCGTTTTTAACCAGTTACGCAAGTTTGAGACTATCTGCCTCTGGATAGAACACCACGGCCCACTCTGCTCACTCTGGCGAAAACCTTAAAAATCCACCACTTTATTGTTTTCATAACCATCTCAGATTGTTTCCTTTTTAATGTATTCTGTTCTGTAATTCTATGTAAATCGCCTCGACATTATCTGCTGTGCAGGAGTGATGTGTAAAAACTGATTAAATGAGCACCGTTGCGCTATAGCTAATGTAAATAAATCCTCGTCTTCAGAACTACACCTTACACCAAACATAGAAAGGGTAAAAGGAACTGATGTTCTGTGACTGGTGATCCACAATAGTACTGTGCATGTTCTAATGTTCTCGGTTACTGCCATTACATCAGTGCAAAAAGGTACTTCTCAGTTTAATAATTAAATATCAGACTAACACCTTATTACTGTATTGCTAAGAACCTATACAAATAGATTTGAGAAAAACTTCAGTCACAAAATAAGTTGCTGCCGGAGAGGCTATAACCAAAAGACTATTATCTGCTAGAAACATTTCGACAGGTGTTACAGGGCTGCTTCCAGACATATTTTGCTCAATTCAAGTGTAAAACACACAATTTCTTTTAGAGATAAATACTGAACATTATCTAAACAAGCCTGACTCTAAAATCGGGTTCACTCTTACCGTGGCATATAAGGAAGAGAAAATTAAATGTAACTCAATGAATACACCTTATAAAAACACGGGCTGTGAGAACAAATTCAGTGTTCAAACCCACCTCAATCAAAGCAAAATAACCCAAGTTGGGGAAAAAAGTTACCTGTGCCAAGAAAGATTCAGCCATAAATCTCATCTCACTGAATTTGAGAGAATGCACACTGGGAAAAACCTGTCTCAGTGCAAAGTATGCCAAAAAAGTTTCAAGCGTAAATCTTATCTCACTGAGCATATGAGAATCCACACTGGGGGAAAAAACTCTCCGTGCAAAGTATGCCAAAAAAGTTTCAGGCGTAAATCTTATCTCGCTGAGCATATGAGAATCCACACTGGGGAAAAACCTCATCAGTGCTCTGAATGCCAGAAAAGGTTTTGTAACAAACCAAGTCTTTCTCGACATGTATTAACCCACTCTGTGGAAAACCCTTACCAGTGCTTTGAATGCCAAAAAAGTTTCAGCCGTAAATCTTATTTCACTGACCATATGAGAATCCACTCTGGGGAAAAACCTTATCAGTGCTCTGAATGCCAGAAAAGGTTTTGTAACAAACAAAATCTTTCTCGACATGTATTAACCCACTCTGTGGAAAAACCTTACCAGTGCTCGGAATGCCAGAAATATTTTAGTAACAAAAGAGGACTTACTATACATACAAGGACCCACACTGGGGAAAAACCTTATCAGTGCACGGATTGCCAGAAATGTTTCATTGACAAAAGCAGTCTCACTCGGCATAGAAGAACCCACACTGGGTATAAACCTTATCAGTGCACGGATTGCCAGAAATGTTTCATTGACAAAAACAATCTCACTCATCATAGAAAAACCCACAATGGAGAAAAACCTTTTCAGTGCTCTGAATGCCAGAAATGTTTTATTTACAAAAGCAGACTCACTGAACATACAAGAATCCACTCTGGGGAAAAGCCTTATCAGTGCTCTGAATGCCCAAAGCATTTCAAATTTAAATCAGTTCTAACTGCACATGTGAGAATCCACACTGGGGAAAAACCTTATCAGTGCTCTGAATGCCAAGAAAGGTTTTGTCACAAACAAAGTCTTTCTCGACATGCAATAACCCATTCTGTGGAACACCCTTATCAGTGCTCTGAATGCCAGAAATGTTTCAGTGTAAAAAGTAGTCTCACACAGCACATAAGAACCCACACTGGGGAAAAACCTTATCAGTGCTCTGAATGCCAGGAATGTTTCAATGAAAAAAGGCATCTCACGCTGCATATAAAAAACCACACTGGGGAAAACCCTTATCAGTGCTCTGAATGCCAGAAATGTTTCCGTGACAAAAGAAGACTTTCTCGACATACAATATCCCACACTGGGGAAAAACCTTATTCATGCTCTGAATGTCAGAAATGTTTCATAAACAAACTCAGTCTCACTCAGCATATAAGAACCCACACTGGGGAAAAACCTTATCAGTGCTCTGAATGCCCAAAAGATTTCAAACTTAAATCACTTCTAAATGCACATGTGAGATTCCACACTGGGGAAAAACCTTATCAGTGCTCTGAATGCCCAAAAGATTTCAAAGTTAAATCACTTCTAATGGCACATGTGCGATTCCACACTGGGGAAAAACCTTATCAGTGCTCTGAATGCCAGAAATGTTTCTCTGAGAAAAGAAGACTCATTAAACATACAAGGACCCACACTGGGGAAAAACCTTATAAGTGCTTTGAATGCGACAAATGTTTCAGTGAAAAATGCTATCTCACTCAGCATATAAGAACCCACACTGGAGAAAAACCTTATCAGTGCTCTGAATGCCACAAATGTTTCAGTGAAAAAATCAGTCTCAATCACCATATAAGAACCCACACTGGGGAAAAACCTTTTAGGTGCTCTGAATGCCAGATATGTTTCAGTCAAAAAAGACGTCTCATTCAGCATGTAAGAACCCACACTGGGGAAAAACCTTATAGGTGCTTGGAATGCCAGAAATGTTTCAGTGAAAAAAGACGTCTCATTCAGCATATAAGAACACACACTGGGGAAAAACCTTATCAGTGCTCCGAATGCCAAAAATGTTTCAGCCAAAAATATTATCTCACTGCACATGTGAGAATCCACACTGGGGAAAAACATTATCAGTGTTCTAAATGTCAGAAAAGATTCAGAGGTAGAGATGGTTACATGCACCATAAGAAAACTCACCATCAAAAATAATTTAGTGCTCCAAATGCCAGAAAAGCATCAATTTTAAATGCAATCTCACACTACATGAGCAGACGCACACAGGGAAAAACATTACCAACGCTGTGAATGCCAGAAATTCCTATTTGATAGGCACAGCCTCGCTAACCATAAGCGACTCCATACTGATGAAAAACCTTATGAGTGCTCTGAATGACAGAAAAGCTGCAGAGAAAAACGCTATCTTACCATGAGAAACTCCACACTGGAGAGAATCCTTATGCTATAAAAGCTTGTATCCGAAAGACAGTGTTATGCTTCATGAGAGATCCCACTCTGGGGAAAAGCCTTATGAGTGCTCGAAATGCAAGCAAAGTTTTGTTTGCAAATTACTTCTCACTTGTCATGAGCGAACTCACACGGGAGAAAAAAGCCTTATGTGTGTTCTGAATGTCAGATAAGGTTTAATCATGAATACAATGTCACTTGACATGAGAGAATTCACACTGGACTAAAGCCTTCTACAGGAGGGGAAAGCCGGAAACGTTATACTCAGAAAGGAAATCTCACTAAACATGAGAAATGCATCCAAACCAGGCAAAAAGTAAGGCATATCTTGAGTTGCAGAAAAGCTTCTAACAACCTGACTACATGAGATAGCACATATTGTGGTTTAATCAAGCAACTCTTGCAGGATAACTTAGGCTGCCAGCATGCAACCTCCAAAGATATTTCAGGCCTCGAAAATGTTTTAATTGCAACAAAATCCACAATTTGAGTATCTGAAAGTTTAAAAAATCTCAAGGTATTTATTTTACAAAGAGAAGTGTTAGTACTTGCAAAAATCAACTAATTACCAAAACATTCACAATATAAATGTCTTAAATTTTCTCCACCCAAAAGGTTTCTACTCACCCTTGTTTCTTAACATATGACTGAAATCTAGATTTTCATGATAAGATTAAGCCTAGGTGGTGGTCCTCAATGAAGAACTCTGCGAAGTGTCAAAAAACTGCGCCGCACTATGCGGAGTTCTACGAGCAGCGGAGTGCGTTAGGGTCATGCCGTTCGTGGTGATTTTAATCTCCGATTGTTTGTCCCGCCCTGTAAAATTTATCGTGAATGGCACCATGTGTAGTGCAAGAGGGTGCAGCTGCTTCTACTTGAGCTGCAGCTTTGTCAATGCGAAGGAAAGTTTCTCAACGCGAGTGGTTGTGACCTGCGGCGACCACTTGCATTGAGAAATCCGACGACGAATCTCGCCAGGAAGATGCTTTTGCTCACCAACTAGACCTTGGCAATCGCGAGTAAGGAAAAATCTCATCAGGAGGTGGATTTTCCTTACTCCAGTACATGACGTTGAAGAGCGCGGGTGTGGAAAAAAACCTTGCTACGCTTCACGGTACGGATTATTTAGGAACTCCGCAAGCTCCGCGGAGTATGGAAATCTCTGCGAGCGGAGTTCACCACCCGGAATTAGATAAAATACAACAGCAGGAAAACATAACAAACCAGTTACTTGCCGTCGGTAACGCTCTTTCTGGTGGATACTCCTTTACCTGCAGATTCCTCACCTTATGAATATTTCCCACACGCCAGACTGAATCCTCAAACTTTAAAGCAGTCCTGCTGCACGCAGGAGGTATCATGCAGCTCAGTGTTGACGTCATTGTGCTCCAGAAGTGACAAGCGTAGACGCATAAAAGCACTTCCCAGAGCACTGTGAACAACAATAGAGGTCTATGAGTTCATTATCTCACAGGTCTGTATCACATATGCAGGCCCTGGGCAGATATTAATACACCTTTTTTTATCATGATTAGAATTCAGATGAGGCCTTTTCATTTCCCAAAATTCTAATTGTATTCTCAGCAGCAAGTGTATATATAAATTGTTGAATGATGACTGCGCAGTGCTCAAGATGAAAGTGATATGATGATAAAACAGTCCGATCCACATTTTGTACACAAAAGCAGGGCTGTAAATTACCATTGTACAATACAAGTTAAGCAAAGGCGATTCTCAGAAGACATAATCCCTGTATAGTCAATGTTTCGACCGTTCCAGTTAATTACCATGGTCTCATCAGGATGGTAGATCGCCGTCTCTCCCATATGCTTCTTAACTATATTCAATACAACAGAGTAAGGATTCTTCTGTATCTTCGGGCAGCGTACCTGGGAGGAAGTCAAATTCAACTAAGCAGTTCCAGCGCCCGTTCGTCGGGCCAAACAACGGCAGCCAGTGAATCCTCGGCTCGCTGTCAAACACGTTTGTGTGACATTTCCTGATGAGACCATCGTCATTGACAGTCTTGTCTGTGAGAAGCTGCACCAGCCCTCCTGTGATGGTGGGCCAGAAGACCTGCATCGCCAAGTGAAATTCTCCCTACTCCAACAGCTTGATGTGGAGTTGGGGCTCTGTCGGTGACGAGAGTTCCCTAATCTCTGTCTCCCATATGACCTTCCCAACCCAGAATTGATACATCCGTCACCACTGTTAAGTCTGAGTGGAATAGGGAGAGGGGTCTGCCACTGGCATAATCTAATTCACTGGAGAAAATGTTGGATACTGCCTACAATGGGGTGAGTCAGTGTCTGGAAGGACACCAAGAGGTTTTGCAGCTGCACCAGTTGTAGCAGCAGGTCACTCAGTTGCATGATGTCTTGGACGTTGCCTTTGTGTGCCATGGCCATGAAAGAACTGGGAGACCTGTTGGGTTTGTAGCAGGGTCTGTCGCTGGCAGAGTTGAAAAACCCTACTGTAGCCAAAAGGGGATGAGATTTGTGATGAAATTGCGTGGCGGAGGCAGACAGACCCAAGGAATCTGTCTGGGGCCTAGTCCACTTTCTTGCTTAAAAGGCGAGCGCCATCAAATAGCTTGTCCATTAACGATGCTTGGGTATCTTTAGAGAAGCATATAGACCTAATCCAGGCAATGCATCGAAGTTCCACACTCATGTCAATCGCCTGACCAAAGCGATTGGCTGTGTCCAAGTCACAACATAGTACAAACTTTGCTGCAACACATCTATCCAGACAGTGTAGCCATGTATTCTTTTGAGGGTAGGTGGCAGTGTGGGGGAGTAGCTTTAGGACAAGCAGAAAGGGCCAGTGTTTTGTGGGAACAGATGACGGTGCTTTGGGGATAGGAGCTATGGTTTTCAAGGTTATTGTGGTGGAGTTGGTGGCAGTGCTGTGGGGTAGGGTGGAATGGAAAAGGACTTGGTTATTCTAACTCCATTTTATTCTTATGTAGAGTCTTGGAGGGTAGATTCGGCTCGTTCTAGAGCTCTTGAGCTGTCTGGTAACTACAATTTTTGCAGAGTGGATCTTTCTGGACTCACTATGCTGTGCATTATTCCGCGGTCTAGTGGTTGGGTCCGGAATCGTAGTCTTTTCTTTCTTTTTTTTTTTTTTGTAGCCCAGGTGGGCGCTGACGTCCCACCTTCTGGTGTTACTTCCTGTGACGCCGGCCTGCTTCCTGCGGAAGCTCCCACCTTTGGGCGCCATCTTCAGATTCTATTTTCCGCCGTTGGGTCTGGATCGTCTCTTAGGAGCTCCAGAATTTTTGGAGGAAAGAAGACGCAGAAAAGGCGAATTTTCAACAGAAAATTTTGGAGAAGTCAACAAGGGACTAGACCACCAAGCCGGGACGATGAAGGAGAACTTCGACGTCCAACGGAGAATGCGCACACAGGGGGCCCCCTGAGCACAGGAATGGACAAGACACCCTTTAAATTCTGCCATAACTGCTACCACAAATACGCACAGAAGGAGCAGCACCTGGTTTATAACCTTGCCTGCCTGTCGACAATGAGAGCAAGGACTGCAACGCCTGCTCGGCCTTCTCACCGAAGACTCTCCGGGTTAGAGAGAGACAGAGAAGGGCCAACTACAACATGCAAGGCAAGGGCAAACCGCCGTCGCTTCGGGACCTGGGACTCTCCAGCAATAAGGAGGATAACGTCACCGGTGAAGCCAATGACTACACGGTCGGTGAGTCCAATAAGAACACTTCTAAAGAGGTAGGAGAGTCATTGACCCCCAAACCCCTGACAGACCCTTGAAGGTCTGAGTCAGACTCTCAAAAAACAGAGTCTTAAGTCCTCAAAGGGAGCACTGGCGCCGAAAATCTCGACGGCTGCAGCTGCATCCAAGGACAAACAGCCCAGCGGATGGATCCTTCGAAAAGGACTCCCAGTCGGCGAAGACCGGCGAAATGCCAAGGTCATCGAAGCAAGTCCCCGAAAAGGACTGCTCGACGTCGAGAGAGAATGACCCGAAGACCGGGTCGACGCCGACGCTGATGGCGGCGAGGAAAAGATCGGCCGAAACGGTCGACGCCGAACAGGCCGCCAAGCTCCAGGGGAGGAAGAGACGGCTCGAGGCCGAAATGGATAGCACCTGCAAAGGAAAAAAGAGTTTGACAAAAAAATGAAGAGGTTCACGATTTTGTCGAAGCCGTAGACGCCGATCGTCAAAATAGAAGAAAAAGAGGAGTTTGACGCCGAAGGGCCTCCGAAAACTCCCAAGCCCAAGGAACACCTAGAGGAGGAGGCCCTATACTACGAGGAGGAGCTGGACGATGACCAGCGGACAACCCTCGGCTCGGCATCCTCGGGGACACAGGACCTGGAATGGCAGGACCTCGCAACTGAAAGGCCACAAGAGGCCGTGGACATGTGCCCTTCGAGGCCTTCGCCGCCAGAAGACATTGGAGCCTATAATATGGTCATCAGGAACGCGGCAACAGGTTTTGGAGTCAGATTGGAGGAGGAAAAGCCAAAGGCAGACTTCCTCTTGGAGACCCTGCTCCCCACTCAGACCAGAAGCTAGTTCCTCCCCATGTTTCAGAGTGTCGTGGACCAAAGGAGGGAGGCTTTCAAAGACCCAGTAACATGCAGGTCCGTCACGCCAAGGACGGAGAAGAAGTACAAGCACGCCTCCAAAGAACCCCGTACATCCAAGGATCCGTCACAGTAGACTCCATTATTGCGGCAACTACTAGAAAAAGGGCAACTGTGCTGACAACATCAGGCCCACCACCAGACAAAGAAAGCAGGAGGTTATTGATCTACTGGGAGGGTTTGAGGTATTCCAGAATTGGAAAGGCGCGCAACCGAGTAACCGCAGAGTATTGTAGTGTTATAAGGTATCAGATTCCAGGCAAAAGGGCGGGCGGTAATCCCTCGTAACCGCTCAAAGGTGGATCACAAATCCACACAAATTGCACAAAAACAACAAAAGCCCCTGCACTAGGAAATTTACAATAGAGTCTGAGTGATTTCTAGTTGTGGTAACATCAGTAAAATGTGCACATCGACAGTGTTTCAAAGTCAATAGATTGCAAAGTGCCGAGAAAGGAATTTCAATGAAGTAGAATCCTTGGTATAAAAAACCAGTTTATTGTTCCTCTTGTTCTGGCCAACACGTGTTTCATCGCAGGGAAACAGACTGCGAATCTTCAGGGCTGGGTATAGATACAAAAGACGCATTTGTATGGCTGTTCTACATGAGTGAAAATGAAAAGTGGTTGGTGAACCCCTGGTGACAAAAAATCGGGCATGCCATGGAATGACATTGTGTCATACACGAGTGACTTGAAATCTGTTGTACTGGTGACTTCAGTGTAGGTGAATGGTGATAATCTTTTTATCGTGAGTATACAGTTTGCGTGGATGTAACTTCAACAATCTAAAGTATTGCTACTTCTTAAATGCAGGCACACTGACCAGTGTGCGAAGATAAAATTAAGATTAAAACTACAAAGGTGGCGAAGTTGAGTAAAAAGTGTCTGTGCTTGTTATCAGGTACACACCTCAATGTGACTTGTAGTGACTATTTAGTGAGTTTATTTGAACAAATATATTTACAAAAACTTTTGTGGAATATATCGACAATTTTATAAAGTACACCAGGCAGAAGTAAATAGTACTGTTGTAAATGAAGAGAGGGGTGTTAATATGTTTAGAAGGATTTATATTAATTTATGGACCTTGTCGATTTACACGAAAGTAATGGATAGATAGACAGAACCCTAACGCTCTAATGAATTGTTGTAGAGCCAAGGGGTAGTGTCAACAATTTCTATAGAGACGATGATCATTCCGTACGCCACTGGTCAATGTGTACGCCAACACGGAAAAGGAGGATATTTATCAAAGAAATCTGCTTTGAGAAAGCACCTATATATTTTATCAGAACACCAAACGCAAAGCATCACGTGTTTGTTAAAAACACGCATTTCGTGTTATAGCGTAATTATAACACGTTTCTTAATGAGTGTGGGTTGTACTTTAGGGTGAGGCCAAGTTTAAGTTTTAGTCCCTGACAGTAAATGAGACACAACTACAAAACTCACCCTCTTGAAAGAAAAAGCCGGAAGTGGTGATGTGGCCAACGCCCGAGGGGGCGAAATATGGGTGATGAACTTAATTCGCGTAGTTTGATGGTTCCTATAAGTATACATAATATGTATCATAAATGGTAATAAACAGAGACAGTAATGTATATCGTGCCACGAAAACCCCGATGGGGGCTGGTATCCATAGGAAGAAAACGTAGATCAGTACTCATACCTTAGTGTGGTCATAAGGAGGCCATAACCGGGAGGAGAAGAGATTGAAGCTGTGGCGCTCAAATTAGGGTTGACAGGCGGATACACCTGTAGAGGGAGTAAAGACAAACCAAGGGGTGTGGTGTAATCCTTCTTCTTTCTATTTCGGTGTATTTTAGAGAAGGGAATTGATCGGTATGAGACGCGAGATAATTTACCTGACTAGATTCGTTCCCCCTCCTGTGGTTCCCGGCGCCGTTTTTCAAAGACGGTCACCTGACAGGAAGTGGGGACGTCTTTTATGCTTAACTTCCGTTTTTTTCTTCTCTCCGTTCTTAAAGAACTAGAGCGGCGAAGTGTAAAGCTTCAAGTTGAAACTTGACTGTGTTTAGAAGAAATACTATAAAACTCCATTTTAAGGAGTAAGTGAACAACTGGTGATGGGGTTGATGGAAGAAATACCAGTTTGTCATCAAGTCGGAGTTCTGACAGGGAATGCAGTTAATAAGGAAACCAAGAATCAGTGAGCGGTGGTGAGACAGAGGTTAATTAAGTTGATTCCTGGTTTTGAGGATAGGGGTATTTAGAGTTATCTGGTGTGTCAATCAGCAGGCGATTTAACAACAAAGTACATGATTGTAAAACAAAGTTATCAAGTGAGTATATATAGTTAAGTAAACACAGTTCAACAAGCAACAAATAACAATAAGACGATAAGACAGGCGTTTGTATCCACATATTTTCAAAGACATGGTGTGGTATAGTAGTAGGGTTGTGTCTTTATGAGAACATTTTTGCTATTGTTGTAATGTGGAGTTGGGTTTATAGCATTGTACATGTCTGTATGGACTTGTCCTAGTTTAGTTGCCTAAGAAATATTGCATCTCAGGGTCGTAGTTCAAACCGAATTCTATGCTGCGCAGACGCATAATCCAAGTCGCTTCTTTGCGTCTTAGAGCCAGCTCACGGTTTCCACCCCTTATGTGGATGGGTACTGTTTCAATGCCATAAAAACTGATGCGGAAAGCTTCAATGGTTGATTGACATTTGGCTACATGTAGGGCAACAGGATACTTAGGGTCTTGTTTTTGTATGGCTCTCATGTGTTCAGAGATCCTGTCCTTTAGATACCTTATTGTGCTGCCCACATACTGTTTACCGCATTGACACTCAATTATGTATATTACATATTTCGTAGTGCAGTTGATATTCACTCTGATGTCATAAGTATCTCCATTTGGACCATTGAATTTCGTTGTCTTATGTTTCGCCCATTTGCACATTACACAAAAGCCGCATTTGAAGAACCCTTTACTGCGTTGTGTCAGCCAGTCAGGAGTTGTGTCTGTTCGTGGAACAGTGGGACTGAGTCTGTTTCTCAGAGTTCTTCCTCTGCGGAAAGTTATTTGGGGAATTGGAGGAATTAGATCCTTAAGTACTGAATCATTTTTTAGCAGACTCCAGTGTTTGGTCATGCTGGTGCGAAGTGATCTGTGTAGACTATTAAATTCAGTGATCATCCTCACTGTGGAGTCTTTCGCCTTGTTAGAGTTGTTGCATTTTAGTGTCTCTGGTCTCGTGATTTTAGTTAATCTCTTTTTGGCTGTGGACAGGATGGATTGGGGATATCCACGTCTTTCGAATCTCCGTTCCATGTCTTGTACGGTATCTGCCAGGTCGCTGTCCTTGCTGCAGTTTCTCCTGGCTCTGAGAAATTCACCAAAAGGTATGGATCTGACCTGGTGTGGCGGATGATAGCTGTCAGCTCGAAGAATGGCATTACATGACGTGGGCTTCCTGTATAGTTTACTGTGTAATTTGTTGTCAAGGACGTAGAATTCCAAGTCTAGAAACTCCATTTTGGTTTTACTTGACTTCATAGTAAAGTTCAATTCCCAGTCGTTGTGGTTAAGGTGATCAAAGAAGATTTGGAGTAGTTCGTCTGAGCCTGTCCACAGTAAGATACAGTCATCAATATAACGTCCCCAAAATAGTATGGAGTCGGTGTATTCGCTGCCTTTTGTGCCCCAGATGTGGTCGGTTTCAAACGCACCCATGAACAGATTGGCAAAAGATGGCGAGAACTTGGAGCCCATGGCTACTCCGCGTTTTTGTCGATACCAGTTTTTTTGAAACATAAAGAAGTTGTTGTTGAGAATTAGGGTCATCATGGATGTTAACATTTGGGTATGTGCCCACAGGGATGCCGGTCTGTTGGATAGAACCCGTGTTATAGCCTCTATACCTAGGACAGGATTAATGCTCGTATACAGGGCAACCACATCCATTGTCACTATGGTGGTATTTGGTTGCCATTCCAGGTCACTTAATACACTCAGTATATGTTTGGAGTCCTGAATAAATGAGGGTAGGTTTTTGACCAGTGGGCCTAGAAACAAATCCACATACTCTGCCAGTCTCTCAGTTGGGCCCCCTATGCCAGAGACAATGGGTCTGCCTGGTGGGAAGGGGAGATCTTTGTGGATTTTTGGGAGGGTGTAAAGCCATGGAAATGTCGGTTTGTGTACTTTAAGGTACAGGTATTCTTCTTCATTCAGAAGGCCATCTTCTTTCCATTTGTGTAGGTGGTCGTTAATGGACGTTGTTAAGGTGCCCATGGGGTTAAGTGTGATCGGTTCGTAACAAGAGGTATCTGCCAATTGGCTTAGTACTTCGTTGTTATAATCGTCTGCGTTCATGATCACAATGTTCCCTCCTTTATCCGCTTCACGGATCACAATGGTGGAAGTCTGTGTGAGTGTGGCGAGGGCAAGACGCTCTCCTTTGGTGAGGTTATCTTTAAAGGTAAATGTTTCATTGAGTTTTTTCGTGTTGATTTTGTTGATGTCATCGAGAACTCGCTTGTAGAAAGTGTCAATGTTGTTACCACCTGGTAGTGTTGGTGTCCAAGTGGATTTATTTTTCAAACCACTAACAACCCCCAGATCTGTGTCTATGTTCAATTCCTCTAAAAGTTGTCCCATCTCTAGGGGGCTGTCTTCACATTCAGTAATAGATAACAATAGGTGAATTGCTTGTATATCTTTTATTGTAGTCACATTGTCTGTTAATACATCAGGAATATTTTTAACATTTCTAGTGTTGGTAGTTTTTCCAGCAAAATACTTTTTTAATTTGAGGCTCCGTACAAATTTAAAGAGGTCTATTTTCGTTTGGCATGTATCTCCTATTGAATAGGGATTGAAATTCAGGCCCTTGGAAAGGAGATTAGTCATATCGGGAGTTAGTGGAAAAGAGGAAAGGTTGACTACTTGGACCTCATTGTGTCCGGTCCCTATTTCCTTGCTGTTCCTGACCTCAGTTTTTTTCAGTAGTCTTCGTTTGCCACCCCTACTGCCTCTGTGGGTCTTTGATCTGTTGTATCTCTTTGGGGTTGGGTCTTGTTCCCTTTGCGCATCCGTTCTAGCTCCACTAAAAAAGGGGTACTGTTGGTATCTTGTAAGTCCCGTTCGGGTTCGCTTACACCTGCAGAATTTAGGGATGCATTGCTGGATGAGACAGAACTTGGGGCGGATGAGATGTTGCCACTTTTTTTGGGGTTATTGGGTCGAATTAGAGAGTCATATTTGCGATCATAAGTAAAAATCCGACCATTACGGTAATCTGCGTCATCTCTTTTTATTTGCCTGGCCTTCCTGTTTTTTATTTCCTCCTGATGTTTAAATAATACCTCATCCAAAATGGTGTAATTTTTTACAGTTGGTTCAGGTAGGTTGAGGTCTTTAATTTCTTGCTCTAGTATCGCAATTTCCCCCAGTAGTTTACTGGACTTGCGATCTGCACTTTCTATCAGAATGTCCATAAGGGCAAAAGAGTTATTAGTCACGGACTCTTCCCATTTTTTCACTAGATCTAGATCGAGATCATCATATGTTGGGAACGTATTGGAGCGCAAGCCTCTCGGTATTTGTTTTAAACGCATATATTGTTTCAAGGTCGTAGAGTCCCACCAGCGTGAGTTCTCTTGTTTTTTAAGTCTCTCTAATTTTTTGAATTTATCTTTAAGGCCCTCCACTCGGGGGGGACCAGCATTCGCCGTAGCAGTGTGAGTAGGCATGCCTTTTGCTAGATTTTCGAACAAATCTGCTGCTATTTTATCTCTATCCATGTTGGTGTAGAGATATTGTAGGTTGGTTCCAAGTCGATGTGCTTGATGAAAAGATGTGATTTTTGAAGAATAAGAAGGCAGGGGGCAGCCTTTACTGGAAATCAATAAGCTATTGATCTACTGGGAGGGTTTGAGGTATTCCAGAATTGGAAAGGCGCGCAACCGAGTAACCGCAGAGTATTGTAGTGTTATAAGGTATCAGATTCCAGGCAAAAGGGCGGGCGGTAATCCCTCGTAACCGCTCAAAGGTGGATCACAAATCCACACAAATTGCACAAAAACAACAAAAGCCCCTGCACTAGGAAATTTACAATAGAGTCTGAGTGATTTCTAGTTGTGGTAACATCAGTAAAATGTGCACATCGACAGTGTTTCAAAGTCAATAGATTGCAAAGTGCCGAGAAAGGAATTTCAATGAAGTAGAATCCTTGGTATAAAAAACCAGTTTATTGTTCCTCTTGTTCTGGCCAACACGTGTTTCATCGCAGGGAAACAGACTGCGAATCTTCAGAGCTGGGTATAGATACAAAAGACGCATTTGTATGGTTGTTCTACATGAGTGAAAATGAAAAGTGGTTGGTGAACCCCTGGTGACAAAAAATCGGGCATGCCATGGAGTGACATTGTGTCATACACGAGTGACTTGAAATCTGTTGTACTGGTGACTTCAGTGTAGGTGAATGGTGATAATCTTTTTATCGTGAGTATACAGTTTGCGTGGATGTAACTTCAACAATCTAATGTATTGCTACTTCTTAAATGCAGGCACACTGACCAGTGTGCGAAGATAAAATTAAAATTAAAACTACAAAGGTGGCGAAGTTGAGTAAAAAGTGTCTGTGCTTTTTATCAGGTACACACCCCAATGTGACTTGTAGTGACTATTTAGTGAGTTTATTTGAACAAATATATTTACAAAAACTTTTGTGGAATATATCGACAATTTTATAAAGTACACCAGGCAGAAGTAAATAGTACTGTTGTAAATGAAGAGAGGGGTGTTAATATGTTTAGAAGGATTTATATTAATTTATGGACCTTGTCGATTTACACGAAAGTAATGGATAGATAGACAGAACCCTAACGCTCTAATGAATTGTTGTAGAGCCAAGGGGTAGTGTCAACAATTTCTATAGAGACGATGATCATTCCGTACGCCACTGGTCAATGTGTACGCCAACACGGAAAAGGAGGATATTTATCAAAGAAATCTGCTTTGAGAAAGCACCTATATATTTTATCAGAACACCAAACGCAAAGCATCACGTGTTTGTTAAAAACACGCATTTCGTGTTATAGCGGTAATTATAACACGTTTCTTAATGAGTGTGGGTTGTACTTTAGGGTGAGGCCAAGTTTAAGTTTTAGTCCCTGACAGTAAATGAGACACAACTACAAAACTCACCCTCTTGAAAGAAAAAGCCGGAAGTGGTGATGTGGCCAACGCCCGAGGGGGCGAAATATGGGTGATGAACTTAATTCGCGTAGACAGTAATGTATATCGTGCCACGAAAACCCTGATGGGGGCTGGTATCCATAGGAAGAAAACGTAGATCAGTACTCATACCTTAGTGTGGTCATAAGGAGGCCATAACAGGGAGGAGAAGAGATTGAAGCTGTGGCGCTCAAATTAGGGTTGACAGGCGGATACACCTGTAGAGGGAGTAAAGACAAACCAAGGGGTGTGGTGTAATCCTCCTTCTTTCTATTTCGGTGTATTTTAGAGAAGGGAATTGATCGGTATGAGACGCGAGATAATTTACCTGACTAGATTCGTTCCCCCTCCTGTGGTTCCCGGCGCCGTTTTTTACTGATCTACGTTTTCTTCCTATGGATACCAGCCCCCATCGGGGTTTTCGTGGCACGATATACATTACTGTCTCTGTTTATTACCATTTATGATACATATTATGTATACTTATAGGAACCATCAAACTACGCGAATTAAGTTCATCACCCATATTTCGCCCCCTCGGGCGTTGGCCACATCACCACTTCCGGCTTTTTCTTTCAAGAGGGTGAGTTTTGTAGTTGTGTCTCATTTACTGTCAGGGACTAAAACTTAAACTTGGCCTCACCCTAAAGTACAACCCACACTCATTAAGAAACGTGTTATAATTACCGCTATAACACGAGATGCGTGTTTTTAACAAACACGTGATGCTTTGCGTTTGGTGTTCTGATAAAATATATAGGTGCTTTCTCAAAGCAGATTTCTTTGATAAATATCCTCCTTTTCCGTGTTGGCGTACACATTGACCAGTGGCGTACGGAATGATCATCGTCTCTATAGAAATTGTTGACACTACCCCTTGGCTCTACAACAATTCATTAGAGCGTTAGGGTTCTGTCTATCTATCCATTACTTTCGTGTAAATCGACAAGGTCCATAAATTAATATAAATCCTTCTAAACATATTAACACCCCTCTCTTCATTTACAACAGTACTATTTACTTCTGCCTGGTGTACTTTATAAAATTGTCGATATATTCCACAAAAGTTTTTGTAAATATATTTGTTCAAATAAACTCACTAAATAGTCACTACAAGTCACATTGGGGTGTGTACCTGATAACAAGCACAGACACTTTTTACTCAACTTCGCCACCTTTGTAGTTTTAATCTTAATTTTATCTTCGCACACTGGTCAGTGTGCCTGCATTTAAGAAGTAGCAATACTTTAGATTGTTGAAGTTACATCCACGCAAACTGTATACTCACGATAAAAAGATTATCACCATTCACCTACACTGAAGTCACCAGTACAACAGATTTCAAGTCACTCGTGTATGACACAATGTCACTCCATGGCATGCCCGATTTTTTGTCACCAGGGGTTCACCAACCACTTTTCATTTTCACTCATGTAGAACAACCATACAAATGCGTCTTTTGTATCTATACCCAGCCCTGAAGATTCGCAGTCTGTTTCCCTGCGATGAAACACGTGTTGGCCAGAACAAGAGGAACAATAAACTGGTTTTTTATACCAAGGATTCTACTTCATTGAAATTCCTTTCTCGGCACTTTGCAATCTATTGACTTTGAAACACTGTCGATGTGCACATTTTACTGATGTTACCACAACTAGAAATCACTCAGACTCTATTGTGAATTTCCTAGTGCAGGGGCTTTTGTTGTTTTTGTGCAATTTGTGTGGATTTGTGATCCACCTTTGAGCGGTTACGATGGATTACCGCCCGCCCTTTTGCCTGGAATCTGATACCTTATAACACTACAATACTCTGCGGTTACTCGGTTGCGCGCCTTTCCAATTCTGGAATACCTCAAACCCTCCCAGTAGATCAATAGCTTATTGATTTCCAGTAAAGGCTGCCCCCTGCCTTCTTATTCTTCAAAAATCACATCTTTTCATCAAGCACATCGACTTGGAACCAACCTACAATATCTCTACACCAACATGGATAGAGATAAAATAGCAGCAGATTTGTTCGAAAATCTAGCAAAAGGCATGCCTACTCACACTGCTACGGCGAATGCTGGTCCCCCCCGAGTGGAGGGCCTTAAAGATAAATTCAAAAAATTAGAGAGACTTAAAAAACAAGAGAACTCACGCTGGTGGGACTCTACGACCTTGAAACAATATATGCGTTTAAAACAAATACCGAGAGGCTTGCGCTCCAATACGTTCCCAACATATGATGATCTCGATCTAGATCTAGTGAAAAAATGGGAAGAGTCCGTGACTAATAACTCTTTTGCCCTTATGGACATTCTGATAGAAAGTGCAGATCGCAAGTCCAGTAAACTACTGGGGGAAATTGCGATACTAGAGCAAGAAATTAAAGACCTCAACCTACCTGAACCAACTGTAAAAAATTACACCATTTTGGATGAGGTATTATTTAAACATCAGGAGGAAATAAAAAACAGGAAGGCCAGGCAAATAAAAAGAGATGACGCAGATTACCGTAATGGTCGGATTTTTACTTATGATCGCAAATATGACTCTCTAATTCGACCCAATAACCCCAAAAAAAGTGGCAACATCTCATCCGCCCCAAGTTCTGTCTCATCCAGCAATGCATCCCTAAATTCTGCAGGTGTAAGCGAACCCGAACGGGACTTACAAGATACCAACAGTACCCCTTTTTTAGTGGAGCTAGAACGGATGCGCAAAGGGAACAAGACCCAACCCCAAAGAGATACAACAGATCAAAGACCCACAGAGGCAGTAGGGGTGGCAAACGAAGACTACTGAAAAAAACTGAGGTCAGGAACAGCAAGGAAATAGGGACCGGACACAATGAGGTCCAAGTAGTCAACCTTTCCTCTTTTCCACTAACTCCCGATATGACTAATCTCCTTTCCAAGGGCCTGAATTTCAATCCCTATTCAATAGGAGATACATGCCAAACGAAAATAGACCTCTTTAAATTGGTACGGAGCCTCAAATTAAAAAAGTATTTTGCTGGAAAAACTACCAACACTAGAAATGTTAAAAATATTCCTGATGTATTAACAGACAATGTGACTACAATAAAAGATATACAAGCAATTCACCTATTGTTATCTATTACTGAATGTGAAGACAGCCCCCTAGAGATGGGACAACTTTTAGAGGAATTGAACATAGACACAGATCTGGGGGTTGTTAGTGGTTTGAAAAATAAATCCACTTGGACACCAACACTACCAGGTGGTAACAACATTGACACTTTCTACAAGCGAGTTCTCGATGACATCAACAAAATCAACACGAAAAAACTCAATGAAACATTTACCTTTAAAGATAACCTCACCAAAGGAGAGCGTCTTGCCCTCGCCACACTCACACAGACTTCCACCATTGTGATCCGTGAAGCGGATAAAGGAGGGAACATTGTGATCATGAACGCAGACGATTATAACAACGAAGTACTAAGCCAATTGGCAGATACCTCTTGTTACGAACCGATCACACTTAACCCCATGGGCACCTTAACAACGTCCATTAACGACCACCTACACAAATGGAAAGAAGATGGCCTTCTGAATGAAGAAGAATACCTGTACCTTAAAGTACACAAACCGACATTTCCATGGCTTTACACCCTCCCAAAAATCCACAAAGATCTCCCCTTCCCACCAGGCAGACCCATTGTCTCTGGCATAGGGGGCCCAACTGAGAGACTGGCAGAGTATGTGGATTTGTTTCTAGGCCCACTGGTCAAAAACCTACCCTCATTTATTCAGGACTCCAAACATATACTGAGTGTATTAAGTGACCTGGAATGGCAACCAAATACCACCATAGTGACAATGGATGTGGTTGCCCTGTATACGAGCATTAATCCTGTCCTAGGTATAGAGGCTATAACACGGGTTCTATCCAACAGACCGGCATCCCTGTGGGCACATACCCAAATGTTAACATCCATGATGACCCTAATTCTCAACAACAACTTCTTTATGTTTCAAAAAAACTGGTATCGACAAAAACGCGGAGTAGCCATGGGCTCCAAGTTCTCGCCATCTTTTGCCAATCTGTTCATGGGTGCGTTTGAAACCGACCACATCTGGGGCACAAAAGGCAGCGAATACACCGACTCCATACTATTTTGGGGACGTTATATTGATGACTGTATCTTACTGTGGACAGGCTCAGACGAACTACTCCAAATCTTCTTTGATCACCTTAACCACAACGACTGGGAATTGAACTTTACTATGAAGTCAAGTAAAACCAAAATGGAGTTTCTAGACTTGGAATTCTACGTCCTTGACAACAAATTACACAGTAAACTATACAGGAAGCCCACGTCATGTAATGCCATTCTTCGAGCTGACAGCTATCATCCGCCACACCAGGTCAGATCCATACCTTTTGGTGAATTTCTCAGAGCCAGGAGAAACTGCAGCAAGGACAGCGACCTGGCAGATACCGTACAAGACATGGAACGGAGATTCGAAAGACGTGGATATCCCCAATCCATCCTGTCCACAGCCAAAAAGAGATTAACTAAAATCACGAGACCAGAGACACTAAAATGCAACAACTCTAACAAGGCGAAAGACTCCACAGTGAGGATGATCACTGAATTTAATAGTCTACACAGATCACTTCGCACCAGCATGACCAAACACTGGAGTCTGCTAAAAAATGATTCAGTACTTAAGGATCTAATTCCTCCAATTCCCCAAATAACTTTCCGCAGAGGAAGAACTCTGAGAAACAGACTCAGTCCCACTGTTCCACGAACAGACACAACTCCTGACTGGCTGACACAACGCAGTAAAGGGTTCTTCAAATGCGGCTTTTGTGTAATGTGCAAATGGGCGAAACATAAGACAACGAAATTCAATGGTCCAAATGGAGATACTTATGACATCAGAGTGAATATCAACTGCACTACGAAATATGTAATATACATAATTGAGTGTCAATGCGGTAAACAGTATGTGGGCAGCACAATAAGGTGTCTAAAGGACAGGATCTCTGAACACATGAGAGCCATACAAAAACAAGACCCTAAGTATCCTGTTGCCCTACATGTAGCCAAATGTCAATCAACCATTGAAGATTTCCGCATCAGTTTTTATGGCATTGAAACAGTACCCATCCACATAAGGGGTGGAAACCGTGAGCTGGCTCTAAGACGCAAAGAAGCGACTTGGATTATGCGTCTGCGCAGCATAGAATTCGGTTTGAACTACGACCCTGAGATGCAATATTTCTTAGGCAACTAAACTAGGACAAGTCCATACAGACATGTACAATGCTATAAACCCAACTCCACATTACAACAATAGCAAAAATGTTCTCATAAAGACACAACCCTACTACTATACCACACCATGTCTTTGAAAATATGTGGATACAAACGCCTGTCTTATCATCTTATTGTTATTTGTTGCTTGTTGAACTGTGTTTACTTAACTATATATACTCACTTGATAACTTTGTTTTACAATCATGTACTTTGTTGTTAAATCGCCTGCTGATTGACACACCAGATAACTCTAAATACCCCTATCCTCAAAACCAGGAATCAACTTAATTAACCTCTGTCTCACCACCGCTCACTGATTCTTGGTTTCCTTATTAACTGCATTCCCTGTCAGAACTCCGACTTGATGACAAACTGGTATTTCTTCCATCAACCCCATCACCAGTTGTTCACTTACTCCTTAAAATGGAGTTTTATAGTATTTCTTCTAAACACAGTCAAGTTTCAACTTGAAGCTTTACACTTCGCTGCTCTAGTTCTTTAAGAACGGAGAGAAGAAAAAAACGGAAGTTAAGCATAAAAGATGTCCCCACTTCCTGTCAGGTGACCGTCTTTGAAAAACGGCGCTGGGAACCACAGGAGGGGGAACGAATCTAGTCAGGTAAATTATCTCGCGTCTCATACCGATCAATTCCCTTCTCTAAAATACACCGAAATAGAAAGAAGGAGGATTACACCACACCCCTTGGTTTGTCTTTACTCCCTCTACAGGTGTATCCGCCTGTCAACCCTAATTTGAGCGCCACAGCTTCAATCTCTTCTCCTCCCGGTTATGGCCTCCTTATGACCACACTAAGGTATGAATACTGATCTACGTTTTCTTCCTATGGATACCAGCCCCCATCGGGGTTTTCGTGGCACGATATACATTACTGTCTCTGTTTATTACCATTTATGATACATATTATGTATACTTATAGGAACCATCAAACTACGCGAATTAAGTTCATCACCCATATTTCGCCCCCTCGGGCGTTGGCCACATCACCACTTCCGGCTTTTTCTTTCAAGAGGGTGAGTTTTGTAGTTGTGTCTCATTTACTGTCAGGGACTAAAACTTAAACTTGGCCTCACCCTAAAGTACAACCCACACTCATTAAGAAACGTGTTATAATTACCGCTATAACACGAAATGCGTGTTTTTAACAAACACGTGATGCTTTGCGTTTGGTGTTCTGATAAAATATATAGGTGCTTTCTCAAAGCAGATTTCTTTGATAAATATCCTCCTTTTCCGTGTTGGCGTACACATTGACCAGTGGCGTACGGAATGATCATCGTCTCTATAGAAATTGTTGACACTACCCCTTGACTCTACAACAATTCATTAGAGCGTTAGGGTTCTGTCTATCTATCCATTACTTTCGTGTAAATCGACAAGGTCCATAAATTAATATAAATCCTTCTAAACATATTAACACCCCTCTCTTCATTTACAACAGTACTATTTACTTCTGCCTGGTGTACTTTATAAAATTGTCGATATATTCCACAAAAGTTTTTGTAAATATATTTGTTCAAATAAACTCACTACATAGTCACTACAAGTCACATTGGGGTGTGTACCTGATAACAAGCACAGACACTTTTTACTCAACTTCGCCACCTTTGTAGTTTTAATCTTAATTTTATCTTCGCACACTGGTCAGTGTGCCTGCATTTAAGAAGTAGCAATACTTTAGATTGTTGAAGTTACATCCACGCAAACTGTATACTCACGATAAAAAGATTATCACCATTCACCTACACTGAAGTCACCAGTACAACAGATTTCAAGTCACTCGTGTATGACACAATGTCACTCCATGGCATGCCCGATTTTTTGTCACCAGGGGTTCACCAACCACTTTTCATTTTCACTCATGTAGAACAACCATACAAATGCGTCTTTTGTATCTATACCCAGCCCTGAAGATTCGCAGTCTGTTTCCCTGCGATGAAACACGTGTTGGCCAGAACAAGAGGAACAATAAACTGGTTTTTTATACCAAGGATTCTACTTCATTGAAATTCCTTTCTCGGCACTTTGCAATCTATTGACTTTGAAACACTGTCGATGTGCACATTTTACTGATGTTACCACAACTAGAAATCACTCAGACTCTATTGTGAATTTCCTAGTGCAGGGGCTTTTGTTGTTTTTAAAGAAAGCAGGAGGATCGACCTAACCGGGAGGAAGATAGAAAGAAATGCCGGAAACTGGGGAAGATATGGCTCCACGAACACACACCGGACAACCATGTAGCTCACAAGCACGACACCTGCAGACATCACCACCTCTACAGATTAGCCAAGAGATCCTCCTTCAAAGACCGCTTGGATAACAACGCATACGACAGCAAGGAGCTCTTCAGCATCGTAAAGGAACTCTCCAACCCCAGTGCCAACGACATCCCGCCCTCACAAGAATTGTTCGACTCACTAGCCATCTTCTTCCACAGCAAGATCGCTGACATCCACGACAGCTTCAACACCACGACCACCCCGACTACGCCAGACTCCACCTCCCCTGTAAACACTTCCAGCGCCAACCGCCTGATCTCCTGGTCCAACGTCAATGACGACGAGACACGCAAGGTCATGAACTCCATCCACTCAGGACCTCCGTCAGACCCGTGCCCACACCATGTATTCAACAAAGCAGACGCAGCCATCGCACCCCAACTACGGAAGGTCATCAACATCTCATTTGAAACAGCGACATTCCCGGAAAGCTGGAAGCATGCCGAAATCAACGCCCTCCTCAAGAAGCCCAAGGCGGACCTCAAGGACCTCAAGAACTTCCGGCCCATCTCCCTGCTCCTGTTCCCGGCAAAGGTCATTGAGAAAATCGTCAACATGCAATTGGCCCGCCACCTGGAAGACAACAACATCTTGGACCCGTCCCAGTCCGGATTCAGACAAAACCACAGCACTAGACAGCCCTCATCGCCGCCACAGACGACATCCGGCGCCAACTAGACAACGGGGAAACATCAGCCCTTATCCTCCTGGACCTGTCAGCCGCCTTCAACACGGTCTGCCATCGCACTCTAAAGACACGCCTCCTAGAAGCCGGAATCCAAGAGAAGGCCCTTGACTGGACCACGTCCTTCCTCTCCGGCAGAACCCAGAGCATCCGCCTCCCACCCTTCTGATCCGAAGCCACCGACATCATCTGCGGCGTCCCCCGGGGCTCATCTCTCAGCCCAACGCTGTTCAACGTCTACATGGCCCCCCTCACAAGTGGCACGCCAACACAACCTCAACATCATCTCCTATACCGATGACACCTAGCTCATCCTCTCTCTCACCAAGGACCTACACACCGCCAAAACCAACCTCCATGAGGGAATGAAGGCCGTCGCCGACTGGATGAAGAGCAGCCGTCTGAAGCTGAACTCGGACAAGACGGAGGTCCTCATCCTCGGACCCACCCCCTCAGCCTGGGATGACTCCTGGTGGGCGACCACACTGAGAACAGCACCAACACCCACTGACCATGCACGCAACCTAGGATTCATCCTTGACTCCTCCCTCTCCATGGCTAAGCAGGTCAACGCCGTCTCCTCCTCCTGCTACAGCACCCTCCGCATGCTCCGCAGAATCTACAAGTGGATCCCTACCGAAACAAGAAGAACGGGGACACAGGCCCTCGTCAGAACAAGACTGGACTACGGCAACGCACTCTATGCAGGAATCCCAGCCAAACACCTACGTCGACTACAACGCATCCAAAACGCCTCCGCCCGACTGATCGTCAACGTCCCCCGCCGCAGCCACATCTCCCCCCCCACCAGATAGACCTACACTGGCTCCCCGTCGACAAGAGGATCACCTTCAAGCTCCTCACCCATGCACGCAAAGCACTCCACAATGCCGGACCAGCCTACCTGAACAGCAGACTCAGCTTCTACACCCCCACCCGCCAGCTCCGCCCTGCCAGCCTCGCCCTCCCCGCTGTCCCCTGCATCCAACGAACGACCTCCGGCAGCAGATCCTTCTCCTACCTCGCCGCCAAGACCTGGAACACCCTCCCTACCCACATGCGACAGACCCAAGACCTACTCGCCTTCAGAAGACTCCTCAAGACCTGGCTCTTCGAGCAGTAGCAGCACCCCTCCTCCGCATAGTGCCTTGAGACCCTCATAGGTAAGTAGCGCGCTTTACAAGTACTCTGATTGATTGATTGATTGATTGATTGAAGAAATGCAGCGGTGCACTGACGCATGGCTAACTCAAACGCCCTACTTAACAGGCACCAGTACCAAATTCTGGATGAGATCGGACAGCTGCTCAAGCACCTCCCAGACCAGTACCAACAAAGAGCCTCACACCTTGTGGAGGAGGGGAAGAATATAGCGAATTCTTGCCTCAAAACAGCCTTGGATGGGGCTGACCCGTCCAGCAGGCTGATGATGTTGGGAATCACGGAGTGAAGGCAGGCCTGGCTCAGGATCTCAGGCTTCAAACCAAAGGCACAGCACAACATTCTGAGCACCCCTTTCAATGGAGAGACACTGTTTGGGGCGCCGGTGGATTAAAAGCTCACCCAGCTGAAGAAAAAAAACGAAACTGCAAGGTCCATGGGGGCCTTACAGTTCAGGGGGATGAGAAGGGGTACCCTGACACGGAGACCGAACGGAAGAGAGGGAAACCAGCAAGGAACGTCACACCAGACATTCCAGCAGTCCCACCAGGGAGACAGGAAAGCACAACGGGGACAGCAAAGGCAAACCTGGCAGTACCAGCCTAGGGGCCAGTCCTTTCGCGGGAGGGCGAATGGACGCGGACAAACTAGAAGAGGGGACCAACAACCCACCTCAAAGTGACTCTGTCACGCAAGACGTGACCACCCACACAGCACCTCCAAGGGTGGGGCAAAACAAGACAAATAGAGGGTTACACGGACAAAACATCAAAGATCATGTAACACCAGTAGGAGGCGGGCTAAGTCACTTCCTCCAGGAGTGGAAGAAGATAACCACAGACAAATGGATACTCAACATCATACAGTTCGGATACTGCATAGAACTGGAAAAGAGACAGTCAAACAGAAAACCAAAAAGAAAGGCGTATTCAGGGAGAGAGCTAGCGCTACACCTAGAGGAAGCGAAAGAACTCCTCCAGAAGGAGGCCATCGAACTAGTCCCATACTGAGAAAGGAACAAGGAAGTGTACTCAACCTATTTCTTAGTACCAAAAGTGGACCAAACGCTAAGACCCATCCTGGATCTAAGGTTCCTAAACAAATACATGAAGGCACAAAAATTAAAAATGACGTCCCTACAAGAGGTCAACCCTCAGATAAGGGACGGAGACTTTATGTCCACCATAGACCTCAAAGATGCCTACCTGCACATTCCCATGAACAGGCGGCACACGCATCTACTAAGATTTAAAATCAACAAAGAACACTACCAGTTCACAGCCCTAGCTTTTGGACTAAAATCTGCACCAAGGCTCTTCACCAAATGCTTTGCAGCATTGGCAGCGCACCTACGGAGGGAAGGGATTCATGTATACCCTTACCTCGACAACTGGCTATTTAAAGCAACACAGGACGTGCAAGGAACACGCACATCGGTTGACAGAAACACTGACAGAAACACTGACAAACCTAGGTTTCTCCATTCACTGGGGGAAATCCTCAATGGAACCAGAGCAAGTGAAGATCTTCCTGAGTGCACAGATTGACACCATACAGAGCAAAGTGTTCCCCAGCGACAAGAGCACACTGGCTCTGCTGAAGGAGACACACCACTACCAGAAGGGGCGAGCTCTGACAGTGAGGACAGCGAGCAAGATCATGGGGATGATGGCGTCCTGCATACTACCAGTGTGTATCAAAGGGAAAAAGGGGGACACTCAGTGTTGTGTAAAATACCCCTCACACACCAACAGGCCCCTTGGTGTCATGCTTCATCATCGGGGTCTTCGCACCCCGTTAAAGGGATGCGGCACGCTGCGACCTGCGACTACGCAGGAGCGTTGACGAGTTCACGGCGGAGCAGGCCAATATAGGCGGATTTCATTGTGGATCCACCTACCTACCTTGATGCCCAGGATTTGCTCATGAGGCAATAGACAACAAAGACCATGAGACATGTGATTACATGATCCAAAGAACCGCTGTAGGCACATTGTAGCCGTCTTTAAGAGTGTTATCACTTTTTAGAAAAATTAAGATAACCCCAATTTTTCTTAGAAAAACGTGAGTAGGGTTGGGAAGTTGTGCCCCGTCCTGAAGAAGGTACACCAGTACCGAAACATGTCGACGCACACCAGAGGTTTTGTCCCTAATTAAGACAAAAAACCTCGTTCTTTTGCACACCTTTTAACAGCACCAGCCAGGTACTTTTTAAATTTTTCACCACACCTCCCACTCACATCAATCCCTTTTCACTTACACTCAACACACACCACACATAGTCCAACTCGTCAACGCTCCCGCGTAATCGCAGGTCGCAGCGTGCCGCATCCCTTTAGCGGGGTGCGAAGACCCCGATGATGAAGCATGACACCAAGGGGCCTGTTGGTGTGTGAGGGGTATTTTACACAACACTGAGTGTCCCCCTTTTTCCCTTTGATACACACTGGTAGTAGGATTCTTCTTGTTTAGTTATCAGTGCCCGTGGAGTAGGAATCCTACTTTGTACTCTACCTCCCTTCTTTGTTAATTATATGGCGTCCTGCATACACCTAGTCCGAGATGTACGGCTCCACATGAGACCATTCCAGGAATGACTGCAAGAACAATGATCACAAGCTACAGGAAGTTGGAAAGATCTAGTTGTTGTAACGCACGCAGTGCAGGAGGAGATATCATGGTGGAACAAGGAGAACATAACAAGAGGGAAGCCTTTAACACCACCAACCCCAACAGTGACCATCACCATAGACGCATCCCAGAAGGGATGGGGGGCACACATGAACAAGCTAAGGATGAGGGGTCTGTGGACTCCAGCAGATGCGGTCAAACATATCAACTACCTGGAACTGAAGACCGTGTTCCTTGTCCTGAAGGCCTTCCAGAAAAAAAACTGTACAACCAGAGAGTGTTGATAAAAACTGACAACACACCAACGATGTTCTACATCAACAAGCAGGGAGGAACACAATCAGCACCACTATCAAACTTGAGATATGGAGATGGGCCATCCCACTCAAGATAGACCGGCTAGCCATAAACCTACCACGGAAGGACAATGTGGAAGCAGACTGGCTCAGCAGACAGACATCAGCATCCCATGAGTGGGAGCTCAATGCACAGGAAACGCTAAGGCTATTCAGAAGGTAGGGATCACCGACGATAGACCTATTTGCAACACACCGGAATGCAAAATGCCAACACTTCGCATCCAGGCAACCAGGGGAACAATCCCAGGGAAATGCCCTATGGATAAGCTGGTCAAAAAGATTTGCTGTCGCTTTTCCCCCCGATACCACTGATACACAGGGTACTCAACAAGTGTAGAACCAGCAACATGACACTGATCCTGGTGGCACCAAAGTGGGCAAGGCAGACGTGGTACTCAAAAATAATGGAAATGACACAGGGGCCACCCCACAAGTTGGGGAAAAGAAAAGACTTACTCTTCATGCAGAACGGAGAAGAACTGCACCCAGAGCCAGAGAGCCTCAGACTAGCTGCATGGCTCCTGAAAACTTAGAATTTGCACATCTAAGACTACCAGAGAGCACCCTGCAGGTGGTACGAGAAGCGAGAAGATCTACAACATGAAAGTGCTATATGGCAAAATGGAGGAGGTTCACACTATGGTGCAATAAGGAAAAACTGCACAGAAAGATAACAAAGGAATCAACGGTGCTAAGGTATCTCACACACCTGCTGAAAGCAAAGCTGAGTTCATCCTCGCTGAGGGTACACCTAGCAGCGATAGTGGCCTACACTAGAGGAGAGACAGGAAGGAGTTTCTTTACCTCACAAGCAGTAAAGAGATTCTAGAGGGGGTGAAAAGGATCGCACCACCTAAAAGGATGCCGCCGCCGGCATGGAACCTAAATTTTGTCCTAACAGAACTGATGAAAGGGCCCTTTGAACCCATCCATAAGGCATCACTACAAATGCTAGCCAGACATTGAGTTGGGTTCTTCCCTGGCTTTAAAATCAGGGCAATAACTGCATCACTCCAATAGTCAGGCAGGCGAGATGTACCTTCTAAGATCCCATTAAACAGTTCTAGGGGCGTGGCCAAGATGGCTGGCTGAGAGGACGCACTTGCCATGAGCTCCCGAGCCCCTGGAAACCCTGCACCGCTTACAACCGCTGATCTCCCCCGGATCGAGCGGTACCCACACCTGGTGATCCCCGTGGTGGTGTAGAGCAGTCGACGAGCCTCAGATGTCCCACCGAGGTGGTGATTCCGCTCGTAAACCGACTGAGACGGTGCCCGCTGATCGGCCTGTGGGAGGCCCGAGAGCCGCGAGACCTTCAGGCTTGGGGTCCCGGCGGCGTGATCCAGCGAATGCGAGTGGCCTGCCGGCGTACCTGCGCCGCAGCGACTGAGGGGGTGCCGAGACGGCCTTCGCCGGCGGAGCGGAACGGAAGAAGGCGACGGAGGCGTAGCCGGCCTACGACGACTACGCGAGACCGGGGCTCGAGAAGGCCTACTCCACGTGGCTGCTACGGCCCACCCCTGGCCGTGGCGGAGTAGAGTCGTGCTTCCGGAGTATTTGCACATCCAGGCGAGCCGACCCTAGTTGCCTCTCGCCCTGCGGGCCTGCCCTTCGACTGTGTGTATCGCATGAGGACCCGTGACGGAGGTCGGCCTCGTTCCCTGGGAGTTGGCCCCATTGACTGTAACGGGCGGCCATTTTGGAGACCTCGGACCGGCCGCGCAGCCTTGATCGGGGCCTCTGCGCTGCAGTGCTTCCAGATCGTCGATTGAGTGCCCGGCCGGCTTCTGCTGCTCGGCTGCCCTGACCTTAGGCGCCTCTTCGCCGAGCTGCGGCCATCGGTGACTCCCGCCTCGCCAGGATGTCGAATGCCAGGGGTCAGAGGAGAGGCGACCGGACTTTGCCGGACATGTTGGGACGCGGTGCCCTGCGCAGCGGGGGGAGCCAGGCCGCCCGAGCTCCCCGGCCCATTCCAGAGGCGCTGACGGTGGAGAGCCCCCGGTTACTCGATCGTTCCTGGAGTCGCTGTTTAGCTCCCTGAGAGAGGATTTTCAGACTTTGAAGCAGGAGGTGGCCGGAGAGGTCCGGGAAGTCCGGAGAGAAGTGGACTCCCTGGGGGAGCGAGTTAACACTGTGGAGGAGGCTGGTCATTCTCGAGATGAAGAGATCACCCACCTGCAGCAGGAGGTCCTGCGGCTGCGGGAGCAACAGATTGAGCTGCAGGCCCATGCCGAAGACCTCGAAAACCGGTCCAGGTGGAACAATATCAGGGTCCGGGGCGTCCCGTCCAACGAGGAGGGTGACGACGTGGCCGCCTACCTGGGGGCCCTCTTCCGCGCAATCTTGGGGGAGTCAGAGGACTTCCAAGTCCGTATCGACAGGGCGCACAGGGTGGGCCGCCCTCGCAGAGCCTCGGCGCCCCCCACCCCCGGACTTTTTGGGCTTTCTGCCAGACTTCCCCCTGAAAGAGCGGATTCTCCGCGAGGCGCGGCGGCAGCAGCCTTTCCCCTTCAGGGATCACCCGGTGGCTCTCTATCAAGACTTATCCACGGTCACGCTGCAGAAGAGGAAATCTTTCAAAATTGCCACGGACTTCCTTCGGGAGCATGAAACGCAGTATTCTTGGGGGCACCCCTTCCGCTTGATCTTCCGGTGGAATGGGACATTGCACCAGCTTCGGTCCCTCCAGGATGTCTGCGCAGTATTGGGAATCACGGCTTCGGATGCAGACACCCCGGCACCGCGCCGCAGGCGAAGCACTCGAGACGGCTGGCAGCAGATCGGGGAGAGGCGCTCCCCACCGCCTGAGCGGCCTGACTCGCCCACGATTCGGGCGGACATGTCGAGCGCTATCCAGGAGGCCTCCAGGGCGACAACGAACAGTGATGTGGCCTTGACGGCCTGAACTTACTCCGGGGGGAGTCTACTTAAGCTTTTCATCATTGCAGGTGCGGGGTTTCTGCGGGTAGGGGGGACGGGGGTGCTGGTGGCTGGACGTCCACTCAATCGACTTTCCACGGCCTTGTCCGATAAGGACCGGACTGGGACAATGACTTTTTGGAATTGCTTGAGAAGCGGGGGTGGGAAGGGGAGTTGCAGGGGACAGTTTCGAGTTGGGGGGTCTGTTGGAGAGATGGGAGTTGGGGGCAGTGTGGAGCTGGGTGTGCGAAGTTCCTGGGGAAGGGGGGGGGTCCACTTAGTTGGGGGGTTTTGGGGTTCGGGGACTGTACTGTGCCGTAGGGATGTTTGCTTTCACTGTGAGTTGAGGTTTTTTGTTGTGGCCTCTGTGTTTCGCCCGCTGGGCCTTGTCCGCCTTTATGTGCGTTCCTGGGGTTCCCCTCCTTGATGGCCCTTAAAGTTGTTACTCTGAATGTGAAGGGCCTGAATAACCCGGTTAAAAGACGGGCCGTCCTGTCTCTGTTAGAGAACTCTCAGGCCGACATCTGCCTGCTGTAGGAGACCCATCTGCTGGCCAAGGATTGTCCCAGAATGCGCACCCCCAAGTTCCCCACGCAACTCTTTTCCTCCAGTGCTTCTAAAACGGCAGGTGTGGCGCTCTTGTTCTCTAGAGGGTTCAGAGGGGAGGTTTTGCAGAAGGTGGCGGAACAGAAGGGGAGACTTCTGGCATATAGGATCAAGGTGGGGGGCTTGGTGTTGACTGTAGGCTCCATATACGGCCCCAATGACCATCAAGACCAATTTTTGCACAGGGCATTGGAAGACGTGGCATCCACCTCTGATAGGCACATAGTGCTAGGGGGAGATTTGAATTTGGTCTTTGATGCGACTCTGGACAGGTCTGTGCAACGGCGCCACCAGTTGGGAGAGCTTTCGGGCTCGGTTCGTACCCGACTGGAGGAGCTTGATATGCACGACATGTGGCGCCGCTTCCACCCCGCGACCCGCGCATATTCCTATTTCTCTCATGCACACAAATCCTACGCGAGACTGGATCATCTTCTAGTGACGGGCCCGATGTTCGCACTAGCCTCGAATGCCGACGTGGGGGTCCTCTCTCTCTCCGACCATGCGCCGGTGGAGGGTACCTTCAGTCTACCCCCGGTGACTCGTCCGAGAGGGGTCTGGCGTCTTCGGGACACGCTGCTGCATAGGCGATCAACGGTGCAACAGATTCGCGCGGCCATAACAGACTTCCAGCGAGTTAACGACAACGACGACACCACCCGCGTGACGCAATGGGCTGCCCTAAAGGCTGTGCTCCGGGGCGAATTTATCGCTATCTCCTCGGCGGAGAATAAGGATCGCCAGCTCAAGAGGGACGAGCTTACTAGGCAGGTGCGGGAGCTGGAACAGGTACATCACCGAACGGGCGCCCCCAGAGTCTGGAGGCAGTTGAAGGCCGCCAGGAAACTCTTGTCTGCTCTCGACACAGACCGGGCGGAGTACGCGGTGCTTCGCCTGAAGCACAAGTATTACACCGGTGGAGACAGGTGCGGCCGGCTCTTGGCGCACAAGCTCAGGGTGCAACACCAACAGCACCGGGTGAAAGAGCTGATTACTCCTGCCGGGGGGTCAGTCAAGGAGGACGAGCAGATTGCGGACGTTTTCCGTAACTTCTACGCTGACCTCTACACTGGCGAGGCTCCCTCCGCACAGGCGGAGGCGGATTATCTGGAATCGGTGTCGCTCCCGTCGTTGACGCCTGATCAGGCCCAGTATCTGGAGCGGGAGATTCGGATCGAGGAGGTGGTTACGGCGATCTCCCGGCTTAAGACGGGTAAGGCACCGGGACCGGATGGCTTCATCCCTCTTTTTTATAAGACCTTCTGTCAGGAACTTGCGCCTCTATTGACGCGTCTCTTCAATACATTTTCGGAGCCGGGTGCCATCCCCCCGAATTTCTCCAGGCCACGGTCTCCGTGATCCCGAAACCGGGCAAGGACCGGACTGCCTGCGGGTCCTACCGCCCTATCTCGCTACTGAACACGGACCTGAAGGTTTTCACTAGCATACTAGCAGCACGTCTGGCACTTCATCTCCCGGGCATGGTCGACTCGGATCAGGCTGGCTTCGTGCCAGGCAGGCAGACAGTGGACAACACGAAGAGGGTGACTCATATTCTTGAGAAGGCCTCCAGGATTCCCGGGGAACGCATGCTCCTCTCCATCGACGCGGAAAAGGCGTTTGACAGGGTGCATTGGCCCTATCTGGAGAAGGTCCTGGGCAAGTTTGGGGTCTGTGAGAAGTTCCGGCACCTGATCTTCAACTGCTACCGTTTTCCATCCGCGGTGGTCCGGGTGAATGGAGGCAGCTCTCGGCACTTTCCAATAGAACGTGGCACACGACAGGGATGCCCACTGTCCCCTCTGCTCTTCGCTCTTTATATGGAGCCGTTAGCTCAAAGGGTCCGCCAGAACCCAGATATCACAGGGGTCAGGATGGGAGAGTTTCACCATGCCCTTAGCCTCTACGCGGATGATGTCATTTTGACGCTCGATGACCCGCGGAGGTCCCTGCCTGCATGTATCGCGGAATTAGACCTCTTTGCCACGGTGGCGGGCTTCAAAGTGAACCTCGGGAAGTCTGCTGCCCTCAATATCTCGCTGACTAGCGCCACCAGAGCTGACCTGCAGAGGCTTTTCCCTCTGAGCTGGTCTGGGGACCGGATACCGTATCTGGGGATCCTCTTGGCACCCTCACTCCCCGCGATGGTCACGGCCAATTACACGGCCTTGAGTGCGAAAATCAGAGAGGAATTGGCCCGGTGGGACAAGGGCACGTTGTCGCTGCTGGGCAGGGTAGCCGCAGTGAAGATGACCCTTCTACCTCAGGTGCTATACCTGTTTAGGGCGCTCCCGCTACAGCCCCCCAAAGGATGGCTCGCGGAGACTCAATCGGCCATCGCACGTTTTGTGTGGCAGGGCCGTAGGCCTAGGATCAAACGGACCATAGCTACGCTGGCGCCTGAGTCTGGAGGACTAGGGATACCAGACTTGCAGAAATATTTCCAGGCCGCCCAATTGCGCTATTTGGTGGAGTGGAGCCGGTGGGAGTCGGATAAACACTGGCTGTTTCAGGATCAGGCGGTAGCAGGCAGAACGCTGCAAGAGGTGCCTTTCCTGAGACGGGCCCATCGGCCCCCTAACCTTTATGCCTCTTTTGTGACGCGGGTCCCGCTTCGTGTGTGGGACTCAGTGGCTACTAGGCATGAACTCACTACCTTTCCCTCTCCCTTTACGCCGCTGATTGGCAATCCGGACTTTGGCCCGGGTATGGAGCCTGGCGCCTACGATCACTGGCGGGCGGCCCGTTGCTGCGCCTTGTATCATCTATATGGCCCAGAGGGTGTCGTCCCCTTCCAGGACTTGCGTCGGGATTATGGCATCCCCGAGACGGAACGCATGCGGTATATGCAGGCGCGCCACTGGGCGCTACAGCCTCAAGTGCGCGCGACGGCAGACCGGGAGATCACGGCGTACGAGCGCTGGCTGATCACGCGCTCGTCGGACGCTAAGCTCATCTCCGATTTGTATAAGATGCTGCAGCCCCCCCCCTTTCATATCCACAACCCGGGTAGGGAGCGCTGGGAGCGGGAGCTTGGTCGAGTGCTGAGTCATACTGAATGGGACCACATCTCCTATCGGGCGCGCCACTCTGCCTATCACACGGGGCTCACGGAGACCTTCACCAAGATTTCAACCTATTGGTATCGCACTCCTGAGAAATTACATGAGATGGATAGCTCAATACCTGGGACGTGCTGGCGTAATTGTGGTCAGAATGGCACGCTTACTCATATCTTGTGGGACTGTCCCCTTTTGGCTTCTTACTGGGAGGAGGTCCTCAATGAGGTTGACAAATGTTTCGGGATAGAGCTACCCCGCTTCCCTGCCTATGTCCTATTGGGATTGCCGAATGGATTGATGTACCCTCTCAGATCTAAAAGGGGTAGACAGATAGCGATAGCTTTGGGGTCAGCTGTACAGAACATACTTATACACTGGCGCTCCACCACGCTCCCCGCTGTTGTCGGCTGGCTGCACAGATTGTGGCATGTCCTTGGAATGGAGAAGCTGTCTCTAGTGGTGGCAGGAGACGTAGATACTTTTGAGGAACTGTGGGCACCTTTCCATACTCTGTTATGCTCTGAATTCAAAGAAATCACCTGCCCTAGGTATCTTAGACTGTTGCGGCTGACACCGCCGCCAGACCCGCCTAACTGACTGGTCTAAGCCGGCATCTGGTGGTGGGGGCAAACGATAGGTTGCTACGAGGGGAGAGCGAGTGGTTGACGGCACAGTACAGGGGGTGGGGACGGGGTGTGGGAGTTGGGGGGCAGTTGGTTGGGTGAGAAATGGGGAAGGGTTGTTTCCCCCACCCTTTTTCTTTTTCCTCTTTTCCCTTTCCTTCCCTTCCCCCCTTTTTTTTTTTTGTCTCCATCCACAGGTGCGCGAGCTATGTTTCCAAGCATGATAGTGCCCACTGTGGCGAAAGAACTGCTTTGATGTATCTAATGTACCATACGCACTGATTTTGAGGGCACCTGTGGTTTTCCTAATTTTTATGTAGTTCTGTTGTTTCCTTCCTTACCCTGCTTCAATAAAATACTTTAAACCTAAACAGTTCTAGCCAGACCGGGATAATCTCCTCCCTCAAAATCATCCGAAACATTATTACTAATACGGAAGATAACAACAAGTGATCCTGTGATGCTTGCTGGAATGAGAAGTGTTTAATCAGAAAGTGGATTGAATTAAAGTTTAGGTGACAATTTTGCAAAAGCGTGTGGATTTTGTTTATATTTAAAACTGTTGATCTCCAAAAAGGCCTAAATCAATAAATTGAATTGAAATTCAAGTTTAACATTTGAATCCTGTTGTTGGAAAATATGTGATTTTGAACCCCATGAGGCGGTTCCTTTCCAGAAAGCATTCAGGTTGTAATCATGAGTCAAATAATGCTGAGGAGGTTACAATATTCAAATTGAATTCTAATTACACATGAAATGTTCTTTGTTCAATATTTTTCTCTTAGTATTTTAATGTGCGGACTTTATTGCTTAAGGAAAATAATAGTATTTGTTTTTCTATATTTAGGAAGCATTACATTAATGAAATCACCGTATCCCACCTTCTTTCTTTCCTTTCCTGTTCTTTATGAACGTTTCTATAGTTGAACTTTAAAGATTGCCCGAAATTAGGAATTGTGCTCTACATAACTTTGCTGTGTTACAGTATGTTGATTTTTATGTACTACTTTTGTCTGTAATGTGTATGGCAACTGATGCTTTGTTTTGCTTTAATAATCAGCTTATGTTTATTAGGTTTTATTATTCAATAAAATGTTTCAATCACAACAAATGGTAGTTGATATGTATTTACAACTGCAGCATTTTTATTGTAGGGGCACTTTGAAAGGGGCCAAAAATATGGTCTGCGGGATGACGGAGGACCACATTAGCATCAGCAGGGAGAGGTTTGGGCAGGTGATTGGGGATACATGTAAGGTTGGAAGTAGGCGGAACCAAACATGTACATTGTGTGAACTGTGACTCCTGGAGTTATTGGGAGGGATACCATGCTACCCTCTAAATGAATCCCCTAGTGATTATTGTATTTATTCGGTTTCATAATAAGAAAATCATAAAAGTCATACATAAAATGATAAAACATCTTCCAAGTTACAGATTGACAATTATATTATGTCCAAGTTAATCAGAACACAAGATAAAAATTCATGAATTACAGTACAGAAGTTAATCGCAGCTTGACCTGAGTCTAACAGCGACCCATAAAAAGTTAAGCGTATCCAAAGTAGTGTCATTAGAGAGCAGTTGTAAAAGATAAGAGCTGGTCTCACCCGCCTAAAACCCGCTTTTTTGAGAATTGGAATAATAAATAACTTTCTAGGGACAGCATAAAAACTACAAAACATTAAAAAAGTGAATCATTTCCTGAGGAGAGTCACCGTTGCAGCCACAGGGCATGAGGCACTGGCCTCTGTGGAAGCCGCGAGGGTGTGCCATGAGGTAATAGAAGATGTTGAGCCGAAACCGGATCAATAGAAAACGATCATGAATGCTTTTAAGCCCTAGAAGATAAAGTTCGGTGGTTGGTACAGTTTTTACACAATGTACTTACGCACACTAGGCTTACACAGCTAATAGTTCCCTCTCTATCACAGCAGCTCATTCTTTAAAAAACACTCTTTGACCAGAGAAAGGTCCCTCTTGCATATGCGCTCAGGTTTAGCAAATAGTTCCTACCTACCCTGGAGAGGCCAACTCTTCTATACTGGAGCCATCGGATGCTTGAGACATGGTCAAGTGAAAGGCATTCCTGTAGGACATCTTTGCTAAGTGTATTTTCTTAATTAGCCCAAATATTAAGCCACAAAGCCAGGGGACGGAAATCCAGTACAACTGAGAGGAAAGGCATCCCCAACTCTTCGTGCACAACATTAACCGGGTGCTTTGTGGGACAGAAAGGGCCCATCACAGGAAAGAGTTTTCAGCACTTTGCACTGCTCCTACCCCAATGTGGCCCCATATCTCACTCCCTTAACTAACCTTTGAGATATATTTGTAATGGTCGCGTTGTAATGGTAGGTAGTTGTAACGGTATGCGTTGTAACATGGTATATCCCTTCATAGGTATACACCTGTTACAACGCATTTGTTACAACGCACTACCATTACAACGCGACTTTTACAACGCATACCATTACAACGCATTGCGCTGGGGGGCGCTCTAGGATAGGGCATAAGTATAATTTACTATCCAACACCTTCCCTAGGGTCCACGGGGACTGGAGTTAGAATAGTAAATTATACTTACCACTATCCAGCACCTCAAAGCGCTATGCGTTGTAATGGTATGCGTTGTAATGGTCGCGTTGTAATGGTCGCGTTGTAATGGTAGGTAGTTGTAACGGTATGCGTTGTAACATGGTACATCCTTGTTTACATCATGAAAACTGGATTTTACAATGTCTGCTGAACCCAGCCAGCTAGTGGACAAGGGAGGAGGGAACCAGATCCAGTCACTTATTTCAATCAGTGAAGATGAGTAGTATTGATAAACAGGTATGAGACTGAACCCCCCCCCCCCCCGCTAGTGGACCAGGGAGGAGATAACCAGATCCAGTCACTTATTTCAACCAGTGAAGATGAGTAGTATTGACAAACAGGTATGATACTGAACCCCCCCCCCGCTAGTGGACCAGGGAGGAGGGGACCAGATCCAGTCACGTATTTCAATCAGTGAGGATGAGTAGTATTGATAAAGAGGTATGATACTGAACCCACCCAGCTAGTGGACCAGGGAGGAGGGAACCAGACCCAGTCACTTATTTCAATCAGTGAGAATGAGTAGTATTGACAAACAGGTTTGATACTGAACCCCCCCCCCCCCCAGCTAGTGGACCAGGGAGGAGGGGACCAGATCCAGTCACTTATTTCAGTCAGTGAGAATCAGCAGTATTGACAAACAGGTATGATACTGAACCCCCCCCGCTAGTGGACCAGGGAGGAGGGAACCAGATCCAGTCACCTATTTCAGTCAGTGAGGATGAGTAGTATTGATAAACAGGTATGATACTGAACCCCCCCCCGCTAGTGGACCAGGGAGGAGGGAACCAGACCCAGTCACCTATTTCAGTCAGTGAGGATGAGTAGTATTGATAAAGAGGTATGATACTGAACCCCCCCCCCCGCTAGTGGACCAGGGAGGAGGGGACCAGATCCAGTCACTTATTTCAGTCAGTGAGAATGAGCAGTATTGACAAACAGGTATGATACTGAACCCCCCCGCTAGTGGACCAGGGAGGAGGGAACCAGACCCAGTCACTTATTTCAGTCAGTGAGGATGAGTAGTATTGACAAACAGGTTTGATACTGAACCCCCCCCGCTAGTGGACCAGGGAGGAGGGAACCAGACCCAGTCACTTATTTCAATCAGTGAGAATGAGTAGTATTGACAAACAGGTATGATAGTGAACCCCCCGCTAGTGGACCAGGGAGGAGGGGACCAGATCCAGTCACTTATTTCAATCAGTGAAGATGAGTAGTATTGATAAAGAGGTATGATACTGAACCCCCCCCCGCTAGTGGACCAGGGAGGAGGGGACCGAATCCAGTCACGTATTTCAATCAGTGAGGATGAGTAGTATTGATAAAGAGGTATGATACTGAACCCACCCAGCTAGTGGACCAGGGAGGAGGGAACCAGACCCAGTCACTTATTTCAATCAGTGAGAATGAGTAGTATTGACAAACAGGTTTGATACTGACCCCCCCCCCAGCTAGTGGACCAGGGAGGAGGGGACCAGATCCAGTCACTTATTTCAGTCAGTGAGAATGAGCAGTATTGACAAACAGGTATGATACTGAACCCCCCCCCGCTAGTGGACCAGGGAGGAGGGAACCAGATCCAGTCACCTATTTCAGTCAGTGAGGATGAGTAGTATTGATAAAGAGGTATGATACTGAACCCCCCCCCCGCTAGTGGACCAGGGAGGAGAGGACCAGATCCAGTCACTTATTTCAATCAGTGAAGATGAGTAGTATTGATAAACAGGTATGATACTGAACCCCCCCCCGCTAGTGGACCAGGGAGGAGGGAACCAGACCCAGTCACCTATTTCAGTCAGTGAGGATGAGTAGTATTGATAAAGAGGTATGATACTGAACCCCCCCCCCCCCCCGCTAGTGGACCAGGGAGGAGGGGACCAGATCCAGTCACTTATTTCAGTCAGTGAGAATGAGCAGTATTGACAAACAGGTATGATACTGAACCCCCCCCCGCTAGTGGACCAGGGAGGAGGGAACCAGACCCAGTCACTTATTTCAGTCAGTGAGGATGAGTAGTATTGATAAACAGGTATGATAGTGAACCCCCCAGCTAGTGGACAAAGGAGGAGGGAACCAGACCCAGTCACTTATTTCAACCAGTGAGGATGAGTAGTATTGATAAAGAGGTATGAGACTGAACCCCCCACAGCTAGTGGACAAGGGAGGAGGGAACCAGACCCAGTCACTTATTTCAACCAGTGAGGATGAGTAGTATTGATAAACAGGTATGATACTGAACCCCCCCCGCTAGTGGACCAGGGAGGAGGGAACCAGACCCAGTCACCTATTTCAGTCAGTGAGGATGAGTAGTATTGATAAAGAGGTATGATACTGAACCCACCCAGCTAGTGGACCAGGGAGGAGGGAACCAGACCCAGTCACTTATTTCAGTCAGTGAGGATGAGTAGTATTGACAAACAGGTTTGATACTGAACCCCCCCCGCTAGTGGACCAGGGAGGAGGGAACCAGACCCAGTCACTTATTTCAATCAGTGAGAATGAGTAGTATTGACAAACAGGTATGATAGTGAACCCCCCAGCTAGTGGACCAGGGAGGAGGGGACCAGATCCAGTCACTTATTTCAATCAGTGAAGATGAGTAGTATTGATAAAGAGGTATGATACTGAACCCCCCCCCCCCCGCTAGTGGACCAGGGAGGAGGGGACCAGATCCAGTCACTTATTTCAATCAGTGAAGATGAGTAGTATTGATAAACAGGTATGATACTGAACCCCCCCCCGCTAGTGGACCAGGGAGGAGGGAACCAGACCCAGTCACCTATTTCAGTCAGTGAGGATGAGTAGTATTGATAAAGAGGTATGATACTGAACCCACCCAGCTAGTGGACCAGGGAGGAGGGAACCAGACCCAGTCACGTATTTCAGTCAGTGAGGATGAGTAGTATTGACAAACAGGTTTGATACTGAACCCCCCCGCTAGTGGACCAGGGAGGAGGGAACCAGACCCAGTCACTTATTTCAATCAGTGAGAATGAGTAGTATTGACAAACAGGTATGATAGTGAACCCCCCAGCTAGTGTACCAGGGAGGAGGGGACCAGATCCAGTCACTTATTTCAGTCAGTGAGGATGAGTAGTATTGATAAAGAGGTATGATACTCAACCCCCCCCCCCCAGCTAGTGGGCCAAGGATGAGGTGACCAGATCCAGTCACGTATTTCAGTCAGTGAGGATGAGTGGTATTGATAAAGAGGTATGATACTGAACCCACCCAGCTAGTGGACCAGGGAGGAGGGAACCAGACCCAGTCACTTATTTCAATCAGTGAGAATGAGTAGTATTGATAAACAGGTATGAGACTGAACCCCCCTCAACTAGTGGACAAGGGAGGAGGGAACCAGATCCAGTCACTTATTTCAATCAGTGAGAATGAGTAGTATTGATAAACAGGTATGATACTGAACCCACCCAGCTAGTGGACCAGGGAGGAGGGGACCAGATCCAGTCACTTATTTCAACCAGTGAGAATGAGTAGTATTGACAAACAGGTATGATACTGAACCCCCCCCCCCCCCGCTAGTGGACCAGGGAGGAGGGGACCAGATCCAGTCACTTATTTCAGTCAGTGAGGATGAGTAGTATTGATAAAGAGGTATGAAACTGAACCCCCGAAGCTAGTGGACCAGGGAGGAGGGAACCAGATCCAGTCACTTATTTCAGTCAGTGAGAATGAGTAGTATTGACAAACAGGTTTGATACTGAACCCCCCCGCTAGTGGACCAGGGAGGAGGGGACCAGATCCAGTCACTTATTTCAGTCAGTGAGAATGAGTAGTATTGACAAACCGGTATGATACTGAACCCCCCCCCCCCCCCCCCCGCTAGTGGACCAGGGAGGAGGGGACCAGATCCAGTCACTTATTTCAGTCAGTGAGGATGAGTAGTATTGATAAAGAGGTATGATACTGAACCCACCCAGCTAGTGGACCAGGGAGGAGGGAACCAGACCCAGTCACTTATTTCAGTCAGTGAGGATGAGTAGTATTGATAAAGAGGTATGATACTGAACCCACCCAGCTAGTGGACCAGGGAGGAGGGAACCAGACCCAGTCACCTATTTCAGTCAGTGAGAATGAGTAGTATTGACAAACAGGTTTGATACTGAACCCACCCAGCTAGTGGACCAGGGAGGAGGGAACCAGACCCAGTCACCTATTTCAGTCAGTGAGAATGAGTAGTATTGACAAACAGGTTTGATACTGAACCCACCCAGCTAGTGGACCAGGGAGGAGGGAACCAGACCCAGTCACCTATTTCAGTCAGTGAGGATGAGTAGTATTGACAAACAGGTATGATACTGAACCCCCCCCACTAGTGGACCAGGGAGGAGGGAACCAGACCCAGTCACTTATTTCAATCAGTGAGAATGAGTAGTATTGATAAACAGGTATGAGACTGAACCCCCCTCAACTAGTGGACAAGGGAAGAGGGAACCAGATCCAGTCCCTTATTTCAGTCAGTGAGAATGAGTAGTATTGACAAACAGGTATGATACTGAACCCCCCCCCCGCTAGTGGACCAGGGAGGAGGGGACCAGATCCAGTCACTTATTTCAGTCAGTGAGGATGAGTAGTATTGATAAAGAGGTTTGATACTGAACCCACCCAGCTAGTGGACCAGGGAGGAGGGAACCAGATCCAGTCACTTATTTCAGTCAGTGAGAATGAGTAGTATTGACAAACAGGTATGATACTGAACCCCCCCCCCCCCGCTAGTGGACCAGGGAGGAGGGGACCAGATCCAGTCACTTATTTCAGTCAGTGAGGATGAGTAGTATTGATAAAGAGGTATGATACTGAACCCACCCAGCTAGTGGACCAGGGAGGAGGGAACCAGACCCAGTCACTTATTTCAGTCAGTGAGGATGAGTAGTATTGATAAAGAGGTATGATACTGAACCCACCCAGCTAGTGGACCAGGGAGGAGGGAACCAGACCCAGTCACTTATTTCAGTCAGTGAGAATGAGTAGTATTGACAAACAGGTTTGATACTGAACCCACCCAGCTAGTGGACCAGGGAGGAGGGAACCAGACCCATTCACCTATTTCAGTCAGTGAGGATGAGTAGTATTGATAAAGAGGTATGAAACTGAACCCCCGAAGCTAGTGGACCAGGGAGGAGGGAACCAGATCCAGTCACTTATTTCAGTCAGTGAGAATGAGTAGTATTGGCAAACAGGTTTGATACTGAACCCCCCCGCTAGTGGACCAGGGAGGAGGGGACCAGATCCAGTCACTTATTTCAGTCAGTGAGAATGAGTAGTATTGACAAACAGGTATGATACTGAACCCCCCCCCCCCCCCGCTAGTGGACCAGGGAGGAGGGGACCAGATCCAGTCACTTATTTCAGTCAGTGAGGATGAGTAGTATTGATAAAGAGGTATGATACTGAACCCACCCAGCTAGTGGACCAGGGAGGAGGGAACCAGACCCAGTCACTTATTTCAGTCAGTGAGGATGAGTAGTATTGATAAAGAGGTATGATACTGAACCCCCCCCCCCGCTAGTGGACCAGGGAGGAGGGGACCAGATCCAGTCACTTATTTCAGTCAGTGAGAATTAGTAGTATTGACAAACAGGTATGATACTGACCCCCCCACCCCCAGCTAGTGGACCAGGGAGGAGGGAACCAGACCCAGTCACTTATTTCAGTCAGTGAGGATGAGTAGTATTGATAAAGAGGTATGAGACTGAACCCCCCCCCCCCACCCCCAGCTAGTGGACAAGGGAGGAGGGAACCAGATCAGTCACTTATTTCAGTCAGTGAGGATGAGTAGTATTGATAAACAGGTATGATACTGAAACCCTCCAGCTGAGTCTCTGTGCCCACCACTTTAAGCTTTGACGGACCAACAGTGGTACATCGGGTCCCTCACACGTTCCTGATGAGGAGGCACGTAGACATATATTTCAAGCACTCTCACTCCAAAAGCAAGAAAATCACAGAAGAGTTGACAGAATTTGAGTAAATTAATCGATTAACATTTATTTTAGAATTCATGTATATTCCAATAAGTAGATCAATCAATATCATAGAACTGCATTCCCGTAACTGTGGGCTGCCAGTTAATTTTTGGGGTATCGTGAAAGAGTAACAAATGACGGTGCCTTTACATTTTGTATTTATCTCATCACATCTACTGTGCTTTAAAGGCATAGGTTAAAATCACGGCTATGTCTTCTGACAAATTCCTGCTTACGCTGTTAACATGGGGATTGGTGTTTACTTTTCTTACTCTGATTCCAAAGCGATTGGTGTTTTTAAAGTGAACTTTGTTTAAATCTCGCTGGTGTGAATAGAGTGTGAAAGGACGGCTATAGGGTGTAATTTTTTCTAACACACAACATCTTACCTTTCTTAACTGCTGATTTATTTCAGAATATATCAGTAGTTTTGAAAGCAAAATGAAATCCATTATTTTGCAATTCTGAAGCGTGATTGGAACAAAGATTTTAAAAGGATCAAAACAAATCAAGACAGTTTTACTGGGTGATGCACAAAGGATATTCACTGAAACCCGACTTCCATACATCATAATTTGTGTGCCAGACACCTTTATCAGTAAAGCTGTCTGCAAATCTAGTGGTCAGAAAATGTGTTGCCTGTAAATGACGTGTGTTACTCTATGATGCTTTAATAATATATGAGCGACCCACGGCCGCCATGCACAGTTCAGTTATCAATGATTTCATTTGAAATACTGATGCGATGATATTAATGATGTTACAGAACAGGTCACGAGTGATGTAATATGTGGGGTAATTAGCTGTGCATGGGGAGGGTATGACTTATAGTTACTTTAGGGCACGAGTTATAGTTACCAAGGATAATTATAACTGGTGAATTTTAGTGTTTTTTCAGTTTGAAATGCAACACTGTCACTGAAATTCTCACCTAACTATATTGTCAGTTTAACCTTTGTTTTTTCCCCTGAATTTTATGGCATTTTTTTATGTAAAGAAAGATATTATTACAACTCATAACTGTAACGTCACTTTACCCTTTGTTTTTTTCAGAGAATTTCTAGGTTTTTTTTTAACATAAAGGATTATCTTTTAATACGATACATAAAGCCTGCGCGTGCCGCACACAGCCTTTGCTTGTGCGTGTCGTGGGGTCAGTCACAGGGCCTTTTCTGATGCCAGGCCCTGCCTCAAACTCCCAGAGGGCAGCCAACCCCCATGCACACGGTCATTATGTTAGAGGTTTGGCAGACAGGCCCTGCATCCAACCCCTCTCATACAAGTATAGCCCCACCCCACACATGACCTTTTGCCATACACGTCGTAAGATTGGCTGAAGGGTGGCATGTGACCAGGCCCTGCACCCAACCCCATGCAAGCAGCTAACCCCGCCCCATACACGACCTTCTGGCACACGCAGGGAGCGGTTCGTCTCAATGTCCTGGGTGCACTCAGGTAGACTAACAATTTTGTTAAAGAGTCACAACATCGAAATATGTGGACCTATTGGCTTCATCAAGGGGTGAGCATATAAATCTACATAATGCATATATAGCATAATAGATATATAAATCATCCTTCTCCAAAAATCATTAATGTGTTTATTCAAATCTATATTTCAGAAATTCACATACTGCAATGTTTAATAATATTGCTAATTACAAAAATGTTTAATAAGGTTTTAATTAAAAAAAATCATGTCTGTGAGTCTTTTGTTTTACATAGTGTTTATTATCAAAGCAGTTTGTGGTCTGCAAAATGTTAAAAGAAAGAACCAGAGATTTTTTTTTAAATAAAACCAACATATCTCTGAATATTTCTTTTAACATTGTTTCAGCTCACAAAATGGAATAAGAAAAAACACAAGAGGGCCTTGCACTCCAGCTGAAGACCATAGAGCTCCAGGTAGGAGTGTTTTAAAAAAAATATGGTAAGTTCTCCGGGGGTCATGGATACAAAGACCTAGGAGACTTCATGTTTTTTTAGAAATGTTGCTGGAAAGCTGCTGCACTCAATGCAGCCCCCCAAAACGTTACTAACATGCTTTGTCGTCCCCCTCTGCCTTCTTGGAGCACCCAAGCTGCAAACATATATTCAAAAACACCTGCAGGGCATTATAGGGAACTCTTTCAAGGAGCAATAAATGATAAATGTGTGGCTTATGCCTCTCATTTATTCTTTTTTAAATTATTTTTATTTATGGTGTTCTGTGCAGCTCCACTCCCCGAGCCTTTATTGGCCCCGGGGACCCCACCCCCAGGGCTGTACTCATTTATTTATGGAAGGGGCTCTTACCTCTGTGGGACCCCAACCACGGGAGGTTTTCTATTATAGCTTCTGAAGATTCCCTAAACTACTTCCACATTCATTGCAATGGTATGGTTTTGCCCCAGTGTGTATTTGTTTGTCTTTGTAGGTCTGATATTTGACTAAAGCTCTTCACACATTCACTGAACTGAATGTTTCCCCCGGTCTATGTTCATTGATGTCTTTGTAGGCCTTATAAGTGACTCAAGTTCTTCACAAATTCAGTGCGATTGAATGGCTTTGCCTGTGTGTGTTCTTGGAGGAATCCTGAGATTTGAGGAATCACTAAAGCTACTTCAACATTCTTAGAAATTGTATTGTTTTTCCCCAGCCTGTGTTCACAGATGTGTTTGGAGGTTTGGAGGGTTGATAATTGACTAAAGCTCTTCACTCATTCACTGCACTTGAATGGTGTTTCCCTAGTGGGTGTTCGCTGATGATGCGTAAATGCTGAAGAGTAACTGCAACTCCTTCCTCATTCATGCGATTATGTAGTCATTTACTGTGTGTGTTCGCTGAAGACTCTGTAGGTCTGGTAATCGACTAAAGCTCTTCACACATTCATTGCAACTGATTGGCTATTACCCTGTATGTGTTCACTGATTCTCATTTACGTGTGCTGATTTAATAAAGCTATTCACAGCAACTGAATGGATTTGCCCTGTGTGTGTTTACTGATGAATCCTTACTACTAAAGAGTCACTAAAACTACTGCCACATTCACTGCAATAGTATGTTTTTTTCCACATTATGTGTTTGCAGATGTCTTTGTAGATGTGATAACCTACTAAAGCACTTAGCACATTCACTGCAAGGGTATGGTTTTTCCCCTGTGTGTGTTCGCTGATGTCTTAGGAAAGATGATGAGTGGCTAAAGCTCTTCACACATTCACTGCACTTAAATGGCTTTTCCCCTGTGTGTGTTCGCTGATGTACTTGTAGCTGTGATAACCAACTAAAGCTCTTCACGCATTCACTGCACTTGAATGGCTTGGCCCCTGCATGTGTTTGCTGATGAATCCTGATATTTGAGGAATCACTGAAACTACTTCCATATTCATTGCAATCATATAGTTTTTTGCCAGTGTGTGTTCATTGATGTCTTCGTAGAATTGATAATCGACTAAAGCTCTTCACACATTCAGTGCACTTGAATGGCTTTTCCCCTGAGTGAGCTCGCTGATGAATCCTTAATTTTGAAGAGACCATAAAAGCACTGGCACGTTCACTGCAATGATATGGTTTTTCTCCTGTGTCTTCGCAGATGTGTTTGGAGGCTTGATAAGTGACTAAAGCATTTTGCACATTCACTGCACTTAAATGGTTTCTCCCCAGTGTGTCTTCGCTGATGTGTTTGTAAGTTCGATAACTGACGGAAGCTCTTCACACATTCATTGCACTTGAATGGTTTTTCCCCTGTGTGCGTTCGTTCATGAGTCCTTAATGCATAGCAATGGCTAAAGCTACTTCCACATTCATTGCAATGGTATGGTTTTTCACCTGTGTGTGTTCGCTGATGAATCCTTAACGCTGAGCAACATCTAAAACAACTTCCACATTCATTGCAAACATATGGTTTTTCCCCTGTGTGTGTTCGCTGATGTATTTGTAGGTCTGGTACACGACTAAAGCACTTTGCATATTCACTGCACTTGAATGGTTTTTCCCCTGTGTGTGTTCACGGATGCTCTTTTAGGTGTGCTGATTGACTAAAGCACTTCACACATTCACTAGACTTGAATGGTTTTTCCCTGTGTGTGTTCACTGATGCTCTTTTAGGTGTGCTGATTCACTAAAGTACTTCACACATTCTCTACACTTGAATGGTTTTTCCCCTGTATGTGGAAAGGGGCGACCATTCGGTCCCCCCGAACGTATGGTGGAGTACCCCGATCCCCCCGGGAAGCCATCTTGGGCGGGAGGCGAGTCTCGGCTGGTATGCCCGAAGCGGCGTAGCCGGGGCGCGCCTTTCCCCGCCCTGGAGTGGGTTGTCCTAGACACTGACGCGGCCGGCCACGCCCTCGGAGGCAGGCGGGGGCGGGTTTACGCCCGCCCGAAGACGGATAAAAGGAGCAACAAGCCAAGAAAGCATCCTCTTGTTCCTGTGCTCTGAAGCTGCACCTCCCCGCTGCACGTGAGCTCGAGACGGAACGAAGAGCCAATTTTGAGCGTTGTAATCTTTCTTTTTGTTTTACAGATATCTTCGTTTGAGAATGCCAGGCAAGAAGGTCGGAAAGCGGGTCGGTACCGATCAGATGCTCCGCATGCTCATAAAGGAGGTAGCCGATTTGAAGAAGCAGATGGCGGCTAAGAACGGGGAGGGAGGACCGAAGCGAGTCATCGGACCAGCTTTGCCAGGAGTAGTCCCTGGTGGGAGAGGCAAGAGGTCCAAAAGGGGGGCACTTGGGGGGGAAACCCCGGTTCCCGATACCCCACTTGAGGAGCCAACCCCGGTTCCGAAGGAGGGGCATCCGATCCCCGTGGTGGTCACCCCCGTGAACGGGGAAGATATGCCTCCCGAGTTAGCGGCACAATTAGCAGCGTGGTTGGGAAAAGATAGTGAGGGCACCACGGCTGACGACGCCCGGGCAGTAATGAGACAACTGCGGGAATCTAGAGAGGCTGCGAAGGCACCATCTTCTGTTACCCCGCCAGTTCCAGCGGCGGAAAATGCAGCAGGCCCAAGTTCGGCAGCAAATGCAGCCTCTGGTTCAGGTAAGCGGCCATTGCCGATCGCGGGGGAGGGGTCTGTACCTTCACGAAGGGAGAAGGTGGCTCAGCATGTTCCACTGGAAATTAAGGAAAAGATTTGGGCGAATAAGTATGTGAACATTTTTTCTTTGCTTACCGACCATTACGAGATGGAGCATGTTAAGAGCCAAAAGGAGCTCATGCATCCGAGTGTTTGGCGCGCAAAAATGGCCGCCTTTAAGGTTGACAAAAACATAGGTACTTGGGGCAGAGCGTGGGGCATTTTTACCTCCATCGTGGGCGAGCGCAGGCCCGAGTTGCTGACCGAGTTGCCTATTTATCAGTCACGTATCATGGAGTATTCCGTGTCGTACGGGGGCAATCAGTGGTTCTGTTATGACAATATTTTTAGAAAAGCTAAGGAGCACGACCCAGAGCTAACATGGGATTGTTTCGACTCCGTTTCATGGCAAAAAATGGAGAGTTCAGGAATGTTAAAAGTGCCATTGTCAGGGAGTAACGGGGGTGAATCTTCCCGCCAATCCTCTGGGACACCCTTTCGGACGGGTGCAGGTAGCGAGCACCACTCGAAGTCAAGTGGCAACGCAGGTAAAAGGGGGATTTGTTGGAATTTTAACAGGGGAAAATGTACGAGGCCCCAGGGGTCATGCAAGTTCAGACATGAATGTGGGGGGTGTGGGCAGCCATCCCATCCTGAGTCCATGTGCAGAGCCAAAACGGGTGATAACGGTGGTAGGGGAAACGCCAAACAGGTCTGAAATAGTCCGAGGGGCGCCTTTACCTACTCCGATTGATACCATGGCAATGATTCCTTGGCTCAACGAATACCCGGATCATGCTTCCGCTGGGGTGTTGCGTGACGGGTTTTCATATGGTTTCCGCATCCCAGTGGGGGATTTTCAGGGTGTAGCAAACTGTAAGAATCAACTGTCGGTCTTACAGCATACGGCGGTGGTACAGGTAAAGATTGGGAAAGAGGTGACTCGAGGTCGTGTCGCCGGTCCATTTGATTTGCCACCGGTTGCTAACTTTGTTTGTTCCCCGCTAGGGGTGGTCCCCAAGAAGGACCCGGGTGAGTTTCGGCTGATACATAACTTGTCAGCCCCACGTGGTCTTTCCGTGAATGAAGCGATAGACCCGGAAGTGTGTTCGGTGCGGTACGCATCTTTCGATGAGGCCGTTGCCATGTTGAATCGCCTGGGGCCCGGGGCGCTGATGGCAAAATCAGACATCGAGTCAGCGTTCCGGTTGCTCCCGGTGCACCCAGACGATCAGCGTCTCCTTGGTTTTATGTTTCAGGGTCGCTATTACATGGATAGATGTATGCCAATGGGGTGCTCTATATCCTGTGCCTATTTTGAAAAGTTCAGTTGTTTTCTGCAATGGGTATTCACAAGGAAGACGGGTTTTCAGCATGTTATGCATTATCTCGATGACTTTCTGTTTTTGGGGGCAGCCGGGGATCCTGAATGTGGATAGGCCTTACATGAATTTTGTGTCTTAATGAAGCAATTTGGTGTGCCATTGGCGCCAGGTAAGACTGTGGGTCCCTCAACTTTGCTCGAGTTTCTGGGGATCGAGCTCGACTCGGAAGAAGGTTGTTTTAGATTACCCAGGCAAAAAGTGTTAAAATTCAGGACATCCCTTGAAACATGTATTCGTGCGACGAAAGTAAACCTGCATCAATTGCAACAGGTGGTGGGTCAGTTGAACTTTGCCCTGAGAGTAATGCCAATGGCCCGCCCCTTTTCCCGCTCGATTGCACAAGCCATGGTCGGCCTGAAGGAAGGACATCACCGCACGAGGCTCTCGGCAGAGGTTCGCCAGGACATGCGCATTTGGTTGGCATTTCTGGCGGATTTCAATGGTCGAATTGTCTGGAACAAACCAGCGGTGTCCTCCGAGGAGCTGGGGCTTTGGACAGATTCGGCGGGGAGTGTAGGTTTTGGTGCCATATTTGGTACACAATGGTCGGCCCAAAAATGGCCGTCATGGTGGCACGAGTGCGGGCTGACGAGTAACATTGCTTTTCTTGAACTCTTCCCTATTTTGGTGGCCTTGAAAACATGGCCGGAGGGGTTTCGGGATCACTCTGTGGTGTTCTGGTCTGATAACATGACTGTGGTTGAGTGTATCAATAGTCAGGCAGCACGTTGCAAATGGATTCTGAGACTGCTCAAAGAAATTGTGCTATTGTGTATGCAGTTGAATGTGCTCTTTAGGGCAAGACATGTTCCGGGGGTACTGAACCAAGCGGCTGATGCGCTTTCTCGTTTCCGTATGCAGGCCTTCTGGGGTTTTCTGCCCACAGCGGACCTGGTGGCAGCACCCTTTCCCGAAGCTCTCTGGTCTCTCGGTGCCCCGAACTACAAAACCTCGTGGGAGAGAGTTTAGCACCCAGGACAAGGAAGGCGTATGAAGGGGCGTTCCGTTCCTATTTGTCCTTTTTGGGTTCTGCTGGGGGGGAGCTTTGGGGACAGGAAGAGCTTGTCGTAAAATTTTTGCTGTCTTTACATCAGGCAGGCAAATCAGTAGCTACGGCCCAGAGGCATCGGGCCGCCATTTCCTTTATGGCAAGGGCTCATGGGATCCAGGACCCGACAGCGTCTTTCGTGGTACAGAAAGCGCTACGTGGGTGGCAACGCCTTGAGGGTCGCAGAGTAGATGAGAGGCACCCGATAGGTCTGGATAGGTTGACCCTGTTATTGTCCGTACTCCCTGCAACGTGTTCATCCCAGTATGAAACAGTGTTATTTCGAGCCGCATTTGCGCTAGCATTCCATGGGGTTATGCGGGTAAGCGAACTAGTGGCGAAGAACAAGCAGGATACGATGGGGGGACTGTGCCGGGAGCACATTCAGGTCAAGGTGGAGACGATGACGGTCTCGTTTGTTAGGTCCAAAACCGATCAGGGCGCAATTGGGGACTGCATAATCATTCAGAGGATTCCCGGGTCTTCCATGTGCCCTGTTGTTTGCGTAGAGGAATATTTAGCGCAGATGGTGGCATCATGGGGGGGGACCTTGTTGAGACACGCTGACGCCACCCCACTGACGAGGTTTCAGTTCCAGCGGGTGCTTGCAATGTCGATTGCGGCCGCGGGCTTGAACCCCGGCGAGTTCGGGACCCATTCCTTTCGGATAGGGGCTGCTACTGAGGCTACAGCCAGGGGTCTGAGTGTAGAAGAAATAAAACGTTTGGGGCGTTGGTCCTCGAACTGTTATAAAAGGTATGTGCGGTTGCACATGTTGTGAAGCTATAATAATGTACTCACGCTTCTTGTTTTGTTTGGTTTTCAGTTGCACAAGCTTACGAGGCGGGGCGGACTGTGCAGTCGACCCGACACCTGGGGACCAGCGGTCAGACATCACCGGCTGCGAGAAAGGAGGTGTGGGTCGTGGGCCACTCATACGTGAGGCGTGCCGCGGACGTATTCAAAGCAGGTGACAAGTTTCACGTGGCTGGGGAATACGGGTACAGGGTGACCTTCTACGGAAGGGGCGGGCTCTGTATTGACCAGTTTCAATCCTTTTTCGACGGTTTGTTACGGCGGACAAGGTCACCGCCGTCTATAATCATAGTCCATCTTGGGGGCAACGATTTGGTGGCCACTGGTAGACGACTTCTTCTTGAGGCAATGCTTTCCACAGTAAGTTGGTTGGCAAGAAGAGTTCCAGGGTGCACAATTGCATGGTCCCATATGATCCCACGAAAAGTGTGGCGGGGGGCTATTTCTGTTCCTGCTCTGAATCATTCAGTAAAGAAAATAAATAACAAATTGAGTAGATTGTTTCGTTCAAGTACACTGCATTCTGTTCCGCATGGTTGTATCAAAGGGGACAGTATGTATTTGGGGGATGGGGTTCATTTGTCCCGGGTGGGCAATGAGTTACTCATAGGTGACCTCATAGCTTGGCTAAAGAGTTTAAACCATGACCTTTAGGCAGGGTTTGTTGTGGGGGGTCCGGATAGCTGGTCAACTATCCGGCCTGTGGCGGTAAGGTCATGATCGGTGAGCAGTAATTGGAAGATCCCTATGGGGGGGCGTCACCCATTACGGATGGGAGCGCTCGGGGGAGGAGGCCATTGGCCCCTCAACGGGGAGGCGGTCCCTTCTAAGGATGGGCCGCCGGAAGGAAAGGAAAGGCGGTCAAGGCCCCTTCCTGGAGAGGAGGGGCTACGGGCCCTCCTGGGGAATTTCCCGGGGCCAGGACATCTGCGACGGCAGATGGGGTAAGTTGTGTGGGGTTTGGGAGGGGGTTTACGCTACCTTTTAGACACCTCACACGAGTCCTCGGACGACCGTTAAAAGCCGTCGAGTTCATTGGGGCCCCCGTCAAGTCAAAGGGAAATTGGTAGATGCACTTGAGGTACGCCTCTGTGCGGTCGCTCCCCTCACAAGTGAGGGGGGTATTTCTGGTTTAGGGATCTGACACCGGTTACGACCTTGCCGTTGGCCCTTAACGTTAGGATGTACAATTTCAAGTCAAATGTTTTGTAGGATGTTAGTTCGGCTAGGAGAACCTTTGTATTAGAGATCTGTTAAGGTTAGCCAAACATCGTAATGTGGAAATGAAATTGTACATAATAAGAAACTGTTATTTTAATGTTTTGATTTTGTTTCATATTTTAATAAATACGGCCGGGAGGGTCACTCCCTCCCGCCTTCCAAAAGTTCAGAACCGTTTCCGGTTTCCCATCCTTGGGGATTGTGTTGAGAGGGGGTGGCGGGTATCTCAGCCATATGGAAAGGGGCGACCATTCGGTCCCCCCGAACGTATGGTGGAGTACCCCGATCCCCCCGGGAAGCCATCTTGGGCGGGAGGCGAGTCTCGGCTGGTATGCCCGAAGCGGCGTAGCCGGGGCGCGCCTTTCCCCGCCCTGGAGTGGGTTGTCCTAGACACTGACGCGGCCGGCCACGCCCTCGGAGGCAGGCGGGGGCGGGTTTACGCCCGCCCAAAGACAGATAAAAGGAGCAACAAGCCAAGAAAGCATCCTCTTGTTCCTGTGCTCTGAAGCTGCACCTCCCCGCTGCACGTGAGCTCGAGACGGAACGAAGAGCCAATTTTGACCCACCCACCAGCCCCTGAGGACAGCTAGTTGTTTTGAATAAAGTTTTGATGTGGTAACTCTATTTCTTGCAGGTTGTGATGATTGTCGTGATATTTTGAGTATGCAATAAAGAATGGTCATTTTCAGTATGTTTTTTCAAATAAAGTAATTCTGCACTAGTGTTGATCAGTAATCATACTTGTAATAGTTATGGTTGTTTTGTAATTTAGTAATTTAGGTAAATTGTCGTATTTATTTTGGTCGGGCGGTAAGGTCATGATCGGTGAGCAGTAATTGGAAGATCCCTATGGGGGGGCGTCACCCATTACGGATGGGAGCGCTCGGGGGAGGTGGCCATTGGCCCCTCAACGGGGAGGCGGTCCCTTCTAAGGATGGGCCGCCGGAAGGAAAGGAAAGGCGGTCAAGGCCCCTTCCTGGAGAGGAGGGGCTACGGGCCCTCCTGGGGAATTTCCCGGGGCCAGGACATCTGCGACGGCAGATGGGGTAAGTTGTGTGGGGTTTGGGAGGGGGTTTACGCTACCTTTTAGACACTTCACACGAGTCCTCGGACGACCGTTAAATGGCGTCGAGTTCATTGGGGCCCCCGTCAAGTCAAAGGGAAATTGGTAGATGCACTTGAGGTACGCCTCTGTGCGGTCGCTCCCCTCACAAGTGAGGGGGGTATTTCTGGTTTAGGGATCTGACACCGGTTACGACCTTGCCGTTGGCCCTTAACGTTAGGATGTACAATTTCAAATCAAATGTTTTGTAGGATGTTAGTTCGGCTAGGAGAACCTTTGTATTAGAGATCTGTTAAGGTTAGCCAAACATCGTAATGTGGAAATGAAATTGTACATAATATGAAACTGTTATTTTAATGTTTTGATTTTGTTTCATATTTTAATAAATACGGCCGGGAGGGTCACTCCCTCCCGCCTTCCAAAAGTTCAGAACCGTTTCCGGTTTCCCATCCTTGGGGATTGTGTTGAGAGGGGGTGGCGGGTATCTCAGCCATATGTTCGCGGATGTTCTTTTAGGTGTGCTGATTGACTAAAGTACTTCACACATTCACTACACTTGAATGGTTTTTCTCCTTTGTGTGTTCGCTGATGAATCCTTAATGATGAAGAGTCAATAAATGCACTATCACATTCAATGCAATGGTAAGCCTTTTCACCTGTGTGTGTTCGCTGATGGCTTTGTAGGTTTGATAACCACCTAAAGCTCTTCTCACACTAAATGCACTTGAATGGTTTTCCCCCTGTGTGTGATTGCTGATGTCTTCGTAGTTCTGATAACCACCTAAATCTCTTCACACATATTCTGCACTTGAATGGTTTTTCCCCTGTGTGTATTCGCTGATGATTCCTTAATGTTGTGGAATCACTAAAATTACTTCCACATTCATTGCAATTGTATGGTTTTTCCCCATAATGTTTTAGCTGATGTCTTTGTAGGTGTGATAACTGTCTAAAGCGCATTGCACATTCAGTACAATCGTATGGCTTTTCTCCTGTGTGTGTTCGCTGATGACTTTGTAGGTTTGATGACTGACTATAGCACTTTTCACATTTGTTACACTTGAATGGTTTTTCTACTGTGTGTGTTCGCTGGTGTCTTTGTAGTTCTAATAACCTACTAAAGCTCTTTACACATTCACTGCACTTGAATGGTTTTTCTCCTGTGTGCATTCGCTGATGAAGCTTTAGTAGCGATGACAAACTGAAGCACTCATTACATGTGTCTGGTTCTTCTTTCTTGGTTAGTGTCTGTGGGCCGGGGATATATTTGTCTACATCCCATGACTGCGTTTCCTGATGGGCCAACATGGTTGATAAAGCACTTGTGTTATTCTCAAACCCTGTATGCTTGTGGTATTTTGCACGTTTGATTTCTGATTTAACAATAACATGCAATAGCCATTAAATATTTGCCACACTCATAATATATATAAGGTTCCTTTGAAGGCGATTGTGCCTTCAGATTGAATGATGGTTTTGCATGCTTGTGGGTGAAGATTAATCTTCCTTCTGGTCGGTACAAATTGGGACAGTCTGCTGTGTTGTAGATAGCAGAACTCCTCTTTCCTTTACCCTTTGGTTGTTTGTCTCCACTCCGTTGTGCTTTTCACTGGCTGCTGCGGTTTGGCCAGAAGGAGTTTACAATACACCCAGAGCATTGAATGATGGTTCGTTATCACTTTAGAAAGCAGAGCACTGCAGTAACCACAGCATACCATTCCCATGATTACAGCTGGTGTTGGACGCCTGTTGACACATGAGGCGGTTTGTCTATGTTGTTGCCTTTATTTTCTAGAGTTAATTTATCAGTCTTGTGGCGTGGAGGTGCACAGGTCAGACTCTTACATCCACTGAACTGCTCTCGACTGCTTCATCCAGGATCTGTCAGTTTATGTGCAGGTTCCTCTGTCGCAGACTGCACTGGTATTTTCCTGAATACCGGAGCTCATTGTTGGGGACTGATTTTTGTAGATTTGAAGTTTTATCTTAATTTTTTATAATTTCATTCATTCAAGGCTTGCTTTCTGTAGGATGTAAAGAGATTCAAAATTACTAAATGGAAACATAATGGAATGTGAATAAACAATATTCAACAGGTTGTACATGACATCTATTATTTACCATCTTTTAAACATAGCACGGAGTATTGCACCTTACACTGATATTTAACTAAGGGTTCTGTTGATCATGTCACTTCTCATTAACGTCAAAAAAGGAGGTGATTTACCAGTGTTCACAGAGTAGTGCAGTGAAGAAAGGGCGCACATGGAGCACCCACATGCTACAGATTCCGTTTTAGGTAGATGCACATGGACAAGATTTCAGTTACACAAGATTGGATTGTGAAAAAAGAGGGATCAGGGTGGGCTGCTGTTAATTCAGTAACTCTTCAGGAAGTGTATAACAAAGGTAAGTCTTCAGGAAGTATATAACAAAAGTAACTCTTCAGGACGTATATAACAAAGGTAACACTTCAGGAAGTATATAACAAAGGTAACTCTTCAGGACGTATATAACAAAGGTAACACTTCAGGAAGTTTATAACAAAGGTAACTCTTCAGAAAGTATATAATAAAAGCAACTCCACTCACACACTTCTCAATGCTTTCCTGTTAATACTGGATCCGCTCAAATGCCAACTCCTCTCTTTATCTTGTTGTTCATTAAGTCACCTTTGACACTAAACAGTTACCCTTGTTCAAGCACTTCTGGTTTCTTCCAACCTGGAAGATTGGAGTGTTATTGTGAGTTGAGGTGGGATTCCTATTGCCATAACATCTGTCCTTCTCCCTAAAACTAGTACAGCTTACAGCGCCCAGTTCTGGTCCTGAAAGACAACTTACAAAAGCAAGTCTTTATTTCTTTCTAAAGTAGATAAAGTTCTGTAAGATGCAGCTCCTTCTGGGGCTTTTTTGTAAAACAGAACGAGGGGTTCACTGTAAGGCCCGTCCTTTACATTATATGCTCAGATTAGGCAAACAAACATTGATTCAGATCATTTAATATTCAATGATATCCGTCCTTTAGTCCTTATAGAGGATCCATCACAACCAATAATTTACCTGACATATCCCCGCATCAGATGTCTGCATATTAATCTCTTTTCCCCTTTTTCTACCTTTACATGGTATCTGGCATAACGTTGTCAGTTTGGGGCCCAGGAAGCCACTTTGTGACTTGATGGGCATTTGGCAGAGCGGGAGGAGGTGTCAGTTATCCACAGGGGATGCAGCATTTCTACCTTTCCCTATTTCTCATATTCAAGTTTACCTCATTTCATGTCCTTCAGCACCCCAACTCCCCTCTGTCTGCACACTCACTATGTGGGGTTCAGCAGAAGTCAGATAATGGCCTGATAGTCAAAAGGCCATGGTTGTCAGAGCAGGGATTACAAGCTTCATTTCAGAAGCTCGCATGGGAGGTACAAACAGAGGAGGGGTACAGGTAGGTGCTTGTGAGGTACAAACAGAGGAGGTGCACTGGTAGGTCTTTGAGACGTACAAAAGTGGAGTGGTGTGGCTCACTGGTTAGAGGCGGCAGACCCAGAAGCAGAGGACGACCCGGGAGCAGGGTTCAATTCCCGACGTGGCAGGGTCGTGGACCTGGGTCAGCAGACTCGATAATTCTCGCCTCGGTGCCTACTCTAACCAGGGATCACACTCGGTAACTCTGGGCATTAGCTAGCCTCATCTCTACAATGGCCCCCCACATACGCCGGGGATGCCTGGTTTCACCTTGGATATACCCAGTAGGGACCATCTCACAGGGAAAGCCAGGACGGGTTCCCCAGCGGTCCACAGCACGGAGATACCCCATGTGGGGTGATTCATGCGCTTTACAAGACATCATTACATTACATTACATTACATTACAAAAGAGCAGCCCTGTCGTTGTGTGATTACCATTTGCTCTTTAAAGACAGCTTCACCTTTGAAGCTCTCTTTTTGGGTGCACAACTACTTTGGCCATCATTTCAGGAAGAAGCCACCTCTATTCCCTCTGCAGGTCCTTTGTTCCCCTTCCTGAGAGTGGTTCTCACTTCTCCCCAGGAGGGCAGAAGGCTACCTAGAGGATGGCAGCTTTTGGACAACGTGAACGGCTACTGGAAAACTTTGGGCAACAATTACATAAATTCTGCTTGAACAACCAGTCAGTATAATGCAATGATTTGTTTGATAACTTGAAGTAACGTATTTAGTAGTCCCATCTGGAAGGTAGCCCTGCTGAGTTGCTAGAGTTAGAGCTAGTAGCCCAATCGATCTACTAACCTTTCCACAGCAAAAAAAAGAATGTGGAGCTTTACTGTCAGGACATGTGAAGTCAATAAAACAGAAGTCCTTCTTTTTAGTATAATATATCCTATCTTCAGAAAAAGGAAGGTTTTAGGTTTTGCCATTGGATTGAATGGCAAACTCGGGTTAGCAAGTTAAAAATGCTCTGCCAGCCAGCAGTGGTGGACTGGGAATCATGCTTTACTTGGTGGTGGCACAATAACTTCTGCAGTCCATGGAGGCAGTTAAGTTACAGGGACTAGATACCCTTGGTACCACATACTAGGGGCATATGAGTAGGTGAACTTATGCCAATTGTGGGTAAACCTGTTAGACATACACATTTTAAGGGTCAAAGCTCTGACACTGAGGTCTGATTGGCAGGACTCAGTGCACCTTCAGAGTCAAAAAACCAACAACATCAATCCAAAGGTTTTGGGGGTGATTATGCAAACGCTTTGACTGTGTCCTTTAAAATGAATTTACAATGAAGAAGTATTTTTCACTAACCGGGGACTGACCGGAAATTCATCTATCTCGAAAATGTTGTTGCGCTGTTCATCTCTCCCGTGCGATCTATTAAAACAAGGAACACTTGGGACTTGCAGTGCTCAATGTTGATGGACTAAATGCAAGAGATATTGTGAGTGCTGGCACTTTTATAGGAGTAATACTTGTCATATAGTAAACTGGAATTATGCTTGAAAATTGGAACTCTTTTATGCTGTATTCCTGTGTGAATTGTGAGTTTAGTGCCAGCCCCATAATATTCAGTAACCACATTTGGAGTAAGTGCAATACGAATACGCCATAACTTACTTCTTTGTATTAGATGCCACCCTTGCCATGTTTCTTCTCTTTCTTGTTCTAGCTCTTGTCTCTCATGGTCATGAACTGTCCAGAGTTGATTTCACTTTTGGTTCACTCTGATGTTTCCAGTGATCGATGCTCTTTACAGCACTGATTTTTCTCCATTATGTCTCCAATGTGCGACGACAGAGACACAGACTGAATACATCAAGAGAGCCACTGACGGTGCATCTGGTTTAGTCTTTTGTAATCATGAATTCCAATGGCTTCTGGGAACTGTAGTCTTTTTGTAACAGTGTTTAACTTGACTACCGTACAGACAAAGAAAATAAAGTAAAGTATAATACTTGCCTTTGTGCTTTTAATAAAGTTGATATTTTCCATCATTTCACACTCAGGAAAATCTAAACTCAGAGCATTCATACAAGATGTGTCATGGGCTGGGCATACTGGGCATACTGGGTCAAGCACATAATCAGACAGTAGAAAAGAAAGGAGGCGGAGAAGAGGAAATGCAGAAAGAAGATAAGGGGAAAAGAAACCCAGTATCTCCGAAGGATCAGCCTTAAAAAAGATAAAATCTAGAACTTAGTTACGGGCCTTCTTTTGAGTTCTGATTTTAACCCTTACATGGAGGGAGCAGCTCTGATATGAACTGCAACTAGGTCTGAAATCGTGAGGGCACCGCAAAAAAATGACATTTCGAGGGTAGATGTCTTTGTCAAATGAGGGGACCTGAGACAACGACTCACTTGCCAGAGGTCTGTTCTTGTTGGATAGCTCAAGCCTTCCTGAAGGGATATGTTAAACCTGGCAGCCTTAGAGTGGTCTTCCCTCTAACAGTTTGTCTACCTCCTCCATTTTTTATGATCTAGTATCAGGACTCTGTGCAGTTTACCACTGCTAACCAGGGCCAAAGTGCTTGTGCTCTCTCTCCTGAACATGATGATATTGGCTCATCCCCAACTGGCACATTTATTTTACTTCTAAGTCCCTAGTAAACTGCACTAAATGTGCCCAAGCCTGTAAAATAAATTCTCCTAGTGGGCCTGCAGCACTGATTGTGCCACTCACTTAAGTAGCCTTATAACCATGTCTCAGGCTTGTCATTGCAGAGCCTTTGTGGGCAGTTCTACATTGCCATGTGGACCTGGCAAAATAACCCCCTTGCCAGGCCCAAACATTCGCTTTTTACACATATGTCACACCAAAGGTAGGCTCTGGACAACCCAGAGGGCAGGGAGCTATGTATTTAAAAGGCAGAGCATGCTTTTTTAAGTTTTGCATGTCCTGGTAGTGAAAAACACCCAAAGTCGTTTTTCACTACTGAATGCATATCTCTACCATAGGATAACATTGGGATTACCTTATTTCCTCTTGTAAGTGTAATTTACACCTTGGAAGAGACTAACATTTCGAGTTTGGTGTCTCTGAGACCACAATTTAAAATAAGAACTTATGGTCTACTTAGATTTTAAATTGTAATTCTGGACATGCCACTTTTAGAAAGAATATAAGTAATTTAAAAAATATTTACACAGACAATGAATGCATCCACATTGTTTTATTCACAATGGGACTAGGTATACTAAATATACTCAACAATTAATCAATATCATAAACGGTTGTACAGTGCCCCAGGGGGGGAGGGAGGAAGTGATCAGGTGACGATGGTGTGGTGGAAAGGAATTAGTGACAGTAAAATCAGCCAATTGATCAAACTGTGTTGACAAGTTAATTCTTATATACAAAACATAAGACCGTTGGTTCGATGCATAAATCAAAACATATCTTACTTCACAAGATACAATAAATGTGAAAATATTGGCAAGAAGTTGACGACCAAACAGGTTATTGTCAACGTTTCGACCCTCTAAAGTTTGCAGGGATTAGTGGTGCCCTTGCTGTGGGGTCTTCATCAGGACAAAATGCGAGGCAGGCAACCTTAGTAGGCAGGAAGAATGGCACAAGGTCTAAAAATGTGGTTACCACACGGGATCACTCCGCGGTGTCCAAATGATAAAATGGTCTTGCACGAATTCAACAGTATTATTCAGAGATGGTCGTTCAGTAATATCAAAAGTGGAGGTTACTCGGAAATCAGGTCCGCGGGTATAATGACTCCGTGGTATCCCCAGACGATTGTATCTAGCAGAGAACGCCGCTCGCGATTGCGATCACGGAGTCATTATACCCGCGGACCTGATTTCCGAGTAACCTCCACTTTTGATATTACTGAACGACCATCTTTGAATAATTCTGTTGAATTCGTGCAAGACCATTTTATCATTTGGACACCGCGGAGTGATCCCGTGTGATAACCACATTTTTAGACCTTGTGCCATTCTACCTGCCTACTAAGGGTGCCTGCCCCGCATTTTGTCCTGATGAAGACCCCACAGCAAGGGCACCACTAATCCCTGCAAACTTTAGAGGGTCGAAACGTCGACAATAACCTGTTTGGTCGTCAACTTCACGTCAATATTTTCACATTTATTGTATCTTGTGAAGTATGATATGTTTTGATTTATGCATCGAACCAACAGTCTTATGTTTTGTATATAAGAATTAACTCGTCAACACAGTTTTATCAATTGGCTGATTTTCCTGTCACTAATTCCTTTCCACCACACCATCCTCACCTGATCACTTCCTCCCTCCCCCCCTGGGGCACTGTACAACCGTTTATGATATTGATTAATTGTTGAGTATATTTAGTATACCTAGTCCCATTGTGAATAAAACAATGTGGATGCATTCATTGTCTGTGTAAATATTTTTTGAATTGCTTATATTATTTCACACTCACACTGGAACCCCTCCCTCTCAGTACCAATTGAACCCAGGTCCCAGTGACTATGTTTGGGTAAACCCCCCTATATATAAACCAATTTTAGAAAGAAGGCATTTTCCTACTTTTAAACCATAAGAAAAATATCATCTCGGAGGCCACTTGGGAATGCTGTGTAGCATTCTGCAAAACAGGAGCCATCTTCATATTGAATAAACATTTAATATTTTTTTATATAGCATTATTTTGTTTAACATTTTTGGCATCACAAAATTTTGCAGTGAATTCCACGTTTATTCTTTGTTTACTTCATGCTAATAATTTGGACACATTGGTATACTCGAGGAGATTCAAGCCTCAGATGGCCCACAATTATTACAATTTTTTAGTGCTTTCGTTTTGCAATAGGTTTAATGCTCATGCATATTTTTGATATATTTTTCCATGTTTGTTTTGGCGAAAGATTTAAAGACTACACGGTGCGTCTAAAATTCACAGCATGCTTGAAGGGCTATGCAGTGCATTTACATTTCACAGCTTGTTTTAATTTTGTGTGAGGTTTAAATGGTTACACCTGTAGCTTTCACAATGGGTACCTTTGAACGATCAGCTTAAACACATGCACAACTTTGGTGGTGTCACTGATTTCAGAACAAGCTGTCTCGCTGCCTGTTGTAGTTCTAAAAATCACGAACTCGTGAATAAAAACTTTATCGTAGTATGACGATTTTCATATCAAAAGACCGGAAATGGCTAGTACACTATCTGTAAGCATTTTCGTCATATTCGAGTGACAGTTACACCTCGAAATCGTCACTTGCGTTCTGCACCCTTGGCCTCCATTTTGTATACGGCAGCCATTTTGTGAGTTGCCCTTTACATAGGCCCTTTTATACAGTCAAATCCGATTCCAAACGACACGTACACCTTGATTGACTCCTCTCTGACCTGGGCAAGCTGAAGCCTTTGCCCTAGGCCGGACCTGTTTGGTCAGTTCCTTTCCCAGTGGCCGAATGAGATAGCATCAAGGCGCAACAGGCCATAAAACCCTTTTCATCGCACACACACCCTGCCTAATCTTGCTCACACCTGGCCCTGCTCTATTCTCTTCTTTGCTTTATGATGAGGAGGAGCCCGGTTTTATTGGGGGTACACCGATATCTGATGAGAATGTTGGGCCTTGCCGGGTAATTCATCACAAACTGGACACACTGAAATGTGAAATTTCAGCATGACTCTGCCTTTTCTTTGTAGTGAAAATATGTGAATAGCCTACTGTAAATTTAAGAATGTTTGCACTGTAAATTTAAGAATGTTTGCCTGGAGCCCATTTTTCTGCATAAAAAGAGAAGCCTGGTTCTGTAAGATTGAGCAGTCTCCTGAGAACCTACATGCTGTTGTACTTCTAGGACGCTTGTTACTTGGTTGCAGCCAATAAATTACAACTTTGACTTCACCTAGAAGACTCGTGTTTCTGTGGTCTGAATCAGGAAAGTACTCAAGGTCTTCAGGTGTACCCTGACACCGCTGGGTTACCGGTTCGGTACCGGTTCTGAAAAACCCAGTACCTCAGTTGGCGCCCAGCGTGGGGTGGTATCAGCGGTACCGGTCCAAGCCAGAGGTTCTTGAGGAGCTTTGTGTGAAAATTCCGGAGGAAGGCCAGCAACTTCAGCGACCCCTGTATGTCGACGTGGTTCGGAAGGTCTTTGCTGAGAGGTTCTCCGAGTCCTGACGGCTACGAAGGACTGCTGCCCAGACTGCCGCCCTGATTTGGACCCTTGATGTTTGGTAGAGCGAAACAATAGATGAGTCTTCTGGTGAAGCCATCGATACCTCAGTTAAGTATAATTGGAGCGCCTCCCAGTCCTTAGTTTGTTTGGTGTCCCTTTTGGACCGTTTTGTTTGGTACTTGCAAGCACCAAAACCGAAGGACTCGTGTATTCACGAGAAATATCGTAATCGATAATCCTTTGAAGTTTGAAGCTAGACTAGTGAGCGGAGATGCCTGGTCTCAGCAGACTTGGAAATTTGTTTTGTCTTGGTTGTAGTAGGGACTCCCGACTGGAGGATTCGTGTCCGGTTCCTCCAGCTGGAACTCCAACCTATGAACTATATGTGAAGCATGGGGCTAGGGCCCATCACATACAATGAAGTATAGGTCAAATACACCAGGAAAGACGGTGATTTAAAATGGCCCCAATATGGTAGCTTTGACACGGAAATCCTAGATAATCTAGAAGTTAAACTGTTTAAGAAAAGAGCCCGGCCGGCAATGTTTGACTCTTTTCGCCTATGGCGAAAAGAGGCCAAACAGAAGGAAATTAAATTAGCGAAGAAAAATAAACGAGGTATGTCTATGGTACAAGCCGTCGTTGCACTCAGAAATAGTGTAGAAGAACAGAAAAGTGAGCAGTTGCATAGGCAACGTAAAATGGTGATAGATAAATGCTACCCAGTTTTGCCGTCTCTTCAACATAATGCAGCAAAAGAGCTTGAAAAAGATCCGTTAATGGCGCATTTGTTAAGTTCGCCACCCCCCTATGCGCAAAATGCTACGGCACCTCCACAACCTTTAGCTGCGCAACCTTTAGTTGTGTTGCCTCCTGCTCCTCCACAACCACCAGCTGCTCTTCAGTTGGTTCCTACTCTTCCGGTGCAGCCTTCTCAAGGGCCACCGACTTTGACATTTGCTCTGCCTTTACTTCCCACAACTTTGACTACTATGTCGACTCCCACTTCTGGTACTGTTTCTGACACTGCCTCTGCATCTGCCTCGACTCACCCTGCTTTCCCTCTTGTCTTTTCATCGACATCTCCTTCTGTTCGTCAAAGAGTGGCTAGTACTGTCGCTAGTTTGTTGCATCCTCTTTTTGGTGCAAAAAGTGTAACTCCTGAACACAGAGCGTAAGCAGTTACGTAGTCAACTGCCTGATCCTAGGGAGAAGGAAACGTTGAATTATTTGGCACATAGATTGGTGACCGACCCGACGAGGTATGGGCTAGAGTCTGTTATGGCAAAGATACGTTTTTGAGAAAATGTGTGCTTTTCTGTGTGAAGATTTAGAAGACAATGATTTGGACTCTAATCCGCCCGAGTTGAGCCATGTACGGTTCGAGTTTTCAAAAGGCGCAATTGTGGATTCAGATGTTGAGAAAGCAGTTGCGAAGTTGTTATCTCTTAGGACTGAAGGTGTTTCTAGGTCACTGTTTGGGTCTGATTCCTCTATTAAAAAGAAGGGAAGACAATATCCCATGAGAGAAGTTCCCCCAGTCTGGAGGGAAGGGGACGCAAATGCTGTTCCGATTGTTCTGCCACATTTTCAGCGTGTGTGGGTACATGTTCCATGGAAGCGAGCTGAAGTTTTGGCCCTCAAGCAGACATTGCCTGATCCCCGTAAGAATCCTGCAGGGTATTACAAAGAGTTGTCACAGACTGCTGGGTCATGTATCATGAATTTAGCTGACATAGACATGTTGTTTGGGAACGTTGTTCCACAGCCTTTATGGGGAAAGATTCGCCATGCAGATCATGATCAGGAGTTAGGTGATTCATGGGCTAATATTATTGCTGCAGATTCCCGACAGATTGGTGGTGCTAAACCTGAGCCTTTAGTAGCGGAACTCCCTGGTAGGATCATTACTTATATGCAAACTCTAATGCCTGCGATGCGTGTAAATTGGGATAAGTTGTCTGCGTGTAAGCAGAAGAAAGATGAAACGGTTTCAGATTTCTTCACTAGGTTTGAAGAAACGTTTGTCGACCACAGTGGTCAAGATATGAGCACGGAAGGTGGTCAGCAATTGTTCGTCGATAAATTTGTGCATAATCTACTTCCCGAGTTGTGTAAAAAGTTGAAAGATTCAGAGAGTTCTTGGGCAGTTTCCTCTTCAGCACAGATATTGGCTACTGCACAGTACTACGAAAACAGAGATAAAGATGAGAAAGATAGAGTAGAAAAGAAAAATAAAGAGTTGAAAACGAAGGTTTAGTTACAGCAAGCGTACCCACCACGTGGTAGTCAAAATAATGGTGCTCAAAGTTACTATTAGAACAACTATCAGCAGCCTCAACAGTATCAAAGGAACTCGCAAAGAGTCGAGTATACTCAACAACGTGTCCCTGTAGGCCCCAACCAGTGTTCATACTGTAAGGAAGAGGGTTATTTTAAGTATAGATGTCCTATTTTATTACAGCGTGCAAATGGTGCTACTGGTGTAAGAGGTCCAGGTGTTCAACAAGCAACTAGAGGTAGAGGGCGTGGAAATTTCCCCCAAAACGCACAGTCTCTTCCACCTCAAAATTCGATGAACAGGTTTGATCAGCAGAATAACGCATCTGGTAGGACAGCTCAGTACTATGCTGATAATTACTATGCAGAAGATGAGCAGACAGAAAGTAATAATTGCTAGGACAGCCATAGACAAAGAGAGGGAGTTGTTTCAGTTCCAGTAGATCAGAGTGGACCTTATGTTGAGGTGATTACATCAGGTGTGTCAGAGCCTTTTCTGTTGGATACTGGTGCTACAAAGAGTTCTATTATGCACTCTAAACTCTCTGGTGCACCTTTGTCTGGCAAAACGAATGTATCAGTAGGTTTATCTGGCGCCCCAGTTAGAAATCCGATTTCTGACCCTTTGTCCCTTTCTGTTGGTACTTGCGAATTTGAGGCACCCCTTATTCTAACCACAGGTTGTGGTGAAAACTTTTTGGGATTAGACCTGTTGAAAAGATTATATGCGACTTTGTATTGTTCTCCTTCAGGAGTACAACTTACACTGGGTAAGAAAGTGATTTCTCAAATGTATTTGTCAAAGGACAAACTTCCAACAGAATTGTCATCTCTCCCTAATGTTCTTTGGGCTACTGGTCCTAATGATGTAGGTCTTTTGGAAATACCACCATATGTTGTGACATTGAAAGCCAATGTTAAAATACCGCGCATTCCCCAATACAAAATTTCTAGTGAAGGCGAAAAAGCTTTGCTAGCGATCATTTATGATCTGATTGAAAAAGATGTGATCGAAAAAACACGAGGCAACGTTTGCAATAGTCCTGTTCTGCCTGTTTTGAAATGAACTGACCCTTCCCAGCCACCTGTTTACAGATTCGTGATTGATCTTAGAGAGGTCAATAAAATAGTTGTACCACAATTCCCAGTTGTGCCCGACATTACTGCACTATTGACTATGATTCCAGCTTCTGCAACATGGTTTTCGGTGATTGACTTGAAGAATGCTTTCTTCAGCATCCCCATTGCTGAGGAGAGTAAGGATATTTTTGGCTTCAGTTTAGGAGGTCGAAGCTTCCGCTTTAAACGCGCTCCCCAGGGCTACTGTGAAAGTCCGTCAATATATAGTCAAGCTTTAAAAACGCAGCTTGATACGATTGTTTTACCTGATGGGGCTACCCTCATTCAGTATGTTGATGATTTGCTTGTTGCTGCAGATTCTGAGGAAATCTGTACAGAAGCAACGTTGTCTCTGTTGCGTCATTTGTGTGATCTGCATCACAAAGTGTCTCTGTCTAAAATTCAATATTGTCGACAAGAAGTGACCTACTTAGGTCATCTCTTATCGAAGGAGGGAAGTAAACTGACCCCAGAAAGAATACAGGCAATTGCGAAATTGAGTGTGCCCAGAACACAGAGAGAAGTACGTGCTTTCTTGGGTATTACATCATACTGTAGGCAGTGGATTCCAAATTTTTCTTTGCTGGCCAAACCTTTGGTGGCATTAACGTGCAAAGATACACCCAATCTTGTTCCTTGGTCCGAAGAGTGTCAGAAAAGTTTTTCTGAATTGCGCACAGCGTTATGTTCGGCTCCTGTGTTAGGTACACCCAACTACAGTAAGCCCTTTACATTGTACGTCCACGAGAAAGAAGGTTGTGCATTGTCCGTGTTGACACAGTTGTTTGGGGACAAGCAGCGTCCATGCGCGTATTTTTTGTCGACTTTGGACCCGGTAGCTAAAGCATTGCCAAGTTGTTTAAGAGCAACAGCAGCAGCAGCTGTTTCTATTCGACAGTCTGCTGGTTTAGTGATGAATAACACCTTAATTGTAATGGTTTCACATGCAGTGGACACGTTGTTGAACAGGACAAAGACACAGCACTTAACTAGTGCTCGATTGTCTGGTTATGAACTAACCTTGTTAGCAAGCCATGTGCACATCAAAAGATGCAGCACACTCAACCCAGCCACGTTGTTGCCGATTCCAGTTGAGACAGGGAATGTTGACGAGCAGCATGATTGTTTTCTTAGAACAGAAGAAGAAACGAAAGTGAGAATAGATCTCCAGGATACTCCTCTTGCTGAATGTGATAGTACCTTATGGGTGGATGGTTCATGCTTCAAGCTTCCGAATGGTGACACAACTGCAGCATATGCTGTCACGACTTTGCATACGATTGTTGAAGCTGCACGTATTCCGCATAACTCAGCCCAAGCAGCAGAATTGATTGCACTTACAAGAGCATGTGTGTTGTCGAAAGGGATGAAAGTGACCATCTACACTGATAGCCAGTATGCGTTTGGAGTGGCTCACAGTTTTGGACGATTGTGGAGAGAACGTGGGTTCCTGACTTCGCATGGAGATAAGATCCAGCATGGCCAGTTGGTGAATGAGCTTCTTGAATCACTGACCTTGCCTCTGCAAGTCGTGATCGTTAAATGTAGTGCCCACAAGAAGGTGACTGATGATGTTGGTCGTGGAAATGCATTTGCGGACGTAATAGCAAAAGAAACTGCAAGGAATGCGATGAGCCGAATGTATGTTGCAGGCCCTGCAAGATGGGTTGGTGATGTTGGAATGTGTGAGGACACAATAGAGAGTGTGAAGTTCATTCAATCTGAGGCTACATAGAAAGAGTTGAACACGTGGAGAGAAAGTACGGGTAAAATGGATGCGAATGGTTGTTGGGTGGAGTTGCCAGAGCATCAGAGATGGCTGCTAACCGATGCGTACATGCTTGCAGTGGTGACAATGGCCCATGGAATGGCTCATATTAGTGTGAAAGGAATCTGCAAGTTGTTGGCCCCGGTATGGCAGAATAGTGGAATCCCTAAGTGTGCAGAGAATGTAGTCAAAAATTGCATGGTATGTCTGAAACACAATCCTGGTAGGGGAACCCCAACTCCAGCTGTTCATTTTGCACCTCCTACGTATCCGTTCGAGGTTTTGCAGCTAGATTTCATCCACATGGAAAGGTGCAACAACCTGAAATATGTACTCGTTGTTGTTTGCGCCTTTTCCAGGTGGGTGGAAGCATATCCCCTTAAGGACAATACTGCCTTGTCCACAGCGAAAGCCCTTGTCAAAGAATTCTTCCCGAGATTTGGAATGCCGAGAATGGTCTGGAGTGATAATGGGAGTGAATTTGTGGGTCGAGTGATGAAGCAAGTGTGCGAAGGGCTAGACATCAGACAGAAGTTCCACGCTGCAAATCACCCCCAATCAGCTGGATTAGTAGAATGCTACAATGGCACCCTAAAGCTAAAACTCGCCAAAATCCAAGCGAGCACTGGCCTTACATGGCCTGACGCTCTACCCTTAGCACTCCTATCCACCAGAATGACTGTGCACTCTAGATTGAAACTTAGTCCCTATGAAATAGTTTTCGGCCGTCCGGCCAACATATGGGGAGTGCCTAGACCCAAAAAGTTTAGTGAAGTACAGCATCCTGTGCTGCTTGACTATTTGTATGAACTGACAACTAAATTATGTGTTTTGCACCAACAGGTTCACACTTCCCTACCACCAGCTTCTGATGATCCAGGCCACACTATTGAACCCGGCACCTGCGTCTTAGTGCGTAACTTTCAGCGAAGCAAGAACGAACAACCTCGCTGGACGGGACCCCACCAAGTGCTGCTGGCAACCCGCACCGCAGTCCGAGTGCACGGCAAGAAAAGTTGGGTGCACGGTGTGCACGTTAAACGAATCCCTTTACCTTTGCCATATGACCGGTGGGTCCAGGAGAACATTGCTGACTCCGAAGCCGAGACTGTGCCCTGCTTCATACCTTTTAGCGATGCTCGTATAAAGGGAACGAACTCTGAAAGAGAAAACAACAACATTTTGCAAGAAGCTGTGCCTCCATCGATTCGATTGAACACTGCGGAGCCTGAACTCCTGTTTCTGGACCAGACAGAGCCCGGCAGGAACCGCTACAATTTGAGGCCAAGACCCATGACTATGGACAAATAAATAAATAAAAAAAAATTGCGCCGCTCTCATCTAGGAAACTTGCTTATTTTTGTTTTTTCGAACCGCCATCCGGTTCTCCTGCTAGGGTCGCGGTTGCCACAGTCTTTGGAGTGCAGCTGGAGACGGTTAGGTCGACAGTTCTGTTGGTTCAAGGGAGTTACCCTGGACTGACAGAGGCACTCTTCAGCAGAAACAACCTCCCACCGCGGGCAGCAAATTAGAGTGGATGGAGTTTTCCGAGATGGAGAGACCTACCAAACCCGTGAACTTTAAAGCAAGAATATGCACTGTAATAACAAACATACAATTTTCAATAATATGCATTTTCATGTTGTGTAGTATAATAATGTTTTTTATAGGCTATGCTTTATTCACCTTTCGAGTCTCATTTGCACCCACTACCCCGCCCATACCTCCTCCTACACTTTCTCACACTCTTTTCACCCTTTTCCTGAACACGAGTCTGCCAGAAGATTGGAGTTCATAAATAACTCATTCATTCAACTTCTACACCAACACCAGATTGTAATTGTTCGGTATGTGGACTTATGCCACACACGACCGATAAGGGTATCCCGTATTTTGTCATGCCATTTAGTTATTACGGATCTTTGTGGGCATTTCAGACGTTGTTCCTATTCTCCCTCGGACCATATTCCCCACGTTCCACAGGGAACAACTCAAGCAACAGGGCACTATTAGTAGGAATCAGGAATATGAGCCAAAATATCGACACATATAGAACTCTCCCCAGAGACGAACTAGAAGCCTACAGTAGATGGAATATAACAAGGTATGGAATTTCCTTAAGTCTGAGCCAGCGAGCAAAGAAATTCTCCCCAATTTGGATAGTGCCCCATCAAGGTCTCCTGTGTCTGCAAGGAAATGGCAAAAACTCCAGAGCTCAGTTAGGGAATAGTGTCTGTACCGAAACATATGTTTTCCCGTCCCAGACCTCCCCTTCATTTTCAGCAGCAAAGGGTACATATTTCGTCTGCCACGATAGAGCATATACATGGCTGCCCCCTGACTTTTCAGGCACATGTTTCATCTCGTTCCTGCTGCCACCCACTTACACGGCCGCGGCAGATTACCATAGGACAAGGACAGTTAGGGGTGTTGTGAGTAAAGACGACACCGCGGAACAAGAGTTTGGGGATTTCGCAAAAGGTTTTCTGCCATTTTGGGGGCCTATGGTGAACAGCAGGAGCATTCGCCAGTTGACAAGGGTAGTTGAATCCACCGTGATCGAGACGGCTGGTGCCCTTAGTAATCTGACTGCTGAGCTCCAGTCGGACCGACTTATGACCCTTCAGAACAGGGTCGCATTAGATGTCATTCTTGCAGACCGAGGTAGGGTCTGTAAATTGATCCAATCGAGTTGCTGTATTTTCATACCAGATAACGCTCCAACAGTGTTCCAGGCCATCTCCAAACTGCATAAGATTTCCAAATCTATTCATGTGGATAAAGGAGATTGGTCGTTAATGGGATGGTTCTGGGAACTGATTTCCACTTGGGGATGGAAAATTCTGATGGTCATTTGGATGGTCTTAGCAATTCTTTTTCTGTTCTGTCTGTGCGTGCAGTGTGCTCCTGCAATATGTAGCCTCTGCGCTACATCATGTGTAAGGAAACCTGTATCAAGAGACGAGCTAAGTACTAGAATGATGTTACAGCAACATCTCAATGACTTTAGGAATATAGACCTGGACTCAGATTAGCATGAGGTTAGGTTAAATTGCCTATGTAAGGGCAAAAGGAGGGTTTGTAGTTCTAAAAATCACGAATTCGTGAATAAAAACGTTATCGTAGTATGACGATTTTCATATCAAAAGACCGGAAATGGCTAGTACACTATGTGTAAGCATTTTCGTCATATTCGAGTGACAGTTACACCTCGAAATCGTCATTTGCGTTCTGCACCCTTGGCCTCCATTTTGTATACGGCAGCCATTTTGTGAGTTGCCCTTTACATAGGCCCTTTTATACAGTCAAATCCGATTCCAAAGGACACGTACACCTTGATTGACTCCTCTCTACCTGGGCAAGCTGAAGCCTTTGCCCTAGGCCGGACCTGTTTGGTCAGTTCCTTTCCCAGTGGCCGAATGAGATAGCATCAAGGCTCAACAGGCCATAAAACCCTTTTCATCGCACACGCACCCTGCCTAATCTTGCTCACACCTGGCCCTGCTCTATTCTCTTCTTTGCTTTATGATGAGGAGGAGCCCGGTTTTATTGGGGGTACACCGATATCTGATGAGAATGTTGGGCCTTGCCGGGTAATTATTCACAAACTGGACACACTGAAATGTGAAATTTCAGCATGACTCTGCCTTTTCTTTGTAATGAAAATATGTGAATAGCCTACTGTAAATTTAAGAATGTTTGCACTGTAAATTTAAGAATGTTTGCCTGGAGCCCATTTTTCTGCATAAAAAGAGAAGCCTGGTTCTGTAAGATTGAGCAGTCTCCTGAGAACCTACATGCTGTTGTACTTCTAGGACGCTTGTTACTTGGTTGCAGCCAATAAATTACAACTTTGACTTCACCTAGAAGACTTGTGTTTCTGTGGTCTGAATCAGGAAAGTACTCGAGGTCTTCGGGTGTACCCTGACACCGCTGGGTTACCGGTTCGGTACCGGTTCTGAAAAACCCAGTACCTCACTGTCTGGGTGTCAAGTAATTGGAGAAGTAAAGCACATATTTGCAGCACTTTGGGTGGGTTTTAGGTTCATGTTTGTTTTCAGATATTGGGCCAGTCAAGCACAGGGTCTAACTCAGTTTCGGTGCAACAGTGTACATTTTAGTACTGTACATTTTTACGGTTTAGTCCTTTCGAGCAGATAATTGGGGTTTAAATTGAGCACAAAAGTAGTGACATATTTGGTCTCAATATGATTTGTGGGTGATGTTGACACATTCATATGATATACTATACGCTGCACATGGTTTTATTTTTATCACTGAACATGTTTAAGAATCATTTATGGTTGCTGATGGGTTGTTTTTAATTTAAAGTTACCACTGACGAAGGGCTTGTTGCCTGAAATGCTTTGGGAGAATATTTGTATTGCTAACCGAGATGAAATGTGATCTACCCTACTGTTGTAAAAAGCCTGGATGTGCAATCCTTAAGCATTAAAAGTTTGGAATCATTTTGCCTCTGTGTGAACTTTGTATCATGGAAAACTACTGGAATTAAAATGGATAATAAAAAGGATTACAGGAATAAATATTGGACTGTTTTTTGCAACTGTTGCCTACATGGCTGTATGGCTTGAAACTGGAGCAACGAGGCACCAGGCACTTTTTGAATTTCATATTTGTGCTAGTGGGACAGAGCATGCGTCAAGCCTGCATGCAAAAAATGACAAAAATCTCATCATCACACAGAAAAGAGTTGAACATATGGAAGGGAAGGTGTGGAGTCTACCTCTCGTTCTGATATTTTCCTACTTTAGCCATTTGGTGCCTGCTGCCTGTCTCCATTCATGTGTCTGGGGTGGGTGACAAATGGGGTTTGTGTATTCCCCTTAGACAGCCACACACAATGGGAGCTTAGGTGTGACTTGATGGCCATCCTGGGAGATGGGAGGGTGGAGCTGCACAAAGCCTCACTTAAACCTGAATAGGCTGGGTTCTGACACCATACAAAGGGCTGCATAATCCTCTGTAGTGAGTCTGGAGCTAGGGAAGGAATGGCAGGACCTCTGTGCGCTCAAAAGGCTTGCTTGGAAGTCCCTCCCACTGCAAAGGCCCAACTGGGTATAAGTACTAGACCTCTGACACCACCAACTCAGTAAGAAGAAACCCTGCCGTGCAGCTGAAGGGCTGCCACACTGCTGGACTGATACTTTGATGGATTCCTTTCTCGCTGTGCTGTCCTGCTGCTTATTATTTCCCTGCCTGGGTGAGAAGGACTGAGCCTGCATCATTTGAACTCAGAGTGACTCCAAGGTCTAGCTGGGTGGCCTGCTGAAATGAAGTTTCTTGGACAAAAAAGACTTCCAGCCACCGTGCTCCTGCACCTGGCATCTGCCATCTCAGAGCCTACCCAGCCAAGTGCTGCCACCCCAGTCCAGGACCCTTAGGAAGTGGGCATAAGGTGTTTGTTCCAGCGGCCAAACGCATCCTCTATGCGGGAGCAGAACCAACGCATTGTCGCTGTTGCATGGAAGAGAACCGGCGCATGACCACTACTGCGTGAGTTAGAACCAATGCAGCAGACTGGCGGTGTTGCATCTTGGGACTAGGGAGTCATCGCTTTCGAAACCGCCACTGCGCACCGCTTTTCCTGATGCCAGATCCTTGCATCCCTCGTTGACCGCAGCCTCGATGAGGCTACAGGACCGCATTACAGCTTCATCCCTCATCGGAACAAACGCATCCTGACACTGCCCTTCTTATTGTAAGCCCTCTTCTCATCAACACCACAACAGGACCTAGCACCGCAACATCAATGCAACACGTAACTTACACATCGCTTCAACTGCAAAACGTATCTGTCTTTCAGATGCAATGCTCCGCAACCAGGATTTAAAGGTACTTTGGTTCACAGGCCTAACTAGGTCCTTGTAGCTGGCCTGCGCACAATCGTGGTCGGCCTGAACTTTTGAGTTTGTTCCAGTCCGGCACAACCAGATATTCTAGGTTGGCATTTCTTACTTTTCAGCACTATTTTAAAGTTTATTCTTTACAAATAAATAACTACATTTCTACTTATTGGATCTTTGTAGAATTGGTCTTGTTTTATTTATTAAAATCAGATTTATCTTTATTAACTGATGTGGCATCTTTTTGTGTGGTGTTTCAAGTGGTTTACTGTATGAATTGTTGCACAAATACTTAACACATTGCCTTTAACTTAAGCCTGACTGCTCTGTGCCAAGCTAACAGAGGGTGGGCAAAGGTTAATTTAGGGTTTGCCTGACATTTACCCTGACCAGGATTGTGGATGCTGTTTGACAAAGGTTTACACCCCAGTCAACCAACAACCCCATTTCTAACAGGATGGCAACAAGTTTATTTAGACAGTCAGAGTGGAAGAGAATGTACTGGTCACTTACATTGAAGCTGACATCTTTCACCTATGTGAGGAGCTTGGACTAGAGAGGGTGACTCCTTAAATTCCAGGCAACAAACCTGCAGCAAGCAGCCGAATGCCAAACATTCAAACCTGGAATGCCTTTTCAGAGCACTATTGTAGGAACTGGGGTCACCAGTTCCATGGGGGGTAGCTTGGCGCGAGTAGGCAGGCACCTGAAAGCTTAGGTGTAAAGTGACCATACAGCACACACATCCACTGAGGCCGGAAACGCATGCAATGACTGACACCACACCAGTAAGTTTGAGTAAAAATCATATAGCTTTTATCTAGATCAAGGTTCAGGGTGATCAATAATCAAGGCATCAATATCTCATCAAGCACTTCATCAAGGGAGTGAAGGGAGCAGTTCAATTATCAATGTAGCATATCGCAATAACCATTTCATTAAAGGAATAGCATTTCATCACTTAGCAATACACATTTCATCGAGTCAGGAATCAGCATGTCATTAAAGAAGAGCAAAACATTTCATGAGGCTGGAGTAAAACAACTCAGTAATCTGAAGTAAACCCTTCAGTAATCACTTTGCACAGAAATAAACACTTCCTCATGCCAGGGTAAATATCTCCTTAATCAAGAAGAAACATTTCATTGTGAATAACCATTTTAGCAGGAAATCATAACCATTTCATTACTCAGCACTAAAGATTTAATTAGGCACTAATACGCAAGGCATTAAGCCAGGGTGGTGATTTCAGTAGGCAAGGATAAACCATACATCCAGCTAAAATGAGCATTTCAGGGATCCATGGTACCCCATGCATAAAGCAACATTGTTGGGCATTCAGCTTTACCCCAGGCAGGGGTTAACTCAACTAATAGGGCAGTCCCTGAATCCTCTTTGAGGGTTCCTCAGTCAACACAGGGCTCCTGCTCAGTTCCAGAAGCCTTGCAGGCACCACAGGGGCCAACAGGGCCCAACAATAGTCTCCAGCGGGGAGGGGCGATCTTGGGGCATCCCCGGGGGTTTACCTTTCTTCTTCGGCCCCCCTCAGGGCCCTTGCGGAGGTTTCAGCATGCCGGCAGAGGGAGGGGGCTCACGCTGACTCTGGAGCCCCCGCGCCGGTATTTCCAGCCGGGGCGGTGTGCAGGCCGCTCAGGGGAGGCCCGCACACTCTAGCTCTCTTCTCGTGGGTCTTGCCGGCTGGGAGGAGGGCCCGGCTACTCTCAGGGCCCTCCGGTGAGTGGTGAGCCGGTCGGGGGTAGGCCCTCGCTGAGGCGCTCCCGCAGGCGCCAGAGGCAGGGCGGCCTGCGGGGGCGCGGCAGCAGTGCCCAATCACAGCGCAACGGGGGCGGAGTCTCTTCCGACGCCCCGTCACGTGAGTCGGGCAGGGGCTTCAAGCTTCGTCGGGCCTAGTGCAGCCCAGTGTCAAAAGTCTGCGGCCCTCTCCTGGCTCCCGTGGGCCGCCGAGCGGGTGATGAGGTCGGCGCTTCAGGGCCGGCTGCGGCTGTGTCCGGCATCTGCTGCCCTGGTGAGGCGGCAAGGGCCGTAACGGTGAGTGGGGCCGCTAGCGCTTCTCAGGCATAGCGCGGGGAGTTGCAGGGCTCCGAGGCCCACCACAGCGCGGTGCAGGCAGCTGGCTGGTGATCGTACCGCCACGAGAGGCACAGCGCTCGCGCTTCAGTGGCAACGGGATGCAGGGAGCCAGCGCTTCCCCAGGGCACAGAGGGGAGTGCTGGGGGGGTGCACCATTCGGTTGAGCAGGACAATCAGTCCAGATGGCCAGGCAGTTCAGGAAGCTAGCGCTAGGAAGGATGAGCGCTTAGCAGTACAGGCCGTTTAGCCAGGGGGAGTTAGGCACGACCGCGCAGGGGTCCAGGTGAAGTCAGAGGGGTGTAGGAGTAGCACAGCCTGGTACCTGGTTGATCCCCAGTAGTCCTGTGGCCAGGCTGTAGTCCTTCTTGGCGCTTGTTGGTTCCTGCGCCCTTAGGAGACAGTTTCTTGAGGGGGGGTTGAGTTGAAGGCTGATGACAGGATATTCTCAGCAGGTCACTGCAGGTGGTCCCTGGGTTCACCTCCCGCCGGGCCCGATCAGTGGGCTAATTCAGTGTTCCTCACACAGCTTGGAAGGCAGCACCTCAGCCCTGTCACTCCCAGTGGTATAGGTTCTTGACTATGCCCTACCGCCTAAGTCTCCTGTGTAGGTTCCCCCAGGTCAGTGGTGCCCCAACTGACTAAAAAGTTTCCCTCCTTTTTTTATATATGCCCAAGTCAGGTGACCACACTCTAAGGCAGCAAAAACAGACCCCTCCCCGATTCTAGAAGGTTCCAGGAGCATCCCCACTCTAGCTATGGGAGAAAAAGGCGGGCTGGTGTTGCAACAATGTTTGGGGTCCCAGCCAGCTCCTGGCAACTAGGGGGCTACTGAAAAGACCACTCTGCAGTAGCAGGGGCCTGTGGCAGCCATATGTTATGTTATGTTATGTTATACTTTTATTTCTATAGCGCACGGCTACTCAAAAAGAGTGTCCCGGCGCTTTATATAGACAGTTCAGTGTGAAAAAACATAACACCATAAAACAGAGACAGATAAGGGAGAGAAAAACGTCCTACGGGTTAAAAAGCCAGGTCTTGAGGCTCTTCCTATACAGGAGCAGATTAGGAGTACGCCGCAAGGCCAGAGGTAAGGTGTTCCACAACTGAGGGGCCCTAAGACCAAAGGAGCGACCCCCGGTGCGGGCCTTCCTCACTCGAGGGACCACGGCCAAAAACAGAGATTCCGACCGAAGAGATCGAACCGGGCGATAAAAGACAAGCCTTTGCTGTAAGTACCTTGCTCCGAGCCAAAAAGTGCTTTGTGAGCCAGAGTCAAAGCTTTAAACATAATCCGCTTCCGGATGGGCATATCGGGAGAAGAGAGCACCTGCACCTTAGCATTGATTAGCAATGGGAAGGCGCCCTGAGACCTAAGGCCAACAAAAAAAAGAGGTGGGAAAAATGAGGCAAGGGCGAAAAAAAACAGGGAAAGACCACCCTAGGGCTGACAGGTCTAACATGCATCCCCCCCCAGCCAAAAGTGGGGAGAGCTACCCAACCTCTAGGGAGTTCTCATCACTAAGGCGGAGAAACCGGGAGAGACCGTCAGCATTGGCTTGGTCAATGCCGAGCCGATGTTCCACCCGAAAGTCCATCCCCTGTAGGGAAATGGACTACCTTAGCAACTTGGGATTCTCGCCTTTCATCTGCATGAGCCATCAAAGGGGTGAAGAGAAGGTGAGAGCCAAAAAGGTATGGCCTCAACTTCTTCAGGGCCCATACCACAGCGAAGGCTTCTTGCTCGTTGGTACTCCACCGTTGTTCCCTAGGGAGGAGCCTTCTAGAGATAAAGGCCACAGGTTGGTCTTGGCCTTCGTTGTTCAGTTGCGAAAGCACAGCGCCTATGCCGTGCTCAGAGGCGTCCGTCTGCACGATGAACTCTTTCATGAAGTCAGGTGTTGCAAGCACCGGAGCGGTGCACATCGCGTGCTTCAGTGTCTCGAATGCCTATTGGCAAGCAGCCGTCCAGATCACTTTTCGTGGCTGCTTCTTGGACGTCAAGGGGGCTACGATGGCACCATACCCCTTGACGAACCTGCAGTAGTATCCAGTGAGGCCGAGGAAAGCTCAGACCTCAGTTGGGTTTTGGGGGGCTCCCAGGCCATGATGGTCTCAATTTTGGCCTGGAGGGTTTGCACCTTACCCCCGCCCACCAGATGTCCCAGATAGACGACAGATCCCTGTCCAATCTGGCACTTACTGGCCTTGATGGTGAGACCAGCGCGTTGCAGAGCCTGTAGCACCTTCTGGAGATGCAGCAGATGGTCCTCCCAGGTGCTACTGAAGACAGCTATGTTGTCCAGGTATACCTCTGAGAAGGACTCCAGGCCAGACAGCACCTGGTTCACCAACCGCTGGAAGGTGGCCGGAGTATTCTTGAGCCCGAAGGGCATCACTCTAAATTGAAAGTGGCCCCCGGGGGTGGAGAACGCTGTCTTCTCTTTTGCTCCATCGGCCATGGCAATCTGCCAGAACCCTGATGTTAAGTCGATGGTGCTGAGGTACCGGGCTGGTCCCAGCCGGTCAATCAACTCAACCGTCTGTTTTGGTGACAGAGTTCAATCCCCGATAGTCCACACAGAACCGAAGTTCTGGTGTGGTGCCCGGTGGGGCCGCTTTCGGCACCAACACGAACGGACAAGCCCAAGGGCTGCTGGAAGGTTCGATCACCCCCAGCTCCAGCATTTTGGCCACCTCACCCTGGATGCTGTTCTTAACTTTATCGGACAGCCGGTAAGACTTGGTTTTTACATGTGGGCTGTCCCCTGTGTCCACATCATGGGTACACAGATGTGTGATTCCAGGCATGAGGGAGAACGACGAGGCGTGCTGCTCCAACACCCGGCGGCAGTCCCTCTGTTGCTCTGGGGTGAAGGATGGGGAGAAGACCACTCCCTCCACTGATCCATCCTTCTCCTGGGCCAGCATAAGGTCAGGAAGAGGCTCACTCTCTTCCTCCTCGCTCCCATCCGTCACCATGAGGAGAGCAAGGAAAAGCATTGGACTGGATCATCTCGTTCCTCGCTGGAAGAACCCAGAGAGTCCGCCTCCCCCCTTTTAGATCAGAGTCCACCGAAGTCATCTGCGGCGTACCACAAGGATCATCACTCAGTCCCACCCGCTTCTACGTATACATGAGTCCCCTCGCATCCAACACAACCTCAAAATCATCTCCTACGCAGATGACACCCAGCTGATCCTCTCCCTCACCAAAGACCCAAACACCGCCAAAACCAACCTACACGAAGGGATGAAAGAAGTAGCCGAGTGGATGAAGAACAGCCATTTAAAACTGAACGTGGACAAAACGGAAGTCCTCATCTTAGGTTCACCACCCTCTGCCTGGGACGACTCATGGTGGCCACCCGCCCTGGGAAACGCACCCATACCTACGGACCACGCACGTAACCTGGGCCTCATCCTGGACTCCTCCCTCTCGATGACCAGACAAGTCAACGCCGTCTCATCATCATGCTTCAACATCCTACGTATGCTCAAAAAAATCTTCCGTTGGATCCCCACCGAAACAAGAAAGACGGTCACTCACGCACTGGTCACAAGCCGACTGGACTACGGAAACACCCTTTCCGCCGGAACCACAGCCAAACTACAGAAAAAACTCCAACGCATCCAAAACGCCTCAGCCAGACTCATACTAGACATCCCCCGCCAAGCTCACATTTCCGGTCACCTGAAAGACCTCCACTGGCTCCCCGTCAACAAGAGAATAATGTTCCGTCTCCTAACCCACGCACACAAAGACCTCTGCAACCTAGGACCCGAATGCCTCAACACGCGCCTGTCCTTTTACACCCCCACCCGCCAACTACGATCGTCCAATCAAGCCCTCGCCGCAATTCCATGCATCCATAGATCCACCATGGGGGGAAGATCCTTTTCCTACTTAGCGGCCAAAACCTGGAACTCTCTCCCCACCCACCTCCACCTTACACAGAACCACCTCTCCTTCAGAAAACAACTAAAAACCTGGATATTCGATAAGTAAAGTACCCCCTCCCTCAAGCGCCTTGAGACCCTCTGGGTGAGTAGTGCGCTATACAAATGTTAAACTTGAAACATGAAGCTCAGATCGCTCATGGTGTGGCTTCAGGTGGCTGACGTGGAGCACCCGATGGGGCTGTCGGGGGGGTCTTCAAATCAACGACATAGGTGGTCTGGCCTCGCCGCTTCACAATCTCGTACGGACCAGTCTACCGGTCTTGGAGGGCACTAAGCTCCCCAGGCTCCATGACCCACACCTTCGGTCCAGCGTCCAACTCCACCGTCTGAGCGTTGCGGTCATACCAAACCTTCATGACGGCTTGACTAGCCTCCAGGTTGTCTGAGGGTTCCTTCCACAGCTTGGCCTTCTGGCTGCGGAATGCCAGCATGTAGCTGACATCACGGGGAAGCTTCTTTGAAGTCTTCTCCCACCCCTCCTTGACAAGGCTAAGGGGCCCCCTAACGGGGTGGCCATAGAGCAGCTCAAAAGGGCTGAACCCAACTCCCTTCTGTGGTACCTCTCGGTATGAAAACAGCAGGCAAGGGAGGAGGACGTCCCACTTCCGCCTCAAGTCCTCTGGCAGGCTCCGGATCATCCCTTTCAGAGTCTTGTTAAAGCGCTCTACGAGCCCGTTAGTTTGGGGATGGTAAGGAGTGGAGAACCGGTAGGTCACTCCGCACTCCTTCCACATGGCCTGCATATAGGCCGACATGAAGTTCGTGCCCCTATCTGACACCACTACCTTGGGGAATCCCACTCGGGTAAAAATCCCCTGCAGGTGCAGTGATGGTCCTCAGAGGAATAGCCTCTGGGTACCGAGTGGCGTGGTCCACTAACACCAAAATGAACCGGTGTCCTGAAGAGGTCGGAGGGTCCAACGGCCCAACAATGTCAATTCCGACCCGCTCAAAAGGGGTCCCGACAACAGTGAGCGGTTCCAAAGGGACCTTCACCTTAGTCTCAGTCTTGCCACTTGCCTGGCAAGTCTTGCAGGTCTTGCAATAGGTGTCAGAGTCAACTCTCATCCTGGGCCAATAGAAATGCGGGACCAACCGTGCAAAGGTTTTGTCCTGGCCCAGGTGTCCAACCAAAGGTATTTCATGCACCAATTCCAACAGGAAGGCCCGGTAGCATTGGGAGACCACTAAGGCCCTCGAGGATCCATGCACCGGAACCTTAGGCTCACTGTAGAGGAGGATATCCTCCCAGTACACATGATAACTGCCGGTCTCTTGATTGGTCGCTTGGGCTTCGGCCTGCCGCCGCATGCTTTCCAGCCTGGGGCACTCTCTCTGCGCCCGACAGAATTCCTTCCGGGTAGGCCTTCCTTCCACATGCCACTCAGCAAGGGTCAGCAAGTCCCCCACGGGAACAACATCCATCTCCGTGGACTCCAGAGTTACCGCCGAGGACTCCCCATCCATCTCACGGGGCGTGTCCTCCACAACATTCTCCTCTTCACGACCAGCATTGGGTTGGGCCGTTGTCTCAGGCTCCAACCCGGGTTGAGTTCGTTGCCAGCCAGCCATGGACCTCGTGACCACGCAAGCCCATCCTGGTAACCTCAGCATCTCAGTGTAGGCCTTAAACTCCACTTCCTTGCAGGCGGTATGTTCTAGATCGTTTCCTAGCAGACAGTCCACAGGCAAAGCAGGGCTTACAGCAACTCTCAACGGGCCTTTAACTCCTCCCCATTCAAAGGGAACCTGAGCCGCGGGATAATGACTCAGACTGCCGTCAGCCAACACGACCGGATGGAATACATCATGGATCACTTGCTCAGGGGACACCAGCTGCCTCACTATGGTGGTCATGCTGGCACCTGTGTCCCTCAGAGCCTCCACCTCCTCCCCGTTAACCTTTACCCTCTGCTGGTACTTAGCAGTGTTTGATGGTAAGGACGTCACTGGGACCAACTCTCTGTCCCCAAGTGAAACCAGGGTCAGGCCTGTCCACTCCCCTTCCCTATCTAGGGGCAGCTCCATCCCAAGTGCTACAGTAGCCACCCTGGGAATCTTGCCTCCTGTGGGGGCTGGGGGTCTCTTACGACACTGGGGATCCCCCTTGTAGTGTCCAACCTCCCCTCATTCATAGCAACGGACAGTTCTTGGCTGCTGACTCTTGTCAGGGTAAGTGGGCTTCGGGGAACTGAACTGAGGTGGGGGCCCTACTCCCATCCCGAACTGTCTAGGTTGTGGGCCTCGTGAGAATTCCTTTTTATCTCCCCCCTCTTTCTTCTGTGCGAAAACCCTGTCCGCCTTTCTGGCCATCTCCCCAGGGGCCCTTGTGAGACACTCGGGTGCTAACCCAAGTATCCGCCTCCTCCGCAAGCTCACGGGGATCAGTCAACTTGCAGTCCACCAGATGTTGGCGCAGCTCCGAAAAACATTCATCCAAGAGGTGCTCTTTCAAAAATAGGTTGTACAGGCCCGCTGTGGCAGTTTGGGTGGGGATAGGCAAGAGGCGAGTCTTAGTTGTGGTTAGACTAGGTTTTATTGCGTGAAATAGTCTATCAGTACAGGTGGGGCGCACAAACAAAGGTCGAGGGGACCGACTTCTTTCTCGTCGGGTTTTGCTGTGTCCGTCGGGCTCCCGGCGTCGGGTCGGGGTCCTCCTCTCAGGCGCTCCGGGCTCCGTCTCGACCCAGTCTCCACCGAGGGGGGGAAACAGAAAACAGAGGAGGGGTGAGTATACTGTAGTAGGCTACAGCCAGTACAAGGGGGTAAGGTAGTGAGGGAAGACTGTGTGCATTACTCTCGATACGATCAGTGAGGGAAGTGCAGGGGGACACTTTACACTAGGGGCCAGCCGGTCGTCCCTTCCCCAACCTCAACCACCCAGTTACCCGACCCCGTACCTCTGTTAGCCACGCCCCTCCGGGGGAGTGGCTGGGCGGATCGTGGGTCCGGTGCCCTCCTGGGATCGTGGGGGTCGTCTGTCTCAGCAACCCGTCTGGCTCTTGGTAGCTGGGTTCTTCTTCCTCTCCTCTTTCCGGTGCTCCCCTGACCGCTATTCCGTCGTTCTCTCGCTCGGCGGACTCTTCCTCGGCCGTCTTGGTCCGGGCGGGTAGAGATGTCCCCATGGGTTCGTAGCGTCCCGCTGTGCTCGCTCTCCCAGGCAATCCGCGATTCCTGTATTCTCCTCTCCTCTCCGTCTCCTCTTCTCTACGCTCCGCACTCCACTCGAATCCTCTGCTCCACGCCGCTCCTCCACTCTGCACCTCTCTGACCACTCCTCCGGTGTATAGACACACCTGGTCCTGGTTTCGTGCTTCTTTTAAAGGGAAGGACAGTCCCTCCTCCTCCTCTCCGGCTCCGAGCCAGTTAAAGGGGCCGTGTTCTAGGTCCTCCTCATCACAGCTATACTGGACCGCCCCCGGGGCCCAATTCGAGGAGTCGGTCACCTGCGGAGAGAAGAGGGGGGGGTCACAGAGTTTAGACACACTCCGGGGTGAAAAGGGGAGCGGCCCCTCGGCCCGGTTACACCCGCATAATCATGCACCTCGCTGCCACGCACCCAACCATCCAGAGCCTTACGGGCATAATCAAAAAAGTCTACCCAATTCTGTGTGGACAGCTTATGGCTGCCACAGAACTTCTGGCGATACCTTTCGAGGTTGAGGCCAAACTTTTTAAGTAACGCCTCCTTCATGGGGTGATATCGGACTTGGTCCGCCTTCTCTAGGTACAGGAGGGTGTCCCTGACATTGGGAGGTATGTATAGATACAGGCCACCTCCCCAGTAGTTCTCAGGCACCCCATGGTCTGTCAAGGCACCTCATACGCCTTCAACCACCTGGCGATGTCATCCCCCAGAGTGTAACTCGCTATCACCTCTTTGGGTAACCAAAACTTAGGCTCATGTGGAGCCTCTGGTACGCTGCCACCATTAGCATTTCCTGGCGAACTTAACTGCAAGGCTCACAGTTCCAACTCCTTAAGCTGAAGCCCGTGCGTCAGCTTCTTCTCTTCCATTGCGAACCTTTTATACTCCTTTTCTCTCTCCCTCTCGTGATCTAGCTTGGCAAGCTCCCATTTCAATCTCCTCTCTTCCCTCCTGTCCTCATACTCCTCTGACGACGCACTCCTCCTAGATACATGCTGCCTGCCCCGGAACGTCTTCCTGGCAACACATTCAGTCACAACAATGTTGAGAAGGTCTAGTTCTCCTGGAGCACCCGCCTCCCCTTGTGCACCCTGCCCCCCCTGTCCCCCATCCCCTCTCCCCTCTGGGTGGGCACTTACCCATGCCCTCAAGGCTGTACAGAGCTCCTCCTTCGCGGCTCTCCGCCAAACAGGCACCCCATCCCCTGACAAAATTCCCTTAGCTGAACCACTGTATACTCTTCTAGATCGGCTAGCTGGAACTCCATTTTGCCAGGTGGGGACCCAGATAAAACAAAGGGAAAGCACTAGGACATAGGTAACAGTATCGGGTCAACACAGGACTTTGCATACTCAGAATAGAAAGTGGGGGGGTCAATTGATTAGGCTTGCGTACACAATAGGTGTCTAGTGTACTTGCGGTGCACTCTCTCACTGGAGGGTGCTGTATAGCCACAGCTCCTGATCCCACCTCTCAACAATGTAGGAACTGGGGTCACCAGTTCCCCGGGGGGTAGCTTGGCGCGAGCAGGCAGGCACCCGAAAGCTTAGGTGTAAAGTGACCATACAGCACACACATCCACTGAGGCCGGAAACGCACGCAATGACTGACACCACACCAGTAAGTTTGAGTAAAAATCAAATAGCTTTTATCTAGATCAAGGTTCAGGGTGATCAATAATCAAGGCATCAATATCTCATCAAGCATTTCATCAAGGGAGTGAAGGGAGCAGTTCAATGATCAATGTAGCATATCGCAATAACCATTTCATTAAAGGAATAGCATTTCATCACTTAGCAATACACATTTCATCGCGTCAGGAATCAGCATGCCATTAAACAAGAGCAAAACATTTCATGAGGCTGGAGTAAAACAACTCAGTAATCTGAAGTAAACCCTTCAGTAATCACTTTGTGCAGAAATAAACACTTCCTCATGCCAGGGTAAACATCTCCTTAATCACAAAGAAACATTTCATTGGGAATAACCATTTTAGCAGGAAATCATGAACATTCCATTACTCGGCACTAAATATTCCATTAGGCACTAATACACAAGGCATTAAGCCAAGGTGGTGATTTAATTAGGCAAGGATAAACCATACATCTGGTTAAAATGAGCATTTCAGGGATCCAGGGTACCCCAAGCATAAAGCAACAGTGTCGGGCATTCAGGTTTACCCCAGGCAGGGGTTAACTCAACTAATAGGGCAGTCCCTGAATCCTCTTCGAGGGTTCCTCAGTCAACACAGGGCTCCTGCTCAGTTCCAGAAGCCCTGCAGGCACCACAGTGTCCAACGGGACCCAACAACAGTCTCCTGCGGGGAGGGGCGATATTGGGGCCTCCCCGGGGGTTTACCTTTCTTCATCCCCCCCCTCAGGGCCCTTGCGGTGGTTTCAGCACGCCGGCAGAGGGAGGGGGGCTCACGCTGACTCCGAAGCACCCGCACTGGTATTTCCAGCCAGGGCGGTGTGCAGGCCGCTCAGGGGAGACCCACGCGCTCTAGCGCTCTTCTCGTGGGTCTTGCCGGCTGGGAGAAGGGCCCGGGCTTCTCTCAGGGCCCTCCGGTGAGTGGTGGGCCGGTCCAGGGTAGGCCCTTGCTGAGGCGCTCCCGCAGCCGCCAGAGGCAGCGCAGCCTGCGGGGGGCGGCGGCAGTGACCAATCACAGCGCGACGGGGGCGGAGTCTCTTCCGACGCCCCCGTCACGTAAGTCGGGCAGGGGCTTCAAGCTTCGTCGGGCTTAGTGCGGCCCAGTGTCAAAAGGCGGCTGCCCTCTCCTGGTTCCCGGGGGGGCGCTGAGGGGCCGGCTGTGGCCACGACCGGCGTCTGGCGAGGCGGCAAGGGCCACGGCGGTGAGTGGGGCCGCTAGCGCTTCTCAGGCGTAGCGCAGGGAGTTGCAGGGCTCCGAGGCACACCACAGCGCGGTACAGGCAGCCGGCTGGTGATCGTAGCGCCACGGGGGGCACAGCGCTCACGCTTCAGAGGCAACACAGGATGCAGGGAGCCAGCGCTTCCCCAGGGCACAGAGGGGAGCGCTGGGGGGGGTGCACCATTCGGTTGAGCAGGACAATCAGTCCAGATGGCCAGGCAGTTCAGGAGGCTAGAGCTAGGAAGGATGAGAGCTTAGCAGTACAGGCCGTTTAGCCAGCGGGAGTTAGGCAGGACAGTGCAGGGGTCCAGGTGAAGTCAGAGGGGCGCAGGAGTAGCACAGCCCGGTACCTGGTTGATCATTGGCTGTCCTGTGTCAGTCCATGATAAAATTAGACTTACACAATCTACTCTGCTCCTATGGCCCAGGTCCCACAAAACGCTCACCCACAACACACCTCCCCATACCCACGATTCTCACAAATCCCCTCAGGCCACCCACACTGAGTGACAGAAGTTCTGTCCCTGGTAATCTCAAAAATATCCCCCTCTCCTTAGAACATTCTCCCACCCTCCTCACCCCTAGACTAAAGTGTATCCTGCTCAACTGCAGATCGGCCCGGAGACACTCCTCTGGCATCGCGGAGCTCATCTTATCAAGGGGCATTGATCTAGCCATTCTGACTGAAACGTGGTTAACTGAAACATCCACACCTATAATGGACATACTAGTCCCCCCCAACTATCGCATTATTAGACTCGACAGGAATGGCAAGACGGGCGGGGGAATCGCATGCATCTACAGGAGCAACCTCCCCCTCCCTCTCCGCCTGCGAACTCATCTGCCTTGAGATTACTAGTGAGGGCAAACCTGTGTGCTCCCTTCATGTTATTTACCACCCACCCGGTGACAACTTCATCTTCTCCCAACAGCTAATGGACACGATATCCACCAATGCCGGTCGACAGCTCAATCAAATTTACCTGGGAGACTTCAACCTCCACTGGAATGACCAGAAAGACACTGTGGTGAAGAGCCTTAAGACTTTCCTCGACGCGCTTGACCTCACCCAAATATGCAACGGTCCGACACATGAAAAAGGCTCTATCATTGACCTTATCATCGCCAAAGAAGACTCTACCCAACTAGTCGCAATCGAACCATGTGACTGGTCAGACCACCACATCATCACCTTCTTCATCAACGAAAAAGTCAAACTTAACCCGGCGCAACCTGCCAAAACCAAGATTTGGAAGAGGGACCTGAAGAACCTTAACCCAAAGACCTTGCCTGCCCACACAGGCAGTCTCCTTCTTCCCCCGACGGACGTCTCTGATGTGCATTCATTGACCAACCTCTACCTAGACTCCATGTCTACAATAATCAATGAAGCCGCACCCTTGCAATTGAAGAGAGTCTCCACCAAGAACTCGAACCCATGGTACGATAGCAGACTCAATGAAGACAGACGTGTGATGCGCTTAGCTGAGCGCGCGTGGAGATCGGACCCCTCAGCACTGAACATTAGAACGCTTAAGAGTAAGAGAAACGCTTACTTCAGAAAAATCAAACGCTCGAAATCAATATTCTTTAGCCAACAGCTGGATCAAGCTAAAAACCGACCAAAAAAACTGTTCGAGTTAGTCAAAACCCAAACCAAAACGCAACCTCCACAACCCAACAACTTAACAAAGGCTATCCCAAGTTGCGAAGACTTCTCTGCTTTCTTCAAGCAAAAGAACAACACTATAAGAAGCGATCTCATCAAGGATGTAAGTCGATTCGCCGGCTCCATATGCATAACTAACACTCATGCTAAAAACAACGCTTCATGGACGTCCTTCGACACCTATTCCGAAGAATCAATCCACAAGCTGCTGGTCACCTTGAAACCCGCCAATCATCACACAGATCCCCTACCTGCCAATGCTGTTAAAGTCCTCACCCCCCTGTTCCTCCCACTCTGGACTAAAATCATCAACTGTTCTCTGCAACAAGGGCTCATCCCAGATTCCCTCAAGATTGGCCAAGTCACGCCTATACTCAAGAAACCCACAGCTGACCCGGCCGACCTAAACAACTATCGTCCTATCACCAATATCACCACTCTAGCAAAACTGTTAGAAAAATGCGTACAACTCCAACTGACAAAACACATTGAGCAGTTTGACCTCCTCAACTCTCACCAATCCGGATTCAGAGCAAAGCATAGCACGGAAACGGCCATGACACACATAATAGATGATGCCCTCGAAATCCTTGATCACAATGAGTCTTGCCTCCTCATCCTTCTTGACCTCTCTTCAGCATTTGATACGGTCAAACACGAGAATCTACTGGAGCTCCTAAATACCAGAATGGGCATATCCGGGACGGTTCTCAAATGGTTCACGTCCTTTCTGCACAACCGTTCTCAGAGGTTCAAGATCAACAACGCACTGTCCTCGCCTGTGCCAGTAACACTGGGCGTTCCGCAAGGTTCCTCCCTATCCCCCACATTGTTCAACCTCATCATGGAACCACTCACCACCTTGCTTCAATCCTCTAAGGTACAGTTCCATATGTACGCCGATGACACTCAGCTCTACCTCAAGCTTCAATCCCCTGAAGACATCAAACTGTTGAATGCCACACTAAGAAACACCCAAGCTTGGCTGGCCGACAATCACCTCAAACTAAATGCTCTGAAAACTGAGTTCCTTCTGATCTCTCCTCCTGCGAAAAAGGCCATCACCCAAACCTGGCTCAATCATTTAACCGCACTCAATGTGTGGACTCAGCGAAATCCCTTGGCATCACACTGGACTGCAATCTCGACATGCAGCAGCATATTAGCATAGCAACTAAAGGAGCCAACTTCCAAATCAACACGCTGAGAAAACTCAAACCCTTCCTTCCACCCAATGACTTCCAAACTGTGGTACAAGCCTTAGTCATTCCTCGCACAGACTACGGAATTGTGGCTCTCAGCGGGCTCCCCCTGACAACAACGGCTCCTCTAAGAGCCTCCCTGAACGCGGCCGCGAGACTCATCACCGGCTCAAGAAAACACTTGCATATATCCCCTGACTTAAAAGCCCTGAACTGGCTGCCTATTGAAGCCACAATTCAGTTGAAAATTGCCTGTATGACACACTCTGCCGTACATCACAAGGCACCCAACTACCTCTCCCATAAGCTGACCATATCAGGAGGCTCAAGAACCAACAGAAGCACAAACACTCTCCTCCTGAAACCACGGAGATTCCGGAAGGAAAAAACATACAAACGCTCCTTCTCTGGAATGGCACCTAGGATCTGGAATGCACTCCCGCCAGAAACCAGGCTTATCCCGTCCACTATACTCTTCAAGAAAGAGGTGAAGGCCATCCTTATGGCTAAATACACCTGAACACTATTGATACTGGAACAATGACAGGATTTGGCTCCCTCATTATCGGCTGTCCGAATACTTACCTTTGTACACTAGGACTTGAGTGCCTCAATAACCTGCAATGCACCCACTACTGACTACTGCTCTGCCTTCAACATTGTGTTTATTCACCCTCTGGGGTGCTATAATCTTATCCGTTTAGACATTGTACTGTTTCCATATTATTGTTTCTTGATTGTTATTACTCTGTATACTCGTGTATGATTGATACCCTACTTTTTGCAACTCACTGTCTACAGAATCTCATATTGATTTAGGAGTCTTGTTTATCCTACCTACTGTTTCTGTAAAGCGCTCTGATATCTGCAAAGATCTTGTTTGCGCTATATAAAACTTTAAATAAATAAATAAATAAAATAAATAAATCCCAGTAGTCCTGTGGCCAGGCCAAAGTCCTTCTTGGCGCTTGTTGGTTCCTGCGCACTTAGGAGACAGTTTCTTGAGGGGGGGTTGAGTTGAAGGCTGATGACAGGATAGTCTCAGCAGGTCACTGCAGGTGGTCCCTGGGTTCCCCTCCCGCCAGCCCAGATCAGTGGGCTAATTCAGTGTTCCTCACACAGCTTGGAAGGCAGCACCTCAGCCCTGCCACTCCCAGTGGTATAGGATCCTGACTAGGCCCTACCGCCTAAGTCTCCTGCGTAGGTTCCCCCAGGTCAGTGGTGCCCCAACTGACTAAAAAGTTTCCCTCCTTCCTTTATATATCAATCAACAATGCTTTATTTCGATATAAAATATCATAGAAGCATTTTTACAATTTAAACCACATTTCATAATAAATACCTTAGAAGAAAAAATTTCATCTAAAAATCATTTTTACAATGATGTGTTAAAAAATGTATTAAACTATAACAGCTTTGATGAGGTTTAGAATAGTTCATTATACAAATTCATCATTTAGCCTTCAGTCTTATCAACCAAGCCCAGCTTAAAAATGTTGCCACCCCGCAGGCCAAGGTTGTACTGGCATCAGCATGGAGTATTCTAAGAGCAACAGAATGGTTCCTAGTCTCAAGCTGTAGGCATACAGGTTTAAAGCCACTACAGTCTAGGTTTGGTGTAAGCTGGGCATACAAAAAAAAGGTGAGGAATATTTTCAGTAACACCTACACAATTTGGGCACTCCGAGGGCGTTTGGTGCGGGCTTCCATTTACTTGTACGATCACGAAGAGGAAGGGTACCCATTCTAAACTGGATAAAGAGAGCCCTGTCTCTCGGCTTCTGGATGAAATCTAGATAAGGCTCTAGACGAGGCACTTGCTTGTGCTGATGAAATGCGTCAGTCAGCCTGCCCAGATTAGGGTCCCTATGTTCCTGTTTATCAACCCATGCCCAAAAGGCTCTCTTGGTTTCTGCCTTGGTCATCGCAAACCCCTAACTCCCATGTAGTTTTGAGGCCAGAATCCAGAAGGAGCTTTTTTACATTTACTAGCCAGCCAATCTTGTGGGATCCTTGAAGGTTCATTGCCTCTCTTAGGCCGTCGGCATATCTGGCTAGCTCTGGGGTGCGCCATAGCCGAGCCCAGTATAAAAGAGGTCGCAACATAATTAGGTCCTTGATTGAACAATGCCCCAAATCACTCAGAAGTGGCTTAGTTGGAGTGCCCCTAGGGAGCGAAACAAGCTCCCTAAAAAACTTGTTTTCTGCAGTGACTAGCACGTCTACACAACCAAAACCCCAGAGTTCGTCTCAATATAAGGCACAGCCTACAGCCTTTGCAGCATAAATTTCCAAGGCAGGGGCAATGGGCCTAGTGTTTGAGGCACGATGTTCCCACCCTAACACCCCCACAACCCGCTTATGATTTAAAGCCATTTTATCAATCTGTGGCTGCCATTTGAACTTGTCGGAGATTCTAATTCCCAAGTAGTCAAACTCTTTGACACGTTCTAGAGGCACCCCATCAAGAACCAGCATGGATTTAGTCGATCTGCTAGGATTAAAATAAAGAAGCTTCGTTTTGGAAGTGTTAATGACTAAGCCCCTCGTTTTACAAAACAGGCAGAAACGATCCAGCAGCTTCTGTAATCCGGCAGGAGTTTTTGATACTAGCAATGTATCGTCCGCAAAGAGTAAGGCGGGGACTTTGTCACCCGCCAAAACTAGAGTGTCAGCGTTAATTTCAAGCAAAAAGGAAACTACCCCATTCACGAAAAGCGTGAATAGGGTAGGCGCCAATACGCATCCCTGACGGACACCTCTATTTACAGGGATTTTATCTGTTTTTTGTTCCTGCGTACCCCATCTAATGCGGGCATAATTTCCATCATGCAAGCGTGCCAGGAGGTTCAAGATAGGTAGGGGAAACCCCATCTCCTGCAAGACCAGCCATGGCCGGTCTCGGTGGACCAAGTCAAAGGCGGTCTTTAGATCGATAAATGCTAAATAAAGACCACCCTTGGCTATGGTAACCACCTTCCAGTGTAAAAGTGCCATCCTAAATACCTGGTCTATAGTGCTTGTACAAGCCCTGAAGCCTGACTAGCAGACATATAAGACTTATTGGCCGATAGTTGGCCGGGTCCCCCCTGGACCCTTTCTTGTAAATAGGAATTACTTCGGCTCCTTTCCAGGAGTTTGGAACTGGGGATCCTTCCAGCAGAGCATTAAGAAGGAATACAAAATAAGTGGCCCATTCCTCAGCATTAGCCCGGAATAAGTCACCCGGTATACCATCTTGTCCCAGGGCTTTAGCAGGTACAATCTTATTTATAGCAGCCTAGAGGGCCCTGATCTACCGCTAGCCTCATCTCCTACATATAGTTTCCTAAAGTGTTCAAACCACTCCCAATCAGTTATATGGTTAGGAATTTGGTCTGAGTCACGACCATTGGATCTTCTCACCAAAGCCCAAAAAAGCTTGCCGTTCTTGGACTGGCTCGCTTCCTTTAGGCTGTCCCAATGTGATTCTTCCCATATCCTCTTGGCCTCTATGATAGCTCGCCTATACTGTAATCTCGCCAACCGAACCTCAACAGAATTATTGCATTTGATGGCAAGTATCAAACCGTTTTTTTCATTCTACGGTCTTTGTCAAACCACTTCTCAACTGGCTTGCCGCTCGTAGGGCACTTTTTCATGGATGAAGGCTCTACAAATAGAGAGCCAATCATGTCTATTGTATCAACATGAATTGATTCCACAGCTGGGGGCCCAACCTCATTCTTACAGGCTGCAGAAAGCCTAAGAGTCTGATCTCTTATGATTTCCGCTAAGGTTCTTAATCTTTGAACATTCAAAACGAAGTTTGGCCATTTAAGGAACCTGTTGCAATTAGATGGTATGATTGCCTTTGTTAACATCCGAGGTCTAGTAATGGGAGTGGGATCCTTCTTTTCCCACATTTCCGTCATTGTAAGGGATAAGGGGTTATGATCACTGTCCATAGATGGTATAATGATCATGTCATTCACGAACTTCCAGGACCTCTTGTCCACCAATATGTAATCAATTCTACTCTGACAAGAAACCCCGTTATATGTGGAGAAGTGTGGCTCACTGGTTAGAGGAGGCAGACCCGGACGCTGAGATCAGACCCGGGACCAGGGTTCAATTCCCGATGCGGCAGGGTCTTGAGCCCAAAATGTCCACGGACTCGGTAATTCTCGCTTCGGTGCCTACTCGAATCACAGGTTCACACTCTGCAACTCTGGGCAATAGCTTGCTTAATCTCCACTACGGCCCCCTGCAGCGGGATGCCTGGCTTTCACCTTGGGGATACCCAGTAGGGGCTATCTCACAGGGAAAAACCAGGACGGGTTCCCAATGCAAAGCGCTTTGAGACCTGGTGGTGATATTGCGCTATATAAAAACCTGTCCATCCATCCATGTATTTTCTCCCATTACATCAGAGGACGTACGTCCATTAACCACTCTTAGCCCAAATTCCAACATTAGGGCATTCAATTGAATGACCACTGGCGACCATTTCTTCACTGGCATAATTGACAAAGATGGTATGCCCCATCTGACATCCTCATCATAAATTCCCAAAATATCATCTGCCGCCAAAGGTTCAAATGAACAATTTAGGTCACCGCCGACCAGAACAAAGGAATCTGATGGAAAAGAGAGAGGCACTTCAGAGAGAATGGAAATAGTTGAAGATTTAGCCCCCCCCCCACCCCCCTTGGGTGCCTCTAGCATAGATATTAAATAGTTCCCAGGTGTTATTGCCCTTCAAGCCCTTAATGGAGAGTCTCATTAGTTCTGGTGTTGGACAGAGATGGTGGGTAATCTTACAATTAAGAGCTGCCTTGACCCAAACCATGAGCCTCCAGATGGGCGTCCTCGACCAGAGGAAGTAGCTGGTAAATGGAAGCAAGAGTAACCAGGCTTACAAGGAGGTCAGCTGTGGGCTGTGGAGCTGCAATCGTGGCTGGCAAGACCCTCAAATCTATAGGGGCATTTTCCCCTCTGGTTTTAATTAGCGATAGAGCAACCCTAGGTGTGTTTCCCTTTTTTAAGATCTCAACACTTCCCTTAGAGTCAAGCTCGATCTTGTTTAGATGCTTTTCAATCTTGGTTAGTCTATCCTCTACTGGACGGAGAAGGAGTCTAATTACGTCATCCGGGGATCCTCCACCTCCACCCTTTCACCTTGAGTTTTCCCCCTGCTTTCAGCCTGGGGTACCGTTCTAATGGGTATTGGGTCTTCTATAGGTGAGGCTATAATTTCTGGGGCATCCACAACTGCCTGCTCCCTTGTGGTAGTGGTTGCTCTAGTGTTTTTTGGCACCTTCCCTTTCTTCCCTCTGTTGTCACTGGCCAGCCCTTGCTTATACTTAGGAATAGCCCCTTGGCGTCTCTCATGTAGTTGCCTGATATTATGCTCCTTCACTGGGCTAGCCATAGAGGGAAGCTTGTGGGGAGATAATAGTAGTGATTCGGAGACCGTAGACTGATCCCCAAAGGAGACATGGTCTACATCATGAGATGCTAGATGTGTATTCGGGGATTCTATGATCGCTAGTGCACCTATACCACTACTTTGTCCTTTTGTTCAGGGGTCCGTGCGTTGGCAATATGCCCTATGGATGATCTTCTAGCGATAGCTAAATCCTGTAAGACTTGTCGCTCCATCAACGTGATCCCCTCGTCTATTACAGAATTGACCCTGGTAATGAACTTGTCCATTGTTCCTGTGAGGTTTACATTGTCCGCCCTACTTCTAGCCTCCTTCGAAGCCATGGTAAAACAAGTATGTCAATAAGGCAAAATGAGTACTTACAAATCAAAGGTCCCGCAACAAGATTGAAAGAGGGGTGGTCCGTCCCGTCCTTGATCGGGATAAACGGGCCCGCCCTTGGCGCGACCCGCGCGCGATCCCGCGACGCGGGGGCTCTCCTCTCTTATGTAGCGCCTCCGGGCGCAGTGTAGGCGGTGGCGGCTTCCGCCGCTGAGGCTCCTGGTCGTTGTGGTCCCCTCACTCCTCGCTGAGCTGATGAGGAAAGTGCAGCAGCGGAAGGGAGACCGGCAGCGGCACAGCGGGACACCAACAAAGGACTCCGCAATCAGTATTGCCCCCGAAATGCAATTAACAGAGGTCAGGTCAGGTGACCACACTCTAAGGCGGAAAAAGCAGATCCCGCCCCTATTCTAGAACGTTCCAGGAGCTTCCCCACTCTAGCTATGGGAGAAAAAGGCAGGCTGGTGTTGCAACAATGTTTGGGGTCCCAGCCAGATCCTGGCAACTAGGGTGCTACTGAAAAGACCACTCCGCAGTAGCAGGGGCCTGTGGCAGCCATATTGGGAGAAGAGAGCACCTGCACCTCAGCATTGATTAGCAATGGGAAGGCGCCCGGAGACTTAAGGCCAACAAAAAAAAGAGGTGGGAAAAATGAGGCAAGGGCAAAACAAACAGGGAAAGACCATCCTAGGGCTGACAGGTCTAACAACTATCATATGCTTTGCAGTTTTCCCATTTCTGTGCTCCACATTTTATTCAAGCATGCATTCATTCATAGATTATTTCACTACAAATACAGGTTTTTGTGCAACTGAATTCATATGCCAATTTGTGCATTTGACATCCTAAAACATGAGTTTAGACTCTAAGATAATGTTTGAAGTGTATTGTAACCTCAATGCACAGGCATTCATTAAAGAGGACATCTTCAGATTTCAAGGGAGAATAAGGCATGTGATGCAAACATCTCAGTCCTGAGGGCCACGGACATCTAGCTCAGTAACACTCCATCTATCCACTCTTGGAGTATGGAATCCCAAAGAAAGCATTTCTTTCATTCACAGGGCACAGCAACTGCAGTTCTTTGTGACAGCACCTGCACTTCTGTCATTCACAGGGTACGACACCTGCACTTCTTTCATCCTAAAGGGACAGCACCTGCACTTCTATCATTCACAAGTGACAGCACCTGCACTTCTTTGTGACAGCAACTGCACTTCTGTCATTCACAGGGGACGACACCTGCTCTTCTATCATTCACAATGGACAGCACCTGCTCATCTTTGTGACAGCACCTGCACTTCTGTCATTCACAGGGGACGACACCTGCACTTCTTTCATCCACAAGGGACAGCACCTGCACTTCTTTCATTCACAAGGGACAGCACCGGCACTTCTTTCTTTCACAAGGGAGACACCTGCACTCCTTTCATTCACAGGGGACAGCACCTGTACTTTTTTGTGACAGCACCGGCACTTCTTTCATTCACAAGGGACAGCACCTGCACTTCTTTGTGACAGCACCAGCACTTCTGTCATTCACAGGGGACGACACCTGCACTTCTTTCATTCACAGGGGACAGCACCTGCACTTCTTTCATTCACAAGGGACAGAACATGCACTTCTTTAATTCACAAGGGACGGCACCTGCACTTCTTTCATTCACAAGGGACAGCACCTGCACTTCTTTCATTCACAAGGGACGGCACCTGCATTCTTTCATTCACAGGGGACAGCACCTGCATTCTTTCATTCATAGGGGACAGCACCTGCATTCTTTCATTCACAAGGGACAGCACCTGCGCTTCTTTCATTCACAAGGGACAGCACCTACACTTCTGTCATTCACAAGGGACAGCACCTGCACTTCTTTCATTCAGAAGGGGCAGCACCTGCAATTCTGTCATTCACGCGGACAACACCTGCACTTCTTTCATTCACAGGGGACAGCAACTACACTTTTTTGTAACAGCACCTGCACTTCTGGCATTCACAGGGGACGACACCTGCACTTCTGGCATTCACAGGGGACAGCACCCGTCACTTTTTTGTAACAGCACCTGCACTTCTGGCATTCACAGGGGACGACACCTGCACTTCTGGCATTCACAGGGGACAGCACCCGTCACTTTTTTGTAACACCACCTGCACTTCTGGCATTCACAGGGGACGGCACCTGCTCTTCTATCTCTCACAAGGGACAACTCCTGCACTTCTTTCATTTACAGGGGACAACACCTGCATTTGTGTCATTCACAGGGGACAGCACCTACAATTCTTTGTGACAGCACCTCCACTTCTTTCATAGCACCTGCACTTCTTTCATTCACAAGGACCAACGCCTACACTTTTTTCATTCACAAGAGACAGCACCTGCACTTTTTTCATTCACAGGGGACAGCATCAGCACTTCTTACATTCACAAGGGAAAGCACCTGCACTTCTTTCATTCACAACGGACAGCACCTGCACTTCTTTCATTCACAACGAACAGCACCTGCACTTCTTTCATTCACAACGGACAGCACCTGCACTTCTTCCATTCACAAGGGACAGTAACTGCACTTCTTTCATTCACAAGGGACAGCACCTGCACTTCTCACATTCACAAGGGAACGCACCTGGACTTCTTTCATTCACAGGGGACAGCACCTGCACTTCTTTCATTCACAAGGGACACACCTGCACTTCTTACATTCACAAAGGAACGCACCTGCACTTCTTTCATTCACAACGGACAGCACCTGCACTTCTTTCATTCACAGGGGACAGCACCTGCACTTCTTTCATTCACAAGGGAGACACCGGCACTTCTTTTATTCGCAACTCTGGCCGAACTGGAGGAGAAGCAGAAGACACCAAATTGCTCTCTGGAGAGCTTCAAGTTGGTCACCATTGAGGAGGTCCTAAAAGGCTTAGCCTTGAGAAAATCAGGGTCTCCAAATGATTCATGCCCCCCAAAAATCATGGCTCTCCTAGCCAAGAGCTGTGCCCCAGCAATTTGTGACATCTTCAATTGCTCTATATCTACAGGTATAATTCCACCCCCCTGGAAAGAAGCAGTGGTCCGCCCTATTCTTACGAAACCTACAGCGGACCCCGCAACCCTTAGCAATTTTCGGCCTATTGCCCTTTTATCTCTCTTGGGGAAACTCCTGGAAAATATAATAAACCATCAACTTAGTTCCTATTTGGAACATAATGAAATCCTGGATCCTTCACAGTCGGGCTTTCGCCCAGGCTTTAGTACAGAAACCGCCATTCTGGAGGTTACCGACTCATTAAGACAGACTATAGACTCAGGCGGTTCCGCGATACTGATACTTTTAGATCTCTCCCCAGCTTTTGACACTATCTTTCATACTAAGCTAGCGGAGAGACTATCTGATTGCAGTAACAAAGGAACAGCCTTAAAATGGCTACAACACTTTTTGTCGGACAGAACACAAATGGTTACCTTAGGTCCCGATTCCTCGGCCAAAAAGCCCTTAGAGAAGGGGGTACCACAGGGATCCTGTCTGAGTCCTACCCTCATTAATATATACATGGCCCTTCTGGCTCATATTGTGGAACAGCTGGGCGTTGAAATCATCTCATATGCATATGATACTCAGCTTATTGTTCACTATCGGGAAATGTCCAGAGTTAGAAAAAACACGCTTCGCCAATGAAGCTGATCTCAGAATGGATGACTGGGAATTACCTGCAATTGAATCCAGGGAAGACGGTGATCATGTTAATGGGAAAAGCTCCGGACATCTGGTCAGACGACTGGTGGCCAGACCAATTGGGCTCTGCTCCCTCCCCCAAACTTTCCGTAAGGAATTTAGGAATAAAAATTGAACGCCCCCTGTCCATGAAAGACCATATTGCGACCATGACCAGCACATGCTATTAGGGTCTCTGACTCCTTTGGAAAATATTTCTGTTTATACCTACCTCATAATCGTAGGACTTTAGTTCACACAATGGTGACTAGTCATTTAGACTATGGCAATGCCCTGCTGGCAGAAGTGGGTGAGACTATCCTGGCCAAAGTTCAGATTGCTCAGAACACAGCCGCAAGAATGATCTTAAATCACCCGGCAGGCTCTTCGTCAACCCTGTTGCTTAGAGAACTGCACTGGCTCAATGTGAAAAAAGATCTTTTTTCAAAATCTGCTGCCTAACCCACAACGCTCTTAACGATAAAGGCCCCCGCTACTTGCAACTTAGCCTGATTAAATACTGCCCCTGTAGGTGGCTTAGATCCAGTACACAGGGACTGTTACAAGTTCCTCGAATCTGTCTCACCCGGACAGGAGGGAGAGCCTTTTCCTATCTGGCCCCCAGATATTGGAACCAGCTCCCACAGGCTCTACGAGCCATCTCGAGTTATGGCACTTTTAGGAAACATCTGAAAGCTTTCCTATTCTAAGTAATGCCCTGGTCTGGCTCCACTCTACCAGAAGTCCAGTCTCTATTCAGCGCTGAGATGGACCAGGGTGATTTGAGCGCTTAATACTTAACCTAACCGTAACCTTACAAAGGACAGCACCTGCACTTCTTTCCTTCACAAGGGACAGCACCTGTACTTCTTTCATTCACAGGGGACTGCACCTGCACTTCTTCCATTCACAAGGGACAGCACCTACACTTCTTTCATTCACAGGGGACAGCACCTGCACTTCTTTCATTCACAAGGTATGGCACCTGCACTTCTTTCATTCACAGGGGACGGCATCTGGACTTCTTTCATTCACAAGGGATAGCACCTGCACACTTCTTTCATTCACTAGGGACAGCACCTGCACTTCTTCCATTCACAAGGGACAGCACCTGCACTTCTTTCATTCACAAGAGACATCACCTGCACTTTTTTCATTCACAGGGGACAGCACCAGCAGTTCTTACATTCACAAGGGAAAGCACCTGCACTTCTTTCATTCACAAGGGACAGCACCTGCACTTCTTTCATTCACAATAGACATCACCTGCACTTCTTTCATTCACAAGGGACAGCACCTGCACTTCTTTGTGACAGCACCTGCACTTCTGTCATTCACAGGGGACAACACCTGCACTTCTTTCATTTACAGGGGACAGCACCTGCACTTCTTTCATTCACAAGGGACAGCACTTGCACTTCTTTGTGACAGCACCTGCACTTCTTTCATTCACAAGGGACAGCACCTGCACTTCTTTGTGACAGCACCTGCACTTCTGTCATTCACAGGGGACAACACCTGCACTTCTTTCATTTACAGGGGACAGCACCTGCACTTCTTTCATTCACAAGGGACAGCACTTGCACTTCTTTGTGACAGCACCTGCACTTCTTTCATTCACAAGGGACAGCACCTGCGCATCTTTCATTGACAGGGGACAGCACCTGCACTTCTTTCATTCACAGGGGACATCACCTGCACTTCTTTCATTCACAAGGGACGGCACCTGCACTTCTTTCTTTCACAGGGGACGGCATCTGGACTTCTTTCATTCACAAGGTATAGCACCTGCACTTCTTTCATTCACAAGGGACCACACCTGCACTTCTTCCATTCACAAGGGACCACACCTGCACTACTTTCATTCACAAGGTACAACAACTGCACTTCTTTTATTCCTAAGGTACAGCACCTTTACTTCTTTCATTCACAAGGGACAGCACCTGTACTTCTTTCATTCACAGGGGACTGCACCTGCACTTCTTCCATTCACAAGGGACAGCACCTACACTTCTTTCATTCACAGGGGACAGCACCTGCACTTCTTTCATTCACAAGGTATGGCACCTGCACTTCTTTCATTCACAGGGGACGGCATCTGGACTTCTTTCATTCACAAGGGATAGCACCTGCACACTTCTTTCATTCACTAGGGACAGCACCTGCACTTCTTCCATTCACAAGGGACAGCACCTGCACTTCTTTCATTCACAAGAGACATCACCTGCACTTTTTTCATTCACAGGGGACGGCACCAGCAGTTCTTACAGTCACAAGGGACACACCTGCACTTCTTACATTCACAAGGGAAAGCACCTGCACTTCTTTCATTCACAAGGGATAGCACCTGCACTTCTTTCATTCACAATAGACAGCACCTGCACTTCTTTCATTCACAAGGGACAGCACCTGCACTTCTGTCATTCACAGGGGACAACACCTGCACTTCTTTCATTTACAGGGGACAGCACCTGCACTTCTTTCATTCACAAGGGACAGCACTTGCACTTCTTTGTGACAGCACCTGCACTTCTTTCATTCACAAGGGACAGCACCTGCACTTCTTTCTTTCACAAGGGACAGCACCTGCACTTTTCTGTGACAGCACCTTCACTTCTTTCATTCACAAAGGACAGCACTTGTACTTCTTTCTTACACAGGGAACAGCACCTGCACTGCTTTCATTCACAAGGGAGACACCTGCACTCCTTTCATTCATAGGGGACAGCACCTGTTCTTTTTTGTGACAACACCTGCACTTCTTTCATTCACAAGGGACTGCACCTGCACTTCTTTGTGACAGCACCTGCACTTCTGTCATTCACAGGGGATGACACCTGCACTTCTTTCATTCACAAGGGACAGCACCTGCAGTTCTTTCATTCACAAGGGACGGCACCTGCACTTCTTTCATTCACAGAGGACAGCAACTGCACTTTTTTGTGACAGCACCTGCACTTCTGTCATTCACAGGGGACAACACCTGCACTTCTTTCATTTACAGGGGACAGCACCTGCACTTCTTTCATTCACAAGGGACAGCACTTGCACTTTTTTGTGACAGCACCTGCACTTCTTTCATTCACAAGGGACAGCACCTGCGCATCTTTCATTGACAGGGGACAGCACCTCCACTTCTTTCATTCACAGGGGACATCACCTGCACTTCTTTCATTCACAAGGGATGGCACCTGCACTTCTTTCTTTCACAGGGGATGGCATCTGGACTTCTTTCATTCACAAGGGATAGCACCTGCACTTCTTTCATTCACAAGGGACCATACCTGCACTTCTTCCATTCATAAGGGACCACACCTGCACTACTTTCATTCACAAGGTACAACAACGGCACTTCTTTTATTCCTAAGGTACAGCACCTTTACTTCTTTCATTCACAAGGGACAGCACCTGTACTTCTTTCATTCACAGGGGACTGCACCTGCACTTCTTCCATTCACAAGGGACAGCACCTACACTTCTCTCATTCACAGGGGACAGCACCTGCACTTCTTTCATTCACAAGGTATGGCACCTGCACTTCTTTCATTCACAGGGGACGGCATCTGGACTTCTTTCATTCACAAGGGATAGCACCTGCACACTTCTTTCATTCACTAGGGACAGCACCTGCACTTCTTCCATTCACAAGGGACAGCACCTGCACTTCTTTCATTCACAAGAGACATCACCTGCACTTTTTTCATTCACAGGGGACAGCACCAGCAGTTCTTACATTCACATGGGACACACCTGCACTTCTTACATTCACAAGGGAAAGCACCTGCACTTCTTACATTCACAAGGGAAAGCACCTGCACTTCTTTCATTCACAATAGACAGCACCTGCACTTCTTTCATTCACAAGGGACAGCACCTGCACTTCTTTGTGACAGCGCCTGCACTTCTGTCATTCACAGGGGACAACACCTGCACTTCTTTCATTTACAGGGGACAGCACCTGCACTTCTTTCATTCACAAGGGACAGCACTTGCACTTCTTTGTGACAGCACCTGCACTTCTTTCATTCACAAGGGACAGCACCTGCACTTCTTTCATTCACAAGGGACAGCACCTGCACTTTTCTGTGACAGCACCTTCACTTCTTTCATTCACAAAGGACAGCACCTGTACTTCTTTCTTTCACAGGGAACAGCACCTGCACTGCTTTCATTCACAAGGGAGACACCTGCACTCCTTTCATTCATAGGGGACAGCACCTGTTCTTTTTTGTGACAACACCTGCACTTCTTTCATTCACAAGGGACAGCACCTGCACTTCTTTGTGACAGCACCTGCACTTCTGTCATTCACAGGGGATGACACCTGCACTTCTTTCATTCACAGGGGACAGCACCTGCACTTCTGTCATTCACAGGGGACAACACCTGCACTTCTTTCATTTACAGGGGACAGCACCTGCACTTCTTTCATTCACAAGGGACAGCACTTGCACTTTTTTGTGACAGCACCTGCACTTCTTTCATTCACAAGGGACAGCACCTGCGCATCTTTCATTGACAGGGGACAGAACCTGCACTTCTTTCATTCACAGGGGACATCACCTGCACTTCTTTCATTCACAAGGGATGGCACCTGCACTTCTTTCTTTCACAGGGGACGGCATCTGGACTTCTTTCATTCACAAGGGATAGCACCTGCACTTCTTTCATTCACAAGGGACCACACCTGCACTTTTTCCATTCATAAGGGACCACACCTGCACTACTTTCATTCACAAGGTACAACAACTGCACTTCTTTTATTCCTAAGGTACAGCACCTTTACTTCTTTCATTCACAAGGGACAGCACCTGTACTTCTTTCATTCACAGGGGACTGCACCTGCACTTCTTCCATTCACAAGGGACAGCACCTACACTTCTCTCATTCACAGGGGACAGCACCTGCACTTCTTTCATTCACAAGGTATGGCACCTGCACTTCTTTCATTCACAGGGGACGGCATATGGACTTCTTTCATTCACAAGGGATAGCACCTGCACACTTCTTTCATTCACTAGGGACAGCACCTGCACTTCTTCCATTCACAAGGGACAGCACCTGCACTTCTTTCATTCACAAGAGACATCACCTGCACTTTTTTCATTCACAGGGGACAGCACCAGCAGTTCTTACATTCACAAGGGACACACCTGCACTTCTTACATTCACAAGGGAAAGCACCTGCACTTCTTACATTCACAAGGGAAAGCACCTGCACTTCTTTCATTCACAAGGGATAGCACCTGCACTTCTTTCATTCACAATAGACAGCACCTGCACTTCTTTCATTCACAAGGGACAGCACCTGCACTTCTTTGTGACAGCGCCTGCACTTCTGTCATTCACAGGGGGCAACACCTGCACTTCTTTCATTTACAGGGGACAGCACCTGCACTTCTTTCATTCACAAGGGACAGCACTTGCACTTCTTTGTGACAGCACCTGCACTTCTTTCATTCACAAGGGACAGCACCTGCACTTCTTTCATTCACAAGGGACAGCACCTGCACTTTTCTGTGACAGCACCTTCACTTCTTTCATTCACAAAGGACAGCACCTGTACTTCTTTCTTTCACAGGGAACAGCACCTGTACTGCTTTCATTCACAAGGGAGACACCTGCACTCCTTTCATTCATAGGGGACAGCACATGTTCTTTTTTGTGACAACACCTGCACTTCTTTCATTCACAAGGGACAGCACCTGCACTTCTTTGTGACAGCACCTGCACTTCTGTCATTCACAGGGGATGACACCTGCACTTCTTTCATTCACAGGGGACAGCACCTGCACTTCTTTCATTCACAAGGGGCAGCACCTGCAGTTCTTTCATTCACAAGGGACGGCACCTGCACTTCTTTCATTCACAGAGGACAGCAACTGCACTTTTTTGTAACAGCACCTGCACTTCTGGCATTCACAGGGGATGACACCTGCACTTCTTTCATTCACAGGGGACATCACCTGCACTTCTTTCATTCACAAGGGATGGCACCTGCACTTCTTTCATTCACAGGGGACGGCATCTGGACTTCTTTCATTCACAAGGGATAGCACCTGCACTTCTTTCATTCACAAGGGCCCACACCTGCACTTCTTCCATTCACAAGGGACCACACCTGCACTACTTTCATTCACAAGGTACAGCAACTGCACTTCTTTTATTCCTAAGTTACAGCACCTTTACTTCTTTCATTCACAAGGGACAGCACCTGTACTTCTTTCATTCACAGGGGACTGCACCTGCACTTTTTCCATTCACAAGGAACAGCACCTACACTTCTTTCATTCACAGGGGACAGCACCTGCACTTCTTTCATTCACAAGGTATGGCACCTGCACTTCTTTCATTCACAGGGGACGGCATCTGGACTTCTTTCATTCACAAGGTATAGCACCTGCACACTTCTTTCATTCACTAGGGACAGCACCTGCACTTCTTCCATTCACAAGGGACAGCACCTGCACTTCTTTCATTCACAAGAGACATCACCTGCACTTTTTTCATTCACAGGGGACAGCACCAGCAGTTCTTACATTCACAAGGGACACACCTGCACTTCTCACATTCACAAGGGAAAGCACTTGCACTTCTTTCATTCACAAGGGACAGCACCAGCACTTCTTTCATTCACAATAGACAGCACCTGCACTTCTTTCATTCACAAGGGACAGCACCTGCACTTTTTTGTGACAGCACCTGCACTTCTGTCATTCACAGGGGACAACACCTGCACTTCTTTCATTTACAGGGGACAGCACCTGAACTTCTTTCATTCACAAGGGACAGCACTTGCACCTCTTTGTGACAGCACCTGCACTTCTTTCATTCACAAGGGACAGCACCTACACTTCTTTCATTCACAAGGGATAGCACCTGCACTTCTTTCATTCACAATAGACAGCACCTGCACTTCTTTCATTCACAAGGGACAGCACCTGCACTTCTGTCATTCACAGGGGACAACACCTGCACTTCTTTCATTTACAGGGGACAGCACCTGCACTTCTTTCATTCACAAGGGACAGCACTTGCACTTCTTTGTGACAGCACCTGCACTTCTTTCATTCACAAGGGACAGCACCTGCACTTCTTTCTTTCACAAGGGACAGCACCTGCACTTTTCTGTGACAGCACCTTCACTTCTTTCATTCACAAAGGACAGCACTTGTACTTCTTTCTTACACAGGGAACAGCACCTGCACTGCTTTCATTCACAAGGGAGACACCTGCACTCCTTTCATTCATAGGGGACAGCACCTGTTCTTTTTTGTGACAACACCTGCACTTCTTTCATTCACAAGGGACTGCACCTGCACTTCTTTGTGACAGCACCTGCACTTCTGTCATTCACAGGGGATGACACCTGCACTTCTTTCATTCACAAGGGACAGCACCTGCAGTTCTTTCATTCACAAGGGACGGCACCTGCACTTCTTTCATTCACAGAGGACAGCAACTGCACTTTTTTGTGACAGCACCTGCACTTCTGTCATTCACAGGGGACAACACCTGCACTTCTTTCATTTACAGGGGACAGCACCTGCACTTCTTTCATTCACAAGGGACAGCACTTGCACTTTTTTGTGACAGCACCTGCACTTCTTTCATTCACAAGGGACAGCACCTGCGCATCTTTCATTGACAGGGGACAGCACCTCCACTTCTTTCATTCACAGGGGACATCACCTGCACTTCTTTCATTCACAAGGGATGGCACCTGCACTTCTTTCTTTCACAGGGGATGGCATCTGGACTTCTTTCATTCACAAGGGATAGCACCTGCACTTCTTTCATTCACAAGGGACCATACCTGCACTTCTTCCATTCATAAGGGACCACACCTGCACTACTTTCATTCACAAGGTACAACAACGGCACTTCTTTTATTCCTAAGGTACAGCACCTTTACTTCTTTCATTCACAAGGGACAGCACCTGTACTTCTTTCATTCACAGGGGACTGCACCTGCACTTCTTCCATTCACAAGGGACAGCACCTACACTTCTCTCATTCACAGGGGACAGCACCTGCACTTCTTTCATTCACAAGGTATGGCACCTGCACTTCTTTCATTCACAGGGGACGGCAGCTGGACTTCTTTCATTCACAAGGGATAGCACCTGCACACTTCTTTCATTCACTAGGGACAGCACCTGCACTTCTTCCATTCACAAGGGACAGCACCTGCACTTCTTTCATTCACAAGAGACATCACCTGCACTTTTTTCATTCACAGGGGACAGCACCAGCAGTTCTTACATTCACATGGGACACACCTGCACTTCTTACATTCACAAGGGAAAGCACCTGCACTTCTTACATTCACAAGGGAAAGCACCTGCACTTCTTTCATTCACAAGGGATAGCACCTGCACTTCTTTCATTCACAATAGACAGCACCTGCACTTCTTTCATTCACAAGGGACAGCACCTGCACTTCTTTGTGACAGCGCCTGCACTTCTGTCATTCACAGGGGACAACACCTGCACTTCTTTCATTTACAGGGGACAGCACCTGCTCTTCTTTCATTCACAAGGGACAGCACTTGCACTTCTTTGTGACAGCACCTGCACTTCTTTCATTCACAAGGGACAGCACCTGCACTTCTTTCATTCACAAGGGACAGCACCTGCACTTTTCTGTGACAGCACCTTCACTTCTTTCATTCACAAAGGACAGCACCTGTACTTCTTTCTTTCACAGGGAACAGCACCTGCACTGCTTTCATTCACAAGGGAGACACCTGCACTCCTTTCATTCATAGGGGACAGCACCTGTTCTTTTTTGTGACAACACCTGCACTTCTTTCATTCACAAGGGACAGCACCTGCACTTCTTTGTGACAGCACCTGCACTTCTGTCATTCACAGGGGATGACACCTGCACTTCTTTCATTCACAGGGGACAGCACCTGCACTTCTGTCATTCACAGGGGACAACACCTGCACTTCTTTCATTTACAGGGGACAGCACCTGCACTTCTTTCATTCACAAGGGACAGCACTTGCACTTTTTTGTGACAGCACCTGCACTTCTTTCATTCACAAGGGACAGCACCTGCGCATCTTTCATTGACAGGGGACAGAACCTGCACTTCTTTCATTCACAGGGGACATCACCTGCACTTCTTTCATTCACAAGGGATGGCACCTGCACTTCTTTCTTTCACAGGGGACGGCATCTGGACTTCTTTCATTCACAAGGGATAGCACCTGCACTTCTTTCATTCACAAGGGACCACACCTGCATTTTTTCCATTCATAAGGGACCACACCTGCACTACTTTCATTCACAAGGTACAACAACTGCACTTCTTTTATTCCTAAGGTACAGCACCTTTACTTCTTTCATTCACAAGGGACAGCACCTGTACTTCTTTCATTCACAGGGGACTGCACCTGCACTTCTTCCATTCACAAGGGACAGCACCTACACTTCTCTCATTCACAGGGGACAGCACCTGCACTTCTTTCATTCACAAGGTATGGCACCTGCACTTCTTTCATTCACAGGGGACGGCATATGGACTTCTTTCATTCACAAGGGATAGCACCTGCACACTTCTTTCATTCACTAGGGACAGCACCTGCACTTCTTCCATTCACAAGGGACAGCACCTGCACTTCTTTCATTCACAAGAGACATCACCTGCACTTTTTTCATTCACAGGGGACAGCACCAGCAGTTCTTACATTCACAAGGGACACACCTGCACTTCTTACATTCACAAGGGAAAGCACCTGCACTTCTTACATTCACAAGGGAAAGCACCTGCACTTCTTTCATTCACAAGGGATAGCACCTGCACTTCTTTCATTCACAATAGACAGCACCTGCACTTCTTTCATTCACAAGGGACAGCACCTGCACTTCTTTGTGACAGCGCCTGCACTTCTGTCATTCACAGGGGGCAACACCTGCACTTCTTTCATTTACAGGGGACAGCACCTGCACTTCTTTCATTCACAAGGGACAGCACTTGCACTTCTTTGTGACAGCACCTGCACTTCTTTCATTCACAAGGGACAGCACCTGCTCTTCTTTCATTCACAAGGGACAGCACCTGCACTTTTCTGTGACAGCACCTTCACTTCTTTCATTCACAAAGGACAGCACCTGTACTTCTTTCTTTCACAGGGAACAGCACCTGTACTGCTTTCATTCACAAGGGAGACACCTGCACTCCTTTCATTCATAGGGGACAGCACATGTTCTTTTTTGTGACAACACCTGCACTTCTTTCATTCACAAGGGACAGCACCTGCACTTCTTTGTGACAGCACCTGCACTTCTGTCATTCACAGGGGATGACACCTGCACTTCTTTCATTCACAGGGGACAGCACCTGCACTTCTTTCATTCACAAGGGGCAGCACCTGCAGTTCTTTCATTCACAAGGGACGGCACCTGCACTTCTTTCATTCACAGAGGACAGCAACTGCACTTTTTTGTAACAGCACCTGCACTTCTGGCATTCACAGGGGATGACACCTGCACTTCTTTCATTCACAGGGGACATCACCTGCACTTCTTTCATTCACAAGGGATGGCACCTGCACTTCTTTCATTCACAGGGGACGGCATCTGGACTTCTTTCATTCACAAGGGATAGCACCTGCACTTCTTTCATTCACAAGGGCCCACACCTGCACTTCTTCCATTCACAAGGGACCACACCTGCACTACTTTCATTCACAAGGTACAGCAACTGCACTTCTTTTATTCCTAAGTTACAGCACCTTTACTTCTTTCATTCACAAGGGACAGCACCTGTACTTCTTTCATTCACAGGGGACTGCACCTGCACTTTTTCCATTCACAAGGAACAGCACCTACACTTCTTTCATTCACAGGGGACAGCACCTGCACTTCTTTCATTCACAAGGTATGGCACCTGCACTTCTTTCATTCACAGGGGACGGCATCTGGACTTCTTTCATTCACAAGGTATAGCACCTGCACACTTCTTTCATTCACTAGGGACAGCACCTGCACTTCTTCCATTCACAAGGGACAGCACCTGCACTTCTTTCATTCACAAGAGACATCACCTGCACTTTTTTCATTCACAGGGGACAGCACCAGCAGTTCTTACATTCACAAGGGACACACCTGCACTTCTCACATTCACAAGGGAAAGCACTTGCACTTCTTTCATTCACAAGGGACAGCACCAGCACTTCTTTCATTCACAATAGACAGCACCTGCACTTCTTTCATTCACAAGGGACAGCACCTGCACTTTTTTGTGACAGCACCTGCACTTCTGTCATTCACAGGGGACAACACCTGCACTTCTTTCATTTACAGGGGACAGCACCTGAACTTCTTTCATTCACAAGGGACAGCACTTGCACCTCTTTGTGACAGCACCTGCACTTCTTTCATTCACAAGGGACAGCACCTACACTTCTTTCATTCACAAGGGACAGCACCTGCACTTTTCTGTGACAGCACATTCACTTCTTTCATTCACAAAGGACAGCACCTGTACTTCTTTCTTTCACAGGGAACAGCACCTGCACTGCTTTCATTCACAAGGGAGACACCTGCACTCCTTTCATTCATAGGGGACAGCACCTGTTCTTTTTTGTGAGAACACCTGCACTTCTTTCATTCACAAGGGACAGCACCTGCACTTCTTTGTGACAGCACCTGCACTTCTGTCATTCACAGGGGATGACACCTGCACGTCTTTCATTCACAGGGGACAGCACCTGCACTTCTTTCATTCACAAGGGACAGCACCTGCATTTCTTTCATTCACAAGGGACGGCACCTGCACTTCTTTCATTCACAGAGGACAGCACCTGCACTGCTTTCATTCACAAGGGAGACACATGCACTCCTTTCATTCATAGGGGACAGCACCTGTTCTTTTTTGTGACAACACCTGCACTTTTTTCATTCACAAGGGACAGCACCTGCACTTCTTTGTGACAGCACCTGCACTTCTGTCATTCACAGGGGATGACACCTGCACTTCTTTCATTCACAGGGGACAGCACCTGCACTTCTTTCATTCACAAGGGACAGCACCTGCAGTTCTTTTATTCACAAAGGACGGCACCTGCACTTCTTTCATTCACAGAGGACATCAACTGCACTTTTTTTGTAACAGCACCTGCACTTCTGGCATTCACAGGGGATGACACCTGCACTTCTTTCATTCACAGGGGACAGCACCCGCCACTTTTTTGTAACAGCACCTGCACTTCTGGCATTCACAGGGGACGGCACCTGCTCTTCTATCTCTCACAAGGGACAACTCCTGCACTTCTTTCATTTACAGGGGACAGCACCTGCATTTCTGTCATTCACAGGGGACAGCACCTGCAATTCTTTGTGACAGCACCTCCACTTCTTTCATAGCACCTGCACTTCTTTCATTCACAAGGACCAGCGCCTTCACTTCTTTCATTCACAAGGGATAGCACCTGCACTTCTTTCATTCACAAGGGACCACACCTGCACTTCTTCCATTCACAAGGGACCACACCTGCACTACTTTCATTCACAAGGTACAACAACTGCACTTCTTTTATTCCTAAGGTACAGCACCTTTACTTCTTTCATTCATAAGGGACAGCACCTGTACTTTTTTCATTCACAGGGGGCTGCACCTGCACTTCTTCCATTCACAAGGGACAGCACCTACACTTCTTTCATTCACAGGGGACAGCACCTGCACTTCTTTCATTCACAAGGTATGGCACCTGCACTTCTTTCATTCACAGGGGACGGCATCTGGACTTCTTTCATTCACAAGGGATAGCACCTGCACACTTCTTTCATTCACTAGGGACAGCACCTGCACTTCTTCCATTCACAAGGGACAGCACCTGCACTTCTTTCATTCACAAGAGACATCACCTGCACTTTTTTCATTCACAGGGGACAGAACCAGCAGTTCTTACATTCACAAGGGACACACCTGCACTTCTGACATTCACAAGGGAAAGCACCTGCACTTCTTTCATTCACAAGGGATAGCACCTGCACTTCTTTCATTCACAATAGACAGCACCTGCACTTCTTTCATTCACAAGGGACAGCACCTGCACTTCTTCGTGACAGCACCTGCACTTCTGTCATTCACAGGGGACAACACCTGCACTTCTTTCATTTACAGGGGACAGCACCTGCACTTCTTTCATTCACAAGGGACAGCACTTGCACTTCTTTGTGACAGCACCTGCACTTCTTTCATTCACAAGGGACAGCACCTGCACTTCTTTCATTCACAAGGGACAGCACCTGCACTTTTCTGTGACAGCACCTTCACTTCTTTTATTCACAAAGGACAGCACCTGTACTTCTTTCTTTCACAGGGAACAGCACCTGCACTGCTTTCATTCACAAGGGAGACACCTGCACTCCTTTCATTCATAGGGGACAGCACCTGTTCTTTTTTGTGACAACACCTGCACTTCTTTCATTCACAAGGGACAGCACCTGCACTTCTTTGTGACAGCACCTGCACTTCTGGCATTCACAGGGGATGACACCTGCACTTCTTTCATTCACAGGGGACAGCACCTGCACTTCTTTCATTCACAAGGGACAGCACCTGCAGTTCTTTCATTCACAAGGGACGGCACCTGCACTTCTTTCATTCACAGAGGACAGCAACTGCACTTTTTTGTAACAGCACCTGCACTTCTGGCATTCACAGGGGATGACACTTGCACTTCTTTCATTCACAGGGGACATCACCTGCACTTCTTTCATTCACACGGAATGGCACCTGCACTTCTTTCATTCACAGGGGACAGCATCTGGACTTCTTTCATTCACAAGGGATAGCACCTGCACTTCTTTCATTCACAAGGGACCACACCTGCACTTCTTCCATTCACAAGGGACCACACCTGCACTACTTTCATTCACAAGGTACAGCAACTGCACTTCTTTCATTCACAGGGGACAGCACCTTTACTTCTTTCATTCACAAGGGACAGCACCTACACTTCTTTCATTCACAGGGGACAGCACCTGCACTTCTTTCATTCACAAGGTATGGCACCTGCACTTCTTTCATTCACAGGGGACGGCATCTGGACTTCTTTCATTCACAAGGGATAGCACCTGCACACTTCTTTCATTCACTAGGGACAGCACCTGCACTTCTTCCATTCACAAGGGACAGCACCTGCACTTCTTTCATTCACAAGAGACATCACCTGCACTTTTTTCATTCACAGGGGACAGCACCAGCAGTTCTTACATTCACAAGGGACAGCACCTGCACTTCTTTGTGACAGCACCTGCACTTCTGTCATTCACAGGGGATGACACCTGCACTTCTTTCATTCACAGGGGACAGCACCTGCACTTCTTTCATTCACAAGTAAGCATATGCGAATTTTGCGAATCTCGCGTTCGCGAATTTTGCGGATTTGCGAACTCGCAATCCGCAAAATCCGCGAATTCCCGCGAATTTGCGGATTTTTTTGTGTGTGTTCGCGCGTGTTTCTGCCAGTTCGCGAGGGTTTTTACAATTTCGCAATTTGCGAACTTACCTGTCGGGTCGCAAGTTTTGCGAACTTGTTGTTTCTACGTGTCCAGCCTGTTTGGGACACTCTTCTTCATCACTGCCACTCTCTGTCACCACTGCCACTCTCTGACTACTCATGCCACCCTCTGGCCCACCCATGCCACCCTCTGTTTCATCACCACACCCTCTGGTTGTCCAGTGTACATTATTTTCGGCAAAGCAAAGCCCACCTTCCCTGCCTCAAGTGACCTGAATTAATTTGGGGCTGATTAATGTGTCACAGAATATTTTTTTAGCTGGGACCTGCTTCCTTAGTGCTTCCTGATTAGTGATCTTTTGCACTTGCTAAGTGCTTTCATTGTTGCAAAATTAGTTACAACACCTGCCCTGCCCCAACTGACAATAATGAATTAGGGGCTGATTAATGGATTTTAACTTCCAGCCTGGCTCCTGCTTGTCTCCCTTAGCTGTAATTCAGGACCTTTGTGGCATATGTGAACTATTCTGAGGTTCAGAGCAGGGTCACATAATAGTTGCAACTGGCAACTGAACTCTGGAGGGGCCCCTCAGGAAGCACTACAGGAAATGGCTACTAATGATGAGCCTGAACTTTTGAACCTGGTAAGTAGTTTCAGTTTTGCTAAGATCGTATTTCTGCAATTTAGCACTTACTCGCGGGGTGCGAAGTTGTACTGGCAAGCCGCGAACTCACGCGAACAGTGCGAGCAAGCCATAAAATCCGCTGCTCGCGGATTTGCGGATTTTGCGGGAGATTCGCGGATCTCGCGGATTGCGAATTTACCGAAAATCCGCAAAATCCGCGAGCGAAACGGATTTTCCGCCCATGCTTATTCACAAGGGACAGCACCTGCAGTTCTTTTATCCTCAAGGGACGGCACCTGCACTTCTTTCATTCACAGAGGACAGCAACTGCACTTTTTTGTAACAGCACCTGCAGTTCTGTCATTCACAGGGGACAACACCTGAACTTCTTTCATTTACAGGGGACAGCACCTGCACTTCTTTCATTCACAAGGGACAGCACTTGCACTTCTGGCATTCACAGGGGATGACACCTGCACTTCTTTCATTCACAGGGGACAGCACCCGTCACTTTTTTGTAACAGCACCTGCACTTCTGGCATTCACATGGGACGGCACCTGCTCTTCTATCTCTCACAAGGGACAACTCCTGCACTTTTTTCATTTACAGGGGACAGCACCTGCATTTTTGTCATTCACAGGGGACAGCACCTGCAATTCTTTGTGACAGCACCTCCACTTGTTTCATAGCACCTGCACTTCTTTCATTCACACGCCTGCACTTCTTTCATTCACAAGAGACAGCACCTGCACTTTTTTCATTCACAGGGGACAGCACCAGCACTTCTTACATTCACAGGGAAAGCACCTGCACTTCTTACATTCACAAGGGAAAGCACCTGCACTTCTTTCCTTCACAACGGACTACACCTGTACTTCTTTCATTCACAACGAACAGCACCTGCACTTCTTTCATTCACAACGGACAGCACTTGCACTTCTTCCATTCACAGGGGACAGTAACTGCACTTCTTTCATTCACAAGGGACAGCTCCTGCACTTCTCACATTCACAAGGGAACGCACCTGCACTTCTTTCATTCACAACGGACAGCACCTGCACTTCTTTCATTCACAGGGAAAGCACCTGCACTTCTTACATTCACAAGGGAAAGCACCTGCACTTCTTTCCTTCACAACGGACTACACCTGCACTTCTTTCATTCACAACGAACAGCACCTGCACTTCTTTCATTCACAACGGACAGCACTTGCACTTCTTCCATTCACAGGGGACAGTAACTGCCCTTCTTTCATTCACAGGGGACATCACCTGCACTTCTTACATTCACAAGGGAACGCACCTGCACTTCTTTCATTCACAACGGACAGCACCTGCACTTCTTTCATTCACAGGGGACAGCACCTGCACTTCTGCCATTCACAAGGGAGACACCGGCACTTCTTTTATTCACAACTCTGGTCAAACTGGAGAAGCAGAAGACACCAAATTGCTCTCTGGAGAGCTTTAAGTTGGTCACCATTGAGAAGGTCCTAAAAGGCCTAGCCTTGAGAAAATTGGTCACCATTGAGGAGGTCCTAAAAGGCTTAGCCTTGAGAAAATCAGGGTCTCTAAATGATTCATGCCCCCCAAAAATCATGGCTCTCCTAGCCAAGAGCTCTGCCCCAGCAAATTGTGACATCTTCAATTGCTCTATATCTACAGGTATAATTCCACCCCCCTGGAAAGAAGCAGCGGTCCGCCCTATTCTTATGAAACCTGTAGCGGACCCCGCAACCCTTAGCAATTATCGGCCTATTTCCCTTTTATCTCTCTTGGGTAAACTCCTGGAAAATATCATAAACAATCAACTTAGTTCCTATTTGGAACAGAATGAAATCCTGGATCCTTCACAGTCGGGCTTTCGCCCAGGCTTTAGTACAGAAACCGCCATTCTGGAGGTTACCGACTCATTAGGACAGACTATAGACTCAGGCGGTTCCGCGATACTGAATCTTTTAGATCTCTCCCCAGCTTTTGACACTATCTCTCATACTAAGCTAGCAGAGAGACTATCTGATTGCAGTAACAAAGGCACAGCCTTAAAATGGCTACAACACTTTTTGTCGGAGAGAACACAAATGGTTACCTTAGGTCCCTATTCCTCAGCCAAAATGCCCTTAGAGAAGGGAGTACCACAGGGTTCCTGTCTGAGTCCTACCCTCATTAATATATACATGGCCCCTCTGGCTCATATTGTGGAACAGCTGGGCTTTGAAATCATCTCATGTGCATATGATACTCAGCTTATGTTCACTATCGGGAAATGTCCAGAGTTAGAAAAAACACGATTCGCCAATGAAGCTGATCTCAGAATGGATGACTGGGAATTACCGTCAATTCAATCCAGGGAAGACGGAGATCATGTTAATGGGAAAAGCTCCGGACATCTGGTCAGATGACTGGTGGCCAGACCAATTGGGCTCTGCTCCCTCCCCCAAACCTTCCGTAAGGAACTTAGGAATACAAATTGACCGCTCCCTGTCCATGAAAGACCATATTGCGACCACGACCAGCACATGCTATTACGGTCTCTGACTCCTTTGGAAAATATTTCTGTTTATACCTACCTCATAATCGTAGGACTTTAGTTCACACAATGGTAACTAGTCGTTTAGGTTTAAAGCATTTTTATTAAGACAAAAGAACACGGGGAGAGGGGATAGGAGGTTAGGGTCACATACAGTACAAGAAAGAAAGAATCATAATATCAGGAGTGCGATCGTGGAACAGTTCTCTAAGCAAGAGGAGAAGCAGCAGCAAGTGAAAAATGAAATACAAGCCATATCTCCACTCTGCGCATATCCAACACCCCAAGTCTGATCAAAGAAGATAATGAAATTGACACAAAAGAGCCCAGCCCACCCCCCCCCTAGAACCCGCTCCCCAAAAAAAACAACTCCCCAACTCCCCCCAACACCCCCGTCCAATGGGCCACTATCAATACTACCTGCCCCCCAAACCGCATCCCCCCCCTCCAGAAACCAGCCCCCCACTCTTCCTAGTCTGCCGGAATCACCGGCGGTGTCAGCCTCAGAAGCCTGAGGTATCTCGGGCAGGTGAGCTCCCTAAATTCGGTAGATAACAGCGCACGGAAGGGTTGCCACAGCTCATCAAATTGATATATCTCCCCCGCCACCGTAAGCGTCAGTTTTTCCATTCCCAACACATGCCAGAGTCTGTGTAGCCAACCCGTGATGGAGGGGATTGTGGTAGTGCGCCAGTGGATGAGGATATTCTGAACCGCAGACCCCAGCGCGATCGCGATTTGCCTGCCCCTGCGGGACTTCAGTGGGTACATTAGGCCATTAGGGAGGCCCAGCAATACATACGCCGGAAAGCGCGGCAGCTCAATTTCAAAGTGCTCATCCACCTCATCGAGAACTTCCTTCCAATAGGCGGCCAGCAAGGGACAATCCCAGAGAAGATGTGAGAGGGTCCCCACCTGCCCGCAACCTCTCCAGCACCCCTTATCAATGTGCCTATTCATCTCATGCAGTCTCTCTGGGGTGTAGTACCAGTACGTGGACACCTTGGTAAATGTCTCGGTGAGGCCAGTATGGTACGCAGAGTGTCTTGCCCGGTGTGCAATCTGGTCCCACTCTTTGTGGCTAAGTGTCCTGCCCAGTTCCCTGTGCCATCGTTCCCTCCCCGGGTTATAATAGTGAAACGGAGGAGGCTGTAAGTGCTTATACAGATCAGTAATCAATTTAGCATCAGAAGTTCGGGTCACCAGCCACCGCTCATACGGTGTTATTTGACGGTCAGCGGCGTCTCGCACCTGGGGCTGGAGGGCCCAGTGCCGGACCTGCATGTAACGTAGTCTGTCCAACTCCGTCAGGCCGAACTCCTGCCGAAGCTGCTGAAAGGGAACCACTCCCTCCGGCCCATAGATCTGAAAGAGCGCTCGGCAGCCCGCAGTCCTCCAATGGGAGAAAGCGCCCGGCTCCATCCCCGGGGAGAAGTCAGGATTATCCACAATGGGCGTAAATGGTGAAGGGAACGTGGTGAGGTCCCGGACCTCGCAGACCGTGTCCCACACCCTCAAGGGAACCCTCGTAACGAAGGAAGCGTAAAGGTTGGGGGGGCGGTGAGCACGGCGCAAGAATGGAACCTCCTGGAGGGTGCGGCCCGCAACCGCTTGATCCTGAAAAAGCCAGTGCTTATCGGACTCCCACCTGCTCCACTCCACAAGGTATCGTAGCTGTGCCGCTTGAAAGTACTTACGGAGGTCCGGAATGCCCAGGCCCCCTGCTTCCGGGGCAAGTGTAGAGAGAACCCTCTTCATCCGGGGTTTGCGACCCTGCTAGACAAAGCGGGAGATGTCAGCCTGCGTTTGTCTGATCCAGCCCACTGGAGGCTGGAGAGGTAAGGCTCGGAAAAGAAATAGTATCTGGGGCAGTACCGTCATCTTGACCGCCGCGATCCTGCCTAGCCAGGATAGCAGGCCCTTACTCCAGCGGCCGAGCTCCTCCCTGATCTTTTTACTGAGAGAAGCGTAATTGGCCGTCACCATCGCTGGCAACGTGGGCGCCAGCAGAATCCCTAAGTATGGTACTAGGGACGATGACCACTGCATGGGGAAGAGTCGCTGAAGGTCCCGCCTAGTGTCCGTAGCCAAGGACACATCTAAAGCCACAGACTTGCTCATGTTCATTTTGAAGCCGGCCACGCGCGAAAAGGCATCCAACTCGTGGATGCAGGCGGGTAGGGACCTCCTGGGGTCATCCAGGGTCAGCAGGACATCGTCCGCATAGAGGCTGACCGTGTGGACATACTGTCCCATCTTGATCCCGATAGCATCCGGATTGTGGCGGATCCTTTGGGCGAATGGCTCCATGTAGAGAGCAAAGAGGAGTGGAGAGAGGGGGCACCCCTGCCTCGTGCCGCGCTCGATTGCAAAACTGCAGGAGCTGCACCCGTTGACTCGCACCGACGCTGAAGGATACTTATAGCAGTTGAAAACCATCGAGCGAAATTTATCACCGATTCCCAGTTTCCTGAGAACCAGCTCGAGATACGGCCAATGAACCCTATTGAAGGCCTTCTCAGCGTCCACCGCTAGCAACATCCGCTCACCCGGGATCCGCGAAGCCTTCTCCAAAATGTGCGTCACCCGCTTGGTATTGTCGACAGTTTGCCTGTCGGGTACAAAGCCAGCCTGGTCCGCCTCAACCAGACCGGGGAGGTGCAGGGCCAGCCTGGACGCTAGAATCCCCGTGTACAGCTTGAGGTCGGCATTTAGGAGCGAGATGGGCCTATACGAGCCACATAAGGCCCGGTCCTTCCCGGGCTTCGGAATCACCGAGACCGTCGCACTTAGGAGATCCGGCGGGATGGCTCCCGGGTCGGAGAAGGAGTTAAATAGCCGAGCTAGGACAGGGGCCACAACCGGGCAAAAGGTTTTATAAAACAGGGACGTGTAACCGTCCGGGCCCGGGGCCTTCCCGTGCTTAAGTCTAGCTATAGCGGAAATCACCTCCTCAACTTGAATATCACGCTCAAGATATTCCGCCTGAGCGGGGTCCAGTGCCGGAAGGGGCACCGACTCTAGATATTCCGCGGTTTCCCGCGGTGAGGAGGGCTCCCCAGCGTACAGCGCCTCATAGAAACTGCAGAAGGTTTCTGCCACCTCCGCATCCCCGGAAATGGCCAACCCGTCTGTACCCAAGTGTTCCTTCACTACGTTACGCTGTTGCGCAACTCGGAGCCTATGCGCCAGGAGCTTGCCGCACCTGTGCCCCCCTGTATAAAAGGCATGCTTCAAACGTAACACAGCGTATTCCGCCCTGTCCAGGTCCAGCGCTGACAGGAGCTTCCTTGCCGCCTTCAGCTGCCTCCAAACCCTCAAAGCGCCCGTACGGCGGTGGACCTGCTCGAGCTCCCGAACCTGAGTAGTCAGCTCATCCCTCTTCCGTTGCCGCTCCCTATTTTCCGCCGAGGAGATGGAGATGAACTCCCCCCTAAGAACCGCCTTCAATGCAGCCCACTGTGTCGCTAGTGAAGTGTCTGAATTACTATTATGTGTCTGGTAGTCCTGTATGACCTCCTCAATATGTTTCACCACAGTTTTCTTGTGCAGAAGGGTGTCCCTAAGGTGCCACACCCCCCGAGAGGGGGAGGCCGCCGGCCACGCAAACGCACCAATAACCGGCGCATGATCAGACAGAGTCAGGACCCCAACGTCCTCCGCCGTAGCAGCGGCGCGCATCGGCCCACTAACCAAAAGATAGTCCAACCGTGCGTAGGTTCGGTGCGCATGCGAAAAATAGGAATAGTCCCTATCTGTAGGGTGCATTGAGCGCCAAAGGTCGTGTAAATCCAGGTCCGCGATCCGGGCCTTCGCAGCCTGGGAAAGTTCTCCAGTCTGCGGAAACCGCTGCGCCGACCTATCCAATGTTGAATCAAAGACGATATTAAGGTCACCCCCTAGAATAACATGTCGATCTGGAGATGCAGTGACATCCACCAGTACTGAGTCCAAGAAGCGTTCCTGGTGGTCATTCGGGCTATAGACAGAACCAACTGTAAACGATATGGCCCCCAGGCGGAGGCGGTATGCCAGAAGCCTCCCCTTCTGTTCAGCATATTTATACAGCACCTCGCCCCTGAAGGAGCTCGCTATGAGAATGGCCACTCCCGCGGTTTTGGTCGCCGCAGAGGAGAAAAACTGGGTGGGGAACTTAGCAGAGCGCAATCTATGGCAGTCACGGGACAATAAGTGGGTCTCCTGCAAGAGGCAGATGTCAGCCTGCGTCCCCTCAAGCAGAGACAAAATCGCCCTGCGCTTAACAGGATTATTCAGGAACTTAGCATTAAGGGTCGCCACCTTCAGGGACGACATGTCTCCCAGGGACCAGGAACGCTATGCTGCGGGTAGGGAACCAGAGGGGGGGGCACGGGGCAGCAGCGCGGGACAGGCCAGAGTAGGCCAAGCGTGGGCACGGACAACATCGGACCGGTCTTTCCCAACTCTAGAACAACACCCAACCCCACCCCAAACAAACCAGTGGCAACCAGTCAAATGCCAACTCGAACAACCCATTGTCTCAGTCAAGCCCCAAAACGGAAAAGTCTGTAGTAAGTAGTGAAAGTGGACGTCCGGCCACTCACTCCCTCCCGCTCCCCCCCGACCCCCCCCAGCCCCAAACCTGTCATCGAAGAAGCTATGTTCATCTCCCCCCGGAGTGAATCTAGGCCGTCAAGGCCACGCCGTTGGAGTCGGCTGAGTCCCTGGCCGCTTCTCTCAAGGCACTGGCCATGTCCGCCCTGATGGTAGGTGAATCAGGACGCCCAGCGCTCGCCGCCGATCGTCTTCTCGCTGACCTCCGTCGGCCCCCTCTCTCCGAGCGCCCCCAGGTCGGCGTCGCTCCATTCTCCTCTGTAGCCGTGAGCCCCAGGACACCGTAGATGTCTTGCAAGGAGCGTAGCTGATGAAGCACCCCGTTCCAGCGAAAAATCAAGCGGAAGGGATGCCCCCAGGAGTACGGTGTCTCATGATCGCGCAGGAAGTCGGTAGCAAACCTGAAGGACCTGCGGTTCTGCAGCGTGATGGCGGACAGGTCCTGGTAGAGTGCCACAGGCCTCTCTCGGAAAGTCAGTGGTTGTTTCCTACGGGCTTCGGACATGATGCGCTCCTTCAGTGGGAAGTCAGGCAGGAAAGCTAAGATGCCCGGCGGGGGCGCCAATGACTGGCGCTGTCGGCCAACTCTGTGGGCTCTATCAATGCGGATAGGAAAGTCTGCGGCCTCCCCCAGGATCTCCCGGAACAAGTCCTGCAAATAGCCCACCAGGTCAGCCCCTTTGTCCGCAGATGGTACACCCCGTACTCGAATGTTATTTCTCCTTGACCTGTTCTCCAGGTCCTCGGAGTGGGCCTGGAGTTCAACGCATTGCTCTCGGAGACGGAGAACGTCCTGTTGTAAGTGGACAATCTCGTCGGCCCGGCGTTGGGCCGCCGTCTCCACCGTCTCAACCCGTTCACCGAGGCCCTCCACCTCTCTGCGGACCTCACGGACTTCACTGGCCACCTCCCGCTTCAGCGTCTGGAAGTTCTCCTTAAGCGAGCTGAACAGCTCTTCCATGAAAGATCTCGTGACAGGGGGTTCTGCCCCGGGCGCGTCCGCCGAGGCCCGGGAAGACCCCGGCGACGGCTGTGCTCTGTCCCGCTGCTGCTGGGCCCTGCCAAGCATGTCCGGCAGGGTGCGGTCCCCCTTCCTCGAACCACCTCTTCCAGACATCCTGGGCGCTCTCAACTGAAGAATGGGCACGGGCTCGACCACTCCGGGGAACGTCCAACAACTAGCAAGGACCCGCTATGAGGAGCTCCCGGCGAAACCGGGGACCTGCGTCACAGACGACAAAATGGCGGGTCAGTCCAGTCACAACAAGCCGTGGGCGCCCAATCGAGATAGCAGCCGGGACCTGTACTGGGGGGACCCCGGCCAGTGCGCTCCGCCAAAGGGGGGTAGCTGTACAGAGGTGGAGGGTGCAGGAAACTGCCTCCAAGAGACTCCGGAGGAGGCCTACGACACATTCCCTTCGGAGACAAAATGGCGGTTGGGTGGGGCCAAGCAGATCGCCCGAGCCCGGCGATGCCACCGGGGCCACTCCGGAAGCCAGGCAATCGGGAAAGTTCTACAACCGGGGCCGCCCGGTTATTTAGAAGAGTTGGTAAATCTGGCCCCGATCTCAAGTCGATCGTCCTCCAGCCCCGGGACCGGGGTCCTCGCCACGGGGGAGGCCACCGCCTCAAGTCCAAGCACCACGGCGCTCACTCGGGGGCACTCGGGGGCCCCCGTGTAGTGGGCCACCCAGCCAATAGCTTCCCTTCGACCTCCGTCGAGCGCCGGGACTGTCTCCACACCAGGTCGCCAACTTTCAGCACTAGGCCCAGCCGAGGCGTATGGACAGCACTCCGATCTGCTCCGCCTCCCGGGCGCTCCGTCGTCTCGCGATCCACAATCGGTCTTTTGAGGTGCTTCCACCGGAGCGATCAGGGCCAAAGTAGCATCAATGCGTGCACCAGGTTCTCCGCCACACTCCTCTCAGCCGCTGAGCATCAGCGGGGGGAGAGAAGCTGAAGAAAAAGGGCTCGAGCCTAGCCGGGTCGGAGGAGCTGCGGGAAGAAGCGTCCGCTCACCCCGCCATCTTGTAACTAGTCGTTTAGACTATGGCAATGCCCTGCTGGCAGAAGTGGGTGAGACTATCCTGGCCAAATTACAGATTGCTCAGAACACAGCCGCAAGGATGATCTTAAATCGCCCGGCAGGCTCTTCATCAACTCTGTTGCTTAGAGAACTGCACTGGCTCAATGTGAAAAAAAGATCTTTTTTCAAAATCTGCTGCCTAACCCACAACGCTCTTAACGATAAAGGCCCCCGCTACTTGCAACGTAAACTGATTAAATAGTGCCCCTGTAGGTGGCTTAGATCCAGTACACAGGGACTGTTACAAGTTCCTAGAATCTGTCTCACCCAGACAGGAGGGAGAGCCTTTTCCTATCTGGCCCTCAGATATTGGAACCAGCTCCCACAGGCTCTACGAGCCATCTCGAGTTATGGCACTTTTAGGAAACATCTGAAAGCTTTCCTATTCTAAGTAATGCCCTGGTCTGGCTCCACTCTAGCAGAAGTCCAGTCTCTAGTCAGCGCCGAGATGGCCCAGGGTGATTTGAGCGCTTAATACTTAACCTAACCTGAACCGAACAAGGGACAGCACCTGCACCTCTTTCATTCACAAGGGAGAGCACCTGCACTTCTTTGTGACAGCACCTTCACTTCTTTCATTCACAAGGGACAGCACCTGTACTTCTTTTATTCACAGGGGACTGCACCTGCACTTCTTCCATTCACAAGGGACAGCACCTACACTTCTTTGTGACAACACCTGCACTTCTGTCATTCACAGGGGCCGACACCTGCTAATCTTTCATTCACAGGGGACAGCACCTGCACTTATTTCATTCACAATAGAGATACCTGCACTTCTTTCATTCACAGGGACGGCACCTGCACTTCTTTCATTCACAAGGGAAAGCACCTACACTTCTTTCATTTACAAGGGACAGCACCTGCACTTCTGTCATTTACAGGGCAAAGCACCTGCACTTCTTTGTGACAGCACCTCTACTTCTTTCATAGCACCTGCACTTCTTTCATTCACAAGGACCAGCGCCTGCACTTCTTTCATTCACAAGGGAAAGCACCTGCACTTCTTTCATTCGCAAGGTACAGCACCTGCACTTCTTTCATTCACAAGGGACGGCACCTGCACTTCTTTCATTCACAAGGGACAGCTTCTGCACGTCTTTCATTCCTAAGGTACAGCACCTGTACTTCTTTCATTCACAGGGGACAGCACCTGCACTTCTTTCATTCACAGGGGACAGCACCCGCACTTCTTTCATTCAAGAGGGACAGCACCTGCACTTCTTTCATTCACAAGGGACCACACTTGCACTTCTTCCATTCACAAGGGACCGCACCTGCACTACTTTCATTCCTAAGGTACAGCAACTGCACTTCTTTCATTCACAGGGGACAGCACCTGCACTTCTTTAATTCACAGGGGACAGCACCTGCACTTCTTTCATTCACAAGGGACTGCACCTGCACTTCTTTCATTCACAAGGGACAGCAACTGCACTTCTTTAATTCCTAAGGTACAGCACCTGCACTTCTATCATTCACGGGGGACAGCACCTGCGCATCTTTCATTGACAGGGGACAGCACCTGCACTTCTTTCATTCACAAGGGATAGCACCTGCACACTTCTTTCATTCACAAGGGACAGCACCTGCACTTCATTCATTCACAGGGGACAGCACCAGTACTACATTCATTCACAAGGGACAGCACCTGTACTTCTTTCATTCACAAGGGACAAAACCTGCACTTCGTTCATTCACATGGGAGACACCTGCACTTCTTTCATTCACAAGGGACAAAACCTGCACTTCTTTCATTCACAAGGGACAAAACCTGCACTTCTTTCATTCACAAGGGACAGCACATGCACCTCTTCCTTTCACAAGGGAGAGCACCTGCACTTCTCAGTATTGGTAGGATACCTGTAATGGGAGAGTATGGCCCTTCTGAGCAGCAAGCAGGTACGCTGGAGAGTGAGTACCTGCAGTTCTGTAGTTCCCTTTAAAGCACTGCCAATAGAGGCAGGTACCTGATAGCATCAGAAACCTGGCTCTGCACTTTGAAGAATAAATGCCATGGACAGAGGTGGAGACCAGTAAAAAGAAAAGACTAAATGTTGTGGAGGAAGTGACCCAACTAGGGCCACCCGGGTCACTCTCGACCTCCTCTAAACTTCAAAGAATGAAGAGTTAATGACACAGTAGAGAATAGAAGCAAACTAGTTTATTCACAAAGTACCCTGCACTGGAAATCAATCTGACCATCCTCCTATGATGGCTGACGCGGGACTGACTCTTACAGTCATAAAGTTACATTATGTATTTTTCAGAGCTCACAAAGACCTGCCTATTATGGAAAAACACTGGTAGCCGTCATAATACAATGGGGGTACAGAACATATGTTTCGATTCCACAGCCTGGCACAAGTTACCTACTGCCCAAGGTCGTCTATCTTATCCTCCCCACTAGACAGGTGGGAGAAGGCCTCTATGTAACAGAAAAGGCATGCATTAACAAGCAAGATTCAACCTTTGAGAAACAAAACTTACCAAGGACCAGTTCTGGTAAAGGTTTCAAGTGACAAAATGGCGTCTTCGAAAGCTAAAATGGTGGAACAGATGTCAACCTACCTAACGTAACATCTGTACTTATTAATTGCATTCGCCTACAGCAAGAATATATTACGAAATAGCTACTTAAATGCTAACATAATATCAGGTAAAATAGGAGTAATATGGGAGTAATACATTTCAACTCTAACAGACCCCCCTTTTAGCATTTATTAGCTAACGCGGACATCTTTATTCTTGCTATCAGGTAAAGGTCGTTACAAATATAAAAGTAGAGACAATAGATGAATACAAGCGATAACATGTCAAGTACGAATATATGTATATATGCATAGCAAATGAGTGGAAGAAAATGACACTTAACATCAGTAGTACGAGTAACATCAGGAACAGAACCTGCAAGAGAAGTAGTTGAACCAAAAACACCCTCATCTATTTGCATAATAGTATCAGGCTCCTTATGAAGCATTATAGTTGAATTAATATCATGAACTGAAATCCTTTTGGGCGAGAAATATGTAGCACAGTATGAACAGCATAAGGGAAGACACTGAATCAAGACACAGCAACAAATTAAAAGAACAATTAAATATGTCACCTTTTCTAGAATCCAACCCCAACCACCAAATAAAGACCAACTCAAATTACCGCTCTTCATTCCTCGAACATTTTACAAAATGTCTAAAATATGCTGAGTTATATTCCTTTCCTTTATTCGCGATACCGACCACACACTGCTCTCCTATTATTGCGCACCACCGCTCTTAGCTAGAATAAAATCGACCGCATATCTCGTTTGCTCAGAGTATATGCACATTCTGAAAGCACAGTCATGGGCACATGTAATAAGGTTATAACAATGGTTGAAATGTCTCGTATTGTACGAATATCTGTGGTCGAAACCAGCATAATATGCAAATGTATTTAATAATGCAACAAAGAAACACAACCAGCCAACAGGTGTTTCGTCACATAAGGGAAGTAACCCTTGACTTCTTCAGGGCTGGGGAAGATACACAACATATAGTAAAATAATAGAAAATCATAGAATTAGTTGTTGCAAAAAACCAAGATAAACACAACAAAGGGGAAATATATATCGAGACCCCCAATAGCACGTGGAAACCCTAGGAAGAAAAGTGGACAGACAAATGTAAATGTGACTTAGTATGGAGACAGGCCCCGTGGCGTAAAAATCGTGACTGCACAAGGGAGAGAGCAAAAGAACCATTGTGGAATGATAATGAGAAACAATACTAAATAGTGGTGAATATTGGTGTTGGGGTGACATCAAAAGGTGGAAACATGAAATGCAATGTAAATAAATATACTTGAGCAAAATTACATGTTAATTCTTAACACAAACACACTAAGTGCAAAATTTATGTAGTACAATGGAGAAAATGAGAGGAGACTCTTGAGTATTACACATAATCAATGGCAAGCTGAGTAGGGGAACAGATGTAATGGGAACCAAAATTTATAGGGAAGAGACAAGTCATGCACAATAGCTCTAAAAGGGAATTAAAGCACATGAGCCCAGAAGGGGAGACTACTATAGACGCAACTGACAGAAGTCCAGCCATGTAAAATGATAGTCGCGAACATATGTGTCCCTACACCATACGTGTGAGAGTACTGTAAATGTAAATGTCAATGTATTGGTATTTATATAGCGCACTACTTACCCGTAGGGTCCCAAGGCGCTTCGACCGCTGCGAAACCCTTCCTGGCTTCCCTGAGAGATGGTCCCTTAATGGGTATCTCCAGGGTGAGACCAGGCATCCCCGGCGGTCTGGTGGGGCCGTTAGTGAAGATGAGGCAAGCTAATGCCCAGAGTTGCCGAGTGTGATCGCTGATCAGAGTGGGCACCGAGGCGAGAGAATTATCGAGTCCGCTGACCCTGGTCCAGAAACCTGCTGCGCCGGGAATCGAACCCTGGTCCCGGGCCGTCCTCTGCTCTCGGGTCTGCCGCCTCTAACCAGTGAGCCACACTACTTCACTACCAGTGAGCCACACTACTTCACTAGTACTAGCGTTGAAGGGAGGAGTTAGTCAATACCGGTGTGGCAGTGCAGACACTCATACACTCTCATTCATAGCTAAAAGAAGAAGAGTTTCAACCCTATGACGGGTCCCACAAATGCCTAAAGAGCAAACAGTACACTACTGGAAGGTCTTAAACATCAGTTGTTTGTGATGTCACTGCCTCTCAGGGGCCGTTCCTCATGGGTGATGTGTTGGTCTACGCGCGTTTCAGTGGCAACACCACCTTCTTCAGGACCAATACTTGTTATAAAATGAATCTCAAACAACAAACCAAAATGGGTTAATCTGTAGCTACCAAGCCAGTGGAGAAATCATTTCAAGTACGACAATTCGAACAGCCTTCGTGCAGCCTTTAGCAATGCCTCCAAATATTGGAACAGTGTACTGTCTGTGCAGGGAAGCAAATTATTATCCTATACCAGGCCCTTTTGTGTCATTTCTTTTGCACAAATAGGAGTAGACTCAAATGGCTGTATATGTTGCGCATCCTCTCTCCAAGGTTCTATCCGTAAGTAAAAAACTTTACCAGCTCCACTGTGTTTATTATCACAGACAGACGTCGGCAAAACTCCTACTAATGGGCTCTGTTCTGGTCCGGCATGCCGGTTTGAGCATGCCAGACCGGAAAATAGCCCAATAGTCCCTAATATTTTTTAGTGTGAGTGATACAAGAGGAATAGAGATCTAGACAAAACGAGCCTTTCTATTGCTTAATACACAGTAAATGTGAAACACTTTGGAGCTTAGGGGCTGGATAAAGAACAACGTCAGGAAACAAACGCAAATTAAAAGCACATATTATTTATTCACTAAAAACTGTTTAAAAATGTAATTTCCAAGTTCCACATATCTGTTTAAAAATATTTACACTTTCAGCCTTTTCCGAGTTTAGTTACAAACTGATAGTGGGAAAAACACATGATGTATAAAAACTGATACCAAAACCTTTTTACATTATTTTAAGTTTCTTGTTTTTTAAATCAGGCCGTCGACTTTTCAAGTGAAAATTATTATAAGGGCCTGACATCACTTCTTGTGACGCACTACATGTGACGTCATTGTGATTTGCATATGATAATGGGCTCCTTCACTATTTTCCTTACTTGTGCCCTGTTTATTGGCATGACATGGGTCTATAGCTATTAAAAATAAATATACAAATTCACAGGTATTCAGCCCGTTTTTTCTGGTGATGTCACACATTGACATTTATTTGGCTGCTTCTTCTATTTTTAGGTGAATAAATATCACTAGCTGTTCCCCCCCTTCCATTTCTCTCTTTTTCTCCCCCTTTCTTTATTTCTCTTGCTCTCTTTATCTCTCCCCTTCTCTATCTCCCATACACTCCTGTTAGCTTTAGCTTCATGAATGTCACTTTCACTTCTGGCATTCATACAACAAATTCTTCAGAACATTTGAGACCAAGGGACAATCAGTGTAGAAGACGAGTTGCTGGGAGTGCAACTGATTGTCCTGGCACATGTATGCTTTTGATGTGAGATTTTACTATTTCACCACATTATTCTGCTGCTTACAGTGGCTCAATTCTGGTAAAAAGTAGAGTATGGCAAATCACCAAATGAATAGAGAGAGCCAAGCTTCAGAGGAGCCACGCGTCACACGGTGTTAAAAGGCCTGAGGCACAAGCTGATCCATCAACCGATAACAGTGTGTAAAAGGTGCAGCAAAACTTACTTAAAAACAAGGTATATGCTCTGTTATATCTAAAAATAGGTTATTTCTTGAACACCGTTGCTTCGTTTTAGTTCATTATATATACTGCAGTGGCATTTGTTAATAGTAATACATACATTTTACCAAAGAAGCTTCCATCTCCAGAGCTCTTACAACATGTCCACTCTGGGTGCGTTGGGTTTACAGGTTTTAATCCGACAAGTTAGCTGAAATTACCGTTGTTAGTCCCAGTATTGTTCAGTATTGCTTTTACAGGTAGTGTGATCAGATGCAATTGAATGTTTTTCTTTATATCTCTTCTTCACCAAATAAAAATCAAGAATGTTTCTTTTCTTTTACTCCACAATTTGCTCGTCTACCATTGTGTATCCTGATACATCATGTTGCTTTACTATGTTTACAGAAGTGAACAATCACTGAACACAAACACTTTTATAATTCTGCAAATACTGTTATCTGCTTTTCTTCTTTACTGCTAGTCCAGTCTTCTATAATCTGGTATTTCAATGTCCTACATAATTTGAATTTAATATTTTTCCGTAATTCATTCCTCTCATAATACTTGCACTGTTCAGCTCTTGTCTATGTCCTCCGATGGGTAAATATTATTTTTGATGTTCTTAAAATCTTTTCGGAGTCTCTGCATCTCTAGGATTATTTCCTTTCACTTAAATGAATCAGTGTATTCACAGAGGGTTGTGTGGGATTGAACATTGATAAAAGCCCTTCACACTTTCAGTGCCCTTCTATGTTTTCCCCGTGTGTGTTTGCTTATGGCTTTGTAGCTCTGATAATCGACTAAAACTCTTCCCACATTCATAGAACTTGAATTCTTTTTCCCCTTTGTGAGTTCGTTGATGATACCTCAATGCTGAAGAGAAGGGAAAACTACTGTCACATTCACTACAATTATAGGGTTTTTCCCCTGTGTGCATTCGCTGATATGTTTGTAGGTTTGATAAGTGACTAAAGCACTTTGCACATTCACTGCACTTGAATTGCTATTCCCCTGTGTGTGTTCGCTGATGAATCCTTAATGTTGAGTAACGACTAAAAATGCTTTCACATTCATTGCAATGATATGGTTTTTCCCCTGTGTGAGTTCGATTATGTGTTTCTAGATTTTCTAATTTACTAAAGCTCTTCCCACATTCACAGCATTTAAATGGCTTTTCTCCTGTGTGTTCGCTGATGATTTTGTTGGTGTGAAGACTTACTGAAGCACTTTGCACATTCATTGCACTTGAATGGTTTTTCTCCTGTGTGTGTTCGCTGATGATTCCTTAATATTGAAGAGAAGCGAAAACTACTATCACATTTACTGCAATGATAGGGTTTTTCCCCTGTGTGTGTCCGCTGATGTGCTTGGAGGTTTGATAATCGACTAAAGCTCTTCCCACATTCACTGCACTTGAATGCTTTTTCTCCTGTGTGAGTTCGCTGATGATTCCTTAATGCTGAAGAGCTGCGAAAACTACTGTCACATTCACTACAATGATAGGGTTTTTCCCCAGTGTGTGTTCGCTGATTACTATTTAGGTCTGATAACTGACTAAAGCACTTTGCACATTCACTGCACTTGAATGGTTTTTCCCCTGTGTGTGTTCGTTGATGACTTTGAAGGTGTGATAATCGACTAAAGCTCTTCATACATTCACTGCACTTGAATGGTTTTTCCCCTGTGTGTGTTCGTTGATGTCTTTGTAGGTCTGATAAGTGAATAAAGCTTTGCGCACATTCACTGCACTTCAATGGCTTTTCCCTTGCGTGGGTTTGCTGATATCTTTAAAGGCTTGATAACTCACTAAAGCACTTTGCACATTCACTGCACTTGAATGGTTTTTCCCCTCGGTGTGTCTGATTATGAATGTGTGATAACCGACTAAAGCTCTTTGCACATTCACTGCACTTGAATGGTTTTTCCCCTCGGTGTGTCTGATTATGAATGTGTGATAACCGACTAAAGCTCTTTGCACATTCACTGCACTTGAATGGTTTTTCCCCTGTGTGTATTCGCTGATGACTTTGAAGGCTTGATAACTGACTAAAGCTAAAGGATTCCTCTCTATCTTGGAAGTTGCTGCCACATTCTCCAGAGCGTTTCCTTTTATTTCAACTCAACCCACATCTTGCGGTACCCGCTCCGCGGGTCCCGCTGCGAGGAAGGCGGACTGAAAGCTCTAACGAGGGAAAGTGAGAGAAGCAGGGCTGCGAGCTGTTGCTGGCGCAGGACTACCTGTCCCAGGAGCGCCAGCAACCTCCCCAAATTGCAATCAGCTGGGGCGCTCTCCCTGCCGGCCCCTCCCTCGCTCAAGCAGTGCAGATAAGCCTCTTTCCTTCTGCTCACCAGTGGATTCCTCTCTATCTTGGAAGTTGCTGCCACATTCTCCAGAGCGTTTCCTTTTATTTCAACTCAACCCACATCTTGCGGTACCCGCTCCGCGGGTCCCGCTGCGAGGAAGGCGGACTGAAAGCTCTAACGAGGGAAAGTGAGAGAAGCAGGGCTGCGAGCTGTTGCTGGCGCAGGACTACCTGTCCCAGGAGCGCCAGCAACCTCCCCAAATTGCAATCAGCTGGGGCGCTCTCCCTGCCGGCCCCTCCCTCGCTCCAGCAGTGCAGATAAGCCTCTTTCCTTCTGCTCACCAGTGGATTCCTCTCTATCTTGGAAGTTGCTGCCACATTCTCCAGAGCGTTTCCTTTTATTTCAACTCAACCCACATCTTGCGGTACCCGCTCCGCGGGTCCCGCTGCGAGGAAGGCGGACTGAAAGCTCTAACGAGGGAAAGTGAGAGAAGCAGGGCTGCGAGCTGTTGCTGGCGCAGGACTACCTGTCCCAGGAGCGCCAGCAACCTCCCCAAATTGCAATCAGCTGGGGCGCTCTCCCTGCCGGCCCCTCCCTCGCTCCAGCAGTGCAGATAAGCCTCTTTCCTTCTGCTCACCAGTGGATTCCTCTCTATCTTGGAAGTTGCTGCCACATTCTCCAGAGCGTTTCCTTTTATTTCAACTCAACCCACATCTTGCGGTACCCGCTCCGCGGGTCCCGCTGCGAGGAAGGCGGACTGAAAGCTCTAACGAGGGAAAGTGAGAGAAGCAGGGCTGCGAGCTGTTGCTGGCGCAGGACTACCTGTCCCAGGAGCGCCAGCAACCTCCCCAAATTGCAATCAGCTGGGGCGCTCTCCCTGCCGGCTCCTCCCCCCATAACTCTATTAGTTCATAAGCAGTCGAAGAGACCCGCTGCGCGGGAGCGCGCGGGAGGGCGCCGGGAGAAGCCCGGGACAAGGGCGGGACCGACTGTGACCGACAGAGACTGATAGAGGCTGGGCTGGGACACATCCCTTTTATCCTTCATTTAGGTTAATACTGGTAACTTTTTCATCCTTTATTTATTTTTTTTTTTTTTTTCTCTCTTTTTTTTCCATCTTCCATCTTCACTGTTCAATTTTATAATATTGATATTTATAGGATTGTATTGTGTCCCACATTTGCCCTCGTCTTTTATATACAAGATGACTACCAAGAAACTAAGATCCGGGCGAGTGCTAGTTGGTAGAGCCTGTTCTAAAACCAAATCTAATCCTTTGCGAAATAGAAACGGGCCAGCGCTACAAGTAAAAAGCACATGCCAGTTATATTCATTATGGGATAAGGGTAAAGACAAAGCGGATCGAGAAGAAGTCAACTCTGATAATACTATCATTAGTGTTAAAGATCAGGTACAAGACTTCTGCATGAATAAGATAGTTAGTAATTCGCCAGATATTACAGCCCCATCCCATACTGAAGTGTTAACCTATAAGAATCAAGAACAAGATATAGTTCCCCCTCCAGAAACCCAAAACTTGGTAACTAAAGAGGTAAATCAAGGTTCCCCATTATTAATTATAGCTCATAATCCTTCTCCCTTTTTAAATAATGATCAAAATATATGCCCTGGTTCATCATCCCCGCTGCATATTCCTCCAGAGGACTACACCCTTCCTGATATTAATCTTGAGTCCCAGAAAGTTCTAATTCAGAATCTTACCCCAAGACAGGATATTATGGCTACTCCTATGTTGCATCTATACAGCAGCACACCCTCTCATAAATCAGATTTTTCTACCCCAGAAATGAATCTATTTGTTAGTCCCTCTCACGACCAAAATCAAGATAATGATCGGCATAATTCTTACGTACGAGAAAATAATGTAATCTCCGATTCCTTATCTACTCTAGAGCGACTAATTTCTTCTATCTTAATACTCTTGGAAAAATTAGTAAATGGATCAGATAATGTCTTTGACACAGTAACTCTGATCCTAAAGGCACTATTGAGTAATCATACAGGACTGGAAGATATCATCTACCCAAAAATATCAAATTCCCCTCAAAATTTAGGTGAGGAACAACAATATGAAATAAAGGATAAAATAATAACTGACCTGCCTACTGCGTCTGATTTTTCGGGTAAGACTAATACAGATCTTATAGTTCCGATCCACTCTCCCATACAAAGGAATGGGAATTTAATTAAAAATAATTGTGCCGCTCTTATTGGACAAGAGATTAAGACTTCTCCGCTTTTGGAGAATAAAGAGAGTAATACCTTACCTCCTATCTTTCCTATTTTTGTCCCCCAAACAAATAAAGAAACCCTAAATTCATTGGCCATAGTGGATAAAGTGCCCCCCTCCGATGAGAACAAATTCGAAATAAAGGTATCTAAAAAACAAAAAGGGAAAAAAAGAAAACTAAATCGTAGATTCTATAAAAAGAGACAACGGAAAATCATTTTCGAAAATGTTAAAGATTCTCTAATAAACAACTCCAATCTGGTCGATTCGGATCCCAATACATCAAATGAACTAGTGTCAAGTCCAAAGGTAACTCTTTCAGTAGTACAACAAGAACCAATAAGCCACACAAATCAGCAATACGCTGATGTTCAACGTACTATTGTAAATGATTTAAATCTAACTCCTACTTCTGATTCAGTTTCAAGAGCAATTCTAAATCCTTTGGCTATTCCTTTTTCACAAGTTGTTGTACCTGAAATTACATGTAAGACAGCCCCTAAGACTAGAGAATACGTAGATACTCTCTTTCTTGATTTTATTCCCATCTTTGATCCAGACCTGATTTTAAATAGATCTGTATTAGTTAATTGTTTCCAGGAAATAGAGAGCCTAAAATTAATCCACTCGGCAGATATAGATGTTGTAAATCTAATAACTTCGAATAATGGAAAGATAGCTCGTGTGAAATTTTACTCCAAACTGGTATTAAACCACATTCTCCAGTGGGCAGAAGAATTTCAAATAAGAGGAATTGATGTTGATACTCACATACCGGCCAAATTAGTCGGCCAAAACTGTAAAGGATTGTTAACCTATCAGGGGTCGAAAGCCTATTCTTTGGATAATCTTCCTGTAAAGAATGAAGAGTTGAAAATACGGATACAAAAAAATAAGCGACAAGTGATAGTTAATAATCCACTCTCGTTAAAACAGACTAGGGTAAAAGATGCTGATTTTGAGTGGAGTTGGTTACCCTCTATCCTGTCGAATAAATCGGGTCCTTCATTCGGAGTCAATCCTAATCTTTAGCGATAACTCAAAAATAATTTCATGGAACGTTGCTGGTTTAACCCAGAGTTCCGATAAATTGTTATTTTTAAACTCTTTAGATGCAGATATAATCTGCTTGCAGGAAACCTGGTTAATAGGGCACTTTCCAGCCATGAAAGATTATTATGTGCTAGAGATTAGCGCCACTCCCTCTATTAGAGGCCGAGCCAAAGGTGGGCTAGCTTGTTTGCTATCTAACAAAATAACATGGAATTATACCCACTTTGTAGATTCGAATAAATTATTCCAGGCGATCACATTAATAAATTTCCTGAATGATGGCTCGAACAAATCGGTCATAATAATAAATGCTTACTTACCTCCTGATTTAAAATATAACTGTGGTATTAAGACGATTTGCTCCTTCATCCTTAACCTACAGGAATCCTGTCCCCCTCCACACATTATACTGGTGGGTGATTTAAATGCAAAAATATCAAATGGAGCTTTAGGGTTATTTAGAAACAAAACAAAGGAGGAAATGTTCCAGATACCAAAAGCCATATTCCCAAAGAATATTAAAACAAATAAAAGAGGGAAATTAATCTTAGAGAGCTTAACCGAAGCAGACTGTATTATAGCCAATGGGAGGTTTCCCTCTGACAGTCCTGCTCATTTAACACATAAATCAGGAAATGGTGGTTCAATTTTGGATTATGTGATTGTCGATAGCACATTTTTTAATTTTTTGAAGGACCTGGTAGTGTTAGCCACCGATCTTAGTGATCATAATGTCTTGATGCTGAAGTTGAATGTATCATCTCCCAAAAATCACTGGAAAATCGGGGATGATTTATTGAACTTTAATACTAAAAGCAGGAAGTGCTATTGGAACCCTGGGACTATTAAAAATCTGTCCAACTTACTGGAATATACAGTAGATAATTTAGCTTTATGGGAAGGCAGAGAATTAGACTGCTTTACGTCATTTTTACAAATTTTAAAATTAAAAGCTCAAAAGCAACTAACAGCTAAGGTAATGCATAAAATTCCCTCTGATCTCCTTAATTTAAATAAGGAAATAAATAAGCTGGTAAGGGCCCAATACCTTTCTCCCTCTCCAGACCGTAGACAAAGAATTTCACTCTTGAAGAGGAGAAGAAACAGGCTGAAGGTCAGATTAAAACGTCAGAAGGAAGACGCTCTTTGGTGTAAATTACGGGAAGCAGCCAAGAATGGTCGGACTAAGACCTTTTGGTCACTAATTGGGGAGGGTTGTGGGGTGAGAGCCAGACCCTCTCCGATATCAATAAATGAGCAGACTTGGGTAAATTTTGTTCAGGGTCTATATAGTAGTAATGGCGAGGAGTTTGATCGTAATAAATTGCAGGAAGATCTATGTCCTTATGATCCTCCCTCCGAATTAGAAATTGAAACTGCAATTAAAGCTCTCCGCTCGTCCGGTGCCCTCGGCCCAGATGAAATTCCAATTTCTGTATTGAAAACTCATAGTGCCTTATGGGGAAAAATTCTATACCCCGTCTTTAAAGCCTGTTATAATAATGGCATTGTTCCACATTCTTGGAAAGGGAGCTTGCTAATTCCTATCTACAAAAAGGGTGCCAGGGATTCTCCTGAAAATTATAGACAAATAGCTCTCCTAGACGCTATAGGCAAGGTTTTCACCAAGTGTCTATTGAATTCTATAAATGACTGGGTGACCATGTCTGCAATTCTTCCACTAGAGCAGACTGGATTTAGAAAACACCACGGTACCTTAGATAACTCTACTGCTCTTCAAATTTTAATTGAAAAATATGTCACTGTCCGTAGAGGAGGTCTTTATGGAGCATTTATTGACTTCTCTACGGCCTTTGACAAGGTGGAAAGAGCTCTGCTTTGGAGTAAGCTAATAAAATTAGGAATGCCCCCGAGCCTATTGAAACTAGTTATTGAACTCCATACTGACACCTGGTGCAGAGTTTTAATGGGTGGTGATAGAGGACTTTCCAGGATAATATCTACCAATAATGGGCTTAAACAGGGCTGCCTCCTGGCCCCACTGTTATTTTCCTTATACATTGCGGACTTACCTAAGGCTATGTTAGCCACGAGTAATGGTATTGCCCCTGTATTAGGGGGATTATCCATCGCATGCTTAATGTATGCTGACGATATTATAATTCTAGACCTCACCCCAAAGGGTCTGAATAATCGTTTAAAAAGTTTGTACTCCTACTCCGTGGCCCACTTTTTAAAAATTAACATCTCAAAAAGTAAAATAATGTGCTTCTGTGGAAGGAGAAAACCTAAATACAGCGATTATTTCTGGTCTGTCGGGGGGGAAAGATTAGAAGTAGTTAAATCCTACCCCTTCCTTGGGAAGATCGTCACGAGTAATCTCTCAGAAAAAACCCATACAGAGAAGAATGGTAGGAAAGCTCTCGCTCAAGGGAGGAGTCTTATCTCCTTATACAAGGCGACAGGTCGAAGGCATTTTTCTATATTGCTCGAAGTCTATCGGGCAAAAATCCCCGCATCTCTAATCTTCGGACTAGAGATAGTGGACATGGCATGCTGGAAATTCCTGGATTCTATTGAGGGAAGAATTCTTCGTAATCTAGCCTCTGTAAATACTGCAAGCTCTACGTCATCGTTGCGACAAGAGTTTGGTCTACGTAGTGCACGGTCCCAGGCAGTGGCGAGTGTTGTGAGATGGGTTTTTTATATTGCTGAAGGAAAACCTGGCACCCTGAGGTTTCAAATAAAAAAAGAACTGCTGGGTTCCTATAATGTTTATTCCTCTATAGTAAAAAACTTTAGACAGGCAATTTCTCTATTACAGATTGATGAACAAAGTCTTTTTACACTATCAACTCCCCAATTAAAATTATCTTTAAAAACTTCATCTTGGGAGTTGAGTTTTAGAGCTGATAGTACGATCCGAAAGTCTAAGAGAGGAATGTTCACCCTCGGTAACTCTTGTGAAATTAAAAAATTTCAACCATATTTAGGCTGGAATCTTCCTCATGCAGTTAGGCGATTTATCTTACTGTTAAGATATGATTTACTCCCATTGAATTGTTTGTTGTCTAAATGGCATGGTGGTACAGATACCTGTGACCTCTGTAAACTTTATCCCCAGGATTTATACCATGTAGTTTTTGTTTGCCCAGCCCTTATGGTACACAGACGTAAATGGGTAAAACCTCTGTGTTTTCAGCTGGGTATTTTTACTGCTTATGATTTCATTGTAGCTATGTTTAATCCTCCTAACGAAATGTTTTGCTTTAAATTGTTTTCCTTCTTTAAATGTTTTTTAACACTGTATTGACATTTCTATTTAAATATGTATTGAAAATTGTTTCTTTTTCTTTTTTACTTTACTGCTAAAACTGTTATGTGGATCTCGACAGAGTTCCGTTATCATAAAAATAAAAACTTGAAAACTTGAAACTTGACTAAAGCTCTTCCCACATTCAATGCAATGGTATGGCTTTTCCCCTCTGTGTTTTCGATGGTGTCTTTGTAGTTCTGATAACCTACTAAAGCTCTTGACACATTCACTGCACTTGAATGGCTTTTCTCCTGTGTGTGTTTGCTGGTGTCTTTGTAGTTCTGATAACCTACTAAAGCTCTTGACACATTCACTGAACTTGAATGGTTTTTGTCCTGTGTACGTGTGCTGATGAAGCTTGAGTGGTGATGTCAGTTCAGTTCAAGAAGTCTTTATTCGATTGATTCATCATAAAAGACATAAATACAAATACACAAGAACATATAAAACCAGTATTAAATATTCGGCATCGAGTTGACTTCATACAGAACTATACAAAAATTTAAAATGGTATCGTGCATGACCATATTATCACAATGCATATAAAAAAGTTTAGGCAATCTCCGCTGTTATGTGTTTGATAAACCTGCATCTGATCACCCATGCCCACCCAAGGAACTTAGCAACCCCCACAACAATAAGTGGATCCAGATTCGTTTTTAACAGTCTCAAGGCTTCAACAGCCGATCTGGTACCTAGTAGTCTACATATTGGTTTGAGCCACTTGGTTCTGGGGGCTGAATATAGTGGGCACACATACAAAAAGTGAGAAAGACTTTCCCCTGTGCCCTGACAGTTAACAAAAAGCCCCATACTGCCCATTCCCCACTTTTTCGTGAACTCCCCCAGGGGAAGAGTACCACATCTAAATTGAAAAAAAAGTTTACGGTCCAAAGGTTTGGTAAAGGTTTCCCAGTACCTTTCTAACCTGGGTGAATCTTTGTGAACCATAAATAGTCCAGAGAGACTGCTCGAGCTCGTATTTGAAAAAATGTTGTGCGTCACCCAATCCCAATAGCATTTTTTAAGCTCATTTTTTGGTGGGAATTTGGCTGTCTCGGGCGAAGACCACAACTCAATGAGGCCCAAAGATAGTAGAGTGGCTTTAAGATCTTTTAGCCAACCAATTTTAGTGGCTCCAGGACTATTTTTTACCTCCAGACAAGCTTCCGCATAGTGGTGTAGTTCTGGCGTTGTCCACAGGCGTCGCCAGAATGATAAGGGACGAAATTTAGCATAGTCGACCACCGAGTGGCAGCCCAGATCAAATAATAAAGGGATTAGTGGAGTTGACTGGGGCAGACCAGTTGCCATCCTTAAAAACTTATTTTGGGCATGTTTCAGGGATTCCAGATTACTTCCACCCCATAGCTCTGCTCCATATAACACCGCTGACAATACCTTCCCTCCATAGATCTTCATCAGCGGTGACATGGGCTTCGTGAATGACCCTTTATGTTCCTTAATCAAGGCTCCGCCCAACTGTTGATGTTTCAGGGTCATGAGCTCAATCTGATGGGTCCAGCTAAGGGTGTCACTGAAGGTAACGCCCAAATAGGTGAAGTGCTTGGTCTGCTCCAGGGGGGTGTCCCCCATTGTAACCCTGGCCCTGACCTGTTTGTGCCCCCTCATCACCATAAATTTGGTTTTAGCTACGTTCACCTCAAGCTCATGTTCGCTGCAGAAACTCTCAAACCTCGACAGTGCAAGCTGGAGGCCCTGTCTGGTTCGTGAAATCAGGAGAGTGTCGTCTGCGAACATGAGCAGGGGGATTTTCATGCCAGCCAAACTCGGAGCATCAGTGGGAAATCCGTCGAAATACTTGGTGACTCTATTAATATATAAAGAAAACAAGGTTGGTGCCAAAACGCAGCCCTGTCTGACACCTTTCAACACAGGGAATTTCTTAGTCACCTCACCAGGTTTGCCCCATCTTACAAAGGCATACGTCTCTGCATGAAGATTAACTATAATGCGGACCAAAGTGGGAGGCATACCCATTTCTAGAAGGCTATTCCAGAGCCCAGCCCTCGGGACAAGGTCAAACGCAGACCGAAGGTCTACAATTGCCGCAAATAAGTTTCCTTTACCAAGGGTGACCGTCTTCCAGTGTAGAAGCATAAAGCGGAAAGCCTGATCCAGGGTGCTTAAGTGGGGTCTAAACCCTGCTTGGAGAGGAGTGAGTACATTAAATTCCTCAATCCATGCCTGGACCCTGGAATGGACAAGACGAGAAACTATCTTTTGTACCGCGTCAATAAGGCTGATCGGCCGGTAGTTGGAGGGAACCGACCGATCACCCTTCTTGAAGATGGGCAAAATCTCGGCACCCGCCCATGAATCAGGCACCTTTGCACCCCTAGCCAAAGAGTTTGCCAAATACAGTAGATAAGGTACCCATAAGTCTTGGTCCTGCTGGAAAATATCTGCTGGGATGCAGTCCGGACCGGGGGCTTTGGCCCTAGGGATGGCATTCAGAACGTTTTCAACCTCTTTGGCAGAAAACACAAGGGTATCACAGGTCAGTGGCCAGCTAATGGGAGCATCCCCCTCCCTAACACACCTAAACTGTTCCTCAAAGTGGGATACCCAAGTAAGTTGATCAACAGAAGCAGGGCTAGGTCGATCGTCCCGGGACTGTCCCCATTTGAGGAGATGCCAAAATTGCGTGAGGTTCCCAGAGCCGCAGGCATCAACAAGGAGAGCCCAGCGCTCATCATCCCATGCGGCTTTGGCCCTCCGTTTAGCTTCACTGTAAGCCTTCCTGCAGGCTTTGATAAGGGCTGGGTTCCTAGATTTTAGTGCTTTAAACAAGTTTGAATGGGAATTGACACAATTTTCATCAAACCAGTTCGCAGGTTTCCTCGTCTTTCCTAAGCCCTTTTTGGCTACAATTTTAACAAATAGTGTCTTTAGGGATGCAAACAGGCTGGCATGAACGTCTAAGATTTTGGGATTTGTCCGGTTCGGATCATCACACTTCTCTAGTTCCCGTAGGGAGCTGGATACCAGGGTTCTTATTTTACTACGTGCACTCCCGTCTACAGCAACCTTTGGCCATCGAACCCTCCTCATATCATTAGTTAGTGCCACGGCCTCTTGAACGAGTTTAGAGTGTCGCACAATCGGCCCGGCAAAACTAAAGTCCTTCAGTTCTGCGATGAGTGGTTCGTGATCACTTTCAGGACGTGGTCTGATTGCCATGTCCGTCACCAAGGGCCATAGGGATGTATCGACTAGAATATAATCAATGCGACTACTATGCCTGCCATTGAAGAATGTTGGGCTGCCCAATCTATCCGATCTTGTACGACCGTTTAGGGCGCGCAACCCCCAATTCAGACATAGGCCTTTGATAAAAGTAGCGCATTGGGACCACTTAGTAATGGGAGGTAGCTCGAGTTGTGGAATACCCCACATCATGTTCTCAGCCTCAGTTAGCATCCCTTCCTCCCTGCTTAGAGGTTCGAAGCAAATATTAAAATCGCCCATTACAACCACCTGACCCACTGAATTGGTAGAGCCAAGGAATTCATCTAGACATGTTAGGGTGGGTGATACACGACCACCCGGGGTTCCTCTGGCATATACATTAAACAACAAAATATCCAGCCCACTATTAAATTTCATGTTTACTATAAGGATATCAGGACAGTCAATATAAATTTCCTTCACAGAAACCCCTACAGTTTGACGAACCCAAACAGTGAGGCCCCCCATAGCCCTGCCTCTTTGGCCTCTAACTGCGGGTTTGTTGAAGTTCAAAAAACCTGGAAGAAAAACTGGATGGGTTGACCATGTCTCCTGAAAAGACCAAATATCACCATGACTGATGAAGTCAGCCCAATCAGGTATACATATACAAGATTCTATACCCGCCACATTCCAACATCCCAAAGTAGTACCCTTAACACAAGCTTGAACACACAGGACTATTGTATCAGTAGTGTGGGGTTCACAGGGTTGCAGGGAAGATTCAACGAATGGAGAAACCTCATTGAACACCCCTTTCCTTTTCGTGCTTATTAACTCATCCTGTATTGCTAACACTGCAGGAGAGCCTAGGGAGGAAGCAACCTGGGGTTGCAATGTGGCAGGAGACTGTGTTGGTGAGACCAGCTCACTTAGTTGAACTAAGTTTCCCTCCTCACAACAGCGCAGAGAACCTTTAGAGCTTGCAACAATACGTGTGAGGATACCCGGATCACCTCCCACATACGAATTATACAGGTCTTCGTTACTACTCTCTCTTGTTTGTCAATCATTAGACGACAGCCCAGAGAGAGGATCATACAGGTTTCTCAATGGGATGTTCCAAAGGTCTTTGGGGTGGGAGTGCCTAATAGTGTAAGGATTCACTGAAAATAAACTGGGTGGCTGCTGTAACTGTGTAAAGGCAGGCGTTGGGGGAGCCAGGGGAAACAGGGGATTATTTGCATATGGCAGTTCCAGATGTGATGGGGGACCAGAGGGCTGGATATAAGGCTTTGCCCACCCCGGCGTTTGTACTGGGCAGTTGTAAGTGGATTGGATATAAGAGCGATATAGTGCCTCAGGGTTAAAGTGGGGAACATGGAAACTTGGTGTAAAATTGGACCATTTAAGGAGGCTTTTGGTGTTTTTGTTAGCTCTACCAGGAGGTTGATTGTTAGTGTTAATCAGAGTTTCGGGGTAGAAATAACTTAGATTCCTTGTGGAGATCCCTCCCTCGTTGTTTCCCACATACCAATCTGTAAGGTGAGATACAACCCGATGGTCCCTGAAGTTAATAATCACAATGTCCCCCTCAATATCCTTAGGGCAGACCCCAACCCACTGGCATCTTCTGACCGTGACGATATCCCCGTTAAGGTTAGGTGGAAGGGGTCTGTTTGTTTTTAGCCAGAAAATGACTTTGTTTTTTAGACTTTCGTCATTTTCTCTTTCCCCTTCATGAACTGGTGGCACACCTGTCATGACAATAACAAAATTTAGTGAGTCTGGCGGCAACTCAACATTTCTCTTTGAAGGCAATGGAATTTTCTTTTTACCATTTACGCCAGCAGGTTTACCCATCCCTTTCTTAGTCTGCGGTACTAATCCCTTGGCCAGTGATTTACTGACTACCACACTGGGGTTAGCTGTCACGGGGGTAGTGTTGTAGTGGGTTTCGCCACCACCGTCGGTGCTTTATTTGAGATGGTGACTGTTTTAGTGGTATTAATGGTGAGTTGGCTGGTACTTTTAGATGGTTTGCCAGCAGCAAGAGATGAACCGGCAGGTTTGGTAGAGGGGCCCCTGTTCTTATCCAGGCCCGTGGTGTGTGTAGATTCAATGGTCGCCACAAGGTGATCCAGTTTTTCACCCATAATCCTCACACGTTCTAACAAGGGAAGCATGTAGGATTTGATAAGCTTCTCCAAGATATCAAGAGGCACCTCACTTACCCCTACAGTTACCGACTCTGGGGTAACGTGATCACGTGTGTCTAAAGGAAGGGGCTCTACTATTGGAGGTGGATCCGGCTCAATATTTGGGTTGGATGGGGGTGGTGGTGGAGTGAGGCAGCTACGTCCTTTCCTTTTAACCCCTCCCTTTCTCCTTTTCTTCCTAGGTGGGGAGTGAACAACCCTTGTAGCTTTATCAGACGTAGTTCCTGGCTTTAGTCCACTCGTCTCAGGAATGAACTCGCCTGGATCAATACAGACCAGAGACAAGTTGGACAGCAAGGGGGTTGGTTCTACTTCCCTAATGGAAGTCTCGGGGATGTTTGTTTCAATAATGCTTGAGTGATCAATAGGAATACAAACAAGCTGACCTCCGCAGGTGGCACTACTACAGGGCGGGGAGATAGCAGGAAACCTAAATATACTAGGGGTAAGGTTGAGATCAGTCGCGTCAGCATCAATAACGCTCAGACCTTGGGCGGGAAGTTCTTTAGTGTTATTAAAAAGTGGTAAAGGATTTTTCTTTAACTGCTCAATTGAGCGTCTGCGCTCGGCTCTTCTTTCGGCAAGGAGTAAGTCCATATCTACTTCCTTAGCAGATTTCTTAAAAAATTTATCCAGGGGACCCAGAACAGAGACACTCACACCAGGCGGAGCAGAATGGCTCATGTTCAGGGAGGATAGAACAGTAAGAAGGGGCGGTGTAATTACTATAGACCACTGCTAACTATCCACAATGTAAGAACACTATAGCTCTGCCAACAATAAACAAAATATAAATATCCTAGCCCAGCCCGGCCTCCCTCGGCCCCGGACGGCCACAGACGGTCCCGCCCTTGTCCCGGGCTTCTCCCAGCGCCCTCCCGCGCGCTCCCGCGCAGCGGGTATGTCCACTCCTCTTTATAGCTGACATTGAGTTACCAAGGGGGCGGGGCCGGCAGGGAGAGGAGCCCAGCTGGAAACGGGCGCGCGGGGACTCCTGGTCCGTGGAGTCCACCCGCTGTTTCCTCGCAGCCCTGCCGGTCACCAGGTGACACCCCTTTCAATCAGGCAGCAGCCGCTGTCACCGCGAAGCGGGACCCGCGCAGCGGGTCGGGCGAGCAGTAACGGTTCAGCAGGCTGAATCAGAGGAAGTCCGTGGTAAGTGGCGTGGCGTGGCTCCAAACAACAAATCCGCCAAAGGAAGGGCAGAGAGCCTCTAAATGCTTGTGGTGGATGGGGGCGGGGCCGGCAGGGAGAGGAGCCCAGGTGGAAACGGGCGCGCGGGGACTCCTGGTCCGTGGAGTCCACCCGCCGTTTCCTCGCAGCCCTGCCGGTCACCAGGTGACACCCCTTTCAATCAGGCAGCAGCCGCTGTCACCGCGAAGCGGGACCCGCGCAGCGGGTCCGGCGAGCAGCAGCGGTTCAGCAGGCTGAATCAGAGGAAGTCCGTGGTAAGTGGCGTGGCGTGGCTCCAAACAACAAATTGAGTGGTGATGACAAACTAAAGCTCTTGCTGCATGTGTATGATTCTTCTTTCATGGTTAGTGTCTGTGGGTCGGGTATATATTTGTCTACATCCCATGACTGTATTTCCTGATGGGTCAACATGGCTGATTAAGCACACACACTTTATATGCGTGCAGTATTTTGCACATTTGATTTCTGTTTTAACAATAAATGCAATAGCCACCAAATATTTGCCACACTCCTAATACGTAGAAGGTGTCTTTATAGCCGATTGTGCCTTTAGATTGGGTTATGGCTATGCACGCTTGAGGGTAAAGATGTATCTTCCTTCTGACCGGTGCAAATTAGGATAGTCTATTGTATTGTAGATAGAAGAACTCCTCTTTCCTTTACCTGTCAGTTGTCTGGCTCCGCTCTGTTGTGCTCTTCTCTGGTTACTGTTGTTTGTCCAGAAAGAGTTTACAATACACCTAGAGCACGGAATGATGGCTTGTCATCATATTAGAAAACAGAGCACTGCGGTAATCTCACCATACAGATCCCATGATCAAAGTTGGTATTGGACACTTGTTTATACGGGAGGCGGTTTGTTATTGTTGTTGCCTTAAGGTCATTTCTTCGTCCTGTGGCGTGGAGGTGCACAGCTCAGCCTCTTGTAATCACTGAACTGCCCTTGATGCTTCATCCGGGATCTGTCAGTTTGTGTGCAGGTTCATCTGTCGCCGACTGCACTGATGTTTTGCTGAATACTGTAGCTCATTATTTCTGCTATTAGCGAAGATTTATAGCATTAGCTTCATTATAGATGGCCATTTCATACAGTCGACGCTTGTTTTCTGTTGGATGTAAAGATATTGAAAATTACTATATTGAAACATATTGGAATTATAATTCACAATGTTAACTGGTTGTAAAAGACATTTTGGGGGAGATTTACCAAATCTACACACAATGCAGCGCAACTCCCCCCCCCCCCCCCCGCCCCCCCATGAGGCTGCGCTGCTCAACAGGCAGGGAGCAGGAAAGCGCCATATTTTCAAAGATATGGCTCTCTCTTTCCCTTTCACTTGCGCCAGCACTGATTCCAGCAGCCCTGCGCCATGCACGCACCAGAGCGCTAGGGTGTTTGTGTGTGTGAGTCCAGCATAGGTTTTGGACAGGAAGGACACCCTTCCTGTACAAAATACTATGCCTAGACATGAGGGAAACCTTTTCCAACTTTGTATGCATGTTGCACAGTGCACCACGCATGCAAAGTCAGAAAAGGAAGGAGAAATGAAAGCATTTCTCCTTCCAAGCACCAAGTTTAAAAGGGCGCAGTTTTCTCACGATAAACCCAATCTACTGTATTTGGTAAATTGGGTTTAGCGTGAGAAACAATGGGTGGTTGCAAGGGAATGCCCAGGCACCACCCTTGACAGGCCCCATGGTGCAAAGTAACGCGAAGCAGTGCTATGCGATGCTTCACATTACTTTTATATTATTTGCTGGAAAGAAAATTAGGAAAAAAAGATTTTGTACTGTTTTGTGCCACTTTTGTGACGCAAACACGACGCAAAATCTTAGTAAATCGCCCCCTTCTTCTTTACTGCCTTTGAAACTTAGTAGGGAATATTTCATCATACACAAATATTTAACTAAAAGTTCTGGTAATCAGGTGACATCTTATTAATGTCTGAAAACGAGGTGATTTACCAGTGTTCACAGAGTAACTTAGCAAAGTAAGGGCGCTCACAGAGCTCCCAAGTGCTTAAGGTTTTGCTTAAGATAGATGCATACGGTCAAGATTTAATTAAAACAACAATAGAGTTTAGAAAAAGAGATGGATCAGGCGGGGCTGCAAAATTTTCAGTAACTCTTTATGAAGTATACAACGAAAGTAACTCCATTCACACACTTCTCATTTCTTTCCTATCCACTTAAGATCATCTCAAATACTAACTCCTGTCTTTACCTTGCTGTTCATAAGTCACCTTTGACACTTTCAACAGCTCCCATTGGTTCAAGCATTCCTGGTTTCTTCTAACCTGGAAGATTTTAACATTATTGTGGGTTGAGGGGGGTTTCCTATCACCATAACATCTGTCCATCTCCCTGAAACTAGTGCAGCTTACAGCACCTGGTTCTGGCCCTGAAAGACAACTTTAAAAAGCAAGTCATTAGTTTTTTCTAAAGTATATAAAGTTCTGTAAGATGCAGCTCCTTCGGGGGTTTTTGTGTAAAACAGAGCGAGGGGTTCACTGTAAGGCCCGTACTTTACATTGTAAGCGCAGATAAGGCAAACAAACATTGATTCATATAATTTAATATTCAACGATATCAGTCATTTAGAACTTATAGAGAATCCATCACAACCACTAGTTTACCTGACATATCCCCGCATCAGATGTGTGCATATTACTCTTTTTTCCCCCTTTTCCACTATTACATGGCATGTGGCATGATGTTGTCCGTTTGGGGTTCAGGATGCCAATTTGTGACTGGATCGGCATTTGGCATCGCGGGAGGAGGTGTCAGTTATCCACAGGTGATGCGACATTTCTACCTTTCCATATTTCTCATATTCAAGTTTACTAATTTCTTGTCCTGCGACCCCCCTACTGCCCTCTGACTGCGCACTCACTCTGTGGGGTTCATAAGAAGTCAGATAACAGCCTGATAGTAATGTAAAATGTAATGTAATTTGACTTATATAGCGCACAAATCACCCGAAGGTCTCAGGGCGCTTGCTTAGGGTACCCGTCCTGGTATTCCCTTGTGAGATACCCCGGCAGGGTATCCACAAGGTGAAAGCCAGGCATCCCGCCGCGAGGGGCCGTAGTGGAGATTAAGCAAGCTATTGCCCAGAGTCACAGAGTCTGACTCCGTGAGTTGAGTAGGCACCGGCGCGAGAATTATCGAGTCCGTGGAATTTTTGAGCCCGAGACCCTGCCGCGTCGGGAATCGAACCCTGGTCCACGGCCGCTCTCAGCCTCCGGGTCTGCCGCCTCTAACCACTGAGCCACACTTCTCCACAAGGCCATGGATCTCACTTCTTCTACAACACTTATTGCCGACTTAGGGCCTAGTTTAGAGTTTTTCCAACAGATTATTGCCTCAAAACTAGGAGTTGATGAAGAATTCCACTCTGCTGGCGTAGCTCGTGATGCAGAACTGAGGTTTTTTCTCAAGTGGTTCGCCAACGGTAAGGTGACGAGTGCTTGTGGGAAAATATAACGTGCTAGACTTCCTGCTGGTAATAGTTCTCACTGCGGGAGGTCACGGCAGGTCGCGACCACTCGAGAGTAGAACTCTGTCAATCTCGTTGATGAAGCTGCCACTCGATTAGAATATCTATTAGAGAGGCAGAGGCAGCAGCGGCCTCTGGCACGAAGGAAAGTGCTGTTCGTGCTGATTTTACAGTGCGGGAAAAACTCCTGGCACTAAAAATCAGTGAGAGCAGCGCAGCTTAACAAACTCTGCCACTAGCGGTGTCCAGTGTGGCTAGCTGGGCTTGAAGGATCTTGTAGTTTGTGGGTCTCTCACTGCTTTGAGGTCACAGTCAGGCATAATTTCTGTCAGCCGTGCCTTTTACAGATCTTCCTTCCAGGCAGTGCTTCTGCCAGCGGTGCCTTGTGCGGATCTTCCTTCCAGACAAGGGCTTCTTTCCTCAATGATTAGTTCAAAGGTCGGGAGAGGTAGAACTGGTCTATGTCATCTTCTTTATTGGAGTTCAACTGGTCAAGCCACAGAGCTCGAGCTCTGAGATGAATGAGAGTCTGGATTTTCTGAGCTCCGTAGAGCATTGAGACAGTTCTACTGCATCTAACACATACTACAAGACTCCACTGTATCTGAACATCCCCTGGCAAATGCCAACTAGAGAATAAACATCCTGCCTGCACAAGGTACATTGACTTTCTCTATCTGTTGTAATTGAAGATGTTAATTCTTGATAAATCATCCTGCGCAGACACAAGCCCTCAAGTCTGTATTGCATGAAGCTGGGTGTTTCTCACGCAAAAGAGGGCCCTCCACAAATTGCTGACATTTTCTTAAACCCCCTGGAGAGCCGTGGCAACACACAGACCACCCATACCCTCTCAGGGATCACCCATCCATCTGCCAGGATCAAGACTCAGATATTTCAACCTTCTCTGTTACCGTCTTTGGAACAGCCCGTCTCTGAGATTCGTGGAAGCTCCACACTCAGTGAGCTCAGAGTTGCCTTGCAAAACCATCTCATGAGAGTGGAAGAAAAGAACATTAAGTGACACGCACTGCACAGAAGTGTAAATATATCTACCATTATTGTTCCATGTACTATTGTCCTAATGCTGATGTTTTGACCTGAATTTTTTGCCGTCTATCACAGCAGCTTCAACGTTTAAAATTCTACCCAATAGTTTGTTTTCCATCATACCTACTTACCTATGTACTGTTTCTGACCTTACAACATCTCTGGCAGACATGTTGTGCTGTCTGTTGCCACATAAATAGGAAGTAGATTGTTATTGCAGGTAGTGTCCTTGCAGTCAGATGCACTTGATTGGGCTAAAAGGTACCATGTTTGGTAGAAAAGCTGCAACTATTAGAATAATAACATACCAAAAGCCACGCATACAGTGCAATAACACAGACCAGGTACTAGAAAAACGTGATGCAAACAATGCAATAACACAAGCCAGGCATTGGAAGAATATGACACAATCAGTGCAATAACACAGGCCAGGTACTAGGAAAACGGGACTCAAACAATGCAATATCACAGGCCAGACACAAGTAGAATCTGATGCAAACAATTTAATAACACAGGCCAGGCACTAGGAGATTCTGATGCAAACAATGCAGTAACACAAGCCAGGCACTGGGTGAATCTGAGGCAAACAATGCAATAACACAGGCCAGGCACTAGGAAAACGGAACGCAAACAATGCAATATCACAGACAAGGCATTAGGAGAATCCGACGCAAACAATTTAATAACACAGGCCAGGCACTAGGTGAATCTGATGCAAACAATGCAATAACACAGGCCAGGCACTAGGGGAGCAAGCTATCTTACCTTTCCTTTGATTGCAGGCTGCGGCGGGCGCCATCTTGGGTGTGGGCTGGGGCTGCGCTCTAGTCGCGCTGGCCTCCCACCCTCCCAGACTACTTAGCTGGCCGTTTTTCAGCCGTTCGCTGCCTTTTTGAGCTCTCCCTGGGTGAGCACTAGGGCTGCGAGCTACCTGAGACCAGTACCTGTTATTGCTGCTTTTAAAACGTGACTGCACTCGTTTTTAACATTATTTTTAAATCGTGCTGAAAATCTTTCTGGGGGCATTTTATTGTATTAGATTAATGGGGAATTAGTCAGAGGCACTCTAACACCCCTCTCCATGCTATCTTACCTTTCCTTTGCTAGCCAGCTGCTCTCATTGATTGCAGGCTGCGGCGGGCGCCATCTTGGGTGTAGGCTGGGGCTGCGCTCTAGTCACGCTGGCCTCCCACCCTCCTCACAGCCTATAAATGAGCACTAACAACAGACGGCGCAGCGGGCTGGCGCAGCGGGCGCGCGCCGAAGCCGCGCCAAAGCCAAGCCCGTCTGCGCCCGTCCGCGGCCGGACACGGCCCAGGGTCATAACCCCTGGTCCCCGACTGCTGTACTCATCCCTGTACTTAAGAGAGCTGAATCCAGGTAACACTCATCAGGATTGTACCCCCGTCTCTCTCACTGTTGGGAGGGACACTAGCCCCCCCCCCCTGTCCAGGCTGTGGCTACCAACTTCCTCATTCCCACCCTCTAGCCCATCTAGATCCTAATTATATCTCGTCACACGTTCCAAACAATGCTCCTCCGCATGGCTGTCGAGCCGCGCTTATCAACACGCGCTCACTTCCTTGCCACAGTTTTCACATCAAGGAGTTTATCATCGCTCATAACCTAGATTTATTGTTCGCTACTGAGACATGGGCAGATGCCGGCTCTGGTCCGGATTTTTGCGACGCTATCCCAGATGGATATAGCGTTGCTAGACATGATAGGCCCATAGGAAGAGGTGGTGGCCTTGCAATTATCTACAAGGACAAATACCGGACCACACTCGATCCTATAAACTCTGCTAATTGTGAGTCAGCTGCCTTTGCGATTAGCATTAACCCCAAGCAAGCCCTAAAGGGTATAATATTATACCGACCCCCTGGCCCTCGTAGCGCCTTTCTCTCCACTCTCTCTGACCTAAATGACAATGTTGTCGGCTCAGAAAAGTACACGATACTTGGAGATTTTAATTTTCATTTGGAAGAGAAGGATAATTCTGATACAATTCAACTAACGACTGACCTCGCTAATTTAGGACTTCACCAATTAGTTAAGGGCATTACACATCAAGCTGGACATACCCTTGATGGCCTGTTCACTAATGATCCTGACATCTCTGTGCTGGACATTATTCCCATCACGTGGTCAGACCACAGGGCTATTATATTTCAGCAAAATATACGGGCATTACATCCTTCACTTCCGAGACCCCGAATTAGGGTGGGGACACGTGCTTGGAAAAACGCTGATATTCCTCAGATGTTAGAGTCCCTTGCCTCCTCCCATCCTCAGGGAGGAAATTCTTCAGCATTATCAGCTATAGATTTCCAAGATTGGATCCGAAGTGCCGCCGATCTAGTGGCCCCAGAAAAACTTACGAGACCTAACAGAGCATCTCCTTCGGCTGCCTGGTATAATGAAGATTTAAGACTCCATCGCCAACACTGTAGGAACCTAGAAAGGCGATGGAGAAAAGCTTACTGCCCCATAGCCAGACAAATTTATAAAGATGCCCTTATGACTTACAAAAAGGCAATTGTGGCCCGAAAAACGGTCTTTTTTTCGGCACAAATTGAAACCGCCGCCAACTCTGCCAGAGAGCTGTTCTCCGTTGTTACGACTCTATGTAGAGCCCTCACAGACCTTCTGTAATGATCTATCCACCTTCTTCACCACAAAGGTGGCAGATATATATGCTTCATTTGAAGGGGATATTAAAACTGAACACAGAGGCGGTAGTGTTATAGAGGTACCTTCTCATCATAATTATGACCCTTTCTTATGTTTTTCACCTGCCTCACTTGATGACGTTATCACTCTCATTTCATCCACTAAATTGGGTTCCCCTTTGGACCCTTGCCCTCCTTCTGTGATGCAAAAACTCACAGAGGTGATCGCACACCCCCTTATGAAGATCTGCAACACTGCATTTCAGACAGGCCAATTTCCTAGTATATGGAAGAAGGCTGTTATAAAGCCCCTTCTGAAAAAACCCTCCCTAGACCCTACAGCCGTCGCCAGCTATAGACCCATTGCGTGTCTACCCTTTGCCGCCAAAGTATGCGAATCCATGATGAATAGACAGCTTTCAGAGTTCGTTGAGACCCACCAACTTCTCGATGAATCGCAGTTTGGCTTTAGGAAAGGGCATGGGACAGAGACCGCCCTGATTAAGGCCTCTGACGAGATCAGGGCGATCATGGATCAGGGGGGGGCGGCTGTCCTCACCCTTTTGGATTTGTCAGCGGCCTTTGACACGGTCGACCATGTCACCCTAGTCGACCGTGTCACAGCTCTGGGCATAAGCGGTCTGGCCAAGGATCTCATTTCATCTTTCCTGGCAGACCGTACCCAGACTGTAAGGCTGGGAGATTTCTACTCACCCACCTCTGTACTCCCCTGTGGAGTCCTACAAGGTTCCTCGCTAAGTCCCATGCTATTTAACATTTATGTAGCAGACTTAGCGAGGGTAATAAAGGTACATGGAGTACGGCTAACATCTTATGCAGATGATACCCAGCTGGTCCTGGGCATCCATAAGGACGGCTGCGCTGTGGCAGCCAACTTCCAGAGAGCTATGCTTGAGGTCAGTACCTGGATGGCCTCTAATTGTCTTAGGCTCAACTCGGACAAGACCGAGGTTATGACCTTTGGAAAACTCTCTCCAGAATGGTCTTCTAACTGGTGGCTGGAAAAGCTCGGCTATCCACCTGTCCCAGTGGAAAAAGCCAGAAACCTGGGAATCATTTTTGACAGCAAGTTGGTATTTGACCTTCATACAAAAAAGGTTGTGTCGTCTTCTTTCTTTATTCTGAAAAAGATCAAGAAGCTGCTGCCTTATCTCCCTCCCTCAGCTGGGAAGACTCTGGTCTCTACCTTAGTCTTCTCCAAAATGGATTATGGAAACGCTCTCTTTCTCCATACCCAGAAGCGTGTTATAACAAAGCTGCAATCCATCCAGAATGCGGCAGCCAGGATTCTCCTGAGCATTCCTCGCCGCAACTCCACCACTCTTGGCATTCGTCAACTCCACTGGCTGAGAGTAGAGAGCCGCATTAAATTCAAGGCCCTCTGCATTGCATATAGGGCAGTACACGGCATAGGACCCAGGTTCCTGACGGAAGCCTTTCAGCCATACACTCCTAGACGGCAATTAAGATCGGCCAATACCAACCTCCTCACTGTGCCACGCACAAGAACGGCCACCTGGGGAGATAGACGTTTCTTGGTGGCCACCCCAAAACTCTAGAATCTTCTGCCACATTCCATCAAAACTGCCCCGAACCTGATGAGCTTCCAAAGGCTCTTAAAAACGTGGTTATTTAACCAGTGAGAGGATGACTGACCCCAGTAGCTCCACAGCGCCGAGACTCCCCAGGGTATTTGTTGCGCTATAAAAAATACGTAAATAAATAAATAAATAAATAAATAAATCTTATCACCAGCAAGGGACACCACAAGCTCTGTGCAGCACCCTGGTGGCACAGGAGTTCCATGGTCCACGTCCGAAACGCCGCTAGTGCCATCAGCCCATCCAGGTGCTCAACCTCAGTGTGAGGACTGCCTGCCCCAGCATCCCTTGATGTCACCGTGCTTATAGTGTTGCCTCTCCTCCTGCAGCACGGTACGTGCGCAGGCGAAGCCCGGGCCAAGGGCTGTCCCGTCCTTGCCCTCATTGCCAGGAAGCGGCAGGGCAGGGCTACCCCCTTTCCACTGGCATTAGGCATCTTGCCTACTCAGATTCGCTGGACATTCAAGAACTGTCGTGGACTAGTCGAGGTACTGTTAACGCGGGTATCTCCCAGCATTGCCCAAACTACTCTCTTTGATTCTAAATAATTACGCTCTCTCTCCTGAGGGGTTTGTGGGGCCGGTATAAGGATGCCTGAGGGTTCTCCTTGTCCACGGGGCCAAGAGGCCTGTTCATTGCTGATTGTGTAGACAGGTTGCTTTAGACTTAACTTGCACTATAGAGGTAGCATGGGGAAAAGGAAAACTATGGCGGGCAGTGGGGGAGGGGCGGGAGGGATAGTAAAGGGAAAAAGGCTAGGAAGATTGTAATGGCTGGATTTTCTGTTTAGATGGGATCAGCCCCCAGGGGCCCCTGTGACCCAGCCAAAACGTACTCACCTTCCGTCCTCAGGACTCCTCTATATCCAGGCACCTGGTACCTACCTGAGGATAGGGAACTCGCAATATACAAGCTCATATTATTAAGAACACCACTAAATCTATAGGGATACTAAGAATACTCACTGATTACTAGGGATATCCATACCCTACACCGCACTTATTCACATCAGTTGGTCTCGCGGCCACCCTGACCCAGACCGTTCTACCCTAGGGCAGATCTGACACACAATCTGGTGCGTCTACACACGGGCCTGCAGAACCCAATGCTCCCTTTTCCAAATTGTTCGCGATCCTGCGAAACTCCACGTCAGTGTCCTTCCTGACGCTCTCACTTATTTTAAGCCACAATCTGGTGGATTTACACGCCGGTCTCCTTCCCGACGCTCTCATTAACGCCGCATATCAACGACGACCACATTCCTATGAACACCTATACATATATATATATATATTGGGATATTATCTCAGCTGTCTACTCGGGATGAAACTACAATAATAACTTTGAATATGGGTCCGGATTGTATAGTGTACTCTCTGCTCTTGGCATCAAAGGTTCACTCACTCCCTATTTATGTGATCACCACTTACCTGATTGGGATTACTCATCCATTCACGTGCCTAGCAAAACACCTAGGAGCTGTGTTTACCTTTAGTGAACAAGAATAGGGGCTACACACCAGTTTGTTATAAACTGGGGTTCATTTATTTTAGTAATATAAACATTTATGCAAATCTAACAAAGGCTATAGGTAGAACACACCACTTAAAAGAGAAGGATTACACATAACAGGAACACTCCGCTGAAAGGGAAAAGATTAAGTGTAGCTAATGTGATGAAAACAATATCACCTGATTAGTGTGAAGTCTTGTTCTAGCTGTCATCTGGGTTCCTCTCTCGTCTGTGCCTTGGCTCATCTCATGCTCTCTCTCTCTCCTGCACTCTTGGGTACACCTCTGCGCTGATCGCTCTGTCTCTGGACTCCTCTCCCCCACACGAACTGTCTCTCCACCTTCCGTCTTCAATCTTAATGGTTCCTGCCGCTCTGATCACCGTTCATTCCACTATCTTATTCACTCTGTCTCTGCGCCAATGTCCAATTCCATCTGCTCCCATAGGTTAATCCACGAGCTCTCCTCTATCTCTTCTAAAAGGCATTACTTCAGACTCCAGCTATTCACACCTCCTCCTGATAAGCAACTGCTTCTTACTGCTTCCTTCAGTTCCAGCTCACTATTCAACTCAGCTCTTCTCCAGATTGAACCCTCTCTCTCTCTCTGCCAACTCCACTCCACTGCTGGACTCTCTCCTCGACTCCTCTCTGCTTGACTCTCCTCTGCTCGACTCTCTCCTCGACTGACTGACTCCGCCTCTGCACTTCACAAATATAGAATGCTGTTTCCTCATGGAAAGTTCCAGCCAGCAGCTTCTTCCCACCAATCCCATGCACCAGGCTCCTTGCGCTAGACGCTCCCACAGTGACCAGTCTGCTTGTTTCGTCTAGAGACCTGAGCCCGGGAACAATTCCTGATTAGATTCAGCTCTGGCCGGTTCTCTCCGGTCCGCTTAGGGCGAACAACAGTTATAACTATAAACATTGCTTTTGCCCTAAAAAGCCTCTCTGCTTCCATCAAGATGGAGTCTCTCTAGCTTTAGGCCTGAAAGGGGTGAAATGCTCCTTAGCTCTGTCAGAATACCTACATAAACCATACCAATATATCTAATATGTCAAAGCTAATAGGCAATAGACAGGTTAAAGTCAAGAATAAAGGCATATTAAGCAGCTATCCTCTTCTAGGTCTGGAAAAAGGGCTTAAAAGGGCCAACACAGGCTAAGAATACCTATACTAGATGCGAGCAAGAATAATGATCTATATCACTGCTAAATAAAGCCAAAAACTCTGCCATTACAAAGATACAGAAACATTCAGGGAGTAATTGTGTACTGGATAGGATAGACACCCGCATTACCAAGTGCGAGGACATATTAGTGACAGATACAACCAGCTATGTAGCAAATACTAAATCCCCACAACGCTCTACCCAACCAGCTAGTTTAAACAACCCTACTACGGCCCGCCAATTAGCTATTCCAGCTATGTCTCATAACCCAGTAAAACAAGCGTTGCCATAGCCAATGGGTCACGTCTTTGGGACCTTATGTTTTTAGCCAGAACTTTTGGCTATGTTGTAGAGCATTGTGGCTGCTGTGAATTCTGTTGAAAAGTTATAATAAAAAGTGTTAAGCATTTTTGTTACGTTTATACAAACGAAGACAACATTATATAAAACTGAAAAACCTGATAAAAAAAGATTTTAACATAAAAAATGTCTTCTACTTTTTTTGTACTTGCACAGCTGGCAACTTTTTCCTGCCTGTTCTCATGCTTTCTTGTTATAATTTTTTTTGTTATGGGAAAGCGGGACATAAATAACGGGGGAGTGTAGGTTGGAAAACAATAATTTAATTAGAACACGAGCAGCAGACGGACACTAGGGGACAATCAACAGATGCCAGATTCCAAGGGCAGACTGACGGGATGATTAGGTGATGCGCTGATACAAAATGGTGGTGTTGAATGATGATTAGTGCTCAGGTGGTGACAATATATGGTGTGGATTGGAGGTACGTTGTGGATTGTGGAGTTGAAACATGTTGTTTGGTGTGTAATTAGGCAGTGTGTTTTGGAAATGTGGAGTTGAAATGTGTGGCCTGGAACTGTGGTGTTGAGTGAAATTATGCTTAGGAAAATTGTGTCATGGTGTGGAGTGCATTTATGTTGATTGGTGGTATGTGGTATAGAGTGCATTTATGTGGAGTGTAATTATGATGCATTGAGTACAGTGCAATTATATGGCGTGTAATTATCTGGCACTGAGTGGTATTATATGGAGTGTATTTATGTTGCATTGAGTAGAGTGTTATAATGTCGTGTAATTATGTGGCACTGAGTGGTATTATATGGAGTGTATTTATGTTGCATTGAGTAGAGTGTTATTATGTGGCGTGTAATTATGTGGCACTGAGTGGTAATATGTGGAGTGTATTTATGTTGCATTGAGTAGAGTGCAATTATGTGGCTTGTAATTATGTGGTACTGAGTTGTATGTGGAGTGTATTATGTTGCATTGAGTAGTGTAATTATGGGCCTGTAATTATGTGGCACTGAGTGGTATTGTTTGGAGTGCATGTTGCATTCAGTAGTGTAATTATGTGGTGTGTAATTATGTGGCACTGAGTGGTACTATGAGGAGTGTATGTTTTATTCAGTATAATGTAATTATGTGGCATGTAATTATGTGGCACCGAGTGGTATTATTTGGAGTGTATGTTGCATTGAGTGCAGTGTAATTATGTAGCAAATACTTGAGTAGAGTATAAATATGAGGCGTGTAATTATGGCACTGAGTGGTATTATGTGGAGCGTATTTATGTTGCATAGAGTAGAGTGTAATTATGTGGCTTGCAATTATGTGGCACTGAGTGGTATTATGGGGAGTGTATGTTTTATTCAGTAGAGTGTAATTATGTGGCGTGTAATTATGTGGCACCGAGTGGTAATATTTGGAGTGTATGTTGCATTGAGTGCAGTGTAATTATGTAGCAAATACTTATGCAGCACTAAGTGGTATTGTGTGAAGTGTATGTTGCATTCAGTAAAGTGTAATTAGGTGGCATATTTTTTAGAGCCGTCATCCCTATTAAGTTTGTCAAGGAAAAATCTAAAAGTCCTATGCATATCACATCTGAGGGAACTTCGAATATCTTAGGAAATCACTAAGATCTCTAATATCCAGATCTTAAGTGTTCAATCTTCCTTAGGCATCCAACCCTACCTGAAATATTATTTGATCACTCACGAAAAATATCTCCTGACCCGGTTTCTCTTTAATACATTTTTTCGTATTGTTTCTTTTCCGAAAAAACAAGACTGGTCAAAATTCATCACCAAGTGCTCATGTGACAATACCGCGGAACAATCCACAATCCATGTTACCCTTTTTTGCAGATTTTATGATTTACCTCGAAAGCGTTGGATTATTCCCCTATTGTTATCAATGGGTTTGAGATCTTGTCGTCCCGCTTTTCATGCTTTGCAACTTTTAGATTCTGAATTTGTTGCTAAACGTGTAGCTGGTTTTCTTGAATCTTGATTAAAATATCGGTGTAACTATGATTAACTTACCTTTTAAATGCACTTGCACTTTATTAACATTCTGTCTAATAACATGCCACCCCGCTCTTTACGCTTTGCAACTTTTAGATTTTGAATCTATTGTTAAATGTGTAGCTGGTTTTCTTAAAACTTGTACAAAATATCGGTGTGATTATGATTACACATGCACTTTATTAACATTGTGTCTAATAACTCTGTCTGTTTTTAACTTAAAAATGTATCTTGTTTATGTAAATTCTGTCTTTTCGTATAACTCGTTTTGCCGTCCCACTTTTATATACTGTTCATTGCAATGTACTTTTTATGGTTCCTAAAAAATTTTGGAAACCGAATAAAAGATATTTGACTGACTGACTGAGGTGGCGTGTAATTATGTGGCACTGAGTGGTATTTGGAGCGTATGTTGCATTGAGTGCAGTGTAATTATGTATCAAATAATTATGTGGGACTGTGTGGTATTATGTGGAGTGTATGTATGTTGCATTGAGTGGAGTGTAAGTATGTGGTGTGTAATTATATGGCACTGAGTGGTATTATGTGCCATGTAATTATGTGGCAGTGAGTGGTATTATGGGGAGTGTATGTTGTATTCAGTAGAGTAAATATGTGGCGTGTAATGATGTGGCATTGAGCGGTAATATTTGGAGTGTATGTTGCATTAAGTGCAGTGTAATTATGTAGCATATAATTATGTGGCACTGAGTGGTATTGTGTGGAGTGTATGTTAAATTCAGTAGAGTATAATTATGTGGCATTGAGTGGTATTATTTGGAGTGTGTGTGGCATTGAGTACAGTGTAATTATGTAGCAAATCGTTATGTGGTACTGAGTGGTATTGTATGGGGTGTACGTTGCATTTAGTAGAGTGTAATTATGTGGTGTGTAATTATGTGGCACTGAGTGGTATTATTTGGAGTGTATGTTGCATTCAGTAGAGTGTAATTATGTGGTGTGGAATTATGTTGCATTGAGTGGAGTGTAAGTATGTTGTATGTAATTAATGATACTCTTCTGGAGCCCAAACCTAAACAAACCTCTGAAAAGATGGTATGTGTCACTACTTTTTTGAGCGTCTCCAACTGTGTCAAGCAAAGTATAAAAAAGAACTGGCACATATTGAATTCAGGCCTACTCGACTGGGAAACTCCCCTCTTCGCTTTCAAGAAAAGCAAAAATTTGAAAGATCAGCTGGTGAGGGCAGCCTTACCCCTTGCAAGTACGAAAAAACACCACACTCCATGACCATTGGTCATTTCCCCCTGTTCGAGGTCACTTTAAGTGCGGGTCTTGTGTTGTATGCGATTTCTCAATTGATTGTAAAGAGTTTGTATATTAAGAAGTGAAAAATGAATTGCAAACCTTTACTAATTGCAATAGTTGTAACATCATTTATGCCATTTTTTGTCCCTGCGACTTAATATATGTGGGCCAGACCAAACAGAAAATTAAACTGCGAATATCTCAACATCGCAGTCGGATCCGGTGCAAAACACCAAATGCTCCTCTGGTTGAACATTTTGTCAATAAAGGACATACGGAAAATGAAACCCGCTGGACTGTGATCACTCAAGTCATCATCCCACCCAGGGGCGGTGACCTGACCCGTATGCTCAACAGAGAGGAACTAAAATGGATATTAACAACGGACAGTCTGAACTCTGGATTGAACCTGCAGGAGGAATGGACTGCTCTAATTTGAAATCTGCTTCACACTCTTGAAATCACAGTCTGCTCCGGCAACCTTGTGCCTTTCATTGTGTTCTTCTGTGACCCCCTTGGTCAAATGTAATTAATATGTTTTTTTAATAGTTATCACTTGCACTAAACACTATGCACCTCCTTTTTAATAACACCTCGTCCAAGATGGCCGCCGCGGCATGCACCCTTCGTCTATGTCTATGCCCTTAAAGGCGTCACTATCACAGGCCAATCAGCTCCTTTTCACCCACTCTTCACTCCCCCGATCCATTGCCCGAGTTCGCCAGGGAACACATCGGAAGACCGACTAAACCGGTAAGTTATTAGCAACCTGCAGCTCCTCTACCCCGAAAGAGAGATATATGCAAGTTTCTTATGTCCCGTTTTTCCCGATAGGTACTACCCTGGCGCTGCCCGATTACGCTAATGTAACGCGGCAACTCGCGGCTGATTCCGGTAAGGAGCTGTGCATGGCCGCGATCACCAGGTCTCTGCCCTGTTCATTTTCTTAAATTAATTTAAGTATTGCCTTCCCTCCGTAGGGCTGCTGTTTCAGACACGGGCTAATCCTCCCTGCCAATCTAGTACCAGTGCGCTGCCCTGGTAAGCCTATCCGTCCAGCCTACATTGGCACTTGACGCACCGTGAGAACCATTTTTAAAGTTTCCCCAAGATAGGCACTTTTCGTGTATGTTCACCCCCGATAGTCACATAAACGTTCCTCGTATCACCACGCTCATGACTGTGAGATCGCTCACGCTTCCTCGGAATAGGCACAAATTGCGATTGCTCACTTTTAATTACCACGCATTGACACGTCCTTGGGCGTTGAAGCATGTTCGCACTCGGCTGCCGGCAGCTCGGTCATATTAAACATATGCTCCCAGCCTGATCCCCACCTCGGCACAGCCCCTGCCTTCCGCCCATCTGAAAGCATGTTCGAACTCACCACCTGAAATCGCGAGGCAATTCACCTCTAAAGCACGTTCGAACTCACTCGCCTTGTGGTAATACCACTTGAAATCGCGAGGCATTTCACCTCTAAAGCGTTCGGATGCACGTTTCACTTCCAGTCACTTGATTAAACATAATGAATATTTTGTTTCTAAAATGTACATATTTTCTCCTTATTTCCTTTCCTTTTTCAGGCAATTTGAGGTTTTATAACGCTAAGGCAACTATTGATTGTCCTGATGATGGTCCCCATGACCTAATAGGGGGACCGAAACGCCGTCGACCTGTCTAGCACCCCATACAAAACTTGATTTCTATGTATTGTATTGTAATGGTGCTTTTTGACACTTCTGTATAATTTGAATTTAAACATAAAAACGTTTGCTTGCCTTAAAAAACCCTTCTATGTTTCTAATCCACCTTCTGTACTCACCCAGTTAGTGTTGGGCACAGGCTTGTGCACCACACGGGTGTATTGTGGAAGGTATTCTCGCTGTATGGATTAACTGTTTATGGAGTAAACTTGAATGACCTCTGTCCGGCTGGACATGTCACTCCAAATATAGATTTGATTTTGTCTATATTTATTGCTTCATATATTTTTGAATGCATGGGACCACTGTTGTTCTAAAAATCATATAATAATGTGGCACTGAGTGATATTATGTGGAGTGTATTTATGTTGCATTGAGTGGAGTGTAAGTATGTTGTATGTAATTAAGTGTCACTGAGTGGTATAATTTGGAGTGTATGTTGCATTGAGTGAAGTGTTATTATGTAGCATATAAATATGTGGCACTGAGTGGTATTGTGTGGAGTGTATGTTGCATTCAGTAGAGTGTGATTATGTTTTGTGTAATTATGTGGCACTGAGTGCTATTTGGAGTGTTTGTTGCATTGAGTGCAGTGTAATTATGCAGCATATAATTATGTGGCACTCAGTGGTATTGTGTGGAGTGTATGTTTTATTCAGTAGAGTGTAAATATGTGGCGTGTAATTATGTGGCATGTAATCATGTGGCACTAAGCGGTATTATTTGGAGTGAATGTTGCATTTAGTGCAGTGTAATTTTGTAGCATATAAATATGTGGCACTCAGTGGTATTGTGTGGAGTGTATGTTTTATTCAGTAGGGTGTAAATATGTGGCGTGTAATTATGTGGCATGTAATCATGTGGCACTAAGCGGTATTATTTGGAGTGAATGTTGCATTTAGTGCAGTGTAATTATGTAGCATATAATTATGTGGTAATTATTATGACACCCCAAAGCGGACTCCATCTATGCATGCACCCAGGATCTGGGGACAACACCCTTAATTCTGCTCCAGTTTAGCATAGTGCAGAACACAAGTCACCTTAAAAAAATAACACTACATCACAATGCAGTAACAATAGACTTCTGTTCCCTAAACCCAGACACCCCTCCGATCACTCATGGACTTTCCTTTACCTTTCCCCTTGTATAGTGCTCAGCTGCCTGTAGGGTAGGTTTGCACTCTATAGATACCACATATGTACATAAATATTGTACCAAAGCCAATCAGGGAGGTTCAGTGCTAAGTATGTCAGACAATGAGTGCATTTCACTTGTGCGAGCATTGTGCGCAGCCTCTCGTCGGGTGGATGGGGTGACCAATTCTCTGTGTTGTTGGGTTTATTTCATTTACTGAACTGACTGTGTTCTTACAGAATACTAACTCTGGTGTGTGACTCCTTCTGCAGCACAGTGACTGAATCTTATCTTATCTTATCTTAGGGGATTCTTGTATAGCGCACTGACACCGAAAGGTTTCCTGGCGCTGGCTGAGTGCCAATGAGATGAAGAGACGGGGGTCTAGCCAGTCTGTGTGAAGAGGTGAGTTTTCAGGAGTTTTCTGAAAGCCAGAAGGGAATTGGCAGATTTAAGAGGGAGAGGCAACTGGTTCCAGAAGGCGGGGGCAAGGTAGGCAAATCTGCGACCGCCGTTTTTTTTTAGTTTGGTAGAAGGGACAGCTAGCAAAAGGCGATGGGAGGAACGAAGATTGCGTACCGGACGGTAAGGAATGACCAGTGATTTGAGAAAGGCAGGGGAGGTCCCGAACACAGCTTTGAAGGTCAGGCAGCCAATCTTAAATGCAGTCCTCTGCTCCACCGCCAACCAGTGGAGTCTGTGAAGCAGTGGTCTCGCGGATTGCCACTTTGGGGTTTTATAGGCCAGCCTTGCTGCTTGATTCAGTACAATCTGGAGCCTATTAAGGAGGAATTTAGGTAGGCCGTAGTACAGGGAGTTTGAAAAATCCAGGCGGGAGAGCACCAGGGCAATCAGGACTTGTATCAGGGCCTCTGGTGTCAGGAGATGGGAAACTTTCCTGATTTTTCTGAGCTGGAACATACATGAGGACACAACCGCGCCAACCTGAGGCTTAAGAGAGAGCTCCGAGTCAATTATGACCCCGAGGCTCTTTGCTGACTTAGCCGGGACGGGCGGGGAGCCGAGCTCAGTTGGCCAGAACTGTGGGCCCCAGTGAGTGAGACTGTTTCCTGGAAGGATTAACTCAGTCTTCCCCGGGTTCAATTTAAGCTGGTGGGAGTTCATCCAATGTTGGATGTGTAGCATCACTGCTTGACAATCGAGGGCTGCATTGGGGGTGTTAAGCGGGAAAATGATTTGCAGATCGTCTGCATAGTTGAATACGGTGATATTCCACCTCTTCAAGGAAAAAATGAGCGGCTGAAGATAGAGATTAAAAAGCAGAGGGGACAGGGACGATCCCTGAGGCACTCCGCAGATTGATGGGACCTGTGCGGCTGTGAAGGGACCAAGCCGGACCGCCTGCATTCTGCCCGACAGGAAGGATTTGAGCCAGGCAGAGGCCAGGCCTCGGATGCCGGCTTGCTCGGCACGGTGGATAAGGATGTTGTGGTCCACCGTGTCGAACGCAGCCGACAGATCCAATAAAACGAGCGCCTGTGATGTCCCTTTATCGGCATTAGCCCTAAGCGTATCCATGACTGCCAAGATCACAGCCTCGGTGGAATGGGCTGGTCTGAACCCAGCCTGATTAGGTTCGAGAAAGTTGGAACGCTCGATGAATTCAGATAGGCAGCTAGTAACATGTGCCTCCAAGAGTTTGGATAGGTAGGGCAAGAGGGAGATAGGCCGATAGTTGGCGAGATCGTCCGGGTCGGCTCCAGGCTTCTTTAGTAAGGGCACAAGGACAGCCTCCTTGAAGGAATTAGGTACTACTCCTGCCTCTAATGAGGCGTTTAATAAAGGCAAGATGCAGTCCGGCATGGACAGGCAGATGTCGCGAAAGACAGAGGGGGGGCAGCAATCATTAGGAGAGCCAGATTTGACTCGAGCAACAAGTTTTGCTAGAGCGCTGGGGTCGAGGGCAGGGAAAGAAAGCAAGGAGAGCGGGTTTTCAGGGGGGGAAGCTGGCATATCGTCAGGAAGGACTGAAGGAATCGTATTCTTGATCTTGGCAATTTTTTCAATAAAGAAGTTATTTAAGGCATTACAAGATTCTTGCGTCGGGGTCTGAGAAGGAAGGGTCCTTGCATCAGACGTAAGCTCCCTCATGATTGAAAAGATCTCCTGAGATTTGTTATGAGCAGTGAGAATCCTTTCCGAGATGTGGAGAGCTTTTGCTGCAATAATAGCATCCTGAATCAAATCATTTGACTCCATTTACAGTGAATTCAAACCAAATGTCTCTAATTAGTAAACGTGAGAACTAGAGAGAGAGAGGGGGGCTTGCTTCAAATAAAGGACAAGAGATGGGAAGAGATAATAGAACATTATAAGGAACACAGAAGAGTAGGTTTAAGGAACAGGGTGGAAGAAAGGGTGAAACCGGGGTAAGATAGATCGCCCCTTGAGCATCAGTTTCAGGAGCAAACTCAGAAATTTTGGAAGCTGCAGCGACCCGCGAGTGATGTGCGCGCTCGTGTGAAATCTGACACAAAACAGATGGCACACTGCGCGCCGCTGCTCGTAACCGCAAGCCGTAGGCCTTTTCACAAGCTTCCAGAGCGATTCCAAGGGGTTGTTTTCCTAGAGCAGCGCATGCGCACATGGTTTCAAAGGTCAAAGCACATCCACTGGGTCATGGTTGACAGGGTACCAGTGGATAGTTTAAAAACCAACAGCGTCAGTCCCAAAACCTGGAGTGATCCAGTAAGATAACTCCTACATTTATTCCCCTTTGCACATCACTGTTTGATACTTTAATTTAAGTAGGAAACAACAGGAGATATCCCTGAACATAATGGTGCATATTACTCTGATGATCAAAGAAGCTGTGAAGGCGTGCTTGAAGCAACTTTTTCTGTCACACTCTACTGACTTTGAAAATAGTGAATAAGAAACACAGTAAGTCAAACTCTAGGAAGAAAACAAAGGATGTGACTGGCACCAGAATTTTAGCTAAAAAGAGAAAGGAATGAAGCATATTGGCTGCCACCAGGGCCTGATCTCATTCCATGCTCTTGGCTTATGGGCAACATCAGAGGAAGAAGCTCCGAAATACTTGATGGCCTAATGATATCCGGACAATCACTTCCAAGTTTGTCAATCCAGCAAGCAGGACAGGAGGAAAGGGCAAGCAAAAATCACCCTCCACCAGCCAAAGTGATAAGGGCAAATTACTAAAAGAATGATTGGCCACCAGAGCACGGAGGCGCCCGACGCCGGCTGGGCGTGGTGTCTCGGAGCCGCGGGTCTCTCCTGCCCTCCCTAACGCATGCCAGTACTGCGGCACAACATCGAAGCATTGAAGGCGGTATAGGACGCTCTGTTGCAGCCGACCAAGGGGACTTGGTGACCACGTGGAGAGGGCAACTCGGGCTATCGGCGGAGCTGAGAGAGGCTGGGAGAGGCCATTAGTGGAGTGTACCGAAGGAGCTGATTACAGCCGCTGATGGAGGGGGACGACCCTACCGCAACGGAGAGCGACTTGGTGCTCTCTGAAGTACTGACCGCAGCATGAAGCGGCTGGGGTCGAGGGAACAAGCCCTGCACTGTGGGCACCGACCCGGCGAGTGGGCGGATCTAGGCCTTGAGGCCGCCGCGGAGCTCCACGGTAAGAAGACTGCCACGACCGCGGGGTCTCCTGGGTGGATTGCATGCCGTCTGGGGCCGAGGTACGGCCTGTGGTTCCCTGGGGGAGCCGGGAGACAGGTGCTGGTGGGTCCGGAGACCAGAGACACGACGAAGCCAACGGAGGTGGTACGGCCTACTTCGCCTTGCGGACTGAAAGGCTGGCCTGATCTGTTCCCTCGGCTGCAGCCGTGCCATAGCCTTGCGAGGAGTGCGGAGGAGCATTGCCGGAGCCGGGGGGTCCGGACTGGTGGCCCCGATCTACAATAGCGGAGGACCCGGGATCGGGTTGTTTGACGAAAGTGTCACTGCATTGGCTCTGGAAGGCGCCTTCTGGCGGGAAGCTTTTATGACGCCATCTTGGCTGGGCAGCCATTGACTGGCGCAGATACGCGGGGACAGAGACTGAATACCTGGTGAGGTCTTGCGCTGCACCTGAGCACTCCTTGTCCCTGGAGAGTGTACAATAGCCCTGGTTCCGCGCCACAGCCGGAACTTCAAGATGTCCACCACGCTTCGCAAGGGAAGGCCGGGAAAGGACGGCACCTCCAAGTCTTCGCAGCAGCCATCTTCCCCCGGGGCCAGTGGTTCATACAGGCAATCGGATGATGAAGCACCCGCCACCAAGGCCTTCATGACTGAGCTGTTCACCTCTATCAAAGAGGAAATTTCTGAGCTTCGCGCCCAGTTGGCGTCAAATCTCCGGGAGATGCGGAGAGAGGTAGATGGAATTGGTGAACGTGTAGCGACGCTGGAAGATCACGACTTGAGTGTAACAAATGATGTGCACCAACTACAACAGGACATTCTTCGTCTTACTGAACAGAATTTGGACCTGCAGGCCCACGCAGAGGACTTAGAGAATCGTTCCCGGAGGAAGAACATTCGCATGAGGGCGGTCCCATGGGACGGAGAAGCTGGAGACCTGCGAGGTTATGTCCAAGCCTTGTTCTTACAGATCTTAGACGAAGAGGATGTGCAGGAAATTAAAATGGATAGGGTGCACAGAGTCGGTCTGCCTGGAAGAGGAGGGGGCCCCCCTCCAGACATCCTTGTTTGTGTGCATGACTTTCAGGTGAAGGAGCGTATCCTGCGGAAGGCTAGAGCCATCTCCTCCTTGCAATTCAGGGACCACCGTCCGCAGCTCTACCAGGACTTGGCGGCATCGACACTCCAGAAGAGGAGAGAATTCCGCCCGGTAACTTCCTTTTTGCAGGAACGCAACATCTCGTACTCCTGGGGGCACCCCTTCCGCATCATATTCAGATGGCAGAATAGGCTGACGCAAATTCGCTCTCTGCAGGTGGCAAAGGATCTTCTGGGCCTGGAGGACGTTCCTCCCTCCCAAGCGACACATCCCTCCCCATCGAGGAGACAACACCGATCCTCCTCATGGCATAGAATTGGTTCATCCCCGAACCGGGGGTGGCCGGATCGTGCTGCTAGCTTGCAAGAAAGGAAAAAATGGGGTGGCATCGGTGGCCTCGGCTACAATAGCAGATTCTCAACAAAGCTCTGGAGCAGCGTGATCCCCGATTCCATGATGGTTGGGCGCCAGGGGCACTCTGGCCCTAAGGTCCCGGGGTACTATTGTACTTTTGGAGAAGACACCCCGGACCGTGGCCCTGGGGGTCCCTGAATTGGTGCCCCCACCCCGATTCCAGTCCGGTGAGAACCTTGTGAACTGTGGCCCATTGGAACTGCTGAGTACTTTGTTCAGGTTCAGTGCCTTGAGTTATGTTTTCTTGTTTTTTTTTGTTTGCAGGGGGGGTGGGAGGTGGGGAGTTTTGGGGGTCGGGGACACAGTGGGAGTGTTGGGGTTGGGGTCGGGGGGAGGGGGGAGAGTGGTGGTGACCGAAAACTGTATGTGTGAGGTATTGTTGGCGCTAGTGGTGTGCTCCATTGCAGTCGCTATCTTGAGCCGTACTGAGGATTATACAATTTTTGATGTTTGCATGGGTGGGAGATGTTTGGAGTGCTGGGGAGGGGTGTGTACTGTTCCCCGTGGACGGAGGGTGCTTGGGACATTGTTCTTGGTGTCTCTATCTGATTGCTCTCAGTATACAGTGCTCAGCGGGTCATCTTGTTTGATTGGCTCTGGTGTGGAAAATTAATACGGTTTGGTGAACATTATCTGCGCCATCTTCCCTTTGCCCCGATGCCACACTCTTTGTCGCACACACCCACCACTTTGGCTGCCTTGATCAGAACCACCCTCTGCACACCCCTGACCCCCAGCACGGCTCTTCACCCTCACAAGCACCCCCACGCACTGATCACTCCCGCTCTCACATGCCTTGCGCGTAAGCGGCAGCCATTTTGAGCACCATGGCCCCTCTGCCCCTCGCTGATAGCCAGCGCGTCTCTCACTCTCTCTTAGCCCCGCAGGCATCCCCCGCATGCTGACAACCCCCTCGCTCTCATATGCCTCGGGTCATAAACCCCTCTTCAGCGCAGCTCTGCCTCGGAATCCCATCCTGTTCCCAGCGCGACACCTCCTTCCATCCCTTTCATGGTCCCGGGTCCTTTGATACAAACCCCCTTTTTCCTGTGTGCCCGTTTGTCTCCCTTGTTCCCAGGCCGCCACCTGGCCCTGCGGATACTGTTTATCACACCCCGTACAGTAGAAAGCTTCCCCCCTATCAAAAGACCCTCGAGTCGATCGAACACCCTTCACCCCATGAGATCCGATCAACCCCACACATTCCGTGAATCGGCGGAATGTCCAGCTGCGCGATAATCATCACCTGTTGTGACCGGGGTGGGGATTTCAACTGTAAACGTGTGGGAACGGGCTTGAAACGGGGATTCCTAGGATGCCTTTCCGTACATCAAAGTATTGACAAATATGTGTTTCATGTAATAAAGCAATAAACCTGTGTATAAGAGGCCAGGCCTCAGAGATGCGGTTAGAGCACCTCGTGACGATACTTGCTGTCCGAATTGATGTGTTCTCCTCCGGAGAGAATAAACCCTCGTTTCCTGCCTTTCAGTCTCCAGCGCCTGCTTCTTCATTGATTAATATTTTGTGGGTAATAGAGGCGACACCGCCGGGCAACACAAAAGGGTCTTTGGTCACTGGTTGTCTAGCCACCCTTTTACAAATTGGCGTCCCAAGCGTGGGGCCCATCAGCGACTCGTGGATCCAGTGGGAGAGGTCCTGACGACAGAGTGAACGACTGCAACGATCGGGAGGTACCCTGTCCGATAGACCCTCGTCTGACAGCCGATCATCCGAACTTCACTGGTTCCGAACAGACCTCTCTCGAGTGATCTACGGTCCTGACTGGGAACCATCAGGAGTGCCGCGAGGATTACGAAGAAAAGAGGACGATCGGGCGCTGGATTCGGAAGACAAGAAACTGTCCATACGGTCCGGGTAAGGTCGTGTAGACACGACGAATTACGAAATAATTGTTTGATTGATTGTAAAAAATACTAGTATTACCCTTTGTTGATTTTTTTGGAGTTTCGCTGTCGGCAAACGGAGAAAGAACCGGCTCTCCCTTTGCAAACAGTGAAGGATAGGTAACGCACCCGTCGTACCTATCTTTCTCCCCCACTGATTAATTGCCCCCCCCATTGATTAACTGTTACGGATTATTTTCTGGAGATTCTCTGTCTGCAAACAGGAAAGAATAGGTTCCCTCTTTGCAGATAGTGAAAGGGTAGGTGACGCAGACCTTTTTGCGGGCCTACTTATTCTCCCCATTGACCATTTTTGATTGATATTGGTTCTTGAGGTATTCACTGCCTGCAAACAACGTAGAATAGAAATATTCTGTCTAGTCTTTGCACACAGTGATAAGATAGGTAGTGCTGACTATTGTCCCCATTGTGACCCGTCATGCCTGTCTTCTCCCCACTGATTGGTAGCTGGTTCAGCCCGGACCGTTTATTAGAGGTGGACCATCTAGCTCCGCTGGAAGGCACCCCTAATAAAGAAATGTTCACAAAGTATGGATTAATTACCATAGCCTATAGTAAGCTATGGCACAAGTATACCAAAGCAAATCAAGAGAAACAGTGGCCACTGGTAGGATCCTTTGATCTTGACAAAATAGAAACGTTAGAAATAGCCCTTCGTAGTAGCAAGACAACGCCTATTATGCTCGACAGTCTCGGTATGTGGCGCAAAGAAGCAATGCAACGAAAGGAAAGAGACGAAGTCAGAGTAGGTAAAGAAACGCAACAGACGACCTTCCAAGCGTCTGATAGGCAAAAGGAAGGGGCAGTGACGACACAGTTCCAAGGATTAGACACAAAAAGGGAACAGTGTAAAGGGACGTACCGACAGGACAACCCCGAGACACAACGTCCCGAAAGTAACCCCCCGACACTACGCGCAGGACGAACAGACTTAAGGCAAAACCAATGTGCTTTTTGTAAAAGACTCGGGCACTGGAAAGCCGAATGCCCGACTCTACGGAACATAGGTAAGAGCGGAGGGCCGACAGAAATAACAGGCCGGCAGAAAGGGAAAAGGCGCGAGACAAAGACGAATCAGACTAACACGGACAGGACAGATAGAACTACAACGTTTGATTATGTCCGATGGCACAGATTTCGTCAGACCGATTTCAACGACATGTTTGAGTTCTGGGACTGATTACTCTCTGTCCCCCCCCCACTCTGAAAAACAAAAGCAATTACAGGCCTGCGTAGACAACGCCCCGTTAGAAAAAGGACTCAAGGAAGCCAAGTCTCTGTTATATAATTTAAGATTTAATTACGGTAAAGATAACACACGACCAACGATAAATAGAAAAACTAGTAAAACATTCTTTAAAGTAAAACTGTACTAATAGGAGCAATACAAAACATATTACGCTCACTCCGGAAGTTCCCAAAATGTAACAGGTCAACGGTCCCGCCCATCCGGAAGGTGAAACACACAGCACGTGTGGGGCGGGGCCTGCCGACAGCCATGGACCAAAGAGGTCGCCGGTGAGAATGTACAGGAGGCTCCACGGGCCCGGCATGAAATGGTCTTCCCATCCTCTCCTTCCTGGGGCGGCGTCCCCCGGGCCACGAGTAGGGAGGGGGCAGATGCAGATGACCCCCTCCCCCGTATCTCCTGGTCCGGCCATCGCAAATTCCTCTGCTGAACTGGTGCAGGGTGGGCTGGGAGGGAGAGGCAGCGCGAACGAGCCTCTCCCACCTCCACAGGTAGGAGGTTTCCCAGCCCCGGCCCGGCGCCAAAATCCTCCAGCCGGGAAACGGATATACCTGCGCAGCACAGAACATACAATGTCCGACGGACCTATTTCCGCAGCACAGAACATACAATGTCCAACGGATCTATTTCCGCAGCACAGAACATACAATGTCCAACGGGCATACTTGCGCAGCACCGGACATACAATGGTCTTCCAGAGTACTCGCAGAGTCAGGGGTGTAAGGTGGTCATCATGTACACCCCTGACTCGAAGGAACGGCGTGGGGTGCACTGGGAGAGGGAGGCGGCGCGAACAAGCCTCCCTCACCTCCCCAGGTAGAGGCGCCACAGCTGCATCCTAGCGCCCCGAGCCAATGTCCTGCTCCAACGGCACGGTGTTCCATTTTTTTCGCCCCAAAGAAGTCTCTACCACTCTTGAAGACACGACGAAGGGCGGCTGCTGCAGGGTCTCAAAATGGCGTCTGGGCCCCCTGGAAGGCGGGTCTAGGCCGCTGGAGTAACTTTGTCCGGTATTGCAACTCGGGCGCTTGCCCGCCTGGGCACGAGCCCCCACCTCCGACAACATCCCCACAGCTTTGAAGATTCTACCAAAGTCCCAGGAGTCCTCGGCATCCACAGGCTTCCGGTGGGGAACAACTGCCTTGATCACTAGCGAAACGATCACGACATAGCCACAAGATGGTGGTGCTCTCGTGTCAGCACCAGCTTCAGTCCGAACCATCCAGAAACATTGTGGGCTAACGAATTCGAGTAAGTTCCGGCTGAACCTCAACGTGACCCGGTAGGGAAGATTCTACCTCCCTCCCCTTTTGATTGACGGTCCACATTACCAGCCCCTCTGTTAGCACAGGTTTTTGAACTGCCGAAAGGGACTCTGGTGCAACCAACCCGGCATCGCCCAAAATGGCGCCGGTATCAATAGGAACTTACGAACACCTCGTGGTGTTCTTTAGCTAACAAGACTTGATGTTCTGAGATATGTATGTGAACCTTTGTACACTTGACGAAAAAGGGAGGAGGGTTCACTTGGTGAACATTTGAAAGGATCCCGTTAAAATGCTGATTTCAATGTACGATTTATTATGATATTTATTGTAACCGATACATGACGTAGCTTATGACGCACGCCCACGGTATACATCTAGGAAATGTGATTGCAATTAGTCTGACTGTGTTTCAATTTATGAAATAAATACCCTCTGATCCCTCAATTATTAATAGACGTTTTTAGTTTCTTGCAAATAACTAGGTAGACGTTTTTCAATGTTTTTAAAATGCTGCAAAATAGCCCCCCTACTGTATGTGCTTCAGCCATCGCCGTGTCCGGCCAAATACGATTGCACTCACATATTTACTTACTGAACGATTATGCAAATAAAGGTTTTCCAAACTATGAACAGGTATCGCATACTTTTGTAAATGTGGGAATTGGCGGGAGGGCTATTCTGTGCGCAACCGTTTTGCTCTCTTTTTAAGGATTTTAGAAAATGGTTGTTCGGCCCCGGATTGATGATCGAATCTAAGGTATGATACGCTGCCTCCAAATGTGCGACTAAGCTCAGGAACTAACGCATGAAGAAGGACCTCAACTTCTGAGAATGGGTAAAGTGAAGCGGTGTGAATGTTAGAATGTTATAAAGGTAGGGTACTCGAAGGTACTAAGGAACAGGGTTGGCCAAAGAACTGATATGCCTTAGAACATCACAGCGTTGGGAATGATTTAAGGATCCCGATAGCTAGATACATCTACAAACCGGATACCTTGTGCTAGGCGCCCCTGATTTCTTTTAGCGTTTCCCTACACACGATCTATAATGCCACCCTCGGACCCCCCCCCCATGAACAACCTATCACACTGCCCGCCCCCCTTGACTTCAGAAACCAAGACCCTAGGGATTATATCCCGAGGGGTTAAGACGAGTATGTGGTAAGTAAAGAACTTTCGTGCCCGTACCTTTGATATGCTCGAATGTTGTTCCCCCTCCCTTTCTTCCTTTTTCTCCCTCTACAGGTTACATTGGAATCACGACTAGGGTATAGTAAAGATCTGGAGCCACGCCATGTCCGATACATGAAGCGGACCTACACTGCAAGATGGCACCTAAAGACACCCAACTCAATGCATGTCCTTATGTACCCGGCCTAATGCTCTTCCGTCCCAAATTGCATGCTTTCTACATTCTAACACAAACCCAAAATGTCTCATGTTGGGTAATGCACTGGATAGCCTAAATAGTATACGACCACTCTCCATGTCACACGTGTACTATTTAGCCTATTGTTGATCTCTCTCTCTCTCTCTGTCTCTCTCTATCGCTCTCTCTCTCTCTCTCTCTCTCTCCTCCACACTTTCACTCTTCCTAGCGACTGGCACCTAATTGGCGAACCACTACCCCTGGTGCACCACCTGATTGGCTCCAAATACCACAAGTATTTGCACAAATTTGTCTTAAATAAAAATTACATCGATACCACGTTACTACCTCTCCTTTTCTGCTAAATATTGATGAAACCTAGATTGGCCGAAAGGAAAGGGACAGGTAAGACGACTAAGGTTCCCTAATCTGACCCATTTTGAGGGAACTACTTGTCAGTGGCATCCACGATAAAAAAAAATGTCTCTGGTAAACGCGACCTTCCCCGTCCCGAAATTATCTCAATACCCAAACAGTAAAAGTGATCGAGACATCCCCTTTTTCCCAGAATGCCCCCAGTTTTGTATCAGCTGCCCTGGACGAGAGTTTGAAAAATGTCCCTTGCCCCAGTTCGCTATATTCCTAGTTGTTTTCCATTAGACCTCGCTCACCCCAAGGATGAGTTGAATAGTCATCGCAAGCCTCGAGTTTTTTAATAAAGTAGCCAGGTTGTAAGAAACTATGTAGAGTTTAGAATAATGTTTGCGAAGTCAGAATTAAGTCAAAAATGAAATAACTTGTTGCAAGTAAACCCTGTTGAAAGTAAACTGTTTAGCCGAAAGATAGGATGCATTGATATAATGAAAAATCGTTTAGCCTATGTTCATTCCTCAGAAAGATACCTATCAGACCATGGTGAATAGCACGTTGCACTTTTTCGTAAAATACAAAGCCCTGAAGAACGGCATAAGCTTCGTAGGACTCGTACTAGGAAAGTGGGTCTCTGCCAGAAGAATTGACGTGACTGTGATAAAATGCAATGAATAAGTATCAGACTTCGTTCCACGACAATGAATGTAATACCAACAAAACGCCAAAGAAATAGTAACGAAGGAAAGCTGTAGGGAACCCAGCAAACCTATCATCAATTATTTATACGTTGGCTGCAAAACCTCAATGTAACGGATGCTTACCCAGTTGATTAGTGTTGGGAGAGAAATAGATTTATGTGATTACCTTCCTCTGCAAAATCTCTAAAGACTGTCTTTTCAAACTCATTTAAGGGTACCACTGTCGGAGGAGAAAGAGACCGGATGTGGGAGCACGCGGCCTGACTGCAGATCGTGGAACATCAAGCGTCATTGGCCAATGCGAGACCGCAGCAGTAAGGAGTCGCAGGACGAGGCACTGTTTCTGACAGAATGAAAGGAAAGGGCTGACCTGAGGCCCCTGCTTTATGATCGACATGTGCCGAAAAGTCCCCGCTCTCTGAACCTGGTTATGGACCCGCCTGTCTAAAACTTTTCCGTCCCCCTGGTCTGTTTCCGATCTGGCCCTGCTCCATCCCCTCCTCCTCCGACCTACCATAAGGACTACTCACACCCCCCTCCCTCCACCTGAACTTTCAACATCCTCTAAATCCTACTGTACCATCCAGAGAAGGGTATTTCCTGCGTCAAAAGGGGGGGAGCTCCGACTAAGTAGACCACGAACTGTGTTAAATCTCAGAAGGTGACCTAAACACCACCAAGGGTCACCCCAAAGAGAAGCTAAACAAAGTCTGTGGTTCTGCCCGCTACCGAGCACCTTGAAGGTGATGGAAGCAACAGGAAATACCCACTACAGAGACCCAAGGACAGACAGACTCCACAACTCAAAGACAATTGCACTCTTCATCACAATCCTTTTCTGTCTCCCTCTAATGACCACACTCTGGGTTATGGAAGAAAATGCACCTGCTCCAAAACCGTAACGTATTTCTCCCACGAGGTCTGGCGAAACAAAACAAAGACACACTCCTGCCCGCAGACCTCCAACGGCTCAACCCACATGGACATTCCTACTAAAGAACGAATTGTAATGCAGGTGCTCAACAGTGCCAACAGAAGACGACAAAGAATGCTGAGAACTCACTAATAATGGCCCACGACCATAAGACACTGGAAACCCTGATTATTGTTTTTACTGTGTCTCATTTCTCTCCCAACCACCATTGAATTGACTATGCTCCAACCGAGTACAAAAAGAACTTACTTACGTGGTAACCTATCAGTTCCTATTCCGAATGGCTATAAGCATCTATGATCTGTACCCAACACTCTCACTACATAATTTTTGCCTGATATTGCATTACTATGACTTTCCTGCAACGAGCTTAACGATGAGCCCGCCCACTAAGATGAAAAGATTTTAAAAATGTGATGTTTATGTACAGTTCCTTCACCTGGGTTATCACTTCCTTACTTATGACCACCACAGTAGACATAGATAGGAAATAGGCCAGCAAGATGTCTTAGAAATGTTAAAGGGAGGACTGTGGAAAATTAATACGGTTTGGTGAACATTATCTGCGCCATCTTCCCTTTGCCCCGATGCCACACTCTTTGTCGCACACACCCACCACTTTGGCTGCCTTGATCAGAACCACCCTCTGCACACCCCTGACCCCCAGCACGGCTCTTCACCCTCACAAGCACCCCCACGCACTGATCACTCCCGCTCTCACATGCCTTGCGCGTAAGCGGCAGCGATTTTGAGCACCATGGCCCCTCTGCCCCTCGCTGATAGCCAGCGCGTCTCTCACTCTCTCTTAGCCCCGCAGGCATCCCCCGCATGCTGACAACCCCCTCGCTCTCATATGCCTCGGGTCATAAACCCCTCTTCAGCGCAGCTCTGCCTCGGAATCCCATCCTGTTCCCAGCGCGACACCTCCTTCCATCCCTTTCATGGTCCCGGGTCCTTTGATACAAACCCCCTTTTTCCTGTGTGCCCGTTTGTCTCCCTTGTTCCCAGGCCGCCACCTGGCCCTGCGGATACTGTTTATCACACCCCCGTACAGTAGGAAGCTTCCCCCCTATCAAAAGACCCTCGAGTCGATCGAACACCCTTCACCCCATGAGATCCGATCAACCCCACACATTCCGTGAATCGGCGGAATGTCCAGCTGCGCGATAATCATCACCTGTTGTGACCGGGGTGGGGAATTCAACTGTAAACGTGTGGGAATGGGCTTGAAGCGGGGATTCCTAGGATGCCTTTCCGTACATCAAAGTATTGACAAATATGTGTTTCATGTAATAAAGCAATAAACCTGTGTATAAGAGGCCAGGCCTCAGAGATGCGGTTAGAGCACCTCGTGACGATACTTGCTGTCCGAATTGATGTGTTCTCCTCCGGAGAGAATAAACCCTCGTTTCCTGCCTTTCAGTCTCCAGCGCCTGCTTCTTCATTGATTAATATTTTGTGGGTAATAGAGGCGACACCGCCGGGCAACACAAAAGGGTCTTTGGTCACTGGTTGTCTAGCCACCCTTTTACACTGGGAGGTCCGATGATGGGGAGTTGCTGGAGGGAGGGGGAGATCTAGGGTCTGGTGGAGGTTGTTGGGAGATGGGTCTGGTCCAGGGGTGTGTAGAGTGGTGGTTGGTGGGGGCCGGGGACTGGGCTCTGATTATCTTAATACGCACACAGAGCGGAGTCTCACGCCATCATTATGCCTGTTAGTATAGGTACCTGGAATGTGAAGGGTCTCAATTCCCCACAGAAGCGCCAGAAGCTCTGGAAGTACCTATCAGATCACCATCTTGATGTGGTTGCCCTCCAGGAAACCCACTTGGCTAGGAAAGATGAACTGAGACTCCGGCACAGACATTTCCCCCTTATTTATAGGGCGTCAGCATCCACCAAGCATAGGGGGGTGGCCCTCCTATTCCGGGCCTCTCTCCACTTTCAGCCTATGGGGGTGAGTAGTGATAAGGAGGGTCATTGGCTAACGGTGAAGGGGTCATTATATGGCTGCCAATGTACGTTTGTGGTGGTTTATGCTCCTAATGCTGGACAGAATGGTTTTTTACAAGGCCTGATGGACAAGATGGGGGACTTTGTAGAAGGGCACCTGTTACTATTGGGGGACTTCAACATGGTGTGGGACAGGGATATGGATAGCTCGGGGGCGCGCAGGGCAGATGCTGGGGTCTTTTCGGAAGAAACGCAGCGACAAATAGGCGAATTGGGATTGGTGGACAGCTGGCGCTTCTTACACCCTCAGACCAAGGATTATAAATTTTTTTCTCATTTCCATCGCTCGTACTCTCGTATAGATCATATTTTTATTAGCCAGGCCCTCAGGGGGGATGTCCGAATGGCTAGTGTTTTTCCACTCTCAGTGTCTGATCATAGCCTAGTGGTGCTTGGGTTACACTGGTCCGTGGGGGGGACGGTTGGCAGAAGTGGTACTTCCCAGCAGCGTTGGTACAGGATGAGGTGTCTTGCAAGGAGCTGCGAAGGGCTATAGGAGAGTTTTTCGCTCTTAACCCGCCCTCCGATACATCAGTATATACCACATGGGATGCGTGCAAGGCCTCAATACGGGGTACATGCCTCGCCCTCAATGCGAATCTTAACAAGCTTCGGCGGAAGGAAAGGGAGGCCCTGGAGGCGGAGCTTGCTACTTTAGAACAGGCGCACAAGTCAAACCCTTCTAGGGTGACCCTCCGTCCACTTACGGCGGTGCGAGGGAAACTGAGAGCCCACTACAACAACCGGGCTGAGTTTACCCTCCTGCGTCTTTGACGCGTCTCCTACTCCCAGGGGAACAAGGTGGGACGTCACCTGGCCCGGCAGCTTCGAGATAAGCGTGAGAAGGATTACATTGGGGGCATACAGGACCACACAGGTTCTGTTAGGCACAGAGATGGAGACAAGGCAGCCCTCTTTGGCCGCTTTTATGCAGATCTTTATTCGAGCGATGCCCTTGATCCAGAGGCCCAGTCTGCGTTCTTGGGTGGTCTCCCTATCCCACAGGTCTCCAGGGAATGGAATGACTTGCTGTCTTCCCCCATCACTAGGGAGGAGGTATTGGACGCCATTAAGGTTCTGAAACTCCACAAGGCCCCGGGCCCTGACGGTTACACGGCCCTGTTTTACAATACATTCGCGTCGGACATCTGCGATTACCTGGTTTCCCTTTTTAACGCAATGGCGTCTGAGGGAAGAACCTCTGACACTATGGCTGAGGCTCTGATTACCGTCCTCCCCAAACCGGGGAAGGATCTTACCAAATGTGAATCTTATCGCCCGATAGCGCTCCTCAATCTAGACGCTAAGTTGTATTCATCTATACTTGCTGGCAGGTTACAGGATTTGATGCCGGCCCTGGTCCACCCGGACCAGTCCGGGTTTATAAGAGGTCGACAAACTCATGACAACTTGAGGCGCGTGATCCATCTGATCGAGAAGGCTAATAGATTTCGCATTCCGGCGGTGTTAGTAGGGCTCGACGCGGAAAAAGCTTTTGATCGCGTTGACTGGGGCTTTTTACATCGCACACTGGAAGCCTTCGGGTTTTCACCCCAATTCATAAGAATGCTTGAGGCTAATTATAACAACCCCACCTCTCGGGTACTGATTAATTGACATAGGTCCAGGAGTTTCCACCATTCCCGCGGAACGCGTCAGGGTTGCCCGCTCTCACCACTTCTATTTGCTTTAAGCATCGAACCGTTGGCCCTAGCGATTCGGGAGAACGAACAGATCTTGGGCCTCCCCTTCTCAGGTGAACAACACAAGATTTCGCTCTTCGCGGACGATGTGTTACTTTCGGTTCGGGATCCGGCGCTATCGTTACCCCATGTCCATACAGTGCTCTCTGATTTTGAGGCGGTGGCAGGATTCAGAGTCAACTTCGACAAATCGTATATTCTGAACCTGACTCTACCTCCCGAAGAGGTGCACCGGATTCGAGCGCTTACTCCACTCTCATGGTTGACTTCATCCCTGTTACATCTGGGTGTAAGACTGACCTCTACCCTGGGCGCACTGTTTCCGGCCAACTTTCCCCCAATGCTGGCGGCGATACGTACGTAGCTGGAGAGATGGAAACCGAAGTACATCTCGTATTTGGGTAGGATTCACGCGCTTAAAATGGTCCTCCTACCTAGACTCCTGTATCTCTTCCAGGCACTGCCCATTCCAGTAGGGATGGACTATTTCCGTCGGCTTAAGACCCTGATGTTGAAATTTGTGTGGCAAGGCGGCCGGGCGCGACTTTCATATGCGGTTCTTCGACGTCCACGGGTGGAAGGGGGGGTGGGGTTCCCGGACATGCACTTGTATTATAAGGCTGCCCAATTAAGAGTGCTGGTGGAATGGTCCCAACAGCTCTCAGAGAAGCACTGGCTCCACATGGATCAGAGTGTGGCCGGAAGATTCATTTGGGACCTGGCCTGGAAACCTAAGGCGGACCGGCACAGAAGCGCGTATATTAGCACCCCCACCAGCACGGTGTTGAAGGTCTGGGACACGGTCAGTGGCGACGACCGGTGGACCACCTTCCCGTCCCCATTTACTCCTATCCATTTCAACCCGGCTTTTCCCCCGGCCCTGACGGATGGACCCTTTGGTGTCTGGAGAGAGGGTGGTTATATTGCCCTCACTCATCTGTTTCACGGTACGGCGCCTCTTACATTCCATAATTGTATGCGGGATTATGGTGTCCTGCCCACTGAGCGCTTTCGTCACCTCCAGCTCCTACACTGGGCGACGTCACCTGGGGTGGTGGATGCCGCTACTAGACCATTGATGCAGTTTGAAGCCTTTATTCTTCGCACGTCCACCATGAAGGGGACGATCTCCTTCATCTATGGGTTGTTACTAGACACCGCGGTGTCCCCCCGACCTCGATACATGGACCATTGGGAGACTGCATTGGGGAGGGAAATTTCTGACAGCGAATGGAGGAGCCTCTGTCGTGATGTAGCGGCACATAATCATTCCACAGATCTTAGAGAGGCTCATATGAAGCTTATATTTGATTGGTATCTGTATCCATCCAAGCTACATCGGATATTCCCGACGGCCTCAGATAAGTGCTGGCGAGGCTGCGGTATGCTGGGTGACTTCCGCCACATCTGGTGGGACTGCCCCACCATCCGGCCATTCTGGTCCGAGATCCTATCCTACATCAAGGATGTGATGGGCTATCCAATTCTGGATTCAATGGAGTATGTCCTGTTGGGGCTTAGAGACCCACAGTTTGAACATCAAACTAGAGCCGATAAACGCATTATATGGCTGTGCCTAGGGGCGGCCAAATTGACTTTGGCAGCCGCTTGGAAAAGCCCGACAGCTCAAGCCATTTCTTTATGGCATGCACGGCTATGGCGACTACTGAGTATGGAGAGACTGTCGGATATCTTTCTGGGGAATTTTAAAAACTTCATGTTCAACTGGGGACCCTTGGTTAGGTTTCTGTCTCGAGGTTTGCCATCTGGAGTTTGCCCCTCAGCTCTTCGTGCACTACATCTCTTCCAAATTTAATCACCTGCTTATATGACAATGTTCTGAATGCATGATGGTCGCCACCACTAGGGAAAGGGTGGGGGGGGTGGAGGGGAAGTGGGGTGGGTGGGGTGTTGGGTTGGGGTTGTTGATCTACTTTTGGTTGCGACACGAATCACATGTGAAGACGGACTGCACGGCCTTCCTATATGATTGTGATCATGATTGGGACACCTCTTACTCCTGAGAACTTCGAACTGGTTGCTGAGATATGGGTGCTCCCCCCAATCGATGGAGATTGGCGAACAATAACACTTGCATTGCATCTAACTACGCTAGTTGCCGTCCCCCCTGATGTAATTCTGGTCTTTTTCTTTGCAGCAATGTTCTCTAGCACCCCCTGTGTGGGGATTTATGGCGGAATGTCGCCTGTCCTTTTATTTTCATCCTCCTTCTTTCTCTCGCCTTCTTTTCCTCCCTTTTTTCTACTTAAAACCTTGCAAAATAAAAATTTTATAAATAAAAAAAACACTGCCTGGGTTAAGAGGCTTTTTCTCTCTTGAGGCTAATAACTGACTGCTTTGTAATACCCAGAACAAACTAGATGGTCTTTTTGCTCCCCATATGATTAAGGAATCCCCTCTCTTACCCTTAGCTGGTACTCAACTTCCTTGTCTTCATCCAGGAAGGGAGGCTACTGCCTCTCGGGAAGCACCCTCCTTACCTGTTGGAGTATCGGGCCCAAATGATGTACTTATTGATGTTACAAGCGGACAGTGGCTACATTCACCTGCTACCCATGGGACGTCCATGTTATCCTGGAATGTAGCAGGATTGAAGATGAAGACCGTCTCCCCTGATTGGTTCGCTTCTATTGATCAGTTTGATGTCTGTTGTTTTCAAGAAAACTGGGCAGTAGTCCCCCTATTCTGCTTAGGTTACTTAAATGATTATACCCCTGCAACATGTGTGGGTAAGGGTCGACCCTCAGAGGGATTGGTAATCTAGGTGCGCCAAGCTGGCGGTTTTAATATGGAGGTCCTTGAAACACAGAGTAATGATATCGGTGCGATCAGGTTGAAGTGGGGCCAACAAGGGGTTGTGGACGTTTCTAGCGCTTATGCCAATCAATCAATCAATCAATCATTGCATTTATATAGCGCACTACTCACCCGGAGGGTCTCAAGGCGCTTCGGGAGGGGGGGTCCGCTACTGCTCGAACAGCCAGGTCTTGAGCTGCTTCCTGAAGGCGAGGTGGTCTTGGGTCAGGCAGAGGTGGGTCGGGAGGGAGTTCCAAGTCTTGGCGGCCAGTTGAGAGAAGGATCTTCCTCCTGTTGTGGCTCTTCGGATGCGGGGGACGGCGGCGAGGGCTTGGCTGGTCGATCGGAGGTGGCGTGTGGGAGCGTGGGAGAGTGGGGGCTCAAAGTGGAAGAAGTCGGACGTTATAGCGGCTTTGGCCGACTTATTAGATCTACACTCCCGTGGTTCAAACATGCTGATCGCAGGAGATTTTAATGTGACTTTTGAGCCCCTCACTCTTGAACATTGTTGTAGGAAGGTGTCATCTGACTGCATGGTTGCACCCACTTTTTTCCTGGTGTTTTGCTGGTTTTCAACTTAGTTTGGCTGGGATCCTGCTATTCAGGACCCCAGTCTATCTGTTTTCTCCCTAAAATGGATTCCATGTACAATAGGGAACACTCCAGTTTGGTTACTGGGGTACCCTTGTGAGTCCCTAGTATATGGTACAATAGGTACTAAGGGCATAGGTACCGCAGAGGCCTACCAGAGGCTGCAGCATGTATTATGCCACCCCTGGGAAGCCTTCCAAAATTACACCACAGGACTGGTGGCGCAGCCTGGGTATGGTGGTGCATGCACCCTGTACTGAGATATAGGTTACCTATATCTACCTTAAATCACTTCACATAAAGACCTATCAGTCACTCCTATGGCAGTCCTTATCAATCCTGAAGGCAGGGTGCTGGGTTTCATGTGAGAGGGTGCCTATGCATGAGCAGAGCACCTCTGTAGCCTCGGAACCTATTCTCTGGGGCTGTTCTGTGATGCAGCCTGACCATATACTCTTAAGTGCATTATATCCTCGCGGTAAATGCTAACTTTGGGATGGGAGCACGGAAACATGTTGTGTTTGGTGTCAAACACTTTGGAATCCTACCCCCCCCCCCCGCCAGTCCTGGCGGTGGGGGTAGAATTCCACCATTCTAGAGGGAGAGACATGTACACACCGGTCTACCCGGTAACCAGTTTAAAGATCCCTGACATCACAAAATGGATGCTGCAGCCACAGACACGAGTTCGGCCTCCTGCTGCTGGATGAAACTCTGGCAAGGGAGGCATGGACAATAGGTTTCCTGTCACAGGGAGGTGTGACCACCTCCCAGAGAGGCTTTTGTGTATTGGGGCTGGGTGTCCCTATGCATAGTCCAGTTCAAACTGGTGGCACTGGGCTATGAGCCCCTGCTCTGGCAAGAAACTGGACAAAGGAAATGGGTGTAGCCACCCCTCTTTTCAAACCCTCTCTTAGGTGGGTCCCCAGAGTTAGTCCAAGCCCTTTCTTACGTATAAGTAAGGAACCCCTGGCAGAGGACTTTAGATATCATTGGGAACCCTAAAGGGCGAGCCTCCGGGGGGTTACTGATCTGGGTGAGACAATCCCTGGGTTATTGCATTTCGGAGATATGTATACCAAACCCGGATCTGCTTATTGTTAGGCTGAGAAAGTCTGGCCATCGGGACTTGATTTTGCTAAACATATATGCTCGAGGTCTGCCAGGTGGCCGTACGCCACCATTGTTGGAGATATTAGAATCTGCTCTGGCCACCCTTGATTGTACCAATGTTTGCATGCTTGCTGGGGACCTAAATTGTTGTTTTGAACCCCTGTTAGACTCTGGGGATTGTTGGGGTTCTGTGGAGGACGCAGTTTGGGGCATACCTGAGTTGTTGATTTCTAAACCAGTACCTGCCACTGAGGCAGCGGTGAATTGGACGGCCTTTTGCCTAAATAGTGGCTTTCGGGCCTGTAATGGTCGAACCAAATCAGACCAGGGAGCCAACTGTACCTTTGACAACGGGCTAAGAAAAAGTCGTATTGATTACATCTTGCTGAAAGTGGAAGATTGGTCCCTGATGCTGGACATGGAGGTAATCCCCCGCCCAGAAAGTGACCACAATCCCCTGAGTTTACAACTTAAGATGCCAGGTCTAGTAAGATTAGAAGAACCTGGTATCACTCAGACAGGGGACACCCTCCTAACTAATGATAGGAAGAGGGTAAAATGGTCCAAAATTGTGGGGGACGAGCTATTGAGTAACGAGATTACCAGTGTGGTTAACAATACTCTTAATAAAATGCTGACCCACGCTGTGTTGGGGGATAATACCAGAGAAGCTGACCTCATCCTTAGTCTCCACAATCGTTGCTTTGAGGACTTAAAAATTCTGCTCTCGAACCCTTGCAGACAGGGAAACAATACAGTACCTACCCGTCCCCACAAATGGTATAACAAAAACTGCAGGGAAGCTCATACTGCCCTAGTTAAAGCAGTTAAGTCCCGGAATACTAGCTCTGTGAAAGCTGCTAGATCATCCTACAGGAAAATTCAAGGGGAAGCCAAAAGAGAGTGGGAGGACAATTATTGGTCTGACCTCCTGGTAGCCTCCACGTCTAATAACCCCATTAAATTTTGGGAAATAGTCAAATGGGGGAAGGATCCGGACGGACGTATCCCCACAAACCATGTGCCCCCTGATGAATGGGTGACCTTCTATGCATCTCAGTTCTGTGCAGCCAACCCTAGCCCTTCTAGTACATCAGAAGGGACATCCCACTTTACAATCCAAAGCGAGATCGTCATCTTCACAGAAGGAGAGGTTGAGCTTGCACTAAATTGCACCACGCGGGGGAAAGCGCCAGGTATGGACCTCATACCTGCTGACTTATTCAAAGCTAACCCTACCCTGTGGATACCATACATTGTCATGGTGGCAAACTCCATAGCCGCAGGTGCGGGCATACCCAAATCTTGGAAGGGGGCGGAGATCCTCCCGATCTACAAAAAGGGCAATAGGTCTGATCCGGGTAATTATCGCCCGATTAGTCTTATTGACTCTATCCAAAAACTCATTGCTCGCATGGTCTTGGGCAGGGTCCAGGGATGGATCGAGTTGGAGAACATCTTATCCCCAATGCAGGCGGGCTTCAGATCGGGAACCAGCACCATCGACCAGGTGTTCAGATTTTGTCTGGTCTACTGGAAGGTGGTGCTGCTTGGCGGTGGTACCATCTACGCAGCGTTCATCGATCTGAAGTCCGCCTTCGATCTCGTACCAAGGGAGAAAATGTGGGGAGTATTGAAGACTTTAGGGATGCCATCAGAACTGCTTGACCTGATAATTAAATTGCATAAGGACAACTTTGCCAGGGTAAGATGGGGTGGACAGGGCCAGGTAACACAACCCTTCCCAGTCACCCGTGGCGTCCGCCAGGGCTGTGTTTTGGCACCTACTCTCTTCCTGTTGTTCATTGATCAAGTTGTAAAATTTTTTGAAATGACCCCAACTGACGCCCCCATGCTGGCTGGACAGCGATTCCCGATGCTCATCTTTGCTGATGACACTCTACTCCTCTCCAGGACACGTAGCGGATTACAGCGGGCCTTGGACCGCTTTGAGGAGTTCTGTGTCATCAGCGACCTTAAGGTGAATGTTGGGAAAACCAAATTCATGGTGTTAACCAAGAACCACCCTGTCCGGAGTACAGTTAGTATGGGTGGAGTTAAATTGGACCAAGTAGAAAACATGACATATTTGGGGGTTATGCTAGATAGTCGCCTGAGATGGAAATCACAAGTTGATGCTCAACATCTCAAACTTGCTCGACTTACTGGCTGCCTACTCAGTGAGCAAAGGAAATCTATTACAAAGCGAGTTACACCAGTCCTTAAAATTTACGACGCAAAAATCAACCCTGCAATTCTATATGGTGCAGATCTGTGGGGCCACATGGATCTGACGGGCCTGTTTAAAATACAGTGCAAGTTCCTCCGCAACCTTGTTGGCTTGCCGCAGTCGTCCCCCTCTATCCCCCTCTGCTTGGACTTGGGATGCCGTCCAATTAATGAGATGGCCAGATTTCGACTGGTTGCCTTCTGGAGGCGCCTTTGGACCTCGCCTGATCTTACCCTTTTTGCAAATGGGGTGGTAGAAGTAAGGGCAATTAGTGGTTCGGAAAAAATACCCTGGTTCCGATTGGTTAAAACCATTCTGACGGATATGGGCTTAGAGCACCTTTGGTTATCCCCAGCAGCTAATGTTTTTCCAACTAAACTGGCATTCAAAGAACTGTACTGGGCCACGCTTCGCTTAAACAGAATAAATGCCTCCAGTTCTACTAGTCTTACTGGCAGGTTTCTCTGTTTTAAGCTGGATCCCATACGTGAACATTATTGGGACACGATTACCAAATCCTTAGACAGGAAACTTTTCCACCAGTTTCGTGTGGGCACATTGCCGTTGAATACATTCACGAAGAACTGGTCCTCTAACACCTCGGACAAATGTAAATGGTGCCCAGGCCAGAAGGAAACCGAGGGCCATTTTCTGTTTGCTTGTCCCAAATACCATGAACCAAGGGCCAAATGGCTAAAACCTCTCTTTCAGAGCTTGCCCATAAGGAAATCAGCAGAGGCTATCCATGTGCTAAAAACCAACACATTGGAAATCATCACAGTCTGTACTGCTAAATATTTGGGCTGGGCGTGGATACTCAGGGCAAAATAATAGCTTAAACCCGGACAGAATGAATTTATCTGATATTTATTTGTATTCTTATTACCCTTTGGGGAATTTGTTGTTTCAGGACTGTCTATAACCATTTAATTCCTTTTATGTATGTGTATTTATTGTTTTTTAATTATTGCTGTAATATTGTCTTTTATGATTTTTTATCAATCGAAATAAAGACTTTAAACCTTGAAACCTTGATATCCCTTGACAAAACTCTGCAACTGAATCCTGGAACTTCAACGCTCTACTCAAGGCTAGAGAACTGAAGAAATCTCCCTTGGGGTCAAGGAGTGATTCCCCTGCTTGGCAGGCACCAACAAAGCATTTGCCAGTCTGCATCTCCGAAGCTCCCGACAGACTCTGAAGTATCTGCAGCCCAGGAAGAGGATTTCCAAACTTCTCAGAGGTCGACCCGAGTCCCCTGCATAGCTGGGACCTGCAGCCGACGTGAGTGACGTGGATCGGGAACGCATGGACACCGTGCACATTTGCAAGTGCACTGACTTCTCGACATCTCTTGAAGTCGTGCTTTAGGCTACTTGTAGCCCTAGCCCCGATCACCATCTGCACTAAAGATTGTGGGCCCACACTCCATGAGTGTTCCGTGGGCCCGCTTCTTGAATTTCCACTCGAGGCTCCTAGTCCGTTAACTGGTGGGTCCCTATGAAGTCAACTCTGATTTTCCTTGGGCTTCTCTGATTGCTTTAGATGTGCCCTGACTCCCCACCAACTGGTGAGTCCCTCGGACCTTGCTGGCCCGCACCGAAGCATCTTTCTCCTTTCTGCATGGGTTGCTGTTGCCAAGGCTTGTTGGGTCCAATTCGGGCACCGATACAGCAGCTCTTGACATCCTTCGTGGGACAGCACAAATCTAGCTCCTGGTTGTCGTCGACGCCTCCTGGTCCTCGTGGCTGAAAAGTCAAGCTTCACCTCCTTCACCTGAAATAACCCAACATCGGTGGGCATCTACCTATCGTGCCCCTGGTCACTGGCTAGTGACCCAGACTCTTTCCCCTCTGCTTTCAGGTTCTTCTCATCTTACATCCAGGCTTGGATCACTGTGGACACTTTCCACTTCAACTGCAGTAGCACTTTGCAGCAGATCGCCATTGGAACAGTGACGATTCCCGACACCTAAAGATACCTATGCACCCGGCTTCCCTGGGTGAGGTAACTCGAGTAATCCATTGCTCCTGTGGGTGTTGGCTTTAGAACCACTTAAGTCTAAAGGGATTTGCTCAAAGTCCTCCTCTAAGTGTTCCTTTTCTTTAAATTTCCAACCACGACATTCCCTATTGAAGTTAACGGCGATCCGTGGCTGTGTTCAGACACTGCACGTGTCCCCTGTGGGTCCCCTGCGTCACTACCTTGGGTGGTTCCTGGTGGCCCCAGCACTTCTTCAGGCTCCAGGCCTTGTGTCTATCAAAGTTGTGGTTCTTATACCACTTTATTGATATATGGTTTGGTACGCCCCTAGGGCTCAACATATAATGTGTTAATTTACTGTGTACTATTAAGTTTTCTGTATGTACTTTTGCCTCTAGCCTCATAAAGAGACTAGAGGGATGTGTTTAGAATAAATACATATATGTTATATATATTCCTTGTGTGGTTCTCCTTTCATTTGGTCATTCACGAGATTATAGACTGGTAAAACAAGCTGCTTTACATTCCTCCAAGACTTAGCCTGAAGGCTGCTCTCCATAGCTACCACAAGGATAGCTTTCAATAAAGGTTGTCTGTAACCTATCATCAATAAGGGTCGTTTGGATTGGTGCAAGGTGCAAGAATAGTGGACAGAATATGCCAGGCCAACTTCTCACATATTAATTCAAGTCTTGCTAAAGCAGGCATGACAAAGTGCACAGCATTGGCGCCCTTCTTCTTTGTATTTGCAGCAGCGTGCCATGCGCCCTTCCACTTTAATAATGCCTGTCGCTTATTTGAAATGCAGCCCACACAGCATTCGCGGGACGCCGCTTGTTTGTATTTGCAGCGCCATGCAGGATTTCTCTTTGGGAGCGGCTGCCGCCCCGCACAGCATGCATGTCCTGCAAGTGCTGTGTGGGGTGGCGGCTGTTCTTGAAGTGGGAACATGGAGGGCCCTCTGCAAATGCAAACAAGCGGGCACCCATGCCCAATTAATGGATAACTTATCCTACGCCTTCGTCAGGACCTTAAGTATTGCTACTGCTCTCCGTCGGTACATCTGGCGGTTCCAAAAGATGCCTGGGGCTTTTGGAACTGCCAGAGGTACCAACGGAGAGAGTGGTGCCTCCTATGTCCTGATCCGTGGCCAGGTGATGCGAGGTCTTGTCCTCTCAAAAGACGGTAAATTGTTATTTACAGAGGAACTATTATCCTTATTTACAGGTAAAGAGATTGTATCAGTTCCAACTCTTTACACATGTTATATATTGTGTATTTATAAGACTCACTTGCAGTAGCAATACTTAAGGTCCTGACGAAGGCATAGGACAAGTTATCCGTTAATTGCTGAAACATGTTGACCCTTCACATCTAGACAGTTTTTGTTTAAGACTGTCGTTTTGTACTGTTTTTATGTCTTGATCTCTGAGAGGCGCGAATAAATAATGTTGCTTCCCATTGGTCAATTTTAACTCACATCACATACACACTACTGCACTGCATTCACGATTCCCACATAATCGAGTACTCGCATCTAGAGCATACAGCGTGTTTATCACGATAGTTCAAAACATCTGCAAGCTATCCTTTCCTGAAGCAAGGGTTGTAAATGTGGGTGTACTTGTAAAGTGCACTGCGACTCCATGGAGTATCCTGGCGCTGAAGACCGCTGGGGAACCTGTCCTGGTTTTCCCTGTAAGATTGTCCCTTTCTTGGTATCTCCAAGGTGAAACCAGGCATCCCCGGCGTCTGTGGGGGGCCGTTGTAGAGATGAGGCAAGCTTAATGCCCAGAGTTACCGAGTGTGTTCCCTGGTTGGGGTAGGCACGGAGGCGAGAATTATCGAGTCCGTTTTGACCCTGGTCCACGACCCTGCCGCGTCGGGAATTGAACCCTGGTCCCGGGCCGTTCTCTGCTTACGGGTCTGCCGCCTCTAACCAGTGAGCCACACCACTCCAGGGTTGCAGCCCTTAGTGCCACTATTGGGCATTAGGAGGAGACCCAGATGATGAAGCATGTCACCACTGGTTGTAGAAACCAGATTAGTCCAGTTGCTAGTTTCTTACGTTTATCTTGCTTATCAAACCCGTGGATATTTGTGTTGTTTAGAAAACAACCCTAGGCCAGACAAGGGAAGAGGCATGGCCTCTGAAAGGGGGGCGAATAATAGAGCACAGGGTCTGCATATGATTTAAAACCAGCCCAGACGGATTATTAATACCAACAAAGAAAACACCCACCCTGCAAACAGCCTCCGTTAACAGGCACTTTCCATTCATTTGATAAGTAAAACAACATATAATGCACCAGTGTTTAAGTGTGTCCCTCTCTTTCTTTCATAATAATACTGAATGGGATTTCTTTTCAATTGGACTTGGGAGTGCAGTGTATTTGTCTCGTGGCTTGGGGAGTCAAGTTAAATAAATCACTATACTAATTCAACACTAATCATCAAAAGTTAAATAAATAATGTAATTCATTCAACAGCTTGTGTTTTGCTTCATATGAGTAATCAACAGATTGTGCGTTTACGATACCCCAAAACAAAGTATAATTATCATATAAAAGTTATACCCCCTTTTATTAGGGCACACAATAAAAGTTCCCGAATAAAAAAGGCAGGATTTCGTTTTGTTTGGAAGCTACGTTATGAAATCTACAGGTCTGTTTTATTTAGCTGTCAGATGCGTTCACCCAGTACTTCATTATCTGTGGACATGACTGTGAGATGTTGGCCTGGTATATGATGTCCACAGTTCTGTGGGCACCTTGTATCAGTCCAAACACTCCCTTATGGTGATGGTTGTAAAGTCAACCTTATAGACCAGCTATCCTACTGGAAGCATGGACAAAGCAGTCTAAGGCTAAAACTTCAGAGTGCATGTGAAGCCAGCTGTTTTACCATATATTTTGCCATATGTAACCTTTTGAATATCAAATGAAAGGACACCACACAGGTTATATATAAAATATATATGTATTTATTACTAACACAACCCCTCTGGACTCTTTATGAGGTCAGAGGACACAGCACATAACAAGTTACTCAATTATCATACAATAAGTTGCACAAAATACAGTACTTACAGCTATTGTCAGTATTTTCAAATGTCGAGAAGAATTTTTGAAGAGTTGACAACGTTTGTAGAAATCTGAAATATAATGTTTAACATTTAAAATTAAGTCTGAAATTATTTTTATAAATGCTATCTTCTATTGTGTTTTAACTTATACTTACTTGTTTCCACGAAAGGAGTTGTATTTTTTGGCTCTAGTTGTTTCTTGAGGAAAAAGGTCAGAGTGACAGCATTTATCGTCTGCTCTCTCTGGTAGTTGAATAACTACTGATTTCAAAATGTTGTCTTACTTGTATTTATAGGTTTTTGTGAGTGTCATCATAATTTTCGATTAAAGCATCGTTTAAATGTGTATTTTTTTCTTATTTGTTTGATCTGGAAACGTATAATTTAAATTAACTATTTAAAAGAGAGTGTTTTATGCTTCAAATTGCGTTTAGTCCTCCATTTTGTTTTGATTGGCTTGGTGTTTGCTTCATGAAAAGAGTTGTAGGACTAATTTTTTCCTTTGTTTCTAAAATGGCGGCTATGTTTATGCTTTGGTAATTTTTTTCGGCAGAGTTTCCTTTATGTGTTTCCTTTATATTATTGTAATATTAATATCTTTCGAAAATCAATTTCTGAAGATTTATCAAACTGTTTATTATATTTGAAAAATGTGTTTAATACTTGTATTAATTTTAATACTCGAGTACCTTTTGTAGATATGCTCGTTATTTAAAAAACATGTTATTAAATCATTTCCGTGTTGTAATACACTTCCTCAACCAAAATCATTTTATATTTGGATATCCCAATCTAGGATGTATTTTTGTATATTTAAAAAATATATATATATTGTTATGTTGTCTGATACTCGAGTATTTATTTTAATACTTGAGTATTAATTGTTAAAATTAAAATGATATTTTTAATAATTATTGTTCAGTTTCTTACTTCATTTTAATACACTTCCCCACCCAAAACCCCTATTTTCCCTGCATCCCGTCCCAGGAGTTATTTTATAAAATTAAAATATATTTATTATTAATTTTATAGGCGTTGTAATGGTATGCAGTATATTTGTTTTCGTTGTAATGCTAGTTTTTAATTATAATTATTACTTTGAGTTGTAATGGTATGCGTTGTAAAAACTTTCGTTGTAATGGTAGTTGCGTTGTAATAAATGTGTTGTAATGGTATGCGTTGTAAAAGTATGTGTTGTAGTGTCATACATCCGTCAGATAGTCACTCCACCACAACGTTAAGTATCAATCCCGCTTAACACGAATCAACAGAAAGTTATAATTAAAATCTGTACCTGAAGGTCGTTATAGAAGTGGTATGATGTAGGGCCACTTGTTAGAGGGGGGCCCAGACCAGCCTCCTCCGGGCTTTGACGGGCAAAGACGGGCCCGCCCTTGGCACCCGCGCCGTGGGATCCCCCAGAGAGTTTTATGGACCTGGTGGCTGGCTGGCTGGCGCTTCTCTTCACGCGAGATCGCACTGCCCTGTGGGAGATGGAGTCCAGGCAGTCCGTGGTCCGTGTTCAGGAACAGAGTAGAAATAATATGGAGTCCTGTGGTGGTGCCACAATATCCCAACAGGGCCCAGGCAGCAGCACAAACAGCAGAGCAGCAATGCGGGCAAGTAAGGATGTGATCATATCAGTAAGAGCCCCAAGAGGAAGTCTATTTTTATATTGACCCTGGGTGCGGACTGTAGAAGCTTCAAGAAGGGCACCTCTGCCCAGAAGAGGACCTTATCTTATTGCATCATCTTGTGCATCAAAAAGGAACTGACTGAGAGAATCTGCGCTCAGTCCCCCAGAGCAGAGTCCCCCGCATCAGTACTTGTCAGGGGTGTTCCTGTGGCTGAGATTTACTGTGCAGTGACATGGGCTTATCCTCCACACCTTCACTAAGCGTTATTGCATGGATTCAGAGGAGCGGAGGGATGGCCAGTTCAGACGTTCAGTGCTTCAGGGTCTTTAACAGCATTATTTATGACTCTTGGTGTGGTTCCAGAATCATGGAAGTCTTCCATAACTGTGGCGATTCACAAGAAAGGGGTGGAGAGATGACCCCTCCAACTATCGGCTAATTTCCCAATTAGGCAACATCAGGAAAATCTTTGGGAAACTATTACAGTCATGACTCAAGACCTGGACAGAGGAGGAGAATATTGCCTCTAGCCCTCAGGCTGGAGCCTGAAAAGGCCAAAGTAGAATCGAACAGGCTCTGAGGTTGTACATGATCTGTATAAAGTTTGTGTCCCTGGAAACTACCCGCTCTACTTAGTCTTAAGAGACGTAAAAACAGCATTCGATTCTGTCGCCGCTCCGTCCTTCTGAGTCTTCTACAGGAAGGAGGATCCCAAGCAACTATTTGAGTATCCGAAAGGATCTGCAGCGGCAATCATTCCAGAGTAAGATTTGGTGTAAAAGCAGAATGCACAGAGAAGTTTGAAATAAACATTGGCGTTGGGCAGGGTTGCGTACTTGCCCCAGCTTTATTCAACATTCATATCAGTGGAACTGATTCTCTCTGGAATCTTCGTCTTGATGTTCCGATATTGGAGAAGGAAAATATTTCGATCCCGCTGGTTGCAGATGATGCAGTTATATTAGCGCGTACTGAAAAATCAATGCATCAGCTTTTGGAAGGCTTCGAGCTATTCTGTAAAGTACAGAAGTTAATAATCAATAAAGAGAAAAATATATGATAATTATTCCTAAATCAAAGGTATTGTTGACATTCAGGATTAATGGTAAACCAACTAAGCGACTTAAAACATGACTACCTCTGCATACGAATAGATGACCATTTATATTGGAAAGCTCATATGGCGAAGGCGGAAACAAACTTGACGCCACTATTCTACATTTTGATAACTCAAGCAGCAAGAGACCAATAAAACTAGCACTGATGCATTCAAGAAAAATGCACGTGTGGCCTGCCCTTATGGTGCTGAACTGTGGGATTTTACGAAAGTTCAGGCTCTTCTTAAACTGGGAAACATCTTCTTGTAACATGTACTAAACCTGGGTCCCGGTACCCCAATGACAGTATTAAGAGCTGAGCTGGGGTTCACCGGAGGATCTCACCCCGTAAAATAATGGAGGCGAATGTGGTCAAATCTATCCTTTGCATCATATAGTATGGTTCCGCAGGAACTGCGCCGATGCAGGATTACAATAATTTACTCCGGTTCAAGCATGCTGAGAACATTCTAACATACACTAGTTGAGTAGAGAAATAGAATCATCTGGAACTGATGAATAAGGCAACACTAGAACTGGTTAAAAAAAATATTGTGCATTCATGTGGAGCAAGCAAGAAGCAAGGAAAGGCATCCTTCCGACTAATTACCAGAAAGTAAAATGTGAACCGCGCCAGGAGCAGTTCATGGACTTGCTGTTCCCTGTTGAGAAAATGGCTTTATATCTCATGTTCAGATTAGGAACTCTTCAGGTGCGGACCTTAACTAAATTATGGGTATAGCCCCTGGAGGCGGATCTGACACATGTCCCCGTACATAAGGGGGCCCTGAGTCATTTATGCATTTTAAGCTGCTGGGTTATATGTCGCATAAAATCCGAAGGTACTACCTACGTCCACTTTTTCTAACACGTAATCTGAGATGCAGCAGTGCAGTACTTTTCTTATGTTATAGAACTGATCGTATGGAGATTTGCCAGGCAGTTGCTTCGTATATGCAGACCTGCTATAGACAGCAGCGAAGGAAGTGGGTTCAAACCATAAACCAACTGTAGTGATGGTTTTGAAATTTTCCGTTTATCTCTGGGGGCTGTACTCGTCCTTTGACATATTTGCCTTCATAACATGAAATATTTAACAACAAGGGGTGGTGATGGACAGAGTCTCTGAATTAAGCAGAATACTCTCACCCACTCAAGAGATCAGGGCTAGATCCAACACCGTTTGTTAGCTCACTGCACCATCCCAGCTCAGAACCTGGCTATATGCAAATTAGTCTGTTCCTGTCCCAGTGCAAGATGGGAACAGGGCAAACCAAACTACTAAGCCAATTCTTACACTGGGAAGGAAACAAGCTTCCGGGGACCGGTTTCTAGCATTTCAGCCGTCGTCGGCCTGGCTTGCTTGAATCCTGATGGTGCAATGAGCAAGGGACTCATGTCTGAGTATACCCTTCCACGCTTAGGGTGGTCAAAATATTTAACAACAAGGGGTGGTGATGGACAGAGTCTCTGAATTAAGCAGAATACTCTCACCCACTCAAGAGATCAGGGCTAGATCCAACACCGTTTTTTAGCTCACTGCACCATCCCAGCTCAGAACCTGGCTATATGCAAATTAGTCTGTTCCTGTCCCAGTGCATGATGGGAACAGGGCAAACCAAACTACTAAGCCAATTCTTACACTGGGAAGGAAACAAGCTTCCGGGGACCGGTTTCTGGCATTTTAGCCGTCGTCGGCCCGGCTTGCTTGAATCCTGATGGTGCAATGAGCAAGGGACTCACGTCGGAGTATACCCTTCCACGCTTAGGGTGAACAAAATATTTAACAACAAGGGGTGGTGATGGACAGAGTCTCTGAATTAAGCAGAATACTCTCACCCACTCAAGAGATCAGGGCTAGATCCAACACCGTTTTTTAGCTCACTGCACCATCCCAGCTCAGAACCTGGCTATATGCAAAATAGTCTGTTCCTGTCCCAGTGCATGATGGGAACAGGGCAAACCAAACTACTAAGCCAATTCTTACACTGGGAAGGAAACAAGCTTCCGGGGTAGCTTGTTTCCTTCCCAGTGAAAGAATTGGCTTGGTAGTTTGGTTTGCCCTGTTCCCATGATACACTGGGCCAGGGACAGACTAATTTGCATGTAGCCAGGTTCTGAGCTGGGATGGTGCAGTGAGCTAAAAAACGGTGTTGGATTAAGCCCTGATCTCTTGACTGGGTGAGAGTATTCTGCTTAATTCAGAAACTCTGTCCATCACCACCCCCTGTTGTTTAATTCATAACATGAAAGGCACTGGAGAACCTTATGGACTGGACAGAGTATCAAGAGGTATTGTTGCACATTTCTTCTTGTACCTGCACTTTAGAAAATGCTTGCTTAGGTGTTGGCCGTCTATTGGCGCATATCTGAGGGTTTAATTTCCACCCGGCTGTCAGCAAAACTGTAATTATTTGGACAATCCTCGTTTTTTTAACACACTAGGTAACGTCTGCGCAGCAGGCTTGTGCTCTTCTTTTATTTCTGATGTTTATAAGACAGCTGTCAGGCTTGCTAGGGGTTTACTTGCTCTGAGTAGGCAACAAGCAGACGGAGATACCGGTATCTGCCCCTATGTACGTGCTTGTTAGCTGGTACGCTTTGTAAGATCTAATGACCGCTCTATCTAATTGATTGGTTTTAAAAGTGATGTACGTCATCCATTTGCACTAGCATTTTACGTCAGATCATGGATTATGCGCATAGTGTAGTATTTGTATGAACTGTGCTTAAGTCGTTTTAAATCAACAAGAATTGTGATTGTTTTATTATCTGCTGTAAATAACGCTGACAATAAACCTTTGCTATCAAGTACCACACCTGCAGGAATGCTCAGTGGGTTGTGCGAAGCTAGATTTAACATGGTCGTCTGTGGAAGTGTGTCCCTCCAGAAATCAGAGTACATCATACGGTGGGGCTCAAGAAAGTTTTATATAAGTATCACAGATGCAGAGACCCTTTCCATCATCAAGCTAAGACCAACGGACAAATGTCTCTATTCCAGCTCACGGCCTAGCAACTATCCCCACAGTCCAGAATATCATGACACAGGACGTCACACCTTCTCCCCCCTTACATATAGGGAGGAGTCACTTTAGTCTGGTGCTCAATTACATGTGTAGATGTGTCTGGTGGTGCCTGATAACTGAAAGGCACACATTTGTTTACATACAATTTCAAATATGTCTGATTTATTATTCCTATTACCGCGCTTTCAACCTTGAGAAGGCCCATCCTAGACCAGTGTGTGGACAAAACACATGCCGACAAATCAAGGACAAAGGGATTGGAACATGGTCTAGGGACACTGACAACAAATCCTACATCAAACCTCACGTTTAACTGATGGAGCGCAAAGAGCGATAGAAAGCGATATACTGAGAAAAAGTAACCTTGAGAATTGCTGCAAATTAAAGTAAATTTTAAAAAACTAATAAAAGTACTACATATCCACAGCTGTGAGACCTGGAAGTCGATTATTTCTCAATATAGCCCTAGTTTATGATTACCTTACAGTGCTCACATTATCATCCGTGCTAGAAGAGATGGGAGCCTGGTGTGTCTGGTCACAGAAGCTCATTTACATACAAAGGGGGTGACAACCTGTTCACAACGCACAGCACAGCTTGTTTACGTAAAGTGCTTGTACACAGAACAGGGTAAAGTCTTGTGTCTCTTTTTTTCATTTTCTTTAATATATCCTGCACCTCGCTCTCTTCTTCTCTTTCTCTCATTTCATTCATCATAAATTACTCAAATTCACTATTGCTTTATCAGCACGGCACAAGTGGGGGGTAGCCACAGTTTGAAGGGGTCCCCCCACTATTATCTAGAAACTTGACTCAGTTCCATCTAGCTCCTTAGCCTGCGACTGTTTGTTTGTGTGAGTGGTGCAAGAGAGGAACAGAGAACTTGACAAAATTAGCCCTTCTTTTGCTTAATACACAGTAAATGTGAACCACTTTGGGGCTTAGGGGCTGGATAAAGAATAACATCAGGAAACAAACGCAAATTAAAAGCACATTTCATTTATTTGCTGAAAATTGTTTAAAAATGTAATTTCAAAGTTTCACATATCTGTTTAAAAATATTTAGACTTTCAGTCATTTCCGAGTTTAGTTACAAACTAATAGTGGGAAAAACACATGATGTATATAAACTGAAACCGTATTTTTACATTATTTTATGTTTCTTGTTTTGTGTTTTTAAAACTGGCCGTCAACCTTTCACGTGAAAATTAGTATAATGGCCTGACATCACTTCTTGTGATGTCACTACATGTGACGTCACTGTAATTTGCATATGATAATGGGCTCCTTTACTATTTTCCTTACTTGTGCGCTGTTTATTGGCATGACATGGGTCTATAGGTATTAAAAATAAACATATACATTCACAGGTGTTCAGACCATTTCGCTGGTGATGTGACACATTGACATGTATTTGGCTGCTTCTATTTTTAGGTGAGTACATATAACGTGCCGTTCCCCCTCCTTCCATTTCTCTCTATTTCTCGCCCCTTTCTTTGTCTCTCTCACTCTCTTTATCTCTCACCCTCTCTATCTCCCACACACTCCTGTTGCCCACACAGACCGGCTTTAGGGCTCATAGCTCCACCCTCGACAACATCTTAGCCCTTTCCTACCTTGCGAAGAAGGCCAATACGAGGAACAAGCCGCCCCTGTTCTGCTGTTTCATAGACTACTCCACAGCCTTTGGCCGGCTCTGGGCAAAACTTGATTCCCGGGGGCTTCCACAGGCGCTGCTAAAAGCCATAAAAGCGCTCTATGAGGGTACCTGGGTCAAAGTGAAGCTAAGTCCTACAATAACAACTTCTAGAATTGACACCAACTCTGGCCTTAAGCAGAGTTGCGTCTTGGCCACCATGCTTTTTAATTTGTATACTGCGGACATGGGGACAGCTCTGAAAGATGCCAACTTAGTACCCCCAAAATTGGGGAAGCTTGCTTTGGGAACGCTCCAGTATGCAGACGACACGGTGATCATGGACCACACTAGGGTGGGGCTCCAAAGAGCCTTAAGTAGCTTGGCCTCATATAATAAGGCAAATGACTTACGGATCAACGTGTGCAAGACTAAAATCGTGATTTATGGCAAATACCCCCATAAAAAAGAAGCTTCATGGACTCTGGGGGAGCACCGTATCGTCACTGCCCCATCCTACAACTATCTGGGCACCTAGGTCTCTGAGAGTGCCACTGCAGTTAAACACCTGAAGGAGCTTAAACCAAAAACTGACAAAACCATTTTGTCGCTAAGACGCCTAAGTCATCACTTGGACAGTCCCTCAAATTGAATTGCCACGTTTTTTGCAAAATTTTAGATGTCTGTGTTGAACATTAATGCTTATGTTTTTTTAGGTATTGTTTTATTGTAAAATTGTGATGTTGTTTTATATTAATTTCTGATTGAATATTTCTGTATTGTCAAATTTGTTTTTATATTTGAACAACTATTAAAATGATATATGAACCTTTTTTAATGTTCTTGTTAAGAATTCCTTTATTGTAACTACACCTATTTTAAATGGTTTGATTTTATGCACATATTGTTTTTTCCCTGAACCAAAAAACTCTTCTGGGGGTCCTTGTTACTTACATTATAGAACACGCAATTGAAGCATTGAAAATCGAGAGGAGTTTGCCCCTGCACGAAATTCCATTCTCAGCCTGGGCTCAAGCTGTTAAGCGCCAAGTCCAGATCATTTCTTTTGGGCTTGACCTTTCATCTCTTTGGCAAAACCCACTAACTCTGGCCCTGGACAAATCATATATTCCAGGTAAACCCCAACCTTACCTGCAAGAACCAGTATCCACTTATGCGAGAAAGAAAATTTTGTACTTTCGCCTTCTGACCCTCAGGATCGTGGACTTTAACCCCAAATGGGCCCGTACGGATGGCAACATAGCCTGTCGTCTCTGCAACTACCGCAGAGAATCCTGGCTACACTTGTTGTGTTGCTGCACAAATTTGGTCAATGTCCGCCATCGTTTGTTGCTTCCGATTTTACGGAACACGGACTATAGAACTTGCAGAGAGGCTTCGAACTGGTGCCTCTCTGTCTCCACGACCTGTTTGATAGCCAGAGTTGGGAAATTCATACACCAGGTAAAAATGGCACTCGACTCGCACCTAACGGCTGTGCCTGCAAAGTAACTGGAATCCTTCGGCCCCGTCATCTAACCTGGGCTGGTTTAAAGCTCCACGAGGAAACCATCTATCGCCAACCGCCCTTGGTGCACGAATTGACTTTACCGAACTTTCATGTGCCTCCCCTTACCAGTTGGGAAACATTGGTGCAACCTATACTCCACTCCTTTTTAAAAGAATTCTGTTTTGGACAACTAAACAGTACTAATATGTTAGTATTTTAACTTAAAGTGATATTAACTTTTATGAGTGTATGGGACACGTGGGGGGGGGGATGGGACGTTCATCAAGTTATTTATCTTATACTGTAAAGATTTTAAGTAATCATGCAGTTCATTAATAAATTGACAATTGTCCTGTTAGCGTTAGCTTCATGAATGTCACTGCCACTTCTGGCATTCATACGACAAATCCTTTAGAACATTTGAGGACAAGGGACAATCAAGTGTGGAAGACTAGTTGCTGGGAGTGCAACTGATTGTCCTGGCACATATATACTTTTGATGTGGGATTTCGCTATATCACCACATTCTTCAAACAGAGTCTACTGCTTACAATGGCTCAATTCTGGTAAAAAGTAGAGTTTGGGAAGTCACAAACTGAATAGGGAGAGCCAAGTCGGAGAGGAGCCACGGGTCACACTTAGTTATAAGGCCCCAGGCACAAGCTGATCCATCAACCGATAACAGAGTGTAAAAGATGCAGCAAACATTACTTAAAAAAACTTATATGCTCTTTTATATCTAAAAACAGGTTATTTCTTGAACACCTGTGCTTCACTTTAGTTCATCACATATACTACTGCGGCATTTGTTAATAGTAATATCTACATTTTACCAATGAAGTTTCCCATTTCCAGAGCCCTGACAACGTGTTTACTCTGGGTATGTTTGGTTTATAGGTTTTATCACTAATCCGACAAGTTAGCTGAAAATATCGTTGCTAGTCCCAGTATTGTTCAGTGTTGCTTTTACAGATAGTGTGATCAGGTGCGATTGAATGTTGTTCTTTGTATCTCTTCTTCACCAAATAAAAATCAACAATTTTTCTTTTCTTTTAGTCCACATTGTGATAGCCTCCCACTGTGTATCCTGGTACATCATGTCGCTTTGCTATGTGTACAGAAGTGAACAATCACTGGAAACAAACACTTTTATAATTCTGCAAATACTGTTATCTGTTTTCCTTCTTTACTGCTAGTCTGGTCTTCTATCATCTGGCATTTCAATGTCCCACATAATTTGAATTTAATTTTTTTCCGTAATTCATTCCTCTCACAATAACTGCACTGTTCTGCTCTTGTCTTTGTCCTCAGATGGGTCAATATTATTTTGATGTTCTTAAGTTGTTTCCAGAGTCTCTGTGTTCGCTGGTGTGTTTGGAGGTTTGATAAGTGACTAAAGCTCTTCCCGCATTCACTGCCGCTGAATAGTTCTTCCCCCGTGTGTGTTCGCTGATGACTTTGAAGGTGTGATAACTGACTAAAGCACTTTGCACATTCACAGCACTTCAATGGTTTTTCTCCTGTGTGTTTTCGCTGATGAATCCTTAATACTGAAGAGTCGCGAAAACTACTTTCGCATTCACTACAATGATAGGGTTTTCCCCCTGTGTGTGTTAGCTGATGTGTTTGGAGGCTTGATAAGTGACTAAAGCTCTTCCCACATTCACTGCAGTTGAATGGTTTTTCCCCTGTGCGAGTTCTCTGATGAATCCTTAATGCTGAAGAGCCGCGAAAAGTACTGTCACATTCACTACAGTGTTAGGGTTTTTCCCGTGTGTGCTCGCTGATGATTTTGTAGCACTGATAATTGACTAAAGCTCTTTAGACATTCATTGCACTTGAATGGTTTTTCTCCTGCGTGAGTTAGCTGATGATACCTTAATGCTGAAGAGCTGCGAAAACTACTGCCACATTCACTACAATGATAGGGTTTTTCCCCTGTGTGTGTTCGCTGATGATACCGTAATGCTGAAGAGCTGCGAAAACTACTGTCACATTCACTACAATGATAGGGTTTTTCCCCTGTGTGTGTTCGCTGATGGCTTTGTAGATGTGACAATCGGCTAAAGCTCTTTGGACATTCACTGCACTGTAATGTTTTTTTTCCTGTGTGAGTTCGCTGATGATACCTTAGTGCTGAAGAGCCATGAAAACTACTGTCACATTCACTACAATGATAGGGTTTCTCCCCTGTGTGTGTTCGCTGATGTGTTTGAAGGTTTGATAAGTGACTAAAACTCTTCCCACATTCACTGCAATTGAAAAGTTTTTCCCCTGTGTGTGTTCGCTGATGTCTTTGTAGCACTGATGATTGACTAAAGCTCTTGACACATTCATTGCACTTGAATGGTTTTTCTCCTGTGTGAGTTCGCTGATGAATCCTTAATGCTGAAGAGCCGCGAAAACTACTGTCACATTCACTACAATGATAGGGTTTCTCCCCTGTGTGTGTTCGCTGATGTGTTTGGAGGTTTGATAAGTGACCAAAGCTCTTCCCACATTCACTGCAGTTGAATGGTTTCTCCCCTGTGTGAGTTCGCTGATGACCTTGTAGTACTGATAATTTACTAAAGCTCTTTAGACATTCATTGCACTTGAATGGTTTTTCTCCTGTGTGAGTTCGCTCATGATACCTTAATGCTGAAGAGACGTGAAAACTACGGTCACATTCAGTACAATGATAGGGTTTTTCCCCCGTGTGTGTTCGCTGATGACTATTTAGGTCTGATAACCGAATAAAGCACTTTGCACATTCACTGCACTTGAATGGTTTCTCCCCTGTGTGTGTTCGCTGATGACCTTGTAGTACTGATAATTTACTAAAGCTCTTTAGACATGCATTGCACTTGAATGGTTTTTCTCCTGTGTGAGTTCGCTGATGATACCTTAATACTGAAGAGCTGTGAAAACTACTGTCACATTCACTACAATGATAGGGTTTTTCCCCTGTGTGTGTTCGCTGATGACTTTTTAGGTCTGATAACCGACTAAAGCACTTTGCACATTCACTGCACTTGAATGGATTTTCCCCTGTGTGTGTTCGCTGATGAATCCTTAATGTTGAGTAACGACTAAAAATGCTTTCACATTCATTGCAATGGTATGGTTTTTCCCCTGTGTGTGTTCGCTGATGTGTTTGTAGATTTTCTAATCGATTACAGCTCATCCCACATTCACTGCACTGGTATGGTTTTTCCTCAGAGTGTGTTCGCTGATGTCTTTGTAGGTGATCTAATCGACTAAAGCTCTTCCCACATTCACTGCATTTAAATGGCTTTTCTCCTGTGTGTGTCCGCAGATGATTTTGTAGGTGTGATGACTTACTGAAGCACTTTGCACATTCACTGCACTTGAATTTCTTTTCTCCTATGTGGTTCCACAGATGGCTTTGTAGGTGTGACGAGAAAGTAAAACACTTTGCACATTCACTGCACTTGAATGGTTTTTCCCTTGTGTGTGTTTGTTGATGTCTTCGTAGGTTTGATAATTGACTAAAGCTCTTCACACATTCACTGCACTTGAATGGCTTTTCCCTTGTGTGTGTTTGCTGATGTGTTTGGAGGTTTGATAACCGACTAAAGCTCTTGACACATTCACTGCACTTGAATGGTTTATCTCCTGTGTGCGTTCGCTGATGAATCCTTAATGCTGAAGAGTAACTAAAACTACTGTCACATTCACTACAATGATAGGGTTTTTCCCCCGTGTGTGTTCGCTGATGACTTTGTAGCTTTGATAATCGACTAAAGCACTTCACACATTCACTGCATTTAAATGACTTTTTCCCTGTGTGTGTTTGATTATGTCTTTGAAGGTGTGATAACTGACTAAAGCACTTTACACATTCACTGCACTTGAATGGTTTTTGTCCTGTGTACGTGTGCTGATGAAGCTTGAGTTGTGATGACAAACTAAAGCTCTTGCTGCAGGTGTATGATTCTTCTTTCTTAGTTAGTGTCTGTGGGTCGGGAATATATTCATCTACATCCCATGACTGTATTTCCTGATGGGCCAACATGGCTGTTAAAGCACTTGTGTTTTTCTCACACACTTTATATGTGTGCAGTATTTTGCAAGTTTGAATTCTGTTTTAACAATAAAATACAATAGCCACCAAACATTTGCCACACACCTAATACGTAGAATGTCTCTTTGTAGGGGATTGTGCCTTTAGATTGGATTATGGCTGTCCCCGCTTGCAGGTAAAGATGTATCTTCCTTCTGGCCGGTGCAAATTTGCACAGTCTGTTGTATTGTAGATAGAAGAGCTCCTCTTTCCATTGCCCGTCAGTTGTCTGGCTCAGCTCTGTAGTGCTTTTCGCTTGTTACTGTGGTTTGGCCAGAAAGAGCTTACAATTCACCTAGAGCACGGAATGATGGCTTGTCTTCATTTTAGAAAACAGAGCACTGCGGTATTCACATCATACCGATACATTGATCAAAGTTAGTATTTGACACTTGTTTAAACAGGAGGTGGTTTGTTATTGTTGTTGCCTTAATTTTCCTAAGGTAATTTATTTGTCTTTTGGCGTGGAGGTGCACAGCTCAGCGTCTTACAATCACTGAAATGCCCTTGATGCTTCATCCGGGATCTGTCAGTTTGTGTGCAGGTTCCTCTGTCGCCGACTGCTCTGATGTTTTCCTGAATACTGTAGCTCAATATTTCTGCTATTATTGAAGATTTACAGCATTCACTTCATTATTGATGGTCAATTCATACATTCAAGGCCTGTTTTCTGTTGGATGTAAAGATATTTAAAATTACTAAATTGAAACAAAATGGAATGAGAATTCAAAATATTTAACTGGTTGTAAACGAAATTTCTGGGGAGATTTACCAAATCTTCACGCAATGCGGCGCAGGCCTCCCCCTGCGAGGCTGCGCTGCGTGACAGGGAGGGAGCAGGAGAGCACCATATTTTCAAAGATATGGCTCTCTCCTTCCCTTAGCACCAGAGCGCTAGGGTGTTTGTGTGTGTGAGTCCAGCATAGGCTTTGTACAGGAAGGACAGTTTTCTCATGCTAAACCCAATCTACTGTATTTGGTAAATTGGGTTTAGCGTGAGAAAAAATGGGTGGTTGCACGGGAACGCCCATGCACCACCCTTGACAGGCCCCATGGTGCAAAGTAACGCGAAGCAGTGCAATGCGATGCTTCACATTACTTTTACGTTATTTGCTGGAAAGAAAATTAGGAAAAAAAGATTTTGCACTGTTTTGTGCCACTTTTGTGACGCACACACAACGCAAAATCTTAGTAAATCACCCCCTTCTTCTTTACTGCCTTTGAAACTTAGTAGGGAATATTTCATCACACACAGATATTTAACTAAATGTTCTGGTGATCAGGTGAAATCTTATTAATGTCACAAAACGAGGTGATTTAATAGTGTTCACAGAGTAACTTAGCAAAGTAAGGGTGCTCGGAGCACCCAAGTGCTTAAGGTTTTGCTTAAGATAGATGCATAAGGTCAAGATTTAATTCAAACAACAATAGAGTTTAGAAAAAGAGATGGATCAGGCGGGCTGCAAAATTTCCAGTAACTCTTTGCGAAGTATACAACGAAGTAACTCCATTCACACACTTCTCATTTCTTTCCTATTCACTTAAGATCATCTCAAATACCAACTCCTCTCTTTACCTTGCTGTTCATAGGTCACCTTTGACACTTTCAACAGCTCCCTTGGTTCAAGCATTTTTGGTTTCGTCTAAACTGGAAGACTGGAACATTATTGTGATTTGAGGGGGTTTCCTATCTCCATAACATCTGTCCATCTCCCTGAAACTAGTGCAGCTTACAGCACCCGGTTCTGGCACTGAAAGACAACTTTAAAAAGCAAGTCATTAGTAGATAAAGTTCTGTAAGATGCAGCACCTTCGGGGGGTTTTGTGTAAAACAGAGCGAGGGGTTCACTGTAAGGCCCGTCCTTTACATTATAAGTGCAGATAAGGCAAACAAACATTGATTCATATAATTTAAAATTCAACTATATCAGTCATTTAGTACTTATAGAGAATCCATCACAACCACTAATTTACCTGACATATCCCCGCATCAGATGTGTTGATATTACTCTTTTTCCCCCTTTTCCACCATTACATGGCATCTGGCATGATGTTGTCCGTTTGGGGTTCAGGATGCCACTTTGTGACTGGATCGGCATTTGGCAGAGCGGAAGGAGGTGTCAGTTATCTACGGGTGATGTGACATTTCTACCTTTCCATATTTCTCATATTCAAGTTTACTAATTTCTTGTCCTGCAACCCCCCTACTACCCTCTGACTGCTCTCTCACTCTGTGGGGTTCATAAGAAGTCAGATAGCCTGATAGTCACAAGGCCATGGATCTCACTTCTTCTACAACACTTATTGCCGACTTAGGGCCTAGTTTATAGTTTTTCCAACAGATTATTGCCTCAAAACTAGGAGTTGGTGAAGAATTCCACTCTGCCGGCGTAGCTCGTGATGCACCAACGGTAAGGTGGCGAGCGCTTGTGAGAAAATATAACGTGCTAGACCCCCTGCTGGTAATAGTTCTCATTGCGGGAGGTCACGGCAGGTTGCGACCACTCCAGGGTAGAACTCTGTCATTCTCGTTGATGAAGCTGCCACTCGATTAGAATATCAATTAGAGAGGCAGAGGCAGCAGCGCCCTCTGACACGAAGGGTAGTGCTGTTCGTGCTGATTTTACAGTGCGGGACAAACTCCTGACACTAAAAATCAGTGAGAGCAGCGCAGCTTAAATAACTCTGCCACTAGCGGAAGTCAGCGGAGTACGGCAGAGTTTCCCTGGCGCTTCGTGGAGTTCGGCAGGGTAAAACTTTGTGAACTACACAAAGGCCTAATCAAAACGTGACACATATCCTGTCTGCCTTATTATAATTGCCACAAGATGTTATGCATTTTTAATGGGGCGGGCAGGATACCTGTGACATTTGTGATGGAATAAAGCATCCGCTGAAATCTAAATCAGGCATTTGATGTACATGGTGTCCATTGTGGCTAGCTGGGCTTGAAGGATCTTGTGGTTTGTGGGTCTCTCACTGCTTTAAGGTCACAGTCAGGCAGAACTTCTGTCAACCGTGCCTTGTTCAGATCTTCCTTTCTAGGCAGGACTTCTGTCAACTGCGCCTTGTGTGGATCTTCCTTCCAGGCGGGACTTCTGTCAGCTGTGCCTTGTGGAGCTCTTCCTTCCAGACAAGGGCTTCATTCCTCAATGATCAGTTCAAAGGTCAGGAGAGGTGGAACTGGTCTAGGTCATCTTCTTTATTGGAGTTCAACTGGTCAAGCCACAGAGCTCGAGCTCTGAGATGAAGGAGAATCTGGATTTTCTGAGCTCCGTAGAACATTAAAACAGTTCTACCGCATCTAACACATACTACAAGACTCCAAGAGTCCACGCTACAAGTGCTGCTCCAAGGTTTAATTCAACCACTGTAGAATCCAGCGCAAACAATGCAATATCACATGCCAGGCATTAGGAGAACCCGACGGAAACAATGCAATAACACAGGCCAGGCACAAGGAGCATCTGATGCAAACAATATAATAACACAGGCCAGGCACTAGGTGAATCTGATGCAAACAATGCAATATCACAGGCCAGGCATTAGGTGAATCCGACGCAAACAATGCAATATCACAGGCCAGGCATTAGGTGAATCCGACGCAAACAATGCAATAACACAGGCCAGGCACAAGGAGAATCTAATGCCAACAATGTAATAACACAGGCCAGGCACTAGGTGAATCTGATGCAAACAATACAATAACACAGGCCAGGCACTAGGGCAGCAAGCTATCTTATCACCAGCAAGGGACACCACAAGCTCCCAGGGTCCATGTAGGAAACGCCGCTAGCGCCATCAGCCCATCCAGGCGCTCAACCTCAGTGTGAGGACTGCCTGCCCCAGCATCCCTTGCTTTCACCGCAGGCGCAGCGGTGAGGGCGAGGTGCTTGTTGTCACCACGCTTATAGTGCTGCCTCTCCCCCCGGGACACGCGCGGGAGAAGCCCGGGCCAAGGGCTGTCCCGTCCTTGGCCTCATTGCCAGGAAGAGGCAGGGCAGGGCTACCCTCCTTTCCACAGGCATTAGGCATCTTGCCTACTCAGATTTGCTGGACATTCAAGAACTGTCATGGACTAGTCAAGGTACTGTTACCGCGGTTATCTCCCAGCATTGCCCAAACTACTCTCTTTGATTCTAAATAATTACGATCTCTCTCCTGAGGGGTTTGCGGGGCCGGTATAAGGGTGGCCTGAGGGTTCTCATTGTCCACGGGACCAAGAGGCCTGTTCATTGCTGATTTTGTAGACAGCTTGCTTTAGACTTAACTTGCACTATAGAGGTAGCATAGGGAAAAGGAAAACTATGGAGGGCAGTGGGGGAGGGGCGGGGAGGGATAGTAAAGGGAAAAAGGCTGGGAAGATACAGAAACATGGAGGGAGTAATTGTGTACTGGATAGGATAGACACCTGCATTAGCAAGTGCGAGGACATATTAGTGACAGATACAACCACCCAGGTAGCAAATACTAAATCCCCACAACGCTCTACCCAACCAGCTAGTTTAAACAACCCTACTACGACCCGCCAATTAGCTAATCGAGCTATGTTTCATAACCCACTAAAACAAGCGTTGGCATAGTCAATGGGTCTCGCCTTTGGGACCTTATGTGTTTAGCCATAGCTTTTGGCTATGTTGTAGAGCATTGTGGCTGCTGTGAATTTTGTTGAAAACTTATAATAAAAAGTGTTAAGCATTTTTGTTACGTCTATACAAACAAAGACAACATTATATACAACTGAAAAACCTGATAAAAAAAGATTTTAACATAACTTTTTTTGTAATTGCACTGCTGGCAACTTTTTCCTGCCTGTTCTCATTCTTGTTGGTTATAAAAAAAAAAATATGAGAAAGCGGGACATAAATAACGGGGGAGTGTAGGTTGGAAAACAGTAATTTAATTAGAACACGAGCAGTGGACGGACACCAGGGGAGAATCAACAGATGCCAGATTCCAAGGGAGACTGATGTGATGATTAGGTGGTGCGCTGATACAAAATGGTGGTGGTGAATGAGGATTAGTGCTCAGGTGGTGACAATATATGGTGTGGATTGGAGGTACATTGTGGATTGTGGAGTTGAAACATGGTGTTTGGTGAGTAGTTATGCAGTGTGTTTTGGAAATGCGGAGTTGAAATGTGTGGCCTGGAACTGTGGTGTTGAGTGAAATTATGCTTAGTAAAATTGTGTCATGGTGTGGAGTGCATTTATGTTGGTTGGTGGTATGTGGTATAGAGTGCATTTATGTGGAGTGTATTTATGATGCATTGATTACAGTGCAATTAAATGGTGTGTAATTATCTGGCACTGAGTGGTATTATATGGAGTGTATTTATGTTGCATTGAGTAGAGTGTTATTATGTCGTGTAATTATGTGGCACTGAGTGGTATTATATGGAGTGTATTTATGTTGCATTGAGTAGAGTGTTATTATGTGGCGTGTAATTATGTGGCACTGAGTGGTAATATGTGGAGTGTATTTATGTTGCATTGAGTAGAGTGCAATTAAGTGGCTTGCAATTATGTGGTACTGAGTGGTATGTGGAGTGTATTTATGTTACATTGAGTAGTGTAATTATGGGCGTGCAATTATGTGGCACTGAGCGGTATTATGGGGAGTGTACGTTGTATTCAGTGGAGTGTAATTTTGTGGCATTAATTGGAGTGTATGTTGCATTGAGTGTAGTGTAATTATGTAGCATATAATTATGTGGCACTGAGTGGTATTGTTTGGAGTGCATGTTGCATTCAGTTGTGTAATTATGTGGTGTGTAATTATGTGGCACTGAGTGGTATTATTTGAAGCACATGTTGCATTGAGTGCAATTTAATTTTGTAGCATATAAGTATGTGGCACTGTGTGGTATTATGTGGAGTGTATTTATGTTGCATAGAGTAGAGTGTAATTATGTGGCGTGTAATTATGTGGCACTGAGTGGTATTATGGAGAGTGTATGTTTTATTCAATAGAGTGTAATTATGTGGCGTGTCATTATGTGGCACTGAGTGGTATTATTTGGAGTGTATGTTGCATTGAGTGCAGTGTAGTTTTGTAGAAAATACTTATGTGGCACTGAGTGGTATTGTGTGAAGTGTATGTTGCATTCAGTAAAGTGTAATTATGTGGCGTGTAATTATGTGGCACTGAGTGGTATTTGGAGTGTATGTTGCATTGAGTGCAGTGTAATCATGTATCAAATAATTATGTGGCACTGTGTGGTATTATGTGGAGTGTATGTATGTTGCATTGAGTGGAGTGTAAGTATGTGGTGTGTAATTATAGGGCACTGAGTGGAATTATGCGGCGTGTATGTTGTATTCAGTAGAGTAAATATGTGGTGTGTAATTATGTGGCATTGAGTGGTAATATTTGGAGTGTATGTTGCATTAAGTGCAGTGTATATATGTAGCATATAATTATGTGGCACTGAGTGGTATTGTATGGAGTGTATGTTGCATTCAGTAGAGTGTAATTATGTGGCACTGAGTGGTATTATTTGGAGTGTGTGTTGCATTGAGTACAGTGTAATTATGTAGCAAATCGTTATGTGGCACTGAGTGGTATTGTGTGGGGTGTATGTTGCATTTAGTAGAGTGTAATTATGTGGTGTGTAATTATGTGGCACTGAGTGGTATTGTGTGGAGTGTATGTTGAATTCAGTAGAGTGTGATTATGTGGTGTGTAATTATGTGGCACTGAGTGGTATTTGGAGTGTATCTTGCATTGAGTGCAGTGTAATTTTGTAGCATATAATTATGTGGCACTTAGTGGTATTGTGTGGAGTGTATGTTCTATTCAGTAGAGTGTAATTATGTGGCGTGTAATTATGTGGCATGTAATCATGTGGCACTAAGTGCTATTATTTGGAGTGTATGTTGCATTTAGTGCAGTGTAACTATGTAGAATATAATTATGTGGTAATTATCGTGATACCCCAAAGCGGACTCCATCTATCCATGCACCCGGGATCTGGGGACAACACCCTTAATTCTGCTCGAGTTTAGCATAGTGCAGAACACAAGTCACCTTAAAAAATAACACTACATCACGATGCAGTAACAATAGGCTTCTGTTCCCTGAACCCTGACACCCCTCCGATCACTCATGGACTTTCCTTTACCTTTGCCCGTGTACAGTGCTCAGCTGCCTTTAGGGTAGGTTTGCGCTCTACAGATACCACATATGTACATAAATATTGTACCAAAGCCAATCAGGGATGTTCAGTGCTAAATATGTCAGCAATGAATGCATTTCACTTGCACGAGCATTGTGCGCAGCCTCTCGTCGGGTGGATGGGGTGACCAATTCTCATTCATTTACTGAACTGACTGTGTTCTTACAGAATACAAACTCTGGTGTGTGACTCCTTCTGCGGCACAGTGACTGAATCAAATCATTTGACTCGATTTACAGTGAATTCAAACCAAATGCGTCTAATTACTAAACGTGTGAACTAGAGAGAGAGGGGGCTTAGTTCGAATAAAGGACAAGAGATGGAAAGAGATAATAGAACATTATAAGTAACACAGAAGAGCAGGTTTAAGGAACAGGGTGGAAGAAAGGGTGAAACTGGGGTAAGAATGATCGCCCCTTAAGCATCAGTTTCAGGAACAAACTCAGAACTTTTAAAAGCTGCAGCGTCCCGCGAGTGGTGCACGCGCTTGTGTGAAATCTGACACAAAACAGATGGCATACTGCCTCCGCTGCTCGTAACCGCAAGCCGTAGGCCTTTTCACATGCTTCCAGAGCAATTCCATGAGGTCGTTTTCCTAGAGCAACGCATGCGCACATGGTTTCAACGGTCATGGTTGACAGGGTACCAGTGTATAGTTTAAAAACCAACAGCGTCGGTCCCAAAACCGAGAGTGATCCAGTAAGATAGCTCCTACATTTATTCCCCTTTGCACATCACTGTTTGATACTTTAATTTAAGTAGGGAACAACATGAGATATCCCTGAACATAATGGTGCGTATTACTCGGATGATCAAATAAGCTGTGAAGGCTTGCTTGAAGCAACTTTTTCTATCACACTCTACTGACTTTGAAAATAGTGAATAAGAAACACCTTAAGTCAAACTCTAGAAAGAAAACAAAGGATGTGACTGGCACCAGAATTTTAGATAAAAAGAGAACGGAATGAAGCACATTGGCTGCCACCAGGGCCTGATCTCATTCCATGCTCTTGGCTCATGGGCAACATCAGAGGAAGAAGCTCCGAAATACTTGATGGCCTAATGATGCCCGGACAATCACTTCCAAGTTTGTCAATCCAGCAAGCAGAACAGGAGGAAAGGGCAAGCAAAAATCACCCTCCACCAGCCAAAGGGATAATCCCCATGTAGGTAAGGGCAAATTAGTAAACAAATTATTGGCCACCAGAGGATGAACGCCGACTCACTGTCCTGCCCCATTTCCATTCACAGAAGGCTGCGGATAGCCTCTTCCACAACAGCACTTCAGGCACTATCCTTTGTGTTTGTTTTCTTCCGAGACTCTGGCTCAGGTTGCCCTTTTAGTGAATTACATTTCAAAAGGTTCAGCTAATAAAGTAAAAATCGGTATCAACCAAATACTCCCTTACAATGTATCCCTACACTTCAAATATACAATTTTAATGGATTTAAAGTACAGAAAAGTGAAAGTTGTAGATGTTTGAAGGGGGCACTTTCCATTTTAGGTCTCACTTACCAGACATTGCTGTTGCGAGTCTATTGCAAGTGGTGCGCGTGCGCTGTGTGAAATCAGACACAAAACAGATGGCACACTGCGTGCCACCGCAAGCCGTAGGCCTTTTCTCACGCACAAGCATGTGAAAAGTCCACAGCAATTCCAAAAGGTCGTTTTCCTAGAGCAGCACATGCGCTGCTCTAGGCTTGACCTAAAAAGGGGGCCCAGACATAGGTGGTGAGGGAAACCTAGATGCTGGAAGTGATAGCCAATCCTCAAATAAGTCATCTGGGAGTGACATAAAGAAGACAGGGTCGGAAATCCCGTACACTAATAGGTTTCTACCACTGGTGGAGGACACCGAAACGGGGGCTAGGTGTCACCCCCCTCATCAAACACAGCATCCCGAGACATGAAACCGAGAGCCAGATTGTAGATCTACCAATGCTCCCCAAGAAATACTTAGCCACATTAATACTCTCTGACTAGAAGTCAAGGATATGAGAACCATGATTGAGGGTCTTACTTCCCTGGTAAATCAGATATTGAATAAGGACCCTTCCTGTCCTTCTCGCCCCGTACCCACTGACTCTACATCTCATCAGGTGGTTTATCCAAAGCGGGAGATACCCACTGTAGGTAAAGCTCCCAAGTTGGCATCTTTTTGCAAGCTAGCCCCCTCACCCATATAGTGGTTCCAGCACCCTCCAGGACCGAGCGCCCAATAGCCCCTAGTCATGCCCAATACATGCAAATTGCAGTAGTATACCCCCAAAGTTGGCACACCCACTAGCCACTGGACCCACCGAACCACCCCCATCTCAGCGCTTTACACAAAACCATAACGCACGACTGCCCGCGCAGTCTAATATCCATTTTCCTCCCAAAATTTACATGATTAACGTACCCAAATATGACCCAAGCAAGGGCCATGAAAATAATGATTCCCTGACCAACAAGGTCATACACTGGATACGCCATGTTAGCGGCTGTCGCTCTGTAATTCGCAAAGACATCTCAAGGGCTTCTAGGTTTACCTTCTGAACCTAATCACTAGATTGTATCGAGCTTACACTGAATGAGATTGATGTTGCAGAAAATCTTCTTTCCCTGGAATATCGTACTTTCCCCCAGAAAGTTCCTTGATCCCATTCAGACGGTTCTTACAGAACAAGTACGTGCCACTAAACACTAGAAAATACACTTTCTAGGTTAAGAGGTTTTTCCTCTCTTGAGGCTAATGATTGACTGCTTTGTAATACCCAGAACAAACTAGATGGTCTTTTTGCTCCCCATATGATTAAGAAATCCGCTCTCTTACCCTTAGCTGGTACTCAACTCCCTTGTCTTCATCCAGGACGTGAGGCTACTGCCTCTCGGGAAGCACCCTCCTTACCTGTAGGAGTATCGGGCCCAAATGATGTACTTATTGATGTTACAAGCGGACTGCGGCTACGTTCACCTGCTGCCCATGGGACATCCATGTTATCCTGGAATGTAGCAGGATTTAAGACGAAGACCGTCTTCCCTGATTGGTTCACTTTTATTGATCAGTTTGATGTCTGTTGTTTTCAAGAAACCTGGGCAATAGACCCCCTATACTGCTTAGGTTGCTTAAGTTACTATACCCCTGCAACATGTGGGAGTAAGGGTCGACCCTCAGGTGAATTGGTAATCTGGGTGCGCCAAGTTGGCGGTTTTAATGTTGGGTCCTTGATACACAGAGTAATGATATCGGTGCGATCAGGTTGAAGTGGGGCCAACAAGGGGCTGTGGACGTTTCTAACGTTTATGCCAGGGGCTCAAAGGGGAAGAAGTCTAAAGTTATAGCGGCTTTAGAAAACTTATTAGATCTACCGTGGTTCAAACATTCTGATTGTGGTGGATTTTAATGTGACTTTTGAGCCCCTCACTCTTGAACATTATTGTAGGAAGGTGTCATCTGACTGCATGGTTTCCCCCACTTTTTTCCTGGTGTTTTGCTGGTTTTCGACTTAGTTTGGCTGGGATCCTGCTATTCAGGACCCCAGCCTATCTGCCTTCTCCCTAAAATTGATTCCATGTACAATAGGTACACTCCAGTTTGGTTACTGTGGTACCCTTGTGAGTCCCTAGTACATAGTAGACTAGGTACTAAGGGAATAGGTACCCCAGAGGCATACCAGGGGCTGCAGCATGTATTATGCCACCCCTGAGAAGCCTTCCAAAATGACATGCACCCCTTACTGAGATATAGGTTACCTATATCTACCTTAAATCACTACACATAGAGACCTATCAGTCACCCCTATGTCAGGCCTTATCAATCTTGAAGGCAGGGTGCTTGGTTTCATGTGAGAGGGTGCCCATGTATGAGCAGAGCCCCTCTGCAGCTTTCGGAACCATTCTCTGGGGCTGTTCTGTGATGCAGCCTGACCATATACTCTGCATTATATCCTCGCGGTAAATGCTAACTTTGGAATGGTTGTACGGAAACATGTTGTGTTTGGTGTCAAACACTTTGGAATCCTACCCCCCTCCAGTCCTGGTGGCGGGGGTAGAATTCCACCCTTCTTGAGGGAGAGACATTTACACACCGGTCTACCCGGTAACCAGTTTAGAGAGCTCTGGCATCACAAAATGGATGCTGCAGCCACAGACACAAGTCTGGCCTCTTGCTGCTGACCGAAACTCCGGCAGGGGAGGCCTGGACAATAGGTTTCCTGTCACAGGGAGGCGTAACCACCTCTCAGACAGGCTTTAGTGTATTGGGGCTGGGTGGTTACACTCCAGGAGTGCTTTGAAGTCTGCACTGGGGGCACATTTGGTGTCCATGTGCATAGTCCAGCTCAAACCAGTTGCAGGGGCTACCAGCCCCTGCTCTGGCACGAAACTGGACAAAGGAAATGGGTGTAGCCATCCCTCTTTCCAAACCCTCCCATAGGTGGGTCCCCAGAGTTAGTCCAACCCCTTTCTGAGGTATAAGTAAGGAACCCCTGGCAACAGGACTTTAGATATCCCTGGAGGAAACTCTGAAACTGAATCCTGGAACTTTGATGCTCTACTCAAGACTAGAGGACTAAAGAAATCTCCCTTGGGGTCAAGGAGTAACTCCCCTGCTTGGCAGTCACCAACAAAGCATTTGCTGGTCTGCATCTCCGAAGCTCCCGACGAACTCTGGAGTATCTGCAGCCCAGGAAGAGGATTTCCAGACTTCTCAGAGGTTGACCCGAGTCCCCAGCAAAGCTGAGACCCACAGCCCTAGTGAGTGACGTGGAACTAGAACTCCTGGACACCCTGCACATTTGCAAGTGCATTGACTTCTTGACACCTCTTGCTTTAGATGTGCCCTGACTCCCCACCAAGTGGTGAGTCCCTCGGACCTTGCTGGCCCACACCCAAGCATCTTTCTCCTTTCTGCATGGGTTGCTGTTGCCAAGGCTTGATGGGTCTAATCCGGGCACCGATACTGCAGCACTCTGCATACTTCGTGGGTCAGCTCGAATCTAGCTCCTGGTTGTCGTCGACGCCTCCTGGTCCTCGTGGCTGAAGAGTCAATCTTCACCTCCTTCACCTGAAATCACCCGACATCGGTGGGCATCTGCCTATCGTACCCCTGGTCACTAGCAAGTGACCCAGACTCTGTCCCCTCTTCTTTCAGGTTCTTCTCATCTTCAATCCAGGCTTGGAACAATGCGGACACTTTCCACTTCGACAGCAGTAGCACTTTGCAGCAGATCGCCGTTGGATACAGCGACGATTCCCAACACCAAAAGACACCTATGCACCCGGCTTCCCTGGGTGAGGTAACTCGAGTACTACATTGCTCCTGTGGGTGTTGGCTCTAGAACCCCTTAAGTCTAAAGGGGTTTGCTCAAAGTCCTTCCCTAAGTGTACATTTTCTTTAATTTTCCAACCGCGACATTCCCAATTGAAGTTTAACGGTGATCCGCGGCTGTGTTCAGACACTGAAAGCGTGTCCCCTGTGGGTCCCCTGCGTCACTACCTTGGGTGGTTCCTGGTGGCCCCAGCACTTCTACAGGCTCTAGTCCTTGTGTCTATCAAAGTCGTGGTTCTTATACGACTTTATTGATATATGGTTTGGTACGCCCCTAGGGCTCAACATATATTGTGTTAATTTACTGTGTGCTATTAAGTTTTCTGTATGTACTTTTGCCTCTAGCCTCATAAAGAGACTAGAGAGATGTGTTTAGAATAAATACATATATTTTATATATATTCCTTGAGTGGTCCTCCTTTCATTTGGTCATTCACGAGATTATAGACTGGTAAAACAAGCTGCTTCACATTCCTCCAATACATAGCCTGAAGGCTGCTCCATAGTTACCTCAAGGATAGCTTTCAATAAAGGTTGCATGTAAACTATCATCAATAAGGGTTGTTTGGACTGGTGCAAGGTGCCCACTAGAATAGTGGACAGCATATGCCAGGCCAACTTCTCACATATTAATTCAAGTCTTGCTAAAGCAGGCACGGCAAAGTGCACAGCATTGGCGCCCTTCTTCTTTGTATTTGCAGCAGCGTGCCATGAGCCCTTCCACTTTAATAACGCCTGTCGCTTATTTGAAATGCAGCCCACACAGCACTCGTGGGACGCCGCTTGTTTGTATTTGCAGCGCCATGCAGGATTTCACTTTGGGAGCGGCTGCCGCCCCACACAGCATGCGTGTCCTGCAAGTGCTGTGTGGGGCGGGGGCTGTTCTTGCAGTGGGGGCGTGCAGGGCCCGCTGCAAATGCAAACAAGCGGGCACCATTGCCCAATTAATGGATAACTTATCCTATGGCTTCATCAGGACCTTAAGTATTGCTACTGCTCTCTGTCAGTACCTCTGGCGGTCCCAAAAGCCGTCTGGGGCTTTTGGATCCGTCAGAGGTACCGACGGAGAGAGCGGTGCCTCCTATGTCCTGATCAGTGGCCAGGTGAGGCGAGGTCTGATCCTCTCAAAAGACGGGAAATCGTCATTTACAGAGGAATTGTTATCCTTATTTACAGGTAAAGATGTTGTATCAGTTCCAACTCTTTACACACATTATATATTGTGTATTTATAACACTCACTTGCAGTAGCAATACTTAAAGTCCTGACGAAGGCATAGGACACGTTATCCATTACTTGCTGAAACATGTTGACCCTTCACATCTAGACAGTTACTTGTTTAAGACTGTCGTTTTCCACTGTTTTTATGTCTTGATCTCTGAGAGGCACGAATAAATAATTTTGCTTCCCATTGGTAATTTTAATTCACATCACATGCACACTACTGCACTGCTTTCACGATTCCCACATAATCGAGTACTCGCATCTAGAGGTCCAAATACAGCGTGTTTTATCGAAATAGGTCAAAACATCTATGAGCTCCCCTTTCTTGAAGCATGGGTTGCAGTCCTTAGTGCCCCTAGTGTGGCATTAGGAGGAGACCCAGATGATGAAGCATGTCACCACTAGTGATTTATGGGAATCCGTCCTTTTAATAGAATTTTCCTTCACTGAGTTGTAGAAACCAGATTAGTCCTGTTGCTAGTTTCTTGCATTTATCTTGCTTATCAGACCCATGGATATTTGTGTTGTTTAGACAACAACCCTAGGCCAGACAATGGAAGAGGCATGGTCTCTGAAAGGGGGCGAACAATAGAGCACAGGGTCTGCATATGATTTTAAACCAGCCGAGACTGATTATTAATAACAACAACAAAAACACCCACCCTGCAATGGAAGAGGCATGGTCTCTGAAAGGGGGCGAACAATAGAGCACAGGGTCTGCATATGATTTTAAACCAGCCGAGACTGATTATTAATAACAACAACAAAAACACCCACCCTGCAATGGAAGAGGCATGGTCTCTGAAAGGGGGCGAACAATAGAGCACAGGGTCTGCATATGATTTTAAACCAGCCGAGACTGATTATTAATAACAATAACAAAAACACCCACCCTGCAAACAGCCTCCGCTAACAGGCACCTTCCATTCATTTGATAATGAAAACAACATATAATGCACATGTGTTTAGGTGTTTCCCTTTCTTTATTTCATAATAATACTGAATGGGATTTCTTTTCAATTGGACTTGGGAGTGCAGTGTATTGGTCTCTTGGCTTGGGGAGTCAAGTTAAATAAATCACTATACTAATTCAACACTAATCATCAATAGTTAAATAAATAATGTAATTCATTCAACGGCTTGTGTTTTGCTTCAGATGAGTAATCAACAGATTGTGCGTTTCCGATACCCCAAAACAAAGTATATTTATCACATAAAAGTTATACCCTCTTATATTAGGGCACAGACTACAAGTTCCCGAATAAAAAAGGCAGGATTTCATTTTGTTTGGAAGCTACATTATGAAATCTACAGGTCTGTTTTATTTAGCTGTCAGATGCGTTCTCCCAGTACTTCATTATCCGTGGACATGAGCATACTGTATAGAAGGACATAGCCCATGCCAAAGCATGTTTTTGCCACATGTTTGTCTTTCCTGGGTCAGTCCTGTGTATCATTTTGAGTGTGCCATTAATGCAGTGAAATCATAACATGTTTGAGGGCAGTGTCCCACTTGTATCTGTGAATTACAACTATAGTCCCTTCCTCATTTCCCCCTCACCATCAAAATAATTTTTGGCATGTCATCTTGTAATGTTCTTTAGTGTCTTGTGCCGATTCGCTTGAAATAGGCAGATCCAGCATGTCTGTGAGGGTGCTTGTGAACCAGGTGTCCCGCAATGCTTGTGGTTTTTCCTGCCTGTGACTAGAAGCATTTAACCTGTTCAATTGTGGGATTTGCAGTCCAAGCTCTGTAGTATTTCCCTCTCATTCCCTGTGACTATCAGTTTTTCCCTCCACATGTCTCCTTTGTTCTGTGCTAAGACCAGCATGTTAAGCAGTGCTCCCCCCGTAACCATTTTGTGATAACAAGTAAGTGAAACCAGCCCCCCTTCCCCCATGAGACAGCAGTAATCTGCCGTAAGATGTTTAAACTGTGTTTAATAGGGACTGTGCACTTCGTTTTTTGGCCAGGAGAGGGAGTAAAGTTTTATACAAATAGTGTTGTTAGAGGACAAGTTTGTTAGGGCCTTACCTGCAGAAGTACAAAGTGTGGATTGAACCTGTCTGTCTCCTAGGAGATTTGTGAATAGAGGAGCAGCTTCTAACTCCCTGGCCAGCAAAACTTGTCTGAGGTATCTGGGACCTAATATAGTCTGATAATGTTTGGAACATGTGTACACTGATTGGTGGTTGTATCTGATGTTTCTATTGGATTAGGGTTAGTGTCTTCATTGGTTGGGTATTTGAGGGTTCGGATTGGTTTCTGGGTCTGTGATTCATCATCAACATCATCAAAGCTTTATTTCGATATACAAAATATCATAAAAGCACATACAAAGTATAAAAACCACAATTCATAGGTATTACATTTTACAAAGTAAGTTACAATAGAAACATTCATATTACAATAAATAGTTTAAAAGGCATATTAAACATTAGCAGCTTTGTGAATAATAATAATTTAGCTAAAACTAAGGTCATCTCGTAGCCTTTGATCTGATTATCCAAGCCCAGCTCAGAAATTTGGCAACCCCACACACTAAGCTTGTGCTAGTGTCAGCCTTCAATATTCTAAGTGCTGAGGAATGGTCCCTAGTTCCGAGCAATAAACACACAGGTTTTAGCCATTTCTGTCTGGGTTTTACATAGGCTGGGCATACAAAGAAGACGTGAGCGATACTTTCAGTGACACCTTCACAAATTGGGCAGTCAGGTGAAGTTTGGTACGGGGGCTTCCACATACAGGTATAATCATGGAGGGGGAGGTTTCCCAACCTAAACTGAATGAATAGAGATCTGTCTCTTGGTTTCTTGATAAAATCCAAGTAAGGCTCCAAGCGAGGCTTAGGTTTGTGCTGTTTAAACGCTTCAGTCAATCTTCCTTGGTTTGGGTCCCTTAGGTCTTGCTCATCAACCCAATTCCAGTAAACTCGCTTAGTTTCGGCCTTAGATAAAGCAACTCCGAGCTCCCAATCAATTGGCAAGCCAGTTTCATGCAGAAGCTTCTTTATATTGTGGATCCAGTTAATTTTATGGGAACCATTAAGATTCATTACCTCTTGCAAACCATCTAGGTACTTTGAGGGCTCTGGGGTCCGCCATAACCTAGCCCAGTATAAAAGAGGCCATAACCTGGCTAGGCCCTGTATGGAGCGGCGACCCAGATCACTCAAAAATGGTTTAATGGGGGTGCCCCTTGGAAGTGAGGTAATATGAATTTTTATGCTTAATTGTGTCCCCTACTACGTACCCCAACGGCCATGTATGTGCTTCAAGTACATGTATGTTCCCTCCACAACTAGCTATGAAGACGCAAATACATTTGCGTCCAACGTTAACATGTCCTCTTTCAGATCCGCCATGAATGGATCAATAATTCAGTTCCTAAGTATGCCGTGCCACCGTCTTTACATGGTGCACTTTCATGTTTTCATGGCTCTGGCGAAGGCCTGCCATCGAGCCTTTTCCTGATTTCTGCCTCTGAAAACTGCAGCCTGGACCTGCATCTGCATCCCTGAACTTTGACTTACTTCCTGCGCGGCAAGTGGTGCCCGGCTCTGCCTGACTGCCTGCCAAAACTGTATTCAGCCTTCAAGTTATCTGCTCCGCTCCTCGAAAATACATTCTTGTCCAGTAGTTTAGGTAAACATCCCCCCAGCTGCAGAGTAAAGGGCCCGGCTTTTCTGTCTCCATGTAAGTAATTCATAGCTCCTGTTACCATGGTAGGCCCATGGCCCCTCGCATTACACGTAGACACATATGCACGCATTAGCAGTCAGTATAGAATAGCCTCTGCCCGAGAGACCTTTCCTTCTAGATAATACAGTTCTCCAAACACAAAATACCAGATATGATTTAGGAACAAGTCGATCTGACCCACCAGACTTCTGTCTCTAATCCTAGCGCTAAATGTCAAGTCCCCTTCACCCTCCAGTCCCACGTCAGTCACACGTCATGCTGCTGCGCACGCATCTCTGCCATATATTTCTGCTGACACTGCAGGATTCTTCTAGGGATCCACCCACTTGCGTCACTTCTGTGACTGAAATGCTGAAATGTTTTTTCTTCTATGTGACGTTTCTGGCACCCACCTCCGTGTACACCCTTGTGCACGCCTTCTGATTACATATTGTTACGCACATGTTTCTTATCTTGTTTCTTTCAGCTGTTACGCCTTCTGAACCCATCACCACTGTAGTGATGCTATATATACTGTGTACTGTTAATAAATCATTGTACATGTCCATGATCCCCTTCATGCTACCTGGTTCGAACCAATTCCATTTTATGGAATAAAACCCCTTAAAACTCAGATGCCTGTGTCTCTTATTTTGATTGAGCTATTTTATTGAACTTTACCGCATAGAAATTAAGTACCAGGTAATTTTATTTACCACATAAATTAGCACCCCAGATGGGACCCTCCCCCACCTTACGCGCCGGCGGTGCGTTGCAGGCCTAGTCCCCTGCCACAGCCGGACGGACACTCATGCGCATCCGCAGGATTTCCTGTATCTCCCTCAGGCCAACGGAGGTGACTGAGACTGCGATCGACACCCAGACGAGGCGGTGAGGAGTGCGGAGGATCCGGACCCGAGTCCAGCCGAGAGTGCAAGGTCCGAGGTGTCTTGAGGCCCACCAGTTCCGAAGTTCCGAAGTATCTACGTCGCGAGTCGAGTCCAGTCCAGGGTCCAGTCCAGTGTCGAGTTTTCCGAGGCCTTCCGATTCCGTGCTTCCCGGTGAGTACCGTTGCTGGGGACGCATCTAGACGGGTGCATTAGTTTGCCCCGGTCAAGACGAGTTTGGGTACACAGACCCGGTCTGCACTGTTTAGCAGTGTATCTGTGCTGTTTAGCAGTACATCAAGTAAATGTTACTAGTTAATATGTGGTTTTCTGTTCGAAATGTTTAAATGTGTTTTAATATCGTGGTATGAGTGATTGTTTGATCTACATTACTGTGTATATTGTATTTATGGTGTTCGAGTTCGAGTAAGTATCAAGGATCAAGGTTCAAAAATGCCGCTGTTCAGTAAATTACGACAGATAGGAACTAGAAAGGGGATTCTAGAAGAAGCAGTGCCTGTTCCACCTAGGGACACTCCAGGGCACTTTATGTACCACAAGCATGGCTTAGATGCCATACTGTACTTAGACTTGTGGGTCGATTACACCAAGCACTTAGACGAGAAATATAGATGGCCTGTTTCAGGAACATGGGATGCCGAGTGCATCATGAGAGTAGAGGAAGCGTTATGGAAAAAGAAAGCCCGACAGTCACAGAAAGATGCTATAGAATTATGGCGCAAAGAATCACATAGACGCACAGAAAAAGAATTCAGAAAAGCAGAGAAACATAGAGAAGACTCAGAAAAGACTCGAGAAAACGATCTAGTCGAGGAAGGTATACGAGTTCGAGCAGAACAAGTAGACCGGCAACGAAGTACGCTTAATAATGGCATGTATCCAGTTCGGGCCGAGGGCCTGCCCAAGGCGACCCCGGAAGTACCGAAAGATCTGCCCTCTCCATTGGTTCCAACTAAATTACGTCACAAGACCGCAGCAGAGATTTTCCTTTCTTCCTATTTGGATGATGTAGCTCCAGCTTATACTAATGCACTTGCTCATGTACCCGTCCCACATGTACCTGTACCTGTACCCCATAATCAGCAGCCCCCGGGTCCGCAACAGCAGATTCCTCCTGCCCTGGCTCCTGTCCCGAATCCTACACAGCTTCCTGTACCCCCTATTAATCCGCTTAATCCTTTTGGGACTGGCATAGTTCAGGTCCCAACCCAGTTACCGACAGGTTATGGTCAAGCCTCCGGCTCAGGAGGCGCATCAGGAGGTTTTCGAACCCCGCCACAGTTACATCGAGTGACAATGAGAGATCTCGCAAAAGCGCGGACACCTAAGGGTGCCACAGCAGAACAGCTTAGACAACAGCTTACGGATTGTAGGTACGACACTGTGCCTGGTACGTCAGGACCCATGTTGTTAGCGTCCTTACGTTTAAGGCGAGTTACAGATTATCTGATCTTGTTACCAGAAATGCCAGAACATCTAGACAAAATGTATCACTTTATTAGAACGGGAGAAGGACCCGAGAGTGTTGGTGACGCCATGTCACGTCAGAAAGTTGAGAACAAAGGTTTAATTATGCGATTCCTGGTTAACTGTTTGATAAGAGAACAAGATCAGGCAGGATTTCCACAAAGTGAGATGGATAGATTGAACAGATGGAGTCAGAATATGGCTGAGGGTAAACATGATAGAGAGAAAAGTATACATACTATGGTTAGAAAGATCCGTAAAGAAATCATAGATATACATGCTCGTCGAGAAACCGATGAGCCACTCGAATCAGACGATCTAGCCTCCTCCCAGGAAGAGGATGAAACAGAGAAAACAATAGAGACTTCGCAACTAGCAAGTCGAGACATGCTAGCCTATGTAGGTAAGGGTAGACCTTTTAATAAAGGGATACGTCCAGAAGGCAAGCAAATTTTCCATTCTGCTATGTCGAATCCGAAAACGCCTGAACATCTATTCCAGGCTACCGATAAAGTACTTCAACATCGAATGGGGTACCATGTACTCAATTCTATGGATGAACAAGAATTAGCCAGATCAGCAGTACAGTGGGCTGACAATTTTAGTATGTATAATGATGACACAGTAGCGCAAACCTTTTTGAATCTGTCCCCAGACGAACAGCGACTAGCTGGTATGTACATGATACAACATCTTCTTTTGTTGTATAAAAGCCAACGTTCTGATCCAGGTCCCTTATCTGATGTTCTAATAGAACTACTCATGAATAAATGGAGAGGTCTAGGTACCGACTTAATTAAAGTAATTCTTGAACAACGACACAGATATAGTGCTTTCTTGAATCCACAGTTTGTTTCAGCCCCACCCCCAGAAAGGAAAATGTTTTACTTCGATAGACAGAATCCCTTACGAGAAGTACATCCAGTCCAGAATGCCGATGATACCCTTAGACGTGTATTTGTGTACACACCCCTAACGAAAATGGAATTATTGGAAATGAAGAAAATAGTACCTAGTCATGATAAAGATCCAGCAGGTTTTCACCGTGAAATAAAAGACATGTTACTTATGGGAGACTATACCTATCCCGACATTATGAAAATATTGAAAGTATTACTGCCTGCTGGTATTTACGAGAAACTCAAAGAAAAAGACTGGGAGGTGGGAGAGCAAAAGATTGATTGGGCTGCATTAGAGAATGAAGAAACGACTCGAACCCCAGGTCTAGGGCTTGGGGACAAAACTAAAGCATTACCAGGATTATTAGTACAGGTTTTGCCAAGATTATTGTCAACTAAAAAGGAAGACTGGGATGCAATCTCAGCCTGCAAACAGAAACCCGATGAAGACACTAGTGATTTTTATTCCAGATTTGAGAAATGTTTTATTATTAATAGTGGCCTAAAACCAAGTAGCGAGTCATACCCACATCTTTTTGTAACAAAACTAGTTGAGAATTCCCTGCCTCAAGTTAAGAACCGTGTATTAAAAGTCGAGAGCACATGGCAAGCAAATACGCCTTCCCAAATGTTACAAATGTTACAGTACCACCAGAACAGAATCAGGGAAGAACATGATCACGAACAAAGACGTATGAAAGACACGAAAATGAAAATGTTAGTTGCTCAGTCAGTTCCAGCTGACAGTCAGAAAAAGGGCATGACACAGTCCAATAATTCAGCAGTTCCCGTTAAAGGGACATGCAACTACTGCAAACAGCCAGGCCATTATATAAATGAATGCACTGTTTTGAAATACAATATAGCCACAGGCAAAACTAAAGAGAGACCGCGTCCTCCTAGACAGGACCAGGTCCAGCAACAAGTTCCACAGAATGTACAGCCTATGCATGCTCCACAACAGACAGTAGCGGTACCCCAGCCACAGCCAATTGCCGCAACACAACATGCAACTCAGCAGATGTACCAATATGCACAAACTGATTATCCCGAGTATCAGCGATACACATGAAACAGCCTAGAGAGGGAAGTAGGCTTGCCTCTCATTGAGATTCCTGTAGATCAAGAGGGTCCTTATGTACATAGTCAGGTATTAGGGATAGATAGAAAGTTTTTAATTGACACAGGGGCAAGTCGCACGACTATCAGTCATGACGAGGTTCCAGGGGCACCCCTCTCAGGCTCACAGAATGTTTCCCTTGGTTTTTCAGGAAAACCTATTATTAATGAAGTATCGAAACCTGTTCCTCTAGCAGTTGGTCCGTTATCACGAACTACAGACTTATTGCTTACGAAATCATGTCCAGAAAACTTGTTAGGTATCAAGACACTGAAGGCTCTAGGAGCAGTCATATGTTGTTCTCCGGAGGGAGTACGACTATTTTTACGTGACTTTAAAGGTCACTATGTGTTGAGAGATATTGATCCCAGGTTACAGAATGTTCCTGCACAGTTGTGGGCACAAGGCCCCACAGATGTAGGTTGTATGCACATTACACCATATCGAGTTACACTCAAGCAAGGAGTTGTTTTACCCCGAATCCGACAATACAAGTTACCCCCAGATGCTGTAGTGGCTTTACTGAAAATCATTGACGAGCTCATTGCCCAAGGAGTGGTTGTAGAGACCGACTTCAATATCTGTAATTCCCCTATCATTCCGATTCTTAAACGCACTGATCCAAGTGCACCACCAGTTTATCGATTAGTGATCGATTTGCGCGAATTGAATAAATGTATTGTGCCACAGTATCCTGTGGTTCCAGATATGTCCTCATTATTGACAGCTATTGATCCAGAAGCCACGTTCTTTACTGTAATTGATCTCAAGAACGCCTTCTTTAGCGTCCCCATTGATCCGGATAGCCAATATCTGTTCGGATTCTGTTTAAATGGTCGAAGCTTCAAATTTGCACGCGCACCTCAAGGATTCACAGAAAGCCCCAGCATCTATAGCCAAGCATTGAAAAGACAACTTGACAGTATCCACATGCCTGACAACACTGCCCTACTCCAGTACGTCGATGATCTATTGATCACCGCTCGAAGTGAACACGAATGTGAACATGCATCACTGACAGTCTTACATTTCGTGGCTGATAAGGGACACAAGGTGTCCCCTTCGAAGTTACAATTCTGTGTTCAGCAAGTGGTATACCTTGGGCACTTGCTGTCCAAATGGGGGAGACAGCTAACACCCGACCGTATCCAGTTAATTGTAAATATGTCACAGCCCAGAACACAAAAGGAGGTACGGGCCTTTATAGGCCTCACTTCTTACTGCAGACAATGGATCCCTCAGTATGCATTTCTAGCCAAGCCACTTATACAGTTGACAACACAGGAGGCAGCGTCATCGACTGTCCTCCCTTGGACTCAGGAACATACACAAGCTTTTGACGACTTGAAGAAAGCCTTATGTCAAGCACCTGTTTTAGCGACACCATGTTACAGCAAACCTTTTACACTTTTTGTCACAGAACGTGAAGGCACTGCATTGTCGGTCCTCACTCAAGACCAAGCAGGTTCACACAAACCGTGTGCCTATTTTTCTAGTACATTAGATCCAGTAGCCCAGGCTTTGCCTGCGTGCTTGAAATCAGTAGCAGCAACAGCTCTAGCAATCAGACAAAGTGATTCTATAGTGTTAGGACACCAATTGACAGTACAAGTTCCACATTCCGTGGAAGTTCTTTTAAACCGAACACAAACTCAACATTTGACTATAGCACGACTGACAGGATATGAATTGACATTGTTTCAGCCACACATAGAAATCAGACGCTGTAACACATTGAATCCAGCTACACTTTTGCCATTACATATGACAGACCCTTTGGCACATGATTGTGTTGAAGTTGTTACCATTACGACGAAACCCAGACAAGACTTGACAGACACCGCATTACCAGATCCAGACCTGACACTTTATGTGGATGGTTCATGTATGAGAACAAGTACAGGAGAGTTAGTGGCTGCATATGCAGTAACAACAGAAACTGATGTCATAGAAACACATCGTATTGACACCCTGTCAGCCCAAGCAGCAGAGCTCATCGCTCTGACCCAAGCCTGTATTCTAGCCAAGAACAAGAAAGTTAACATATACACAGATTCCCGTTATGCATTCGGAGTTGTACACGACTTCGGAGTCCTCTGGCAAGAACGAGGTTTTTTAACTTCACACGGTGCCAAGATCCAGCACGGTCCTCTCATTCAAGCTCTGTTAGAAGCAATACATTTGCCTACAGCAATAGCCATTATGAAGTGTAAAGCACATATTAAAGTTACTGACACCATTTCCCAGGGTAATGACCTGGCAGACCGAACAGCCAAGCTTACAGCACAGACTCACACACCTGACTTGACAAAGACAATAGTCCCGACGCCAACTCATTGCATGACAGTCAGGGATCCCGCCTTAGATGTAATTGACATACAGACACATGCTACACCAGACGAAATCAAGAAATGGACTGAACTAAGAGGGATCCAGACAGAACAGGGATGGATGACGAAGGGAAAAGCCACATGGTTTCTCCCCGACTCTATGGTTCAAGTTATTATTACCACAGCACATAGTCCTGCACATTTAGGAGAAAAAGCCATGTTAGACAGTATTCAAAACCTTTGGTTCAATAAACATTTACGAGCAGCAGCAAAACAGAAAGTGCGTACTTGCATGATCTGTTGTCAGTTCAACCCAGGTAAAGGCATTCCTGTAGAGCAAGGTGGATTTCATGTTCCCGATCACCCTTTTGAAGTCCTCCAGATGGATTATATCCAGATGGAACGTTGTCGAGGATTCAAATATCTCCTCGTAGTTGTCTGTGCACTTTCCCGTTGGACAGAAGCATATCCAGTCCCAGATTACACTGCTCCGACCACTGCCAAGCAGCTGGTACGTGAATTTTTCCCACGGTACGGTTTGCCCCGTGTCGTGTACTCAGATAACGGTCAGCCATTCTCGTCCGAGTTAATGAAACAGGTATCACTCCTGCTCGGCTATCAATGGAAGTTTCACTGTGTCCGACATCCCGAGGCAGCAGGTCTCGTGGAACGTCATAATCAGACTCTGAAAATTCGCCTCGCCAAGATTTGTAAAGAAAAGGGCGTAGACTGGATAGTAGCCTTACCCGTTGCCCTCTTCTATATGAGGATGGTAGCGCACTCGAGAACAGGGCTATCCCCGTATGAGGTGGTCTTTGGCAGGCCACCGAATATGTGGGGGACGCCTCTGCCTAGAAAAATCACAGATGTTGATAGTAATATGCTGACAGATTACCTTGCTTCCTTGATGTCTGCACTACAATCATGTCGTTCACAGGTTGCTGCAGCCTTTCCCGACAACACCGATGTAAAGCCACATGAGATCATTCGGGGGACCTTGTTCTCGTCAGGAACTTTGATCGGAGGAGTTCGCTGGAGCCCCGTTGGCAGGAGCCGAAACTTGTCCTGCTAACCACGAGGACTGCAATCAAGGTCGAGGGCCGCAAAGGGTGGCTCCACTCCAGCCACCTCAAGTTATTTCATGGACTGCTTCCAGTTACAGACTCTCAGCCCTCCCCCTCTAAGGACTGCCCAGATTTCAGTGACTCTAAACTTCCCCTGATAGAGAAAACTCCGTCCGAGGAGTATAAATCCAAACTAAGGTCTAGCAAGTCAGACAGTTTCATTGTTTTAGTCCTCCCCTAGGTGAATCGGTTAAACCTGATTCTGACATGTACCCGTTAGACCCCAATAGAGAGAGAGATAGACAGAAACAGCTCAAGAAACATGAATATTGTAAATCTCTCCGCAGTCACTGCATAGTGACATTATTGATTATGTTTTTTCTGAGTCTTATGATTATTGCTGCAAGTATACTGTTACACTTGTACTATCCTATATTCAAGCGTACACATTCTTCTTCAAATGTCACTGTCGAGCACACTTTCAGTGAATTGCCCCCGCATGAGTTGTCTTACCCACTTGCGCTGCGCAACAATACATTCATTAGTATGTTACACCATTCCCATCAGACCAGCAATGCTACCAATTGTTGGATATGTGGCCGACTCCCTCCCTATCAGAAGTACAAGGGAGTTCTGCCCCTCTTTCCGTACCCGTTCACACACAATGGCACCTGTGGTGCATGGTTTAGTTTAATTAATTCCTTAGATTCTGATTCCGCAGTTTACCAAGGCAATTGGGTATGGGGAAATCTGAACACTGTTCTGCACAAAGTATGTTTCCCTGACAAGGAGGGTTTTCCCAAAAGGACAGGGACAGATCTAGAAAACGAAGTATATGGATTAGGTAATTTTACACTTAACCTCATGATTCTGAATGTCGAGTCCGAAACCAAGCCAGACTTACCCTCTATGTCAGTATTACCAGCTAAGGGTGAACTATGTGTCAGAAAGAATGGTTCAGTACACCTAGGTCACAGCGAATGTACTACTGTAGTCGAATTCAGTGATAAAGGCAAGTCTACATTCAAAGCTTCCCGTCATTCTTATTTTGTTTGTGGCCATACAGCATACATACGTTTACCTCTAGATTGGGATGGCACTTGTTACATTGCATTCCTTCTACCACCTGTTTTCCTAGCTCCTCCTGACTATCATAGGAACTCCCACCTAGTACATACTAGACACAAGAGAGACCTCCCGATTGTCGACTATACTGAAACGGCATGGGAGCAATACACAGACTTCAATAAAGGTTTCTTCCCCTATCTAGGCACTGTATCGAATAGTAAACTGATACGTAGATTGACCAGAACCCTTGAAGCAGTAGTGAATGAAACTACTTCCGCCCTAGGCAACTTAACAGAGGAACAGTCTGCTATGAGACTTGTTGTCCTTCAAAATCGTCTTGTTCTTGACGTCATCCTGGCCGATAGGGGCGGAGCTTGTAGAGTCATCGGATCGAGTTGCTGTATTTTCATTCCACAAAACGCACCTTCAGTATATAAAGCCATTACCCGTCTTCACCAGATTGCAAGTCAGATACACCAGAATCCAGGCACCTGGACTTGGTCCGGTTGGTTCTGGAGCACGTTATCAGCCTGGGGATGGAAAGTCCTATCCTTCCTAGGAATAGCCCTTCTCATAGTATTCAGTTGTTGCCTATGTCTACAATGTGGGCCGGCGATATGCGGCTTGTGCGCCACATCATGTATCCCCCATCCAAGTTCAAGTTCAAATTCCCGTCAGAAAAAGGAAGAGCAAATGATGTTATATGAACAAATAGATGGATTAATGAAGATTGATATATCATGAAGGGTCCGTAGGGGACAAGGAGGGAATGAGGTAATATGAATTTTTATGCTCAATTGTGTCCCCTACTACGTACCCCAACGGCCATGTATGTGCTTCAAGTACATGTATGTTCCCTCCACAACTAGCTATGAAGACGCAAATACATTTGCGTCCAACGTTAACATGTCCTCTTTCAGATCCGCCATGAATGGATCAATAATTCAGTTCCTAAGTATGCCGTGCCACCGTCTTTACATGGTGCACTTTCATGTTTTCATGGCTCTGGCGAAGGCCTGCCATCGAGCCTTTTCCTGATTTCTGCCTCTGAAAACTGCAGCCTGGACCTGCATCTGCATCCCTGAACTTTGACTTACTTCCTGCGCGGCAAGTGGTGCCCGGCTCTGCCTGACTGCCTGCCAAAACTGTATTCAGCCTTCAAGTTATCTGCTCCGCTCCTCGAAAATACATTCTTGTCCAGTAGTTTAGGTAAACATCCCCCCAGCTGCAGAGTAAAGGGCCCGGCTTTTCTGTCTCCATGTAAGTAATTCATAGCTCCTGTTACCATGGTAGGCCCATGGCCCCTCGCATTACACGTAGACACATATGCACGCATTAGCAGTCAGTATAGAATAGCCTCTGCCCGAGAGACCTTTCCTTCTAGATAATACAGTTCTCCAAACACAAAATACCAGATATGATTTAGGAACAAGTCGATCTGACCCACCAGACTTCTGTCTCTAATCCTAGCGCTAAATGTCAAGTCCCCTTCACCCTCCAGTCCCACGTCAGTCACACGTCATGCTGCTGCGCACGCATCTCTGCCATATATTTCTGCTGACACTGCAGGATTCTTCTAGGGATCCACCCACTTGCGTCACTTCTGTGACTGAAATGCTGAAATGTTTTTTCTTCTATGTGACGTTTCTGGCACCCACCTCCGTGTACACCCTTGTGCACGCCTTTTGATTACATATTGTTACGCACATGTTTCTTATCTTGTTTCTTTCAGCTGTTACGCCTTCTGAACCCATCACCACTGTAGTGATGCTATATATACTGTGTACTGTTAATAAATCATTGTACATGTCCATGATCCCCTTCATGCTACCTGGTTTGAACCAATTCCATTTTATGGAATAAAACCCCTTAAAACTCAGATGCCACGGACTCTGTGTCTCTTATTTTGATTGAGCTATTTTATTGAACTTTACCGCATAGAAATTAAGTACCAGGTAATTTTATTTACCACAGAAGAGATACCAGCTCACTAAGGAACTTATTCTCAGAGGTGGTCAGGCCGTTGATGCAATCGAAACCCCACTACTCTGCACCATTAGGGCCGCTACCCACAGCTTTTGCAGCATAAATATCTAGGGCAGGAGCAATGGGCTTGGAGATGGACATACAATGTTGTCGCCCTAATGCACCTACCACCCTTTTATGATTTAAAACCATTTTATCAATGTGAGGCTGCCACTTTAAGTTTTGTGAAATTCTAATTCCCAGGTAGTCAAATTCTTTTACACGCTCCAGTGATTCTCCATCAAGGGAGAGGGTGGATCTGGAAGACTTACTTGGGTTAAAGTAAAGGAGCTTAGTTTTCGAGGTGTTTAGGACAAGACCCCTAAGCTTACAAAACAAACAGAAGCGATTCAACAACTTTTGCAGGCCCACAGGGGTTTTTGAGACCAACAACGTGTCGTCTGCAAAGAGTAGAGTGGGCACTTTATCACCCGCCAGAACCGGAGCATCTGTGTTTATTTCAAGCAAAAAAGAGACCACACCATTCACAAATAACGAAAAAAGTGATGGGGCTAACACGCAGCCCTGGCGTACCCCTCGGTTCCCGGGTATTCGATCCGTTTTTTGCCCTTGGGATCCCCATCTAATACGGGCATAAGTGCCATCGTGCATGCGGGCCAAAAGATTTAAGATTGGTAGGGGGATCCCCATCTCCTCCAAGATTAACCACAGGCGGTCTCGGGGGACCAGGTCAAAGGCGGTCTTTAAGTCAATAAATGCCAAATAAAGACCGCCTTTGCCAATTGTAACCACCTTCCAGTGAAGGATTAACAACCTAAATGCTTGATCCACCGTACCTGTGCATGCCCAGAAGCCTGCCTGAAAAGGAGAGATGATGTTATTCTCCTCTACCCACAAGAGGATCCTCTCCAGGAGAACCCTGCCAACCAATTTCTGCCCAGCGTCTATAAGACTAATTGGGCAATAGTTGGCAGGATCCTTCCTAGGGCCCTTCTTGTAGATAGGGATCACCTCAGCCGCCTTCCATGAATTAGGAACAGGTGAACCTGCTAGCAGTGCATTTATCAAAGTAGTAAAATAAGTTGCCCAATCGTCAGGATTGGCTTTAAAAAGGTCACCTGGCACACCGTCCTGTCCTGGGGCTTTAGCAGATACTATTTTAGCTATTGCCGTAAGGACCTCTTTTTTGGCAACTCTAGTGGGTATGAGCCGCCGTGAACCAACATCCAGAGCACCGCTCAAATGCCCTGGGACTCCTGGCAGCTCATTCCCGCCATAGAGTTTAGCAAAATGTTCAAACCATTCACTATCTGTAATATGATTTGGAATTTGGTTTGAGTCGCAGCCAGTCGATTTTCTGACTAATGCCCAGAATAAATTACCATCTTAGTTTGGCTTGCATCTCTGAGGTTTACCCAATGGGATTCTTCCCAAGACCTTTTGGCGGCTATTATAGCCTGTCTATAGTACAGTCTGGCCAACCGGACAGATACTGGATTAGAAGATTTGATGGCAATAATTAGATTGTTTTTCCTCCTTCTACAGTTACTATCAAACCAATTCTGGGCTGGTTTGATAGTTGCCAGACTCTTTTTGGCTGGGACTGTAAACAACTTACCAATCTAATCCATAGTGGCAGTATAGATGACTTGTGATAATGGACCCACAGCCAGGGGGACGGGTTTCGATACCTCATTTACAATAGGCTGTCCTGAAAAACCAAGGGAAACATTCTGTGAGCCTGAGAGGGGTGCCCCTGGGACTTCATCATGGCTGATTGTTGTGCGGCTTGCCCCTGTGTCAATTAAAAACTTTCTGTCTTTTCCCAATACTTGACTGTGTACATAAGGACCCTCTTGATCTACAGGAATCTCAATAAGAGGCAAGCCAACCTCCCTCTCTAGGCTGTTTCATGTGTATCGCTGATAATCGGGATAATCAGATTGGGCGTACTGGCACATCTGCCGTGAAACTTGCTGCGTCGCGGCAATGGGCTGTGGCTGTGATACCGCTGCGGTCTGTCCTGTATGTGGTGGAGCATGCATAGGCTGTGAATTCTGTGAAGTCTGTTGCTGGACCTGGTCTTGTCTAGGCGGATGCGGTCTTTCTTTAGTTTTACCGGTTGCTATATTGTGTTTCAGGACTGGACATTCATGTACGTAGTGACCTGGCTGCTTGCAATAGTTGCATGTCCCCTTAACGGGAGCTGCTGAATTCTGGGTCTGGGTCGTACCTTTTCTCTGGCCGTCGGCTGGAACCGACTGGGCCACTAACATTTTCATTTTCGTGTCTTTCATGCGTCTTTGTTCATGATCCTGTTCTTCTCTAATTCTGTTCTGGTGATACTGTAACATCTGTAACATCTGGGATGGCGTATTTGCTTGCCATGTACTTTCAACCTTGTATACGCGGTTCTTAACTGATGTCAGGGAATTCTCGACTAATTTCGTTACAAAAAGATGCGGGTATGACTCGCTACCTGGTTTTAGGCCACTATTAATAATGAAACATTTCTCGAATCTTGAATAGAAGTCACTAGTATCTTCATCGTGTTTCTGTTTACAGGCTGAGATTGCGTCCCAGTCTTCCTTTTTAGTTGTCAATAATCTTGGCAAAACCTGTACTATCAAACCTGGTAATGCTTTAGCTTTCTCCCCAAGGCCTAGCCCTGGAGTACGAATTTTTTCCTCGTCTTCTATTTCAGTCCATATAATCTTTTTATCTCCCACCTCCCATTCTCTTTCCTTGAGTTTCTCGTAGATGCCGGTGGGCAACAGAACCTTTAACAATTTCATAATATCAGTATAGGTGTAATCTCCCATGAGTAACATGTCTTTAAGTTCTCGGTGAAAGCCTGCGGGGTCTTTATCGTGACAGGGTACTAGTTTCTTCATCTCTAATAGTTCTAACTTGGTCAGAGGTGTGTACACATACACACGTTTCAAGGTATTATCGGTACCCATGACTGGGTGTACTTCTCGTAATGGATTCTGCCTGTCAAAATGCTCCATATGGAACATTTTTCTTTCTGGGGGCGGAGCGGAAACATATTGTGGGCCTAAGAAAGCGTTATATCTGTGCCGTTGTTCTAGAATTATTTGAATTAACTTGGTACTTAGACCTCTCCATCTATTCATAAGTAGTGCTTCTAATGTATCAGGTAAGGGACCTGGATCAGAATGTTGATTTCTGTATAACGTGAGGAGGTGCTGAATCATGTATATACCCGCTAATTTCTGCTCGTCTGGGGAAAGGTTCAGAAATGTCTGTGCTACTGTGTCATCATTGTATATATTAGGATTGTCAGCCCATAGTACTGCTGACCGGGCTAGTTCTTGTTCATCCATAGAATTGAGTACATGGTACCCCATTCGTTCTTGAAGCATTTTATCGGTATCTTGGAACAGATATTCAGGAGAATTCGGTTTTGATATGCCAGAGAGAAAAACTCTCTTGCTTTCTGGACGAATGCCTTTCCTAAGGTAAGTTCCCTTACCTACATACGCTATCGTGTCTGTAGTCGTTTCTGGTTCTTCAGGTCCTTCCTCCTCCTCGGAGGAGTCATTTTCTTTTTCTTTTTCGTGTATTTCTATTACTGCTTTTCTTATTTTCTTGTACATACTTGCTATGCAATTCTGTCTATCATGCTTTCCTTCGGCTATATTTTGACCCCACTTGTTTAGTGCTTCCATTTCTTCCTGGTCTACCCCAGGCCTGTCTCGGTCTCTTATTAAGCAATTTATGAAGAAACGTAATACATATGCTTGAGTGTCAACTTTCTGGTGTGCCAGGGCCTCCTTAATACTTTCAGGATTTTCCCCAGTCTGGACAAAATGATATATTCTATCTAGGTGATCAGTCATCCCTGGGAATAACACTAGGTAATCTGTGGCTTGTCGCAAACGTAGTGATGCTATCAACATTCTATCGTCTTTACCGGGTACTGGATCGTATCTGCAAACTGGAAGGGGTTCTTTGAGTATGTCGAGACGGGGTGATTGGGGTGTATGTTGCTTCAGTAGGTCTCTAAGGTGTAACCTGTGTGCTGCTGGCGGGGTCTGGAGACCCCCTGTCGCACCTCCTGAGCCAGAGGCTTGAGCATTACTTCTCTGTGGAGTCTGTATGTGTACCTGAACTTGTCTCTTAATAGGATCAGGCAAAAACGGATTTGGTATATTAACCTTAGGTGTGGGAAGTGGTGGAGGTGGAGGAACAGACTGTCGAGCGGGTGAACTTTGTTGCGGTAATGGCGGGATATGGTCTTGAGGCGGGTTGCCACCTCCGTCACCGTCAGTAGGCGGGACGCGGGCACGTGGATTGGTGTAAGCGGGTGCTACATCATCTAGATAGGAGGCAAGAAATATATCTTTGGTGGTCCGGTGATTTACTTTAGTCGGAACCAATGGTGGCGGCAGATCTTTCGGTATTTCTGAAGTGGCTTCAGGCGAACCCTCGGCCACTAAGTACATGCCGTTTACAAGATTGTTTCGTGCGCGGTCTACTTGTTCTGCTTTTACTCGGATCCCTTCATTAACTAACTCGTTTTCTCGGACTTTATCCGACTCTTCTCTATGTCTGTCTTCTTTTCGGAGTTCTTTTTCGGCACGTTTATGTGATTCTTTACGCCACAATTCTATGGCTTCTTTCTGGGATTGTCTGGCTTTCTTTCTCCATAGTGCTTCTTCTACTTTCAGGATGCACTCGGCATCCCATGTTCCTGTAACGGGCCACCTGTGTCTTTCTTCTAGGTGCTTAGTATAATCGGCCCATAAATCTAGATACAGTATGGCGTCTATGCCATGCTTATGGTACATGAAATTTCCAGGCGTGTCCCTAGGGGGGATAGGAATTTCTTCCTCTAGTATCCCTTTCCTAGTTCCTATCTGCTTTAACTTATTGAAAAACGGCATCTTGTTTACTTAGTACTGGATACTCAATCCTGGCTACTTACTCTGAACACAGCTAGTTACACAGAAACACAATAATGTACACCAAACAGTCACTCATACCACGACATTAATCACATGAAAAAACATTTTGAACATATATCTCTACCCTCGGTACTAGATGTACTGCTAAACAGCACAGATACACTGTCGAAGACAGTGCAAGAACTTGAATAACTGATATACTGCTAAACAGTACAGATACACTGTCTAAAACAGTGCAGACCGTGTTTGTGTACCCAAACCCGTCTTTACCGGATACATAATAATGCACCCGTCTAGATACGTCCCAGCAATGGTACTCACCGGGAAGCACGGAAACAGAAGGCCTCGGAAAACTCGACTGGACTGGACCGGACTCGACTCGACTCGATACGTGAATACTTCGGAACTGGTGGGCCTCTTGACACCTAGGACCTTGCTTCTTTCAGCTAGGCTCTGGTCGGGATCCTCCGCACTCCTCACCGCCTCGTCTGGGTGCTGATCGCAGTCTCCGTCACCTCCGTGGGCCAGAGGGAGATACAGGAAATCCTGCGGGTACGCGTAGTTCCGTCTTGACTGATGGCAGGGGGCAAAGGTTGCAACGCACCAACCGGCGCGTGGGGTGGGGGAGGGGTCCCTATTCGGGCGCCAAAATAATGTGGTAAATATTTGATTTACCGTCCTAATTTCTATGCAGGTAAGTACTTAAACAAAAATAACTCAATCGGAAAGAAAGAGGCAGAGTCCGTGGTGTTAGAGTTCTTAGGGGTTTTATTCCTTAAAAAGGAATGGTTATGGTACCGGATATCATGTTCCTGCCACCGCTGGGGTGCAGGAAGGGATAGAGCAATATTTTATTGACAATACATAGCTTATATACTTAAATCATATAATAGAAACCAATACAGTAGGCGTAACAGCTGAGAGAAACAAGATAAGAGCACACACGTGGTAGTGATACGTAATTAGAAGGCGTGAACTAGGCGTGAACATAGAGGCGTGTGCTAGAAACGTCATATGTAAGTGTCACAAGTGGGTGGCTACATAGCAGAATCTTGCAATGTCAGCAGAAATCTGAGGTCTGGATGCGCGCGCAGCTGCATGACGTGTGATTGACGTGAAGCTGGAGGGTGCAGGGGACTTGACATTTACACTAGCGGAAAGAGACAGAAGTCTGGCATGTCAGATCAACTCGTACCTCTATCATATCTGATATCTGATGTTTAGGAACCATATTATCTAAAAGGAAAAGGTCTCTGGGGCAGAAGCTATTCTATACTGACTGTGAGTGAGTGTATAAGCGTCTAAGTGTCTGCATGAGATGCGAGGGGGCATGGGCCTACCATGGTAACAGAAGCTATGAATTACTTGCACGGAGACAGTGAGGCCGGGCCCTTTGCTCTGCAGCTGGGGGGATGTTTACTTAAACTAGTAGGTAGGAATGCATTTTCGAGGAGCGGAACAGATAATTCGAAGGTTGAATACAGTCTTGGCAGGCAGCAGGCTGAGCTAAGCGCCGTGAGCCGCACAGGGAGTAAGGCAGAGGTCACGGGTACAGGGGCCGGCCCAGGCTGAGGCATCTCAGAGTCAGAAGGCAGAAAAGGCTTGATGGCAGAATTCAGGGCCTACTTCGCCTGGGCTGGAAAACGTGCAAAGTATGCCACAAAAAGACGTTGGCATGGCATATTTAGAAACGGAATATTCAACCCGTTCATGGCGGATCTGAAAGAGGACATGTTAATGTTGGACGCAAATGTATTTGCGTCTTCATAGCTGGCACAGGAGGGAAGTTACATGTACTTTAAGCTGGTACATGGAGACGGTGGGGTACACGTTAGGGAACATTTCTTGACCATAAAATTTATATTTCCTCAGGGTCAAGCCCTGATCTTTGGACTGGGTAAGAGTGGTCTGTTTAACTCAGACACTCTGTTCATCACCACCCCCTTTTCTAAATCGTTTTTGGCCACTATAGGTGTGGCAGGGAATACTCAGACATGAGTCCCTTTCTCACTGCTCCATCAGGATTCAAGCAAGCCGGGCTGAAGAAGGCTGAAATGCCAGAAACCGGTCCCCGGTAGCTTGTCTCCTTTCTGGTGAAGAATTGGCTTGGTAGTTTAGTCTGCCCTGTTCCCATGATGCACTGGGCCAGGGACAGACTGATTTGCATATAGCCAGGTTCTGAGCTGGGATGGGGCAGTGAGATAAATAACGGTGATGGGTCAAGCCCTGATCTTTGGACTGGGTAAGAGTGGTCTGTTTAACTCAGACACTCTGTTCATCACCACCCCCTTTTCTAAATCGCTTTTAAAAATACCGCGCCCGGGATCGTGGACCAGGGCTGAGCTCTAAGCTGACTGCTGCGGCCGGCAGGATCGGCGATCTGCGTGGGACCGCGGCGCACCACAAGGACTCAGGGCCCTCAAGTGCTCCCTTTGCTGGGGTAATTTTCTCAACACTTCGGGCTAATTCGAACGGCGCTGCCCACGCCGGGAAGCTTGCTGTTGAGAGCAACGTTGGGAGACATATGCCTGCAGCCCCCGCTCGGGACCGACATTACTTGCATAGAGACGCTGTGACAGGCATGGTGCGGCCCGACCCGGTGAACAGCGGCAGGATCCTGTAGCCCTCGCAGAGCACGGCGGTTTCGAGACTCAAAGGTACTGGGGGTGCTGTGGGGGCCTGGGTGGCCGCGACGACTGCTGCTTCCTCCCGATTGACTGCTGATTCCACCCCTCCCCACCCCCCGACATCAGGTCTGCGAACTGGTGCCTTGAGGCGGCGCACTGCCTCCCCTCCTTGCTTAAAGACACGCAGCTAGTGAGGAGGGAAACCTGTGTGGGATGTCTGTGCTTTGAGAACGGCTTGACCACCATTTCTCTTTGAACTCTGGTCCCTCAGGCTCAGAAGAGCGGCTTGCTGCACTGCATATCGTACCTGTGCTGGGATCGTTTTTTGCCACAATAGTAACACTGACTGTATACTCACTACTACTGCAAGGTCCCCCCCCTCCCAAGGACACAGTGGTATTCGCGAGCAGTATACTAAAACAAGGGGCAATTATTTATGAACTCGGACTCCGGCCCAATTCGTGGCACCAGTGGGCAGCACCTTTCGCCGACTGCGACAAGCCCCTACAAGAGACCTACAATGGGCAAACCAGATCATAGGCAGCCCAAGCTGTCGTTTGACCCGCTCTCCACCAAGAAGGGGACCCGTGGCACGCAAGATGCAGGTACCTCCCAGGCCAATTCGACGCCCGGACATGGCGCCCCCTCGGTTACGGCTGACTTGCAACAGATGATGCAGGAGATGAGGCAGGGCTTCGCCACTATAGTGGACAAAGCGGACAGGATGTCCTCCAGAATGGACGCCATGGTCCAAAAAATAGACGTGCATGAGGAGCGCATCGCTGCAACTGAACGCCACATCTCTGACAACGATGATACCACTGCATCTCATACGATGCAACTCTCGAGAATGGACAATGTTCTATGAATCATTGCGGCTAAGAACGAGGAGTTGGAAGCCCGCAGTCGCCGGAATAATATACGCGTCATAGGTGTGCCGGAGTCTACCAACACAGGACGTATGGAGGAGTATGTGGAGAAAATACTCACAACTGCAATTGGTCCAGACGCATTCTCCAAACAGTTTATTGTCGAGAGAGCACATCGATCGCTGGGGCCGAGGCCCAACCCTGGAGCAGCACCACGACCCATTATCGCGCGTCTCCTTAATTACCGGGACCGAGACGCTGCACTGAAGGCAGCGCGCGCCAACCGCACCCTTGCCTGTGATGGAGTCTCCTTCTCCATTTATCTCTGACTTCCCCCCTGTGGTGCAGGAACAACGCCGAAAATTTCTGGACGTAAAGAAAAAACTCCGAGCGCTACAGGTGGACTATGCACTCTTATACCCCGCCAAACTGAGAGTGACTCATCAAGCCAAGCAGCACTTCTTTACAAATCCACAACAGGTGGAAGACTTTGTGAAAGCTTTGAAGTGTGAACGCACTGGGGATAGACGCAATCGCGATGACAAGCAAGATGACTTCCGCTCGGCGAACGAAGATGAGTAACACTGATCATTTCCTACTTGGGCAATATTTCATTTCATGAACTTTCCTCTCAGATCTACTGGGAAACCTGCTGCAGATCTAGACTCGATAGCCGCTTGGTGGTCATGGGATGGACATTGGACTTCTGGTGGTAAAGTATTCCAGGCACCCCCCCCCCCCCACCCCCACTACCCGACTGAACCCCAATGTGGCCGTACAGGACGAGGGGTGAGGTGTAGGGGGTGGATGTGTGCGCAACTAGACTGCACCCTGAAGGGAATACCCCATTGCACTTGTTGATTTTGATCCAAATGTTGGGTTGTTTTGGACTTGTTAAGGGTGGGGGGAGGGTTAGGGTTACTGGCAAGTTGGGGCTGCTCCAGTGGGTGGAGGGTGGACGTGCGCTTCCTAGAGCGATGTGGCGCTTCGGTGCCGTCTTTTTGAAATATCTTAATCTGCTAGTATTACTGCATGTTTTTTTTGCTTGAGATGCATGTTTCAGCACTTTTGTTGCATGACACTTGTTGTAAGCGATGCTTCTATCACACACGGGTACCGATCCTGCGATTGGGCGAGAGCCAGGGCATACTATATTACGTGGCGATGTTGGGAGGAGGGGAGGGTTTGCCTGGTGCAACGCTATACTGACCTTTCTGCGTTATACCTTAATTTGTTTGCTGGAGCCCTGCCGTATGGGGGGATTAGAAGGTGGTGTCCCTTGCATGATTTGACGCGACCAATGGGGTGGATTGCATTTGCTTCTTTACAGGCTTCTAGGGTGCGACTGTTGAAATTGTTAACCAGCGGGGGAGGAGGGGTCATTTTGTTTCTTAACCATGTTAAACTGTTTGGCACGAAACCTATCATAGAGTTGCTAAATCTTATTACATCAGGACTTTGTAATAGTGAGCGAGACAGGAGTCTCACAAAGCAAGTTACACACACGAGCATTAGGCTTTTATTGGGCACCGAGATGCAGGCTATGCCTCAGTACAGAGTGATGGACCACGGGCCTCGGCACGTGCTCCCCCACAAAATAAGACCATATATCCACTAATGGGTGACACTGATCTAAATATTAACATGGAATGTACGTGACCTAGGGGACCCCAGGAAGCGTAGACAGGTACTGGCGTATCTAGACCGTCACTCAATTCACATAGCCTTCCTGCAAGAAACACACTTCAGAAAACAAACTTCACACACCTTCGCCAGCCGATGGGTGGCCCACACAGTATTCTCGTCTTTTTCAACATACGCTAGAGGCACAGCGATCCTAGTGAAAAAGGGCACACCATTTGCTGTTGCTGGAACCAAGATAGACGCTCAGGGGCGATACTGCAAGATGTGGGGCAGGCTCGGGCATATGGCAGTCACATTGATATGTTGCCATGGTCCCAACATTGATGACCCGTATTTCTTCACTGAACTGTGGGTGGCAATTGTTGGTACGGGGCCAATCACATTATTTGGGGAGGAGACTTTAATACCACATTAGATCCCACCCTGGATAGATCGCACCCAGCCCCTCAACACTACACTAAGGCGCGTGCGGAATTACGTGCTACACTCACTGATCATAGCCTAACGGACGCCTGGAGACGCCTACACATTGATACGCACAAAGGCACACACTTCACTGCCCAGGCGCGCTCGTGGGCCAGACTTGACTATATTTTCCTGACATCATTACTCTACACCTCACTTACCAAGGCACAGCACCTCCTCAGAACATATTCTGATCACTCCCCTGTGAAAATTACACTGCGCTCAGGAGACCTGGGCCCCCTCGCGACTGCTTGGCGGATGCAGCCCATGATGTTATTGGACGTCACCTTTCAGGAAGAACTTAGAGAGGAATGCTTAGATTTTTTCAGGAGAAATAAAGATTCAGTTAGAGATGTGGAAACTATTTGGGATGCGTTCATGGTGACACTCAGAGGGATCTGCATCCCAAAGGGAGCTGGGGTCTTAAATGCTATTATTGCCCGGATAAGGACACTTGAAAAGGACCTTAAACTATTGGAGACTACACTGGCTATTGCCCCCACTGAGGCTACACTCTTACAAGTGTGGGACAATATTTCTGAATACACTGCGGAAGCTGCAAGGGAATCGAATTTTAAAGGGAAATATTGGACTGCACGCCGCTATGGCGAAGGAGAGAGATCTGAGAAAGGCCTGGCCTCCACGATTAGGCTAGCTCGCACACCTAATATTATACTTGAACTCGAACACCCGGATGGGCTGGTGGTTCGAGACATTACACACATCCTCAATTCCTTCGTGGCACATTACAGTGCATTATATGATTCCTCTAGGGTGGGAGCACTTCGATTGCAGGACTATCTAGCTGACGTCTCCCTTGGATGGCTGAGTAATGCCCAGGGGGCCTTTCTTAGCGCGCCGTTCGAGCTGGATGAGGTTCGAGAAGCAATTATGGGCATGAGGTCAGGGGAAGCCACCGGGTTAGACGGTATCCCGATAGAATTCTATAAAACTTATATTGACTTTATGGCCCCGGTGTTACGTGAGGTTTTTGAAGACGCCCTTGAGGTAGGCCATCTACCACCGTCAATGAGAGTTGCGCTCATCACTTCAATACTCAAACCCGGCAAACCTGCAACTAAATGTGACTCCTATCGCCCACTCTCATTACTTAATTGTGATGTTAAGGTGCTTGCTAAACTTATTGCTAACTGTATCAGTCTTCTCCTCCCCACTCTGATACTACCTGACCAGTCCGTATTTGTGCCTGGAAGGGCAACCTCACATAACCTGCGCACCTTTTTCTCGGTCCTTAACTCAGTGCACGACGATCTACCAATGGCGGCGGTCTTTCTCGATGCCACCAAAGTGTTCGACTCCCTTGAATGGGATTATGTTTTTCGGGTTTTGGAAAGAATGGGTTTTCCGTTGATCTTTATCTCCTGGATCCGGCTTCTTTACGAAAGGCCTGTCGCCAGAGTACTCATCAATGGCAAATTATCTGAAGAATTCCCCATCACCCGGGGAACCAGGCAGGGTTGCCCCCTCTCGCCTCTTTTATTCGTGATAGCCACAGAACCCCTTGCTGCCAAATTGCGCCAACATCATAATGACAGAGCGCTCCGCTGCTTCCAACGGCAAATATTGATATCAATGTATGCAGATGAAATCACCTTGTATATACGTGATCCAGTCGACAATTTAAACCCTATTCTTAGAGAATTCATACAGTTTGGGAGACTCTCCGGCGTCCAGATTAACTGGGATAAATCTTGCATTTTCCCACTCACAACCTCCAGAACGCGATTTGACTTAGACTATCCCGTTTCCTGGAGTGACGGGATTTCAAATACTTAGGCATACACATTGAGAGAGACAGGGACGAACTACTTCGTGCCAATTACGGCACTACTATGAATCGCATCGTAGACAACGTGGCACGCAGGATTACACTGCCCCTTTCTATGGCAGGCAGAACATCCTTGATTAAAATGGTGATCCTCCCACAACTTCTATACCTTTTTTTGAATATCCCGTTTTACCCGGGAAAATCTTTTTTCCAACAGCTCCGATCGGAACTCATAAAGCTCGTATGGGGAGGTAAATCCCCTCGGATAAGATGGGACACTTTGACTCGACCTTATCCTCAGGGTGGATTTGGAGTGCCTGACTTCGAGCTATATTATCAGGCAGCGCAGGCCCATTATGCGTACTACTGGGTGCATCAGCCTAGATATATGCCTCAGCTAGCCGCTGAACATTGGTTGGCCCATCCTATTCCTATAGAAGGCGTTCTCTACTCTGTGGTACCTGGTAGGGATAAGACACCTACAACCGTGATGAGCACGATTACGGCGTGGTCCCGATTGACTACTAGACTCGGAGCTACAATGCTTTATGCGCCGTGTCTACCACTGACTTACCATCCGGATATGCCATTATTGCAGGAAGGGGGATTTCGCAAATTGCTCCACAAGATTCAGGTGACAACTTGGGGTGACTTATATCACAACGGCACATTTCGCTCTATGGAACACCTATATGAAAACATACGACCCTCCCCACTTGATATTTTTTTCTATATTAGGCTCCGCCAAGGGCTTAAAGCGCTAACGCCTGACTTTCCTACCGAACCTGATGCCTTGGTTCCCCTGCAGCTTATACTCCAGACTGACAATCCTAGCAAACTAGTGTCAACTATTTACAGAACAGTGCATACACACATGGACTATCAGCCTTTGATAGCACGACAGATATGGGACCTGGAACTAGAGAGCCCCATCACAGACAAACAGAGGACGTTCTGCCTTCAGTAGACTGAACGCATATCTGCGAGCAGCCGGCACAGAATCATACACTATAAGTTCCTACATAGGGCGTATTATACCCCTGCCCGTATGTGTCGACTACAGCTCCGCACTACTGACAATTGTGACAGGTGCCGGGCTCCCGGGGCTTATTTCCTACACCTTGCCTGGCCATGCGAATCGGTCCAACTCTATTGGACTCAGGTGCTTGAGGCACTGTCTAAAATGATTAACATTGGGATAACTCCATCCCGTGTACTGACACTGTTGGGGTACGTAGAGCCCATACAGGTGACACACCGTAAATTTGTTGCTTTAGCTCTCCTAGTAGCGGAAAGAAGAGTCGCCTGTCGATGGGGCAGAGGCAGGGCCCCTAAATTCAAGGAATGGCTACATGACTTAACATACTGCCAGGAACAACTAAACACGTATTCTGACTTATTACCTACCGCTTCACGGCCCAGTGACATTTGGGCCCCTTTGCGATGTTACCTTTCCCAAGTACATCCTGACAATGCAGAGGGCACCTTGGGCTGATCTCCTCCCCCCCCCAAGCGTTTTCTCTAGACACTCCCCCGCCTTATGAACAGATATTAGACAGTAAGGTACTGCACAAGACTTTGATAAATGGCTGGGACCAGCCCATGGGAGGCGGACATGAGGATATTATGTGCAACTAATACACCCTCTCGCTATACGACTGCCCCCTTGATTCTTGTTGCTGGAGACGCTCTCTGTTGTGAACTGTTAATGACAATGTGATAGCACCTTTATTGTGGGAAATGTCAAGTCAAGTCAAGTCAAAGAATTTATATAGCGCACTACATACCCAGAGGGTCTCAAGGCGCTTAGGGGGGGGAGGAGGATTACTTGTCAAATATCCACGTTTTAAGTTGCTTTCTGAATGCTAGGTGGTTCTGGGTAAGGCGAAGGTAAGTGGGGAGCGAGTTCCATGTTTTAGCTGCCAGGTATGAGAAGGATCTGCCTCCCATGGTGGTCTTGTTGATGCGAGGTACAGTGGCGAGGGCTTGGCTGGAAGAACGTAGTTGGCGGGAGGGGGTGTAGAAGGACAGTCGTGAGTTGAGGCATTCTGGTCCGATGTCGTAGAGTGATTTGTGTGCATGGGTTAGCAGTCGGAAAGTGATCTTCTTATTGACGGGTAGCCAGTGGAGGTCTTTCAGGTGATCAGAGATGTGTTCGTTACGCGGGATGTCTAATATGATCCTGGCTGAGGCGTTTTGGATTTGTTGGAGTTTCTTCTGGAGTTTAGCGGTAGTACCTGCGTAGAGGGTGTTTCCGTAGTCCAGTCGGCTCGTGACCAGAGCATGGGTGACTATTTTTCTGGTTTCGGTGGGGATCCAGCGAAATGTTTTTTTGAGCATGCGAAGAATGTTGAAGCAGGATGAGGATACGGCGCTGACTTGTCTGTTCATTGAAAGTGAAGAGTCCAGGATAACGCCTAGGTTCCGTGCGTGGTCTGTCGGGATGGGTGCTTTTCCAAGGGCTTCCGGCCACCAAGAGTCGTCCCATGCGGAGGGGGATGTACCTAAGATGAGGAATTCTGTTTTATCTGAGTTCAGTTTCAGACGGCTGTGTTTCATCCATTCGGCAACTTCTTTCATTCCTTCGTGTAGGTTAGTTTTGGCGGTGCTGGGGTCATTGGTGAGAGAGAGGATCAGTTGAGTGTCATCCGCGTAGGAGATGATGTTGAGATTGTGTTGGCGAGCGATGGCCGCAAGGGGGCTCATGTATACGTTGAAGAGGGTGGGACTGAGTGAGGATCCTTGTGGTACGCCACAGATGACATCAGTGGCCTCGGACTTGAATGGTGGAAGGCGGACTCTCTGGGTTCTTCCGGTGAGGAACGAGGTGATCCATTCAAGTGCTTTTCCTTGTATTCCGATGTTTCTGAGGCGTTGTAAAAGGGTGCTGTGGCAGACTGTGTCGAAGGCTGCAGAGAGGTCGAGGAGGATGAGGGCGACTGTGTCTCCATTGTCCAGTAGAGTTCGAATGTCGTCTGATGCTGCGATGAGGGCGGTCTCAGTGCTGTGTTTTGCTCGGAAGCCGGATTGTGAGGAGTCGAGGGATTTGTTGGCTTCGAGGAAAGCGGCGAGCTGATTGTTGACAGCTTTCTCGATGACTTTGGCCGGGAAAGGAAGGAGCGATATGGGGCGGTAATTTTTGAGTTCGGTGGGGTCTGCTGTGGGTTTTTTCAGAAGGGCGGTGAGTTCAGCGTGTTTCCAGCTTTCCGGGAAGGTGGCGGAGTTGAAGGAGCAGTTGATGACGTCTCGGAGGTGCGGTGCTATGACGGAGTCTGCTTTGTTGAAGATGTGGTGAGGACATGGGTCTGTGGGGGATCCTGAGTGGATGGAGTTCATCAGGCGGATGGTGTCATCAGTGGAGATTGGGTTCCAGTCGTTAAGTGTGTTCAAGGGGGGAGAATGTTCAGCATATGGTTGGGTGGGTTGGTCTTCGGGTTGGTTGTCGAAGCTGTTGTGGATGTCTGCAATTTTGTTGTGGAAGAATAAAGCCAGGGAGTCGCAGAGGGCTTGAGAGGGGGTGATGTCGTTGGAGTTGGCCGAGGGGTTGGTAAATTCCTTGACGATGTTGAAAAGTTCCTTGCTGTTGTGGGCGTTGTTGTCTAGTCGATCCTTGAATGCTGTTTTCTTGGCCTTTCGGATTAGTTGGTGGTGTGTGCGGGTGGCGTTTTTGAAGGCGTCCTTGGTGCTAGTGGTTGGGTCTTTTTTCCAGGCCTTTTCAAGGGAGCGGCAGAGTTTCTTGGACTTCTTAAGATCATCGTTGAACAATGAGGCCTTCTTGCTGCCAGGTTTGCTTTGACGTTTTTTCAGTGGTGCTAGGATGTCGGCGGTGTTGGATAACCATAGAGTGAAGTTGGCGGCGGCTTGGTCTTGGTTAGAAGAGTGGGCTTGGGTGGTTAGAAGGAGCGATGAGGAGATCTGGTCGATGGTGATTTTGTTCCAGTTTCTTTGCAGAGTTGGTTGGAGGTGGTTGGTGGGTTTCGGCTTGTTGTAGGTGAAGTGAACGCAGCTGTGGTCAGTCCAGAGGAGATCCGTAGTGTGGCTGAAGGAGACATGATTGCTGGAGGTGAAGATGGGGTCGAGTGGGTGACCTGCGATGTGGGTGGGGGAAGTGACCAGTTGTTTAAGTCCGAGGTTGGCGAGGTTGTCCAAGAGGGTGGTGGTGTTGCGGTCGTTGTTCTTTTCAAGGTGAAAGTTGAGGTCTCCCAGAAGGATGTAATCTTTGGAGGGGAGCGCGTGTGGAGTAATGAAGTCCGTGATGTCTTCACTGAATTTTGCGCGGGGTCCTGGTGGTCTGTAGAGGAGGGTGCCTCTGAGTGTGGTCTTGGGGTCGATGTGGATCTGGAAGTGAAGGTGTTCAGAGTTGGCGAGGTTGACGTCAGAGCTGGTTGAGATGTGGATTGATTTTTTATGGACGATAGCGATTCCTCCTCCTGTGTGGCCGGTACGGTCCTTGTGTGTGATCTTATAATCTTCTGGGATGGCAATGGTGATGTCTGGGGCGGAGGAAGCGTTCATCCATGTTTCTGTTAAGAAGGCGACGTCTGGAGAGATGGTTGACTACTTGCCCTTTGTGGGGTTGTATGCCTGGATTATTGCATTATTGAACTGACTAATTATTCTACTGTAGTCCAGTACTGTGCTGCATATTCCGGTGTCCCGTATAGCTTTTTATGAATATTGTACCAATGACTAACTGTGTAACTGTGATGCACTCCTTGATGAAAGGTATCGATGCAAAATCCAAAAATAAAGTTTTAAAAAAAAAAGGCTTAGGGCATCTCCGCTTGGGAGTCGGAGCTAAGGGTGGAGAGGACATGGGTGAGTGCCTGTTTAAACCTGTTAGAGACTGGCCGGGACCAGTGCCAGGAATGTTGGCCATTCGTTAATACCCACCCTACGTATTTGTCACTCTGTATATGTACATTTATTGTCACTATAGATATGTGCCTATCTTTGTGTATTGCTTTGTATAAACATGTACAATACTTATGTTATAAAACAACAAAAAAGACAAAAATCATCTTTGGTCTACATGTTCTTGCTTCCATTGTGCATCTATGTACCTCCATGTACTTGGATCTATGTGTCTGTTACTTTTCTCCTTAAAAAGCATATCCAATGCACGACCCTATTTCTCAACCTGTACCTCTATCAATATCTTTAATCTGCATATACTTACCTCCTTTATGCATCTATATACTTTCAATTTACTTATGTATCTATACATTTAACACTTTCTTCTAATTTAGCACTTCCAATGCACTACCCTATTTCTCAGCCTTTACTTCTCTCAATATATCTTCTAGCCCAACTTTCTGACTCATTTCAAACTTCTTTCTACTACTCTTTCCAATTCACTACCCTATGTCTCACCCTATACATCTATCAATATATCCTTTACACCCACTCTCTTTTATCCCAAACCCCATACCACTACGATGTTTCACAAAATAATCCTCTCTCCTACTCTATCTCACCTTGTATCAACAGACACCTCTTTTACTATACCGATCCCCCAAAAGAAACCTTTCTAAACTCTCCCCTCTGACTCTTCCCCTCCAAAAACACTTTTTACTCATCCAAAAGCCTCCTCCTACCGCTATGACCTAAAAAAAAGAAATCCTTCACTCTTCTATCCCTCCACTATCCTTTTCAATCAAAATAACAGACTAACATGTTCACTTCTCTAATTCCATATTCCACCATATTAATTCACCACTAATCCTTTATGGGTTCCAGAGTAGCGTGCTACTGGCCATCAAAGCGTTTCAACACCCCATCAGGGTTAGAAACGCTATATAAATGCAAACCTTTTTTCCTTTTTTACCTCTCCCCAACCCTTCTCAATCCAAATAACTGACTAACATATCCACCACTCAATTTACTTCATATTTCACTATACTAATTTTCAACACTAATCCTTTATGGGTTCCTGAGTAGCCTGCTACTCGCCAGAAAAGTGCTTTAACACCCCATCAGGGGTAACAGGCACTATATGTATGCAACCCTTTCTTTCCCTTCTATCCCTCCGCTATCCTTTGCACTCCAAATAACTGACTAATATCCACCACTCAAATTACTTTCATGTTTCACCATACTAATTCACCACTAATCCTTTATGGGTTTCCGGAATAGCATGCTATCCACCAAAAAAAGCGCTTCAACACCCCCATCTGGGGTTAGAAGCGCTATATAAATACAAACCTTATTTCCTCTTCTATCCTTCTGCTATCCTTCCGAATCCAAATAACTGACTAACATATCCACCACTTGAAGGTTAATTGCATGTTTTACTATACTAATTCAACACTAATCCTCAATAGGTCCCAGAGTAGCTTGCTACTCGCCGAAAAAGCGCTTCGACGCCTCGTCAGGGGTAGTAAGCGCTATACAAATGCAATTACAATACAATATAATACAATATTGTGATTTTATTGCAGATGCTGATGAGCAAAGGGGGATCTTAAAGTTAGAACTGCCACCAATTAAAAAATGGCCTGAATTGGCAATCTAAATCAATGCCACTTATCTAGAGAAGGGACCACGGGCGGCGAATGTCAGATCCACATCCGATAGGCATGGAGCAAATACTTTCAACAATGGCAATTGAGCTAGTCGCATAGACTACTTATTAATCAATCTGCGACTGTGGCATCCCTTAAGGGATATGGTAGTAAGAGAGCGGCCAGAGAGTGACCACAACCCCCTGTGTGCAACTCTTGATTTGTTACCACAACAGGAACACACGTGATCAGAGAGTAATTTGCTCACAAGGATGTGGTTCCATCAAACGACATGAAACGCCTAAAATTGGCAAAAAATACTCAAGCACCCCGAAGCATTAGCTTCAATATCCCTAGACGTTGAAGGGGCGCTTTCAGAGTTGGAAGTATGCATGCTAAACTCAGCTGCTCTTGACCCGGTGATCGGTACCCATGTTAGCTTTTTTGCCAAGCTACGCACTTATTTCATTAGATGCCATAAGGCCAAGGGAGTCTATCCTAGGAAAGGCCCACAGTGGTTCAATATGGAATGTAAAGAGGTGCATAGACAAATAGGAGCTACAATTAAAGAGTGAAATCCCAGTGCTGTACGGCAACTAAGGTATAATTACCGAAGAGCACAAGTTAAGGCAAAAAAATCCTGGGATGAGGCTAGATGGCAGGAACTCAAATTAGCGTGCGTAAACAAAAATCCCAAACAGTTTTGGAACATAGCTAAGTGGGACAGGGGTGGTCTGCCAACCGAGCCGCAAAACCACGTTTCACAGGAGCATTGGGTCACTCACTTTAAGCCTCCATATGCACGTAGCTCAGGGGAAGGGACGGAAGAGAAGCTCTCGTGTGGGTACTACAGAGGCACAGTTTTTAAAGATGCTGAAGTTAGTCTGGCCCTGGGGGCAGTAACAGGAGGTAAAGCACCGGGCCCAGATGGCATTCTGCCGGACATATTTCGGTATGAAAAATCTAAATGGTGCCAATACAACGCGATGGTGGCTAACGCAATTGCGCAGGGTGGCCCAGTTACTGATTCATGGAAAGGGGCGGAGATTATCCCCGTTTTTAAAAAGGGGGATAAATCCCTGCCAGGCAACTACGGGCTTATCAGCCTGATAGACTCACTCCAAAAGATAATTCTGCATCTAGTTTTGAACAAACTGCAGGATTGGGTGGGAGAGACAGACAGCGTATCTCCTCTACAGGCAGGCTTTATGGTGTGTACTAGTACCATTGATCAGGTATTTCGTTTTATTATGCTCTACTGGAAGACTGTGGTAGCATTTATGCTGCCTTTGTGGATCTTAAATCGGCTGCAGGCTGAGGTGCAACGGAGCGCAAGAACAAGAAGGTTGGACTGGGATGTCCAGAGTAATTACCAGTGGCAGAGATGAACTCAAACGTTCCACCTATCATTTTCCGTATTCATAAATATGCCAAGTGTGCCCAGATGTGGGTCCTGTGCTCGCTGCAATGCTGGAATCAAGCCGCACCCTACAGTCAGGACCCAGATGTGAGTCCTGTGCTCGCTGCACCACTGGAAGGAAGCCGCACCCTACAGTCAGGACCCAGATGTGGGTTCAGTGCTCGCTGCACCGCTGGAATCAAGCCGCACCATACAGTCAAGGCCCAGATAGGCTGAAACCGGTCTTGGGTTGGTTGAGTTCCGGTTCAGAAAGGATCTGGATCGGCTCTTCAGGCTGGACTGCTTCTATTGGAAGGAGTCTAAAGCTGATTTGCATATGGTGCTTCCTGTTTGAGGTGGCATTGTGGGCAAACAACCAATTGATCTCCCTCTTCTGCTTGGCCTGGGGAGGACCTGGACATAAGCCGGAGTCTAGTGAGGATGAGGATGTGATAAGTGCCTGGTATGGACCAGGACATGAGCCAGGGGCTTGTGAGGACCAGAACCTGAGCTGGGCCTTGTGAGTACCAGGACGTGAGCCAGGGCCTTGTGAGGACCAGGACGTGAGCCAGGGCCTTGTGAGGACCAGGACGTGAGCCAGGGCCTTGTGAGGACCAGGACGTGAGCCAGGGCCTTGTGAGGACCAGGACGTGCGCCAGGGCCTTGTGTGGACCAGAACGTGAGCTGGGGGCCTTGTGAGGACCAGGACGTGAGCCGGGGGCCTTGTGAAGACGAGGACGTGAGCTCGGGCCTTGTGAGGACCAGGACGTGAGCCAGGGTCTTGTGAGGACTAGGACGTGAGCCTGGGTTTAGTGAGGACCAGGACGTGAGCCGGGTCCAGTTGGGGACCAGGATGTGAGCCAGGGCCTTGTCTGGACCTAGACATGAGCTGGGGCCTTGTGAGGACCTAGACGTTAGCCAGGGCCTTGTGAGGACCAGGATGTGAGCCGGGCCTTGTGAGGACCAGGACGTGAGCCGGGGTCTGGTGGACACGGACGTGAACCAGGGCCTTGCGAGGACCAGGACATGAGCTGGGCCTTGTGAGGACCAGGACGTGAGCCGGGGTCTGGTGGACCAGGACGTGAACCAGGGCCTTGTGAGGACCAGGACTTGAGCCGGGCCTGGTGGACTAGGACATGACCTGGGGCCTGGTGGACCAGGGCCTTGTGAGGACCAGGATGTGAACCGTGGCCTGGTGAGGACCTGTTATGTTCCATATAGGTACCCATATATAGGTCCGGGAAATATCATATACTTTCACCTTTTAGGATTGAACCTTTACCTAGTTCAAGTTCTGGGTGCAGCAGGAGGGTTTTTCCCTGAACAATAGCCTCCTATAACTTCACCAATGGACTCATACAGTATGAATGAATATTCATGAGGGTTCATGTAAACCAGGTAGAAGCTACACCACCTGCATAATATCTATGTACAAGGTTCATCCCCTACGTCATGCTCAAATCCAAAAATGGCTAATACAAGGTACAAGGGACAAGGGACAAAAAAACACTAGATAATTTTTGTATAAATACAGCACATCTTACTGAGTTAATAGAGAGGAGATCAGGACTTCCATGCCGACACACTAACGTGAGACGTTGAAGTTCATGCATTCAGACAATCCAGCTCGCAGTGCTCTGAACATCCCTTGCGGGTTGTCCAGTTCAAGACCAGAACCGGGGTCCCAGTCAATAGTCAATAGTCAATAGTCAATAGATTTATATAGCGCGCTACATACCCATAGGGTCTCAAGGCGCTTGAGGAAGGGTGGGGAATTACTTGTTGAATATCCAAGTTTTGAGTTGCTTTCTGAATGCTAGGTGGTTCTGAGTAAGGCGAAGGTGAGTGGGAAGTGAGTTCCAGGTTTTAGCTGCCAGGTAGGAGAAGGATCTACCATTCATGGTGGTTTTGTTGATGCGAGGTACAGTGGCCAGGGCTTGGTTGGAGGATCGTAGCTGACGGGTGGGGGTGTAGAAGGACAGTCGTGTGTTGAGGCATTCGGGTCCAAGTTCGTAGAGTGCTTTGTGTGCGTGGGTGAGGAGGCGGAACGTTATCCTCTTATTTACGGGGAGCCAGTGGAGGTTTTTTAGGTGACCAGAGATGTGTTCTTTACGCGGGATGTCTCGTATGAGCCTGGCTGAGGCGTTCTGGATGCGTTGGAGTTTTTTCTGGAGTTTAGCGGTGGTACCGGCGTATAGGGTGTTTCCGTAGTCCAGGCGGCTCGTGACCAGTGCGTGGGTGACCGTTTTTCTAGTTTCGGTGGGGATCCAGCAAAATGATTTTTTGAGCATGCGAAGAATGTTGAAGCAAGAAAATGAAACGGCGTTGACTTGTTTGGTCATCGAGAGTGAGGAGTCCAGGATGACGCCCAGGTTCCGTGCGTGGTCCGTCGGGATGGGTGCTTTTCCGAGGGCCTCTGGCCGCCAAGAGTCGTCCCAGGCGGAGGGTGAGGTGCCTAAGATGAGGACTTCTGTTTTGTCTGAATTCAGTTTCAGACGGCTGTGCTTCATCCACTCGGCTACTTCTTTCATTCCTTCGTGTAAGTTGGTTTTGGCGGTGTTAGGGTCTTTGGTGAGTGAGAGGATCAGTTGAGTGTCGTCAGCGTAGGAGATGATGTTGAGATTGTGTTGGCGAGCGATGGCCGCAAGGGGGCTCATGTATACGTTGAAGAGGGTGGGGCTGAGTGACGATCCTTGTGGCACGTCGCAGATAACTTCAGAGGCCTCTGACTTGAATGGTGGGAGGCGGACTCTCTGGGTTCTTCCGGTGAGGAACGAGGTGATCCATTCCAGTGCTTTTCCTTGGATTCCGATGTTTCTGAGGCGCTGTAGAAGGGTGCTATGGCAGACTGTGTCGAAGGCTGCGGAGAGGTCGAGGAGGATGAGGGCGACTGTGTCTCCATTGTCCAGTAGAGTTTGAATGTCATCTGTGGCTGCGATGAGGGCGGTCTCAGTGCTGTGTTTGGCTCGGAAGCCAGACTGTGAGGAGTCGAGTGATTTGTTGGTTTCGAGGAAGGCGGCGAGCTGATTGTTGACAGCTTTCTCGATGACTTTGGCCGGGAATGGAAGGAGCGAGATGGGGCGGTAGTTTTTGAGTTTGGTGGGGTCAGCTGTGGGTTTTTTCAGAAGGGCGCTGAGTTCTGCGTGTTTCCAGCTTTCCTGGAAGGTGGCGGAGTTGAGGGAGCAGTTGATGACATCTCGGAGGTGTGGTGCTATGATGGAGTCTGCTTTGTTGAAGATATGGTGAGGGCATGGGTCAGTTGGGGATCCTGAGTGGATGGAGTTCATCAGGCGGATGGTGTCCTCGGTGGAGATTGGGTTCCAGTCGTTAAGGATGTTCAAGGGAGGTGAAGGTCCTGCGGAAGGTTGGGTGGGTTGGTCTCCGGGTCGGTTGTCGAAACTGTTGTGGATGTCTGCGATTTTGTTGTGGAAGAAGGAAGCTAGGGAGTCGCAAAGGGCTTGGGAGGGGGTGATGTCGTTGGAGTTGGCTGATGGGTTGGTAAATTCTTTGACGATGTTGAATAATTCCTTGCTGTTGTGGGCGTTGTTATCTAGACGATCTTTGAATGCGGCTTTCTTGGCAGATCGGATTAGTTGGTGGTGTATGCGGGTGGCGTTTTTGAAGGCGTCTCTGGTGCTGGTGTTTGGGTCTTTTTTCCAGGCCTTCTCAAGGGAGCGACAGAGTTTCTTCGGTTTCTTAAGATCATCGTTGAACCAAGAGGCGTTTTTGCTGCCTAGTTTGCTTTGACGTTTTTTCAACGGTGCTAGGATGTCGGCGCTGTTGGATAGCCATTGGGTGAGGTTAGTGGCTGCTTGGTCGGGGTTTGAGGAGTGGGCGGGGGGGGTTTAGGAGAAGCGATGAGGAGATCTGGTCGATGGTGATTTTGTTCCAGTTTCTTCGCAGGGTAGGTTGAGGATGGTTGTGGATTGTGGACTTATTGTAGGTAAAGTGAACGCAGCTGTGGTCAGTCCAAAGGAGAGCTGTGGTGTGACTGAATGAGACATGTTTGCTGGAGGTGAAGATGGGGTCGAGTGTGTGACCTGCAATGTGGGTGGGGGTAGTGACAAGTTGTTTGAGTCCGAGGTTGGCAAGATTGTCCAGAAGGGTGGTGGTGCTGCTGTCATTGCTCTTTTCCAGGTGAAAATTGAGGTCTCCCAATAGAATGTAGTCCTCGGAGGGGAGGGCGTGTGGGGTGATAAAGTCAGTGATGTCGTCACTGAATTGTGCACGGGGTCCTGGAGGCCGGTAGAGGAGGGTGCCTCTGAGTGTGGTCTTGGGGTCGGTGTGGATCTGGAAGTGGAGGTGTTCGGCGTTGGCAAGGTTGACGTCTGAGCTGGTTGAGATGCGGATGGAGTTCTTATGGACGATAGCGATGCCTCCTCCTGTTAGCTTGATGCGGTCCTTACGGATGATCTTGTATCCTTCCGGGATGGCAATGGTGATGTCTGGGGCTGAGGAGGCGTTCATCCATGTTTCTGTTAGGAAGGCGACGTCCGGTGATTTGGTGTCTAGTAGATTCCAGAGGTCGATGGCGTGTCTGTGGACCGAGCGGGTGTTGAGCAGGATGCATTTTAGGTGGTTGGTGTCAGGTCTCTGTTTGGTGTTGGTGGATGAGGAGTTGGTTTTGGTGCCGTCGAACTTGCAGGAGTTGCAAGAGAAGGGTCCATGGGTGTGTCCAGGAACGGCTTGGACGCAGTTGGGGGAGCGACCGTGGTTAAGGGCTAGGAGGGTGGGCGCGGTCTTGGCGCGGACGGGCGTAGACGGGCTTACCTTTGGCGCACCTTCGGCGCGGCCATAGCGCGTGGACGCTGCGCGTAAATCCATGCGTCATAAATGGAGTGTGGAGGGGGTGGGGCGAGGGGTGTGTCAGCAGGGAGGCAGGAGCGGGGTGGAGAGGCGGTGCTGGGAAGCAACAACAATCAACAAAATGGCAGCGACCCCAAAGCCAAACAGGACGAGGCTGGGATATTTAATTTGGACAGAGAGGAAGCGTCGCAATAGCCAGCAGAAAAAACAATTTATGCAGTCACAGGCAGCAATGCACAGACAGATACAAATACAGGTAATTAGCGCTCAGCGTCTACAATCGCGCTACGATGCTATGCTAATGAGGCACAAATGAATGAATAATGCAGGGGTCAATGCGAGCAAAGGGCAGCGTTTTAAAAATATTTGTTCAGTCTGGCAGCAGTGTGGCGATACGATACCAGCAAGGGAGCAAGGGAGCAACCGCTTCTGAGGAGTAATGGGGTTTGACTTATCCTAGGAGGATTCTTGGCTTAACACCTACATACATGCTTGGTACACTTAGGTACATCTAGCTAGGATTACATCGTAGGAGTACACATTTTACTGTAATGTATTTTATATGCTGGTATGCATTCATTATTTTAGCAGAATGGTAGAAATCTATCATCCTTTTACGTTTCTAGTGCTTCTAGTTATGTATATCCTCTACTGTCTATTGATTGTCTCAATACATCTATTTTACACTAGAAAAACAACTGTTCATAAAATACATATTGAAAACATCCCAACCGTTTATTCTGTGTATCTATCTGAGAGGATCAGAGTTGTCATGTTTGATAGTTGCCAGAAAATCTTCCCTCCTTGGTAAGAGGAGTTTCCATTGGCACTGTGAGCTCGCTGGTATACACGCCAACATACCAGATAGAGGTGTCCAGAATCAGTCTGACACCAATCCTATAGTCTATGTTGTCTAAACGCACAGAACAAGCCAGGACAGACCTCTATGCCTACACCCCTGGACAGACCTCACCTCCTCTGCACCCCTGGACAGGCCTCTCGGTGCTTCTCCCAGGAGCTCTCGGGGAAGGATTCTCATTAAGGACAGAGGAGCCCAGAGTTCATTCCACCCCATTCAGCGCCTCAGACTAAACTCTGAGCCTCGGGGCGCTATGCACAGGCCCCAGAGAGACACTGCTTCCACGGACAGGCCTCACCTCCTCTGCACCCCTGGACAGGCCTTCCCTCCTCTGTACCCCTGGACAGGCCTCTCTTCCTCTGCACCCCTGGACAGGCCTCCCCTCCTCTGCACCTTTGGACAGGCCTCTCCTCCTCTGCACCCCTGGACAGGCCTCTACTCCTCTGACCTCTGGACATGCCTCTCCTCCTCTGCACCCCTGGACAGTTCTCTGGACAGGCCTAACCTCCTCTGCACCCCTGGACAGGCCTCTCTTCCTCTGCACTCCTGGACAGGCCTCCCCATCTCTGCACCTTTGAACAGGCCTCTCCTCCTCTGCACCCCTGGATAGGCCTCTCCTCTGACCCCTGGACAGGCCTCTCCTCCTCTGCAGCCCTGGACAGGCTTCACTTTCTTTGCACCCCTGGACAGGCCTCACCTCCTCTGCACCCCTGGACAGGCCTCTCTTCCTCTGCACCCCTGGACAGGCCTCTCTTCCTCTGCACCCCTGGGCAGGTCTCACCTCCTTTGCACCCCTGGACAGGCCTCACCTCCTCTGCACCCCTTGACAGGCCTCAGCTCCTCTGTACCCCTGGACAGGCCTCTCCTCCTCTGCACCTTTGAACAGGCCTCTCCTCCTCTATACCCCTGGACAGGCCTCTCCTCCTCTGACCCCTGGACAGGCCTCTACTCCTCTACTCCTCTGCACCTCTGGATAGGCCTCACCTCCTCTGCACCCCTGGACAGACCTCATCTTCTCTGCACCCCTGGACAGGCCTCACCTCCTCTGCACCCCTGGACAGGCCTTTCCTACTCTGCACCCCTGGACATGCCTCTCCTCCTTTGCACCCCTGGACAGGCCTCACCTCCGCTGCACCCCTGGACAGGCCTTAGCTCCTATGTACCTCTGGGCAGGTCTCTCCTCCTCTGCAACCCTGGACAGGCCTCTCCTCCTCTGCAGCCCTGGACACGCCTCACCTCCTTTGCACCCCTGGACAGGCCTCACCTCCTCTGCACCCCTGGACAGGCCTCTCCTCCTCTGCACCCCTGGACAGGCCTCAGCTCCTACACATCTCCTGGACAGGCCTCTCCTTCTCTGCCCCCTGGACAGGCCTCACCTCCTCTGCCACTCCCTGGACAAGCCTCACCTCCTCTGCACCCCTGGACAGGCCTCACCTCCTCTGCACCCCTGGACAGGCCTCAGCTCCTCTGTACCCCTGGACAGGCCTCTCCTCCTCTGCACCCCTGGATAGGCCTCTCTTCCTCTGCACCCCTGGACAGGTCTCACCTCCTTTGCACCCCTGGACAGGCCTCACCTCCTCTGCACCCCTGGACAGGCCTCTCCTCTTCGGCACTCCTGGACAGGCCTCTCTTCGTCTGCACCCCTGGACAGGTCTCACCGCCTTTGCACCCCTGGACAGGCCTCACCTCCTCTGCACCCCTGGACAGGCCTCTCCTCCTCTATACCCCTGGACAGGCCTCTCCTCCTCTGACGCCTGGACAGGCCTCTACTCCTCTGCACCCCGGGACAGGCCTCACCTCCTCTGCATGCACCGGGACAGGCCTCACCTCCTCTGCACGCCCAGGACAGGCCTCACCTCTTCTGCTCCCCCTGGACAGGCAAATCCTCTGCACCCCTCAGGACAGGCATCACCTCCTCTGCACCCCTGGACAGGCCACACCTCCTCTGCACCCACACGGAACAGGCCTCAACTCTTCTGCATCAGATTCGCAGGCCTCATCACCTCTGCACCCCTGGACAGGCCTCCCCTCCTCTACTCCCCCTGGACAGGCCACCTCCTATCCTCCCCCTGGGGAGGCTACACCTCCACTGCACCGCTTGGACTCGCGTCACCTTCTTTGCAACCCCCCTAAAAAGGACATGCCTCACCTCCTTTGCACCCTTTGGACAAGCCTCACCTCTGCTGTACCCCCAGGACAGGCCTCACCTCCTCTGCACCCCGGACAGGCCTCATCTCCTCTGCACCCCTGGACAGGCCTCATCTCCTCTGCACTCCTGGACAGGCCTCGCCTGCTCTGCACCCCTGGGCAGGCCTTACATCCTCTGCATCCCTGGACAGGCCTCACATCCTCTGCATCCCTGGACAGGCCTCACCTCCTCTGCACCCCAGGACTGGCCTCACCTCCTCTGTACTCCTCTGGACAAGCCTCTCCTCCTCTGCACCCCCTGGACAGGTCTCACCACCTCTGTACCCCCAGGACAGGCCTCACCTCCTCTGCACCCTGGACAGGCCTCACCTCCTCTGTACCCGTGGACATGCTCTCCTCCTCTGTACCTCTTGGCAAGCCTCACCCCCTCTGCCCCCTGGACAGGCCTCATCTCCTCTGCACCCCTGGACAGGCCTCTCGGTGCTTCTCCCAGGAGCTCTCGGTGAAGGATTCTCATTAAGGACAGAGGAGCCCAGACTTCATTCCACCCCATACAGCACCTCTCACTCCGCCCTGAGCCTGGCGGCGCTATGCATAGTCCCCCGAAGAGAGACACTGCTCCCCTGAATAGGCCTCACCTCCTCTGCACCACTGGACAGGCCTCACCTCCTCTGCACCCCGGACAGGCCTCTCCTCCTCTGCCCCTTGGACAGGCCTTTCCTCCCTGCCCCCCTGGACAGGCCTCTCTTCCTCTGCACCCCTGGACAGGCCTCGCCTCTTCTGCACCCCTGGACAGGCCTCACGTCCTCTTGGCCCGTGGACTGGCCTCGCCTCCTCTGAACAGGCCTCACCTCCTCTGCACCCCCTGGAGAGGCCTTACCTCCTCTGCACCCCTGGAGAGGCCTCACCTCCTTTGTACCCCTGGACAGGCCTCTCCTCCTCTGCACCCCTGGACAGGCCTCCCCTCTTCTGCACCCCTGGACAGGCCTCACGTCCTCTTGGCCCGTGGACTGGCCTCGCCTCCTTTGCACTCCTCTGAACAGGCCTCTCCTCCTCTGCACCCCCTGGACAGGCCTCATCTCCTCTGCACCCCCTGGAGAGGCCTTACCTCCTCTGCACCCCTGGAGAGGCCTCACCTCCTCTGTTCCCCTGGACAGGCCTCTCTTCCTCGGCACTCCTGAACTGGCATCGCCTATTGTGCACTCCTCTGGACAGGCCTCTCCTCCTCTGCACCACTGGACAGGCCTCGCCTCCTCTGCACCCCTGGACAGGCCTCACATCCTCTGTAGCCCTGGACAGGCCTCACCTCCTCTGCACCCCTGGAATGGCCTCGCCTCCTCTGCACCCCTGGACAGGCCTTGCATCCTCTGCACCCCTGGACAAGCCTCTCCTCCTCTGCAGCCCTGGACAGGCCTTTCCTCCCTGCACCCCTGGACAGGCCTCTCCTCCTCTGCACCCCTGGACAGGCCTCGCCTCTTCTGCACCCCTGGACAGGCCTCACGTCCTCTTGGCCCGTGGACTGGCCTCGCCTCCTCTGCACTCCTCTGAACAGGCCTCACCTCCTCTGCACCCCCTGGAGAGGCCTTACCTCCTCTGCACCCCTGGAGAGGCCACACCTCCTCTGTACCCCTGGACAGGCCTCTCCTCCTCTGCACCCCTGGACAGGCCTCGCCTCTTCTGCACCCCTGGACAGGCCTCACGTCCTCTTGGCCCGTGAACTGGCCTCGCCTCCTCTGCACTCCTCTGAACAGGCCTCTCCTCCTCTGCACCCCCTGGACAGGCCTCACCTCCTCTGCACCCCCTGGAGAGGCCTTACCTCCTCTGCACCCCTGGAGAGGCCTCACCTCCTCTGTTCCCCTGGACAGGCCTCTCTTCCTCGGCACTCCTGAACTGGCATCGCCTATTCTGCACTCCTCTGGACAGGCCTCTCCTCCTCTGCACCACTGGACAGGCCTCCCCTCCTCTGCACCCCTGGACAGGCCTCACGTCCTCTGTACCCCTGGACAGGCCTCACCTCCTCTGCACCCCTGGAATGGCCTCGCCTCCTCTGCACCCCTGGACAGGCCTTGCATCCTCTGCACCCCTGGACAAGCCTCTCCTCCTCTGCAGCCCTGGACAAGCCTCACCTCCTCTGCCCCCCTGGACAGGCCTCTCCTCCTCTGCAGCCCTGGACAAGCCTCACCTCCTCTGCACCCCTGGACAGGCCTTGCATCCTCTGCACCCCTGGACAAGCCTCTCCTCCTCTGCAGCCCTGGACAAGCCTCACCTCCTCTGCCCCCCTGGACAGGCCTCTCCTCCTCTGTACCGCTGGACAGGTTTCACCTCTGCTGCACCCCTGGACCGGCCTCTCGGTGAAGGATTCTCATTCAGGAAAGAGGAGCCCAGAGTTCATTCCACCCCATACAGCGCCTCTGACTCCGCCCTAAGCCTTGGGGCGCTATGCACAGGACCCGAAGAGAGACACTGCTCCCCGGACAGGCCTCACGTCCTCTTCTCTCCTGAACAGGCCTCTCCTCCTCTGCCCCTACTCTGGACAGGCCTCTCCTCCTCTATACCCCTGGACAAGCCTCTCTTCTTCTGCACCCCTGGACAGGCCTCACCTCTTCTGCCTCTCCCTTGGACAGGCCTCACCTCCTCGGACCCCTGGACAGGCCTCTCCTCCTCTGCCCCTACTCTGGACAGGCCTCTCCTCCTCTATACCCCTGGACAGGACTCTCTTCTTCTGCACCCCTGGACAGGCCTCACCTCCTCTGCACCCCTGGACAGGCCTCACCTCCTCTGCTCCCCACTCAGCCTCAGCAGCAGGAATAGCTGAGCTCTCCTGACCTCACCATAAATGCCAGGGGGGAGGGGATGGGTGGAATCTGATCCATGGATTACTAAATTGCATCCAAGTCAGTTGGCAGCTCTCCTACCTGAGCAGAAACCTGTCCAGGCTCTCTCCTCCTCCTGGGGGTGGGGGGGGCAGATCTGGGGTCTGTGAGGGTCTGAAGATGGAGTTAACTGCCCACCAGACAGTGCTCCTTCCTCCTCTGCAGCAGGCTGGACACACCAGGAGAGTCCGGAAGTGATGTCACCACCGCTGCTGGTGCTGTCTCTGCCACAGCTGACCCGAAAGAGGAAACCCATCGCCCTTTCATACAATGAGCAGCTCAGTGGCTTTTATCATCTGGTGAGGAGCGCCCTCTGGTGGCCGCTGACGGTACCGCCGCCTCCAGGCTCCAGCAGGGAAACAAGCTTTGGTGCCTGTAAAGACCTGTGTTTTTAAATGTCACAGAGGTGTGGACACTCACAGTCCATGACGGGGTTTTGTATGGGAAACAAGCATTGGCGCCTGCAAAGGAACAGACATGACATTAAGGAGTAAATTTGAATGAGGACTTGTTTTTCATTCAATGTGTGCAATGTAGACACAGCTGCTGCAATGAGGCTGAGCAGCGTTTCTAATGTTCCTGTTCCTGGGGGTGATTCTTTATATTTTACAGGGCCATGAATCCTCAAACCATAGCTGACAAGGTTTCAGACTGTTATGTGTGACATTTTCAAAATTTCAGTGAAATTATGAATGACATTTCAATGACTATGAGTGACACTGACTTGCGGCGAGCAAAAACAAGTAATAAAGATTAGGGAAACAGATAAATATCAGAAATTACCCCCATTTGAGCAACAAGAAACTCTAACAAGGTCTTAAAACTGCAACAAAGCAGCAGAAATGGAAGGAAAGGCACTAACCGGAGGCAGACTGCATGACTGCAGCTCTCAGTGACAGAGTAGTTTTCCCCCTGAAATAAAACCAAACACATAAGTCCATGGACAAAGCGAAATATCAGAAATTACTACGCCCTTTAAAACAGTAACAAGCTTTGGGAAGAGGTTCTTAAAGGGGCTTCTGCATAGCCCCTGAATTGCAAACTTACTAACCTACAGCCCCTTTCTAAGATGAATGTTACTGGAAGGGGGCCTGGTAGCAGAAGGCATGTGTTTTAAAACTCACTATTCACAAAGAAGGGGAGAGGGTCAAAGAAATTATACAACTTCACCACCCCAAACCCCCTAAGGCAAAGTCTACACACTAGAAGGGGTGGAGAGATTAGAGTACACGTGTAACAACACTAGACAGAAAAAATAAATCTGTTTTGAAAACTGCTCTCACCCACACACAAAGGTGTGTGACATGCTTCATCATCGGGTCTGCTTACAAAATGCCCTGGTGTAGCCACACTCAGGCCGGAGCATAAGGGAATGTGGTACTGAAAATTCTGGACCCTGCTATTGTATGGTGCCGAAGCTCTACGCTTGTGTCAAAAATATAATCGTATCATGACGAATTTGGTATCGGCAGACCGGTAATGATTGAGATACTATGCCTGTGGATTTGTGTCATGATCGAGTGATGCAATCACCCTGAAATCGTAGTTTCTGTCTTGAACCCTCGGGTTCCATTTTGTGAGCGGCATCCATTTTGTGATTGCCCTTACATAGTCAAAATGAACAAGGCCGAATTTGATCTAAAAGGACACGTACACCTTTGCTGACTCCTCTGTGACCTGGGCGAGCTGACTCCACTGCCTCTAGCCAAACCTGTTCGGGCAGTCCTCATCCCAATGGCCGAACGAGATTAGAATCAAAGCACAACATGTCATAAACCATTCATCGCATACAAGCTATGCTTAATCACACACACACCTGTCCCTGTTTCTTCTTTATGACTAGTTTTACAAGGAGGAGGTGCCCGATTTTATTGGGGGTCCGTCGATATCTGATGGAAGTTCTGGGCCTTGCTGGGTAATCTATCACAAACTGGATAAACTAAAATATGGGCTTGCCATCATGACTTTGCTTTTTCTTTGTAGTAGAAATATTTATATGACCAACTGTAAACCGAGGAATTCTTGCCCGAAGTGCATTATATTGTATAAAAGGAAGAGGCTGGTTCTGTAACAAAAGAGCAGTCTCCTGAGAACATACATGCGCTACATGCTGTTGTACTTCTAGGATACCTGTTACTGGTTGCAGCCAATAAACTCGATCCTTGACATTACCTAGAAGACTCTGTGTTTCTGTGGTCCGAAACAGGAAGGACTCAAAGAGGTCTCTGGGTGTTCCCCTGGCACCGTCGGGTCCATAAAAACCTGGTACCTCAGTTGGCGCCCAACTCGGGGCGGTATCAAGCGGTATCGGTCCAAGCCAGATGTTCGTGAGGAGCTTCGTGTGAAAATTTCGGAGGACGGCCAGCCACTTCAGCGACCCCTGTATGTCGACGTGGTTCCAAAGGTCTTTGCTGCGAGGTTCCCCGCGTCCCGACGGCTACGAAGGACTGCTGCCCTGACTATCGCCCTGTTTTGGACCCTTGATGATTGGCAGAGCGAAACGATAGACGAGTCTTCTAGTGACGTCATCGATCATCGATACTTCAGTTAAGTATAAGTGGAGCATCTCCCAGTCCTTAGTTTGGTTCTTAGTTTGATATCCTTTGGGATAGCTTTGATTTAGAACTTGCAAGCGCCAAAGCCGAGGGACTCGTGTATTCACGAGACTATCGTATTCGATAATCCTTTGAAGTTTGAAGCTAGACTAGAGAGCGAAGATGCCTGGTTTTAGCAGACTTGGAAATTTGTTTTGTCTTGGTTGTAGTAGGGATTCCCGATTGGAGGACTCGTGTCCGGTTCCTCCGATTGGAACTCCAACATATGAGCTCTGTGTGAAGCATGGCGTAGGCCCTATCACATATAATGAAGTATGAATCCGATACACCAGAAACGATGGTGTTTTAAAATGGCCCCAATATGGTAGCTTTGATACAGAGATCTTGGATAATCTAGAGGTGAAACTATTCAAGAAGAAAGCCCGGCCGGTGATGTTTGACTCCTTTCGCCTATGGCGCAAAGAAACCAAACAGAAAGAAATGAAATTAGCAAAGAAAAATAAATGAGGTATGTCAATGGTACAAGCTGCCATTGCGTTCAGGGATAATCAGGAAGAGCAAGAGAATGAACAAACGCTTAGAAGTAGGAAGTTAGCAGTAGATAAATGCTACCCAGTTTTACCGCATAAAGGACAAGGATCAAAAGGAGAACTTGATAAGGATCCTTTAATGTCTCATCTACTGAGTTCACCACCTCTTTATGCACAGAGTGCTACAGCACCACAGCAACCTTTGGTTGTACAACCCCCTATTGTTGGACAACAAGTTCTAATACAATCGGCAGCTCCTCTTCAGTTGGTTTCTACTCCTTCGGCGCAGCCCTCTCAAGGGCCGCCGCCTTTGCTACCTACTTCATCTGCTTTCTCTACGACTTCGCCTACTGCTCCAACTGCTTATCTTAATACTCCTTCTGCTACTGCCTCCATCTCTGCTTTACATCAGCCTGTCTTTTCTGGCGTATCTGCCTTTCCATCAGTTTCTCCTTCTGTTCGGCAAAGAGTGGCAAACACTGTCACTGGTCTTTTCTCACCTTTCTTTGGGTCGCCTAATACGACCCCTAACACAGAACGAAGACAGTTGCGGAGTCGACTGCCTGATTATCAAGAGAGAGAAGTTCTGAATGAGTTAGCACGTAAATGGGTTACCGATACTGTAAAGTATGACGTTTAGTCCGTCATGAAAGTCTTCCGTCAGTGGGAAGCATCTACGCAGAGATATGTCTTTGAACAAATGTGTGTATATCTCTGTGAAGATTTGAGGGGAAATGATCCAGAGCACGACATGCCTGAATTATTCCGTGTGCGGTTCAAGTTCGCAGAAGGCATGATTGTGGGTGCCGATGTTGAACAAGCGATTGAGACATTGTTGTCGTATAGGAGTAAGGGAAGCAATTCTAGATCACTTTCTGAGCATGACATGCCAGGTAGGAGAAAGGCGTGACAGTATCCCATGAGAGAGGTTCCCCCAGTTTGGAGGGAAGGTGACGCAAATGCGAATCCAGCCATTCCACCGCATTTTCAGCGTGTGTGGGTACATGTTCCTTGGAAGAGATCTGAAGTTTTGGCTCTAAAACAGACATTGCCTGATCCCTGTAAAAATCCTGCAGGTTATTATAAGGAGTTATCACAGACTGCAAGCTCCTGCATCATGAATCTAGCCGATATAGACATGTTGTTTGGAAATGTTGTTCCACAGCCTTTATGGGGAAAGATTCGTCATACAGATCATGACCAAGAGTTAGGTGATACATGGGTTAATATTACGGCTGCTGATGCTAGACAAGTTGGTGGCTCTAAGCCCGAGCCTTTAGTAGCGGAGCTTCCTGGTAGAATTATTGCATATATGAAGACTTTAATGCCCGAATTACGTGTGAATTGGGACAAGTTGTCTGCGTGCAAACAGAAGAAAGGTGAGAAGGTGTCTGACTTTTTCACGCGGTTTGAAGAGACTTTCGTCGATCATAGTGGTCAGGATATGGCTACTGAGGGTGGCCAGAGATTGTTTGTTGACAAATTTGTACATAATTTGCTTCCTGAACTGTGTAATAAGTTGAAGGATTCAGAGAGTGCATGGGCTGTTTCCACGTCAGCGCAGATTTTAGCTACAGCCCAGTACTACAAAAATACACGCAAAGACGAGTTAGAGAAGGCAGATAAAAAGACTAAAGAATTGAAAACGAAAGTCCTCCTACAGCAAGCTTATCCACCTCGTAATAATAGTCAGCGCGACTATCAGCAACCCCAGCAGTATTCGAGAAACTCGCAAAGAAACGAGCCTTCTCAACAACGTTTACCATATGGTCCGAATCAGTGTGCATATTGCAAGGAAGAGGGTCATTTCAAGAGTAATTGTCCTGTTTTGTTACAACCTATGAATGGTGTTTCTGGTGCAAGAGGTCGAGGTGTTCAAAGTGCCCCTAGAGGTAGGGGCCGTGGAAATTACCCCCAGAATGCTCCTTCTTTCCCGCCTCAGAATTCTATGAATAGTTTTGACCAACAGAATAACACGCTTTCTAGGACAGCTCAGTACTATGCTGAGGACTACTATGCAGAAAACGAGAATATGGAGGGTAATGATTGCTAGGACAGCCATGGACAAAGAGAGGGAGTTGTTTCAGTTCCAGTAGATCAGAATGGACCTTATGTTGAGGTGACTACATCAGGTGTGTCAGAGCCTTTTCTGTTGGATACTGGTGCTACAAAGAGTTCTATTATGCACTCAAAACTCCCTGGCGCACCTTTGTCTGGCGAAATGAACGTTTCAGTAGGTTTTTCTGGCGCCCCGGTTAGGAACCCGATCTCTAGTCCTATGTCCCTTTCTGTTGGGCCATGTGAATTAGAAGCACCCCTTATTCTTACAACAGGTTGTGGTGAAAACCTGTTGGGATTGGATCTGTTAAAAAGATTATATGCAACTTTGTACTGTTCTCCTTCGGGAGTACAGATTACACTGGGTAAGAAAGTGGTTTCTCCAATGTATTTGTCAAGGGAAAAGCTTCCAACAGAATTGTCTTCTCTTCCAGATATACTTTGAGCTACTGGCTCTAATGATGTGGGTCTTTTGGAAATAGCGCCATATGTTATAACATTGAAAGCCAATGTTAGAATGCCACGTATTCCCCAATACAAGATCTCAAGCGAAGGCGAAAAGGCGTTGTTAGCGATCATTTATGACCTGATTGAGAAAGATGTAATTGAAGAGACAACAGGCAACATTTGTAATAGTCCTGTTCTGCCGGTTTTAAAGTGTACAGATCCTTCCCAACCACCTGTTTATAGGTTCGTGATTGATCTTAGAGAGGTGAATAGGATTGTTGTGCGACACTTTCCAGTTGTTCCCGATATCACTGCCCTATTGACTATGATTCCAGCTTCAGCCACTTGGTTCTCAGTGATTGACTTGAAGAATGCTTTCTTCAGCATCCCGATTGCCGAGGAGAGCAGGGATATTTTTGGCTTCAATTTAGGAGGCCGAAGTTTCCGCTTCAAACGCGCTCCTCAGGGCTACTGTGAAAGTCCATCAATATTCAGTCAGGCTCTGAAATCACAGCTTGACACGATTGTTTTACCTGATGGCGCTACTCTTATTCAGTACATCGATGATTTGCTGATAGCCGAAGATACTGAGTATATTTGTAAAGAAGCCACATTGTCGTTGTTGCGTCATCTGTGTGAGTTGCACCACAAAGTCTCTCTTTCAAAGTTGCAATATTGTCGACAAGAAGTGACCTACTTAGGTCACCTCTTATCGAAGGAGGGAAGGAAACTGACCCCAGAAAGAATTCAGGCAATTGCAAAGTTGAGTGTCCCAAGGACACAGAGAGAAGTGCGTGCTTTCTTGGGCATTACATCATATTGCAGGCAATGGATACTGAATTTTTCCTTGTTGGCCAAACCTTTGGTGGCATTAACTTGTAAAGGTACACCGAAACCCATTCGGTGGTCTGAAGAGTGTCAGAGAAGTTTTTCCGAATTACGTGATGCATTGTGTTCGGCTCCTGTGTTGGGTACCCCCGACTACAGTAAGCCTTTTACATTGTATGTCCATGAGAAAGAAGGTTGTGCATTATCAGTTCTGACACAATCTTTTGGGGACAAACAGCGTCCATGCTCGTACTTTTCGGCGACTTTAGATCCGGTAGCTAAGGCGTTGCCAAGTTGCTTGAGGGCCACTGCGGCAGCAGCTGTTTCTATTCGACAGTCTGCTTGAATAGTAATGAATAATATGTTAGTTGTCATGGTCCCACATGCAGTAGACATTTTGTTAAACAGAACAAGGACACAGCACTTAACTAGTGCTCGATTGTCAAGTTATGAGCTGACACTGTTAGCGAGTCATGTACACATAAAGAGGTGCGATACGCTAAACCCAGCCACGTTATTGCCCATTTCAGTAGAGACAGATGAGGTCGAAGAACATGACTGCTGTTTTAGGACAGAAGAAGAGACGCAGGGAGAATAGACCTTAGGGACACTCCTTTTCCTGAATGTGATGGTACTTTATGGGTTGATGGTTCGTGTGTTAAGTTGCCGAATGGTGATACGACTGCAGCATATGCTGTGACAACTTTGCATACGATTGTTGAAGCTGCACGTATCCCCCATAATTCAGCGCAAGCAGCAGAGTTGATTGCACTTACAAGAGCGTGTGTTTTGGCAAAAGGACAACGAGTAAATGTGTACACGGACAGCCAATATGCTTTTGGTGTGGCTCACAGTTTTGGACGATTGTGGAAGAACGTGGGTTCCTGACGTCGCACGGTGCTAAGATCCAGCATGGTCAGTTAGTGAATGAGCTTCTCGAGTCACTGACCTTGCCATTACAAGTTGCGATTGTGAAATGCAGTGCACACAAAAAGGTGACGGATGATGTTGGTCGTGGAAATGTGTTTGCGGATGAAGTTGCAAAAGAAACTGCAAGGAATGTAATGAGTCGAATGTATGTTGCAGGCCGGGCGAGATGGATTGGTGATGTTGGTATGCGTGAAGATACGATTGAGAGTGTGAAGTCTATTCAAGCTGAAGCCACAGAGAAAGAGGTGAATGAATGGAGAGAAAGTAAGGGTAAATTGGATGCGAATGGTTGTTGGGTTGAATTGTCAGAACACCAGAGATGGTTATTACCCAATGCGTATGTGCTTGCAGTGGTGACAATGGCTCATGGAATGGCTCACATCAGCGTGAAAGGGATCTGTAAGTTGTTGGCTCCAGTATGGCAAAATGGTGGGATCCCTAAGTGTGCAGAGAATGTGCTCAAGAATGTTAAGGTGTGTCTGAAATACAATCCTGGTAGGTGAACCCCAACTCCAGCTGGCCATTTTGCACCTCCAACGTATCCGTTCGAGGTCTTGCAGCTAGATTTCATCCACATGGAAAGGTGCAACAATTTGAAATATGTACTCGTTGTTGTCTGTGCCTTTTCCAGGTGGGTGGAAGCATATCCCCTTAAGGACAACACTGCCATATCCACAGCTAAAGCCTTTGTCAAGGAATTCTTCCCTAGATTCGGAATGCCTAGAATGGTTTGGAGTGATAATGGGAGTGAATTTGTGGGTCGAGTGATGAAGAAAGTGTGTGAGGGGCTAGGCATACAACAGAAGTTCCACGCAGCGAATCACCCCCAATCAGCTGGATTAGTAGAGTGCTACAATGGCACGCTGAAACTGGCCAAGATTCAAGCAAGCACAGGTCTTAAATGACCTGACGCTCTGCCCTTGGCACTCCTATCAACAAGAATGACTGTTCACTCTAGAGTGGGACTTAGTCTGCATGAAATAGTGTTCGGCCGCCCGGCCAACATATGGGGAGTGCCATGGCCCACCAGGTTTAGTGAAATAGAACACCCTGTACTGCTTGATTATCTGCATGAATTGATGGCTAAATTGCGTGTTTTACACCAACAGGTCCACGACATTCTACCTCAGGCCTCTGAAGCTCCAGGGCATCCGATCGATCCTGGATCCTGGGTGCTGGTTAAGAATTTCCAGCGAACAAAGAATGACCAGCCCCGGTGGACCGGCCCTCATCTAGTTCTTCTCTCGACAATATCTGCCGTTCGAGTAGAAGGAAAGAAACATTGAGTTCACGGCAATCATTGTAAGAGGGTCCCACTGCCTCTTCCGTATGACCGGTGGGTCCAGGAGTGAATCGCTACTCTGAAACTGAGACCGTGCCTCGCTTTCTACCTTTTAGCGATGCACGTATAAAAGGAACAACTTCTGAACAGGAGAGCGACAACATTTTGCAAGAAGCTGTGCCTCCGTCAATTCGATTGAACACTACAGAGCCTGAACTCTTATTTCAAGACCAGACAGCACCTGGTAGAAATCTTTATAATTTGAGACCAAGAACTATGACTATGGACAAATAAATTTCTTTTTACTTTTTGATTGTGCAGCTCTCTCATCCAAGAAACTTGCTCATTTTTGTTTTTCGAACCGCCATCCGGTTCTGCTGCTAGGGTCGCGGTTGTCAAAAGTCTTTGGAGTGCAGCTGGAGACGGTTAGGTCGACAGTTCTGGTTGGTTCAAGGGAGTCACCCTGGACTAACAGAAGCACTCTTCAGCAGAAACAACCTACCACCGCGGGCAGCAAATTAGAGAGGATGGAGTTTTCTGAGATGGAGAGACCTGCCAGATCAACAAACTTTAAAACCAGAATATGCACTGTAATGGCAAAAACACGATTTTTAATAATATGCATTTTCATGTTGTGTAGTATAATGATGTTTTTAACAGGCTATGCTTTATACACCTTTCGAGTTTCATTTGCACCCACTACACAGCCCATACCTCCTCCTACTGTTTCCTCGCACTCTTTTCACCCCCTGCCCGAACATGAGTCCTCTAGGAGATTAGAATTCATAAATAACTAATTCGTTCAGCTCCTACACCAACACCAGTTTGTAATGAACACGACAAATTGTTGGGTATGTGGACTTATGTCACACACGACAGATAAAGGGATCCCATATTTTGTCTTGCCATTTAGCTACCATGGCTCTTTGTGGGCATTTCAAACAATGTTCCTATTTGCCCTCGAACCATATTCCCCACGTTCCACAGGAAGCAACTCGAGCAACAAGGCGCTAGTGGTGGCAATCACAAATATGAGCAGAGATATCAACACGTATGGAACGATTCCCAGAGATCAATTGAAGGCTTACAGTAGATGGAATATAACAAAATATGGAGTTTCCTTGAGTGAGAGCCAGCGAGCAAAGAAGTCCTCCCCAATTTGGATAGTACCCCATCAGGGTCACCTATGTCTGCAGGGAAATGGCAAAAACCCCAGAGCTCAGTTAGGGAAGAGTGTCTGTACCGAAACATATGTCTTCTCGTCTCAGACCTCCCCTTCATTCTTAGCAGCTAAGGGTACATATTTCATCTGCCATGATAGAGCATATACATGGCTGCCCCCTGACTTTTCGGGCACATGTTTCATCTCGTTCCTGTTGCCACCCACCTATACGGCCGCGGCAGATTACCATAGGACAAGGACAGTTAGGGGTGTTGTAAGTGAAGACTACACTGCGGAACAGGAGTTTGGGGATTACGCAAAAGGTTTTCTGCCGTTTTAGGGGCCTATGGTGAACAGCAGGATCATTCGCCAATTGACGAGGGTAGTTGAATCCGCCGTGATTGAAACGGCTGGTGCCCTTAGTAACTTGACTGCGGAACTCCAGTCGGACCGCCTTATGACTCTTCAGAACAGGGTTGCCCTAGACGTCATACTTGCAGACCGTGGTGGGGTATGTAAAGTGATCCAATCCAGTTGCTGCATCTTCATCCCAGATAATGCTCCGACAGTATACCAGGCCATCTCTAAACTGCATAAGATCTCTGAATCCATTCACGTGGATAAAGGGGACTGGTCCTTGATGGGGTGGTTCTGGGAACTGATGTCTGCCTGGGGATGGAAGATTCTGATAGTCATTGGGATGGTCTTAGTCATTCTATTTTTGTTCTGTCTGTGTGTGCAGTGTGCTCCTGTAATATGCGGCCTCTGTGCTACGTCATGTGTAAGGAAACCTGTATCAAGAGACGAACTGAGTAACAGGATGATGCTACAGCAGCATCTCAATGACTTTATGAATACAGACCTGGACTCAGATTAGCATGAGTATAGGTTATTGCCTATGTAAGGGCAAAAGGAGGGTCTGTGGTACTGAAAATTCTGGACCCCGTTATTGTGTGGTACCGAAGCTCTGCACTCCTGTCATAAATATCATCGTATCATGACAATTTTGGTATTGGCAGACCGGTAATGATTGAGATACTATACTTAAGCATTTGCGTCATGATCGAGTGACGAAATCACCCTGAAATCGTAGTTTTCGTCTTGAACCCTCGGGTTCCATTTTGTGAGCGGCATCCATTTTGTGATTGCCCTTACATAGTCAAAAGACCAAGGCCGAATTCGATCTGAAAGGACACGTACACCTTTGCTGACTTCTCTGTGACCTGGGCGAGCTGGCTCCACTGCCTCAAGCCAAACCTGTTCGGGCAGTTCCCATCTCAGTGGCCGAATGTGATTAGTATCAAGGCACAACATGTCATAAACCGCTCATCACATACAAGCTATGCTTAATCTCGCACACGCCTGTCCCTGTTTCTTCTTTATGATCTGTTTTACAACGAGGAGGTGCCCGTTTTTATTAGGGGTCTGTCGATATCTGATGAAAGTTCTGGGCCTTGCCGGGTAATCTATCATGAACTGGACAAACTGAAATGTGGGCTTGTCATCATGACTCTGCTTTTTCTTTGTAGTAGAACTATTTGTATGACCAATTGTAAAACAAGGAATTCTTGCCTGAAGCTTATTATTTAGTATAAAAAGAGAAGGCTGGTTCTGTAAAAACAAGCAGTATCCTGAGAACATACATGCGCTTCATGCTGTTGTACTTCTAGGATACCTGTTACTGGTTGCAGCCAATAAATACGATCTTTGACATCACCTAGAAGACTCTGTGTTTCTGTGGTCCGAAACATGAAGGACTCGAGATCTTCGGGTGTTCTCCCTGGCACCGCCGGGTCCATAAAAACCCGGTACCTCAAGGGCTATGCTATCTCACCCTTAATCTGTATGTGGCATCCCTGAGGGGTTAGTCTTTGGCGTGAACGTATTGTCCTATGCTGATGTCACACAACTGTTCCTCACCAGGACCAGGATTATGACTATTGCCTCAGCCCTCTGGGGGGGCCTGTTTGACAGCCACTTATGTCCCGATGACTACTACATATATTCAGATGAACAGAGATAAAATAGAATTTCTCATTGTTGATGGAACAGCGTTACCTGGGAAGTTGGAGTATTGGTTCACACAGTTGTTTCTGAAAGGATTAAGGTTTTTACCATGTCTTTTTAAGTTAAAGACAACCTAACTTACCAGAAGCCAGCAGTCCCAAAGTAAAATGCAGAAGAAAGATGGGAAAAGGCTTCTCATGACTTTGGTGATATAGAGATATAGGTCTGTGTAACACAAAGACTAGAAATCAGAATTAATCTAGATCTGAGCTTATCAGAGCAAACCCCCTTTTCAGCCAGTGATCCTAAAGATATATGTACAGAGAAGAGAGGCCAGGAAGAGTGGCTGACAGCCCCGCCAACATCTGCTAAGACAGACAGCCTGCAAAGAGATGGACGCACTGCAGACACACCACACACAGCGCACAAAGTGACACACTGCAGACACGCCTCATACCGGCACACACAGCCTACAAAGACAACCCTACCCTGTTCACATGCACACACATCCAACCTACAGACACACACATCCCCTTGCAGAGATACATTAAATACACAGACACGTACGTTCCACGGCTTGACAGGCCTCCTACATGGCACACCCAAGGTCTATGCACACACACATGCACAATCTCTGCAGCAGGCGCACAACCTCTGTAGCAGATAATGCCATAAGCCAACTATTGCAATAACTGAAGCTTCTGCCTAGTCTGAGAGATGGAAACAGGACAAAGGGAGAAAAGGGGTGCGGGGCAGCCTGGACGTCAACTACCTGGGGGACATGTTTCGAGCATAGGCGTCGGGGTGGCAGAGTCAACAAATTAACAGCGAGAGCAGAGCACAGGGTGTGCACAGATCCCTCTCAGTGCAGTAAGATGCAGTGGCACAGATTCCTCACAATGCTATAAGATGCAGTGCAGTGTGCACAGACTCCTCACAGTGCAGTAACATGCAGTGCAGCAGTGCACACAGATCCCCTCTTTAACACAAATGATGCCCACAAACACCACCAGGGGCGGAAGGAAAGCCCCCAGGGCACCCGGATAGAAGAGCCCAGCTCAGCTCCAAGGCCCCTGGATAGAAAAGCCAAGCTCAGCCCCAGAGGCCACGGATAGAAGAGCCCAGCTTAGCCCCAGGGGCCCCAGATTGAAGAGCCCAGCTCAGCCCAGGGGCCCCCGGATAGAAGAGCCCAACTCAGCCCCAGGAGCCCCCGGATAGAAGAGCCCAGCTCAGCCCAGGGCCCCTGGATAGAAGAGCCCAGCTCAGCCGCAGGGGCCCCCGGATAGAAGAGCCCAGCTCAGCCCCAGTGGCTCCCGGATAGAAGAGCCCAGCTCAGCCCCAGAGGCCCCCGGATAGAAGATCCCAGCTCAGCCCCAGGGCCCCCGGATAGAAGAGCCCCGCTCAGCCCCAGGGGCCCCGGGATAGGAGAGCCCAGCTCAGCCCCAGGGCCCCCGGATAGAAGAGCCCAGCTCAGTCCGGCTCCTGCAGAGATTCCCTCCAGGATTTTTCAGTCTATTTCAACAAACACAGCAGAAGGTGCTGACAATCTCCTACCTGAGCAGAGACCTGTGTAGACATGTCCTGGCTCTCTCCTCCTCCTGGGCGGGAAGGGGGGGGGGCAGATCTGGGGTCTGAGGGGGCAGATCTGGGGTCTCAGGGGGGGTAGATCTGGGGTCTGAGAGGGGTAGATCTGGGGTCGGAGGGGGGTCAGTGAGGGTCAGAAGATGAAGATAACTGCACAGACAGACAGGGCTCCTTCCTCCTCTGCAGCAGGCTGAACACACAGGAGAGGCCGGAAGTGATGGCAGCATCCGCTGCTGGTGCTGTCTCTGCCGCTGCTGACGCGGAAGAGGAAACCCTTCTCACTTTCATATAATGAGCAGCTCAGTGGGTTTCATCAGTAGGCGAAGAGCGCCCTCTGGTGGCCGCTGACAGAACTGCCACCTCCAGGCTTCAGCAGTGAATACATTTCACATAAACAAGCATTTATACCTGTAAAGACATGGGATTTCAGATGTCACAGACGTGAATGTTTTTAAGGGTCGGACAGTTCAAGTGCAGGTCTCACACTTGGCTGCTGCTGTGGAAAAGTATTTATAGCTTCACTTCAGATGAACATCTTCCAAACACTGATGTAAAGGACTTAAGTGTATTTACAGAAAGGTGACAACTGGAAGTGGCAGTCTCTATTTCAATGAATATATCTGTATTTCAATGAATATATCTGTATTTCAAAGAATATAGTAGTATTCCGGTCAGTTTTGCAATTATACTGGACAGATATTTATTTTTTAAATAATTTATTTGCAGGTTTTTTAAATCTACAGTGCGGTACATAGAAAAGTAAACAGAGGAAAATACCATGGCGTTTTAAACACCAGATCAGTGACAATGCAGCATAGGTCATGTGTAGGCTTTCCTGTTTTCAGTTTCTATTTTTGGTAAATTCTGGTGGTGTTTTCTCAGTGTTTTCCAGTGATTTCAATACCTCGAAAAAACAGTGCTTTTCAGTGGTTACTCATTTTCGCGTCATAAAAAACAACTGAAATGGTGTTTTACCGGTGTTTATGATACGCTTTGCTTTTATTATTGCTTGCTTTCTTAATTGGTGCATGGTATATAGCCAGTCTATGTACAGTGTATATGAGGTCCAAATAAACTTTTACAAGTCAAATTTATTGTAGTACACCATACAATATTTCTTCAGTGAATCTTTGGTCATTTGCGCTCTCTCTTTCCTTCCCATGTACACTTTCATTTGTGAAAAGGCCCTCAAGACATTGGCACTTGAGACTGGCAACGCCAAAACAGACAGTACACAATTTGCCAACTCTGGCCACCAAGACTCTTGCAGAAAGTGCATACATGACATCCTCGACGTTCTCACGCCCATTAACAAATTGCACTGAAACCAGGTCACCCTAGGCCTACTATCTCCCGTCAACCTACATGATGCATCCAACCAGTGTACGGGCAAAGGAGTGAAGTGCTTTACAACCTTCAATAAAATTCTTACATCATTGCAAGTTTTAACTGTGCAAAACTGACTCTGTCCGGTGGCACTAAGCTCCCCACTCTAAGAAGGGGTGAAAAACAAGATAGCCTTGTTAAGTAAAATGGTCGTATACAGACCTGCGAAGTACTTAGGTGCGGCTGCAGTTAGACAGATGCCAGAACACAATAGCTCCTCTTCTCCCCCCCCCCACGTGAGCCAGGCAGGGGGCCTGGTGTTGCTCTGGCCCTTTGGCCTTTCACACCTCAGCTCCCCATTCTCTTGTCTGTCTTCGCCCCCTGCACTCTGTGTTGCACTAAACAATGCCAGAACGTTCTTTAATGGCCAGTGAGGTAAACAACGACAATGCTCGACCACTTCAGTGATTCTGAAAAATGTGGACGGATGGTAAATTGTTAGTTACATGCAAGGCAGGAGCCTGATATCCGACTGACTCGGTCTCACACCAATAGGTCTTTAATTCAATCTTAACGTTTCCCTAAACGATATACTTTTGATTTATGTATGGACTTTGCATTAAGCACTCGCTGTATATGAACAAGGTCAAGACACTTTGCAGTCGTAAATAACCTTACTTAACTGCAGAAACTAGGCACTCTCTGCAAACAACATAGGAAAGAGGCTCTGGATCAGCAGAATCAGTCATCAAGAGCTCATATCTTTTAGAAAGTAGGCCTCAGAGGCAGGTAAAAGCCAGATGTAACAACAAAAATTGCATGTTTAAAAGTGGCAAGCTTGGCACAGATGAATTCCCAATGTGCAATACACTAAATTCAAATTGTAATTTGCAAAACGAACGATGGAACAATTTCAGACATCTTTCACTGTATGAGGGCCAGCTGATTAAGACGGGGTGAGGGCGTGACACACAAATTCCATGGATGGCTGGCGACTTCTAGCTTGCAATGTTGGTGCAAGTCAAAAACTAATGGAGAAGTTTATTGCCCAGCCTCCATCCCTTCAATCACTTGCACTGGGTCAAATCCTGTCTCAGGAATATGAATTAACCGGACCATCTGTAACTCCATTGTGTATGGATCTAATGCACTGTGAACCAGTTGTTTCCGATAGCTGACCCCAATAATTTGCCTCAAGAATGTACCCTGTACAACTCCACCCAAAGGAAGAGGGGGAACCAGAGGTGGAGCGAAAGGAGGTCCCTTGCTCTGTAGATCATAGGAACACACTTAGAGTGGCACAAGATCGAGCACACTTGCAATAAACTAAAACACCCCATCGAAAGACCAGGTCAAAGACAAACAGTAAGCAAACGCTTAACAATAGGATGTTTTGTTATTCAAAGGTCTATTAACACCTTAGCAGCTATGGAACGTCCAGCTCCAGTGCTGAACGTTCCATTGCGCAGGTGCAGTTGGAACGTCCAACGGCTGACGGCAGCACTCCCGAGGTAGTGGTGCCGTTGGTCGTTGGACTGGGGGCAGCACTTATGAGGTTAAAACACAAGCGGAACACTGATCCCTAATTTGTCACTCTCTCTAAAAGTGGCAGCCAGGAAGATCTATTTCACTCAGAAAGAATGTTGTTGCTCTATCCATCTCTGTAATGCATGTGGACAGACAGAAGGGCAACACCTAGCCATGCAGTGAGAACTCCCACTGAAGGTAAACACCTTGCCATGTAGTGAGAACTCAAAAAGAAGATGACCACACACTGCCTCAGGGATATTAAAAAGCAAGACAGAACTGATGTACGTTTCGATACCCCACAGACCTCCTCTTCCTACGGCACAGACCATTCACAGACAAGATATTACAATAACAATATCAGGAAGAAACAGGTCTTAGAGAGGCTTCAGGAACGACATTCCACTGTAGGGCAGCTTCGGACAGAGGAATCACTTGTGAGTTGTATCTCTGGTCAAAGAAAACTCAGTGGGTTAATGCGCTCGCTGCAGAATTCTTCTGTTTAATGCTAGAATTGTGGACCTGCAGCTGATACACCCATGCCTTGCTCTTTGTTATTCTCAGCACTGCCCCATAAGCAGCGTAAGTCAGCACTTAAAACATGCGTGTATGTGAAGGCAACAAAGGCAGAGGCTGTTTGTCATTCTCTTGTTTGTCTTCGGCCCCTGCACTCTGGCGCTCATGTAAAGCGCTCTGATACCTCCGGGTTTTGTGTGCGCTGTCAGTACCCCTGGAGTTGTGTGCAGCACTCCACTTCAGACCTCCTCTGGAACTCACGACGCCTATGATCTTATGAAAAGGCAACTTCTCTTGTTAGGGCTGCACAATTAACACACACACACAGTGGCGCACTTGACATGTTTCAAAGAAAACTCAGTGGGTTAATGCGCTCGCTGCAGAATTCTTCTGTTTAATGCTAGAATTGTGGAGCTGCAGCTGATACACCCATGCCTTGCTCTTTGTTATTCTCAGCACTGTCCCATAAGCAGCGTAAGTCAGCACTTAAAACATGCGTGTATGTGGGCACACAATACAATTCCATTTTGTTGTTGCAATATATCGCAAACTGGTGACATCTCCTCTAGATTAATATTCCAGATAAGCTCGAATGGAAATTTAAATAATTGACTGACAAACAATGTAGCTATTCATCATAGATATATGTTGCTTTGTGTAGAAGCGTTCGTATTTCACCTTTCACTTTACTGCCATTTTAGTACTTAAGTATGCATCTGAGGCAGTGGCTACAATTTACAGGTTCCTTAAAGTAATGCCTGGTCTCCGGTGACGTGCGTCCTTTGAAGTTTGTGCATACAATGATGGTTGGTTTACAAATGAAGGTTTCAAAACTCGTCTCTGCAGATAAATCCATTGTCGGGTAAGCCCTTGACAAGCCTTTCTCTACTGGAGATTCGGTAGCTAAAAGTAGTTTTGCCCTTAAGCTTACGTCTCAGTTTCACTATGTGATGAAAAATTATACTTTTTAAAATATCCATAAATACATTGCATTTCCACATTAAAAAAGTAAAGGTGCATAATAAAAAAAAAAACATGCGTGTAGGTGAAGGCAACAAAGGCAGAGGCTGTTTGTCATTCTCTTGTCTGTCTTCACCCCCTGCACTCTGGCGCTCATGTAAAGCACTCCGATAATATGTAAATGGTCTTTTCAGAGACCTGTGAAGTACTCGGTGCGGCTCTGTCTGTGCCCGGGGGGTTTTCTAAGCAGGGGCTGGGGGGAGGGTTTAGACTGCAGCCCTTTGAGCTCCATCGGCGTTGTGGGTCTGCCTGCCAGCATCTTGACCTTCTGACACAGCCTCCTTACTGCTCACTGACTAACTCCGTTAATTTTATTATTGATAATAATAACGCAAAGGCAGGTCAATTAATGCACCACTGAACGATGCCCTGCCACCTTTCCTGTGAAACAGCTCCCTCGCAGTATTTATCTGCTGAGTCTTGGAGCACGTCTTCTCCTCTTGATATTCAATGCGGGCAGAGATGTTTGGGGACAAATAATCATGACATCAATTAAAATACGATCTGTATGGTAATACATGTGTGCCTGTGCTTTTTTTTTTTTAGAGGGAGTGACTCTGTTATTGTACGAGGTGATTGCCGGATTGACCTCCCTGGAAGCTGGTTACCTCCCACACTGCCCTCCCGCCCCCATCCTTGTATTTCATCTTTGCTCTTGGTAGGAAAGCTGGAAAGCAATCAAATCATTATGCGCCCACCCTAATTAGGAAGTTTAGCAACTTTAACAATGAATACAGTACCCACAGAGCACCCCACTGTGGAACACCACAAAACCTAGCGCAAATAAAACTGACACTTACAGGGGTTGCTCAGTACGCAGTTGCCAACCAATTGGGTGCCCCTAATTTAATGGGGGTGACTCATTGTTTCCCCGCTGTTTGCTTCCACAAAGCAAGTTCCAGGATAGTCCGTGTCCCTTTATGAGCTGTGAAAGCTCCTTTTGTTGGTGGCGCCCCTCGGGCTGTTCTCAGACAGAGGCGTGACAGGAGACACTCTGTTGCCTTTGTCCAGCGAATGCAGGGTGTGGGCTTCTCTCTGCTGTCCCACGACCCTGCTGGCTTAAATCCGCAGCAGTGGGAGGACATTCCTCAAGGATAGTTCTTTTTTGTGCTCCTTTGGCTCCCTCAAGTGGCCAAGCGGAGCAACAAATATGTAAAAAAAAAATCAGTGACATTCGAAATATGTAAAAAAACAGTGACACTCGGTTTAAACCAGGTCACCTTATTTTCAATCGGTAGGGTACTATCGTTTACATTCGGTTTAAACCGAATTCCGAACAGCCTAGTCATGTGTCAAAGCGACAATTAAAGGAACAACTTATTTCTAGGTTTACTGTCTCTGTGGCTTATTTCTTATCTTTAATACGGTTTTATATCCTCTAACAAGACTGAAATGTAGGCCCTTATTAGGTTTTGAGTTTCTGGTTTAAGAGGCCAACTGTCTCCTAAAATATTAAGATAGCGGCCTCTTCCAGGCTTTGTTGTTTTTACAGTAACCACCTCCATCTTTCAACAGAGATTCAATCACAAAAAAATAAAGTAATATGTCTTTGAAACAATTAACTCCTAAGATCATAGAGCAATCAATAATGATCCAAAGATTTCTCACCGCATGCAGTGAATCATAAAAATGTGTGGGTGTTTCTGGTCTGAGGAACAGGGGAGGAACATTTCACTAATCGAAAATAGTGTTCTCCTTCGCATAGGCCCCTATATCATAGTACACTCGTCATCAATACACCATTTATTAGTGAGTGCAACAACTCTTTGCAGCATTGTCCTGCAAGCTGCCTTGGGTGACACAACAATGACATTAGTGCAGACGTGCATACATCAGAGCCCTCAAGCCTCACTCATCACGAGTGACACTCACACATTTAGAGGTTGTGCTGAAGTCTGACTCAAACCTGGCTCATTCTTCAAAACTATGGGGATGAACTTGAACATCACACATGACTTCTGGTGTGTGCTGAGTAGCATCGCCCTAACTTTCGGCACAGAGCAGACTCCCCGTCCACATTTTGGTGGCAAAACCTTTCTCATATTTCACCTTGAGCACTGCTCATGTTACAGTTCAATAGAATGCTGATGTGAGTGTCTATTTTAGTGAGACTTGGTTGTTACTTGTATCACTTTACACGTGTTCTCATCATATCTATAAATTCATTAATGTCTCTTCCTTTTACATAGTCAAAGTCAAATGTTAAGTGACATCACTCCCTCTAAGGTCATCAGTATGCCAATTAGTTTTCAAAAACTTGAGAGGCCTTTTTTAAATATCTCAATTCTTTATTGATTTTCCATATACAATCGACAGGTATGAAAGATCATCTATGAAGCAGAGTCCAAGATACTGTGTAAATTGGAACTTGTGAGAATGCATTGAGAACAGGAAAAACAAATAGCATAACCCTTCGAGAAAGAAGTGATACGGCCTAGAAGATCCCGCAGATGATTAGGGAAGGATGACGAGGGGAAGGATGACGAGGGGAAAAATGAGGGGAAGGGACATGGGAACAGGAGTGAAAAGTCAGGGAGCCCGGCTACCTGGCAGCCCCTCAAGAAGCCAACTCCCACCCCCAAAGTAGTCAAGGGGCAGGCACAGACGACGGAACCAGGCCGATTGGTGCCAGCGTATACTGCTACCCATGTAGGAAGGGACCCCAAACTTCTGCAGTTGGTCTTTCAGCTTACACACAGGTCTTTTGTAAGTGGCCATGCTGTGCATGTCAAAGAGCCATGTACTATGAGACGTTAGCGTGGTGGATGACCAATGGCATAAAATTCCACCTTTGCCTCTACGAAGGCCGTAGCCAGCCAACTCTTACCATGGTGGGTTAAATCTGGGAATATTGACATTTTGTGAAGCAAGGTCAGACGGGTCGTTAATTGTGGTATCACCCCTAGGTTGGTCATCAAGGTATCCCAAACTGAGCCCTAGTAGCACAAAAGTACTATACAGTCCCACAGGAAATGCAAAATGTCACAGGCCAGGAACCACACCTTCAGCACCTCCAGGACTTGGAATCCTCTGCCATATGTGCTTTATAGACCCACTCCGGCATCCAATGCCAGTGGTGTAGGACCTTGAAATAACTGAATTTCAACCTTTTTGATTCAGTCCTTGGTGCAAATATATCACACCAATTGGACTCTTAGATCTAACAATAAACAACTTCTTGCAGTCCTTAGGATTAAACAGTCACGTACGAGAGGTCGACGGTTCCCCTACAACGCGGCCAAGTTTTGGAACCAGCTTCCGGACCATATTCGTCTTGAACATAACTATCTTAGGTTCAGGAAGCAGTTAAAGACGTTTCTCTTTCCTTGAGCAGTGGTGACTGATAAGGTGTCACAAGAAGCGCAGGGATGCCCTTGGGTAGCCATGCGCTATACAAGTGCGTATTCCTTCATTTATTCAACCTGGCCTCTTGGAGGGAACTCCTATGTAGTGTATCAAGGACCCCCTGGTTAGGATATGACTCCTGGGTCAGGGAAACAATTTTTTGTGCAAGGTATATACCCAGGCAGACTCACAAGACAGGGTCTGGCTTTTCTTTAGACCATATTATACATTATACAGAGATCGCAAACAAAAACATAGAAATGGAGCAAAGAAATGTAATGATATCAAAATTAATCTTTAATTTTGCTAAAAAAATGAATAAATACATATAGATAAGTGTACATGGTATACCCAATAGATGCTAAAAAATTATTGATATATCCTTTTTTTTGAGAATCACAAGATTTCATCAACAATTATCAGTAAAAAATACATATTCCTGATTCAGGCGGACTTGGCTGTATCTGTCTACGCGTTTCGACAATCTATTCTGTCTTCCTCAGGACAAGTGGTTATTCAGCCATTTTTCTAAATAAAACAAAACATCGCTTTAGTTGGCATCCAAATTACAATGCATTACATCTTTGCTACTTTCATTCCTAAAAATGGTTCTGTTCAGATATCGTTTGTTCAGAAAAAAAAAATTTCTCTCTAGCCAGACTTGTACTGTTCTTTAAGGGGAGGGCTATAACTGATAAAGAGTTGGAAACAATCATTTTTCATTTTTGTTTGTAGTACTTGATTCTTTGGATAATACATGATGATCTCAAAACATTTCAAAACAATCTAAGCGATAAAACATATGTCTAATACTGTCATCAAGACAATGACGTAACATTTATAACATTCAAGGTACCTATGTTGGTACTTACTTTTTAATAGTATAATCCATTTTTCTAAATTTGTACCATATTACACTGTTTGTTACTTTATATTTCACACTAGTTGCCAAATTATCTATTTCCTGAGCTATTCCTATATTGCTAAACCCTTACTTTTTGTTGCTCTTATATAAAACACAAGTCTTACCTAAAAGTGTTTATGTTCTCAACATATTGAAACTCTATTGAAGGGAGTGAGGCACCTTTCTTTAATTTTTGGAGTAGGTATGTGAAATCTGTATAGGGAGAGAGTTGTATTTTTAAAAAGAGTTTTCACAATATTTGTATCCTAATCTTTTATAGGTCTCTTTTACGTACTCATTTATTTTTACCTGTTCAGATGTAATTCACTACTCCCATCTCACTTCTACCTTCTTCTTTCAATCATCCTCCTGATAATTTTCTTTAAAATTCTGGAATAGGGTTTTTGTCAGATATTAGCTCCACAGGTATATTACCTCAATTTATAACAAAAGTGATGTTTCATTTAGTACACCTATTCATAAGTCCTTTCTCTCTTATGCTCTTCGGAAGAAAACCTCATGCGCTTACCACTTATTTACCACTTATTTCACACTGTAGCATGTAATTGTTTACCTTAACCGTTAAGGATAAAGGACTTATTTTTTTTTTTTTGTGTAAGACTTTATTAAAATTTGCCATTATTACAGTGCATGTTTTCCAACACATCAGAAGAAAACGTTACTTATTCGTCATCACGCACACGACGATACACAGCTATTTAGCCGACAACCTTCCGGTCCGGCAGGTTTGTATAGTATAGAAGGCATTTAATATACAGTATTAGAATACGTGTCGTCTTACTTTTTTTTTCTTTTGGTTTTTAATAACTTAGAACAAAACTTTAGACTTATGCAGAGTAAATAGTCACTATCAACCATCACATTCTAACCCCATTGTCACATGCCGGTTCAAGGTTCCCAGGCAATTGTCCCTCCCCCTCCGAACTCCATGCCAAGCAGTACCTCTAAGACCCGGTCCCTACCTTCCTCTGTTCGTCCACCCACTTCCACTGTCTCATTCATCCAACTCTTCTTCATCTCCTGAGCTATCATCCTCCTCCTCAGGAAGTGGCTCACATAGGTCCCCCCTGTATCTATTCCATGCCTCCCAGACCTTGTTCCATTTGCGCGGGTTGGCTCTCATTTTATACACTGCACGTTCAGTCAACATAAGTCAAATGCTTGTTGTATTGTCTATTTTGTTTGCTTCATTCCCCCTGTTGCCTCTTGCGCTACTTCTGTGCCCAGTGCCCTTCTGCCTTCTCGCCGTCCCTCCTGTGGTTTCTCCGTCGCTGCGTCCCCTCTGACCCCACCCCTCCACTTGCTACACTAGTTGTTTTCCTTCCCATTCCTCCTTTTCCTCTTGTGCCATTTCTGTGCCCTTTCTGCCTTCTGTACCCTTGCCGTTTCTCCCCCGTTTTCCCGCCGCTGCGCCCCTGCTCGCCCATTCATCTGCCCCCACCACCCAGCTGCTCCTCCCTTCCACCTCCCCTTCATATGGCGTACGCGCCTGAACCTCGCCCAGAGCCAGAACACCTGGCCCCCACGAACGCCACGACGCCCGTCTCCGGTACTACTTCAGCTCCCTCCACGCACTCGACGCCGGACGATCATGCACCTGCTACCTGGCTGCCCCGCAACGCACCCAAGGAACCTTCTCTGGCCAGAACTGCAGCTTCACCAGCATCCGGCCCGCCAACCCTTCTACCAGGAAAAAACCCAAGTACCTTAGATGCATTCATCTCAACACTCGCAACACTAGAAAGCATGTTAAGACTCACTTACCAGCCGGGATGAGATGAAAACTGTGGATCAATGTTTTGTCCACGGGGCAAAGTAACATAATTAGGAACATTTGTTAAATTAGGATTCCTATATAAGATACAGTGCCAAAGTTCATAATGCCATCTTTGATGTAATCTTTCTTATTTTTTCAGTGCAGGGCAGTAGAAAAACGAATTGGCAGGAAGTTGCGCTGAGTGTGGCACTTCTTTACGATCCCAAAGGGATTCTATAAGGACAGTATCCACTTGTCCTAGCTCAAATTTACATTTTGTTACAATCAGTCAGGGAACTTAAAGTCAAAGAACTTAAAGTATAAGTAAAAGATTCATATATTCATTTGAAACTTAATTGCTCCACGTTCGATTTCTGAAGAACAAATAAATCATTGTAGCTTCTCTACGTGCTTCTGGTTAACGAAACACGGCAGAGAACATAAACGGGATGCAGCTGGCAGCCGCAGCATGTACATGGAGTGTTCAAAGGCCTCGTGTAAGATGGCCGATCAGTTGAGTGGCGGTTTAGCTGCCGTTTGCTGTATGGTACAAGTGGGATTATACGAAGTATGCATTTAAGACTACCCAAGGTTACAGTCCTGTTTTTCTTTCACAAACTTACTTCAAATGTTTTGTTTGATTTAAGCTATTCCTGTAACTGTTCAAAACGAAGAGATTGATCTTGAGAACACAATTTGTCACAAGGGTAAGCTGAGAATTAGGAAAAACAACAAATCTCCTGGTTTTATCGATGCCATCTTGTTTTTTTAGTAGATGTCACTGTCTGTGATAGTGAGACCGGGACTGTTCTTATCATGGAAATGCCACTGAGTGCGAGCTGCCCAGACCTTGAATAGAGTGTTCTCAACCACAATATTTTGGCAAAGTGGTTAAGCGAGTGAGGTTTGTGGCTGCCCAAATCAGTGAACACCTTGTTGGGGGGAGGGATTTTTTTAAAGCCCTCGCTACTTTAACAGAGCCAGTTTCCTAGCACTCAAAGTGTGGAGAAATGTGGCTCACCGATTAGAGCGGCAGACCCTGAGGCAGAAGTCTGGCCCGGGACCAGGGTTCAATCCCCGTCGTGGCAGGGTCTTGGGCTCAATGTCCTCGGACCCGATAATTCTCGCCTCGGTGCCTACTCTAATCATGGGTTCCACTCTGCAACTCTGGGCAATAGCTTGCTTAATCTCCACATTGGCCCTAACAACGCTAGGATGCCTGGTTTCACCTTGGGGTGCCCAGGAGTGGACACCTCACAGGAACAGGCCAGGAAGGGTTCTACAGCTGTATTCGTACAGCGCTTAGAGACCCCTGGGTGGTAGGCGCTATACAAGTGCAAATTACATTTACATTTACCAATAAGAGACTAAGGGCCAGATGTAGGTAGCTAAATACCGGTCGGTAACGGCCAAAAATCGGTGAATTTTCCGTTACAGACCGGTATTTAGCCCTTTCCAATGTAGGAGGCTGTAAATAAGGATTTGGTAATTTACCGATTCGTTATTCTAAGGAATCGGTAAAATTCCGATTCCTTATTTTAAGGAATCAGTAAATTACGGAATCCTTAAAACCTATGTAGGTAGCACTTAAGTGAGTGCATTTTTGCTTAAAGGATTCTCTATTTACCACCAACTATAAGTTGGTGGTAAATACCGAATACCTTTAAAAAAGCAATTATTAGCTTTTTTCAAAGTGCCATGTGGCAGACATATATGCCCTTAGGGCAAGTATGTGCGCCACATGTGCACCCTGTCACCCTTGAATATGCTCCCGCTATTAACGATTCAGTATTTACCAAATCGGTAATAGTGAATGGCTTCCTATTCATTCCAGGCCCATAGGAATGAATGGGAAGGTATTCCTCATTACCGAATCGGTATTACCGATTCGGTAATAAGGAATATTACCGAATCGGTAAATTTTACCTATTTTTTTCCTACATCATATTTACAGATTCTTAAATACCGAATCAGTCAAATTCAGTATGTAAGAATCGGTAAATTGAGATTACCTACATCGGGCCCTAAAGGTATAATAAGGAGAGAGCGATGTTTAAGATTTTATTTCATACCAATCAAGTTACTTCCTGTGTAGACTTGGCTCACCAAATGCAGCAATAGCAGACAGAAAAGGCTTACTTTAAGGTCCAGTACTGTCTAATCTATGTTTCTTCTAAACACTAGGGGATTAAACAAACTTTATTCGGTTTTGTAAATGGAAAAAAACATAAACGTCATAGATAGGATGCTTTTTTGCAGCATGCTGCTGGGGTTCTGGACAAGGAGATTGAACTGGCTATTAGACAATTATCTCGCTCACCTTTCCACTCTTCCCTAGGGGTTTCTTCTGTTGCTCCATATGCTGGTTCCCATACTCAGTCCCATCAAGTAGGCTTGGTGGACATACCTCAAGATATGCCTCAAGACCAGGCTGGGGGTATCGTCCCCCTTACACCAGTTGTTGTCACACGGGTCGGTGCCCAGTCTCCAATTTTAGGTCAGCCCCTGGCATGACCCCTGGCAATGGGTGGGGCTCAGGAGGCGCTAAGAGGAAGCGCCCCTCAGTTGGGGGCCCTTGTAAACGCAAAAAGAACATTGGATCACAGTCATCTTCAGCAGTCCACCCAGAAGTGCCTAACCTGGATGCTATTTCGTTAGACATGCTCAAAGCAGCCTTGCTGTCAGCATTCGGAACTAAATTGGACCCCATCCTACTCCGATTTTCTACACTGGAAAGCAACCTGTCTGCACTGATAGCTACTTGCAAAGGGACCGTGTCCTTCTCTCCACAAGTATCCCTCTTACAAGGCCTACGATCTCAACCACCATTTCCAGTCCCAGTAGTAGTGGCACAGAAGCAGGAGACAGAGCAGTGCCTATCACGAAGCAGCCTAGTCACATGGTAGGAGATACAACGGCACCTTTTGCCCAGGACTGACCCTCAGCACCGTCCAGCCAACCGGAGGGGGGCGGGGGGCACCCAGAACCTAGTATCTTTTCAGTCTCAGGGTTTCAAAGTGGGCGGATTGTACAGTTCCGATGATAGGTGGGAAGGGCTGGAAGCCATGCCCCCGGGACTAGAATAACTATTATCCTAGTTTGGGCTCTATTCATCTCCTACCAGAGTCCACGACGCTTGTTGTGGTGTTAGCTAGAGTACCATACCTCAACCGCGGGACCAGGGAAGACTTTTACCAGCTGAACAATAAGGTGGTGCACTGGCTCAATTCTAACACTGACCCTGGGCTAAGGGTGGAAAACCAAATTTTTATGGTGCGCCAGACACAGTGGGTTGGTAGCACCAAGAAATCCTGGCTGGGGGACTGCATTATCGTCAATTTTAACAATCCAGTCATGGTAAGCCGAATCTTAAGCACGGTTGCCCAGTCTAACTACAGGTGTTGGAACTCAGCAATCTTGACACTCCCGCTGGGATACTTCTACAGACCCAAATATTACCAACTACGGTCCCAGCGCGAGCGGCTCCAAGAGGTGGGGAACAGGGGTCGTGCAGAGGGGATTATAGTGGTAAGCACAGCAAATAGGTTTACTCCTCTGAGCTCATAGGAAGATTGCGATTGACGATGAGTGGGTCCCTCGGACCCTGTGGCACCCGCATCCCAGGGAAATGTATCGCCCCCGGAACAGGTATGGAGTGTGAATGGAGGGTGTAAATTTCTTTCTTGGAATATCACAGGGCTAGAGAGTAAGATTGAGAACACTGAATGGTTGGCCCTTGTTAAGAGTTTTGATGTGATATGCCTCCATGAAACTTGGGCTGGAGACAATAATTAGCACCTGGATGGCTATAAAACCCTCTTTGTTTCAGGTACCCCATCCAGGTCAGGGAGAGCCAAGAGGAGGCTTATCACCTTTGTTTCTCTAGCTGTCCTTGGCATCTCCGCTACCTGTAGGAAGGAAAATGCCATTTACCAGTGTGCATCTGTTCTTGGTATGTAGAGCTGCAGAGATTCACACTCTGTGCATAGATCGCCATCTGGTGTGGGGCTCGGATGCTTGCACCTTGTTGTTGTCTTGGAAGAAGTCTTTTTAGTCACAAGATAGGGGACTTCTCCTTTGGACGATAGTGCGCATGGGCATCAACTCCATCCTCAGATTGTTTTTCGCCATGAAGGGAAATGATGGAGTTTGTAAGAAACAGAGATGTCCATGAGAATGTATCTAAGATAACACTGGAACAGATACAGGGTCCAGGGAGGTGGGGGTGGGGGCGTGTGAATCTCTGCAGCTATACATGCCAAGTTCAGATGCATACTGGTAAGTAGCATTTTCCGTTTGAGGCATATGAGTCGCAGAATTCACACTCTGTGCATAGACTGTACAGCTGTGTCTCCCCTAGCGGTGGTTGCCTGTATCTGTTGCAGTGGTTTGAAAAAGTGTTTGCCTGCACATCTACACAATAGTGTTTGGTGAAGGTGTATGTAGGAGAACATGTTGCTGCCTTACAAATGTCTTCTAGGGGAATGTTCCCTAAGAATGCCATGGAAGCCCCTAGTTTGCGTGTTGAGTGCGCTCTAGGGGGAATTGTTAACATGCATTTTGCTTTCTGATAGCATATTTGAATGCATTTTACTATTCACCTGGCAATTCCAGCATTGAAAATTGGGTTGCCTTTATGAGGTGGTGAGAAAGCCACAAACAGTTGTTTTGTTTTCCTAAAGGGTTTAGTCCTGTCTATGTAATAAAGTAAAGCTCTTTTGACATCAAGCGTGTGAAGACCTCAGAATCAGGGTTTTGGAAAAATACTGGTAACTCTACTGATTGATTAGGATGGAATGGAGAAATCACCTTTGGAAGAACTGTTGGGTTTGTTCTAAGAATCACTTTGTTACGATGTATTTGTAAAAATGGTTCTTGTACGGTTAAAGCCGGAATCTCACTTACTCTCCTGAGAGAGGTGATTGCGACAAGAAAAGCTACTTTCCATGTAAGGAATTGTAATTCGCATTTGTGTAAAGGCTCAAACGGGGGACCCATGAGCCTAGTAAGAACAATGTTTAGGTTCCACACTGGAGATGGTGGCAGTCTGGTTGGAATTATTCTTTCAAGGCCTTCCATGAAGGCTTTGATAGCAGGTACCCTAAACAATGACCAATGTTGCCTGTTTTGCAAGTAGGCTGCAGGAGCAGCTAGATGTAATCTGATTGATGAGTATGCAAGATTTCATCTTTGTAGATGTAGTAAATAGCAAATAATGTTCTGAATTGAAGCATCGAATGGGTCAATTTTGTTGTTATTGTAGTAAATGACAAATCTTTTCCATTTAGCTGCATAGCAAGCTCTAGTAGTCAGGCGTTTGGCTTCTTTAATAATATTCATACAGTCCGTGGGAGGTTCAGGTAACCAAACTCTAAGATTTCAGGAGCCAGATTGCTAGATTCAGATGTGCTGGATCTGGGTGCCTTATCTCTCCATGGTTCTGCGTCAGCAGTTTTGGGGACAGATGTAGTTTTTGGTGTGGAACTATTGAGAGTTCAAGGAGTGTTGTGAACTATGGTTGCCGTGCCTATGTGGGAGCAACCAGGATCATTTTGAGAGCCTGTTTGAGCTTGCGTACTACTAGTGGGATAAGTGGGAGTGGCGGAAAAGCGTACGCAAATCTCCCTGACCAGTTCATCCATATTGCATTGCTCTTGGACAATGGGTTTGGGAACCTGGCAGCGAAGGTGTGGCATTTTGCGTTTGAGTGTGTGGCGAACAGATCTATGTCTGGTTGGCCCCACATTTGGAAGAAAGGTTGAAGGACTTGTGGATGAAGTTCCCATTCGTGTATTTGTTAAGTCTGACGACTTAACAGATCCACTATCTGATTGTTTACTCCTGGAAGATGTTCTGCTAGGAGATATGTTTTGTGTAATGGCCCACCTTCATATATGTTATGTTATGTTATGTTAAAATGGGACTTTTATAGCGCAACGGCTACTCCAAAGGAGTGTCCCGGCGCTTTGAGCTCCAGACCATGGAAAAGAGCAAGAAACATAACAATAACAGAAAAAGGGGCACACGGAGGGGAAAATTATCCAGCAAACAACCAAGTTTTCAAGTCTTTCCTAAAGACAAGCAGATTAGAGGTGTTTCGCAGGGACAATGGTAGCGAGTTCCATAGCTGAGGAGCAAGGAAGCTAAAAGACCGGCCGCCTAGCCGAGCTTTTCTATACTTTGCGCTAGGTGAGACAGCTGCAAATAATGTGTTCCTGCTTGCTTTTGTATGTAGCACGTTGCTGTCATATTGTCCATCCGGACTAAGGTTGAGAAAATGTACTTGGAACTAGAAATATTGCCAGTGGTTGTAGGTGATTGATGTGGAGCGCTTTTTGTTGAGTGGTCCACTTGCCCTGAATTGTGTGATTTAGGAGATGGGCTCCCCAGCTGGTGAGTGATGCGTCTGTTGTTAGCACTATTTGTGAAACTGGCTCTAGGAACGGCCGTCCTTTGGAAAGGTTTTGCTACATTATTGTGTGCCATGCCCACAAACCACTGCCCTGGCATACATCAGTCACCCCTCTTGCTGGGTGCCCTATGCCAGTTCTGAGTGTACAGGTGCATGAGCCCTATATCCCTACAGTGCCCAAGTCTATTCCTGGGCACTGTAAGTGCAGTGCTGCCATTAAGAGTAGATGGTGCTGTGAGTTTGTCATTACGAACTCCACAGCACCATAATGGCTACACTGAAGACTGGGAAGTTTGGTATCAAAGTTCTCAGCACATTAAACCCACACTGATGCCAGTGTGGTATTTAATGTAAAATGCACAACAGAGGGCATCTTAGAGATGCCCCTTGGAACTCGACCAACTCCTAGTGACCTGAGTGGCTGCTTAGGCTTCCACCACCAGACATGTTTCTGGACGCCTGGGTCGAGAGCTTGCTGCTCTCGGGGGCCGGAAACAATGCACATCCTGGGAAGAGGTGCCAAGCCTCCTCCCCCAGGGTTCACAAAGGGGAAGCTTCAAAGGCATGCCACCTTTGTGAGACTCTCCAGACCATTTGTCGCTTTCAGCAATGGGTCCCCACTGGCTCTACCCCCCACTTTGGGTGGGAGAACCGGCAGGAAAAACAAGTGCGGAAGAGAGGTGTGCCCACCTCTGCCAACTCCACCCCTAAGGTGGGGGAGGCGAGGTGAAGCACAACCTCGAGTCCCCACCATCTTGAGAATGGGGGGACCCAGTCAACTAGGGACAGGCTCCTGCCCCCTCCCACTGGAGAGTGACATAATAGGGGGTGTACCCACCCCAGGGAAGGGACCCATTGGTCCCTGCCCTTTACCTACCTGTAACGCCCCTAAATTTAGTATTTAGTGGCAGCCTGAACCTTCCTTCCTCAGATGCAGCAACAACAAGAAAAGAAGGATGAGAAGCTGTGCAGAGCTAACAAGAGGACGATGCCCACTGACTTGGCCCCAGCCCTACAGGCCTGTCTCCCCTTGATATCAAACAAGGGAGGGGAGAGGGTCAAAGGGACATACAAATATTTAAAGACCACTCCTGGTTCGAGTCCCCAAATGAATACATAATACAACAGGAGAACACAGGGGGTCTAATGCAACACACTGGGTGGCAGTATCCTGGACTCCAAAAACATGTAGCCACTAAGGAGTCGGTGCCCTAATCAACCAGGATAACCTGAAACGTGAAGAACAAAATGACCGTGGGTCTGAGTGCATGAACTACCGTACATACAGTGCCGATTAACTCGATCCCGGAGGCTCATAAGTGGATCACCATCAAAATGAACTTCCTAATCAGTCCTATCATCTGGCTCTCCAATCACACGTGGATAGTCCCTTGATCATCGAGACCCAAAGCCCACGGAGTTGTGCATCGAGCAAAGATGAGTCCATAGGCACTTATGGACGGTCATTCTGCGGCTGATCATTGATGGTTATTGAATAAGTGAATACGCAGTGCAAACAAACAAGTGGTGAGTGTAAAATAGAGTGGTCTGTCCTGACTGTTTCTCCTGTGAACAACGGACGTGTTTAAACTGCAGCTTCTGGTGCCAGCCAGAAACCGACAATCCAGCCCACTCCACACCCGCCGAACCCGACCCGAACTAGAGTGGAAAAACACCCCAAGGAGGTCCCCCCGGCGATCCGAGCGAGATACGGTGACCCACGACTTTCCTCAAGCCTCCAGAAGACGTCTGTATCCTCAATCCAGAGGACCCCCCCTACCCTGACCGGAGCGGGTAAGAAAATCTGACGTCCAAAGGCACCCTACATCCGACGCCCCACGGCCTTGTATGCCCAACCCAGCTGTGCCTAACCAATCTACAAGATCCCAACTTACCACTCGAAGTGGTGGTCGCTCCTGGAAGATCCTCGTCCACAAGCCTGCAGTGTTTCTTTGTCCCGGAGAGTCTCCATTGAAATCAACAGGGCACCCGACCTCAAAACAGCCCCTGCGCCCGGCCGCCCTAGTGCCGCTGAGGGTGCACCTTTGGTCCCCAACTTGCCCTGAGCTAAACCCTAGGAGCTTTGCTCCCACAATCCTGTGGCCTGCTTGCCAGCCGCCACCAAACGAAGCTCCCCTATCTTCCATAGGATAACATTGGGCCTCAACACTCTGCACCCGGCCGTCCTAGTGCCGCTGAGGGTGCAACAACAGTGCATCACTGACCCTAGGAGACCCCCTGAGTCTAACCCCAGAACCTTAACTCCCAGTCAATTACTTACCTGAGAACCGTTAACCTGTTTTCCCTTCATAGGATAACATGGACACTTTTTCTCCAAAATGTTTGGAAGTGTGGAGTTTTGAAATCTAAAAATATTTTTTTAAATTGCACAAATAACCAAAACGTGTTTACTTACTTGTTTCAAGGGAATGTCCCAGTGCTGAATCTAGGTATCCAAAGCGATACAAAAGGGGATGATGGACGGAGCGTTTGAGCAAATTAAACCCTCACCCCCAGTCAACTGATCTGGGTTTAATCCATCACCATTCTTTAGCTCACTCCGCTACCCCAGTTCAGACATGGCCATATGCAAATCAGTGTGACCCTGTGCCTCATGGGAACAGTCCAGCCCGAACTGCCACGCCATGTCTTCCCTGGACTGGAAAAAAGTATCCTTGGACCGGTTTCGGGTTCATAACCCTCATCAGCCAGGCTATCTTGAATCAAGTGGCAAAGTGAGCAAGGGACTCACGTCTGAGCATACCCTGCCAACTTAGGGCGAACAAAGCGATACAAAAGGGGATGATGGACGGAATCTACGTATCCAGCACTGAGTTAGAAAAGTAACACGAAAAGTAACTTACCTGCAATTTATTGTAGAAGCCCATTCATTTCAATGTACTGCTCCAAAAAGTTTACAAGTGTGGAGTTTTGAAAACTGAAAATATTCTTTAAAAATCATGCGAATAACCAAAACGTAATTACTTAGCTGTTTCTAGGAAATGTACCAGTGCTGAGTCTAGGTATCCAGCACTGAGTTAGAAAAGTAAAGCAAAAAGTAACTTACCTGCAATTTAGTGAAAAAGCCTATTCATATCAATGTACTGTATTTGCTAAGTGTTGCATACTACTGCTCCCCTGTAAATCAAACAAAGTACAATTTCTACTACATAATTGAACTGTGTTCATACAAGTAAATGATTACCGCAAAGTATTTCTATGCTTACCTGTGCCAGGCTAGCTTGGTTCTAGAAATAAAACTGTATATTTTTTTTATACAAAAACAATTGGCCTAGAGTTCAGTTCTTGAGTGTGTGAATTCTTTTGCTGACTGAGTGTGTACATCAAATGCTTAACACTGTCCTCTGATACTGCCTTACTGCTCGACCAAGCTACCACTTTAGAGAGTAAGGTTCTATCTAACTTTAACCTCTGCCGACCTCTGGAGACCCTTGGACTCTAAACACACTGTACCTCACTTTGGTGCAGTATACAGAGCCAGTTTCTTACAATACCTCACTGTATGTCTCTCTCAATTTACATGTGATGTTGTTGCCCAGTGGAAGGAGCAAGCTGCTCTGGTAACTTTTTCAACGCTGGAGTTACACACCCGGATGAGGGAAATATAACTCTGCTGGGGTCTGTACTTCAGCATAGCATCTTGAAAGGTCAGAGTTATCACTACATTTTTTTAACAGGGGATTTTAACACATGTGTAGGGACATCATGTAAGGAGTGGAAGCTATGGGCTGTGCACGACAAGCAGGCTTACACATGGAACATACTCCCAAGGGTGTTGAGCTTAACTCCATCTTGCTTGAATTTGATCTAACATCTGCAATAAATAAGCTGCCTCCGGGGAAAACAGACATTACTCCCACCTTTATTGGGAGAGGGTGTGTGACAGTTATTGATGTCACCTTTGTAACTACCCCCTTTTACTCTCTGGTTACTGATTTTTCTGTGCAGGCGAGTGAATGCAGTGACCACAACCCCATTTGTGTCTCAACTGGCTGGACCCTAACACTCAGACACACCAAGGTGGGCGGGGGGCTGGTGTCTCCCTTAAAGAGGTGGAAGCGGGAAGGAGCGTAAAGTGGGAGTGTATTGTCCCAGAGCTACTCCACGAGTCCCTTTTAACTCTGTGTCGCAGCGAGTTTGCCACCTGTCTCGACGATGAGGCAAGTGTTCCGGACATCATGGGTGCATTTGGATCCATGTCTACTGTCATAAGGAACTTTTAGCAACCAGGTCCACAATGGTTTGACTCGGCGTGCTCCCAGGCTTCCAGGAACCTGAGACAGGCCTTGGGTGTTAAACCCCGGGACCGGGAGGCGGTCAAAAGACGAAGAAGAGTATATAAGGCTGCTCTAGCAACTCGCAAGTCTGTCCTGAAGGAGGAGGCCTGGATCAATTTAGTGGAGGCTAGTACACTGCGTAATAGCTCAAAGTTCTGGGGCATTATTAACAGCCCATTTCTATCTGGAAATAATGCTAATTTACTGGATGCCCAAATCACAGAGGACGATTGGGTACATAATTTTGAGGGTATCTTTCAGTCGGATTCCCCACCAATTGAGGGGCAGGAAAGGGTGGAAGGCAAGTCGGAACTTATTTTCACCACGCAAGAGGTGAGTGCCGGTATTCTGGGTCTATCTAAAAACAAGGCCCCGCGCCAGATGGGATCCCACCAGATCTCTACATCGCCCACTTAAAAACCTGGGTTCCTGTCCTCACAGCTGTCATCAATACTGCAGTCCAGATTGGCTTTATCTATTATAGTCTCGGCATTTAAAAAGGGATAACGGGACAGTACCTATTGTTATAGGCCCATTTCTCTGCTGGACTCTGTGGTGAAGGTGGTGGGCCGCATGTTACTTGACACACTTGTATCATGGGTAGAGGAAAACAACATTTTATCCGATATCCAAAACGGCATTCGCCCAGGTCGTTCCACTGTGGAACAGTGTTTAAACCTGTACATGGTTCTGAACAAGTACACTGTGGCTCGTTCCAGCCCCATATACCTAGACTTCATGGACCTGTCCTTCGCATTCAACTGTGTTAATAGGTCCAAGCTGTGGCAGTTGATGTCCTCCATTGGCATTGACAGTAACATCATTTTATTCACTATGTACAAAGTAGGATGATTATGTCCTGGATAGCTGTGGCACTTCACGTTATTCAGGTGGTAGTTCTGCCGTAATATATTGGTATTGGGTGCCTACAGTAGGGTTAATCATCCAAATTACCCCAGATATGATCATGGATCATTAGCAATTTCTACAAATCTCTATCACACCAATATAAAATATTGATATACAGTTTGCATGTACAGTTATATCGTAATAACAAAATAGATGGTTCCAAAGGTCTTTAATGTGTGGTATCTTGGAATACTTCACGCCAACACTTGTTTCGTCGTACTGGGAATACCCATGACTTCTTCAGGGCTTCCAAATATCGAAGATTGTCAATAAGCCTTCTGACTGGTTATAATTCCGTCCCAGCCTTATGGTGGCTGGGTATAAGATGTAGTGTATTCGTCAGTACTGAATATCAAACGGAAGCCTCCTTATCTGTGTATGTCACTGCTTGTTGACAATAGGTTAAGAGCAGGAAGCATCAGTAAATGCCATCCCAGATCGACAATTATGTCCGAATGAACGATGCTTATGATTTTCGCACCGTAAGAGGTCCACTCGCCATATCCGCCTTTTATTTCATTTTATTCACCGTAATTAAACTGCGGTTGTCCGCTATTCAAAGGACCTGAAAGTGACCAGTCAGCTTGACATCAAGAGAGGGGTGCATCAGGGGTGTATTTTAGCACCCTTTCTTTTTAACCTATCTATTAATTGCTTAGAGAAAGCCCTTTTGGCCACAAATGCGGATTGTCCCCAGGTAGGCAAGCATAGCCTGCCAGTCCTCCTATACGCGGACGACGGAATCCTCTTGGTGAGGACAGCTAGGGGCCTACAACTTCTTCTGAATTCTTTTGCCCTTTTTATGGAGGACTTGGATCTGTTGTTTCATCATGCCAAGTCGTTCATTATGCAGGTGGGACCTCGTAAAGCTAAGCAGTTCACTATTAAACTCTGACTTTCATCAATACCGAAGACCAATGTTTTCTCCTATTTGGGAGTTGTGTTTGACGATTCCTTGAGTTGGTGCCCTTTGCTTACTTGGAAGAAAGGGGATCTAGTGAAAGCTTTTGCAGCTGTTTTAACTTTACCAGCAGAGGGGGAGGGAAGCCAATAGGGGCTCTTTTGAAGACATATGAAGACAAATATATGTCAAAGGTTAGTTATGGGAGTGAGATTTTGGGCCACATTGGGGTAGGAGCAGTGCAAAGTACTGGAAACTCTTTCCTCCAAATGGCCCTTTCTGTCCAACAAAGCACTTTGTTTTATGTCGTGCACAAAGAGTTGAGAATGCCTTTCCTCTAAAATGTACTGGCTTTCCGTCCCCTGGCTTTGTGGCTTAATATTTGGGCTAAGCAAGAAAATACACTTAGCAAAGACATCCTACGGGAATGCCTTTCACTTGACCGTGTCTCACGAATCCGATGGCTCCAGTATATAAGAGTTGGCCTCTCCAGGGTAGGTAGGAACTATTCGCTAACCCTGAGCGCAGATGTAAGAGTGACTTTTCTCTGGTCAAAGAGTGTTTTTTAGGAATAAGCCACTGTGATAGAGAGGGAAATGAGCGGTGTAAGCCTAGTGTGCGTATGTACATTGTGTTAAAAACCGTACCAACCAGCGAACCTTATCTTCTAGGGCTTAAAAGCATCCATAATCATTTTCAATGACCCGGTTTTGGCTCAACCTCTTCCATTACCACATGGCACACCCTCGCGTCCTCCACAGAGGCCAGTGCCTCATGCCCTGTAGCTGCAACAGTGAGTCTCGTCAGGACATGATGCACTTTATAATGTTTTGTAATTTTTATGCTGTCCCTAGAAAGTTATTTATTATTCCCATTCTCAAAAAAACTGGTTTTAGGAGGGTAAGACCAGCTCTTATCTTTTTACAACTGCTCTCTAATGACACTGTTTTGCATACGCTTTACTTTTTACTGTTCGTTGTTAGACTTAGGTCAAACTGCGATTAACTTCTGTACTGAACTTCATGAATTTTTATCTTGTGTTTTGATTAACTTGTACATATTATATTTGTCAATCTGTAACTTGGAAAATTTTTATCATTTTATGTATGACTTTTATGGTTTTCTTTCATAAAACCGAATAAAGTTTGTTGAAAATAATCACTAGGGGTTTCAATTACAGGGTAGCATGGTATCCCTCACAATAACTCAAGGAGTCACAGTCCACACAATGTACATGCGTTGTTCCCCCTACTCCAACCTTACATATACCCCCAATCACCTGCCCAAAACTCTGCCTGCTGATGCCAATGTGGTACTCCGTCAACACGCAGACAATATTTTTTGGCCCCTTTGAAAGTGCCCATACAATAAAACTGCTGCAGTTGTAAATACATATCAACTACCATTTGTTGTGTTTGAAACATTTTATTGAATAGTAAAACCTAATAAACATAAGCTGATTATTAAAGCAAAACAGAACAAACTGTAACTTAGCAAAGAACAGGAATGGAAAGAAAGAAGGTGGGATACAGTGGTTTCATTAATGTAATGCTTCCTACATATAGAAAAACAAATACTAATTATTTTCCTTAAGCAATAAAGTCCTCACATTAAAATATTAAGAGACATATATTGAACAATTAACATTTACAACAATAGGATTCAAATGTTAAACTTGAATTTCAATTCAATTTATTTATTTAGGCCACTTTGGAGGTCAACAATTTTAAATATATACAAAATCCATACACTTTTGTAAAAAATGTCTCCTAAACTTGAATTCAATCCACCTTTTGATTAAACACTTCCCATTCCAGCAAGCATCACCGGACCACTTGTTGTTATCTTCCCAATTAGTGATCATGTTTCAGATGGCAACAACAATAAATATGTTTAGAATTTTACCTCCGAAATAAAAAACATGCTATTTCTGAATCATGGTGCACAATAAAATGTAGGAACAGAAGGGCATCTTTAGGTATAGCGTTCGTTAAGGTTTGACCAGGCTTAAAACTAGAATTCTTAAACTTTTGGACATTTAAATGTCATATTTTAAAAGAATTCAAACAGACCCAGCATGAGCTCCGTGACAAATTGAAGATGAGTGAATTGTACTTAGACAACATGTGCTGATTAGTAATCTATTGATGTAAAATACAGTGGTGAGGCAATGCTTGTGGATCTAATCTATTCAGATTTTAACTCCATAGTTTGTTCAATAAATTGACTTTGAAGGTCCATCTCTCAGATCAGTTCTATTACAGTTTTAATTGCGATAACACTAAAAGAGATCAATGATAAATAGGTTTTAAAAGCCATGGGTGGAATAGATCCTTGGTCTAAATCTAGATTATTGTCTGCAATAGAAACCAGTACAAACAGATCAAATATAAAAGCATTGAAAATGTTTATTATAGTGGTTTAGAGTAAACACAGATAACACACATTGTTCCTGGAACTCAAAAAATGTATCGAAAGATTATGATTACAACCTATTTTATGTCCAGAGACCGGTTTAGATGCTTTCCTGTTTAAGTGACAACATTTGCAAATATATTTAAGAAAACATTAAAGCTGGATGTCACAAATTCTGTCTTTAAGTATTGTGTAAGAGTTATGTGTGATGGTTTTTATTTGATCTGAAGCAACACTAACACTAAATAGGTACGTGCACCGGTTATCATTCAACTAACATTATTAGCAAACTTAATTTGGAGGGAATTGAGAACAATTGACTCATGTACCAAGGGTTTTATTGTTCAAAAATACACTGGTTCGGTAATTCACAGAGTTTGCAAATGCTAAACCACTTTTTGAAATGTACTAAGCCCATTTAACAATTAAGAATTTGGAAGGGGAATATTAATAGTGTCCCTTCTAAATACGGAATACATCCTTAAGGTATGCATTAAGCTTTGAAACCATACATGGGCTGAAAAACAGTAACAGGAGGTAGTAACCCAAGGGGAAATTTGTGAATCTGAAAGTAAAATGGGGTGCATTAAAAATGCCTTTATTTAAAAGCCATCACAGACACAGTAGTGTGCTGACTCCACAAGCAACCAGTTTTACCAAACGGATTATTAATACATGAACCTCAGTATTTCCAATATTGCTGAAATGTAGTCTCTAACGTTTTTGTCATGTGGTGTAAATATTTGTTTCTATTATTTTATTTCCCATTTCCATATTGTCATGAAATGTACCTATTCTTTTTGTCAAACATATTGAAATATCTTTATCACAATTTTTGAGGCATTCTAAAAAGTGTTTTCACTCTCTAACCTAAAGCTTCCTAAGAAAAATACTGACGCGCAGTCCTGGTTTCTCCTAGGTCATTTAGCTTTCTCACTAAACCAAGCACAATATTGCTTTGAGAGAGGTGGTTATTGTAGTTAAAACACACTGGAGTTAGTTTAGAAAGGACAAATATAGAATTTCCTTTATCTTTAGAAATAATACTTGCAAAAGTATATGTGCAATAATTTCAGATAATTTACTGATAAAGATATCAGATAAAGATCCCCTAATTTCCTATACCTTGTGGTATTAAAAATCTGCTTGAATTAACAGACTTCTCTTCTAGATAAATCCAGGTATGAGAAGGTATTAAATGCAATTATCAACTTTCCGTTATTTTAACACATTTTCTCAGTGCATAGAGTATTTTTCCTACATTGATCACAACATTTCAAGCACTGGTCTGTGCTTAAACGTACAATGAAGGGGTAAAAATGTATTTCTACCACAATCAAGATACCCTTGGGTCTATGAGGATTACTGTTGCAAATGAAAACCTAGCTAAGATGAAATATCCCTTTAAAGGGAAGATTTCCCTCACCCACCATAGTTGGCATGCTTCCTCATTCGGAACCTCCTCCCACAGTTATACCTAGTTACAGTACAGGATACAGCCCCCTCACTGAGAGGGAGGAGTTCAGGCATGTTTTGTTATAGAGAATGGTATACGAAATACCACAAAAATGAGCTCAGGGTAGTGGGGGCAGCAGAGTGAAAGTTAATAAGAGGTCAACATGTTTCAGCCTATTAACCCTCCAAAGAGGTGTTTGCGGCTTTCTTCGGGACCTAATCAAAAGTGCTGCTGCTCATTGTACTCAATCAATAACAAGCATTGGCATAGCCAATAGGTCTCGCCTTTGGGACCTTATAAGTGTTTAGCCATGCAGATCCAGTAACAATGTGAAATAATTTCTCTTAAAAAGAAGACTATAAACTAACTAAGCTAGATGTGACTTTATAACTGGTTAATCAAATGTTTCTGGAGTTTTAGTATATATAAAGAACTCCTTTTTTCTATGGCGTGTCATATAATGTACACAATGTCAAAAAATTCAATACTGCTTTTATAGCAATTTACTTTTGAAAGCTTGAAGTGAAAGAGAATTCTAAATGTAATTTGCTTATGAGTAGGCGCTAATTACTATTTCCAGATGACAATGTAGTTAACATTTTTTTGTAAAGGATGTGTTAGAAGTATGGGTAGGGAAAATGGCTATTTTGGCCAAAGGCTCCCCTTTCTTTATGCATGCTAGTTTTAATTTGTAAACAGAATCACCATTTTTTTAATGTGGTACACTGTAATGTTAGATGAATCTGTTTTACCCTTTCGATAAGCAAGAGAAGACGATGAACCGTTTTTTCGTCCCTGGTTTTAAATGGATTCAGGTTGGAACAGAAGAGGTTTTGGTTGACTTTGCCTCAGATAATGGTTGTTTCCCGCATGCTGCTTTCATGCGACTTAAATCCCTTCAATGGAAGAGGCGGCTGCATGCCTGCATATATGGCCAGATCAGTACTTGGCTGTTTCGGTTCTCCAGTGGGGCTAGAATAGAAGCTGTTAAGGGCAGGGGCTTAGCTTCCCATTGGTGCAGCAGGTGCAGTGGCACCAGGTCCCAGATGCCTTAAAGACCCACTGTACCCTGATAACTACTGTTTGTCACAGTACAAACAAAGGCCGGAGGGGCCTACAGAACAATGATTATTGCTGTTTTCCACAGCCCAAATAAACGGCAGAGGTCACATTTTCTTTCTTGCCTTGGGGCCCAGGGCACACTGGCTAGGCCACTGGTTAAGGATGCAGTGGGGAAGAAGTGGCAAGACAGGTGGATTATCTAAACAGCTCAACGATGACTTCATGCCTGGGTATTAAAGTATTCATTACAATTAAAGACTGAAGCAGGAATAGAAATCATAATATAGGAAGGCCTATGTACAAATGCAGCTCGATTAGCGGCTGCCTTTAACTTCTCACTTATCACCTCTCCTAATTTACAGTTTTATATTAGATGCAGACATAAATCGTGACCTATGAATATGTTTATCTATCTTTAGGTTCAAATGACCCATATTTTCCATATGCAAGTATCAGACAGGTCGGGAACGCCTAATGGCTTTAAACTTGATAAAGCCACATTAATCACTGGTCTTGAAATACAAATGGCAGCATTAGGCACGCAGAGGTGTAATCTACGTAATCTCATTATGTTCAGGGTACGGGAGATTATTTAGGGCATAAAGCACTTTGACAAAAACATTTCTGCCACCATAGAAATTCAATCTTCCTTGTCCTACCCTAGTATACAAGTAGTATCACATTCTTTGAATACCTGAATTAAATAGGCACACAAAATAGTACTGTATTTAAAGGCCCAGTTCAGAATTACATGGAAGGTGCACTGTCCCAGACTACACAACGGTGCAGTTTTCAGTGGGTGCTCTCATCCCACACAGGGGGGAGCACACCAGATTATGCTGGAAAAAACATGTGGTGCCCCAACGTAGGCGCAGTTGTAAACCACTAGTCTGCTTACATAGTAAAGCGTCTGGCAGCTATTAAGTGAGGTGGCACGTTTCCCCTGCAGGTGGTTGGGGTCTGTCACCATCCTGTCAGGTGGGGGGTATACAATCAGTGCGCCTCCTGACTGCTTGTTTGCCTTTTCGCCCGTGTCAATAATACAGTGCAGTCCTTGGAGGAGTAGTCAATTTGTATTCATGAAAGACACTTGTGTTTCTCTGATGTGTAATCCCCAGATGATGCCTGAACTGTTCCCCAATGGGCTATTTGTACATCGTATTGAATTGTATGGTCTTATGAGGACTGTTAATAATAATAAAAAAGATTTAGTGAGTGCTTATTGCCCTCTATGTCACTCTACTTCTAAGCACCTAATTGTACGGTGCTTACTGTCATCTGCTCACTTACATTATGCTTATTATGCTTAATATAAATAGTGCACAATTTAGGCGTTTGTGTCTGCCTAAAACGTGGACCTGATACAAATAGCAGTACCTACAAGGTGGATGGTACAATTCAAAAAGAGTCTAAGATACTCCAGCACAGATGACTTTGCATCAACATTACGGGGCATCAGTCTTGATGGCAAGCCAACTTAAAACTTATCAGTATTGTATACATTATTATCGGAGACTATACTTGCCTCTTGGATACAACTTTACAATGGAATTGTATTAATTTGTGTACAGTTGTGTGTATACAATAAAACAACCTCCCCACCATAATTGATCTGTCTATTCATCTTGTTGGGATCTGGAGTAGCATGCTACTCGCCGAAAAGCACTTCAACACTTCATCAGGGGTAGCAAGCGCTATATAAATGCAAAACCTTCCCTCTTCTATCCCCCCACAATCTTTTTTAACCCAACTAACAGACCAACATGTCCAGCTCTCATATACATTTTATATTTTCCTATACTAATTCACCACTAATCATTTTTGGGTCCTAGAGTAGTGTGCTACTCGTCGAAAAAGCGCTTCAAAGTTCGTATGGGGTAGTAAGTGTTATGTAAATCTAAATACATTACAATTACTGTTTACATCATGCTGCACTAACACGAGGATAGAAGTAGAGTGGGGATTAGAGTTTATCTGCCCAGAACGAAGCATACTACAGAAAGTGTGTGAACAGTCTATATGTTGTGCACCTGGCAGAGAAAAACACAGCAGAGGTGGGAAGAAGGTAGGTAATCTGATGGTCAGACCTATGTGGAAAGAGGCAATCACTTTGGGCAGAAAAGAGGGCTTACACGGAGAACTACTTTGTTTGGATGGACAGCAAGAAAGGGAGGTCTGGAAGATAAGCTTGAAGCTCACTCATCCTGCAAGCAGAGGTGATGGCAAGCAAAAAAGCAGTCTTCTAAGGAGGCGAAGAGCACAATTATGTAGGCGCTCAAAGGGAGCACACATAAGATAAGTGAGGTCAACTCCCACTAGGGTATTACGAAAGAAGAAGGAGGAAAGAGATGAGTAATGCACTTCAGAAATCTGTTAACTATAGGATCGAAGGCCATGCTCAAGAGCTCGGGGTACCAGACTTGGGACTGATCGCGTTTGATCTTCTTCAGCAATCTTGGCAGAAGTGGTACAGGAGGCCGCAACTCCACTCGCAACGAAAAGGGTCGCAGAGCGAGAGCCTCTTTGGAAACTCTAACACGCAGAACTGCTGACATTGAGCGTTCTCTTCGGTGGCGAATAGATCTAACCAAGGCTCTCCCCACTACTGAAAGAGACTTAGCACGACCTTCGAGTAAAGATGCCATTTTGATCCATCATGCACTGGCGACTGAGTTTGTCCGTCCTTGCGTTCAGTGAACCTGTTAAGTGTTGAACCACCAGAGATATGCCCTGATGTTCCAGCCATGTCCAAAGGCGAAGAGCCTCTTGACATACGGTCCACGACCCTGCCCTGCTTGTTGCAGTACCACATGGAGGTGGTGTTGTCCGTGAACACCTGCACCACTCTTCCTTTGACAGAAAGAAGGAATGCCTTCAGTGCAAGACGAATCGCCCGGAGCTCCAGCGGGTTGATGTGGTGCCTGGACTCCGCCAGAGACCAGAGGTCTTTGATCTCCACCATTCCCATATGGCTTCCCCAACCCAGGAGTGACGCATCCGTCACTACTGTGAACTCAGGTTAGGGAAGGTAGAGGGATCTGCTGTTGACCCAATCCTGGTTCGTGAACCACCACTGCAACTGACTTGCAGTCCCCTCTGAAATCTGAACGTCATCGGAAAGATTCCCCTGGTGCTGCGCCCACTGAAACTTCAGGTCCCACTGCAGAGCACGTATATGCCATCTGGCATGATGCACCAGCAGGATGCAGGAGGCCATGAGGCCCAGCAGCATCAGGGTCATTCTCACAGAACACCGGGATGGAGGCTGAAACATCGGTATCATAGCCCCAATATACTGGACTTGCTGCTAGGGAGGATAGACCCAAAACTGTGCTGTGTCCAGAACCGCTCCGATGAAGAGGAGCTTATCGGATGGAATCAGGTGCGACCTCAGCACGTTAACTGAGAACCCCAGCAAATGCAGGAAGTCCGTCGTAGTCTGGAGGTGGGAGCCTTCAACAGCCAGTCGTCGAGATAGGGGAAGACTGGAACCCCTGATCTGCGCAGATGAGCTGCTACTACCGCCATCACTTTCGTGAACACCCGGGGGAGGGGGTGGGCTGGTAAGGTCAAAGGGGAGCTTGGTAAACTGAAAATGCGCGTGGCCTACCGTGAACTGTAGGTAATGCCGGTGGGCAGGCAAGACGGGGATGTGAAAGTAAGTGTCCTGCAAGTCCAACGCTACCATCAAATCTCCAGGGTCGAAGGCAGATAAGACCTGAGCCAAGGTTAACAACTTAAACTTCTCCTTTCGGAGAAAGCGGTTGATGTCCCTGAGGACTAAGCTAGGATGCAGGCCTTTGTCCTTCTTGAGTACCAAGAAGTAGTGGGAGTAGCAACCCCGACCTACTTCTGGCACAGGGACGCGTTTGACAAAGAGATCCATAACTTCCTGGAAGAGAAGGGCCAAATGATTCTCCGACATGGGATGAAATCACCACAAACTGCATGACCCTTACGCACTCCGCTGCTTGCGGAACTCCGCGTAGACCGAGAGAGTTTTTTTGTCACTTTGCGGAGTTCCTCACTGAGGAACTCTGCATAAGCTTAATCTTATCATGAAAAAATAGATATCAGTCATATGTTAAGAAACAAGGGTGAGTAGAAACCTTTTGGGTGGAATAAAATTTAAGACATTATTATTGTGATTTTTTGGGCAATTAGTTGATTTTTGCAAGCACTAACACTTCTCTGTGTAAAGTAAAGACCTTGAGAGTTTTGTAACTTTCAGATACTCAAATTGTGGATTCTGTTTCAATGAAAAATATTTCCAGGCCTGAAATTTCTTTGGAGGTTGCATGCGGGCAGCCTAAGTTATCCTGCAAGAGTTTCTTGATGAATTCTATTGCAACTACAATATGTGCTCTCTCATGTAAAGTCAGGTTGTTAGAAGCTTTTCTGCAACTCAAGATACGCCTTACTTTTCACCTGGTGTGGATGCATTTCTTATGTTTATGTTTATGTTCCTTTCTGAGTATAACGTTTCTGGCTTTCCCCTCCTGTATATGGCTTTAGTCCAGTGTGAATTCTTTCATGTGAAATGACATTGTATTCAAGACTAAACCTTATCTGACATTCAGAACACACATAAGGCTTTTTTCCCCCGTGTGAGTTCGCTCATGTCAAGTGAGAAGTAATTTGTACCCAAAACATTGCTTGCATTTCGAGCACTCATAAGGTTTTTCCCCAGAGTGAGATCGCTCATAAAGAATAACACTGTCTTTCAGATTCAACCTTTTATGGCATAAGGATTTTCTCTAGTGTGGAGTTTCTCATGGTGAAATAGCATTTTTTTCTGCAGCTTTTCTGGCATTCAGAGCACTCATAAGGTTTTTCATCAGTATGGAGTCGCTTATGGTTAGTGAGGCTGTGCCTATCAAATAGGAATTTCTGGCATTCACAGAAATTGGTAATGTTTTTCCCCTGTGTGCGTCTGCTCATGTAGAGTGAGATTGAGTTTAAAATGTATGCTTTTCTGGCATTCGGAGAACTGATTATTTTGATGGTGTGTTTTCTTATGGCGCTTGTAACCATCTCTACCTCTGAATCTTTTCTGACATTTAGAGCACTGATAATTTTTTTTCTCCAGTGTGGATTTTCACATGTTCAGTGAGATGAGATTTTTGTCTGAAACATTTTTGGCATTCGGAGCACTGATAAGGTTTTTCCCCAGTGTGGGTTCTTATATGCCGAGTGAGACGGCTTTTTACACTGAAACATATCTGGCATTCGGAGCACTGATAAGGTTTTTCCCCAGTGTGGATTCTTATATGCTCAGTGAGACTGCTTTTTTGACTGAAACATATCTGGCATTCAGAGCACTGATAAGGTTTTTCCCCAGTGTGGATTCTTATATGCTGAGTGAGACCGCTTTCTTGACTGAAACATATCTGGCATTCAGGGCACTGATAAGGTTTTTCCCCAGTGTGGGTTCTTATATGCTGAGTGAGATGGCTTTTTTCACTGAAACATTTGTCGCATTCAGTGCACCGATAACGTTTTACCCAAGTGTGGGTCCTTGTATGTTTAGTGAGTCTCATTTTGTCACTGAAACATCCCTGGCATTCAGAGCACTGATAAGGTTGTTCCCCAGTGTGGAATCTCACATGTGCAGTTAGAAGTGATTCATGTTTGAAATGTTTTGGGCATTCAGAGCACTGATAACGTTTTTCCACAGAGTGGGTTAATTCATGTCGATATAGACTCGGTTTGATACTAAACCTTTTCTGGCATTCAGAGCACTGAAAAGGTTTTTCCCCAGTGTGGATTCTCATATGCTCAGTGAGATAAGATTTACGCCTGAAACTTTTTTGGCATACTTTGCACTGAGAGTGGTTTTCCCCTGTGTGCATTCTGTCAAATTCTGAGAGATAAGATTTATGGCTGTATCTTTTTGGGCACAGGTAACTTTTTTCCCTAACTTCGGTTATTTTGCCTCAATTTTAGAGTCAGGCTTGTTTAGATAATGTTCAGCACTATCTCTAAAACAAATCGTGTGTAATCTTCTCAACACTTGAATTGAGCAAAAAATGTCGGGAAGCAGTCCTGTAACACCTGTTGAAATTTTTCTAACAGATAATAGTCTTTAGGTAATAGCCTCTCCGGCAGCAACTTAATTTGTGACTGAAGTTTTTCTCAAATTTATTTGTATAGGTTCTTAGCAATGCAGTAATAAGGTGTTAGTCTGATATTTAATGATTAAACTGATAAGTACCTTTTTGTACTAGTGTACTGGCAGTAACTGAGGGCGTTAGAGTACTATTGTGGATCATTAGTTGCAGAACATCAGTTCCTTCTACCCTTTCTATGTTTGGGGTAAGGTTAAGGTTTGTAGTTCTGAGGATGAGGATTTATTTACATTAGCTATAGCGCAACAGTGCTCCTTTAATCCATTTATATATTTAACAGTTTTACATATCACTCCTGCACAACAGATAATGTTGAGGCGATTTACATAGAATTACAGAACAGTACACAATAAAAAGGAAACAATCTGAGATGGTCATTAACACAATAAAGTGGTGAATTTTTAAGGTTTTCGCAAGAGTGAGCAGAGTGGGTCAAGGTGTTATATCCCGAGGCAGATAGTCTCAAACTTGCGTAACTGGTTAAAAACGGTTGTTGAACAAAGGTGATTTTCCAATCTTTTGGTTGTTAATGTGTCAGCTTCGGAGTCTTCTTTCAGCGTCTTTTCTTTGATGGTATCCAGAAGAAACCTTTAGTTGTAACTTTCTTTTATGTAGTGTGTGCTTCCTCTCTAGAATTACATGATGCTTTAGATGAACGTTAGTTCTGTCATGCTGAGGCAATTTGTCTTTCTGATAATATTTCAGATGAGGATGCTGAAGCGGTCTTTCTACATTATTTCTGAAGCTATGTGCACAGATATGGCTTTTCTCTGGGTTAATGAAATACAAAATTAGAGACTTCACTTACAGGTATAATACTTTCCTCGCCACACTTAGATTTTTGGAAATTGTTTAAACGTAGAATGCTGGATGTCCTTCAGTTTTTCAAAATAATCCTTCTTATGGCACTGATACTCAGTTGCTTAGTGCTAAATCTTGCTTTCTTCGTCAGTAATTTCAATCACCTATAGTATTAAAATTAAATAGTTAATACATGTACATTTCCAAAAATATAATTTACAAGCCAAATCAATGCAGAATTTTGAATATGCTGAGCTGTTTTTCAGACAGAGCAGTTTGTAGAATGGTAGCATGAGAGTACTTGGATGTAGGAGTGAGGTTTTGTAGAATTTTCAACATTTTATTAAGCTCACAAAGGATACATGTACCCTATGGAGTTGCAACATAGAATCCCAAAGGCAGATATGAAAGTCATATGAACTGGCACCAAACAGATATTAAAAAAATATATACTATTAATTAATTTGTAATGCAGATTTCTGGGAAGGGAACGACTCCTCCACGGACAACAGGCGTTTTCCCCTGCCCTGAGTTACCACCTACTTGTATCTGGTATCCTGACTTTTGAGTTTAGGCCTCTGCCTCAATCAAATCTATTGTGTGCTGCGAGGACTATGCCTAGACCTATCCCTCAACTATAGTCCAGAGTGTGAATCAAGGGCAATGAAATTAAGGCGTACTTTCATGTGTTAATTTTATTCCACCTGATCATTAGTTGTTAGGTTTTTCTGCACCTGGATTTACTGGGTGCAGAAAACCAGGACACAATCTTTTTCCAGACAGAAAACTTAGACTGAAAAGACGCATAAGACTCTGGGTGCAGCAGAAGCAGCCAAGACGTATGCTGTTTTTTTTTCACTAACTGGGGGAAACACCCTATTCTTCCCTCTGTTGCTGTTCACAGTTGTTGTCGGCCTGTGATTCAGTGTTGAGTACAGAGCGTATCGATTAGAGCTGAGGGGCAGAGCCGAGAAGGAGTTGACGAGCAAGCGGAGCGGAGCCTGGGACGACTGCCAGGGTTTGTTTTGTGACCGGTTCCCTCTTTACCCGCGTCCTGTTATACGGGCGATTTAAGTTCTACGGATCTGCATTGGAGGCAGGAACGGCCATTGCCAGCACCGCTGTGCTAAGGTGCTGCTGGTGCTGCTCGTGCGGCGGCTGCTGCAGGGCACCGAGGAGCACAGAGGAGCCTTGGCCTGCCACCTGATTTATGTCAAAAATGTGTTTAATTTTTTTTCTCCACAGGCAAATATTACATCATCACTTGGTCCCACGCAGGGGATCAGAAAGCCTAAACACATTATAACAGGTGGACAAAGTGCATTGATCAATATAAATCAGCTCCTCCTCTTATTAGTTAAGCCAAATGAAAGATACAGCTTCTAAGTGCCCCGAAGCTTAGAGAGAGAGATAAAAAAGGAAAAAAAGAAGATCATGCAACTTTGCTAAGCCAGCAGATAGGTCTAAAGAAAACTCAACGGCCTTCTGTAACGGTAATTTCTCCAGGTTGCTTCACCGAGGTGTTGTATGCGGAATAGCCAAAAAGCGTGGACAAACTCATCCGAATATGGGATAAGTAATTATGAATCTAACAAGGAACAAAGAAAAAAAACTAATAAAAAACCACTTCCCGGCGTGTCTACCGGCCGAGAAAGATGGCTGCGTTCTAGCAGAGCTCCGTGACTGCAGGGCACCTTCCCCGACAATCCGCACAATAATCCTGACTTCAGCAGGCGCTGCTACGGCTGTATAAAAAAAGGGAGATCTTGCGGTTCCCGATGAAGCAATCCCTTACTCCAGACTCCTAAAACTCAAGCGGCTACGAGACAGTGCAGCCGGGGCCTAACAGCACTACGGAAGCCGGGGACTAAAGTTTCACGGCGGCCCGGCATACAGATGACCCAACAAGAACTGCTCCTGGACACAGAATAAAGGCGGCGAAAACCAAAACGGAAGTGGCTGCGCGCACAGGACATCCTCGGACAAGGTACTGGCGACTGCTGGAGGATGCAGCGAGGGGGCTCTGAGTGAAAACCCGATGTTACCGGGCAGGGACTGTGGACGCCGCAGTACGGCGGCACAAAATGGCAGCTTAATCCTGGAACCACCGGCCTCTCTGTTACCGCCGCTGAGCACACCAGCCCGCTCACCTGCTCCACACGCAGAACTATCTGCAAATCAGTGACACCAGCAGGCATTTTAAGGGGCATACCCTAGATAGCACTGTGCGAAGACACCCGGTGTTGTCTCACAAGCTTAGCGGGGGCTATAGGGAGCAGTTCCACGGCTGAAAGACAGGAGCTGGAGGTACCACAGGCCGCTGGTTCTACACAGCGGACCAGCCCAGCGCAACGCAGGCCCACACGCATTCCCGGAGTCACCAAGGAACACACTGTACAACACATCGAGGAACAGTTGGCAAACGGGGCTCTTCTCCTGTTCTCACGAATTTTTGGGTGCGTGTCCACTGCGATCAAGTACCATGACGGGCAGGGGGTCCAAGGTGCAACAGCCTCCGCGCTTGGAAAAGTATGCCTATGTAAAAAAAAAACAGAATGGTCACCCGAAAGCAAAGCGCCACGCACATCATCCCAGACGACCAACCCGCATGGTGACACCGAACAGGTCACCCTGAAAGACGTCATGGCGGCATTGCACACAATGCAAACTTCAATGGGCACATTCTCCACCGATATCTCCCTGATAAGGGCAGACTTCTCCAAGTTGTCAGACCGTTTGATTGAGGTGGAAAAAGCTACATCTGGGCTAACTGACGACACGGCGGCCTTGAAACACAAAGTACAGAAACTGGAAGATGACAATCTGCTATTAACTCCATGGCTGCTAAGGCAATTCCCCTCCTGTGCTGGGAATTCGCTATTTTCATTGTTTTATGACGAGCTGGGCTCGTCATCAGTGTATGAGGAGGCTACACCATGACGAGCCCAGCTCGTCATGAGTGTGGAAGGGGTTAAAGGCGATACTTGACGAACAGGAAGGCCACTCACGGCGCAACAACGTACGCCTGGTGGGTGTACCGGAAACAACAGGGGGCCCTGCGTTGGACCTATTCGTAGAAGATTTGATCCAAACCAAGCTGCAACCGAAGGGCCTGTCAAATTATTTCTCAGTAGAACGTGCCCACCGGGTGCCAGGGGGGAAACCGAAACCAGGGGCACCACCGCTTCCAATCTTATCAAGGATCTTCAACTTTCGCGACCGCGATGCCATGCTGCAGACAGCTCGAATGGCTCCACCAGTCAAAATTGACAACGCAGAGGTCACCTTCTATCCAGACTACACGGCAGCGGTGGCACAAGGATGACGAAATTTCACGGAAGTGAAAAGGGAACTCCGTTCTAGAGAACTCAAATACTCAATGCTCTTCCCAGCGAAGCTGCGTGTTGAAGCGGAGGGAAAAACCTGGTTTTTTGAATCGCCTAAAGATGCGCAAGACTGGTTGGAGGGCTGGCGGCAGACAGGGAAACCCAGGAATCGGGACTCAAGATATAATAACCGATAATGGAAAAGACAGAAGCCCACAACAAACTGCATCACTGAAGCGACGCTATGACTTGGCTTTTTAAGGATAAAGGACCTCACAGGCTGCCACGCTTCACAACACCGCTGTAGTGTAGTTCCTAGTTTCCCACTAGGCCCTGCGCATTGGAATAACATAAACAGTAGTATCGGCGTGGAACTGCCTATATTCCAGGCCTCCACTGACTATGCTAAACTTAATTGGGTTTGTTACCAACTAGCTCAGAGGTCACTGGAAACTTTCTTCTCTGCATGGGAAGTGATCAGCTTCCCTGGCACAGACAAGAAGGGATTCAGCTTTCCAACAACCGTGCAACATGACAACTTTGCTCCTCAGATCAAGAGTCAATCTCTAGGGGCGTGTGAAACAATAGACAGGTATTTCACTCAGTCAGTTTAGTGCAGTTTACTTTCACGAGATGTAGAGAATAGAGAGACGGGCGTTTGTCAATAGAGGGTTAACATTTATTGAACAGTCCTTCTTCTCGTACAAGAGAAATGTATTGCCACAATTGCAAGACTTGTTATTATAAAAAGTACGTACAGTAAGATAAGGATTGCGAAATAGAACTGTAAAAGCATTGATATGGTTTCTTAGCCATACAATGGTTAAAAGTAATAAAACATATATACATTCATATATACATTAGGCTAAAATACTCAACTGGTGCTTCTAACTAAGCCTACCCCAGTGTGCCTGACCTAAGCCTAACACGTGGAAGGGGAGTAAGTAAGTAGCTTTAAGTTAAGTTGTTTTTGCCAAGGTTTGCTTCAAGAATTCTCGTCTAAGGGTTTAGTCAACACCATACCTCTGAATAGAATGATGGAAGTCTGGTATTTCCTTCAGGGGGCACTCGATATCCCAGTCACCCGCGAGGGCATACCGGAAACGCTGGAGCTGGATTTCTCTGCAGGAGAAAGGCAGCGGCTCTTCTTCAGCGCGTCGGGAGGAGGAGGGGGGACAGCGTCCGCGGCAGTTGGAATCTGCTGGGCTCTTCGCAGAGGGACGGCTGTTCAGCTCCTAAGCGTACTGCACCATCGTTCGCGCTTTAGCAGCGATAATGGTATCAGTAGCTTCACCACCAAGGGACAGCAGCAGCAGCGTACTGCCTGCAGCAGCAATGGGATGCACAACAGGGTGCACGACAGCATACAACAGCACGACAGCTTATTGCTTAAGGCAACGTTGGTAGTATTTATACCTGACAGGTGCCGGGTTTGACGCAAGTTTGCTGGACATAAGACGTCAATTAAAGATTTCACTAGGAAGTGATAGTTATCAGTTGCTCATTAGAGTTCCATTACTAATCAAAACACAGCAAGAGGGGATTTCCAGGTTTGCTGAGTTTTTATCTTGTTGAAGAACTCGGAGTGTTAATCTAGGAATATCAGATAGTGACTTCTGCTCTGTCATTGCACTAATTGGTTGCAAAGGAAGTGGCAGAGAACTATGCTGGAATGTGGCTCTGTTCGTGTGAGGCCAGAGATGACTTTCTGAAATCGCACTTGAACGGTTATGCCAATATAGGGAATAAATGGATTTATAGCCGAATAGGGGCATAAGGTCGCAGTATCGATCAGGAACCTAGATAAACACGCAACACCGCAGCAGGAGACTATGATATGACACAGCCCGAGATTGGGCGGTGAGCACAGGGTGATGGGTACTGTTACATTGACCTTCCTTACAATGGGTCGATTAAGGACGTGATACACAGGCAAGTTATGAAGACTCCTACAGGTAGGACCTACCGTGATGTTGGTAGCGCTGCATGGACAATGATGGGTGGGAAAGAGGCTATAACAGTCACGGTAGTCTCACCCTCACGAACACTACATTTTGTTCTGGGAAGTAAGCACTCTGCTCAGTTGGGGGTGGTGGATGGTTCTGTATCCGCCGGGCAGGGAGGCAGGGTGGGGGGTTGGGATTTTGATAGCGATAAGTTTCGGTTTGTTTTGGTCTCTGGTGAACAATGACCACTTTCTTCAGGGACTACAATTGTTTATCGGGGGCCATGATGAGCAATTGAGATGGGGACAGTCACAGATCCGATGGGGAGGAGGGCAGGGTTTGGGACTAGCGCCTTGAGACCCTCTGGGTGAGTAGCGCGCTATATAAATGCTATGATTGATGATTGGTTGATTGATTGATTAGGGGCCAAGGATTCTTGAAGCAACTGTTACAGTGTTTACGTTTAATATGTTACGTTATTTCAAGGAACAAGTTTACGTGTCAACTATACAATCTATGTGCACACAGGGCAGGTCATGTGCAGCAGGTATCAACAGTAGTCACTGACCATAGTATATACATATCAAGCACGACGTGACACCACATGAGGGGCGGGAGACCAACACTCAGTTACCACTTCAGCCGGGCCCCCCCTTGTCCATAATTTCGTGGAACGTGATTGGGTTGGGTCATAAGATTAAACGAGGGCTGGTCCTACAGTACCTGAAGCGCAAGGGGCCCTCGATTGTTCTACTCCAGGAAACACATTTGACAGGAACAACATGCAAGGCACTAGATAGATGGGGCTTTAAAATGGTAGCTCACGCGGAGTTCACATCTGGCTCTAGAGGGGTGGGAATCCTGGTCCATAAGAGCTCCACATTCATGATTAAGAACACTTGGACTGATGCACAGGGACGATTTGCGGTACTAACTGGGCAGTGGGAAGGTAGGTTGTATCACGTGCTCTCCGTTTATGTTCCCCCTACACTTCACCAGCAAGCATTTCAGGACCTCGGGAGGCTTCCAGAGGGAGAAATGATCATGGGTTGAGACTTTAAAACAGTAATGGATCCGACCATCGACCGCCACCCGTCCATGGAAGCAAGCCGCTCCAATCAAGCCCTGCAAGATTTCATACACGCAATGGGAGTGACTGACATTTGGCGACTTAAGCACCCAACAGAGCGTCAATACACATTTCTCTCCATGGCACACAGGAGCCTCTCCCGAATAGATTATATATTGACACTGGGTATTACGCCTGAGAAAGTGAAACAGGTAGAGCATCTACCGAGGGGCATATCAGATCACTCTCCAGTCCAACTCATATACACCGCCTATATCCCTGGCAGACGGAGGATCTATCCGCTTTATCCTGGGTTCCTGAAAAATGCCAAGATTGCAAGAGACCTAGTTAAATCCACTACACAATACTTTGCAGAAAATGTTCAGTCAGTTCAATCCCCCAGCACACTATGGGAGGCATATAAAACCGTTATTAGAGGGCAGGCCATCTCGACGATCACGAGACACAAACGCTCACAAAGAGAGACCATAGAAGAACTAGAGAAGGCCACCCAGCAAGCGGAGAAAGCTCACGCCGCAGACCCCACTGAGGTTACGGCACACGCTGTGGCATTGGCTAGCCAAGAATTTAAGAATTATGCATGGGAAACAGCAAAGGCCAAAAGTACCAATACCTTCCACAGAATTTACGAATTGGGAGACAAAACAGGTAAAATGCTGGCATGGATAGAAAAACGCGAAAAAGCAAGTAGATGGATAGCACACATTTGTCTAAAGGACGGTGCTCTCACAACAGACCCCGAACGTATTGTCGAACAGTTAGCTACGCATTTTGAAACAATATACACACCGCAGGCGGTAACCACAATAGAGGACAATACACATTTCTTGCAAGACATTAGGATGCCTACGCTTTCCCCGGAAGCCAGGGAAGACCTAGATGCTGACCTCTCGTCGGAGGAATTGGGGCGGGTACTGGCGGCACTCAACACAGGGAAAGCAATGGGTCCAAACGGGCTACCAGTAGAGCTGTACAAAAAAGTGGCATGTCTGATCACACCTCACTTACTTGACATGTACAATGACTGCCTCGAGGATGGTAGGCTGCCACGGGATCAGCGAATAGCCACAATTGTGGCAGTGCACAAACCGGGCAAACCTGCGCATTTGGCAGCCTCTTACCACCCAATATCGCTAATGAATGCGGAAGCCAAAATACTGGCCAAAGCGTTGGTACTCCGACTACAGCCACACCTCAAGGACTTGGTTCACCCGGACCAATCAGGGTTCATGCCGGGACGTAACACGTAACACCTCCCTTAATCTACGGAGGGTGCATGCCGTTATAGCCCGTACACCAGAGATACAGAAAGATGCAGCCGTCCTTTCCTTGGACGCCACTATGGCCTTCGATTTAGTGGAATGGCCGTTCCTCTTTGCGGTACTTCGGAAGCTGGGACTTGGTCCGAAATTCTGTGCATTGATACAACTTTTATATACGGAACCCCTCGCGCAAGTAGTAGCAAACGGAAGAATATCAAGAGAATTCAAACTAGGAAGGGGTACCAGGCAGGGATGTCCGCTGTTGCCGCTGCTATTCGCCCTAGTGCTGGTACCGCTCGCTGCATGGATCAGGCAGGACGTCTCCATTCATGGAATAAGATGGGAGGAGGACTGGGAGGATCGTATCTCGCTATATGTGGACTACGTGCTCGTATATTTAACATCCCCGGCGAGATCATTAGTGTTCCTACTAGACATTTTTACTGCATACGGGAAAGTATCCGGCTACACTATTAACTGGACGAAATCGCTACTCTATGTATTGCACGGGCCTACACCCAAAATCCCGGCGGGATGCAAACTGCAGATCGTGACCAGAGGTTTCAAGTACTTAAGAATATATGTCACCCCATCAGAGTCCATATTCATGGAAGAAAATATAATGGGGCCCCTGGAACGACTCCAAGCGGACGTAAAACACTGGAGATCCCTCCCGCTGACGCTCCTGGGTAGAGCTGCACTATTTAAAATGCTAGCCCTTCCGAGATTCCTATATGCCCTACAAAATACCCCATTTCCTGTCCCCCCCTAAGTATTTCAAATCCATTGAAGCGGAAGTAACAACCCAATTGTGGGACAGTAAACCCCCCCGGATAGCACAACACAAACTGGTCCGGAGTTGGTATGACAGTGGTATTGCTCTACCGAATGTTAAACTCTACTACTGGGCATCACAACTGATGACAATGAATCAATGGTTGCACGTCCCACAGGACAAACCAGCATACAGGTTGAACCGGAGCCTCCTGCCGGCAGACCGACTGATGAGGGCGCTTTACACCTACGGAAAACAGGAAGGACTTACAGGACCAAGGGCACACACGACTAAAATATAGCTCGCCGCACAGAGGGCCTTGGGATGGGAAGGGAGTGTTGACACAAGCCACTCCCCTCTGGGACACGAGAAAACTGGGCATACTGGCGAACACAAAGGGATTCAAAGAACGGGACCTAATTGGTATATCTAAAATAGGCGACCTATGGGCGAAAGGAGAGATAATATCATTTGAAAACTTGCAAGCGAGGTATAAGATTGCAGACTCGGACCGATTCCGTTACATACAAATACGACACGCATTACAAAGTGCAATTCCCCCAGAGACCAAATTGGTGGAATCCTCCCCTCTGGAGGATAGGCTCCTCATGGACTACATGGAAATAAAGGCAACCTCCTACACATACAAGAAACTGATCAATAATCAACCAGACCCCCTGATAGCACTAAAGGGAAAATGGGAGACTGAATTGGGAGATATCGAGGAATCTGATTGGATGGACGCCCTAGCATCAGCCCGAGAGGCAGCGATCTCATCCCCACTTAAACTCATTCAACTGAAAAAATTCCACCGAACATATTATCCTCGCACCACGATATTTAAGCTGGGACACACACCAGATCACCTTTGCCTCAGAGGGTGTGGAGGTATTGGAACATTTTACCATATAATATGGGAATGCCCTATCATAAACCGCTATTGGTCAAGAGTATTAGCGATAATTTCAGAGGTGGGAGGAGCAGAAGTTCCCTGTGATCCCAGGTGTTGCCTCCTCAATATCTGGCAGCCCACCGACTTAAACCTAGCCTTACAGAACTGGGCTACATTGGGGGCGACAATCGTGAAGCGAAACATAGCAAAATACTGGGGCTCCACGATAACACCTACACGTACACAATGGGAACGAGACATGGATATTGAAATGGTGGCTGAGAGGGCGGTTTACACGCACAGGGGCTGTCCCAAGAAATGAATATGGGGTAAATGGAACGAATTCCGTGGGAACATATGTGAACCTCCTTTACAGATCCCCTCCCCAGTGGTCAGTCCCTAACTACACATGTACACGAAAGGGCTTGGCATGCAATAGCAAGGCATGACAGTTACACACGTACAGCTGATGTGTGATGATACCACTGGCTACCCTTTATTGTAACTGAAGTAGTCCCTAAATAATCATGACATGTACCTATGCACTGTACTCTGCTTATTGGGCTTTATATCACCATTGCTAAAATCAATTGATTAGCTGTACGATTTTACTGCCTGTATGAAACTGTCTTGACACAATAAAGGTTTTTGAAAATGTTAAAAAAAAAAAAACACTTCCCACCCCACCCATGGTGGCGGCGTGTTCATACTAACGAGAGGTTGGTCGACACTGGATTTGTGATCAAAACTGGAAGAGATGGCGGGCTCCGACGGTGGAGGGACACACCGCAGACGGACGGCCCTGGGAGAGGAAGGAGACAAGGGGACCCCATTTAAATTCGAAATTTTTATCATTATCCCTGAAAATATCAGCCATACGTTCTAGGCTAAGCAGTCTCCAAAGACGAAAGTGCCATAGGGATATAGCTGGAGCCTCCCTTCTCTTTCAGGCGGCTGCCAAGGTGACCTTAGCTGCCCCACACGCACCACTCTTAAAGTATGGGACTCAATTTTGGGCCACGACAGGTGGACTTCTTTTCCATCCCCATTCACTCCAATCCATTTCAATCCAGCTTTCCCCCCGTCCCAATATGAGGGACCCTTTGATGCCTGAAGAAGGGGAGGCTGCTTAGCTCTAATACATTTTTTCCACAATTTTGATCCCCTTACTTTTGATCAATGTCAAAGGGACTTTGTATTGAAGAACACGGAAAGATATCAGTATATCTAATTAATGCACTGGGCCCTCACTCCTCAGATACGGGAGGCTGCCACTCGACCTCTCACAAAATTTGAGGCCTTTCTCACCAAGACTGCTAAAATGAAAGGGGTGATCTTATTTATCTATAGCTTCTTCCTTAAAACAGTGCTTTCCCCACACCCCCGGTATATGTCTATGTGGGAAGACTTAATTCACCGTCGGAATGGACGCATCTATGGTCCGACATCGCGCGCTTCAATCATTACTCAGAACTCAGGGAATTGCCGTCTTATTTTACGTATACACCAATCATTGAGGAGAGCAGAGCTGAGCAGAGGAGTGGAGGGAAGTGCCTACATCTGCCGCCTGTAGGTGGACTGGCTCTGGATCCCGCTTCTGCTCCTGAACGATTGCCAGCATTCTCCCTTGTACTCTTGACAGCGATGAATAACAACGAACAAGCAATGAACACTGAGTGGTGAGTGGCAAGAGGTGTGTGGCATGAGGCGAGTAGTTAAGGTTGATCGGTCCGTAAGTCGCTGAGCCTTTTCAGTCTGTAATAAGTCTGTAATACAAAATCTGAGAAATTATGCAAAGGGGAAAGTGACAATAGACTTTGATCCTGTTGAAGCACCCTTCGACCCCTTAATTACTCTGCATGCCTAGACTACAGCCCTACCCGGAGCTCGGATATTAATCAATTGAATAATGAATTAGTTAATTAAATAAGTAACCAGCAGCACCGGCGGATTCTGTATTGAGGTGTGCTTTGGGGGTGTTTTCCTTGGAGGTGTTAGGAGGTGTTTTTGTCCAATCAAAGCACCATTTGGTCTTGTCACTGGCCCGTTTGATTCTCTGAAAGAAGCAAGACTTCTTCACCTTAGAGGGTGTATTACGAGGTCAGGAAAAGGGCGGCCACCTTTCCCTCCTATCAAAAGGAAACGAAAAATACAACAAACACTAATATTAGATACGTTTAAAATAAAACAGACAGGCGAGTCCTTTAAATCATCTAAGGTCCATACATTTGGGAAACTGGGAAAGTCGCCGTCAAAGTTTGATTTTATGAAAGATCTAACTGGTGCTATGCTAACATTGCTAACTAACCCATGTGATCTTCAAACTCTGATTAAACCACTGAGTAGAACAAATATTATAACCCTTAAGCAAGGAGTAAGTGAACTAGGCCACCCTGAGTCTGAAGCTGAAGTCGAACGAATGTCAAATTCAACTTGGGACCAAGTCAACCATTGGGGTCAAATAACGGACCTAGAGATGTTAACTATTCCACTTACTGGTCGTTCACAACAAGAGGACGCAAAATGCACAAATCTAACAATGGGAGATACTCAGCAATTACTACCAACTAGGCATCCAATGCCAATAGAAGTGCAAGTAAAAATCAGAACAGCTAACGGGATAGGGGAACCATCTAATTTGAGGCAAATAAATCAACGAGAGCAAGAAGCTCCAAATGAACTAAATGTTGGGGTGAAAATCATAAGGGACGCCAATACCGCACTGAAATCGGATCTTACTCTGTCTAAAATAAATTCAGTTAAAAAACAGGACCAGTCGAAATATAATCAAAATAACGGATCTCAAATTAATAAGGACGAATACAACAGAAACCCAGAAACTCTGCAGCGTTGGAGTACTCCGTATCAAAAAGACGTTTTGAATAGTAGTCCACAATTCATTCATTCTTGTGACGAGGGGCATAATTTTCAAGGACCGCAAAAAGAGGAGTATAAGGACCTATCATTCATAAATGGGCAACACCATAACCCAGGTATTCAGGTACCAGGAAGTGGGAACGCAGGAGCAATTTGGGATTTATTCTTCAAAACCTTGCAATTAACTCTGGAAGCTTTAACATATAAGTCCAACAAAAAGGAGGTCCAAATAGATCTCTTGAGTGCTACGGCATCCTCTGTTGCCGGAACTGAGCAGAAGACAAAAACACAACATAATCTAATAGTAAGGGCACAATCTCAGCCAATATCTACATATGCAGAGTGTAGTTGTTGCCCACTAATTAACAAACTGGTTACCATTCCGGATATTTTAAAAACAATAATTGACGATGTAAAAGGGAATTTTCCTAATGTGAGAATTCAACCCATCAAGACCGACTGCCCCTCTAAAGATACAATAAAATGTAAAGACAATACTGTTGTTGTTAAAGATAAAATAGATGATAAAACAAAAGATCAAGAAGTGATAAACATATGCTCGACACAATCAACAATGACAGACGCAGCTCCGGAAGTTTAACTATCAAAAAGTCAGAGGAAAAAGCAATGGAAAGCAAGAAATAAAGCTTCTAAAAGTATAAAAAAATACAAATGCATCAGATATAGTGAGATTGAACACTGGAAACAACCATGAACAAATATCATATTGTGAAGGTGAGGGTAAACAAATGTCTCCAACAAAACCCCTTTACCCTCTATTTAATAAAGATCTATCGGAGGTACAAGCAGTTATGAAAAATAAATGCCTAAACAAGCAAGCTGATAGTATAAAAATGATAGAGTATGGGAAAATTCAGTCCTTAGAAATGCTGCAAGTGGAGGAATGTAATAAACAGGTGGAGAATAAGCTATCATAATTGGAAACAAATAGAGCAAAGACTGAGAGTATCAGAGGGGATAAAACGAATAGAGATTTGTTAAAAACCTGGAAGGATATTAAATTACCACAATATCTGGGAACCAAAACGAAGCAGTTACATAAACATCGACAATCATGGTCTCAAACTGTTAATAATCATAATGGAAGGTTAATTGCGCATGCTCAAGGTGAAAATAGCCTGCAACAAATTAAATTACATAACCCAGATCAAAAAGAAGGAGTGGTGCAGGTAATTTCTACGCCAGAATATAAATCTAGGGGTAATAATGATATCATGACTCGTGGGAACATATTAAAATGCAGTACCCTCATTAAAGAAAATTAAATGTACCGACATAGAATCAATTGAATTCCACACATCAAGAATAATAATCGCATATCAACATTAGTAATTTGGACATCTTCTACTGCTGCCAGCCTTATTATGCAAGAACATAATCTCTTTCAGGACTGGGGAATAAAAATAACAACTCCCCTGCAACTTTCCTATCCTAGCCCTTTTGTTTTAACAAAATTACAAAATCATAACCAATGAGAACCAATAATAATAAGAAATACTCAATGTTAAAAAACCCACAGGTATGACCAACGGGCATCTTTTAAAATTATTAGAGGTAAAAAAAGTAGACCTAATATTTGACAATGTCAAATTAGGTTGGCTAACAGCAGCCCTCCATAATGTCAGGCAGGATTGACATCTACAATCTGAAGTTTCTTTAAGGTGGCCAACAATTATGAATAAAAGGGTCTGATTATAAATGGGGTTCAAGCAAAGATTCAGAATAACCAACTAGCTACTTTGTGTTGTTTTCAAATCATTTGTTTACAAGAGACTTGGGCTTTAGTTCTTTTTAGATTGGAAGGGTATAGGGTTATTTCTCATTAGCTAAGAGAACAAGTAACTATGGCAGACCTTGTGGGGGTTTGGCTATTTTTATATCAACTGAGCTAAAAATGGAAAGTGAAATGAACGTCTCAAGTCAAAAGGATTATCTAATTGTCAAAATACGATACAAGGAACAAAATATAATTACATCTCTTGTAGTAATCAACGTATATAATTACGAAGAACAATGGCGACCAATTTGATAATTATGATATTGCAGCAACTGGACAATGACACCCAACCTGGGATTATTATTACCGATGATTATAACATGAATATGCTATGGTCTTACGATAGAGATGTTGAAATACAATGGCAAACTTACTTATGGTCAATTCCAAGTTTTTTATCAACAATGGGCATGAGGGAACAAAAGAATGAAAACATCGGCAAGAGTCTTGTATAAGAATTAGAAACCATAGGTCTAAGATGGCAAAATGGGCGATTTCCTCGAGATTTGCCAAAAGCATGGACTTTTCAAGCAGGGGATCATAGTGCTAGAATAGATTATACAATAGCATCGTTGAATCTATTTCATAAAATGTTGTCTAATCGGAAAGAGGGAATATATATAAACGACCACGATCAACAAATAATTGAGTTAAACCTAAATGGCCTAAGATTTGAAAACTATAGGTCACTTCCGGGAGAAATAACAACAGTAAATTATAAGAAACTTTATTGGTCAGATAACACCAAAGATTCTATTACAAACACTGCGCAGGCAATTGTGGATTTTCACTTCGAAGGAAATTATTTGCATGCTGTCGAAAAATGGTCTCTCTTCACAAAGCAATTAATTACCACAATCTCATTAATATGCTAATAAAGGTCAGTGGAGGAAAAAAACAGCATGTTCATTGGTGAAAATTTCGCTTGAAAGCCATCAATTAAAAAAAGGACGTAACAGAATCCTGAGATTGGTAAAAAAGTTCCCAGTTAATTTAATTTACAGAGTAAAACTTCAAAAGATAAATACAGGAGTAAGGAAAATGGTCTGGAAGGACAAAATGCAAGAAAAGCAATAGTTGTGGGCAAAAGCTCTATATGCTTGCAAAAGGAGTAAGTCAAGAGGCTTCTGGATTCGAGTAAACAAACTGAGTAGATCTAGTAGGAAATCTACTTCATCAACAGTAACTGAATCTGAATGGGTTATGTTTATAGATGTGCATTTGAATCCTACTCCTAACTTGGCTGTGAATTCTACTGATTGGGCTATAAATAGAATAGGAGGAGAAAAGAATAATAACTGAACAGAAATAACAGAAAACCAAGTATGTAAATTAATAAAGAATCAGAGATCCAATTGTGCCCCCGGCCCACATGGGATTCCCGCTGTGTTGTATAAGGAGAAAGCATCATATTGGTCGAGCTATCGAACACCAGTATTTAATCATGCTCTCCAATAAAGAACAGTCCCCGAGGCATGGAACGGATCTATAATTTCTCCTATAAAAAAAAGTGGGGACTGGTCCCTCCCATCCAATTACAGATTAATTACGCTCCAAGATATCGAAGCTAAATTAGTTGCATCGGTTCTACTTAAGGAGTTAATTGATTGGGCTAATGAAAACCATTTAATTCCACCGAACCAATCAGGTTTTGTACACGGTCAAGGTACAACAACAAACGTGTTAACACAGGGAATTTTAATGGAAAAATATAAAACAAGAAAACAGCCATTATATTTATGTTTCGTTGATTTTAAAGCTGCCTTTGACTGCGTAAATAGGCCGATTTTATGGAGGAAACTGGATCGTTATGGCATTAGCTCCAGCCTTTTAAATGCAATACAATTGTTATATACTGATACCAGGACAAGAGTCCGGCTAGGTAATGGTTCAAAGCTTTCGAGAAAAATTTTAAAAACTCAAGGCCTAAAGCAAGGGTGTGTTTTAGCTCCATATTTATTTAATCTATTTTTATCAGACTTTACCCTTGCAATGAACTTATTATACGCTGATGATGTCGTCCTGCTAAGCCAAACAAGGGTAGGACTGCAGCAATTAATAAGCAAAACATCAATGTAGTCAATTGAGAACAAAATGACAATAAACGAAACAAAAACAAAAGTAATGGAAGTCAGTACCAAGAATCGGAAGGGCAGTCAATACAAATGGTCACACAAAAAGCGAGAGCTAGAAAACGTTCAATGTTATAAATATCTTGGGATACTGTATGACGAGAAAGGATCTTTTTCATACCATAAAATGGAGATGAAGGAAAGAGCCAAAAGTCTACAAGGGTCTTTTCGCCTACTTGATAGCTTCTTGGGGGGCCCAACTTATACCCCATTAATAAAAGTAATAAATGCAAAATTGCTCCCGAGCCGTATATGGAAGTGAAATACTCGTGGCTTGATGCCGCCTAGGTGGCGTGCCCCAGCCCTGAGACGCTGGCGCTGCTTTGCCAAAAGCATACCGAATTCTCGGATGAAGCCGGCCGTGAACTGTCCTTCCTTGGTAGAGAGGGTCGAGCGCGCCGCTTTGGGAAGGGAGACCGCCCGGGGTGTACCCTTGCTAACCTCCTACATCCACCGCTCGCTGCCTCCTATATAATGGCTCTCAGTGATAGAGCCTGGACAGGACCACCTCTCCGGAAGATATTAAATCCCGTTTTCTCGACTTTTACTCTCACCTCTATTGTGTCGGCACTCCCTTGCCACGGGAGGAGTTCGACCAATATTTTAGTCCTTCGCCCTCGTCTGGCTCGAAGACTACCATCAAAAATTTCTTGTTGAGCCATTCTCCACGGAAGAAATATTAGCAGCCATCAACAGCTTACCTAGTGACAAGGCCCCTGGCCTGGATGGCCTGCCTGCCTCGTTCTACAAATTGTTCGCTGACATCCTGGAACCGCATCTGGAGGCCATGTATAATGAGTCTTTCGCCACTGGGCTATTCCAGCAGTCCCTGCGCGAAGCATTCATAAATTTGCCCCTTAAACCCGACAAGCCTGCCGACCGTCATGACTCCTCCCGTCCTCTTTCCCTAATAAACATAGATAATAAAACCTTCGCCAAATCTCCCGGATCAATCTGGCTCCATACCTGGCAGGGCAACCTCATATAATCTTCGCACCATTTTCTCTGTCCGGCACCAAATTAACCCTAACTTGCCACCCGTGTCCACACTGCTCGACGCCACCAAGGCATTCGATACGTTGGAGTGGCCGTTCCTGTTCAGCATTCTACCGCGTATGGGTTTCAGCGCACACTTTCTGCGTAATATCAAACTCCTTTACACCAGTTCCTCCGCACGTCTCCGCATTAATTGTCAGGTATCCGACCCGATCAACATTGCCTGTGGCACTCGCCTGGGGTGTCCGTTATCGCTCATGCTTTTTGCAATCGCCATGGAGCCCCTTGCTGCCAGGCTAAGGCAGCACCATACACATAGGGGCATTGGTTTCTCTTCCCACTCTCTCCTGGTCTAAATGTATGCGGATGACGTCACCCTATATGTCAGCCACCCCCAGGAAAACCTTAGCCCCCTGGTTCGGGAAATCATACGTTTTGGCGGGCTTTCGGGCATCCAGATGAACTGGAGTAAGTCTGTCCTATTTCCCCTGACTGATGCTACTGTCCTCTTCACACCGGACTTTCCATTTGTTTGGGCATCTGGCCCCACACACTATTTGGGCATCTGGTTAATTAGGGATTTAGATGAATTGTGGAGGTCAAACTTAGGGCGGGCGGTTGATTGGCTTGAATCCAGAATCCCTTTGTGGAGCAGACTGCCGATATCCTTGGCTGGCCGTATCGCCATACCAAAAATGGTGGTCCTGCGTAAATTCCTCTATCTCTTCTTGAACATACCTATCCCCCTCATCTCTCATTTCTTTCGCAAACTTCGCTCTCTAGTCATTTCGCTTATTTGGGCAGGTGAACAACCCAGAGTGGCCTACGATATCCTCAACCTCCCTATGTCTGCCGGTGGGATGGATGCGCCTGACTTTCGGATCACCCAGATTTCCCTTCACTCCAGTCTACCAGCATGTCCCGACACGCGGCGCATTTGGGCCTGAGAACGGTGGCGAATCTTTACCCGTAGAATTCCTTTTACACTCTTCCAGAGTCTCCGGGGTTGCAGGACACGCTACTATTTTATCAGTTACGTGCCACTTGCCGGAAACTGCACACCACATTGTCTCAGCCCCCGCCCACTCTCCCGGCTCTGGACTTCATTCATGCTTCCACGTCGCCGCACAAGTTAGTCACCAAACTGTACGCTTTGTCCTTGTGGTCTGCCCCCATCTCATCGAATCGCGCAGACTTTGGAATTGACATTTCGGAGGCCGACTGGTTGTATTGCTGTAATCAAACCAAAAAGTTGTCCCCGAATCACTGGCTCCGCCTGATCTACTTCAAGTACTTGCACAGACTGTACCGCACCCCAGTGCTGCTCCACTGGTTTGGGCTCACCCCTGGAGATACTTGTATGTGTTGCGCTGCTCCCGCCGCAGACTTTGCCCATTTAGCTTGGCTCTGCCCCAAGGTCTCTGAGTTCTGACAGGCGGTGTGCTCCACCGTCTCTGACATCACCGGTACTGCAGTGCGCCCAGACCCTCCCCTGTGCCTTCTTGGCTTTGTTAAGTTTTGCCCTGATGCTTCCCGCTGACTGATTTCGATGCTTTTGGTCCTCGCCAGAAGTAGGGTGGCCATGTGTTGGCGTCGGCGGCCTGCTCCTAGGGTCGAGAGTAGGTTGGAGGATGTCTCTCGATGCCAGACTCCTCTCTGAGTTTTGGGATTTTTATTCCTGCCATGTCCCGACCTGTCGACATTTGGGCCCCCCTGGTCGTCTATCTCCTTTCCCGCTCCCACCCCAGCAGCGCTACCTCTACTGTGCTCCCCGCCGGCCCTGGGTCGGCGGCGGCCGCCTGTGTTGGTTAGTGAATGCTCCCACCTCCCCATCTGCACCCCTGCTGCTTTAGACTTTCATCTGTTATTGTGCTTCTATGCGTGCTTCCCCTTGGGAGGCTGTAGCCCTGGACTGTGGTTCTGTGACTTTAACATTCCTGGTTTTACTGAATTGCTGTAAACTTAACCCAATTGCAACTCAAAGTCTATATTGTAATTTATCTTGCTACCGCGCGCGGCGGTTCTGCACGGTGTATTGTGTCTGCCATATTGATATTCCTTAATAAAGGTTTTTGAAAATAAAAAAAATAATAAAAATGTCACTTTTAAAAGTCAAAGAACTGTTTATTAGGAGATCCCACGCATGGATGTTGGCCCAGGAATATACAAGTTTTAAGGTCCAACCATATTTAGAAATACCATGGTCTCTACAAACCAAAAACACCTTTATGAAAGCACGATCCGGCAACTTACCTGGCTTAAAACATTTAGTGCCCTGGTTGAGAACATCTAAGCCGACTATGTGCAGCCCATGCAACCTATGGGACGAAAGTATTTTGCATTTTGTTGTATATGTGTAGTAATGATGGCGGAAAGAAAACGATATTTGAAAAACTGCTTCATTGGCAGAGTTGTTCGTACCTGCAGACATGCCATGGTAGTTTTTTTAGACTGTCGGGTATTAAAATGAACGCCAATTTTACTACATTTTTAATACTTGTTAAAAAGAAGTTGGATACTTGTGAGTTGCCCACAGGAAATCTGGAAGTCTAAGATAATTAAGGACAACATTTAGGACTATTTTTATGACATCACACATAAATTACAGAAATATTAATTGACACAATTGATATTAAGTCATGGAAAGATGACGGTCTGATGTAATGTCTATAAATTGTGTTGATGTTATTTAAGAAAACTAATTTGGATTTTTTGAAAATCGTTGGTCTGTATTTAAATTGGTGTGTTTCCTTTAAGAATGCAGTAATCGTAAGATTTTTGTTAATCATGTAAATAAAATTTACCTTACTCCCTCTGTTAGAAAATGCTTTCCCCTTCCCTCCCCTGCTTCACCTATCTCCCCCCAACCAACCACATGCATATATCTACCACCTGCTTAAAAAAAGTGGTAAATAAAAGCAGAAAAACACTATGAAATAGTGAATGGCATGTGGTTTCACAGGCAGAAGTATCTGTTCCTCGTGGCAACTGCCCAGTCCATGGCGTCAAACTTGTAACTGGACGTTACTGGGGTAAATCCACTACAAAGTTATAAAAAAACAACAATTACATGAGATTTTTCTGCCACTCCAGCACTGTGCAAATTCTAACAAGGAACTATGAGAGGTCTTGGACCGGTCCTGTGACCTGGAGGGTCACACCAATTGTGCCCTTATTTAAGGCAGAGGACTGTCATGGGTTTAACAGCTAGAGCGGTGGTGGCAATGCACCTTGTTGTAAGGATCAATAGCCTGATGTGATCTTTGCATCATGGTCAGTGGAGTGGCGTCCTACTGACACACCCATGTAATGCTCCATTTCTATACATGTGCCCAAACTTTGAGCTAACATCAAGTGCGTGTTTAGGGCGTTGGTGTGCGTAGGATAAATGCAATAAATGCACGCATAACAACAGAGGCTCCGTCCCCAACAACCTCACAAAAGTCCCCCTCACTCTAGATCCCTCCTCCTCCCTCTGCACCCCCAGACTTAAATGTACACTTCTCAACTGTAGATCGGCCCAAAGACACTCCTCGGAGGTCGCTGATCTCATCACTACTTTGAACCTTGACCTAGCCATCCTAACTGAAACATGGTTAACTGAATCTTCTACTCCTATCATGGATATCCTAGTCCCGCCCAACTACTGCATCACTAGACTTGACAGGTCCATCAAGACAGGCGGAGGAATCGCATGCATCTACAAGAGCAACCTTGCAATTAATAAAGTCACCGCCCTCTCTCTTACCTCCTGTGAATACATCTGCCTTGATGTCATCAGTGAAAACAAACCTGTATGTTCACTACACATCATCTACCACCCACCTGGGGACAACCTCACCTTCTCCCAACAACTCATGGACACAATCTCAATCAACTCAGGACGGCAAAACACACAAATTTTCCTTGACGATTACAATCTTCACTGGAATGATTGCAGTGACGCAGTGGTAAATAGCCTCAAAAATGTCCTTAACGCTTCTGACCTCACCCAAATTTGCAACAGCCCGACCCATGACAAAGGCTCTATCCTCGACCTTATCATCTCCAAAGAAGGCACTATTCAACTTGATTCAATCCAACCCTGTGACTGGTCAGATCACCATATTGTCACATTCTTCATCAATGAAAAAGTTGAACTTAACCCGGTCCAATCCTCCAAGCCCAAACTTTGGAAAAGAGACCTGAAGAAACTCAATCCAAACTCTTTACCCCCTAACAGCTACAATCTCCTACTCCCCCCTACCGGCGTTACTGACGTTCAACACTTAACTGACCACTATCTCAACGCTATGACCACAATAATCACCTCCTGCGAAAATCTCTACCACTCAAACCTGGCTTAAACACCTAACTGCACTCAATGTCCAACCGACCATCGTGGATTCAGCAAAATCTTTAGGCATAACACTGGAATGCTCACGGGTTACTACGCGCTCTACAAAAACCTAAAATAAATAAATAAACTACAACTGCACCCCTAAGAGCTTCACTAAAAGCGGCAGCGAGACTCATCACCGGATCCAAAAAAACACTCACATATCTCCCCTGACTTTAAATCCCTGAACTGGCTGCCTTTTGAAGCCAGAATACATCTGAAAATTGCCTGCATGACGCACAAGGCTATACACCTGAACTCACCCTGCTACCTCACTCAGAAGCTGACAATTTCCGGCGGCTCCAGAACCACCAGAAGCACAAACAATCTTCTGCTGAAGCCTCGAAGATTCCGGAAGGAAAAAAGTTACAAACGCTCCTTCTCCGGTATGGCGCCTAGGATCTGAAACTCACTCCCTCCTGAAACCAGGCTCATCTCCTCCACTCTTCTTTTTAAGAAAGAAGTAAAAGCTATCCTCATGGATAAATACACTTGAACTACTACGTTTGATCTTTTAAGACTCGGCGTTGATTTGTACTACTTGTTTGATCCCTTTGCACATGTGCATTACTTGTATTATCGACCTACCTGATTGTCCATGCTCCCTCTTATTTGTACTACTTGCATTGATGACCTACCTTCCCAACTATGCTCCCTCGTGTACCCACCCTACCACTCACTTATCCCTTGCCAGTTTGTAAAGCACTCTGTTATCTGCAAAGATCTTGTTCGCGCTATATAAAACTTTCAAAATAAATAAATAAATAAATAAATGCTATTGTTACCCCACCAAACTAAGTAATAAAACAACACCCCTACAGAAAACCAGCCGGTAGGCGGTACGCAGTTGCTGCCGAAAACGAGAGCATGTTACAACTAGGAGTCATAAAACCTTCCAGCAGCAACTGGTCCTCCCCCATGGTCATAGTTCAGAAACCCGATGGTTCCATACGATTTTGTATAGACTTCCAAGCAGTCAATGCCATCTCGAAATTTGACTCATACCCATTACCAAGAGTTGATGAGCTAATCGAGAAATTAGGCGAAGCCCGATATATAACCGCAGTCGATCTTACAAAAGGCTATTGGCAGGTACCACTTAAACAGGAAGACCAAGAAAAAAACGCCTTTAGCACCCCTCATGGGTTATACAAGTTAACTGTACTGCCTTTTTGGTTACATGGAGCACCAGCAATATTCCAAAGACTTTTGAACAAAGTTCTTTCCCAACAGCAAGAGTACTCCTTAGCCTACATAGACGATATCATAATATTTAGCCCTAACTGGGAACAACATCTCGTCCATTGTGGGAAGGTATTCCAAGCACTTAGGACTGAAGGGCTCCACGTGAACTCCAAAAAGTCCAGGATAGGCTTCACCAAAGTCAAATATTTGGGCTATCTATTGGGGGATGGGCTATCGCTCTCCAACAAGAGAAAGTGAGAACAGTCTTAGACACCCCCTTCCCTACCACCAAAAAAGGCATTAGATCCCTTTTATGGCTTACTAGGCTACCACCGCCGGTTTATATCTAATTATTCTGAAATAGCAGTATCACTAACCGACCTATTGAAGAAAGAGAAAAAGATCAAAGACCTGGTAAATCCCCCACATGCGGCCAGAAAGGCATTCCACGAGCTCAAGCGAGCCTTAACGTCCAGCCCTATCCTTATTTTACCCAACTTCAGGGAACCCTTTATCCTACAAACAGATGCCTCGGAAGTAGGTCTGGGGGGTGTTCTTTCCTAACAAGCAAACGAAGGCCATGAGCGCCCAGTCCTCTTTATCAGCCGTAAATTATTTCCAAGGGAGAAGAAATATTCTAAGGTTGAGAAAGAGTGCCTAGCTATAAAATGGGCTGTAGAGAAGTTACACTATTATCTGGAGAGGTCTCCTTTTGTCCTGTATACTGATCACGTCCCCCTCTTGTGGATGAGTCGTAACAAAGGGAATAACCCCAGCGTCCTCAGGTGGTTTTTAGGTCTCGTGTAAGGCATTGCTTTAGCAATGCTTGTTGGCAAGATATAATGTAGGGGCTTTAAAAAATGCACCCAAAGGCTTTTCTAGGCAGATTGCCTACAATGCATGTGTGCGAGCGCATGCACATTGCAGACCATTTGGCAGCGTGTGAGCCTCTCTCTGCACTCATGCTGGTTTACACTTCAAAGGAATCCGCTCCCCTCCACGCAATGCTAGAGCTTGTTGTTTACACACAACACCCCAGCTGCTTTTGACCAGAGGCAATGCCTAGCAGCTCTACCTTAGGCATGGATTTGTTGTGTTAACCCATTAGCCCCTGACCTCCTTGCCACCATGTTTTTTTTTTAAACCCACCACCTCCTTTTCCGTGCTCTGTTTTACTCAGCCCCCTGCTTCAGCCATGTCCTGCGCCCTCACTCGTGTAACTGAAGGCACTGGAGTGATTTACATGAGCACCATGTACATTATACTGACACTTAGATACACTGCGCACTCACACACTGCACACTCTCATACTGCGCACTCGCACACTCACAGACTGTGCTCTCACACTACTTTAGGCCACACATATTGCGCATTCACACACTGCGCAATCACACACTGCGCCCTCAAACACTAAGCACTCACACACTAAGCACTCACACAACTTTAGGCCAGACACACTGAGCCCTCACACTACTTTAGGCCACGCACACTGCGCCCTCACACTACTTTAGGCCACACACACTGCGCCCTCACACTAATTTAGTCCACACACACTGCGCACTCACACACTGCGCACTCACACTACTTTAGGCCAGACACACTGAGCCCTCACACTACTTTAGGCCACACACACTGCGTCCTCACACACTGCACCCTCACACTACTTTAGGCCACACACACTGCGCCCTCACACTACGTTAATCCACACACACTGCGCCCTCACACTACTTTAGGCCACGCACACTGCGCCCTCACAGTACTTTAGGCCACACACACTGCACCCTCACAGTACTTTAGGCCACACACACTGCGCCCTCACACTTCTTTAGGTCACACACACTGCTCCCACACACTGCACCCTCACACACTCTGCACCCTCACACTCTGCACCTTCACACACTCTGCACCCTCACACACACTGAACCCTCACACACACTGCACACTCGCCCTACTTTAGGCCACACACACTGCGCCCTCACACTACTTTAGGCCACGCGCACTGTGCCCTCACACTACTTTAGGCCACACGCACTGCGCCCTCATACTACTTTATATTTACAACAAGGGGTGGTGAGGGACAGAGTCTCTGAATTAAGCAGAAAGCTCTCACCCAGTCAAGAGATCAGGGCTAGATCCAACACCGTTTTTTAGCTCACTGCACCATCCCAGTTTCAGAACCTGGCTGTATGCAAATTAGTCTGTTCCTGTCCCAGTGCATGATGGGAACAGGGCAAACCAAACTACAAAAGCCAATTCTTACACTGGGAAGGAAACAAGCTCTCGTTTTTGGCCACTATAGGTGTGGCAGGGTATACTCAGACATGAGTCCCTTTCTCACTGCACGATCAGGATTCAAGCAAGCCGGGCCGAAGACGGCTGATATGCCAGAAAACGGTCCCCGGTAGCTTGTCTCCTTTCTGGTGAAGAATTGGCTTGGTAGTTTAGTCTGCCCTGTTCCCATGATGCACTGGGCCAGGGACAGACTGATTTGCATATAGCCAGGTTCTGAGCTGGGATGGTGCAGTGAGATAAATAACGGTGATGGATCAAGCCCTGATCTTTGGACAGGGTAAGAGTGGTCTGCTTAATTCAGGCACTCTGTTCATCACCACCCCCTTTTCTGAATTCTCATACTACTTTAGGCCACACACACTGCACCCTCACACTACTTTAGGCCACACACACTGCACCCTCACACTACTTTAGGCCACGCACATTGTGCCCTCACACTACTTTAGGCCACGCACATTGCGCCCTCACACTACTTTAAGCCACACACACTACACCCTCACACTCTGCACCCTCACACACTCTGCACCCTCAATGCAACACACACTCCAAATACCAGTCAGTGCCACACAATTACACGCCACATAATTATATTGCACTCAATGCAACTTACACTCCAAATATCACTGATTGCCATATAATTACATGCCACATAATTACACTGCACTCAATGCAACATACACTCCATATACCACTCAGTGCCACATAAAAACATTCTAATTACACTCTACTAAATACAACATACACTCCAGACAATACCACTCAGTGCCACATAATTGTATGCTACATAATTACACTGCGCTCAACGTAACATACACTCCATATACCACTCAGTGCCACATAATTACACGCCACATAATTACACTGCACTCAATGCAACATACACTCCAAATACCACTCAGTGTCACATAATTACACTGCACTCAATGCAACATACACTCCAAATACCACTCAGTGCCACATAATTACACACCACATAATTACACTGCACCCAATGCAACATACACTCCAAATACCACTCATTACCACAGTTATATGCAACATAATTACACTGCACTCAATGCAACATACACTCCAAATACCACATAATTACACTCTACTGAATGCAACACACACTCCACACAATACCACTCTGTGCCACATAATTATACGCTACATAATTACACTGCACTCAATGCAAAATACACTACAAACAATCACATCAGTGCCACATAATTACACGCCACACAATTACAATCTACTGAATACAACATACACTCCTCATAATACCACTCAGTACCACATAATTACACGCAACAGAATTACACTCTACTCAATGCAACATACACTCCAAATACCACATAATTATACGCACTCAATGCAACATACACTCCAATTACCTCTCAGTGCCACATAATTACATGCCACATAATTACACTGCACTCAATGCAACATATACTCCAAATACCACTCAGTGACACATAATTACATGCCACATAATTACACTCTAATGAATGCAACACACACTCCACACAATACCACTCAGTGCCACATAATTATATGCTACATAATTACAATGCAACATACACTCCAAACAATACCACTCAGTACCACATAATTACACACCACACAATTACACTCTAATAAATACAACATACACTCCTCATAATACCACTCAGTGCCACATAATTATAGGCTACATAATTACACTGCACTCAATGCAACATATACTCCAAATACCACTCAGTGCCACATAATTACATGCCACATAATTACACTGCACTCAATGCAACATACACTCCAAACACCACTCAGTGCCAGATAATTATATGCTACATAATTACACTGTGCTCAACACAACATACACTCCAAATACCACTTAGTGCCACATAATTACATGACACATAATTACACTGCACTCAATGCAACATACACTCCAAATACCACTTAGTGCCACATAATTACATGACACATAATTACACTGCACTCAATGCAACATACACTCCAAATACCACTCAGTGCCACATAATTATATGCTACATAATTACACTGCGCTCAACATAACGTACACTCCAAATACCACTCAGTGCTACATAATTACATGCCACAGAATTACACTGCACTCAATGCAACATACACTCCAAATACCACTCAGGAACGCAAGGCGGAGAAACCAGCGGGGGAAGACCGGAAAGACAGAGAAGACCTAACAGCCTTCCGAAAGAGAAAACCGGAGCCCAGGGGAGGTAACAGCTTGTCGGCGAGTGGAACACCCGAACCTGGCGGAGGAGGGAAAGCCGAAACAGATGGAGACCAGACCTAACTGAGGACGCAGAGTCACCACGCCACGGCCCCGGAGGGACGTGGCTCTTCCAGGTGCGTGGGCGTCTACAGGCTTTTGAAAGGGGGCTGAGTCAAAGAGGGATGTGAGAGGAGGCTGAGGGGTGAAAGGGACCCAGGAAAAAGGAAATAAGGGAGACGTAAAAGAAAGACAAGAGCAGAAATCATCTGCTACTCTTCTTCTTTTGGTTGCTCCAACCCCCTCCCTTCACATATATGCATAGCAATTATTTATCCCTGACATCCTCCCTTGATTGAACCATAAAGCAAAAACACTTACCTGAGTCTTTTCCTTCTGTCCGAGAGACGACCGCCGCCGAGGCTCACCTAAGGGACTGAAGTGGAAGAACCTGTGGGAAAGAAGAATACAAAAGAGACAATCAATCATTGTGATTTCCTGTAATACTAATAAAAAGTGCATACCAAGAAATTATTCAATGCAGTGTGCTCCCTCTTGACCGACTCTTCTACAACGGGGAGCTACATACTTTCCCTACAGGGAATGGAAGACGGACACACAGAGACCAACAGACACACACAGACACACACTCAGGAAAGCAAAGTAGGCAAACGCTACATACAGTTCTTCTATGCTTGCATATGTACATTATTTTAGAAAGATGGTGGAACTATTGATTTTGTTCAATGTGCTTATTTTGCTAATTACTTTTATCTGCTTCTATTATCATTGCAGCACATAAATTCTATACAAGAATTAGGATGGTTCAATACATAATGAAAATGCTAATGTTATATTATTTTAATTTGATTTCGCACAAGAATTACCACTAAGCAGAAACTCCTTCAAGGAGAAATGTAGGATTGGTACGTAGAACCCCTCTGTCTTTGTGAAGTTGAAAGAAAGGCTCTTGTATAGGTAATGCCTGAAGTTCATCAACTCTCCTTAGTGAGGTTATCGTTATGAGGAAAGCAACTTTCCATGATAGGGATTGTAACTGACATTTGTGCATTGGTTTTAAAAGGCGGGCCCATTAGCCTTGTAAGGACTATGTTTAAGTTCCACTCTGGAGCAGGGGGAATACTTGGCGGTATAACCCTTTTTAATCCTTCCATGAAGGCTTTAATCACTGGTGCTCCTTCAGTCGATTATTTTGTCTAGACTGTATTACAGGAACTGCCTATACTTGGGCGCGAACAAGGCTAGCGTCAAGCGTCTTCAAAGAGCACAGAATGCAGCTGCTCACATGCTGCTGGCCCTTCCGCACACTTGCTCGGTTTCCCATGTACTTCAGAAACTTCACTGGTTACCGGTAGAAAAGCGCATTCAATTCAAGGCGCTTTGTTTGGAGGATACGATCTTGTCACCTAAGGCACCGGCGGGACTGACGAGGCTACTAGAGTTCTATGCGCCACGACATCCTTTAAGATCTGCCGCCTTAGCTCTGGTGTGCACCCTGCGTGTCTGGAAAGCCAGAGCGGGTGGCCGTTCCTTTTGCAGCCTGGCCGCACAACTCTGGAACTCACTCCCTGTGTTCATCAGAGTGATCCGGAATCATCTTGCATTCCGTAAGGCCATAAAGACCTGGCTCTTTCCGGCTTGAAGCTTTTCGTATCTGGTTCTTGTCCGAGAGTCTGTGGTCTGCGCTGGGACGCCCCGTTGCTGGGGCAGCCATGCGCACTATAAATCTGATAAATAAATAAAATAAAATAAATAAATAAATGTTTGTAATTCTGAGGAGATATGATATTATTCTATTCTGACTTGTGTTGTAGGCGAACCCTAGTACGAGTCTACACTAACTGTTTATTGCTCATTTTAAACTAATAAAGAGATTCAATTGAAGGACTCTGAGACTCTGAAAATGCATCTCTGCCACGGACGAGACCACTCTGGTTGTTAATTCGGAAGCAGGAGCAAATCTTGCAACAATACCTGAACTCCCGACAGTCATCTTCAAAAGTCTGAGTATAAAACAAGCTTGCAAAAACTATTTTCTTTACAGGTGCTTGTTGTTGTCCTAGATATTCATGTACGCATGCGTATCTGCGGTGGCTGTCCTTAAGTGGCATTTTGTTAACTATTCAAAAGTGTTCTCAAAGCGAGCTCTGGCTGATGCTTGCGCATCCACGGAGCCATCGTCGAATGAACAGGTTTTGTTTAAGTAAAGCACATTCAAATATTCTCCCTGTAGATGTGCGTGCATCAGTGGTAGAAGCGATCTTTGATGAGATTTGTTAAAGCACGTGCTATTTGAAGATGCAAGTAGTGCATGCGTGCACTTGCGGCACGTTAGATTGTCAGCGTGCGTGTGTGCGCAGTCAGCTCTTTTTGGAAGCACATACTTATGATTGTGGCGCGCCCTTGCTTGCTCCCGCAAAGCGGATGCCGCCACAAGCATGAGTATATGCTTCCAAAAAGAGCAGAGCAACGGTTAAAGGTCCTCCTATGCAGCACATGCGCACTGCGTATGCGAGACCTAAAAATGGCATCCAGTATGGTACCCTTTACATGGGTGCTTGTGTTTATCAGTTGTCTCAGTTGCATGGCCTCCATGTCATGAATTAATCTAACTGCCGTGGTATTATCAGGTTCATCCAGATGGAAGTTAAAGTCCCCCAATAATGTAATGGAGCTCTTGCTGGCCACCATGTCTGCTATTAAGCTGGGAAATTCCACTAGGAATGGAGTGGGGGGGGGGTCCTGGGGGTCTACAGAGCAGTGTGCCTGAAAACGAGTTACTAGCCGATGTTTTAGGCTGAATTGCACAGTTTCACTGTTGGTGGTGGCAACGGACGATATCATGCATTCATAGTCGTTTTTGTAAATGATTGCTACCCCGCCTCCTGTTTTTCCCACCCTACCTTGTCTTTGGATAAGGAAATCTGGGGTTAGTCATTGGATTATGTCAGGGTCGGACCAGTCTTTCAACCACGTTTCAGTAACGAAGAGAATGTCAAGTTCTTCATTCTCTATTAGCATTATGATTTCTGTGGTGTGTGCTGGCAAGGATCTACTGTTAAGAAGTCTCATATCTCATTCCTTGTGGGCCTATCTAGTTGTGGCCCTTCAATCTTTTCTGAGTTAAACTTAGTCTGGCAGAGAGGGCATGACATCTTCTTCCCTATCAAGCTTTGTGGCGCTAGAGTCAACACACAATGGGTTCTACCCGAGTATCTCAATGAGAGTAATAATGCTCTATCATATGTGATGAGCTTACCGTTTTCTGGGACGAATACGGCATGGTTCCTTGCCCTTGACCGTGTCCGGACGCAGACTGGCTAGCCTTAGGCACGCCAGCAGCGTGCCGCTGCACGTCCGTGCAGCGGGCACCATAAGTACTAACATGAAAAAAAAAAAGTACATATACAGCAAACACTTATTTAAAGGTTAATTGCAGTTAGGAAAAGGAGGTAACTAGGCCTTTAACTTTAGGAACACCTTCATTCTTAAAGGCAGCCACTAGATATACATGCTTTGTTTCCCTACCCTGACTTTACACCCCGCTGGCATCAGTGCGGCCCTCGGTCACACCATAGACCAAACTTTGCGGCCCCCGGGAAAATGTTTGTGAGTACCTGTGACTTAGATCAACAAAAGGCGGAAGTAGTTAGACACGAGGACGAAACAGAAGTAGCATCTCTAAAAGGCACAAACAGGAACCAATTAAAACAAGCATTGGCATAGCCAATAGGTCTTGCCTTTGGGACCTTATAAGTGTTTAGCCATGCAGCAGTTGATGTTGTTGCACCAAGGATATTGTGCTGGATAACTAAACACTTATAAGGTCCCAGAGGCGAGACCTACTGGCTATGCCAATGCTTGTTTACCTGATGGGCATCGGCTGGCCGCTGCTTGGTCACTGAGGCCCTAGTGAGGTTGAGACATATTTGAGGGAGTTTTAGCCTCTTCAGATGATGCTATGCAGGCCCAGGCCCAGGTACAATGAGTCTCTGCTGCCTGGGAGTGTGTTTTTTCACTTTCGATTGATGGGGCTGCCCCCCTTTACTCTGGCGAAAGCCACAAACGGAATTCAAGTCGATCTTCTCATCAGACTTTTCAGGCGAAACAAATGTCAACTTTTGCTGAGGCCTTCAAAAGAGCGACCCAACTCCAGCAGTGAGGGCCAATGAGCATTGTGGATACAAATAATCATCGATCGATGCAACAACAACAACAGATGAATCCCGGACAGCAGGCTCGAGACCCTCCAGCAGCAGACAATCTTTGTTTCTCTTGGCCTCACCTGGGGTTTCATGCGGGTTCTGTGGGCGCTGTGCTCCCTGCTGGGGGTGCTGGGCTCCCTGCTGCGGGCGCTGGGCTCCCTGCTGCGGGTGCTGTGCTCCCTGCTGTGGGCGCTGTGCTCCCTGCTGCGGGTGCTGTGCTCCCTGCTGTGGGCGCTGTGCTCCCTGCTGTGGGTCGGGCTGAGCTTTCCGAGGCCTTTGTGTAACCCCAGGACTGAACGATGAGCGCGGGTTTGGGAACACCGTAGATGGACAACTGCGCATGCGCCGAGGACAGATACTGCTTCCCACAGCACGGGTTAGAGGTCTTTGAATCAACTGCGCATGCGCTGGGGACAGATAATGCTTCCCACAGCACGGGTTAGAGGTCTTTGAATCAACTGCGCATGCGCCGAGGACAGATACTGCTTCCCACAGCACGGGTTAGAGGTCTTTGAATCAACTGCGCATGCGCTGGGGACAGATACTGCTTCCCACAGCACGGGTTAAAGAGGTCTTTGAATCAACTGCGCATGCGCTGGGGATAGACTCCGCTGTCACCACAATCCCACTCAAGAAATCGTGCAAGAAAGATTCACAGCACAGGCTCCGGCAGCACGGAGCGCAGGAAAGGACGAAAGCTCAGGGCCAGGACATGGGGGACGGGGTCCTCGCAGGGACAAGAATACCAGTGTCCGCGCGGGGACACGATGAATGAGATACAACAGCTGCCTCCCGCCGCGGAGCACGAGGCGCCTCGCGCACAGCACAGGGTGAGCTGTATTTTAGTGCAAAGTCTCCCAGTTCTGCTCCCCTAGGGGGGGGTGTCTCTCCTCTGCGCAGGCGCAGTGAGGCTGAGCGGCCTCTGTCCAGGGCAGTTCACAGGCTGCACTCCGTGCAAGGTCCTAGATGTCTTCGCTCCGCACATGCGCAGCCGTGTCGCGCTGTGCTGCGCGTGCGCAGCTGTGTGACGCCATGTTTTTTTTCGTGCGCGATGGCAGCTCGTGCAGCGGCGTGAGCGCGCGCGTCACTCGGGGGCAGTAACACACCGGGACACACTCCTCACTGGCAGCTGGGTCCCCAGCGTGCCCCACCTCTCCCCCAGCCCTGCAGCCCCCACTGAGCGGTGAACAAGGAGAGGTGAGACACTCTAATCTCAGTTTCCAAACTCCATTGGTACTATACACGTTGCGCATGCGCATTTGTTACTCTTAGACCCGCTTTAACCCGTGCTCCGCTGCGGGAGGCAGTGTCTGTTTACCGCGCATGCGCACTTATACGCCGCGTGAGACTGACTACTCTAAACCTGGCTGCATACAGTAATCCCCGTCTCTAAACTGCATTGGTGTACTACCCTGGAGCGCATGCGCAGTTGTTAATCCCAGGCGCGTGGGGGCGGGGCCTGTGGTGTGAATGCTCCTCCTCTACCAGGGGCGGGGGCTGTGGGAGTGTGGCCTGTGGATGTGGGGTGGGCGGGGTCTGGGGGGGCGGGGTTTGGAAAAATGGGGGCGGAGTCAGTGGATTTGAGGGCGGGGTCAAAACTGCAAACATGCCCAGACTGGGGGCGTTGCATTATATAGGGAGCGGGCGCCATATGTTTCTGAGTTTGATTTCCTGCGTGCACCGATGTCTGTGTGACCAGAATTTGGAACTCGCTTCCTCCGTACCTCCGTACTGCCACCTCTTTTTGCATCTTCCAAAAGGACCTTAACCCCTCCGTTGGGTCATGGCGAGCGGAGCTGTTATGCCCGTTGGAACGCTCGCACGCTGGGCTGATTCCCCTGCCATGCTGAGCGTTACATTAAACGGGTGCGACCGGAGCGCCGTGGCTCATGCCGAGCTGAGCTCGTCATGAGCACAGGAGGGGTTAAGGTCCTTTTGGACGATGCCACATTACCTCAGTATATGGCTTATGAAGTTTGTTGAGGCATCATTTTGTTATTTTCATTTCAGGCAGGTCTCAGCACGGAAGATACAGGTCAGTTAGGAACGTGGTGACAGCTCATATATACACACACAGGGTTAAGGTAGCACGCGGGTATTCACGTAGCGTTTGAACCATTGGTTGTTGAAGCATGTCATTAATCACCTTTTTCTACCATTTGATTCAATTTTTAATGTGCATGGCAATTAACTACAAGCAATCGCAGTTGTGGTTTACTGAATTCCCATTGAATATATAGCAAAAGATACATGTAGTTTTTTGTTGGTTTATTCCATTATACCCCTGAAGAAGGTAGACATACCAAAATGCATTGGGAAACAAGGTACATATGCTGAAAAGCCCCATGGGCGAGACAAATAATCTTAAAAGAGATCCTGGACTGAATGGGAGGCCAGTGTAAGTTTCTTCTGGCTAGCGAGGCCGAGGCAAGCCTGGGGAGATTAAGGACCATCTTTGCCGCCGCATTCTGGACCATTTACAAATGATGAATAAAGCTCTTATTTATACCCACATAGAGGGCGTTGCAATAGTCCAGTCTTGAGGAAACTAATGCCACAGTGGCTTGTTTCCGAGCATCGGGGGAAAGATAGTGGGCAATCTTTCTTAGAACCCTGATGATGCCACAGCAGGTGGAAACAGACCTGCTGACCTGACGTTCAAAAGAAAGCGTGGTGTCTATAAGCACCCCTAGGTACCTAGCGAACTGGGGAGGGGGGGGGCGGGCAATCCCCAAGTGAGGGTGGCCACCAGTCATTTGACCAGATATCCTGATTACCCCCAAAAATCGACACCTCCGTTTTCTCCCAGGGGTTTTAAGTCTCTTCAGTGACACAAGCTGCAATAATAGTTTTTGTCGTTGCAAAAAAATATGAATGGCCGACGAGTTTCTGTAGGTCAAAGAATGGAAGGGCTGGGGAACTGTCAGTCATCTCACTGCTCAGCAGAGCAGTGTCATGCTTGATCCTCCGTCAGGCCTCTGATTTTGACCAACATCGATTAGAAAACTGGGACCTTAGAGACCATCCTTTTAATGAGAAAAACAAAACTACGAGTCCCATAAGCAATAGTGGTGGAAGGTGTCACACATGTCCTGAGACAACATCCGATTCGGCGCATCCAGTTCAATTTTTTAAGTATTTGACACTATATTGAATTTATAACCTTTGTTTTTTATGGTCATGAGTTACCAGAATACTAAAAACGTGTCTTTTATTTTCAAGGTCAATTAAGTAATGGTCACCAGCTTGGAAGCTCTGTTAATTCTTCAGTATTTGTCATTGATCTCCACGTGTGGCTGGTTTGGGTCAGCCCCCTGCATCTATCCCGATAACTCGCACAGGTAAGGACCTTGTAGCAGCAACATGATAACCCCATACTCGTCTGTAAGAAGTGCGCTCCGAGGCAGCTATCGGATCATCTTTGTGAAACAAGCAAGCGCCAATATCTGCTATGTACATGTGTTAAATAAAACAGTCAAATCACTGTATACTGTTCCGGAGGTTCAGTCCCAGAGTCATTATCTTGTGGTATTGGGTTCTCCAGGCCTACATACTCCGCAGAATACCCTCTACACCATAAGAACTGTTGGCACGGAAACTAGAAAATGTAAAAGACAAGTTTATTAAGACCCCATGGGGTGGTGGTACATTCCTACAGCACCCTTCGGCAATGCAAGAAGTATCACACCGAACATCGATGTAAGTCCTTCTTTTATACAGTTTTACAAACATTAAAAGATGGGCAGTACATGGTTACAGAGTTTTAAGTACATATATGGTCAATTTTTGGAACACAGCCAACTCATGGGAGGGGCTACAACACCACTGGTCAGTTTGGCGGAACATTCCTAAGTGATGACTGGTCAATCAGAACTGCGCATGTGCGGGCTTGACCATTACTAAAAATAGCCTGTTGCTGGGCAAACTCAAGTGGTCAGTGGTACAGAGGACGGACAAAAGGGCATGCTGACCACGAGGCGACGCATTCTCTAAAATGGCCGCCGTAACATACAAAATGGCGTTTAACAACTATGGTCAAGATAAGGGAGTAATGTGTAGCAAAGCTTAACGCTAACCCGATCTTTGTCAAATTACGACAATCTATAACTGAACGCAGACACCCTAGGAAGCATGTGCTCTTAAGACAAGTTGCGTTCACTCACCTGAAGGTGACATGCTTCATCATTGGGCTATACTCCTCACCAGGCCAGCGCTACAATGCCTGGCAGGCACCACAAGAGGGCACTTTGTCGGAGATCTTTTATTAAGTACGCCGGATGAGCATAGTAGGACACAGGATGTTTGTGTCATAAGATGTAAGATTTGTGAAGTCTGAATATAAGATCAACTATCGACCAGTTTCCGCAATATAGTTAATGTGATCTTCCTCGTCCATGTTGAGATTAAAAACGGTGGCAGAGAAATTGAGGCACTAATGGCCCCTATCACTGTGTGAAAGTGTCTATCATCTATGGACCTGCTCGTAAGCTGGGGTCTATACTTTTTTCATGCCCTGTGTAGTCATGGAGCAATCTGTTGGCATTTCATCAGGACCAAATATGGGAAAATGGGTAAATGAGACCTAATCTTCTCCACAGCATGAGTATCTCTGTAACTCAAAGCCCTGCACCGGGCATAGGTGAAAATGTGCCTATTAACATCTGGTGAGCAACAGGTGAGCGCTGCCTAACAGAGTGCACTAGATACGGTAACCCTCCTAAAATGCAGGAGATACTGACTTATCCATTAGCAAGGATGCCGCATCAGAGGGCAACTGGTTTGAAAAGCACATGCTTCCTAGTCTGCGTTCAGTTAAAGATAATGTCTGTGGGACTGAACCTCCAGAACAGTATACTGTGAGTTGATTTATATGAAGAATGTGTATACTGGACTGTCATTTTCCTCAGCATCTTTTGTGCTATATAAAATAAAACACTACACACCGGGAGGCCAACACATCTATCATACATTTAATGCAAAAATAGCAAAAGGCCAAGCAAACTAACAAGTGACAATTGTCTTTGCAATGGACGAGAGCATCCACCCTAAAGCAAGTTGGAGTATATAATGCTAATGCTACACAATGTATTTTTATACACTTTTCTCCTAATACAAGTCAATGAAACATGAACACATGATAGAAACAGTTAGTGAAACAACACTAATGAGTAGGAGGCAGGATCTTCTCTCGAGAGGAATGTGAGGAGTCTGTGAGGTGCGGATAAAAGATACACAGAAAAGCTGCAGAATTCACTGTTTCTGGAAATAACACTTCTGTTTGTCAATATTCAATTTACTACAAGATACAGGAAAGTGTGCAGATGGACATCACTAAATAAGATGGTTCTGGGCCCTAATAGAATCATGTAACTTTGCAGGCATATTAAGGCGAACAGAGACATCAAATTAATATAAGAATATTGTAATTTGGTGATGTAATATATCAATGCACGTTATGGCATTCATGGGTAACCAATTATCGGTATTAAAGAAACCAGTATATCCAGTTATGCTTTCTCCATTCCTTCTTCCCAGTGGCCACCACTGCTGTTAGCCAGCCATATTCAGCCGCGCCTCCTGTGACTTGGAATCCTGCATTTAATCAGTACCCAAGGTCGTCAATGCTTCTAGCCAACTCCAGTCTCTGGTGCCACTCGCACCCCACCACCCTTGGGTCTGTTATTATATTAGCCAGCTCCAGTCAGTAGTAGCCCCTTGGGCCTGTATGTAAGCCTACTAGCCAGCTCCTGTTAGTACTGGCATCTGGGACCTGTTATCATTCTAGCCAACTTGAGTCATTAGTAGCACCTTGGGACTAGTGATCATACTAACCAACTTCAGTCAGTATTGCCCCCCTGAGAGCTATTATCTAGCTAGGTAACTCAAGTCAGTAGTGACCCCTGCACCTTAAATCCTGCAAATATTCAAAACCAGAGGTTAACTCTACTGTCAACCAGATCCAGTCAATATTGACATGTATTGTTACCCTGCCTGTAATGAATACCAGAGGCCAGCGTTGTTGCTAGCCATTCCAGTCACCAGTGCCCGTCACATATTATCCTCAATAGGGTAAATGCCAAGGCCTGTGCAGCTGCTAACCTGCTCTAGTAAGTAGTGACCTCCCAGACCTGTTATTCTGCATATAATCAGCAAGGCTTCTGCCCTAATAACACTCACCCCACATCCTTATGGTATATTAGCAATGTAATTTATTTACATCATACGGTAGGTACCGCACTATTTCACACGATCCCAAAAAACAAAGAAAATCAAAAATTGCCTAACCATTCAGCACTCCACCTTGTCAAAAATTACCAAATCACACCAAGCACTATAGCCTGCCACATCACATGGCACACTCAGCCACAACATGACCAGATACCACGGCAGAGATTTGGGGCCATTAATCCTCTGTTCGAGGCATGTATGCTGTAGATGCACATGCTTTGAACACTCCTGCCATCTTGTGTTGGGTCCGGATGTTTGCAAATTGTTTTTCTTCGAAGAAGTCTTTCCAGTCGCGAGGTAAGGTGACTCCTCCTTTCGGTGATAGTGCGCATGGGCATCGACTCCATTGTTGTTTTTTACCCCAAACTGGTTCAGATGTGTATTGCTGCGCTCTGAAGCCGCTCTTCGGGTTCCTCTCAGTGTGCAGTCCACTTTACCCTCAACGGTATTGATTAGGTACGCGTTTCCCTGTTCTCTGCGTTTCAAATCGATCGACAAACTCTCCATTTTCGATAGAAAACCTTGTGGGCAATCATCGGGCCTTGCTGCATAGGGCCAGCCATCTGCAAATGAAATGGATTCCATTTCTGTCCTGGGTGGCACGCCAAGTACCCTCGCACCGACCTACATCAAGTTTGTAACTTGCGCCTCTCTCCAGAGCACAAGGCGGAAGACTGCGACGCTTGTAAGTCGTTTCGGTCCAAGAGGACTCTACCCGATCATCAGACTCGATGACGAGAGCGGAAGCGTCAAAGCATTCAACACACTCTGGATATCTTTGCAGAAGAATCTGACCAAGAAGAGATAGAAGCGTCCTCCGTAGAAGAAGAGGCCCTCTCGATTCCAGAGTCCGATTCCGTGCTCGAAATCTATCTGGAGTCCCAAGATGTGCCTTCAGGACATGCTTTCGAGGGAAGAATCTGACCAAGACGAGATAGAAGCGTCCGCCGTAGAAGAAGAGGCCCATCTCTGTGCCAGAGTGCAATCGTTGGGGCATGCTGGGGCAGCCATGTGATTGCAATTTTACGTCATGCCAGTACCATAGGCGACTGACCAAATGTATAGGTTATCATGCGTCCTTTCTGACAACTAAAGAGGCCTAATAAACAGCCTTTGGGTGTCAGCTCAATACTTAGTTGTGTGGCATGCACCATTTCTTCGACAGCTATTTGCCAGAAGGAGTGTATTGCATCGCAGATCATGGTTAATGTAAGAAATCAGCCCCCACAGTGTTGCAGCGCAAGCATATATCCGGGCAAGACCCGACCATTCGATGAAGGCCTTGTGGCGTTAAGTAGGTTCTTCGCAGAAAATTATAATGTATCAGCCGAAAATGGGCATTACTAGAAACCATGTGTGTTAGTTCACAGGCCCGCTACCAGTCTTGATCTTCCATTGGAATGTCAAGGTCTAAATTCCAGGCCTCTCGGTCTGTGTGTAGTGCCTACTGTATCTGATTGCATTGTACAGTAAAGATCCATAATTAGGTGTCTACACATGCCATAGGTTAGCAGTATTTCCAGGGTTTGAACATGCAGGGTGCCACCCCGCTCATCTACCGCTGGTATTGTGCCCGTTTTGGAGATATTAATTTATCACGAGGGAGCCCACTCCTCGGATAATGGGACCCCGCCTGCCTATCTAAAGCGAGCCGCAGCGACCCGGAAGTGTTCGTGTGCCCGGCCAATCACAGCGCGGCTCGGGAGAGGCCGACCGGAAGTCCCACCCCCGCAGCGGAGCAGAGAAGCAGCCTGCCGAGGCTCCCGAGGGAGAAGGGAAGCCCCGCCGAGAGGAGCCGACGCCGCAAGGAGACGCCGCCTCCCGAAGTGCCTGGTGAGTGCGGGCGTGCCCTGGGTCGCGTCTCTGACCCAGTTGTTTCTGGGTCCCTGAGTCCCCCGTGAGGGACTCCATCCTGCCTGCCCTTGTGTTCCCGAGACTCGAGGGGCCCGGTCTTTGTTCCTGGAGCCGCGAGGCTCAGACCCGGCCCCCTCGTTCTGTGAGCCCAGAGAGGCTCGGGGCCATTCCTTTGTTCTGGAGCCCGGAGAGGCTCCAACCCGGCCTAATTGTTCGTCGAGCCCCGAGTGGCTCTCCAGTGTTCTGGGTTCCCCCGAGAGGGCCCCCCCCTGCCCACATTCGTGACGAGCCCCGAGAGGCTCAGGGGCACCCCTGTTCTTCGAGCCCAGAGAGGCTCTTGCCCCCACAGTCATTTTAAGAGCCCAGAGAGGCTCTGAGAGTGCCATTTGCTTTGCGAGCCCTGAGAGGCTCGAGTGCCCATTCTTGTCTGAGAGCCTGAGAGAGGCTCAGTAGGGCCAGTTCGTTGTTCTAGAGCCCAGAGAGGCTCCGCAGTGCCACAGTGGTGGTTCTTGAGCCAGAGAGGCTCCAACGTTGCCCTAACTTTCCCTGCACCAGTTGCCCAGCACTTTGTGGGCAACTGCCACGTTTAGACCCCCTGACTTTGGGACACAGGGCGTCCTAGCCCTAGAGAGGCCAGTTGGCCTAGGGACAGTCACAGGTGGTGACTTAAGTGAGTTTGGCGCAATTGTTCATTTTGCTTACACCTCTGAATGTACTGTGATGCATCATGTGTTTTCCTCCCTTACACCTCTGAATGAATGTTATGCATTGCATCATGTGTTATGTTCTTACACCCCTACAGGTATTGTAATACTTAGGTGGTTGTTGTCCTCCTAGCGCAGGTGGTGCTATTGAGGTCCTGTTACCAGTGATTACTGGTTGTGTGCTCTATTTTTATATTATGTGCTACAGTGATTTTACTTTCTAAAGTGCTATTTCTAAAAGTGTTACTTCTAAAAGTGCACACCCTTGACAGTGGTCCAGGTGGCCCTGTCCTGTACATTATCCCCTGTAAATTCTGCCCGTGCCTCAGGCGCAATGTAAAGTGTGTGTTTTATCTAATGTAGTTTATTGGAATACAACGGCTATTTTTATATATAACCTTGTGCGGAGTTTCCTTTGTGGTGGGTCTTGGGTGTTGTTGCTGGGGTGCGTGCACAAATACTTAACTCGTATCGCCTCCAAGTTTAGCCTTGCTGCTCGCGCCACGTTACCTAGAGGGTGAGCAGGGGTTATCTTGGCGTGTAACTCCCTTGCCCTGACTTAGGAGTGGTGGTCTCTGACTGACTTTGGCGCAAGCCCTGGCCAGCCAGGGATCCCATTTCTAACAAACGGCATAATATTAGGGGTCCAAATGTGGGACCTCTGATCCCCCGCTGCATAAGGCCTGGCAAAAGCCTCTCTGCTATGTGTAATGGCCTTGTTGAAAGATGAAGGGCATGATTGATGGACTTCCTGAAAAACTGCGAAGAAGATGGGATGTCTTACTTCCATGCCTGCTTTTTACCTATTGGGAAGGGCCATAGAAGGGAGTGGGGTCCTGCTTATTTTAGCTTCTGTTTGGGATTTCCTGTCGGGACCACTGTGCCTTGTGAAGGAGGGATTGGAGAAACCTCTTGTTGAACCTTAGCAGATATAGTTGACTATGTGCTTGGTGTTTGCTCCAGTATGTATGAGTACGTGGAAAAAGCAAGCAAAAACATTGAGGACAGCCTAGCTGCAGAAGCTCTGGTGATGCCAAAAGGCTGCTATGGTTGAGTTCCAGCCTGGGCAGATAGTGTGGGTTTTGGGGCCTGTGGTTTCTTGGGATCTGCACGGTAAGTGGAGTGGACCCTACCCTATCCTAGAAAGAAAAAGGGAGGTTACCTACCTGGTAGACCCTGGCTGTGACAGGAACCATAAGAGGCCGTCCATCTCAACCGCCTTACACACTACTATGACATGGCAGATGTGACCTTGCTCATAGTTCCAGATGAGGATCAGGAAGCAAAGAGCGAACCTGTCCCTGACCTGTCCAACAATCCAAAAGGTGGGTCAGTGGAAGGTGTGGTCTTGTCAGACACCCTACCTGCCAATCAGGAGACTAATTGCAGGCAAGTCCTAAATCATTTTGCTGAGCTCTTCTTTTTGACGTCTCGCCAGACTAGGTGGTGTATCCATGCTGTAGACGCTGATGAAAGACTACCTTTCGAGAATAAAACATACAGGCCGACTGAACATGTGAAAGAGAGCATCAAAGCTGAAGTAAGCATGATGCTGGAATTGGGAGTTTTAAAGCCTTCTGAGAGCCCCTGGACCTGCCCAGTTGTCTTAATCCCCAAGCCTCATAACCCGGATGGTAAGAAAGAAATGAGGTTTTGTGTGGACTATTGGGGCGTGAATGCTGTGACCAAAAGCAATGCATACCAAACTCCATGGGCAGATGAACTTATTGACAGGTTGGGAGCAGCCAAGTATTTGAGTATGTTCGATCTCACATTAGAGCACTGGCAGATAGGTCTGACGACTGCAGGAGCAAAAGAAATATCTGTATTTTCAACCCCAGATTATCAGTTCACTGTAATGCCCTTTGGTTTGAAAAATGCACCTGCCACTTTTCAAAGGTTGGTGAACTAAGCCCTTGCTGGATTGGAATACTTGAGTGCAGCATATCTACACAACATTGCTGTCTTTAGCTCCACCTGGCAGGATCACCTGATCCACCTTAGTAAAGTACATGAGGCTCTGAGAAGAGCAGGCCTCGTTATCAAGGCCTTCAAGTGCCAGATAGGGCAGGGAAAGGTTGCATACATGGGTCACCTTGTTCGTGGAGACCGGGTTCAACTCTTACACCCCAAGATCTAGACCATTCTGGACTGGGTGGCTCCAACTACCCAGACTCAAGTGAGGGCCTTCCTTGGCTTCCCTGGTACTATAGGAGGTTTTTGAGGGATTATGCCACCATTGTGGCACCCCTCACAGAACTGACTTCCAAAAGAATGCCCACAAATAGTGAACTGGACTGTGAGCTGTCTAAAGGCTTTTGACACGCTGAAGAAAGCAATGTGCTCTGCAGCTGTTCTGAAAGCTGCGGATTATGTCAAGCAATTCATTGTGCAGACTGATGCCTATGAACATAGGAGCAGTGCTATCCCAAAAACATGTTTTATAACAACAAGGGACCCCAATTCAGTCAGCCAGGGACCTCGGGGAGCAATTTTTCTAAAACAACAACGGTCCCGTGCATAAAACAGTTCACAGCCAATAAATATAGACGAAATCAGTTCTATATTTTAGAATGACATGTCCAGCCGGACAGAGGTCCTTCAAGTTTACTAAATAAATAAAATTCCAAGGTAGAACAAGGATACCTTCCACAAAGCCCCTGTGTGGTAAGCAAGCCTGTGCCCAACACTTGCGGGGTGATTACAGTTGGAGAAAATAGGAAAGGTTTAAAGGCAAAACAAGCGTTTTTCTGTTTACATATGCATTGTACAGAAAATATCAATTAGCACCGTTACATCAATCTACACAATCAAATATTTGTATAGGGTGCATGAGCAAGTTGACGGCGTTTCGGTTCCCCTAACGGGTCATGGGAACCATCATCAGGACAAACAAATAATTGCCTTTTTCACTAAACCTCAAATTGCCTAAAAGAAAGAATAAGAAAAGTACAGACTTTAAGAACAAGGTACATATAATTAAAGGAAAAATAAAGTGACTCCTTATGCAACGTGCATAAACTCGTTGGCCAGGTAGTGGTACCGCACTGTTTCTACGGGTGACATGGTAAACCTAGTAGGTCTATGTTTTATTTACAGGATTTTAAGGACATGCGTCAAAAAATGCTAATCAGTGCCTAATAGACAACGGTGGTTGCGCAAATTACCCAACGGAGTGCGCGTGATGACTAATTATCTCCTTGTCGTGGTGGTGTCGACTAAGAGCCCGACAAATCGTGTGAATTGGGGCTCTATGAGGACTGGGGGGCACGCTCTGCTTACCGAGGCAGTGCGTAAATGGTCATTTATACAAGTCGATGCTCAAATTAGTCCGGACGTTCGGTAATTTGCGCAACCACCGTTGTCTATTAGGCACTGATTAGCATTTTTTGACGCATGTCCTTAAAATCCTGTAAATAAAACATAGACCTACTAGGTTTACCATGTCACCCGTAGAAACAGTGCGGTACCACTACCTGGCCAACGAGATTATGCACGTTGCACAAGGAGTCACTTTATTTTTCCTTTAATTATATGTACCTTGTTCTTAAAGTCTGTACTTTTCTTATTCTTTCTTTTAGGCAATTTGAGGTTTAGTGAAAAAGGCAATTATTTGTTTGTCCTGATGATGGTTCCCATGACCCGTTAGGGGAACCGAAACGCCGTCGACTTGCTCATGCACCCTATACAAATATTTGATTGTGTAGATTGATGTAACGGTGCTAATTGATATTTTCTGTACAATGCATATGTAAACAGAAAAACGCTTGTTTTGCCTTTAAACCTTTCCTATTTTCTCCAACTGTAATCACCCCGCAAGTGTTGGGCACAGGCTTGTGTACCACACAGGGGCTTTGTGGAAGGTATCCTTGTTCTACCTTGGAATTTTGTTTATTTAGTAAACTTGAAGGACCTCTGTCCGGCTGGACATGTATTCTAAAATATAGAACTGATTTCGTCTATATTTATTGGCTGTGAACTGTTTTATGCACGGGACCGTTGTTGTTTTAGAAAAAAATCCCAAAAACATGACCACGGTCACGATCAGCCAGTGGCTTTCATCAGTAGAAGGCTAATCCCAGGGAACAGCGTTGAACTGCCATTTAGATGGACGCCGTTGCTGTGGTTTGGTCCCTTGAGAAGTTTATGTCCAACCTGTTTGGCTCTCACTTCCTAGTTCAAACCTACCACGGGCCTCTCCGATGGTTAATACAAATGGCTAAAGTAGTCCATCTCCCTACAGGGAATAGACTTTGAAGTGAAACAGAGACCTGGGACTGCCAGTGCAGATGGACTTTCGAGGTTGTCCCATTTAGACGAGGTTAAATGTTATGTTATGTTAAAAATACTTATAAATTGCGCGCACCCCACAAGGTTTCATGGCGCTGGGGACAAGGGAGTCCTGCCGGTAAGTGATTCATTCATAAGTCTGGCGTAAGAGCCAGGTCTTTAAGAGTTTCCAAAATTGAGGATATGATATCATCGATCTAATGTCCTGAGGGAGATAATTCTGAAATTGAGGGGCCAGGACTGCAAATCTTAGTCCCTCCCAATTTCTAGCGTTTAAAGGACGGAGTAGCTAGGGGATTCAAATGGGAAGACCTAAGATCCTGAATGTGGATATATCTGTGGACCAGAGTAGATACAGACACTGGGCAGTTGCCGTGGGGCGCTTTAAAGAGGAGGCATCCCAACTTGAATGCACTACGTTCGACTACCAGAAGCCAATGTAACTTTTTCATAAGAGGGGTGACATCCTGCATTCTTGCCTGGCGATAGATTAATCTAGCAGCCTGGTTCGGCACTAGTTGCAGTCTTTTAGATTGATATGCCGGAATGCCAAAGTAAAGAGTTAGAGTAGTCAATGTGAGAGATGACTAAGGCTAAAGCAACTTGGGTAAGAGCTTCAGTTGTGAGAAATCTGCTCTTCTCCAGTAATGGGGTAACTTTCATAGATTCACATGCGTGAATCATTCCCCGTCGTCGAAGTTGGATTCCCACGGGACATAGAATAGCAATATAGCTATAGCATAGCGAAAGCATAGCTAAAAGAGCAATAGGAAGTATTGTAACATGGAAGTTAATAGGAAAAAACTCGTCACTTTAATAACTTGTCCAAGTCATTAGATATGGTACAAACTCCAGCCAATCAGGTGAAAGCATCCTCTGGAACCTTCTCCTCAGAGGCTCAGGCTCTCAGATTTTCTACCGCACGTCGTGTGAAGGGAGTCTCTCTGAGCTCTGCTCAGTACCTCTACCTTTTCCCTTCAGAAACTCTTCAGAATATCTTCAATGCTTTGTCTACTACAAAGAGGTCACTCATCAGACACTGTGAGTCTTGTGGGAAATTCTGGCTTCATTCCGAAGACCCCCACAAAAAGTGTGTCTATTGCCTCCACTCTGAACATCAGGTGAGAGATTGTAAAATCTGCAGGACTTTTCCTCAAAAGAGACAGAGAGACATGTCTACTTCTGTGGTTACAGAAACTCAAGACCAAGGATAATCCCTTATCAGATGTTATGAGTGATTCCTCTCTCAGGGCTTGTGAGGCGGAGATGGTATCTGCTAAGGCTAAGGTGCTCAAGAAACACCACACCTCTACTCATGAAGGCCAGACTTCTTCTTCAAAAAGGCTCCTGCTCCTTCTAAGGGACTACTTAAGCCCTCTACACCTCCGAGATCTGCCTCTAAGTCTCAGGCGTCTAAGTCTCTTCCTGAGACAAATTTGCCTAAAAAAATGGGTTCCTGCTACAACGACCACTTCCACCTTCTCTTCTCCTCAACCTACAATGATAATGTCGTCAGCGTCCTCTCCGTCGACGTTTGTCATGGTGTCGGTGAAGCCTCACTCGTCTGCCACCTCCCTCACTTCGTCGTCGACAAAAAAGAGGCCTGTCTCCGGTCAGTCGTCGACGGATGCCTTCTCGCTGACGAGACGGTCGATGGCTCTTAAGGCTCCACCTGCTTCGTCAACGGTTGCCTCGACGACCGTTGACTCATTGACAGCACAGAAGCCTTTCCTTACGGAACTTCAACCACGCTCTTCGTCGTCAACCGCTGAGTCGGCGGCGGCATCCTTGGTTCCACCTTCAGCTTTGATGTCTCTAGTCCCCTTGAAATCTTCAGCAACACATTTGCCGCCTTCAGGAACGACGGATGTTTCCCTACTTCAATGTCAACGTAGGAACTCTTGTTTGGATCTATTGCCAATTCAACCGTCTCCAAATCTTTCTGTGGAGCTTTTTGACTATGGGGCTAATGAGGAGGTTTCGGAAGATGATGACCGGTTCCGTGCTGCTCGTACTCCTTCCGAGCTTCTCATCAAATGTCAAGATATTGATGATGACCAAGGATATGATTATTACCCTGAGCCTAATACTCAACCACCACTTGAGAATCCAACTGTGCAGATGCCCATGTCTCTCATCTCTAATTTGCAACATGTGCTTGATGACTACTTCTGCCGATTTCCTCCCTCGGAATCAGCCTCATCTGTCCCACAGATGCCTCTTCCTCTGCCTTCATCGATCATCAGGCCGCTCCCTCCGTGGCATTGATGTCTCATCACCCGGAGGACCCACACACAACTGACGATGACATCGAAGAAGGGGAGTGGGTGATAGATCCCTCCTTACTGAGCGGGACAATTATTAAATTCCGACTGCGTCATCTACTGACAAAACTGAAGAGCCGACCTGGCACACATACATCCCTGTGTGCCATTCTCATGAATACTGCTAGAGGGATGTCTTACACATATCTCGGGCAGTGAGTTAAAATTCGCAGATTTATATAGTGCGGCTCATCACCCGTGATGGTTTCCAGATGCTGTCTATGGTCACGTGGTGATAAAGTGATTTGCCCAGAATCACAGGATGTTGCGCTGAAGCAGAGACTCAAACCCGGATCCCCAGTTCCCAAGTCGGCAGGTCTGACTGCTGCACCACATCCTCTCCCCCCTGTGAGGGCATATCTGCCTGAAATGCCCCTGATGCCCCTGCAATATCCTAGTCGATTCCTGGATATTGTAAGTACATAGGCTGGACACTCATCATTATTAGTTCGCCAGCTCCATGATGGCTTCATTGAAATATGTGATGTTTGGCACCAAGCATCTCAGCATAATAAACTTGCACTGATTCCAGTGTAGATTTTATTAACAATTGCACACATAGGGCCCCTTAGAGGGGTCCCCTGAAACCTACCAATCCTTAGTGTGGTCATTGACTAGCCTGAGCCTGCCTGTTACCACCAGAGTGTATTCTGACCTCAGGGGAGAGTGCCTGCGCAATCTGTGGCTGAGAACAATGCCGTTCCTGGGAGGAGGTGTTCACGTCTCCCCTGGACAGGAAGAGCCATCCGTGGTGGGGAGCTTCAAAGGTCTTGCCTCCTTTGTAGTGCGACCCCAGCCTCTCCTGTTCGAAGAAGCGGGCCTCCGTCGCGTCCTCACCCCCTTTTTGGCGGCAGGACAGGTGGGAAACCTTTGATAGAATAGGAGATGTGCCCCTCCCTCTGTCAACTCCAGCCCTCGGGTGCTGGAGGCTAGGTCAAGTACACTTTTCAGTGCCCACCATCTTGAAGATGGTGGGACTTGTTCAGTTAGGGCTAGGACTGTGTCCCCCTCTCACCAAAGGTGGGCATGTTAGAGGACCTAGACACCCAGGCAAAGGGCCCATCGGACACGACCTATCACTTTTTTGTATCGCCCTTGATTCAAGTTTTTAGGTGGCATCCCCAGTCCATGAACTTCAGTTCCTTACCACCTAGTTCCTCCAAGCCGCTGTTACCTACCTGTAAGCAGCCTCTGTCCGATTGCCCCAGTCCCCCTTAATTTGTATTGGGTTTCCAACCTTGAACTTGCACCTGCACCCGGGCGCCCACGTGCCGCTGGTGGTGCACTGTTGGTTCTGAAGCGAACCTTGTCCAATACTGACCTTAACTTCTGAAGAATGGTCTTGTAAGTAGATGTTGGCTATACATTTGTTGAATGCTTTCTTCACCCCATAGGTTAACATTGCAAAGTCTGAAAATTGCACTAATTGTCTACTTTTTATATTGACCAGAATTTCTATTGCAAAACTTATTTACTCAAGATGAAATTCTGTGGTTCCGCAAAATAAATCTAACCAAGTGTCATTTTTAGGTTTCGCACTGCGACCCGATCGCGAAGCGATCGTCGCTGCGAAACTCTATTGTAATCATTTCTGCTTTCAAGGAGTCAAGGGAGACAGGAGACAAGTGATGTGCACGCGCACGTAAACGGATCAGGTCACGCGCGCTTCCTGTCTCCCATGGCTCCTTGGAAGCAGACACACACGCACGCACACACACACATACAGACCCCCCCGCCGCCGCGCATACACACACACACACACACACATACAAAACCCCCACCCCTACCGCGCATACACACACACACACACACACACACACATACAGAACCCCCACCCCTGCCGCGCATACACACACACACGCACGCACATAAGGACCCCCCCGCCGCTGTGCGCATGCACACACACACACACACACACACACACACATACACACAGAACCCCCCGCCTCTGCCCCCAGGCGCTTACACACACACATCCCCTACCTTGTCTCGGCGTGTCTTCTCATCACAGCTTGCGCAGAGACAGCCAACGTGCACGCGCACGGCGACGCCGTCTCCTGCGCTACAACCGTGGTTTCGGTTTCGCAGACTAACCTTGTTCTATATTTCTATAATTAAAATAGGCGCCTCAGACTCCAAGTGCCGCCTCAGGTTGTGACCTTCGCTGTACGTCAAACAACGCAAAATCTGAGCACAAACGCTTAAAAAAAATGTGCCAAGGATGTTCGACAGAAACGATGTTGGGAATGCCGGTCGTGATCGAAGCAGCGGCGTTTTAATTTTAATCTGCAATGAACATTAGTACTGTTCTGCTGGCGTCAGACAAGAATCCCAACGAAATAATAAAAAAAAATAACAATTCTTGTGTTTTTCGCTAATCTCCCTTGGAAGCATGTTTAAGGCTGGCCCGGCGCGTCAATGCACACCTGTGGGAAGGACAGGAGACCTCACATCGAGAAGGTGCAAAGCGGGGGGTGGGGGGTGTATCTGGTGCAGGGGGTCAGTTCTGGTGACGTCAGTGTGTTTCTGGCCGGGGTGCCTTCGGTTAATGCAGCACCGGGGGTGTGAACGCTCAAGGCGGTGTCCCCCGCACACCAGGCCTCGGCATCGGGATGGAGAGCTGAGGCGCAGGTTGAGGTGGACCGAGCCCATTAACTCAAGGGTTGAGAGAATTGAGTCCGCAGTCTCAAAGTTTGGGGACTCGGATCAGGACTGCTGGGAACGAGATTGTGTAAACCCTTTACGGTGCGGCTGACATGACCTGCGCTTCAGCAGCGAATGCAGTTTTTCCTAGTCTGAATTAATAACGTTATTTATTCCAGGTGGGATTATATTTGCTTTTTGTATCCCCCTCAAACCTTGCAGAAAGCCCACACTCTGGAGCCCAGGTGCAGAACTCTTTAGGTTAAAAGACTAGATATGCCATTGTGCCTGGCGTGCTCTGTGCACACGGGGAACATGTTTTTAATGTGGCATCAAAGAGGCAGACACCCTCGACTCATCCTTCCGGAGTCATCAAAGGCACCGCACAGCAGGAGCATGTCAGGGGTCTTACCCAGGTTTGGGCTCAAGGACAGTGGCCCCCTTGTACAACCGCAGCGCTCCAGTATCGTCCGCATTCTTAAAAATATGCAAAATGAAAATACACTCTGCTCTTGTCTACTTGGGATGAATCGGTTCCATCCATTGCTATTAGCTGCATTTACACGTTTTTCACTATTTTTTTAGGTTTCGCACTGCGAACCGATTGCGAAGCGATCGTCGCTGCGAAACTCTATTGTAATCATTTCTGCTTTCAAGGAGTCAAGGGAGACAGGAGACAAGTGATGTGCACGCGCGTGTAAACGGATCAGGTCACACGCGCTTCCTGTCTCCCATGGCTCCTTGTAAGCAGACACGCACGCACACACACACACACACATACAGACCCCCCCGCCGCCGCGCATACACACACTCACACACATACACACATAGAGAACCCCCCTACCCCCCCGCCCCGCCGCGCATACATACAAGCACGCACACAAACACACACAAAAATAGAGAACCCCCCAACCCCCCTGCAGCCGCGCATACACACACACGCACGCACGCACATACGCACACACACACACACACATACATACTGAACCCCCCCGGCGCTTACACACACATATCCCCTACCTCGGTTCGGCGTGTCTTCTCATCACAGCTTGCACAGGGACAGCCAACGTGCGCGCGGACGGCGACTGCGTCTCCTGCGCTACAACCGTGGTTTCGGTTTTGCGGCCTAACCTTGCCATTGGCTGTACTGCCGCCAACCGGCACTTGTTCTCAGGTCCAAATGGCCCTGTTGTAGACAAACCCTGGGAAGCGGACAACGAGAATATATAATATTGTGCTATCTATATAGCGCTTACAGCCACAAACCTTATCTCGGATACACTGTAAAAACCCTTTCTAACACCTCATTCCTATGGTACACATTTAACGAGGCATCTGCCTGCAGTAGTATGCACTACACTCCTGGCAAAGACTGAGGCACGCAATCGGCGGCAGGTGAAAGTCTGTGATTGCAGAGCGGTCATAGATGTCAGCAGCAGGAGGATAACTCACGGAACTATCTTTCAGATGTATTTGTGAAGGATGATCCATGCCAGGCTTTGGGGCCAGTTTTGCATCCTCCATGCACTACCTCAGGCACGCGCAGACGATGGGGGCGTGCAGGCGGAGTCCTCGGGGACGGGCAGGTGATGAGTGAGTTGCCTCCTTACAGAAAGTGGCATGGGCTTGGATTTGGTTTCTAGGGACGCATCAGCAGTAGACGGTGACTCACGCGCCCCCAGTCGGCGCGGTGACACCCTCGCCTCTCACCTGCCGCCGATTGCGTGCCTCAGTCTTTGCCAGGAGTGTAGTGCATACTACTGCAGGCAGATGCCTAATAATTATTTTATTAAATTGGCAATGTTTATACATATTTAAAAATTGTAGTTACATGACCGGGGCTGCTGGCGCAGGATGCCGGGGCCGGTAAGCTGGCGGGAACCTCCAAGCTGGGCACCCTTGCTCACCCCATTAGGATAGTTCGTTTCATCCTGCTGCTGGTCTGACTGCGAGAGCAGGTTTTGGGGCTGAGTTCTATGTAGTTCTTCCCTAAAAATGTCAACAAACAGTTGTGTCGCCTCATCGTCACTTCGAGCATCTGGCGACAAGCAGAGGTTGGGCGTGCACAACATAATAAGGTAGGGGGTGGGCTTAGACTGTGACATCACACGCCGAAAGGGAGGACGATTTCTGCTATTATAAAGGGTCCTGCATGCTACTACATTTGTATCACTGATCAAATGCAGATGGACATTACCGTCATTATCCGACCTCACAAAGTGATATTAGCTGCCAAGTGGGTAAATGCATTGGGTGGCCCCTAATGCCAGTCCTGTTCTTTTGGGCAGCAGCGTATTTCATTCTGGGTCTTGTAGTTTCACATTTAACTTTGCAAGTTTGGGATTTAACATCGGGTTTTTCAAGAACACTACTACTGGCTATTGTTTTGTTTGTTTCACTGTGTTTGTGCTGCTCTGCCCGTCTGCGCCCAGTCCGTTCTGTGACAGATATAGGGATCGAAAGTATAATGGCCCGACCCATCGACATACTCGTTTCTCTATGCAATCTGCTCGATCCACTATTATCTGGTCTCAACCTCTCCCTTGGATCACAGCACACCCTCTAGTGTTCCTTCCCTTGTCCTCTCTTCTGCTGAACCTCAAACCTCCAGAGGGAAGCGGGTCCTCTCCTTTGTTCTCGCCCCTCGTCTCAGCCTCCATCTTTGACGTTACTGTCCCACTTCTTATGTTGCTGTTCGGACACCCTCGCTGTTACTCCTTCCTTGGAACTAGTTACAAAGCAAAATGCACTTGTCAGGTGTGAAAATGCAGCACGAGTAAAAGTGTGAGGGGACAAAGAAACAAAAAGCCTGAAATGCTCAGGAGTAATTGAAATTAGGTCAGAATAATTGTGCAGCTACAGATTAAGATGCTCATTTAGACTCCAATGAAAACAAGCATTGAAATAGGTCTCGCATTGTGACAAGTCTGAGCTATTGACATTGTAAATAACAATGCCTTTTATTTATGTTTTTAAAAAAATGTAAATGAAATAAAAGGCATTTTTATTTGCAATGTCAATAGCTCAAACTCACGTCAATGCGAAACCTATTGCATTGTAAATGCTTGTATAAATTTGTCTCAGATTTATTCATTGATTGTGTGTCATTTAGTGCCACTGTGTGTGTACAATGCTTAGAGCGGCAGACCTTGATGCAGAACGCTGGCCAGGGACCAGGGTTCGATCCCCGCCTCGGCGGGTTTCGGGCTTAAATTCCTCTGACCGGATATTCTCGCCTCAGTGCCGATTCTAAGCATGGGTCCCACGCTGCAACTCTGGGCAATAGCTTGCTTAGTCTCCACAAAGGCCCCCTGATACACAAGGGATGCCTGGTTTCACCATGGGATGTCCAGGAGTGGACACCCCACAAGGAAAAGCCAGGAGGGGTTCCCTTGTGGTAGGAGTACAAGCGCCGGGATGCCTCCGGGTCACTGTTCGCGCTATACAAATACGCCACATTTACATTTACATTTACAACAAATGCTTAAAACTACCCTCGTATACGTTTACCTGCTCCCCCACACTACCACAAAAGAGCATTAGTATTATCTACTTGAGCCTCTGTAAAGCCTTTGGGGATCCACTGGACTCTCTGCTCACTCTACCTCTTTTTGGTATAGTATATAGAGAGCCAGCTTCCTACACTGGTGGCGCAGCGGTAGGGTACACAACACACTCTACCTCTTTTTGGTATAGTATATAGAGAGCCAGCTTCCTACACTGGTGGCGCAGCGGGAGGGTACACGACACACTCTACCTCTTTTTGGTATAGTTTATAGAGAGCCAGCTTCCTACACTGGTGGCGCTGCGGTAGGGTACACGACACACTCTGCCTCTTTTTGGTATAGTTTATAGAGAGCCAGCTTCCTACACTGGTGGCGCAGCGGTAGGGTACACGACACACTCTACCTCTTTTTGGTATAGTTTATAGAGAGCCAGCTTCCTACACTGGTGGCGCTGCGGTAGGGTACACAACACACTCTACCTCTTTTTGGTATAGTAGATAAAGAGCCAGCTTCCTTCACTGGGGGCGCAGCAGGAGAGTACACGACACACTCTACCTCTTTTTGGTATACTAGATAGAGAGCCAGCTTCCTTCACTGGGGGCGCAGCAGGAGAGTACACGACACACTCTACCTCTTTTTGGTATAGTAGATAGAGAGCCAGCTTCCTTCACTGGGGGCGCAGCGGTAGGGTACACAACACACTCTACCTCTTTTTGGTATAGTATATAGAGAGCCAGCTTCCTACACTGGTGTCGCAGCGGTAGGGTACACGACACACTCTACCTCTTTTTGGTATAGTATATAGAGAGCCAGCTTCCTACACTGGTGTCGCAGCAGTAGGGTACACGACACACTCTACCTCTTTTTGGTATAGTATATAGAGAGCCAGCTTCCTACACTGGTGTCGCAGCGGTAGGGTACACGGCACACTCTACCTCTTTTTGGTATAGTATATAGAGAGCCAGCTTCCTACACTGGTGGCGCAGCGGTAGGGTACACGACACACTCTACCTCTTTTTGGTATAGTATATAGAGAGCCAGCTTCCTACACTGGTGGCGCAGCGGGAGGGTACACGACACACTCTACCTCTTTTTGGTATAGTATATAGAGAGCCAGCTTCCTACACTGGTGGCGCAGCGGGAGGGTACACGACACACTCTACCTCTTTTTGGTATAGTATATAGAGAGCCAGCTTCCTACACTGGTGGCGCAGCGGGAGGGTACACGACACACTCTACCTCTTTTTGGTATAGTATATAGAGAGCCAGCTTCTTACACTGGTGGTGCAGCGGTAGGGTACACGACACACTCTACCTCTTTTTGGTATAGTATATAGAGAGCCAGCTTCCTACACTGGTGGCGCAGCTGTAGGGTACACGACACACTCTACCTCTTTTTGGTATAGTATATAGAGAGCCAGCTTCCTACACTGGTGTCGCAGCGGTAGGGTACACGGCACACTCTACCTCTTTTTGGTATAGACCTAGTGAGAGCCAGCTCCACACGCTCAAGTACTCACACACACTCAGACATAGACAGACAGACACAGACACACACACTCTCTCTCTGTCTCTCTCTCTCTCACGCACATTCTCACACATACCCACCCTACCTCACATTAGAAACATATATTTAACCTCTAAATGACACCTTCAACTAGGACCATTAGGAAACAGGTTCATGCAGAATTGAAAAGATCCTACTTGTAAGGATATCTGTGCAGTCATCCCCATGACAGGAAAGAAGAAATGCAAATGAATGAAAAAAATGCTTTAGGAGGCTGAGCACTCTTAATTTGAGAAATGAATGAAAGATAAACCAGGAATAGAGAGAAACAGAAAAAGAAATAAGAAAGAGAAAAAAGAGTAAAATAAAGATAATAAAAACAAGGGACATAGAAAATACGAAAGAAAGAAATGAGGCTCCCATATATTATATTCAGTGGTGCTTGTAATACAGCGGCCAGGATAACCGTCACGTTTGTGTCTGAGTAACCCGGCCAGTAACCCGGCCAGCGAACTCTAAATCAGGCTCTTGACACTTTGCAATGTTGCTGCTGTTAACTGTGCACCTTTACTTCCTCAGAAGTCGCAGGCAAGAGACACGTGGTCGCCTGTAACATAATTTTTATAATTACAAGGGTGTGACAACACCACATAACACCGCATAAACAACACGTGCAGATTAAACTGCAGGATTCAAATAAACCCACACACACACGCAGACCGTGAGATTAAACCTGTGCTAAACACACAAGCCTCAATAACAGGTAGATAATACAAAGACTAATGGACATAATGAAGCAGACCTAGAGATACATGCATAGCACAGACAAGATAAAGGTCTTGATTTAGAGTTTGATGAGCAGGGTACTCCTTCACAAGCGTGGTGGAGTATCCTGTCCAACAAACGGATGGTCTGCCTGTAAATATATCGGACGGCCCTTCCTCTCTAGATCAGGCTGTCTAATGTATTTTTCTCTTATTCAGGACCACCAGGGAATACCTGGCAGTCGTGATGAGAATTTGTTTTTAAATGAATCACACTTCCTGGGAGTAAATTAATCAAGGAGACAGTTCCAGGGGTGTGAGGGTCATTAGTTATTGCTTTTTAAAAACAAACTCCAGCTTTGGAAGCTTGTTCTTGAAAATAACAAAAGTTGTTGAATGGCCGCCTGAAACATCCCCAAGGGATCCAGAGAATTGCAGATCAACTACCTATAGATGGTTGAGAGTGCTTTTTCGGTCAGGGGATTAGTTAGCAGCTGGGGATGAATCAGGCAACTTCTCCCCTTCCCAGATGTGACCTTGCAGAGCGTGACCCACCTGCAAATGTCAGAACCGTTTTTAGTCACCTAATTCATACTTTTGTTGTAGGATTGTGAAGGGCACAAGTGCCTGTCCTCTCCACACATCGCCCGGCCGCTCTAAGCTAATCAATCCCCATTTTGTGAAGCCCTGTAATCCTCCCACTGCACTTAAGAGATCACCACCATACAGTGGAATAATTTCAGTCAGCTTACCTTCTCAGCCTAAACACTTGGTAGCCTCTCTCCACACCCTTACCACTGTTTAGGTATGAGTAGGTAGGGTGCACTCATACTTTCTTCGATACAGCACCAGGGTGGGGTAACCTCTCTTGCCCATGGTCAATCTATCTACCGGGTTAGTAGGATCCTCACGGTCCACAAACACCCAGTTGTTGACAGCCATCAGCTGCGTGGCCCAGTAATACTTGTGAATGCTTCGGACGCCATTCCACCTTAATAAATTCCCCTCTGCACCTTACTCAGCGTGAAGTGCCACCACCCCACAACAGGAGCCAAAGTTCTCGGTCTACCCTTTGAAAGAAAATGTTTGGTGGGATCTTGAAGGACATTTTTTTTCACGATGTACAGGAGACCCTGGAGGGTCATCACTTTAAATAGGACCACCCGGTCAAGTAAGGAAAGCGGGAGCGCCCACAAGTGTGGGGTGTCCCAGCAAAGTTGGTCTAATTTCGGAAGTATGCTTCTGCCTGTGACTCTCTTGTAATAAACACGCCCAAATATTTAAAGCCATGTAGTGCCTCCCGAACTGTGCACCTAGAGTGCAGCCGCAGGGTCCCTGTCTCCAGCAGGAATAATCCTGAATAATCTCTAAATATGTGAAAAATGTGTAGGATTTGTTCACTCGAGAAGGCTGATTACTTGTCCTACAGCAAAACATCAGCGTAGAGGGAGATTCTCTCATCCCACTCCTGATCAACTGGAATACCCCATAGGAGAGGTCCTGGCGAATCCACGCACGTGAGAAGAACATAGGAGACAAGTAACATCCCTGTCTGACGGCAAAAACTCGGGAGGATGTTTTATTGACGCGCATGCGCACTAGAGGGTCCACATACAAGAGCTTGACAGCAGCGCCACTGGTTCAGCAAAGGAATCCCCTGTTGGATGTGGTATGCCATTAAGGTGCCGGAGATATAAGCGCGTTCCCTGGTGTGGCATGAATCCCGATTGATCAGGATGAACCACTGTTGCAATTACTGTCTGCAGGCATATCTCCAGGACGTACGCAAGGACCTTAGTCTCAAAATTAAGCGGGAGAGAGGTCTATAAGACCCACACTCAGTTACTGCTTTGTCCTTTTTTGGGATGACCACCACCTCAGACATTCTTTGGTCCTCTGGGAGACACCCTTATTTTCAGGCAGTCTGAAACCTCCCTGATTTTATCCTTCATGCTTTTATATAAATCTATGGGGAGATCATTAGGCCCCGTCGCGTGCCCTGTTTGCAAGGTTCCTATTGTCTTATTTATTTAGTCTACTGTCAGGTCTTGGTCTAGTGCGTCTCGGTCCTCATTCGTTAGCATTGTCAGGGTCAGGTCTTTCAGGAAGTCTCTCCCAGTACTTCCGCCCCCTTGTTGTCAGTGTCCTGGATTGAATTCATCCTATAGCACGCAAGCTGATTCAACAGGCCGCCCGTTCTCCCTAAAATCGAAGTCTGCTCATACAAGCTTTGAACGTCTTGTCTTTTCAAATATCACGGATCAACCCTTGGGGGTAGCATGAAGTCCACAACCGGACCAACAAGTTGCACCTCCACCAGCGAATGGTCTGAGATTCCCCCTGCTATGTGCGTAGCGGCTCTAAAATCATCTTTATGGACAGTCTGGGTGAAAAGATAGTGCAGGCATGCCAGACTACCATGTGCTGCAGACAGGTGCGTCCGGTTCTGATCCCCTCTTCCCCTCTAGGGGCATTTAGGAGTATCATGAATATAGTATAGGGTCAGTTCTGTCACTCCAGACGCCCCAATGTGTGTATGCTCTGTCGTAAATGTCTTACTCTTTCACAGGATGAGTCAGTCTTGTCTGGGTCTCTTTCCTGTTTCCGGACACTTGAATGACACGCCCGAAGACTTGAGAGAGCAAAGGCCCACCAGCAGGCTTTTGTGGAGCGCTTTTGTCCTGTATATAGTGCTGCATTCAGTAGGGCACCCACTCTGTCTTTTCTTTGCAGTTGCCTGAAGATCAGCAGTCCCAAGGTAGCAGTCACACCTGGCCTGTCTGTAAGTGCAGCCCCCTCTGGAGGCCCGACCATCAGCAATTGAGCCCACATTGTGGGCGGCTGGATCACAGGCGTAAGCTCAGACAGGGTGTTCGACACTGGAGTAGTTGTAGTCCCTCATGGGCCTCTGACACAGAGTAGTCAGAAATTCAGCAGCTAAAAGCCCTACAGAGGCTCTCCAGGAAGTCAGTAGATTCAGACTCTGTTGTGTTAGGAATTTGGAAAATGCAACCTTGAACGGGACAGTTGGCAGCACACAATCGTCCAACTGGGCCTCAACAATCATGTTTTCGTAGAGTTTTATTTTCTGCCTTGAACTGTTGGGAGAGTCTTGGTGGGGTGGGGTCCCTCAGACTAGCTGGTCCTGCTGGATGGATTTCCGGCTCGCCCTACAGATAACTGGATGTGTTGGACCTTGCTTCTTTCAGGACAGCCTTGTCCTCCTGCTGGATAGTCAAACTCCCTTCCCTTTCTCACCAGACAGGCAGGCTTCTAGGCAGACTTCTAGGCTCTTCAGGACAGGTACACAGCTTCTCCATTAAGTAATTCAGCCTGCAGGTGATGTCCCCTCAACTTAGATAAACTGTCAGGCTGACACCATCCCTGGTGGCACAGCAGGCACCTGAGTACTTTGTAGAGCACATTATTCCTTGGTAACACAGGACTTTGAACTAGGGTATAAAAGAGGGATATATGGTCCCACTTGTATACACAACTGGCAGGCAGATGATGCAGTTTACTCTGTCGCACTCTCACATTGCATTTATGCTACGCACACCAACACCCTAAACATTCACTTGATGTTATTGCAAAGTCTGGGCACAGGTATAGAAATGGAGCATTACATGGGTGTGTCAGTAGAATATTTTAAGCTTGCTCTGCATCCCAAGACCACTCTTACTGGCTTGTTAGTATACCATCCCCCGGGCACGGCTACTTCCTGGCTGGCCCAGCTTTCGGATTACATAGCTTTGGTTCTCCCAGCGTCCAGCAACTTTTTGGTTGTTGGCGATCTCAACATGCATTTGGAGGACCCAAAAAACAGCGTGGCCTGCAATCTTATTGCTGACCTCGCTTCTATGAATCTTATTATACATAATAAGGGACCCACCCATAGGTGTGGTCACTTTCTTGACCCTATCTTTTCCAATATTCCTCAGTTATATTGTTCCTCAGCTTTACCTGTCCTCTGGTCTGATCATTATTTATTCAAGTTTACCGTTGCTATCACTGTAGTATTGCCTAAATGTATAGCCCCAGCGAGTGTCAGAAAGAGAGACTAGAAAAAATTAGACATTGTTGCTCTCAACAATGCTCTGGCCGATCACCTGCCCACCAGTCTACCGAACCTGGCTGATATGGAAACCGCGGCCAGTGCCGTGAACTCCTGGCTCCAGAAAGCCATTGACACCTGTCTTCCTCTTGCTCATAAGAAAATGACAATTCACAAAACACCTGCCCCGTGGTATAACGAGACGCTTCAAACTGACAAATCCTGATGTAAAAAATTGGAACGCGTCTGGAGAAGGGACTACTCCCCCTCAGCTGGCCTCATCTATAAAACTGAGTTGAAGCGCTACCACAAAGCCGTGCCTCGACGCGGGCTAACTATGTCAACAGAATTATCTCTGAAGCCGTTAATAAATCTAAAATACTGTTCAGTGTGGTTAAAGACCTCGCTGGTTCTCAGACCACGGCTACCCTTCCCCCTCTATCAAGCAGTAAATGCAATGAACTTGCTCAGTACTTCATCTCTAAAATTGAGAATATTTACCAGGACATTTCTGCCCAAAGAGACAGCAAAACCTCGGTGAACTCGCTTTTTGATACCGGGGAGGTTGTTGACTCGTCTGTGCCGTCCTCTGATTCACTCCAGTCCTTGCCTTATCTCCACCCATCTACCCTTCTGGAGATCCTGAGCAAAGTTATGTCAGGCTCTCTTCGATTGATCCTTTGCCCGTCCCAATACTGCGCTCTCTGGATTCCCCCCAGCTCTTGACGATCTGTACTTTGCTTAATCACTCGCTCAACACTGCTGTTGTTCCCAGTCCCTGGAAGCACGCAATGGTCACCCCGCTATTGAAAAAACCTACTGCTGACCCCAACGTTTCCTCTAACTTCCGCCCTATTTCTTTATTTCCTACATTTTCCAAAATCTTAGAGAGGCAGATCTACCTGCACCAGCCCCAGTTTGGGGCAACAAATAATTTATTACATCCCTCTCAGTCCGGTTTCCGTCCGGGATTCTCCACCGAGACCACCCTCCTTGGCGTTACAGAAAATCTCCGCCTGCTATTGGATCGAGGTGAAACAGTTGCACTGATATTGCTTGATCTCAGTGCAGCTTTCGATACTGTATCTCACAGTATCCTCCTCAGTTCCCTTGCGGCCACTGGCATCGGTGGAAAAGCCTTGGATTGGCTTATATCTTTCCTGATGGACCGGACCTTTCAAATTTTTTCCCACTCCTCCACTTCTAAAATGTATTCTTCTCCATATGGTGTGCCACAGGGTTCAATACTTAGTCCTCTCCCTTTTAATCTTTATGTTACCCCCCCCTGGCTCACATTGCACAACATTCCGGCTTGAATGTATTCACTTACGCTGATGACTCTCAAATCGTCTTCTCTTTATACCAAGTTGACCCAACCTCTACCTCCCCCCTGTAAGCAGGTCTCAGCAAAATATCCAGCTGGATGAATCGCAACCTGCTCAAATGAAATGGCGGTAAGACCGAGGTTCTGGTACTTGGGAACAAACCTGACCTCTGGAGCCCGAGACATTTGCCGTCTGCCATAGGTTCCTTACCTTTTCCGTCCAAACATGTGCGTAATCTTGGTGTGACCATCGACAATGGCTTATCCATGAAAGATCAGGCAAACAAAGTGGCAGCCATCTGTTTCACCATTTTGCGGTGGCCGAGAAAAATCTTTTGGATGCTACCATCTAACACCCAGAGATCCGTTGTCGATGCCTTAGTGACCTCCAGGTCGACTACGGCAACGTGCTCTACCTGTGGTCCGCCAGGGCGGTCACGCGATGTCTCCAATTAGTCCAAAACGCCACCGCAGGGCTCCTTTGTGGCTGCCCAAAAACTGATCACATCACAGAACGCTTAAAGGAGCTCCATTGACTCCGATTTGAAAGTCGTGTAAAGTTCAAGGCTTTGAGCTACATGCACAAGATCAAGGCTGGGGTAGCCCTCTTGTACCTTCAGTCCTTAGTCAAACTCTATACCCCCTCTCGCTCTCTCCGTTCCTCTTCTCAATATTTATTCTGCGTACCTAAGTACAGACTTTCCAGAATGGGTGGCAGTTCCTTTGCAAACTTGGGACCAAGACTCTGGAACTCCCTTCCTCTGGACATCCGTATGGAGAACTGTCACGCTCGCTTTTGCAGAGCTGTGAAAACCTGGCTCTTTAACCAATAACATCTTACTGGATAGTTCTTGCTGCTTCTGCCTTTTAGCGCCGGGAAACCCTTGCGGGTAGCTGACGCGCTTTATAAACTCAACAAATAAATAAATAGAAAGCCACTCCACTGACCATGATGCAAATATCTCATCCGGCTATTGATCCTTACAACAGGGTGCATTTCCACTACCGCTCTAGCTGTTAAACCCATGACAGTCCTCTGCCCTTAATGAGGGCACACTTGGTGTGACCCTCCAGGTCACAGGACCGGTCCAAGATCTCTCATAGTCCCTTGTTAGAAGTTGCACAGTACTGGGGTGGCAGAAAAATCTCATGTAATTGTTTTGTGGTAGATTTATCCCAGTAACATGCAGTTAAAAGTTTGACGCCATGGACTGGGAAGTTGCCACGGGGAACAGATTCTTCTGCCTGTCAAACTACATGCCATTCACTATTACATATTGTTTTTCTGCTTTTATTTACCACTTTTTTTAAGCAGGTGGTAGATATAAACATGTGGTTGGTTGGGGGTAGATGGGTGAAGCAGGGGAGGGAAGAGGAAAGCATTTTCTAACAGAGGGAAGAATTGTATGTTTCCCCCAGTTAGTAAAAAACCAGCATACGTCTTGGCCGCTTCTGCTGCACCCAGAGTCTTGTGGGTCTTTTCAGTCTAATTTTTCTGTCTGGAAAAAAATTGTGTTAGTCAAGAGGGGGAATCCCTGGAGTCTACTGATCAACCGATGACTACTAACCTTTCTTGTTAGAGAAAAAGGTCACACAGTACAATATGTATTTAAGGAATATAAAAACGGGTTTCCACAAAGAAATAGAATCGTTAACAATCTGTTTTTATTAAACAACCAATCAATCAAGCAATAAAAAGCAAAGCAAATTCATACAATTTTACAATACAGAAGTGGAGAAGTGTGGCTCACTGGTTAGAGCAGGCAGACCCTGAAGCAGAGGTCAGACCCGGGACCAGGGTTCTATTCCCGACGCGGCAGGGTCTTGAGCTCAAATGTCCACGGACTCGATAATTCTCGCTTCGGTGCCTGACCTAATCATGGGTTCACACTCTGCAACTCTGGGCATTAAGCTTGCTTAATCTCCACAACGGCCCCCCGCGGCGGGATGCCTGGCTTTCACCTTGGGGATGCCCTGTAGGGGCTATCTCACAGGGAAAAGCCAGGACGGGTTCCCAAGGCAAGCGCTTAGAGACCCCTGGGTTATAAGCGCTATATAAATCCAACATACAATATAATACAATACAATACAATACAGTTTAAAATCCAAGGAAAAATACCTTGGAGGGATAAAAATACAAAACAGTGTTACACAGACACAATAGTGTTATACAGACACAATATTACAATATACGATAAGTAGAGACATATCTAAAACATATTGACAATGGATAGACGACAAACTGAACTACATATAGTCACAAAACCCCTTGTATCAATGTGGCTTCCAGATATCTCTGCCACTGAATGTAACCAGATCCAATGGCCTGAACCAATTCAACTACTATAAAGCTTTAGTGGAAAAGTAAGGTACCCATCTAAAGTTTTACCCGGCCCTGACTGGATTCTTTTAAACAAAAAACAATGCGTCGACGCGTTTCGGTGCTGTACAATTTATTCTGTGGCACCTTCCTCAGGACTTCTCTTGCTGGGGTTTCAAGGAACGGATGGTTACACCGTATCTGTAGGTATATTGGGAGAAATGTACGGAGTCAATTGTCGTACATGATACCTGTTTCTCTTTCTCTTGAATCAGTAAGTATTAGCTTCTCTTATCTCAGATGCATGTTACTGCTTTACTCACTATGGATTAAATCCCAATATCGCCTGACAATTCCTATCTCCTGGTTGTTAGATGGTTACTCAATGAATGCACATTCGATTACTCGTAGTATGTTAAACAGGTACATCAGATAACGCAATTTTGTTTGCATTGTACATTGCTATTACTACAAGACCCTATCACATTTACAGTGAAATTATTCGGCAGCTAGCATAACATTCCCTCCGAGTCGTTTTCAGTGTGGAAAACCTGTTTTTCTTTACTTTAAACTAAGGGGGGATTCTACTGCAAGGGTCCTGAAAAAGGTAGATAAAGTATAGTCTCACCCTCAAATAGTGTAGGAGACGTTCCAGAATGGGGTCTGCTTTGTATCACACTTAAATTCTGCAGGCTTTACTGTGGATGTTCCTGTCAAATAATATCCTACTATTAAAGATGGGGTCTCTTACATTTTATCAACTAAACAGATCTATACGTTGTCATAGTTACCGCTCTCCTGACCTAGGAGCTCCTTCTCTTGGGGTGTCTTCCTTTAATATTGTCAGACGTTTTCACTATTTTCGTATATCTATAGGGGTAATGTACATCGTATATTTACTGTGTCTTGCCTATATGCCTGTGTCTCATCTAAGGCTTCATATTACTATATCTTACCTCTTAGAGTATTAAAACATTCTTTGGACGGGCATAAAATGTCGCCGGTATTTCCAAGAACTGGATATGTTCTGTTGGACAAAGACAAATACGAAGCAGTCGTTACTACTTATGCTTCAGGTATTTCATGATTTTCTACTGCTAGACTTGTTACTGTACAAGGGCACTACCTCCACTTCTTTTATGCTGCTCTCCTGCATTTGCTGCTGTTGTTCACCCTTATTTGTTGGCCCAACAAACATGTAAAGGGCTTGCATTACTGTATGTTACTACTATTATCTGAAGAAATCTGACTGGCTTCCATGGGGTCACATCTTAGTTCTAATTCCCCCACACGAGATCAGTGGTAAGTGATGAAACTACTCCCTCCCCTATAGCGTTTAGCGGTGTAGGGGTTAGGGTGTTGGAGAGTTCACTTTCCTAATTCCCACTACAACCCTTTACTCCTGTGGTTTAAACTAACATCTAGGTAACATCCCTTGGGATAGAACCCCCTCTTTAGGACATGTGGGCTGGGGAGTCACTTACCAGGATTACGCTGCACAACGCCCGTCCCGTGCGTTCATTTAATTTTCGGATGCTGTGAGGTTACGCACAGCGAGTGTTTATTTAGTTTGCGTAAACGGGCCGCCCTAGCATCCAAGTTGGTTATGGGCGCCATATTGTAATGGTGATTTGAGGACCAGGATGGAGCGTCCCGTGCGTTCCATCCTGGTCCTCAAATCACCATTACAATATGGCGCCCATAACCAACTTGGATGCTAGGGCGGCCCGTTTACGCAAACTAAATAAACACTCGCTGTGCGTAACCTCACAGCATCCGAAAATTAAATGAACGCACGGGACGGGCGTTGTGCTGGTATATATATAAATAATACGTTAGGAGGCCATACGTTATAAACCTCGCTTTGCATCACCACTCAAAGATGGCGCCCACAGGAGCTCCGTTTATTGAAGCGCCTATCCGTCGCGCGTTTAGACAGGTGTGAGCACTTTGATAATCAGGAATACATATAAATACAGGCACCACACATCACACACTAGAACGAGTGAGGGAACGAGGCAGAAGCGCGATCACAGCGTAATCCTGGTAAGTGACTCCCCAGCCCACATGTCCTAAAGAGGGGGTTCTATCCCAAGGGATGTTACCTAGATGTTAGTTTAAACCACAGGAGTAAAGGGTTGTAGTGGGAATTAGGAAAGTGAACTCTCCAACACCCTAACCCCTACACCGCTAAACGCTATAGGGGAGGGAGTAGTTTCATCACTTACCACTGATCTCGTGTGGGGGAATTAGAACTAAGATGTGACCCCATGGAAGCCAGTCAGATTTCTTCAGATAATAGTAGTAACATACAGTAATGCAAGCCCTTTACATGTTTGTTGGGCCAACAAATAAGGGTGAACAACAGCAGCAAATGCAGGAGAGCAGCATAAAATAAGTGGAGGTAGTGCCCTTGTACAGTAACAAGTCTAGCAGTAGAAAATCATGAAATACCTGAAGCATAAGTAGTAACGACTGCTTCGTATTTGTCTTTGTCCAACAGAACATATCCAGTTCTTGGAAATACCGGCGACATTTTATGCCCGTTCAAAGAATGTTTTAATACTCTAAGAGGTAAGATATAGTAATATGAATCCTTAGATGAGACACAGGCATATAGGCAAGACACAGTAAATATACGATGTACATTACCCCTATAGATATACGAAAATAGTGAAAACGCCTGACAATATTAAAGGAAGACACCCCAAGAGAAGGAGCTCCTAGGTCAGGAGAGAGGTAACTATGACAACGTATAGATCTGTTTAGTTGATAAAATGTAAGAGACCCCATCTTTAATAGTAGGATAATATTTGACAGGAAACATCCACAGTAAAGCCTGCAGAATTTAAGTGTGATACAAAGCAGACCCCATTCTGGAACGTCTCCTACACTATTTGAGGGTGAGACTATACTTTATCTACCTTTTTCAGGACCCTTGCAGTAGAATCCCCCCTTAGTTTAAAGTAAAGATAAACAGGTTTTCCACACTGAAAACGACTCGGAGGGAATGTTATGCTAGCTGCCTAATAATTTCACTGTAAATGTGATAGGGTCTTGTAGTAATAGCAATGTACAATGCAAACAAAATTGCGTTATCTGATGTACCTGTTTAACATACTACGAGTAATCGAATGTGCATTCATTGAGTAACCATCTAACAACCAGGAGATAGGAATTGTCAGGCGATATTGGGATTTAATCCATAGTGAGTAAAGCAGTAACATGCATCTGAGATAAGAGAAGCTAATACTTACTGATTCAAGAGAAAGAGAAACCGGTATCATGTACGACAATTGACTCCGTACATTTCTCCCAATATACCTACAGATACGGTGTAACCATCCGTTCCTTGAAACCCCAGCAAGAGAAGTCCTGAGGAAGGTGCCACAGAATCAATTGTACAGCACCGAAACGCGTCGACGCATTGTTTTTTGTTTAAAAGAATCCAGTCAGGGCCGGGTAAAACTTTAGATGGGTACCTTACTTTTCCACTAAAGCTTTATAGTAGTTGAATTGGTTCAGGCCATTGGATCTGGTTACATTCAGTGGCAGAGATATCTGGGAGCCACATTGATACAAGGGGTTTTGTGACTATATGTAGTTCAGTTTGTCGTCTATCCATTGTCAATATGTTTTAGATATGTCTCTACTTATCGTATATTGTAATATTGTGTCTGTATAACACTATTGTGTCTGTGTAACACTGTTTTGTATTTAATTTTTATCCCTCCAAGGTATTTTTCCTTGGATTTTAAACTGTATTGTAAAATTGTATGAATTTGCTTTGCTTTTTATTGCTTGATTGATTGTTTTTTTAATAAAAACAGATTGTTAACGATTCTATTTCTTTGTGGAAACCCGTTTTTATATTCCTTAAATACATATTGTACTGTGTGACCTTTTTCTCTAACAAGAAAGGTTAGTAGTCATTGGTTGATCAGTAGACTCCAGGGATTCCCCCTCTTGACTAACTGTCTTCCTACCCTGTTCCCTGGTGAAAGTGGGGTACCCTCTCCTTTTGAAACCTGGAAAAAAATTGTGTCCTGTTTTTCTGCACGCGGTAAATCCAGGTGCAGAAAAGCCCAACAACTGATAATCAGGTGGAATAAAATGAACACATGAAAGTACTCCTTAATTTCATTGCCCATGATTCATACTCTGGACCATAGTTGAGGGATAGGTCTAGGCATAGTCCTCGCAGCACACAATAGATTTGAGTGTGGCAGAGGCCAGAGCTCAAAAGTCAGGATACCAGATGCAAGTAGGTGGTAACTCAGGGCAGAGAAAAATGCCTGTTGTCCGTGGAGGGGAAATTCCCATCCTAGAAATCTACATTAAAATTAATTAATAGTATTCTATTTTAAATATCTTTTTGGTGCCAGTCCATATGACTTTAATGTCTGCTTTTGGGATTCTATGTTACAAGTCCATGAGCTTAATAAAATGTTGGAAATTCTACAAATCCTCACTCCTAGATCCAAGTACTCTCAGGCTACCATTCTACACTCTGCTCAGTCTGAAGAACAGCTCAACACTTTCGAAATTCTGCATTGATATGGCTTGTAAATTATTTTGGGGGATATTTATTTGTAATAACTATTTAATTTTAATACTATAGGTGATTGAAATTACGGACGAAGAAAGCAAGATTAAGCACCAGCCATCTGAATGTTAGTGCCATAAGAAGGTTTATTTTGAAAAACTGAAGGACATGCAGCATTCTAAATTTAAACAATTTCCAAAATCTAGGTGTGGCGAGGAAGTGGGAGCTGAGGAAAGTACTATACCTGTAAGTGAAGTCTCTAATTTTGCATTTCATTAACCCAGAGCAAAATCATATCTGTCCACACAGCATCAGAAATAATGCCAGAAAGACCAATCACAACATCCTCATCTGAAATATTATCAGGAAGACAAATTGCCTCAGCATGACAGAATAACGTTCATCTGAAGCACGCATGATCTAAAGCATCATGTAATTCCAGAGTGGAAGCACACACTGCATAAAAGAAAGATATAACAAAAGGTTTCTTCTACAGACCATCAAAGAAAAGACACTGAAAGAAGACTCCGAAGCTGACACGCTAACAACAAAAAGATTGGAAAATCACCTTTGTTCAACAACCGTTTTTACCAGTTACGCAAGTTTGAGACTATCTGCCTCGGGATACAACACCGCGACCCACTCTGCTCACTCTGGCGAAAACCTTAAAAATTCACCAGTCTATTGTGTTCATGACCATCTCAGATTGTTTACTTTTTATTGTGTACTGTTCTGTAATTCTATGTAAATCGCCTCAACATTATCTGTTGTGCAGGAGTGAAATGTAAAACTGTTAAATATAAAAATTGATTAAATGAGCACTGTTGCGCTATAGCTAATGTAAATAAATCCTCGTCTTCAGAACTACAATCCTTAACCTTACACCAAACATAGAAAGGGTAAAAGGAACTGATGTTCTGCGACTGGTGAGACACAATATTACTGTGCATGTTCTAATGTTCTCAGTTACTGCCACTACGCCAGTGCAAAAATTTACTTCTCAGTTTAATCATTAAATATCAGACTAACACCTTATCACTGCATTGCTAAGAACCTATACAAATAGATTTGAGAAAAACTTCAGTCACAAAATAAGTTGCTGCTGGAGAGCTATAACCAAAAGACTGTTATCTGCTAGAAACATTTCAACATGTTTTAAAGGGCTGCATCCAGACATATTTTGCTCAATTCAAGTGTTAAGAAGATTACACACAATTTCTTTTAGAGATAAATGCTGAACATTATCTAAACAAGCCTGACTCTAAAATCGGGTTCACTCTTACCGTGGCATATAAGCAAGAGAACTAAATGTAGAGATATTAACTCTAGGAATAAACCTTAAAAAAAACACGGGCTGTGAGAACAAATTCAGTGTTAAAACCCGCCTCAATCAAAGTAACCCAAGTTGGGGAAAAAAGTTACCTGTGCCAAAAAAGATTCAGCCATAAATCTCATCTCACTGAATTTGAGAGAATGCACACTGGGAAAAACCACTCTCAGTGCTCAGTGTGCCAAAAAAGTTACAGTTGTAAATCGTATCTCACTGAGCATATGAGAATCCACCTTGGGGAAAAACCTTATCAGTGCTCTGAATGCCAGAAAAGGTTTTGTAACAAACAAAGTCTTTCTCGACATGTATTAAACCACTCTGTGGAAAAACCATACCAGTGCTCTGAATGCCAGAAATATTTCAGTGTAAAAAGAGACCTTACTGTACATACAAGGACCCACACTGGGGAAAAACCTTATCAGTGTTCTGAATGCCAGAAAAGGTATTTTAATAAACAAAGTCTTTCTCAACATGTATTAACCCACACTGGGGAAAAACCTTATCAGTGCTCTGAATGCCAGAAAAGGTTTTGTAAAAAAAAAAGTCTTTCTCAACATGTGTTAACCCACACTGGGGAAAAACCTTATCAGTGCACGGATTGCCAGAAATGTTTCAATTCCAAAACCCATCTCACTCGGCATAGAAGAACTCACACTGGAGAGAAACCTTATCAGTGCTCAGAATGCCAGAAATGTTTCATTGACAAAAACAGTCTCACTCATCATATAAGAACCCACACTGGGGAGAAACCTTTTCAGTGCTCTGAATGCCAGAAATGTTTCAGTGTAAAAATCAGCCTCACTGAACATACAAGAATCCACACTGGGGAAAAACCTTATCAGTGCTCTGAATGCCAGAAAAGGTTTTGTAACAAAAAAAGTCTTTCTCAACATGCAATGACCCACTCTGTGGAACAACCTTATCAGTGCTCTGAATGCCAGAAATGTTTCAGTGAAAAACGTCATCTCACGGTGCATATAAGAAGGCACACTGGGGAAAAACCTTATCAGTGCTCTGAATGCCAGAAATTATTTAGTGTAAAAAGTGGTCTCACACAGCACATAAGAATCCACACTGGGGAAAACAGTTATCAGTGCACTGAATGCAACAAATGTTTCAGTTACAAAAGCTGCCTCACTCGGCATACAAGAACCCACACTGAGGAAAAACCTTATCAGTGCTCTGATTGCGACAAATGTTTCAGTCGAAAAATCTGCCTCACTCGGCATAGAATAACCCACACTGGGGAAAAACCTTATCAGTGCATTGAATGTCAGAAATGTTTCAGTGAAAAAAGAATACTCACTCGGCATACAAGAACCCACACTGGGGAAAAACCTTATCAGTGCATTGAATGCCACAAATGTTTCAGTGAAAAAACCAAGCTCACTTACCATATAAGAACCCACACTGGGGAAAAACCTTATCAGTGCTCCGAATGCCAAAAATGTTTCAGCCGTAAATATGAGCTCACTGCACATGTGAGAAGCCACACTGGGGGAAAAGCATTATCAGTGCTCTAAATATCAGAAAAGATTCAGAGGTAGTGATGGTTACATGCACCATAAGAAAACACACCATCAAAAATACTTCAGTGCTCCAAGTGCCAGAAAAGCATCAATTTGAAATGCAATCCCACTCTACATGAGCAGACTCACACAGGGAAAAAACATTACCTATGCTGTGAATGCAAGAAATTCCTATTTTTTGATAGGCACAGCCTCACTAACCATAAGCAACTCCATACTAATGAAAACCTTATGAGTGCTCTGAATGCCAGAAAAGCTGCAGAGGAAAATGCTATTTCACCATGAGAAACTCCACACTGAAGATAATCCTTATGCCATAAAAGCTTGAATCTGAAAGACTGTGTTATGCTTCATGAGAGATCCCACTCTGGGGTAAAACCTTATGAGTGCTCGAAATGCAAGCAAAGTTTTAGTTACAAATTACTTCTCACTTGACATGAGCGAACTCACATGGGGCAAAAAAGCCTTATGAGTGTTCTGAATGTTTGTACTTGCAAACATCAACTAATTAACAAAAAATTCACAATATTAATGTCTTAAATTTTTTCCACCCAAAAGGTTTCTACTCACACTTGTTTCTTAACATATGACTGAAATCTAGATTTTCATAATAAGATTAGGCCTAGGCGTTGTTTCTCAATGAAGAACTCCGCAAAGTGTCAAAAAAACTAAACCGCTCAACGCGGAGTTCTGCGAGCAGCGGAGTGCGTTAGGGTCAATTTGAAGCGCTTTTTCTGCGAGTAGCACGCTACTCCAGGATCCAAAAATGATTAGTGGTGAATTAGTGTAGGGAAATATAAAATGTATTTCAGAGCTGGACATGTTGGTCTGTTAGTTGGGTTGAAAATTAGAGTGGAGGGATAGAAGAGGGAAGGTTTTGCATTTATATAGCGCTTGCTACCCCTGATGAAGTGTTGAAGCGCTTTTCAGCGAGTAGCTACTCCAGAACCCAAAAAGATGAATAGATAGATCAATTATTGTGGGTAGGTTGTTTTATTATATAAATACAACTGCACGAAAATTCATAAAATTCTGTTGCAAAGTTGTATCCAAGAGTCAAGTATAGTCTCTGATAATAATGTATACAAAGTTGGCTTGCCATCAAGACTGATGCCCCGTAATGTTGATGCAAAGTCATCTGTGCTGGAGTATCCTAGACTCTTGTTGAATTGTACCATCCACCATTTAGGTACTGCTATTTGTATCAGGTCCACGTTCTAGGCAGACACAAACGCCGAAATTGTGCACTATTTATATTAAGCATAATGTAGGTGAGCATATGACAGTAACCACTGTACAAGCTGTAGTGCTTAGAAGTAGAGTGACATAGAGGGCAAAAAACACTCCACTAACTCTGTCACTCGCTTAGTACAGACGAACGCCAAAGACTTAGTACATGATGAAGCATCAGAGTGCACCCTCTTTCTGCTTCCCATGGTAATTTTGGCTTTTGTTCTACAGAAGAGGCTGCAGACACTTACATAGCCCTGTATGTAGTGTGGATCACGTAGGAGAGATTCTCAGCGGGCATGCTTTCCTTTGTATTGGGCATGGCCACATTCAAATGGAAAACCTTTTGTCTTGGGACTGCACTGTATTATTGACACGGGCGAAAGGGCAAACAAGCAGTTAGGAGGCACACTGAATGTATATCCCCACCTGACAGGATGGTGACAGACCCCAACCACCTGCAGGGGAAACGTGCCACCTCGTTTAATAGCTGCCAGATGTTTTACTTTATAAGCAGACTGGTGGTTTACAACTGTACCTACGTTGGGGCACCACATGCTTTTTCCAGCATAATCTGGTGTACTCCCCCTGTGTGGCATGACAGCACCCGCTGAAGACTTAACCATTGTGTAGTCTGGGACAGTGCACCTTCCCTGTAATTCTGAACTGGGCCTTTAAATACGGTACTATTATGTGTGCCTATTTAATTCAGTTATACAAATAATGTGGTACTACCTGTATACTAAGGTACATAATGAGATTACGTAGATTACACCTCTGCGTGCTTAATGTTGCCATTTGCATTTCAAGACCAGTGATTAATGTGGCTTTATGAAGTTCAACGGCATTAGGTGTTCCCGACCTGTCTGATACTTGCATATGGAAAAGATGGGCCATTTGGAACCTAAAGATAGATAAACATATTCATAGGTCACGATTTAAATCTGCATCTAAAAATAACTGTACATTAGGAGAGGTAATAAGTGAGATGGTAAAAGGCAGCCACTAATCGAGCTGCATTTGTAAGTAGGCCTCCCTATATTATGAGATCTATTCCTGCTTCAGTCCTTAATTGCAATGAATACTTTAATACCCAGGCATGAAGTAATTGTCGATGTGCTTAAATATCCTCCTGTCTCCCCACCTCTTCCCCAATACATCCTTAACCAGTGGCCTAGCCAGTGTGCCCTGGGCCCTAAGGCAAGAAAGGAAATGTGACACCTGACCTCTGTTTGGACTGTGGAAATATCAATAATCATTGTTCTGTGGGCCCCTCAGGCCTCTGTTTGAACTGTGACAAACAGCAGTTATCAGGGTTCAGTAGGTCTTTAAGGCATCTGGGACCTGGTGCCACTGTACCTGCTGCACCAATGGGAAGCTAAGCCCCTGCCCTTAACAGCTTCTATTCTAGCCCCACTGGTGAACTGAACCAGCCAAGTACTGACCTGGCCATATCTGCAGGCATGCAGCCGCCTCTTCGACTGAAGGGATTTAAGTCGCATGAAAGCAGCATGCGGGAAACAACTATTTTCTGAGGCAGTCAACCAACACATTGTCTGTTCCATCCCGAATCCATTTAAAACCAGGGACGAAAAAATGGTTCATCGTCATCTGTTGCTTATCAAAAGGGTAAAACGGATTCATCTAACATTACAGGGACCACATAAAAATATTGTGATTCTGTGTACAAATTAAAACTAGCATGCATAAAGAAAGGAGAGCCTTTGGCCAAAATAGCCATTTTCCCTACCCATACTTCTAGCACATCTTTTACAAAGAAAATGCTAACTACATTGTCATCCGGAAATAGTCATTAGCGCCTACTCATAAGCAAATGACATTTAGAATTCTCTTTCACTTCAAGCTTTCCAAAGTAAATTGATATAAAAGCAGAATTAAATTTTTTGACATTGTGTACTCTTACCAAAATTTAGAGCATCATTTTTATGACACACCATAGAAAGAAGGAGTTGTTTATATATACTAAACCTCCAGAAACGTTTGATTAACCAGTTATAAAGTCACGTCTAGCTTAGTTTATAGTCTTCTTTTTTTTAATAGAAATTATTTCACATTGTTACTTGATCTGCATGGCTAAACACTTAGCCAGTTTTAACTTTCCCTCTGCTGTCCCCACTACCCTGAGCTCAATATTGTGGTATTTTGTTATACCTTTCTCTATAACAAAATATGCCCGAACTCCTTCCTCTCGGTGAGGGGGTTGTATCACGGTGCAAGGAGATTCCCAATAAGGAAACATGCCAACTATGGTGGGTGAGGGAAATCTTTCCTTTAAAGGGATATTTCATCTTAGCTAGGTCTTCATTTGCAACAGTAATCTTCAGAGACCCAAGGGTTTCTTGATTGTGGTAGAAATACATTTTTACCCCTTCATTGTACGTTCAAGCACAGACCATTGCATGAAATGTTGTGATCTATGTAGGGAAAATACTCTGTGCACTGAGAAAATGTGTTAAAATAACGGAAAGTTGATAATCGCATTTAATAACTTCTCATACCTGGATTTATATAGAAGAGAAGCCTGTTAATTGTAGCAGATTTTTGATACCACAGGGTATAAGAAATTAGGGGATCTTTATCTGATATATTTATCAGTAAATTATCTGAAATTATTGAACATAAATTTTGCAAGTATTATTTCTAAATATAAAGGAAGTTCTATATTGGTCTTTTATAAACTAACCCCAGTGCGTATGACTACAATAACCACCTCTCTCAAATCAATATTGTGTTTGTTTAGTGAGATAGGTAAATGATCTAGGAGAAATCAGGAACTGGCGTCAGTATTTTTCTTAGGAAGCTTCAAGTTAGAGAATGAAAACACTTTTTTAGAGTGCCCCAAAAATTGTGATAAAGATATTTCAATATGTTTGACAAAAAGAATAGGTACATTTCATGACAATATTAAAATAACAGAAACACAAATTTACACAACATTACAAAAATATTAAAGACTAAATGTCAGCAATATAGGAAATACTGAGGTTCATGTACTAATAATCCATTTAGTAAAATGTGGTTGCTTGTGGAGTCAGCACACTACTGTGTCTGTGATTGCTTTTAAATAATGGAATTTTTTAATGCACCCCATTTTACTTTCAGATTTACAAATGTCCCCTAGGGTTACTACCTCCTGTTACTGTTTTTCAGCCCACATATGGTTTCAAAGCGTAATACATACCTTAAGGATGTATTTAATATTAATAAGGTAAACTATTAATATTCCCCTTCCAAATTCTGAATTGTTAAATTGGCTTAGTACATTTCTAAAAGGGGTTTAGCATTTGCAAACTCTGTGAAATACTGAACCAGTGGATTTTTTTAACAATAAAACCCTTGGTACATGAGGCCATTTTTCTCAATTCCCTCCAAATTAAGTTTGATAATAATGTTAGTTGAATGATAACCTGTGCATGTACCTATTTAGTGTTAGTGTTGCTTCAGATCAAATAAAAACCATCACAGGTAACTCTTACACAATACTTAAAGAAAGAATTTCTGACATCCAGCTTTAATGTTTTGTTAAATATATTTGCAAATGTTGTAACTTAAACAGGAAAGCAGTCTCTGGACATAAGATGGGATGTAATCATAATCTTTAGATACATTTTCTGAGTTTCAGGAACAATGTGTGTCTTCTGAGTTTACTCTGAACCACTATAATAAACATATTCAATCCGTTTAGATTTGATTTGTTTGTACTGGTGTCTATTGCAGACAATAATGTAGATTTAGACCAAGGATCAATTCCACCCATGGCTTTTAAAATCTATTTATCAATGATCTCTATTAGTGTTATCGCAACTAAAACTGTAATAGAACTGATCTGAGAGATGGACCTTCAAGTATTATGCTCAGTCAATTTATTGAACAAACTATGGAGTTAAAATCTGAATAGATTATATCCACAAGCATTGCCTGAACACTGTATTTTTCATCAATAGTTTACTTATCAGCACATTTTCACTCATCTTCTATTTTTCGCGGAGCTCGTGCTGGCTCTGTTTGAACTCTTTTGAAATATGACATTTAAATGTCCAAAGATCAGGAATTCTAGTTTCAAGCCTGGTCAAACCTTAATGAATGCTACACCAAAAGATGCCATTCTGTTCCTACATTTTATTGTGCACCATGATTCAGAAATGGTATGTTTTTGCTTTCGGAGGTAAAATTCTAAACATATTTATTGTTGTTGCCATCCGAAAAATTATCACTAATTAGGAAGATAACAACAAGTGATCCTGTGATGTGTGCTGGAAGTGTTTGATTAGAAGGTGGATTGAATTAAAGTTTAGGTGACAATTTCACAAAAATATCTGGATTTTGTATATATTTAAAATTGTTGATCTCCAAAAAGGCCTAAATCAATAAATTGAATTAAAATTCAAGTTTATCATTTGAATCCTATTGTTGGAAAAGATGAGATTTTGAACCCCACGAGGTGGTTCTTTTCCAGAAAGCAGTCAGGTTGTAATCATGAGTCAAATAAGGCTGAGGAGGTTAAAATATTCAAATTGAATTCTATTTCCATATGAAATGTTCATTGTTCAGTATATTTCTCTTAGTATTTGAGTGTGAAGACTTTATTGCTTAAGGAAAATAATTAGTATTTCCTGTTCTTTATGAACGTTTCTATTGTTGAACTTTAAAGATTGCTCGAAATTAAGAATTGTGCTCTACATAACTTTGCTGTGTTACAGTATTTTGATTTTTATGTACAAATTTTGTCTCTTATGTGCATAGCAACTGATGTTTTCTTTTGCTTTAATAATCAGCTTATGTTTATTGGGTTTTATTATTCAATAAAATGTTTCAAACACAACAAATGGTAGTTTATATGTATTTACAACTGCAGCATTTTTATTGTATGGGAACTTTCAAAGGGGCAAAAAATATGGTCTGCGGGATGACCGAGGACCACATTGGCATCATCAGGGGGAGGTTTGGGCAGGTGATTGGGGGTATATGTAAGGTTGGAAGTAGGGGGAGCAAAGCATGTACATTGTGTGGACTGTGACTCCTGGAGTTATTGTGAGGGATACCATGCTACCCTGTAAATGAATCCCCTAGTGATTATTATCAACCTACCTTATTCGGTTTTATAAAAGAAAATGATAAAAGTCATATATAAAATGATAAAACATCTTGCAAGTTACAGATTGACAAATATAATATGTCTAAGTTCATCAAAACACAAGATAAAAATTCATGAATTACAGTACAGAAGTTAATCTCAGCTTTACCTGAGTCTAACAGCAACCAGTAAAAAGTTGTAAAAAGATAAGAGCTGGTCTCACCCGCCTAAAACCCGCTTTTTTGATAATGGGAATAATCAATAACTTTCTAGGGACAGCATAAATACTACAAAACATTACAAAGTGCATCGTGTCCTGAGGAGACTCACTGTTGCAGCCACAGGGCATGAGGCACTGGCCTCTGTGGAAGCTGCAAGGGTGTGCCAAGAGGTAATGGAAGAGGTTGAGCTGAAACCGGGTCACTAGTAAATGATCATGGATGCGTTTAAACCCTAGAAGATAAGGTTCATTGGTTGGCACAGTTTTTGACACGATGTACTTGCGCACACTAGGCTAACGAAGCTCATTTCCCTCTCTATCACAGCGGCTCATTCTTAAAAAACACTCTTTGACCAGAGAAAGGTCCCTCTTACATATGCGCTCAGGGTTAGCGAACAGTTCCCACCTACCCCGGTAAGGCCTACTCTTATATACTGGAGCCATCGGATGCTTGAGACATGGTCAAGTGAAAGGCATTCCCGTAGGATGTCTTTGCTAAGTGTATTTTCTTACCTAGCCCAAATATTAAGCCACAAAGCCAGGGGACAGAAAGTCAGTACATCTGAGAGGAAAGGCATCCCCAACTCTTCATGCACGACATAAAATGGGGTGCTTTGTGGGACTGAAAGGCCCATCGCAGGAAAGAGTTTTCAGCACTTTGCACTGCCCCTACCCCAATGTGGCCCCATATTGCACTCCCATAACTAACCTTTGAGATATATTTAGCTTCATATATCTTCAAAAGAGGCCCTATTGGCTTCCCTCCCCCTCTGCTGGCAAAGTTAAAAACAGCTGCAAAAGCTTTTACTAGATCCCCATTCTTCCAAGTAAGCAAAGGGCACCAACTCAAGGAATCGTCAAACACTACTCCCAAATAGGAGAAAACATTGGTCTTTGGTATTGACAAAAGTCTGAGTTTAAAAGTGAACTGTTTAGCTTTACGAGAAGTTGTAGGCCCTTAGCTGTCCTTGCCAAGAGGACTGCGTCATCCGCGTATAGAAGGACTGGCAGGCTACGCTTGCCTACCTGGGGACAATCCGCATTTGTGGCCAAAAGGGCCTTGGCTAAGGAATTAATATATAGGTTAAAAAGAACGGGTGCTAAAATGCACCCATGACACATCCCTCTCTTGATGTCAAGCTGACTGGACACTTTCAGGTCCTTTGAATAATGGAAAACCGCGGTTGAATCACGGTGAAGATCCCTCAGAAATAAAATGATGTTACTGTCAATGCCAATGGAGGACATCAACTGCCACAGCTTGGACCTATTGACCCAGTGGAATAATGAGGACAGGTCCATGAAGGCTAGGTACATGGGGCTGGAACGAGCCACAGTGTATTTGTTCAGAACCATGTACAGGTTTAAACACTGTTTCACAGTGGAACGACCTGGGCGAAAGCCGTTTTGGATATCGGATAAAAAGTTGTTTTCATCAACCCAAGATACAAGTGTGTCAAGTACCATGTGGCCCACCACCTTCACCACAGAGAAATGAGCCTCAAACAATAGGTACTGTACCGATCTCCCTTTTTAAATGCCGGGACTATATAACGCCCAAGAATCTGAGAGGCCAACCTGGACTGCAGCATTGATAACAGTTGTGAGGACGGGCACCCAGGTTTCCATGTGGGCGATGTAGAGATCTGGCGGGATTCCATTTGGCACGTGGGCCTTGTTTTTAGACAGACCCAGAATACCGCCTCTCACCTCTTTCATGGTGAAAATAAGTTCTGACTTGCCTTCCACCCTTTCCTGCCCCTCAATTGGAGGGGTATCCGACTGGAAGATACCCTCGATATTATGTACCCAATCATCCTCTGTGACATGGGCATCTATTAATTCTAGCAATTAGCATTATTTCCAGATAGAAATGGGCTGTTAATAATGCCCCAGAACTTTGAGCTATTACGCAGTGTACTAGCCTCCACTAAATCGATCCAGGCCTCCTCCTTCAGGGCAGGCTTGCGAGTTGCTAGAGCAACCTTATATGCTCTTCGTAGTCCTTTGACCGCCACCCGGTCTTGGTGCTTAACACCTAGGGCCAGTCTCAGGTTCCTGGAAGCGTGGGAGCACGTGAGTCAAACCATCGTGGACCTGGTTGCTTACGGCCCCCACCCGGGGCTTGTAGTAACTTCCTTATGACAGTAGACATGGATCCAAATGCACCCATAATTTCCGGAACACTTGCATCATCATCGAGACAGGTGGCAAACTCACTGCGAGACTGAGTTAAAAGGGACTCATGGAGTAGCTCTGGGACAATACACCCCCCTTTACGCTACTTCCTGCTTCCACCGCTTTAAGGGGGACACCAGCTCCCCCACGCCCACCATGGTGTGTCCGAGTGTTCGGGTCCAGCCTGTTGAGACACAAATGGTGTTGTGGAATCTACATTCACTCGCCTGCACAGAAAAATTGGTAACCAGAGAGTAAAAGGGGGTAGATAGAAAGGTGAAATCAATAAAGTTCTCACACCCTCTCCCAAAAAGGTGGGAGTAATGTATTTTTTCCCTGGAGGCAGTGGAGTTCTGGACTTTTTGGTTCCGTCCAGAGGTGTCAGGGAACAACACCCAAAGACCCCGGAGTTCCACCTGCCTTGGTGCGCAAATGAACAGAAACACGGGCTTCTCGATGGTGGCGTCAAAGACCAAAGGTTTATTACTGCAGGGACACAGAAGTCACAGAAACTACGCATGGGCAGTAACTAGGAGCCTGTTCAATTTGTACAAAGAGGGTTGCTCCTTATATACTAAATTTTGGCCTTCAGGCGAATTCTTCACATGTTGGTACATTCCCAAAACCTTTGTGTCATAAACAATAAATATTTGGCGTACACAGGAACCGTTGATAAAATCTGTTACAAAACATCTACGAAGAGGGGTTCCCACTAGTTCATCACAATCCCTTGTCAATATTGCATTCAAGAGCCGGACCGCCTCATCGTAAATTTCGTTACCTCCCCCTAATAAAGGCCCAGAAGGAAAGGAGCAGAGCCAGGTGCAGAAGATAGAAAAGCGGGATAAGAGATGTTTGTGGGTCGTAAATGGGCAAGGCTACCGGCTTCGGCCGCCTAATCGTGATCAGGACAATGGACACGAAGACCAGTTTAGCAGGACTGGCCTCGGGCAGAGGAGGCAGTCTTTGTCGAGTCATGCAACTACAGAGTGATCTGGTTTAAGGTGCACGTGTCATGAAAGAGGTGAATCTCCGGCTAAGGCTACGTGTCCTTAATCGAAATGAAGTGATCAGAGGTTATTGCGTATGTGAGGGCAAGAAACACAAAATGGCGGCCATGATCTAAGATGGATGCCGTGGGTAGATCAGAAATGTGTTTATAAAAGGAGTGCTCTTGCTCGTAGCGTAGCGAAAACACCAGGATATGCTAAATGGATCATTTGCGGTTCACTGATACTAATATTATGTATTTCCGACAATATTGAAAACACGGGGTCAAATCGTCACGGAACCTCAGACCCTCCTTTTGCCCTTACATAGGCAATTACTCAGTCTATGTCAGAATCTAATTCTATGCTCATCAGGTCAGTGACATGCTGTTGTATCATCATCCTTTCTCGTGCCTTTTCTCCAAACGCAGGTGGTTTTCTAAAACAGTTTGCAGCACAAAGACTACACAGAGCAGGACCACACTGGATAATCAGGCAACATGAGAACAGGAATACTAAGATGACACCAATGACCATTAGAACCTTCCATCCCCACGCTGAGATCAGAGTCCAAAACCACTCCATGAAGGACCAGTTTCCCTTGTCTACGTGAATAGAGTCGGAAATCTTGTGTAGCTTAGAGATCGCCTCATAGACTGTTGGAGCATTATTAGGAATAAAGACACAGCAGCTCGATTGGATCATTCTGCATACCCCACCTCGATCTGCAAGGATAACGTCTAGAACCATACGGTTCTGCAACGTCATGAGTCTATCCGCCTGAAGCTCAGCTGTCAAATTGCTAAGGGCACCAGCAGTTTCGGTAATAGTAGATTCAACTACCCGTGTTAGCTGACGTATGTTTCTACTATTGGCCATAGGCCCCCAGAACGGAAGGAAGCCTTTGAAGAAGTCTCCAGCTTCCTGACCAGCAGTATCTTCCTTGCTGAAGACACCTCTCGCTACTCTGGTTCTGTGGTAATCAGATGAAGCAGTGTATGTTGGAGGCAACAATCGAGCAATATAGCACGATCCTGAGAAGTCGGCAGGCAACCATGTATAAGCTCTGTCTCGACAGATGAAGTAGGTACCCCTAGCAGTAAGAAAGGCAGGGGAAGAGTTAGCCGGAAACACGTAAGTCTCTACGCACTCACTCCTCCCTAGCTGAGCTCTCGGATTCCTCCCATTACCTTGCAAACAGACCTGACCTCGATGAGGTACGACCCAGATTGGAGTTGAGCTTTTACGCTTGTTTTCTCCTAAACTAAGGCGATACTCTGAAGTGTTCCAACTTAAATACACTCGCAGTTCGTCTCTAGGGTATGATGGAGTATTATTGACGTCCTTGATCATGTCAATAATTCCCTGGACTAAAGCTTTGTTGGCAGAGTTATATTTAGTGGAACGTGGTGGACGTGGAGGATAGGTTTCAAGGGCATAAGCAAAGATGGTTTGAAGGGCCTGAAATGATCCATTGTAGCTGAAAGGCAAAACCAGATAAGGAATACCTTTATCCATAGTGTGGGGTATCAAGCCACACACCCAGCAGTCTGTAGTGTTAACTACCAGTTGGTGTTGATGCAAGAGCTGTACAAAAGTGTTGTTAATGAACTCTGAGCGTCGGGCTTGCTCATGTTCGGGAAACGAATGAAAAGAGTGTATAGAAGAAACAGTAGAAATAGCAGGATCAAGGGGAGGTACTGCAGTAACTGGCACAAAAATCAAATTTATACTGAAAACGATTCCACCCACCAACGTTATCAGAACAATCAAGAATGTAATGGCACATTGCATCAAAACGCATTTGCTGTGAAGGATTCTATAAAGTCTGTTTCTGCGAACATAAATCACATTTTCTCGTTGCAGCGCAGGAAGCTCCATCTTCTACAATCCGCTCGCGACCACTGATGATGTGTACGTAGATGAAAATGCCTCTATCAGCCCTGGGAGTTCCCAGAACCAACAGAAAGATCGACCTTGTGTCAGACCCCTGCAAATCCAACTAGGCACACAGCCACGACCCTACGGCTACCCAGACGGCAAGGCAATTTTAAAACAACAAAATAATAGCAAACTTCCTGGCTGAAGGCAAAAGTTCAAAATTTCAAAATATCACAATAGGCAGTTGCCTGCTTTATTTGTCCATTTTACGGTTTCGTAAATTATATCTTTGCTTCGCAGGTACTGTCTGATCGGCAATTAGCGTTTCACTGGTAGCTGTTGCAGTGTTCAAGTTCGCAGATGACAGATTGTTTTCTGATGCAGGGGACAAATGTTCAGTGTTTAAAGGAGTCTTTTCTGAAGGAGAGTCAGAGCTTGGAGTGTCAGTGATTAATTCGGCATCGCTGAAAGGGATGAATTTTGGCGTGCTTTCAAATTCGGAGGAACCAATTCCCTTCTTCACCCAGTCGTCGTAAGGAAGTGGCAAAGGCACATGCTTTACATGGGATGCATGCACCCAATGCTTGCGTCCAGCCACACGAACTGCTGTTCTTGTTACGAGCAGGACTTGGAAGGGGCCGACGAATCTCGGCTGAAGGTTCTTCGTCCTTGCGAAATTCCTGATAACCACCAGATCTCCTGGTTTCAGCTGATGCCCTGGACTCTCCGGAGGCTTTGGTAAAGCATCGAAAACCTGTTGGTGAATAAGACTCAATTTAGCAGTCAAGTCGTACAAGTAGTCTATCAACATAGGATATTCTAGAGAACAAAACTCCTTAGGCCTCGGCACACCCCAAATATTTGCCGGACGGCCAAAAACTATTTCATAAGGGCTAAGCCCCACTCTAGAATGTACAGTTGCTCTCGTTGATAACAACGCCAAGGGAAGTGCGTCTGGCCAGGCTAAACCTGTGGATGCTTGTATTTTAGCTAGTTTCAGCTTGAGGGTGCCATTGTAACCCTCCACTAAACCAGCAGACTGGAGATGGTTCGCACTGTGGAACTTTTGTTTCAAACCTAGGCCGGCACACACACTCTGCATAACTTTCCCTATAAACTCACTTCCGTTATCTGACCATACAATCCGTGGCATTCCATACCTAGGGAAATATTCTTTGAGAAGAATCTTTTCAGTTGATAGGGCAGTATTGTCCTTTAGTGGATATGCTTCAATCCACCTGGAAAAAGCACAAACTACCACCAGGACATATTTCAAATTATTACAGCGATCCATGTGAATGAAGTCTAACTGAATCACTTCAAAGGGGCAGGAAGGAGGAGCGAAGTGACCAGCTGGAGTTGGAGTTCCCTTGCCAGGATTATGCATCAGGCATACCATACAATTTTTCACCACTCTCTCTGCACACTTACTGATTCCATCATTCTTCCAGACTGGAGCCAACATTTTACAGATTCCTTTAGAACTTATATGCGCTACTCCATGCGCCATCGTCACAACTGCAAGCACATACGCATCAGGCAACATCCAACGCTGCTGTTCTGTCAAATCAATCCAACACCCATTCGAATCCAATTTGCCCGTACTTTCTTTCCATACACGTTTTTCCTCCTCAGTTGCTTCTTTCTGAATCTCTTTCACACTTTCCATAGTATCCTCACACATTCCAGACTCAGCAATCCATCTTGCAGACGTAGCAACATACATTCTGCTCATCGTGTCTCTAGCTGTCTGTTTAGCAGTTTCATCAGCAAAAGCATTCCCGCGACCAACATCATCCGTGATTGCTTTATGAGCACTGCACTTTACAATCGCAACTTCAGTCGGCAAGGTTAGAGATTCCAACAAGTCGTTAACTAGCTGACCATGTTGAATCTTAGTCCCATGGGACGTAATGAAACCTCTTTCTCTCCACAAACGGCCAAAACTATGGGCCACGCCAGATGCGTACTGACTATCTGTAAAAACATTCACTCTCTTTCCCTTAGCTAAAACACACGCTCTTGTTAGAGCTATTAATTCTGCAGCTTGGGCAGAATTCTGACTCACTCTTGCAGTCTCCACAATCGTCTTCAAAGTCGTTACTGCGTAAGCAGCAGTCACATCACCATTCTCCAATTTAAAACATGACCCGTCCACATACAGCGTGCCATCTGGATCGGATAATGGAGTATCCTTCAAGTCAATGCGTCCTTTTGTCTCTTCCTCCGTTTTAAAACAACAATCATGTGGTTCGGAATCACTCGACTCTTGATCAGTCGGCAACAGCGTTGCTGGATTCAATACATTACATCTTTTGATCTGAATATGACTCGCTAGTAATGTCAGCTCATAACCAGATAGTCTCGCACTGGTAAGGTGTTGTGTCTTCGTTCGATTCATGAGTGTATCCACTGCATGAGGAACCATGACCACTAGCATGTTGTTCATCACCAAACCAGCAGATTGTCGAATGGAAGCCGCAGCTGCCGCTGTAGCTCTCAAACAACTAGGTAACGCTCTAGCTACCGGATCTAATGTTGATGAAAAATATGCACAAGGGCGTTGTTTATCACCAAACTTCTGTGTCAGAACACTCAACGCGCAACCTTCTCTCTCATGAACATAGAGCGTGAATGGTTTACTGTAATCAGGTGTACCCAATACAGGAGCTGAACACAATGCTTTTCGTAATTCAGTAAAACTCTCTTGACATTCATCAGACCATGGCACCGGACTCAAAACATTTTTCCCAGTCAAAGCTACCAATGGTTTTGCTAAAAGAGAAAAATTTGGGATCCACTGCCTACAGTAAGAGGTAATACCTAGGAAGGCACGTACTTCTCTCTGTGTGCGTGGAACACTCATCTGCGTAATTGCTTTTATTCTCTCTGGGGTCAACTTCCTTCCCTCCTTTGACAAGAGATGACCTAGGTAGGTCACTTCTTGGCAGCAGTATTGCATTTTCGAAGGTGACACCTTATGATTCAAATTAGACAGATGATGCAATAATGAAATCGTAGCTGCTTTGCAAGTTTCCTTGTCATCGGCAGCCACTAGAAGATCATCTACATACTGTACTAGGGCAGAACCTGGAGGAAGGACAAAGGAGTCTAACTAGCTTTTTAATGCTTGACTGTAAATAGATGGGCTCTCACAATAGCCTTGTGGAGCGCGTTTGAATCTGAAACTTCGACCTCCTAGACAGAAGCCGAAAATATCTCTGCTTTCCTCGGCTATTGGAATGCTGAAAAAGGCATTCTTCAAGTCGATGACTGAGAACCAAGTAGCTGTAGCAGGAATTAATGTTAACAAGGCAGTAATGTCTGGAACTACAGGAAACTGTGGAATTACAATCTTATTAACTTCCCTAAGGTCGATAACAAACCTATACACTGGAGGCTTTGTAGGATCAGTTCGTTTCAAGATTGGTAATACCGGACTGTTACAGACATTTCCTCTAGTTTCTTCAACCACACCTTTCTTAATCAAATCTTGCACAATCAATAAAAGTGCACGCTCACCTTCACTAGATATTTTGTATTGCGGAATTCTTGGAAATTTTACATTTGCTTTCAAAGTTACTACATATGGTGGTATTTCTAAAAGGCCTACATCATTAGGACCAGTCGCCCAAAGAGAATCAGGGAGTGAACGCAGCTCTGGTGGGAGTGCATCCATTGACAAGTACATCGGAGAAGTGATATTTTTACCCAATGTAAGCTGTACTCCTTCCGGAGAACAGTACAATGTCGCATATAGTCGTTTTAACAAGTCTAAACCAAGCAGATTTTCATTACAACCCGTCGTCAAAATCAGGGGTGCTTTCAAGTGACACGGTCCAACAGAAATAGACAAAGGACCAGATATCGGGTTGTAAACAGGGGCGCCTGAAAAACCTACAGAAACATTTGTTGAGCCGGACAAAGGTGCGCCAGGGAGTTTCGCATGAATGATAGAACTTTTTGCGGCACCAGTATCCAACAGAAACGGTTCGACTACACCTGATGTTGCTACTGCGACATAAGGCCCACTCTGATCCACTGGAACTGATACTACTCCCTCTCTCTGTCCATGGCTGTCCTAGTACCCAATTTGCTGAAATCCCTCATCCACTTCACAATAATCTTCAACAAGATATTGTTGGGACCTATTTTGTTGAGTAGACTGGCCATTTCGTTGATCAAAGTGATTGGAAGGACGATCATTCGTTTGTGGAGGCATAGTACCTCACCCTCGACCTCTAGAATTCTGCACAAAACCACCACGACCTCTCTGAGCTGCTGCTGCAGTATTTTGCGCTAAGATCGGACATTCATTTTTATAGTGACCCTCTTTCTTACAGTACGCACATTGGTTCCACTGATATTGAGGTCTCGATGTACTATAATCTGTCCTTTGATACGAACCCTGTTGCGTATTAGTCTGATTCATGCGAGGCGGATACGCCTGTTGCAAAAGAACTTTAGTCTTTAAGTCTTTCGTTTTCTTTTCTGATTTCTCCTTTTCCTCTTTATCCCTATTTTCGTAATACTGCGCAGTTGCGAGTATTTGCGCAGTTGTAGAAACAGCCCACGCACTCTCTGAATCTTTTAATTTATTGCATAACTCAGGTAACAAATTATGCACAAATTTATCGACAAACAGTCTCTGTCCTCCTTCTGTGCTCATATCCTGACCACTATGATCTACAAAAGTCTCTTCGAACCTCGTGAAAAAGTCGGAGACACTTTCGTCTTTCTTCTGCTTGCATGCGGATAACTTGTCCCAATTAACACGCAATGCAGGCATCAGAGTCTTCATTAAGTCTATTATCCTACCTGGAAGATTAGCAATTAAAGGTTCGGGTTTTGCACCACCTACTTGCTGACCATCCGCTGCAGTGATAGCTGCCCAATCACCACCTAAGGCAACTTGATGATCCTCTCTACGAATTTTAGCCCACACTGGTTGCGGAACTACATTGCCAAATAACATATCGATGTCCGCTAAGTTCATTATACAAGCCTCAACTGTCTGTGTTAATTCTTTATAGTATCCAGCAGGATTCTTACGCGGATCTGGCAAGGCCTGCTTCACTGCTAGTACTTCAGCTCGTTTCCACGGAATGTGTATCCACACCCTTTGGAATTGCGCCGGAGCGGCTGCAATACCACGGACTGCATCAGCTTGTACAGCATCGCGCCAAATTGGAGGAACCTCCCTCATTGGATATTGGCGACTTAATTTCATTTTGCCTTTCTCTAAATCTCTAGGAGAACGAAGTGATGGGTCATTCCTATAGCTTAAAATAAATTCCATCGCTTCCTCTATATTATCACCCACTATCATTCCAGCAGCAAACTCTTTCTGGACCTTAATTAAGTCTTCTAAATTTGATTCAACATCGTCTTCTTCTATCTCCTCACGTAACAACGAGCACATCTCGTCAAAGACATAGCGTTGCGTTGGCTCTTTCCACTGCATAAAGGTTTGTAGCACATCTCTCGTGCTATATCTCCTACTCTTCGAAATCCATCTGAGAGCCGTGGAATCTAAAATTCCCCGTTCCTCAGTACTTGGAAGCTGACTACGTCTCTGAACAGAGTCAGAAGTAGGAGTCTTGATTAGGGTTTTATAGAAAGGAGACAGCATATTAGACACAGAATCAGTGATTCTCCGACGAACAGAAAATGGAGTCAACATACTCGCAGACGCAGAAAACACAGTAGAGGTAGGAACAGATAATGGAGCAGTAGGAGTATCGAGAAAAATAGTTTGTGGATTAGTAGATGCGAGCGAGACAGATACAGGTATAGAAGTCGGCAAACCAGGAAGAGGAGGAGCCGTAGGAACATTTACATTGACCACAGGAGGTACGGGAGCTTGATTCTGAGGGACAGGAGCAGGAACACCAGGTTGTCCAGCAACCGGCAGTTGAACATTTGGCACAAATTGGGCCGTAGCACCTTGTGCATACGGTGGAGGTGACCGTAACAAATAAGACAGCAGAGGATCGTTTTCAGAATCTTCCAGTATCTTAGCTGTTTTAGATGGCAAGGCAGGATAGCACTTGTCAATCGCTAAATTGTGCTCTCTAATGGCCACCTCTATAGCTTTCTCACACTCATTATCCTGCAACTGCTTAGTTGCTTGTTCTAGAGTCAACTCTTCTTGCTCTTTCTGTTCTTTCTTTAACCTCTTCATTTCTCTCTGTTTGGATTCTTTTCGCCAGTAACGGAAAGAATCAAACATTGCCGGCCGGGCTTTCTTCCTAAACAATTTCGCTTCTAAATTGTCGAGAATTTCGGGTTCAAAACTACCATGCAGTGGCCAACTAAGGACACCATCTTTCTCAGTGTATCGGACCCACACCTCATTATAAGATATAGGACCCACACCATGCTTACAATACAAATCATATAGGGGAGTCCCAATCGGAGGAACCAGACATGAGTCCTCCAATCGTGAGTCACGGTTGCAACCAAAGCATGACAACATACAGTTTCTCCGACTTACCATTTTTCAGTCCGGAACACAAAACAAACAAACACGAAACAGATATGTGCACTTGAACCAAGAACTTAGGCCTACCAAAACGAACTGATGTATCGATACCCAAACTAAACCAAATAGATTATCGTAACCAGAACAACCAGTGATAATCTTACGAAACCAAACCAAGAACCAAAAAGGATTTTAACAACCCTCACAAAGTAACCAGCTAGCAACCACTAAAATACTTAACTGAGGCACTGAAGACGTCACCAAGGAGAAACCCGTCACGTTTCGCTGTACTAAGGACTGCACCTCGGGTCCAAGACAGGGCGACGGTCAAGGCAACGGCCCACTGCAGCCGTCTTGAACGGGAACCCTCGTGGAAGAGAACTTCGGGCCACTTTTGCGATATGCCGGGATCGATGAAGTGGGGCGCCTCCCTCAGGAATCTTCACACGAAGCCTCTCGAACTCTTCAGGCTTTTGGACCGGTACCGAATGACGTCGCCCCACGTTGGGCGCCAATTGGAGTTCTGGACTTTTTGGTTCCGTCCAGAGGTGTCAGGGAACAACACCCAAAGACCCCGGAGTTCCACCTGCCTTGGTGCGCAAATGAACAGAAACACGGGCTTCTCGATGGTGGCGTCAAAGACCAAAGGTTTATTACTGCAGGGACACAGAAGTCACAGAAACTACGCATGGGCAGTAACTAGGAGCCTGTTCAATTTGTACAAAGAGGGTTGCTCCTTATATACAAAATTTTGGCCTTCAGGCGAATTCTTCACATGTTGGTACATTCCCAAAACCTTTGTGTCATAAACAATAAATATTTGGCGTACACAGGAACCGTTGATAAAATCTGTTACAAAACATCTACGAAGAGGGGTTCCCACTAGTTCATCACAATCCCTTGTCAATATTGCATTCAAGAGCCGGACCGCCTCATCGTAAATTTCGTTACCTCCCCCTAATAAAGGCCCAGAAGGAAAGGAGCAGAGCCAGGTGCAGAAGATAGAAAAGCGGGATAAGAGATGTTTGTGGGTCGTAAATGGGCAAGGCTACCGGCTTCGGCCGCCTAATCGTGATCAGGACAATGGACACGAAGACCAGTTTAGCAGGACTGGCCTCGGGCAGAGGAGGCAGTCTTTGTCGAGTCATGCAACTACAGAGTGATCTGGTTTAAGGTGCACGTGTCATGAAAGAGGTGAATCTCCGGCTAAGGCTACGTGTCCTTAATCGAAATGAAGTGATCAGAGGTTATTGCGTATGTGAGGACAAGAAACACAAAATGGCGGCCATGATCTAAGATGGATGCCGTGGGTAGATCAGAAATGTGTTTATAAAAGGAGTGCTCTTGCTCGTAGCGTAGCGAAAACACCAGGATATGCTAAATGGATCATTTGCGGTTCACTGATACTAATATTATGTATTTCCGACAATATTGAAAACACAGGTTCAAATCGTCACGGAACCTCAGCAGTTTATTCATTACAGATGTCAGATCAAATTCAAGCAAGATGGAGTTAAGCTCAATACCCTGGGGAGTATGTTCCTTGTGTAAGCCTGCTTGTCGTGCACAGCCCATAGCTTCCACTCCTCCTTGCCTGAAGTCCCCACATATGAGTGTTAAAATCCCCTGTAAAAAAATTTAGTGATAACTCTGACCTTTCAAGATGCTATCCTGAAGTACAGACCCCAGCAGAGTTATACAGCACTCATCCGGGTGTGTAACTCCCCCGTTGTAAAAGTTTACCCAGAAGTAGCTTGCTCTTTCCACTGGACAACAACATCACATCACACCTACCGTTATCACTGCCACCGCAACAAACTTCGATTGTGCCACTGTGCAAAAGAGCACAGCACTCAGCTGCCTCTCACATCACATGCAACTTGCATGACCTCCTAATTCCCCCATCTAATTGCACTCACACCCACTCCCACTCCCCCCCCCCCACCAGAGGGGTGGTGTAACGGAGGATGCGGTCAGGGAGAGTAAGACGCACACCTCCACCAAAGAACAAGGAGAAAGCTAAAGAGGCAGCAGCCAAAGAACTCCAATGTATGATCTCCCCTAGCCCCCGTCCATCTGCCAAAAATGAAATACATCAGGGGCCAGCACCTGGAGCCTCAACAGATAAGCAGCCACCGCTTACAAAAGCAACAACCATAGCAACTGGTTAACTGCTGCATTAAAAAAACCTATAGCGGCGACTCCTGTACCGAAATGGGGCGGCAGTACCAAGACCATCCCGATTGCCCCACCTAGGCACCACTCAGCACCATACAACAGTAAACGGGCACTGATTATGGACTTTTTAAAATTTGTAATAGAATCTACCTCATCTAACCGACAACGCCACTGCAGGAACTCTGGCGCCTTCAATACAAGAGGCGAAACCAGCACCAGCCCAGCGAGTAAGGTCATAGCACGCACCCCTAGTGGGAAAACTTTGAACCTGGAGTGCGGTAGGAAAGGTTCCCAGTCACCACAACGTTTGGAGGCCCCCATGAAGCATTTACAGGCATTCCAAGCCCCCAGCTCCTACCATCCAAAGCTCTCATCCCTTTTGAATTTAGACATAAGCAAAATAACCAAGTCTTCAAGGCACAAATGCATAACCCTCCCACTTCTGTCGATTATCCCAAACACCAGACATCATTTTAATTTTTCCCACGTATAGATGGACCCCAAAGTTTCAATGAAGGGGCCCCTGCCGAGGAGACAACCACAAACATCTCGCACTCAACTGGGAACCTAATAGGGAACCACACTAAACCCCAGGGCATCCAGAGCATCGGGGCCCAGGGATTTGCCAACCCCAATCCCATTAAAAAGCCTGTTTTTTCTTCATTTTTGTTCAAAGCACAAGCAGAACAGAATCGCTGCCAGTCCCCCGCCAGGTAACCCAACAGGAGGTGCAATTCCCCCCTCCCTGCTATGCAGGACTTAAACCTTTTTCAGCCATCATCCCCAACTAGGGAAACACTTAGCAGGACCCCTTCCTTTCTACACTCCCCTTGGTCAGCACGCTCAATACATAGGACAAACGGCGTCCCCAGGCCTCTCCAACCGAACCAGGCAGTAACTCAACTCCATCAGCCTCCCCTCCGAGGACTACATTCTATTGGGAGACCTCAATTTTCACCTGGAAAAGAGCAATGACATTAACGCCACCACCCTTCTGGACAATCTCGCCAACCTCGGTCTCAAATAACTCGTCAATACCCCCACCCACAATGCAGGTCACACACTCGACCCTATCTTCACCTCCAGCAAACATATCTCCTTCAGTCACACCACAGTTCTCCATTGGACGGACCACAGCTGCGTTCACTTCATCTACAATAAGACCACAACCCACAACCATCCTCAACCTACTCTGCGACGAAACTGGAACAAAATCACCATCGACCAGATCTCCTCATCACTTCTTCAAAACCCCCCTGCCCACTCATCGAACGCCAACCAAGCAGCCATTAACCTCACTCAATGGCTAACCAACAGCGCCGACATCCTAGCACCGTTGAAAAAACGCCAAATCAAACTAGGCAGAAAAAACGCCCCCTGGTTCAACTAGGATCTTAAGAAATCTAAGAAACTCTGCCGCTCCCTCGAGAAGGCCTGGAAAAAAGACCCAAACACCAGCACCAAGGACGCCTTCAAAAACGCTACCCGCATTCACCACCAACTAATCCGGTCTGCCAAGAAAGCCGCATTCAAAGACCGACTAGATAACAACGCCCACAACAGCAAGGAATTATTCAACATCGTCAAAGAATTTACCAACCCCTCAGCCAACTCCAACGACATCACCCCCTCTCAAGCCCTTTGCGACTCTCTAGCTTCGTTCTTCCACGACAAAATCGCAGACATCCACAACAGCTTCGACAACCAACCCGGAGACCAACCCACCCAACCTTCTGCCGTACCTTCACCCCCCTTGAACTTCCTCAACGACTGGAACCCAATCTCCACTGAAGACACCATCCGCCTGATGAACTCCATCCACTCAGGATCCCCCACAGACCCTTGTCCCCACCACATCTTCAACAAAGCAGACTCCATCATAGCACCACACCTCCGAGACGTCATCAACTGCTCCCTCAACTCCGCCACCTTCCCGGAAAGCTGGAAACACGCAGAACTCAGCGCCCTTCTGAAAAAACCCACAGCTGACCCCACTGAACTCAAAAACTACCGCCCCATCTCGCTCCTTCCATTCCCGGCCAAAGTCATCGAGAAAGCTATCAACAACCAGCTCGCCGCCTTCCTCGAAACCAACAAATCCCTCGACTCCTCACAGTCCGGCTTCCGAGCCAAACACAGCACTGAGACCGCACTCATCGCAGCAACAGACGACATTCGAACTCTACTGGACAATGGAGACACAGTCGCCCTCATCCTCCTTGACCTCTCCGCAGCCTTCGACACAGTCTGTCATAGCACCCTGCTACAACGCCTCAGAAACATCGGAATCCAAGGAAAAGCACTGGAATGGATCACCTCGTTCCTTACCGGAAGAACTCAGAGTCCGCCTTCCACCATTCAAGTCAGAGGCCACTGAAGTCATTTGCGGCGTGCCACAAGGATCTTCACTAAGCCCTACCCTCTTCAATGTATACATGAGCCCCCTCGCGACCATCGCACGCCAACACAATCTCAACATCATCTCCTACGCTGATGACACTCAACTGATCCTCTCACTCACCAACGACCCGAACACCGCCAAAACCAACCTACATGAAGGAATGAAAGAAGTAGCCGAGTGGATGAAGCACAGCCATCTGAAACTGAACTCAGATAAAACGGAAGTCCTTATCCTAGGTACCTCCCCCTCCGCCTGGGACGACTCTTGGTGGCCAGAGGCCCTTGGAAAAGCACCCATCCCGACAGACCACGCACGGAACCTGGGCGTCATCCTGGACTCCTCACTCTCAATGTCCAGACAAGTCAACGCCGTTTCATCATCTTGCTTCAACATTCTTCGCATGCTCAAAAAAACATTTTGTTGGATCCCAACCGAAACTAGAAAAACGGTCACCCACGCACTGGTCACGAGCCGCCTGGACTACGGAAACACCCTTTACGCTGGTACCACCGCAAAACTCCAGAAAAAACTCCAACGCATCCAGAACGCTTCAGCCAGACTCATACTAGACATCCCGCATAAAGACCACATTTCCGGTCACCTGAAAAACCTCCACTGGCTCTCCGTCAATATGAGGATTACATTCCGCCTCTTAACCCACGCACACAAAGCACTTTACGAACTTGGACCCGATTGCCTCAACACACGACTTTCCTTCTACACCCCCTCCCGCCAGCTACGATCCTCCAACCAAGCCTTTGCTACTGTACCTCGCATCAACAAAACCACCATGGGAGGAAGATCCTTCTCCTACCTGGCAGCTAAAACCTGGAACTCACTTCCCACTCACCTTTGCCTCACACAGAACCACCTAGCATTCAGAAAGCAACTTAAAACTTGGATATTCGACAAATAATTCCCCTCCCTTCTTCAAGCGCCTTGAGACCCTCTGGGTATGTAGCGCGCTATATAAATTACTTGACTTGACTTGTCAGCTCTTGCTACAAACAATGGACACAATTGCCAAAGCAATGTCTTACCACGCAGACAAGCTGGATACCCAAGTGGATCTTCTAAACATCTTAGCAATCCACGTTCAGGGGGTAGAACAGAAACTGCAAAGTTTCAACGAGATGGTCTCGAGGGTGCAGCGAGACCAGGAAACTACATATGAAATGTGTAACTGCCATTGCACCCAAATAATAGACAAACTAGTGGAGGTTCCCAACATCCAGTCAGATCTACTCGTCGCAACCAGGGAAGCCACAAAAAAGAACGCCCTCAAACAGTGCAAGATTACAATGCACTAAGGGCATCCGAACCACCCAGCCACATGGGCGAACAGACACAAAGCGGCGCTGTTTCCATCTCAGAACAATTACTGATAGACCACACAGACCACACAGCACCTAGTCCAGCAATTACCGTTCCCAGCCCTTCAACCAACTGAAAATGGGGAGCAACCACTAGCTGAGCCACTTATATCAATCAAGTCACTAACCAAGCATGAGAGAAAACGCCTAAGAAAAACAAGAAACAAAAGGTAATCTAGACAGGCAACCACTTCATTTCCTGTCCATACTGATCAGGGGTTGAAACAGAGTGATCATGATGCGGCCCTCACTTCTCCGGATATAACGTCATATAATGATCAATTGAACCCTCCATCTATGCAACCCACCCCCCGAACCGCCCAAATAACATCAAAAGGGAACTACCGCAGCCAGAGAAAGTATACAGTATATTTAAGCCATCAATGAAAGAGAAACACTTTAAATCCACCAAGGCAATACACTTAGAGAACTCCCCAATTAAACTAAAGACATTTACGATAGATTCAGGTACAACAAGTCCACGCATAGCATTTTCAGTTACCGAAAACCTAGGGGAAGATACCTGCCAAACTGACACGGGTAATAACTCAAACGTGGGAAGCAACCAAGCAACCCAGATAAATGTCCACAAACACCTAACCCAAAACAACGCAAACGTAACCTTGATCACTTCTTTGAGTACAACAGAGTCACCACTGGCCGATAAAGTCTTGGGAAGGGCTGTACATCTAGCGTCGCACCAGGATTCCTCCTCAAATTCCAACAAACTAGACTTAATCCCCCATTATGTATCAAGGGGAAACCACGACATTTTAAATAGAAGTATCCTACTTAAACTCTTTAAAGCTCTGCCCCCCCTGAGCCACATAACTACCAGCGACATTGTTCGTATTGCATTTAAACAGAACACGTACTTTATGGGACACAAAATCACCACAGCCTCGTTCTCAGCCACCTCTTTTATTGAACAAATTTGGCAGCAGAGGGACCAATTCCCAAAGTGGGGCATCAAGTTAAAAAAGATCGACCCCCCTCTCGCTACCCCAACCTGCTCCAACCAGTCTACCAACCAGACGGTCTGCTAAAGGGGGCAAAAGGCTCAGACTATCAAACTTCCTAAAAAAGAAACGAGTGCATATCTAAGAACATTACTATCACCTTTGCTAACCCAGAATCCATTGACCCCCCTGGACCCCGGGACCGAATCGCAGCCAGACCATCTCAAGATATGGCATGAATCAAAACCCACGCAGCTCCCAATCGACTCCAAGGCTGCAACATCTGCTCCTGGAATGTGTTCGGGCTTAGCTCAAAACTTAAAGATCCAGGCTTCATGTAATTTATTTCTAAGTATAAAATTCTTCTCTTCCAGGAAACTTGGATGACTAACCCTACTCCCATACCCGGATACAAGGAATTTCAGAGGCCCGCCGAAAAGGCAGGAAAACTAGGGAGAGCCAAAGGAGGTCTTTCAATGTTTGTTTCAACCGATATTCCATGGCAAGCTTCAACAATAGACCTCGCGTCCTCTGGGCTGCAATGTGACAAACTCGAAGCCCCGCATTTCACTTGTCTTCTGATACTTAACATCTATATTTATCTAGTGTTCAGCCGAAAAAAGATATGTGTAGATCACTTATTAGCAACAATGACAACTCTAAAACTCGCCTACCAGGATGCAAATATCATCCTGTCAGGGGACATTAATATGAACTTACTGCAAGCCATTAACAAGCGTACACACGCACCAAAACAACGAGATACGCTCGGCAAGATGTGCGGCCAGTCTGGCGGAGCTTTCAATAGGAATGCTAAACGGGAGCAGCCCGACAGACTGTCCAGCTGCATACACCAGGATTACTCAAAAATCAGCTTCAACAATAGACAACACTTTCACGGATTATGAGTTCTTCCCTTTTATCATGAAGTTTCAAATATTGGATAGGACCGAAAGCGACCACCATCCGCAAACATTTACGTTACTAAATAACATTGACAACCTAGTGCCATCCAGAGTATTATCACACCAAACGCAATGCTTCAATTTAAATCGTCTGGCATGGAAATCAGATTTGATTAATGACATCATGGGAACATGCACCCACCTCTTAGAAAGATTTCAAACAGAACCCATAAACACTCAGGCATGGGAGCGCTTTACCCTAGAATTAAATCAAAAATTTTGCAAGCAGGCCATAGGAAAAAAAGTAAAAAGACACCTTGGGCTGAATGGTTCACAAAAAACCTCAGGATGCAAAAACAATAATTGAACAAACACCTCAGGAGATTACGCACCCAGTGCTCCGCCCCCTCCCAGGACCTCTTGCAACTAATTACCAAAGCCAGAAAAGACCTAAAAAAAGACATTAAGGGAGCAAAAAAAGCGTTCCAAGAACAACTGTGGGCCAAACTCCTCCATTCCACCAAACAAAGGGACTCTAGGAAGTTCTGGGCAATAATCAATCAGTTAGCAAACGGCAAGAACCGGCATCACAACTCTGACATCATTGAGGACTCCTGGAGTGCCCACATTGATTACCTATACAACGATATGTCAATGGTTCGTCTGGTAACTCATGGCCCAGAACCAGGAGTGAAGCCAATTGTAGCAGGCCATATCAAAATCTCCCCCAACTCTGAAGCATTTGAATATTCTCCGCAAATCCGGAAGGAGCAAGTACTAAAAATCATTAAAAAACGGAGACCCGAGGGAGCCACAGGACCCAACGGGTTGCCAAACGCCTTGTTCCGGCATAATCCCCTATTCTGGTCTGAACTCCTCACACTACTTTTTTCTTCAATCCTAGCTTCTTCTACCATCCCAGACTCCTGGAGGGGCAGTATTTTAAATCCAATGTACAAGTCGGGTGCCCGCACCGACCCCTCCAACTACCGTCTGATAGCCTTAATTGATGTGGAGGCTAAAATGTATGCATCAAACTTGCTGGCTGACTTGGAGGACTGGGTCGGAAGCAGTAACCTCATCCCCTACATCCAAACAGGATTCAGGGCAGGGATGGGCACACTCACAAACATCTCCTCGGTCACCCTGCTAGCCAACCAAGCTCTCGTAAATTCCAGGCCTTTGTATGCATGCTTCATATACCTGAAAGCAGCCTTCGACAAAGTCCCAAGAGCCAAGCTATGGGTAAAAATGAACAACTGGGGTGTCCCAACCAAACTCCTGGACACCATTATCAACTTGTATTCCCAGACGTGGGTTCCCTTCAGGAAAGGTGACGGGCATAGCATAACCAAAAAGTTCCAAACCCTTAACGGGTTAAAACAAGGGTGTGTGCTGGCACCCTGCCTCTAACATCTACATCGCCGACCTAGATATTCAACTACGGTCAATTCGATCAGACCCCCAAAACTGGGTAACGTCCCGAAACCCAGTCTTCAATACGCGGACGATATTGTGCTCCTCGCTCTAACACCTGTAGGTCTGCAGCGACTCATCACCAAACTAGGAGCTTACACCACCAATGCCCAATTAACCATCAATCACCAAAAAACAAAAGTTATGTGTTTTGCCAGACGAGTTAAAATCAAGGCCCACCGCAAATTCACCTGGTACTTGGACGGGCAACCTCTATTCCCGGGAGACTCATAAATATCTAGGTTTCTTAATAGACCGCAACCTCAACTTCAAATTACACCTGGGGCAAGGCTGTACCAGAGCTAAACAACTGCAGTTCGCCTTCAGTCTTAAAGGAAAAACTTACAGGGTGTTCTACAGGCCATTTGCTTAAAGCTATTTCAGCAAAATTCTTACCCTCGATTTCATATGGCTCGGAAATCCTAAATATGAATGATGTCATCACCCTAAACTCAGCACAATCAACCGTCTCTAAGATCCTGTTCTCAATCCCCCGACACACTTCACATACCCAAATTCGTCTTGAGTACGGCCTGAGAAACCAGACTCCCGACATACAAGGGGCATTAGCTAAATACTACTGGAGAATGAGGGACGCAGAGGACAACACTCTTGCACACTACTGCTGGAAGGAAATTGAAACCCATTCCAGGCTAAGTATCTCAACGTTCAGTGTTCTGAAAGACTCCCTCGCGGCATTGCAGGTCGAGGAGGCCAGGCTCACCCTCCCCACTTCCTCCAGTTTCAAAACCGTAGTGAATAACGCAATCAAAAGAACCTCCCTATTAATGGACAAAACAGCTGTCAAGAAAAAAAACATGTCTGGGCCGTGATTCAAGGCTATCAGTGGCTGAAACCTCAACCATATTTACTTGACCACTTCACAGAGGAGCGAAAAAACTACTTAATGTTACTGCGGCTGGGGTCATGCCCATCAAAAGACCTGACATCAAAATGGAAATACCCCTGGCAATCCAAGGAATGTCGCTCATGAGGAGGATGGGACGCTTACTATGCATATTCCCTTCCCTGGTAGTGACCCGAAGAACGGTCCTCCGGGAAATCTTCAGGAAGGAACAAATACTGACATGCAGAGCAGCCATCATCCAATGCCTCGGGGGGCTATCAATCAGCAGTAACATTTCCTAAAATGGCAGCAAAAGAACTGGAAAAAAAGGAAATCATTCACCAATTTAATAAGTTCCAGCATACCCATCAACGGCATTGTCTAAATGTTTCAAACTCTCCTGTTTTTAAATTTAAAATGTATTTTTACTGATGGTGGTTCCCCACCCACTTTATGATTATTTTAATGAAATTAAATAAAAGTAATTATGACTGACTTGAGAGCTGGACATGTTGGTCTGTTAGTTGGGTTCAAAATGATATTGGAGGGATAGAAGAGGGAAGGTTTTGCATTTATATAGCGCTTGCTACCCCTGATGAAGTGTTGAAGCACTTTTCGGCGAGTAGCATGCTACTCCAGAACCCAAAAAGAGGAATAGATAGATCAATTATGTTGGGTAGGTTGTTTTATTATATACACACAACTGTACGAAAATTAATAAAATTCTGTTGTAAAGTTGTATCCAAGAAGCAAGTATAGTCTCTGATAATAATGTATACAATACTGATAAGTTTTAAGTTGGCTTGCCATCAAGACTGATGCCCCGTAATGTTGATGCAAAGTCAGTTGTGCTGAAGTATCTTAGACTCTTGTTGAATTGTACCATCCACCTTGTAGGTACTGCTATTTGTATCAGGTCCACGTTGTAGGCAGACACAAACGCCGAAATTGTGCACTATTTATATTAAGCATAATGTAGGTGAGCAGATGACAGTAACCACTGTACAAGCTGTATTAGGTGCTTAGAAGTAAAGTGACATAGAGTGCAATAAAAACTCCACTAACTCTGTCACTCGCTTAGTACAGACGAACACCAAAGGCCCTCGTACATAATGAGGCATCGGGGTGCACCCTCTTTCTGCGTTCTATGGGCATTTTGGATTTTGTTCTACAGAAGAGGCTGCAGACACTTCCATAGCCCTTTATGTAGTGTGGATCACGTAGGAGAGATTCTAAGCGTGCATGCTTTCCTTTGTATTGGGCATGGCCACATTCAAATGTGGGAAAACCTTTTGTCTTGCGACTGCACTGTATTATTATTATTTTTGGGGGGAAATATTTTTTATTATTAACAGTGTTCATAAGACGATACAATTCAATACCATGTACAAATAGCCCATTGGGGAATATTTCAGGCATCATCTGGGAATTACACATCCGAGAAACACAAGTGTCTTTCATGAATACAAATTGACTACTCCTCCAAGGACTGCACTGTATTATTGACACAGGCGAAAAGGCAAACAAGCAGTCAGGAGGTGCACTGATTGTATACCTCCACCTGACAGGATGGTGACAGACCCCAACCATCTGCAGAGGAAACGTGCAACCTCATTTAATAGCTGCCAGATGCTTTACTATGTAAGCAGACTGGTGGTTTACAACTGCGCCTACGTTGGGGTACCACATGCTTTTCCCAGCATAATCTGGTGTACTCCCCCTGTGTGACATGACAGCACCCACTGAAAACTGCACCGTTGTGTAGTCTGGGACAGTGCACCTTCCATGTAATTCTGAACTGGGCCTTTAAATACGGTATTATTTTGTGTTTTAATTCAGGGATACAAGGAATGTGGTACTACTTGTATACTAGGGTAGGACAAGGAACATTGAATTTCTATGGTGGCAGCAATGTTTTTGTCAAAGTGCTTTATGCCCTCAACACCCTCCCGTACCCTGAACCTAATGGGATTACGTAGATTACACCTCTGCGTGCCTAATGCTGCCATTTGTATTTCAAGACCAGTGATTAATGTGGCTTTATCAAGTTCAAAACATTAGGCTTTCCCGACCTGTCTGATACTTGCATATGGAAAAGATGGGTCATTTGGAACCTAAAGATAGATAAACATATTCATAGGTCACAATTTAAGTCTGCATCTAAAATAAAACTGTAAATTAGGAGAGGTGATAAGTGAGAAGTTAAAAGGCAGCTGCTTATCGAGCTGCATTTGTACATAGGCCTTCCTATATTATGAGATCTATTCCTGCTTCAGTCTTTAATTGCAATGAATACTTTAATACCCAGGCATGAAGTCATCATCGAGCTGTTTAAATAATCCCCCTGTCTCCCACCTCTTCCCCCAATGCATCCTTAACCAATGGCCCAGCCAGTGTGCTCTGGGCCCCAAGGGAAGAAAGGAAATGTGACCCCTGCCCTCTGTTTGGACTGTGGAAAACAGCAATAATCATTTTTCAGTGGGCCCCTCAGGCCTATGTTTGAACTGTGACAAACAGCAGTTATCAGGGTTCAGTGGGCCTTTAAGGCACCTGGGAGCTGGTGCCACTGTACTTGCTGCACCAATGGGAAGCCCTTAACAGCTTCTATTCTAGCCCCACTGTGGAACTGAAACAGCCAAGTACTGATCTGGCCATATATGCAGGCATGCAGCCGCCTCTTCCACTAAAGGGATTTAAGTCGCATGAAAGCAGCATGCGGGAAACAACCATTTTCTGAGGTAAAGTCCACCAACACCTCGTCTGTTCCAACCTTAATCCATTTAAAACCAGGGACAAAAAAACGGTTCATCGTCATCCCTTATCAGAAGAGTAAAATAGATTCATCTAACATTACAGTGTACCAGATAAAAAATTGTGATTCTGTGTACAAATTAAAACTGGCATGCATATAGAAAGGGGAGCCTTTGGCCAAAATAGCCATTTTCCCTACCCATACTTTTAACACATCTTATACAAAAAATGCGAACTACATTGTCATCCGGAAATATTCATTAGCGCCTACTCATAACCAAATGCCACTTAGACTTGTCTTTTACTTCAAGCTTTCAAAGGTAAATTGATATAAAAGCAGAATTGAATTTTTTGACATTGTGTACTCCTTACCAAAATTTAGAGCATCATTTTTATGACACACCATAGAAAAAAGGAGTTGTTTATATATACTAAACCTCCAGAAACGTTTGATTAACCAGTTATAAAGTCATGTCTAGCTTAGTTTATAGTCTTCTTTTTTTTTAATCGAAATTATTTCACATTGTTACTTGATCTGCATGGCTAAACACTTAGCCAGTTTTAACTTTCACTCTGCTGCCCCCACTACCCTGAGCTCATTATTGTGGTATTTCGTATACCTTTCTCTATAACAAAATATGCCTGAACTCCTTCCTCTCAGTGAGGGGGTTGTATCACGGTGCAAGGAGATTCCCAATAAGGAAGCATGCCAACTATGGTGGGTGAGGGAAATCTTCCCTTTAAAGGGATATTTCATCTTAGCTAGGTCTTCATTTGCAACAGTAGTCCTCATAGACTCAAGGGTTTCTTGTTTGTGATAGAAATACATTTTTACCCCTTCATTGTACGTTCAAGCACAGACCATTGCATGAAATGTTTTGATCTATGTAGGGAAAATACTCTCTGCACTGAGAAAATGTGTTAAAATAACGGAAAGTTGATAATCGCATTTAATAACTTCTCATACCTGGATTTAACTAGAAGAGAAGTCTGTTAATTCTAGCAGATTTTTGATACCACAAGGTATAAGAAATTAGGGGATCTTTATCTGATATATTTATCAGTAAATTATCTGAAATTATTGAACATACACTTTTGCAATTAATATTTCTAAATATAAAGGAAGTTCTATATTGGTCTTTTCTAAACTAACCACAGTGCGTATGACTACAATAACCACCGATCTCAAATCAATATTGTGCTTGTTTAGTGAGAAAGCTAAACGATCTAGGAGAAACCAGGAGCTGGCGTCAGTATTTTTCTTAGGAAGCTTCAAGTTAAAGAATAAAAACACTTTTTAGAATGCCCCAAAAATTGTGATAAAGATATTTCAATATGTTTGACAAAAAGAATAGGTACATTTCATGACAATATTGAAATAACAGAAACACATATTTACATAACATTACAATAATATTAGAGACTAAATTTCAGCAATATAGGAAATACTAAGGTTCATGTACTAATAATCCATTTAGTAAAAAGTGGTTGCTTGTAGAGTCAGCACACTACTGTGTCTGTGATTGCTTTTAAATAATGGAATTTTTTAATGCACCCCATTTTACTTTCAGATTTACAAATGTCCCCTTGGGTTACTACCTCGTGTTACTGTTTTTCAGCCCACATATGGTTTCAAAGCGTAATACATACCTTAAGGATGTATTTAATATTTAGAAGGTAAACTATTAACATTCCCCGTCCAAATTCTGAATTGTTAAATGGGCTTAGTACATTTCTAAAAGGGGTTTAGCATTTGCAAACTCTGTGAAATACCGAACCAGTGGATTTTTGTAACAATAAAACCCTTGGTACATGAGGCCATTTTTCTCAATTCCCTCCAAATTAAATTTGATAATAATGTTAGTTGAATGATAACCTGTGAATGTACCTATTTAGTGTTAGTGTTGCTTCAGATCAAATAAAAATCATCACACCTAACTCTTACACAATACTTAAAGACAGAATTTCTGACAACCAGCTTTAATGTTTTGTTAAATATATTTGCAAATGTTGTAACTTAAACAAGAAAGCAGTCTCTGGACATAAAATAGGATGTATTCATAATCTTTAGATACATTTTCTGAGTTTCAGGAACAATGTGTGTCTTCTGGGTTTTCTCTAAACCATTATAATAAACATATTCAATGCTTTTAGATTTGATCTGTTCGTACTGGTTTCTATTGCAGACAATAATCTAGATTCAGACCAAGGATCAATTCCAAACATGGCATTTAAAATCTATTTATGATTGATCTCTTTTAGTGTTATCGCAACTAAAACTGTAATAGAACTGATCTGAGAGATGGACCTTCAAGTATTAGGCTCAGTCAATTTATTGAACAAACTATGGAGTTAAAATCTGAATAGATTAGATCCACAAGCATTGCCTGACCACTGTATTTTACATCAATAGATTACTTATCAGCACATTTTCACTCATCTTCTATTTTTCGTGGAGCTCGTGCTGGGTCTGTTTAAACTCTTTTAAAATATGACATTTAAATGTCCAAAAGTTCAGGAATTCTAGTTTCAAGCCTGGTCCAACCTTAATGAATGCTACACCAAAAGATGCCCTTCTGTTCCTATATTTTATTGTGCACCTTGATTCAGAAATGGTATGTTTTTCCTTTCGGAGGAAAAATACTTAACATATTTTTTGTAGTTGCCATCTGAAACATTATCACTAATTGGGAAGATAACAACAAGTGGTCCTGTGATGCTTGCTGGAATGGGAAGTGTTTGATTAGAAGGTGGATTGAATTAAAGTTTAGCTGACAATTTTACAAAATTGTGTGGATTTTGTATATATTTAAATTGTTGATCTCCAAAAAGGCTTAAATCAATAAATTGAATTGAAATTCAAGTTTACCATTTGAATCCTGTTGTTGGAAAAGATGAGATTTCGAACCCCATGAGGTGGTTCCATTCCAGAAAGCATTCAGGTTGTAATCACGAGTCAAATAATGCTGAGGAGGTTAAAATATTCAAATTGAATTCTAATTACACATGAAATGTTCATTGTTCATTATATTTCTTGTAATATTTTAATGTGCGGACTTTATTGCTTAAGGAAAATAATTAGTATTTGTTTTTCTATGTGTATGAAGTATTACATTAATGAAATCACGGTATCCCACCTTCTTTGTTTCATTTCCTGTTCTTTATGAACGTTTCTATTGTTGAACTTTAAAGATTGCCAGAAATTAGGAATTGTACTCTACATAACTTTGCTGTGTTACAGTATGTTGATTTGTATGTACAACTTTTGTCTCTAATGTGTATGGCAACTGATGTTTTGGTTTGCTTTAATAATCAGCTTACGTTTATTAGGTTTTATTATTCAATAAAATGTTTCAAACGCAACAAATGGTAGTTGATATGTATTTACAACAGTAGCATTTTTATTGTATGGGCACTTTGAAAGGGGCCAAAAAGATGATCTGCGGGATGACGGAGGACAACATTGGCATCAGCAGGGAGAGGTTTTTGCAGGTGATTAGGGGTACATGTAAGGTTGGAAGTAGGGGAAACAAAGCATGTACATTGTGTGGACTGTGACTCCTGGAGTTATTGTGAGGGATACCATGCTACCCTGTAAATGAATCCCCTAGTGATTATTATCAACAAACTTTATTCGGTTTTAAAAAAGAAAATCATTAAAGTCATACATAAAATGATAAAACATTTTCCAAGACACAGATTGACAAATATATTATGTCCAAGTTAATCAGAACACAAGACAAAAATTCATGAATTACAGTACAGAAGTTAATCGCAGCTTCACCTGAGTCTAACAGCGTCCCATAAAAAGTTAAGCGAAGGCAAAACGGTGATATTAGAGAGCAGCTGTAAAAAGATAAGAGCTGGTCTCACCCGCCTAAAACCCGCTTTTTTGAGAATAGAAATAATAAATAACTTTCTAGGGACAGCATAAAAACTACAAAACATTAAAAACGTGCATCATGTCCTGAGGAGACTCACAGTTGCAGCCACAGGGCATGAGGCACTGGCCTCTGTGGAAGCCACAAGGGTGTGCCATGAGGTAATGGAAGAGGTTGAGCCGAAACTGGGTCAATAGAAAACGATCATGGATGCTTTTAAACCCTAGAAGATAAGGTTCAGTGGTTGGTACAGTTTTTACCACCATGTACTTACACACACTAGGCTTACACAGCTCATTTCCCTCTCTATCACAGCAGCTCATTCTTTAAAAAACACTCTTTGACCAGAGAAAAGGTCCCTCTTTTATCCTTATATACATCTTATATACTAGAGTCATCGGATGCTTGAGACATTGTCAAGTGAAAGGCATTCCCGTAGGACCTCTTTGCTATGTGTATTTTCTTATTTAGACCAAATATTAAGCCACAAAGCCAGGGGACGGAAAGCCAGTACATCTGAGAGGAAAGGCATCCCCAACTCTTCGTGCAAGACATAAAACCGGGTGCTTTGTGGAACAGAAAGGGCCCATAGCAGGAAAGAGTTTTCAGTACTTTGCACTGCCCCTACCCCAATATGGCCCCATATCTCACTCCCATAACTAACCTTTTAGATATATTTGTCTTCATATGTCTTCAAAGCCCCTATTGGCTTCCCTCCCACACTGCTGGCAAAGTTAAAAACAGCTGCAAAAGCTTTCACTAGATCCCCTTTCTTCCAAGTAAGCAGAGGGCACCAACTCAAGGAATCCTCAAATACAACTCCCAAATAGTAGAAAACATTGGTCTTCGGTATTGCCGAAAGTCCGAATTTAAAAGTGAACTGCTTAGCTTTACGAGGTCCCACCTGCATAATGAATGACTTGGAATGATTAAATGAAAAGTCCAAGTCCTTCATAAAAAGGGCAAAAGAATTCAGAAGAAGTTGTAGGCACCTGGCTGTCCTCGCCCAAGGATTGCGTTGTCTGCAAATAGGAGGACTGGCAGGCTACGCTTGCCTACCTGGGGACAATCAGCATTTGTGGCCAAAACGGTCTTCTCTAAGGAATTAATATATAGGTTAAAAAGAAAGGGTGCTAAAATGCACCCCTGACACATCCCTCTCTTGATGTCAATCTGACTGGGCACTTTCAGATCCTTTGAATAGCGGGCAACCGCGGTTGAATCGCGGTGAAGATCCCGCAGAAATAAAATTATGTTACTGTCTATGCCAATGGAGGACATCAACTGCCACAGCTTGGATCTATTGACACAGTCGAATGCTGAGGAATGGTCCATGAAGGCTAGGTATATGGGGCTGGAACGAGCCACGGTGTATTTGTTCAGAACCATGTACAGGTTTAAAACACTGTTCCACAGTGGAACGACCTGGGCGAAAGCCTTATTGGATATCGGATAAAAAGTTGTTTTCATCAACCCAAGATACTATTGTGTCAAGTACCATGCGGCCCACCACCTTCACCACAGAGTCCAGAAGAGAAATGAGCCTATAACAATAGGTACTGTACGGATCTCCCTTTTTAAATACCTAGCCTATAATTGATAAAACCCAAGAATCTGGGCGGCCAACCTGGACTGCAGCATTGATAACATCTGTGAGGACAGGCACCCAGGTTTCTATGTGGGCCATGTAGAGATATGGCTGGATCCCATCTGGCGTGTGAGCTTGTTTTTAGACAGACCCAGAATACCGGCTCTCACCTCTTGCGTGGTAAAAATTAGTTCTGACTTGCCTTCCACCCTTTCCTGCCCCTCAGTTGGCGGGGTATCCGACTGGAAGATACCCTCGAAATTATGTACTCAATTGTCCTCAGTGATATGGGCTTCCAGTAAATTAGCATTATTTCCAGATAGAAATGGGCTGTTAATAATGCCCCAGAACTTTGAGCTATTACGCAGTGTACTCGCCTCCACTAAATCGATCCAGGCCGCAATCTTCAGGGCCGACTCACGAGTTGCTAGAGCAGCCTTATATGCTCTTCATGGCCTTTGAGAGCCACCGGTCTCAGGGTTTAACACCCAAGGCCTGTCTCAGGGTCCTGGAAGCCTGGGAGCACGCCGAACCATTGTGGACCTGGTGCTTACAGCCCTCACCCGAGGCCCGTAGTAACTTCCTTCTGACAGTAGACATGCATCCAAATGCAACCATGATGTCCAGAGCACTTACCTCATCATCGATTCAGGTTGCAAACCTGCTATGACAGTGAGTTAAAAGGGACTCGTGGAGTAGCTCTGGGACAATACATACCCACCTTACGCTCCTTCCCACTACCACCACTTTTAAAGGAGCCACCAGCCCCCGCACCCACCTTGGTATGTCCGAGTGTTCGGGTCTAGCCTGTTAAGACACAAATGGGGTTGTGGTCACTAGATTCAATCGCCTGCACAGAAAAATCGGTAACCAGAGAATAAAGGGGGAAGATACAAAGGGGATTTCAATAAAGGTCTCTCACCCGCTTCCAAGAAAGGTGGGAATAATGTCTGTTTTCCCCGGAGGCAGCTTATTCATTACAGATGTTAAATCAAATTCAAGCAAGATGGAGTTAAGCTCAGTACCCTGGGTAGTATGTTCCATGTGTAAGCCTGCTTGTCGTGCACAACCCATAGCTTCCACTTCTCTTTGCCTGATGTCCCCACACATGAGTGTTAAAATCCCTTGTTAGAAAAATGTAGTGATAACTCTGACCTTTCAAGAAGCTATCCTGAAGTACAGACCCCAGCAGACATATTGCCCTCATCCGGGTGTGTAACTCCCTTGTTGTAAAAGTTTACCAGAAGTAGCTTGCTCTTTCCACTGGACAACAACATCACATGTAAATTGGGAGAGACGTTTAGTGAGGTAGCGGAGATGACAAGCACAGCTAGAGAAACAAAGGTGATAAGCCCCCCTTGGCTCTCCCTGTCCTGGATGGGGTAGCTGGAATGAAGAGAGTTTTATAGCCATCCAGGTGATAATTATTGTCTACAGCCCATGTTTCCTGGCGGCATATCTCATCAAAACTCTTAACAAGGGCCAACCATTTGGTGCTCTCAGTCTTGCTCTCCAGCCCCGCGATATTCCAAGAAATACATTTACACCCTCCATTCACACTTGATACCTGTTCTGGGGGCGATACATTACCCTCGGATGCGAGTGCCACAGGGTCCGAGGGACCCACACATCGTCAATCGCAATCTTCCAATGAGCTCAGAGGAGTAAACCTATTTGCTGTGCTTACCCCTATAATCCCATCTGCACGACCCCTATGGCCCACCTCTTGGAGCCGCTCGTTCTGGGACAGTAGTTGGTAATAATTGGGTCTGTAGAAGTGTCGAGATTACTGAGTTCCAACACCTGTAGTTAGACTGGGCAACCGTGCTTAAGATTCGGTTTACCATGACTGGATTGTTAAAATTGATGATAATGCAGTCCCCCAGCCAGGATTTCTTGGTGCTACCAACTCACTGTGTCCGGCGCACCATGAGAATTTGGTTTTCAACCCTAAGCCCAGGGGCAATGTTGGAATTGAGCCAGTGCACCACCTTATTGTTGAGCTGGTAAAAGTCTTCCTTGGTCCCGGGGTTGAGGCATGGTACTCACTCCACAACAAGCCTAGTGGACTCTGGTAGGAGATGAACAAAGCCCAAACTAGGATAATAGTTATTCTAGTCCCCGGGGGGCATGGCTTCCAGCCCTTCCCACCTATCATTGGAACTGTACAATCCGCCCACTTTGAAACCCTGAGATTGCAGAGACTGAAAAGATACTGAGTTCTGGGTGACCCCTGCCCCCCTTCGGTTGGCTGGACGGTCTTTATGGTCAGTCCTGGGCATAATAGGTGGCGTTGTATCTCCTACCATGTGACTAGGCTGCTTCGTGATAGACACTGCTCTGTCTTCTGCCCCCGTGCCACTACCACTGGGACTGGAAATGGTAGTCGAGATCGTAGGCCTTGTAGGAGAGATACTTGTGGAGAGAAGGGCATGGTCCCCTTGCAAGGAGGCGATTAGTGCAGACAGGTTGCTTTCCATCGCAGAAAGTTGTAATAGGATGGGGTCCAATTTAATTCCAAGTGCTGACAGCAAGGCTGCTTTGAGCATGTCTAACGAAATAGCATCCAGGTTAGGCACTTCTGGGTGGACTGCTGAAGAGGACTGTGATCCAATGTTCTTTTTCGTTTACAAGGGCCCCCAACTGAGAGGCGCTTCCTCTTCGCTCCTCCTGGGCCCCACCCCTTGCCAGGGGTCATGTCAGGGGCTGACCTAAAAATTGGAGACTGGGCACCAACCGTGTGACAACAACTGGTGTAAGGGTGACGATACCCCCAGCCTGGTCTTGAGGCATATCTTGAGGTATGTCCACCAAGCCAACTTGAGGGGACTGAGTATGGGAACCAGCATATGGAGCAACAGAAGAAACCCCTAGGGAAGGGAGGAAAGGTGAGCGAGATAATTGTCTAATAGCCAGTTCAATCTCCTTGTCCAGAACCCCAGCAGCATGCTGCAAAAAAGCATCCTATCTATGACTTTTATGTTTTTTCCGATTTATAAAACCGAATAAAGTTTGTTGAATCCCCTAGTGTTTAGAAGAAACATAGATTAGACAGTACTGGACCTTAAAGTAAGCCTTTTCTGCCTGCTATTGCTGCATTTGGTGAGGCAAGTCTACACAGGAAGTAACTTGATTGGTATGAAATAAAATCTTAGGCATCGCTATCTCCTTATTATACCTTTAGGGCCCGATGTAGGTAATCTCAATTTACCGATTCTTAAATACCAAATTTTACCGACTCAGTATTTAAGAATCGGTAAATATGATGTAGGTAAAATTCCTTATTACAGAATCGGTAATACTGATTCGGTAATGAGGAATACCTTCCCATTCATTCCTTTGGGCGTGGAATGAATAGGAAGCCATTCACTATTACCGATTCGGTAAATACCGAATCGGTAAAGCGGGAGCATATTCAAGGGTGGCAGGGTGTCACATTGACACCCTGTTACACCCCTGAATCGTGCATGTGTGCACATGTGGCACACATACATGTCCTAAGGGCATGTATGTCTGCCACATGGCACTTTGAAAAAAGCAAATAATTGCTTTTTTAAAGGTATTCGGTATTTACCACCAACTTGTAGTTGGTGGTAAATAGAGAATCCTTAAAGCAAAAATGCACTCACTTAAGTACTACCTACATAGGTTTTAAGGAATCGAAATGTTACCGATTCCTTAGAATAACGAATCGGTAAATTACCGAATCATTATTTACAGCCTCCTACAATCGAAAGGGCTACAACGTCTGTAACCGGAAAATTCACCGATTTTTGGCCGTTACCGACCGGTATTTAGCTACCTACACCTGGCCCTAAGTCTCTTATCGGCAAACACTTTGAGCGCTTCGAAACTGGCTCTGTTAAAGTAGCGAGAGCTTTAAAAAAATCATTGTGAATTCTCCTCTCCCCCCCCAACAAGGTGTTCACTGATTTGGGCAGCCACAAACCTCACTCATTTATTTGTGGCTTCACCTCTTTGCCAAAATATTGTGATTGAGAACTCTCTATTCAAGGTCTGGGCAGCTCGCACTCAGTGGCATTTCCATAATAAGAACAGTCCCGGTCTCACCATCGCAGACAGTGACATCCACTAAAAATCAAGATGGCATCGATAAAACCAGGAGATTTGTTGTTTTTCTTAATTCTCAGCCTACCCTTGTGACAAATTGTGTTCTCAAGATCAATCTCTTCATTTTGAACAGTTACAGCAATAGCTTAAATCAAACAAAACATTTGAAGTAAGTTTGTGATAGAAAAACAGGACTGTAACCTTGGGTAGTCTTAGATGCATACTTCGTATCATCCCCTTGTACCATACAGCAAGCAGCAACTAAACCGCCACTCAACTGATCGGCCATCTTAGACGAGGCCTTTGAACACTGCATGCACACGCTGCGGCTGCATCCCGTTTATGTTGTAGGTCTTCTCTGCCGTGTTTCGTTAACCAGAAGCGCGGAGAGAAGCCACAATAATTTATTCGTTCTTCAGAAATCGAACGTGGAGCATTGAAATTTCAAATGAATATATGAATCTTTTACTTACACTTTAAGTTCTTTAACTCTAAGTTCCCTGACTGATTGTAACAAAATGTAAATTTGAGCTAGGACAAGTGGATACTGTCCTTATAGAATCCCTATGGGATCGTAAAGAAGTGCCACACTCAGCGCGACTTCCTGCAAATTCGTTTTTCTACTGCCCTGCACTGAAAAAATAGGAAAGATTACATCAAAGATGGCATTATGAACTTTGGCACTGTATCTTATACAGCAATACTAATTTAACTAATTTTCCTAATTATGTTACTTTGCCCCGGGGACAAAACATTGATCCACAGTTTTCATCTCATCCCGGCTGGTAAGTGAGTCTTAACATGCTTTCTAGTGTTGCGAGTGTTGAGATGAATGCATCTAAGGTACTTGGGTTCTTTCCTGGTAGGAGGGTTGGCGGGCCGGATGCTGGTGAAGCTGCAGTTCCGGCAGGAGAAGGGTCCTTGGGTGCGTTTCGGGGCAGCCAGGCAGCAGGTGCATGATCGTCCGGGGTTGAGTGCGTGGAGGGAGCTGAAGTAGTAGCGGAGACGGGCGTTGTGGCGTTCGCGGGGGCCAGGTGTTCTGGCTCTGGGCGTGGTCCAGGCGCGGACGCCATAAGAAGGGAAAGTAGAAGGGAGGAGCAGCTGGGTGATGGGGGCAGACGAATGGGCGAGTGGGGGAGCGGGGGCGCAGCTGCGGGAACGGCGATGGTACAGAAGGCAAAAAGGGCACAGAAATGGCACAAGAGGAAAAGGAGGAATGGAAAGGAAAACAACAAACAATCCAACAAAATGCAATACAAAATACACTAAGGTGAAGTGTAGCGAGCGGGGGGCAGGGCCGCAGGAGACGCAGCGGCAGGGAAACCACAGGAGGAACGGCGAGAAGGCAGAAGGGCACTGGGCACAGAATTAGCGCAAGAGGCAACGGGGGGAATGACGCAAACAAAATAAACAATACAACAAGCAATACAATTACAGAAAGCAACCTACCACTGGCCACCAGGGATGAGGCACAGGTGGTAGCCAGCGGGTGGAGGAGGGCCTTGAACTCGTGTGCGAGGCAACAGCAGCGAGCTGGGAGACACGGGCAGACAGGTGGTGCTGTTGCAGTGTTGGGAGCGACCTCCCTGTGACAGGAAACCTATTGTACTACCTTCCCCTGCTCGGCCATGGCCCAGCAGCAGGAGGGCAGAATTGTGTCTGGCATCGGCATCAGACCTAGGTTGCTTTTAGGCTCTGTAACGTCGGTCCCGGGAGCAGGGAGGGTTCCCCGGAAGAGCTCTCCTAAGACCAATTTCACGGACCAACTGATAGATCTAATTGCTATATATGTGCTCTCCTCAAATACATTTCTTTTGTTGGGGGATTTTAATTTTCATGGTGAAAATCATACGAACCCTGAGGTTAATAAACTCCTCTCTACACTTGACATGATTGAACTCACCCAAAGAGTTACAGGCCCAACTCATCCAGCTGGCCACTCGCTAGACCTAATCTTTTCTAATATTGATAATATAACCTGTAACCTCCCAGACTCTCTCACTTGGACTGATCATTCAATGATTAAGTTCTCTATCCAACAGCCATGCCCTAAGAGCTCAGACTTAAGTGCAGGGAAAAAACAAGTGGCGCAAGACCGTGGCGAAATCTTTCTGTAGAAGCCTTTAATGAGGATGTTCACCTGGAATCACCAAAGAAGGATAAGGATGCTCCTACGACGTTGGAAGAATTTAATACCGCCTTTGTGACAGTTTTTCATTCTCCCTATTGTCCACCATCAGCCCCCTGGTGCACTTCGGAGCTAAAGATTGAAAAATACAAATGCAAGAGATTGGAGAGACTTTGGCGAGTTAGTAAAGACCCACAAAACAAACTACGGTTTAAACAATTCTTATCTAGCTGTAATCTGAATTTAAAATAAGCCAGACGTCTATTTATTGTTAACCAAATTCAACGTGCCAGTAATGTCCCAAAGGCCCTTTTCCATATAGTAAAAGACTTCGTATCTCTTCATGTCTGTAGACAATTGCCTATGGAAACACAAGATTTTTGTAATTCGTTAGCAATCTATTTTCAAGAAATGATAATTGATATTTATGCTAACTTTTCATCGATCACCTCTCAAGACCTTGAAGCCTCTACTAGAACAGAGGGCTTAGAAAAAGTGGCAGCTAGCACCTTAGATTGTTTCGAGTTAACCACGCTTGAGGAAGTTTCCAATGCTCTCTCCTTCTCAAAATATGGCTCACCCCAAGATCTTTGTCCTCCGAAGACAATGGCCCTATTAGCCACTCGTTGCGTGCCAGCAATTCTAAATATCAATATTTATTCAATACAATCAGGTACCATTCCAATAACATGGAAGGAAGCGTTCGTACGTCCAATATTGAAGAAACCGACTGCGGATCCCCGAGAACTCAGAAACTACCACCCTATTTCTTTGGTACCCTTATTGGGCAAGCTGCTGGAAAGTATAATTAACAAACAACTAAGTCTATACCTGGAGTCCAACGATATTCTGGATCCATCACAATCCGAGTTTCAACCGGGCTTCAGTACCGAGACTGCCACGCTAGCTGTAACTGACTTGCTCAGACAGAAAATAGACATTGGAGGATCTGATCCTTCTAGATCACTCCGCGGCTTTTGATACCATCTCACATTTAGTGCTCGCGGAGAGACTAGCTTCCTGTGGCATTCAAGGGGCAGCCTTGAAGTGGTTGCAGAACTTTGTCAGACAGAACGCAAACTATCATGCTAGGGCCATATCTGTTAGAAAAATGTGTAGAATAGCTAGGGTTTGAGATAATTTCTTATGCTGATGATACTCAGCTTATATTTACTATTGGCCCAAAGATAGAAGCAGAGAAATAATGGTTCTTCAGCAGAATGCTTGCAATCTCTAGCTGGATGACAGAACTGCCTCCATATGAATCCTGGAAAAATCAAGGTCATGCTAACGGGGAAAGCCTCAGCTCGCTGGTCTGATGAATGGTGGCCCTCACAATTGGGACCAGCTCCTGTTCCTAAAAAATGTGTTAAAAATCTAGGCCTAAAATTAGATCAGTCATTAGCCATGAAAGACCACATTGCTGCCACTACTAGCTCCTGCTACTATAGTATGCGTTTACTCCGCAAAATTCTTCCCTACTTGCCCACTAATCACCGCAGAACCTCAGTTCAAGCCATGGTCATCAGCCGATTAGACTATGGTAATGCTCCGTTGGCGGAAGTGGGAGAGACCCTGCTTACTAAATTACAAGTGATTCAGAACACAGCGGCCAGAATGTTACTGACCCGCCCTGCTGGCTCCCCTTATGCTCCCTTGCTGAGAGAGCTGCATTGGTTACTGAGCCGCCCTGCTGGCTCCCCTTCTGCTCCCTCGCTGAGAGAGCTGCAATGGTTACTGAACCGCCCTGCTGGCTCCCCTTCTGCTCCCTTGCTGAGAGAGCTGCATTGGTTACTGAACCGCCCTGCTGGCGCCCCTTCTGCTCCCTTGCTGAGAGAGCTGCATTGGTTACTGAGCCGCCCTGCTGGCGCCCCTTCTGCTCCCTTGCTGAGAGAGCTCAATGGTTACTGACCCGCCCTGCTGGCTCCCCTTCTGCTCCCTTGTTGAGAGAGTTGCATTGGTTCCTGACCCGCCCTGCTGGCTCCCCTTCTGCTCCCTTGCTGAGAGAGCTGCATTGGTTACTGAGCCGCCCTGCTGGCGCCCCTTCTGCTCCCTTGCTGAGAGACCTGCATTGGTTACTGAGCCGCCCTGCTGGCTCCCCTTCTGCTCCCTTGCTGAGAGAGCTGCATTGGTTACTGACCCGCCCTGCTGGCGCCCCTTCTGCTCCCTTGCTGAGAGAGCTGCATTGGTTACTGAGCCGCCCTGCTGGCGCCCCTTCTGCTCCCTTGCTGAGAGACCTGCATTGGTTACTGAGCCGCCCTGCTGGCTCCCCTTCTGCTCCCTTGCTGAGAGAGCTGCATTGGTTACTGAGCCGCCCTGCTGGCTCCCCTTCTGCTCCCTTGCTGATAGAGCTGCATTGGTTACTGAGCCGCCCTGCTGGCTCCCTTTCTGCTCCCTTGCTGAGAGAGCTGCAATGGTTACTGAGCCGCCCTGCTGGCGCCCCTATTTGATCCCTTGCTGAGAGAGCTGCATTGGTTACTGAGCCGCCCTGCTGGCGCCCCTTCTGCTCCCTTGCTGAGAGAGCTGCATTGGTTACTGAACCGCCCTGCTGGCTCCCCTTCTGCTCCCTTGCTGAGAGAGCTGCATTGGTTACTGAACCGCCCTGCTGGCTCCCCTTCTGCTCCCTTGCTGAGAGAGCTGCAATGGTTACTGACCCGCCCTGCTGGCTCCCTTCTGCTCCCTTGCTGAGAGAGCTGCATTGGTTACTGAGCCGCCCTGCTGGCTCCCCTTCTGCTCCCTTGCTGAGAGAGCTGCATTGGTTACTGAACCGCCCTGCTGGCTCCCCTTTTGCTCCCTTGCTGAGAGAGCTGCATTGGTTACTGAGCCGCCCTGCTGGCGCCCCTTCTGCTCCCTTGCTGAGAGCGCTGCATTGGTTACTGAACCGCCCTGCTGGCACCCCTTCTGCTCCCTTGCTGAGAGAGCTGCATTGGTTACTGGGCCGCCCTGCTGGCTCCCCTTCTGCTCCCTTGCTGAGAGAGCTGCATTGGTTACTGAACCGCCCTGCTGGCTCCCCTTCTGCTCCCTTGCTGAGAGCGCTGCAATGGTTACTGAACCGCCCTGCTGGCTCCCCTTCTGCTCCCTTGCTGAGAGAGCTGCATTGGTTACTGAACCGCCCTGCTGGCGCCCCTTCTGCTCCCTTGCTGAGAGAGCTGCATTGGTTACTGAACCGCCCTGCTGGCGCCCCTTCTGCTCCCTTGCTGAGCGACCTGCATTGGTTACTGAGCCGCCCTGCTGGCTCCCCTTCTGCTCCCTTGCTGAGAGAGCTGCATTGGTTACTGACCCGCCCTGCTGGCTCCCCTTCTGCTCCCTTGCTGAGAGAGCTGCATTGGTTACTGAGCCGCCCTGCTGGCTCCCCTTCTGCTCCCTTGCTGAGAGAGCTGCATTGGTTACTGAACCGCCCTGCTGGCTCCCCTTCTGCTCCCTTGCTGAGAGAGCTGCATTGGTTACTGACCCGCCCTGCTGGCGCCCCTTCTGCTCCCTTGCTGAGAGAGCTGCATTGGTTACTGACCCGCCCTGCTGGCGCCCCTTCTGCTCCCTTGCTGAGAGAGCTGCTTTGGTTACTGACCCGCCCTGCTGGCTCCCTTCTGCTCCCTTGCTGAGAGAGCTGCATTGGTTACTGAGCCGCCCTGCTGGCGCCCCTTCTGCTCCCTTGCTGAGAGAGCTGCATTGGTTACTGAGCTGCCCTGCTGGCGCCCCTTCTGCTCCCTTGCTGAGAGAGCTGCATTGGTTACTGAGCCGCCCTGCTGGCGCCCCTTCTGCTCCCTTGCTGAGAGAGCTGCATTGGTTACTGAGCCGCCCTGCTGGCGTCCCTTCTGCTCCCTTGCTGAGAGAGCTGCATTGGTTCCCTGTAAGGAAGAGATCCTTTTTCAAAATCTGTTGTCTCACTTACAATGCGCTGAATGGCAGAGGCCCTTACTATCTACAAAAGAAACTCACCTTTCATACACCGAACAGAGATCTCAGATCCAGTACTCTAGGCCTTCTACAGGTTCCTCGTATACGTTTGAGTCAGACTGGTGGAAAAGCTTTTTCGTATCTGGCCGCAAGATACTGGAATAAACTACTGCTGTCCCTAAACAAATTCTATATACAGCACCTTTAGGAAACAACTAAAAGCATTCCTGTTCTAACTCTGTTCTGACTTTCAGTCCTCGGGCCAAATTTCTAAGCGAGCGCTGAGATGCTCCCGGGTGAGTCATGCGCTATAGAAATTAACTTAACATAACAAAATACATAACATGCCTGAATGTAGCTAAACCAGAACCCCTAAACGTGCGTTGCCAACTTTGCTCAGTTTGACTTCTAATTATTATAGCAGCGCTTCAGCACTTGACAGCTCAGGAAGCCATAAAAATGTGTGACTTTGTATTTCAATACGGTGAGGCGGACCACCACATTGAAATGTGTTACTCTAACCCCTGATGCGTGGTACTTGTCAGGCCTGTTCCCTTCAACGCAGGCACCCTTGCACTATGGTGCAAGGTTGTCTGCATTGGCGCTAGGCAGCTAAATTCAGCACCAGCACAGGGAGAAATGCAGGGCTGCACCGTATTCTTGTAAATACGGTGTAGTCCTGCATTTCAGAAGTGGAGAGAGTGGCGGGACAATGCCGTGCTCCACCACTTCCTTGTAAATATGCCCCTTAATGACAGCAGCCTGACCTATTTTATAAAGAGACAGAAAACCCTCTCATTTCAGAAGATGCACCTCCTTGATGTAGCATTGCTCCAGGACAAACACCTGTCACCTAGTGAACATGATACATTCAGAAGGGATTGGATGAGTAGGGTACTACATGCTAGCAGGATCCTGACTACCCTTCCACAGCCAACTACTCCTTTGGAACATGGGTAGAGTGGGTTGGACATTTGTTTTCACAAATCCCTGGGGGTTTGCACACTGCGGACATGGTGGGACCACCCTGGGCAGATATATTTTTGCCAAGGTTCAGATTCTCAATGAGTCTTCGTGTGTGGGCTTTATCTATGACCCGGCGGTTGACCAAACTCCTGCTCTCCTTCAGGATAGCCGGGGTATTCATGAGGGGGGGTGCTAGAATATGGCACCTTGACAAGTCCAGAAACCAAACGACCAGGCAGCCCCGAGACCGGTTCATCCTCTCTGACATTATTGATGATCATGCCTTGATGGATCCATGGTGATTGACGCACCTGAGGGACGTAGACTATACTTTCACCTCCTGCGTCCATTGTAAACGTTTACGCCTTGATCCTCGCAAACAGTACCTCTGATCATGATCTTCTGCAACTCGACCATAATCTTCGACTGTTGTAAACCCTTAAGGCCCATTGGAGAATGTATACGGCATGGTATAAAGCCCCTGAAAACAAACACAGACGGTTCCAATATCTGAGTCAGTACTTGGAAGAGAATGCTGGGTACATCTCCTCTGCACAGGTGCTGTGAGAGGGCAGGAAGGCCGATGAATGATTTTGCTGCCTATAAGTGCCGCTGTGAGGCATAACAGTGTTGGTTGACTGGCCTCACGTTTCACCTGGCTCAGACGTATAATGCATTGCTGATCCCTGCTCTTCTCAAGGAGCTGCTTGGAGCCAAGTATGATCTGATTTCCGATTACACAGTGGAGGGCCAGAGGGATACGATCTGTTGACTAAATAGTAGGGGACGTTGAGTTGGCCCCCTTTGCTACTCTCATGCGTGATTATGCGCTGCCACAATCGCATCACTGACAGTACCGACAGCTCATGCAGAGCCTGCGACACATGCTGGGTGCTCCCCCTTATGATCTTAAGACTGCCCCAATGTTGAGTTATACTCTGATGTGGAAAAGATTCAAGGAGACTATGGTGGGATTATATGTTACCACTATGGACAGCCTTTTTCAAGCACCACTGCCCACACTTTGTTTGTGGGAGCAGAGGCTGGGCCTCTCACTGTCTGAGCAGGACGGGTACGACCTTTGGAAAGACCATGGCAGTTTCCTCCAGGAGGTCAGGTTGAAATTCAGTTATTTCAACTTCCTACACCACTGGAACTGGACGCCGGAGTGGATCTATAAAGCACATATAGTGGAGGATTCCAAGTGCCGGAGGTGCTGAAGGTGTGGCGCACTCGCCTGTGATATTTTACATTTCCTGCAGACTGTACAGTACTTTGTGCTACTTGGGCTCAGTTTGGGATACCTTGATGACCAACCTAGGGGTGGCACCGCAATTGATCGCCCGTCTGACCTTGCTTCATAAAATGTCAGTATTCCAGGATTTACCAACCACTGTAAGAGTCAGCTGGCTATGGCCTTCATAGTGGGAGTTATCTTTTTTGGTGGCGACCTTTGGGCCTGGCACCCTAACATATTTTTTTTCCTGTTCCCATGTCCCTTCCCCTCGTGTTCTCCCTCATCCTCCTTCCCTGGTCATCTGTGGGATCTTCTGAGCCACATCACCTCTATCTAGAGGGGTTATTTCATTTATTGTTTTTCCTGTTATCAATGTCTTCTCACAAGTTCTAGTTTACACAGTATCTTGCTGAATCAATAAACTTCCATCCCTGTAAATGCTCATTGTATATTAAAAATCAATAGAGAATTAATGTATATAAAAAAAGACACAGGAAGTGGTGTTACTTAACATTTGACTTTGACAATTCCAAAGGAAGAGACCTTACTGAATTTATAGACATGATCAGAACACATGTAAAGTGATAAAATTACAACCAAGTCTCACTAAAATAGACATTCAATGTAACATTCCACTGAACTGTGTGCAGTACTCATGGTCAAATATGAGAAAGGTTTTGCCACCAGAATGTGGGACAGAGGGCCTGCTCTGTGCCGAGTAGTCACTTGTGAAGTTCTAGTTAATCCCCATAGTTTTGAAGAATGGGCCAGGTTTGAGTGAGACTTCAGACCGACCTCCAAATGTGTCAGTGTCACTCGTGATGAGTGAGGCTTGAGGGCTCTGATGTATGCATCTCCGAACTAATGTCACTGTTGAGGCACTCAAGGTTGCTTGTATGACAATGCTACAAAGAGTTGACGCACTCAGTCCTGCCAAGTATCATGCATCATGTGTGACACTAACGCATTTCAGTGCGGTGTTCCGCCTCACCGCACTGAAATGTTTTGTTACGCATTTTAATTCCACTGTCTTGGGTGCTACTACTAGCACACCACAGCTCTGTTGCTTCCAGAACAGTCACTTGCCGCCAGGCCGCTGAGCGCTCTCTGGCTCATAAACAGTTAAGGATTGCAGCTCTGGCTGGAAGTGCGCTAGCTACATTTGTTACAATTTGCGGCCTCAGCCGCGCCTGCCAGGCAGCCTTAATTAATGTTCCTGTCCCGCCCGCGGCACCACGCGGCAGGCTGTGAAACTGACACACAGCCCACACTCAACAGGACGCCGAGGCCTGCCCCTTATCGGATGTGATCTCCTGCGGTCCTCCTGCACACTGAGGTGAGCAAAAACTTCAAAAAATGTTAGGAAATAATGTTTTATTAATTTGTGGTTGAAATTGTTTTATAAACTTGACGTAATTATTTTCGTGATTTGCACATGTGAGACGATATTCTGTTTGAATTTGCTGTGGTGACGTTGCAGCAGCCAGGTCTGGGCCCATTGCTGTGGCTTGCAGCCTCGCAACTTAGTGAGTGCACCTGACGATTGTGTTAATTAAATTAGCTTTTTAGTGGCAGCACGCTATCTGCTGCCTGCATTGCGGGTCGGATAATTAGGTGACGTTTTTCTGCCCAGTGTGGGAACCCTTCTCGTAAAGGAAACTCGGAGCTAGGCATGTATTCGAGATGTACTTTATTTCCGGGAGCGCCGGGTTTGCGTGACTCTCATTAAGCCAGTCGGCGCCTCACAAGATGGCCGCCTTCCGGTTCCTGTTCAGGTGTTCCTGTTCCAGCGCTAGTTGGGAACAACTAGACCGTTATCACATATCTCCCCCCTTCATCCAACTGACAACATAAAACAGGAATAAACATCTTACTTAATGTCCATATTAAAGTCTTTGAACCTCTTGGGAGTTCTTACAGTTCTTCCTGCTCTCGTTTTCACCACACCTTCATCCTTCTCGCTTCTTTGTGCTTCTGGTACTGCTACCATACCCTTTGTCTCAGTTCCTTCCTTTATCCCTTCTGGTCTCTCTTTCTCACTTCCTTTCCTACTTGTGTTATATCCATTCTCTCCTTCACTGTTACTCCCATCCTGTGCGTTCTCGCTCCTCTACTTGCTGCGTTCCTTCTTCTACCTGCTCTTGTCTCCTTCCTCGACATTCCTCACTCGCCATCTCTACATACTCTCCCGCTTCTTCACCTGTTTCCGCTCCCCACTTCAGGATTTTGCTGCATCCTGCCATTCTGTCCTGCGACCACACCTTGCCATCGCTGAGTAATGCCGATCTGGCATATGGCTCTAGAACTTGCAGGGGCGGAGTGAATTTGCTCTCACGTTTCCTTCTCATGGTCGCTACCTGCACTCTCACCCAATCACCCTTCTCTAGTGACACTCCTTGCGCGTTGCGTCTCCTGTTGAAATGTTCAGTGTACGTCTCTTGCGCTTTCTCTAGATTTCTTCTTACTATCGCTGGTGACCATTTGCTCTGCACCACCATTTGCCTCCACGCGACATTGTCTTTAGTGAATGGCTCTCTTCCCCTCAGTACCTTAAAGGGGCTGTAGCCTGTGCTGCCTGGCGTAATGCGGTAGGCCCATAACATCTTGGGCAAATCCTTCTCCCAATCCTGCCCGTCGTTTATAGCTGCTTGGACTGTCCCCATTATTACCTTGTTAAAACATTCCACCTGTCCATTTCCCACTGGGTGGTATACAGGGGTGTGCTTAACCTCTATCCCATTCCTGGACATGAAAGCCTCCCATTTGGCCGAGGTGAATTGTGGTCCACTCTCACATGTTATGACCTTGGGGATTCCTTCGTTTATAAATATGGTGTTCAGGAACGTTATGACCGCTTCAGTGTCCACTGTGTCTTTCACTTCCACCTCCGGCCACTTGGAGTATCTGTCAATCAATACTATAGCATACTTCTGTATGCCTTCCGTGTTCAGGATGGGTCCAATGATGTCGATAGACACCATCTCCCAAGGTCCTTCAGGCACAGGGAACTTCCCTAACTGTGGCCTCAGCACAGACTGGGATTTATCCGCCTTGGAGCAAGAGTCGCATAGTCTCACATACCTTTCCACTTGTGCATCAATAGCCGGCCACCAGTACGCTTGTCTAGCTAGGGCTTTGGTCTTTGTGATCCCCTGGTGTCCTTCATGTAACAACACCATCAAGTGGTCTATGAGTCCCTGGGGGGGGATGACCTTGTCGCCCCTTAGCAGGAATAGGGGGTTTTCCCCGAGCGACAGTTCCTCCCTCACTTCCCTATACCTCCTCAAGGTTTCTTTCAGGTGCCTCTTATCCGGCCACCTGTGGATAATGTATCCCTTTACCGCCTCCAGGTCCTCATCTAGTCTGTAGGCCTCTGTCCACTCTTGCGCACTGATCACTTGCTCCATGTCTTGTACCGTCGCCACCATGTAGCCTTCCCACCCGGTGTCTCTTGTTTGTCCGCTTCTTCTTTGGCCTCCGCTCTACTTAGAAAGTCTGCTACTTTGTTCTGGGGCCCCGGTATGAACTCCACTTCGTACACGAAGTCTAGCAGCCTTAATGTCATTTTTGCAATTCTCGGAGTGGCATGTGCATGACCATTTGATGTTAAAACATTTATCAGGGGCTTATTGTCTGTGCGGACTAGGAACTTGGCTCCCCCACAAGTGTTGTCTGAAGCGCTCCATCGCCCACACCACAGCTAACATTACCTTTTCGAGGACGCTGAATTTCTCCTCGTTGGGCGCCAGGGATCGGGATGCGAAGCTGACTGTCGATGTTTCACCATTGTCTGACTTCTGCATTGACACTGCCCCCAGGCCCCTGTCACTGGCATTGGTGGTGAGTACGAATTGTGCGTCTGGGTCAAATCCTTTCAGCGGTATGGCTTCGCCCATTTCCTGCTTTAGGGTCTCAAATTCCTCTTGCTCTTCCTTGTTCCATTTGAACCCATTTCTCTCTTTAAGTAGTTGGCGTAGGTAGTGCGTCTTGGTGGCAAAGTTGGGAATGAATTTACTATAGAATTCGGCCATGCCCAAGAATGACCTAACGTCTTCTTTCTTCTCTGGGGCTGGTGCATCCATTATCGCTTTCATGTTGGCTCTCTTTGGCTCTATTCCCTTCTCTATAACCTCATGACCGAGGTAGGTCACTGACGGTACACCAAATTTGCATTTTTTCCACTGTGCAGTGAGTCCGTTTTCTTGTAATGTGTGTAGCACGGTATGCAGTTTCTCATTGTGCTCCTGTTTGGATTTGCCCATGACAAGGATGTCGTCTTGGAAGAACTGAACTCCTTCCACCTTCTGAAAGAGTCTGTGCATCAGTTTTTGAACGATGGCAGCGGCCGATGCCAACCCAAACGGCATTCTCAGGAACCTGTAACACCCGAAAGGTGTTATGAAAGATGTAAGATGACTGCTGGATGGATGGAGTTTTACCTGATGGTAGACTGATGACAAGTCCACTATAGAGAACGTTTTAATTCCTTTTGTCCTGGCCAAAATCTCATTTATGCGCGGAAGAGGAAACTTATCTATCAAGATGTTTTTGTTAAGTTCCCTGAGGTCGACGCACAGCCTCACCTTTCCGTTCGGCTTTTAAGCTACCACCAAGGGTGAGAGCCACTCCGCACTCTCTATGGCCTGTATCACCCCAATTTTCTCCAATCTGTCGAGTTCCGCTTGCACTACCTCTCTGCATCGGAAAGGGATGTTTCGCACCTTGTGGATGACCGGTTTAGCTCCTTCCTTCAACCGTATCAGGTGCTTGTACTTGGCCAATTCTCCTATCTGTCCATTGAACACCTTCGGGTATTTTCTGTGCCAGGCCTCATCTTCGCTTCCTTCCTCCATTTTCATCAGTAGCACCTTTTCTATTCCTCCTGGGTTAAGATGGATTCCCAGCGCACCTTGATCCTTCCAGCTGAGCACAGATGGCCCCTTCTCTGCGATGTACAGTTTGCAGTTGGCTTGACGCCCTTTGAATTCGAAAAGCAATGGGCAATAGCCCAGCATGGGTATTCTCTGGCCAGTGTAAGTAACTGGTCTCACGTCCATGGGACGCAGTTCATCCTTTATTTTAGTCACAAACATTTCTTCCCATACCTGCCTTTGAACAATGGTGATGGGGGCTCCTGAGTCTGCTATTATTTCAATCGGTACTCCTCCGATGTGCATGTTGAGTCTTGGTTTGTCTGACTCTTTACATCCCACGTCCAGGACTTGGGCATCAATGTAGAGGACTTCCTCGAGGTCCTCTTCCTCCACCTGTGTATTGTCTTCTTCCGTGTTTCCCTGGTCTATGTATCTGACGGCGGCGCTCTTGGGTTTCCAGCGGCACACCTTTTCATAATGGCCAAATACTCCGCAGAATGCACACTAAACGCCGGACACACCTTGTCGTTGCCCAGGTGCGATGTACTTCCACATCTGTAACAGCTTGGTCGTCCTGCTCTTCCTGTCTTCGGGGTTGCCCCCCCTGTCTGTGGGCCCCTCCTGGTGTCTTGGCCCCTGGGTGGTTCCCTTTGTCTGGTCTTGTCACTCTTGTTGTGCGTCATGACTCTACAGACCGTTTGTGTTCCTCCTGTGTCTTGCCTGGCCGCCTGGGCACATCGTTTGGACATCTCAGCCTTTTTCACTAAGGCCCATACCTCCTTCAGGGGAGCATCGCCGTTTACCCATAGTTTTTCCTGGATGTGTGTGCTCGACGTGTACATTATGATCTGGTCCCTCACCAGCTCGTCGTGGAGGGTCCCGAATTTGCACGTCAGTGCCAACTTCTGTAGAGCCGCCACGTACTCATCGACCGTCTCTCCGCTCTCTTCTTTCCTCTGGAAAAAATTGTGTCTGTCTATGGCTACGCACACTACCGCTCTGTAGTGCGCATCCAAGTCCTCTATGGCATGTCTAAACACATCCGTGTCCGTCGCGTCCCTCGGACCTTTGACGATGGTGTCAAATACTCTCAGACCCTCTGGGCCCAGGTGTGTAACAGTATCTTCCTTCTCCTCGGGCTCGAGTAAGCCGCTTCACCTTCGTCTTCTAATGCCTCTAAATAATTTAGGAAGTACCATTTCCAATCTTCCCAGGGCATCGTGGGCTCTCCTCTTTTTGGGAGGAATGGCACCATGTGGGTGAGGGAAGTAGACGGTGTAGCCATCCTTCTGTCGCCCCTCAGGCCTGCCTGTGCGGGAACTGTGCGGTTGGGCGGGCTGCCTGGCGCTTGTCTTTCGTCTCCGTCTTCCTCACTGTTCCCCCTGCTTTCTGCACCTCCTGTTGCCCCCTCAGTTGTTGGGTTCGCTCGCGGTCTGCCCCTGTCCACTTCGCTTGACCCCTCACCTCGTCTCTGCTGTTCCACCAGCTTGCCGTGGCCAGAGGGTGAGTGCGTGTCGGGCTGTGCTTCCCTCTCCTACTGTGCGTGGTACTGGGCTCGCTATGTTGATCTCGCGTAGCGCGTTGCGCACTCTCTTCCCGCGCTTTCCCTTATGGGCCGCCCACTGGTCGCTCTGTGCCCTTGTGCCTTGGCACAGCGCCTCCTTGTACCTCCCCTGCGTCACTGAGCGTAGCGGGTACTTTCAATTCAGTCGGTCGTTGCGCCGTCATTCGCCCTCTGCCGCGCTCCGGGATTGGCGCCTGATGCTCCGTGCATGTGCATTTTTTTTGTTATGCCCAGCACTGGCTCGTGTCCCGCCTCGTCGCCATTGTGGGAACCCTTCTCGTAAAGGAAACTCGGAGCCAGGTGTGTATTCGAGATGTACTTTATTTCCCGGAGCGCCGGGTTTGGGTGACTCTCATTGAGCCGGTCGGCGCCTCACAAGATGGCCACCTTCCGGTTCCTGTTCAGGTGGTCCGGTTCCGGCGCTAGTTGGGAACAACAAGACCGTTACCACACCCAGGGCTGTTTTTACGCTCTTTTGAACTGAAGCAAAACACTAACAACACCCTCTGGGCGAGCTTCAGAAAGCTCTCTTAGAGCAGCTGGTAACCTCTGTCTCTCCTACCGAAACTCTTTCCCCGTATTCCACCTCTTATGCAGCGTCCTCCTGAAGCCGTCTCCAACATCCTTCATTTTTTGTGGTCGTCCTCTTCCTCCTACTCTCTCATTTTTGCACGTCCGGTTTTAAAGTGTGGAAGTGAAGAAGCAGGAGCCTTTCTATAGTGTTTGATTGTGTTTGTTTACTTGTGTTTTTGCTGTCTTCACTGCTAATTCTGTTCCTACAGGAAGCATTGTGTCGTGAGAAGTTGTCTGGATCATGGATTTTTTAGCATTTGTTTGAGGCTACTTCAGTCCTCATATCGTGACATTCTGCTGTGTACAGCTCCGCATTTCATCATGCTAAGATCTCTAAAATGAATACCCTTTCATTCTTCCGAGACAGATTAAACAAATACCGCAGTGTGTGCATGGATGCCATTTACGGGTCACAAAATGGTCGCATCTGTGACCCCTGATGTGTCTTTTGCGACCCCTGGCACTGTCCTTGCGACCCTTAGCATCTGCGGGTCATGTGGCCAAAATGAGAAAGAATGCCTGGGTATTCCTTTAGAAATATGGCCTTGCTGTGCAATTCAGTCACGCCCTTCAATAATACATTGTATTTGCTGCAATAGTGTTAGAACAATAAAGAATGTAAAGCAAATGGGTTTAGTATTTTAAAACAAACAAAATCGGAAGTGTTTCTACTACTCCTTAATTCAAGGAAATACAGCTGTGCCACGTACACTCAAAAACACAAACAAATATTCAAGCTGCAGGGTAACAAAGCACCAGTAAAAATTCAAAGGACTACAGTGCAGTGGAGCCTTTGCATATTGTCAGAGTAAGGATCCACATTAAAATACCACACTGAAGAATAAAGAATATCAAAGTTGCCAACATTGTATGCATTTATGCTCGGTAAAAATGTATGTAGAAACCCCAGTACAAACCAGCAATGGTCTTCCAAAACAAGTGCGCAATAGAGGGATTTTTACTTACAAGTTGTTGGTAACAGAGCGGAGTACATGAAGATCGGCTGATTTGACAAGGATTACACAATACTCATAAGTGAAGAGACCGACCACGCTTATAACACTGAGGTTTCCATATTCTATGTAGGGCAATGTATTCTTAGGGCAAGATCTTAGCGCTACCTTGCTCAAAAGGATGTCATTTCATACATTTATGTGTTTCCCTAGTCTTCCTTACTTGATTTTGCGCACGAGAAAGTGTCACTCATAGTTCTTGAAATGTCACTCATAATTACACTGAAGTTATGAAAATGTCACACAAGGCAATCTGAAACCTTGGCAGCTATGCGCACTCAGTAATCAATGGTGTATTGATGACAAGCGTACTGTGATATAAGAGCCTATGTGAAAGAGTAGAATATTTTCGAGTAGTGAAATGCCCCTCCGCTGTTCTTCAGACCAGTAACACCCACTCATTTTTATGACACAATGCAAACTGTGTGAGAAATTTCTTGTTCATACTCGGTTGCCCTATCTTAGGAATTAATTGTTTCAAAGATATATTGCTTTATTTTTTGTCAGTGAATCTTTGTTGAGAGAGGATGGTGGTTACTGTAAACAAAACAACAAAGCCTGGAAGAGACCGCTATCTTAATATTTTAGGAGACAGTTGTGCTCTTAAACCAGAAACTCACAACCTAATTAGAACCTACATTTCAGTCTTGTTCAAGGATATAAAACCATATTAAATATAAGGAATAAGCCACAGGCACAGGAAATAAGCTGTTCCTTCAATTGTCGCGTAGACACATGACCTATGCCTCATGGTCACTGATCTGGTGTCTTAAACTCCATGGTATTTACCTCTGTTTACTTTGCTATCTAGTACGTTGTGGATTTGAAAAACTGCAAATAAATTATTTAAAAGAATAAATAAGCTGCCCAGCTTAATTGCAAAACTGACCCATATACCTATATATTAATTGAAATACAGATATATTATTGAAATACAGATATATTATGATTTGAAAGACAGACCGCCACTTCCAGTTGTCACCTGTCTGTAAATACTCTTAAGTCCTTTACATCAGTGTGTGGAAGATGCAATCTGAAGAGAAGCTATAAATGCTTTTTTACAGCAGCCAAGTGTGAGGCCATGTACTTGAACTGCCTGACCCTTAAAAACATTCCCGTCTGTGACATCTGAAATCCCAGGTCTTTACAGGCACCAGTACTTGTTTGTGTGAAATGTATTCACTTCTGGAGCCTGGAGGTGGCGGTTCTGTCAGCGTCCACCAGAGGGCGCACCTCGTCTGCTGATGAAACCAACTGAGCTGTACAGTGGATGAAAGTGAGAAGGGTTTCCTTTTCCAGGTAAGGGGTGGCAGAAACAGCATCAGCAGCAAGTGCTGACATCACTTCCTCCTTGTCCAGCCTGTTGCAGAGGCGGGAGGAGCCCTGTCTGTCTGTGTTTGCAGTTACCTCCATCTTCAGACCCTCAAAGACCCCCTCCCCCCAGACCCAGGAGGAGGAGAGAGCACAGGAGGTGAGGCCTGTCCAGGGGTGCAGAGGAGGAGAGGCCTGTCCAGGGGTGCAGAGGTGGAGAGGCCTGTCCAGGGGCGCAGAGGAGGAGAGGCCTGTCCAGGGGTGCAGAGGAGGAGAGGCCTGTCCAGGTATGCAGAGGAGGAGAGGCCTGTCCAGGGGTGCAGAGGAGGTGAGGCCTGTCCAGGGGTACAGAGGATGAGAGGCCTGTCCAGGGGTGCAGAGGCCTGTCCAGGAGGTGTAGAGGAGGAGAGGCCTGTCCAGGGGTACAGAGGAGGAGAGGCCTGTCCCGGGTGCAGAGGAGGTGAGGCCTGTCCAGGGGTGCAGAGGAGGTGAAGCCTGTCCGGAGGGTGCAGAGGAGGAGAGGCCTGTCCAAGGGTGCAGAGGAGGAGAGGCCTGTCCAGGGGTGCAGAGGAGGCGAGGCCTGTCCAGGGGTGCAGAGGAGTAGAGGCCTGTCCAGGGGTGCAGAGGCCTGTCCAGGGGGTAAAGAGGAGGTGAGGCCTGTCCAGAGGCCCAGAGGAGACGAGGCCTGTCCAGGGGTGAAAAGGAGGTGAGACCTGTCCAAGAATGCAGAGGAGGAGTGGCCTGTCCAGGGTGCATTGGAGGCGAGGCCCGTCCAGGGGTGCAGAGTAGGAGAGGACCGTCCAGGGGTGCATAGGAGGTGAGGCCTGTCCAGGGGGGCAGAGGAGGAGAGGCCTGTCCAGGGGTGCAGAGGAGGTGATGCCTGTCCAGGGGTGCAGAGGAGGTGATGCCTGTTCAGGGGTGCAGAGGAGCGGAGGCCTGTCCAGGGGTGCGGAGGAGGAGAGGCCTGTCCAGGGGTGCAGAGGAGGAGAGGCCTGTCCAGGTATGCAGAGGAGGAGAGGCCTGTCCAGGGGTGCAGAGGAGGTGAGGCCTGTCCAGGGGTACAGAGGATGAGAGGCCTGTCCAGGGGTGCAGAGGCCTGTCCAGGAGGTGAAGAGGAGGTGAGGCCTGTCCAGGGGTGCAGAGGAGGCGGGGCCTGTTCAATTGAAGAGCCTCAGAGTGAAGCGCCTCAAAATATTTTATTATGTATTACAAGAGAATAATGCAGATTTACAGACAATATTGCAAAGTCGAAGACCGGGTGAAAGAGGACGCATCATTTAGCGTTGCATCCAGAGGTTAGTGCACATGTCCAGCAAAATGTGAGGCGCTGCAGACCAACATTCTGGATGAGACTTTGTTGTAACCAAAGTACTGTAGTGACAATTGTATTACTAAGCAGAAGAAGATCAAAATAATAATAATGAGCGCTCAGACAACATTTTTCGAGACGGGTGACGAAAGTGGTTCTCACGGATTGTATTCTTGTTTTGATTCTGGGTTTGTTGCTGGTATGAATTTGGATATGCACGGCGTTGGTGTACAGAATAATGAAGTTCAGTATGTGGAAGGAGGAAATGTTGTTCCTCTGGGTCAGGGCGGTACTGGGAACCCAAACCAGGCCTGACAATTTTGACGGACCAGCTCCCTGCCTCTTTTGTTGCTGGGGGGGGGGGGGGGCGATATAGCAGCACCACAGCAAAACCAGCCCCGAGTGACCAATATGTTTCCCGGATTAAATTTAAACAATGAGTTGTACATATGTAACACACTCAGGAGTATCCACAGGATGACCGTCTTATATCAACATGGTAAATGTATTACTGGAAGGAAAGGAACACATAGAGCAAAAAAATTGTATTTGAAAAAATATTTTTACTGCAACAAAAGAGGGGAAATAAATACAAACAAATTAATTAGAGAAAAGGGTCATGAACAGAGATGGATGATATTTTCTCTACAGTTCACAACTGAAATCATCAACTCCAAATGATAAATAACACAACCTAAATTAATTAATAAAGAATGGTTGTGAATTGGTGACAAAGCAACTGTGAAGGAGATGATGGAATGTCGACGTTTCGGTCTAAAGGGCAGACGTCTAATAGACCATCATCAGGACGATGTTTTTCTATGCAGAAGAAAACTCCCTTGAATTTCCATATGAATGCCTAAACGAACACGGGAACAGCAATGACGTGGAGCAAGTAGTCAACCACGGGACACAAACAGGGATTTGTGGAGAATAACCCACAGAAGTAAGCTGGGTTCAAATTTATTCAGTAATCAGGTGGTGTTCGAACGGCAAACAAAGTATCCTCGTCAGTGCGTCGGACACGACGCACTGACGAGGAGTGTGTTACATATGTACAACTCATTGTTTAAATTTAATCTTCCTCAAACAAATCCCTTGTAGCACATTCTGACCTTAACTATACAGTGCCCAAGCCTACAAGGGTTTATTGGGTTTCCCCTGCCTTGAACACAATATGTTTCCCGGCACTAAACAATCGGTCCCCACTCTTATAGCTTCCTGGGGAAAAACCGGAAGCCCATTAAGGCCAGTACGGCCCTGCTTAGGGTATATGTTTTACTAACAGTGGCAATTTAAATACCTCAAACGCTAATAATGTGCAGAATAAGACATGATCTGTGCGATGTTTGCAGGAACCTGGGAAACTGGAACATGAATCAGATGGCACCGAAAGGGATGTCTCAGTCAATTGTCCCAGCCCAAATGGCCTTTGTTACGAGCATGCAGAATCAAAGGCAGATATATTGGAACATGCCTTCAGTCCAGATAGTCCCACAGCCCAATGCAGAATAGAACGCCAAATTCTCAACAAATTCAGGATTTCAACAAAATCCTTTAGTGATTAATAAGGATTTTCCACGACTTGCATCTACACTAGAGTTTCTACTGGACTGAATCAGACACAATGACGGTGCCTGAGACGGGAGAAGGATTGCATGCTTGGGGCAGTCCTAGAGGTCACCCAGAGTGGCCCTTTTGTGGAAGAAGTAAATGGGAATCCAGCATCACTTTTAATCAATAAATGTGCCTCCCGTTCCACAGTCAGACTGACGGGAGCTCCCAACCCACCCCTCTTGGGAAAGGAGTCCAAGTTGTAGGCATTTCTAATAAACAACTAATGAGCTGTCAGCAAATGTTCCCGTACAAATTGGGTCATACATGAATGGCCAGAAACTTAAACTGTGATTAAGATACAGTTAATATGTTAGGGAATCACCTTGTAAAATGACTTGTGGCTTTTTGGGGAAGAGTCACAATTAATTATTCATTTTGTAGGTGTGGTTTATTAAATTACATTTTGTTGTGCCATGCTTTCATGAACATTCATTGATTGCTGTCATTTTTACCACATCATGAACCATGTCAATAATGTGTTCTCTCTGTCTAAAAACTTAAGAACTTTTCCTTGATTTCCAAATAAGCAGGTTCTATATCAGTTTGCTATTTGATATTATAAAAAAAATGTTTTCTTATTTCGTAGCACACATTTGTTGTGGTGATCTGTCTATTGACTTTACGGATAGAGTTAGTTCTGATTCTGGCTTTTGATATACTTTGGAGGTTACCAAAATGTGATCCTCCTGCAAATATTATGATAATTATTTCTCTGACTGAGTAACCATGTTCAGTAATTATTTGAAACCTTTAATATAGCTTTGAAGCTTGTTGTAGCTCCAAAGGCAAGGGCCTTTACCAAGGGAGCGGTCCTTTAATGGGCAGTATTGCCTGCTATTGCTGACTATAAGGTCATTACACTGTATTCCCCATGAGGGCAGAATATGTTAATTAATAAAGCAACAGTGTCCCAGGGACCGAGGTGGTTGAAACACCTCCGGTACTCCGGAACCTTTGTTTCACAGATTTTGCTGTGAATGTTCAACAGTTAACAGCCGCATGCGGGACCACGGTGGTTAATTGTTGAACATTCACAGCAATAGCTGTGAAAGGAGGCTGAAGTCAGCCCCTGGCTCTCCCTGGGCTCGTCTAAACTGATTTTCATCATTCAGGTAAGCCGAAACAGATGCAGGAAATGAGCAGGACCCCCACGCCTCCCTTTGAGACGCCATAGACACTGCGAGCTACGGGAGGAGGAATGGGGGAGGCTCCTGTGTGCCCTACTGCAGGCTCTTTACTTTGCTTTCTCCTGCCCACTCCATGTATTTCAGAGAGGCAGAGGCTGTGTATAAGGACATTGTAATGTTGAGAGCAGCGGGCCTAGATCAGGTTGTATAGGCTGCTGCTGCTCCGTTGTCTCCAATGGAGGTCTCAACATTTCAGTGTTTCAAGCTTTGTCTCGTGAAGGATTTATTCCAATGTTCTAGTACTTTGGTCGCTGTCCTATAGGGCTCAAAAGACACTGACCCTCCACATCATCCCTTCAGATAATTTATCAATAAAAAGCGCCAACACATTGATGCCTTGTTGCTTACATTGCTCAGCATTCGAACTCTGTATCAACTTGAACTTGAACTGAGAGAGCATGGTTTCTATAAATCTAAGAGTGTGGTAGATTTATGAAGTGTGGGCAGAATTATGTACAAGGACATTAACATACCTTTGCTAACCAGATTTTTTTGATTTGCAAGTTTCATGATCTGTAAATGGAAAGATGTGCTTATGAAGTGGACTGGGTTGTTAGGGTTTGTTCTCTGGGACTGTGAGTGCACTCTATATTCACAGAGACCTTTTCCAGCAAGGGATCGTGGTTCTTGGTGAACCAAAAAATTACTTATTCATTAACCATAGTTGCTTCACAATGGCCTCCAGAGAACAAGAAATTCTTTTGTTTTGTAAGTTCAGGACGGTTGTTTGGAAGATGGGATGAAGTGTATTTGCCGTCTGACACAAAACTATTTCTTTCCTTCCTTTCAAGGTATTCTGGAATGACCAGTCAGTGCATTGTGGCTGCCACCCTTGGAGGAACACAAAATAAAATAACTGCCAGGTAAGGATTCCGATAACTCTAAGTTTCCTTTTCCCCTGTTTCTTCTTTCTCTATTCACTTTCTTGTTCTCTGTTTTGTTTCTGTCTCTTCACTTCAATATTTGACTCCCTGTGTGCACTATTCTTGTTGTTATCAAACTTCTGATAATTACCATGTTGGGTTGTAGTGCAAGGTCAGTTCCGTTTAGGTCAGTTTTGCCCAGCAGTTCCTTAACTATTGGCACATTTGTCTCCTCCTCAACACCACTTTGTACTATCCTCCCTTTGTCCGTTCTTTCAGCATATTTTCTCTCTGGATCTGTCTTCCATCTTTTTACGCACTCCCATCCTGCCATTTTCTGTCTTGTCTATTACAAGCAAAAGACACAGTACAAATGTGTGGACACATGCACACAGTGCTTGCTTTAGGGTGGTGCAACCGGTGGAGCCGCCCCTGGTGCGGACCTTGGGGGCACAGTGTTTAGATATAACTTATGGGTTCATAAGCATCTGCTGCACAGTTTCCTGTGCTGGAACATGTGGTCAAAGTGGAATATAGCTTTTTTTTTCTCTTTCCTCTATTTGGTGTTTCTCTTTTCTTGACCCTTTTTAGTTTCCTTTACTGTTGTGCTGTTTTTTTCTCTTTTTCAGGTGTTGCATTGCCCGGGTCCTGTCGGAGGAGTGTGATGAGTTCTGAGCCACCAAGTAAGTCCATATCATCCGCACAATTTGAAATAGTGAATTCCACTGAGCTAACTGGACACAGCCTCAGTCTACAGTGCCATTTAAAGCACTGAGTGCAACAAGGCCTATTTCGTTGGTCAATAAAATGTCCCTTCCTAGATCATTGGAAAAGGAATAGATGAATAATTTAAGGGAGTAGGGGAGTAAGTAACATTTAATAATTCATTAAAAGAATTACAAATATCTCACTATCATACTGTGGGCGTGGGAGTAGGGACGACTGTGACACCAGGTGTAGGATTTAAAGAAGGTTTTATTTTCAGGGTTCTTATGGGCTTTGATATAAACGTCTTTCTGGTCCTAAAGGTCAGTCTTTCCCGGGCAAAGGTACTGGGGTCCGTGGCGCTGGTCTTCTATAGTTTTCCTCAATGAGGAAGAGGGGGTCTTCGCTCCAGATACCGATGGATTCGCCACATGCAATGAAAGACCAACAAGAAGGGAGGCCTCCGTGTCAGACATAGAGAGGGGTGGGTTTGAGCAGGGAAACAAGGAAGGAGAAGGGTATTGGAAGGGTAGGAATTGCTTAAAGGGAAGTGACAAACAGGGATATATACACACTATTCGCTAGCACTCTGTCTTCCCACCCAGGCTGCCCAACGCCGCCGTACCTGTGACAGCCACACTCCTCCCTCGGGAGTGTGGCACGGCGGTTCGCAGTGCCGTTGGCCTCCTGGCTCGCCTCTTGACTCGGACCCTCCGTCTGCTCCTCCGCGATGTTCTGTACGGTCCTCTCGGTCTCCTTCCTCGACTCTGCTTCCGCTCTCCGTCTCTTCCGCTCCCGCCTTCTCCTCTGCTGTGTCTCCATACCCCGTATACAGTACTTCCGGGGTTTTCACCAATCTGGTTCTCGTGACGTCCTGTAGTGCCGGGCCTTCCTCCTTAGATGTCGACGCCCACTTAAAGGAGCCGCTCTCTTCGTCCATGCTATCCGTCTCGTTTCCTCCGTCCTCCCACTCGTTGGCCTGTGGAGAAGTCAGAAATGTACTGTCAGAAGGGTGCGGGCTCCACCATTCCCGAGGGGTATGTTCTCCTACTCCATTACATTCCTCCCCCCCTGGATTCTCCCGATCGGGGAGAATGGGCATCCTGGAGAGAAAATCGGCATTCCCGTTGTCCACCCCCTTCCGATATACTACCGTGAAGGCAAAAGGTTGGAGGAATAGAAACCAGCGCAGTTTTCTGACGTTTTGGGAACGGTTTCTCTGCATCCACTGAAGGGGTGCGTGATCTGAGTGAAGAAGGAAGGCCTTACCTTCCAGGTAGTACCTCAACTTGTCTATTGCCCATTGGATGGCCAAGCACTCTTTTTCTACCGTGGGATATTTCCGTTCCCTTGGGTGGAGCTTTCTGCTTATATAGAGTACGGGATGTTCGGCTCCGTCCTCCCCTTCCTGTGATAACACGGCCCCAATGCCCGTGTCTGAGGCATCTGTGGCTAGGGAAAAGGGTTTACCAAAGTTCGGTGGAATGAGAACCGGGCTCGTGGTAAGGGCTGTCTTTAGGGCCGGGAAGGCTTTCTGGGCCTCGTCTGAGGAAGGGCTCGGTAGGGTGTTCTTTATGTGTTTCTGCAGGAGGTCGGTTAGGGGACTAGAAAGGTCTGCAAAGTTCCTGATGAACCGTCTTTAATATCCTATGAGACCTAGGAAGGCTCTCAGTTCCCTTTTCGTGGATGGAAAAGGAGTGTTGGTTATAGCTTTGATTTTTTCCTCCTGGGGGGCTATGACACCTTCCCCTAGCATGAATCCTAGGTATTTTACTTTAGGGTATGCTGCTCTTGACTTTCTTGCATTCACATGGAGTCCGGCTGCTTGTAATGCGGTTAGGACGTTGGTTATATGTTTCAAATGGTCCTCCCAAGATGTGCTAAAGATCACTATATCATCAAGATACACCGAACTGTATTTGGTGTTTGGTGCCAGCGCCCTGTTCATTAACCGCTGGAAAGTAGCTGGGGCTCCATGGAGCCCAAAAGGGAGAACAGTGAATTCAAAGAGCCCATCCTCAGTCGCAAAGGCTGTTTTGTGTCAGTCCTCCTCCCTGAGTGGTACCTGCCAATACCCCTTGGTCAGGTCAAGGGTGTTTATATATCGGGCGTCCCCTATCCGTTCTATTAGCTCATCCACCCGGGGTATTGGAAATGCATCAAAAGACGACACAGCATTCAGGGCTCGGAAGTCCATACAAAAACGGGTAGACCCATCGGGTTTAGGAACCATAACTATGGGAGATGCCCAGTTACTTTTAGAAGGCCTTATCACCCCTAGCCTGAGCATTTCCTGCACTTCCTTCCTCACGTCTGCCCTTTTTGCGGCTGGACTGCAATAGGCCCTCTGTTTCACTACCTGTCTTTCTTTTGTGTGTATCTGGTGTTCAGCCATATGAGTACAACCCGTTGTGTCTGAGAAGATTGGAGAGAAGGGGAGTAAAGTCGTTGTTAACTCCTTTCTTTCTGACTCTGTCAATTCTTCGTTCACTGGAAGATGTTCCAGGGTCGACCCGGTACCACCAGCTGGTAATATTAGATTCTCTGGGCGGGGGTGTTGACCGATCCATTTCTTAAGGAGATTGATGTGGAAGGTCTGTCTCCTATTAGGTGACATTTGTAGGCTGTAGGTGGTACGCCCAAAGGACTCTACCACTTCATAGGGGCCCTTCCACTCGCTCCGAAATTTTTGTGTGGAGGAGGGCCGGAGCACCAAGGCCCAATCCCCTTTTTCTAGGGTCCTCCATTTTTTTCCCTTATCATAATACCATCTTTGAGTAGTTTGGGCTTTTTCTAAGTTAGAGTATGCCAAATCCCTTAGTTTTCCCAGTCTAGATCTTAACTGCTGGGTATATTCCAACAGGTTTCTCTGTTCGGCGGCCTCCTCCTTTTCCCATGCTTCCCTGGTTATCTCTAAAAGAGAACGCGGTTGGCGGCCGTACAGTAGCTCAAACGGTGAAAATCCCAAACTGCTCTGTACCTGTGCTCTCACCACATATAGTGCTAGGGGTAGCATTCTGTCCCAGTCCTTGTTTTCGGCGGTTAACAACTTCTTAAGGGTTGTTTTTAATGTCCTGTTATACCTCTCAACGAGGCCATCTGTCTGGGGATGGTAGGCGGACGTTCGGATGTGATGGAGGTCAAGCATCTTACATACCTCTCTCATCATCCGGGAAACAAAGGGTGTCCCCTGGTCCGTTAGGATTTCTCGTGGAAACCCCACCCTTGAGAATAGCTCTACCAGTTTGTCTGCTACATTCTTGGTAGTCGGGGCACTGAGGGCAAAGGCCTCTGGGAACCTTGTATTGTAGTCAACCACCACGAGGGCATATGTATGTCCCTGTGATGTGCGGGGTAAGGGACCAATTAAGTCCATCCCCACCCTGTCCAACGGGTTTCCTATGATTGGTAGCGGCTGTAGGGGTACCGCTGGCGGTCGGGTTAGGTTCTTTTTTTGGCACACCTCGCATTGTCTACAGTAATTTACTGCCTCCTTATACATACCTGGCCAATAAAAGAGCCGCAATATATTCTGTGTCGTTTTCTCACTTCCACTATGTCCAGCGGTTAGGTGGGTGTGGGCGTGGAAAAGAATCTGCTCCCTGAAATCCTTTGGTACCACTAGTTTGGTTTGCTCTCCTTCCTTCCCTTCTCTATAGAGTAGGTCATTGTCTATCCTGAACCTGGGGTATCCCTGGGTTGGAGAGGCTTGAGGGAGATGAGCTGCCTCCCATGCATTTAATAGGGAGGGGTCATTGGCCTGTGCAAATTTAAACCCCCTGTCTATCACCCAGGGCTCTATGGACAGGTAAGCTCCTGCAGGGCGGTCTTTTAACTCCCTTTTAAACAAAGACAGGAAATCTGGGTTATCCACCCCTATAATCAACTCCTCTGGTAAGGACCGGACCACCCCCACTTTCACTGAGCAGGGTTCTCTACCTATCGGGTGCAGGGTTATCCGGGCCATAGGGTAAGGTTTTACGTCGCCTATGGACACACCTAATGTGGACGGTACCTTCGTGGCCTATCTGGGTGGGGTGTAACAGCCATTCCTGGACGACTGACTGTCGACATCCTGAATCAAGTAAGGCTTTCACTAGTTTCTTATTTACTCGTACCCTTACGTAAAAGGATGGGCCCATTTCGGCGTTGTACATAACGGCCCGGGGAATATATCCGACCTCCATGGGTTCTTCCGGGGGTCTTCGTTGGGGGCACATTCTGGCTATGTGACCCCACTCTCCGCATTCGAAGCACTGTGGCCCCTTCATACTGGGTCCTTCCGGTTTAAACGGGCGCGGTTTGATTGGTTCGGGGACCGTCTTCTTTTTATCCGTTTTGGACTGAGTGGGAGTGGATTTATTGCTTCTTTCTGTATCCCATGGAAAAGTCCGGGGCGCTGCTCTGTTGTAGTTGGCTGCCATCTCGATGGCTTGAGCCGCCGTTAGACCGGGGTGTTGCCTTAACCATCTCTGTGTGCCATAAGGCAGAACCTCCATAAACTGTTCCAGTATGATGCTGGTCATGACCTCCTCCTTGCTCCTGATGTTGGGTCTGAGCCATTTTTCTGCGGCCATCTTGACTCGTAAATACATGGTTTTGGGGTTCTCTCCCGGGATTCCCTTCTCCTTTCTGAAACGGAGTCTGTATGCTTCTGCATCCATCCCTAGGTGGTCGAGAATTACCGCTTTTATGTCGGCATAGGAGGATGTTCCTGAATGGTTTGCCACCTGATAGGCAGTTTGGGCTTCTCCGGTCAATAGTGGGGCCAAAAAGAAGGGCCATTTTTCCTCAGGCCACCCTCAGGCTCTTGCTGCGCTCGAAGTTTAATAGGAACGCGTCGGGATCTTACCCGCTCACATACTTTTGTAAAGCTACCCCTGACGGATGAGGTCCAACAGGCCTTCTGTCCAAGGGTGAGGAGGTGGTGGGGGTTTGTACAACCTTTTGCAGGGTGTCCAGTTGCTGGGACATAGAGGTTCGGAACAAGTCCCGGTCGGCATCAGCGGTGTTAATCTGTTGGCTTATTGCCCATTCCAGCTTTTGTTGACCTTCTATAAGAGTCTGAATCACCTGTTCCATTGCCATGGTCGCTTTTGGAGGGGATGGTCCCACTTCTGACACCAGTGTGGGCGTGGGAGTAGGGACGACCGTGACACCAGGTGTAGGATTTAAAGAAGGTTTTATTTTCAGGGTTCTTATGGGCTTTGATATAAACGTCTTTCTGGTCCTAAAGGTCAGTCTTTCCCGGGCAAAGGTACTGGGGTCCGTGGCGCTGGTCTTCTATAGTTTTCCTCACTCAGGAAGAGGGGTTCTTCGCTCCAGATACCGATGGATTCGCCACATGCAAAGAAAGACCAACAAGAAGGGAGGCCGTTAGGTCACAGTCCTCTAATAGGGTTGCACCAAGGGACCCAGGGAGTGTGAGGATAAACCCGGTGATTCAAGCGATCTACAAACAGTGCTCCGTGTCAGACATAGAGAGGGGTGGGTTTGAGCAGGGAAACAAGGAAGGAGAAGGGTATTGGAAGGGTAGGAATTGCTTAAAGGGAAGTGACAAACAGGGATATATACACACTATTCGCTAGCACTCCGTCTTCCAACCCAGGCTGCCCAACGCCACCGTACCTGTGACAGCCACACTCCTCCCTCGGGAGTGTGGCACGGCGGTTCGCAGGGTCGTTGGCCTCCTGGCTTGCCTCTTGACTCGGACCCTCCGTCTGCTCCTCCGCGATGTTCCGTACGGTCCTCTCGGTCTCCTTCCTCGACTCTGCTTCCGCTCTCCGTCTCTTCCGCTCCCGCCTTCTCTTCCGCGGTGTCTCCACACCCCATATACAGTACTTCCGGGGTTTTCACCAATCTGGTTCTCGTGACGTCCTGTAGTGCCGGGCCTTCCTCCTTAGATGTCGACGCCCACTTAAAGGAGCCGCTCCCATCGTCCACGCTATCCGTCTCGTTTCCTCCGTCCTCCCACTCGTTGGTCTGTGGAGAATTTGGAAATGTACTGTCAGAAGGGTGCGGGCTCCACCATTCCCGAGGGGTATGTTCTCCTACTCCATTACACATACCAGCCTGTTTCACAGAGAGTGTAAATTGATAGTGTTGGCTGCTTCTGAGAATCTGTGGCGCAATATATGTGCAACTTGAGTTTCTTTCTTAAATATGCACTATGTTTGCTCCCCCATCCTTGATTTCCAGTGATCCCAAGCTCCCGATCTACACTGTTTCACCACTATCAGAAATGCAGCTCAAACTGATTTCCTATCTTGTTTTTGTCAATACTTTCTTTGTGCAAAGTATAAGGTCATAAATATTTTTCTTTGTGTTCATTTACAATCTCTGACTCCGTTTCTACAGGTGACTGAAGCATGAACAGAAAAAAAGTTTTAAATTAAGTGAAACACAACGAAAATGATTATTTCAAGGAAAGTTAAAACATTCTGGAGCTCTAGAGAAGAAACACTTTCCATGTGCTTGGAATGGTGAGGAACTTGGAGCGGAATAAACTGGTGAATGTGAAAGTTGTCAAATCCCTAAAGTAAACTGACCATAAATGTTTACTGAGTGTCAGTAACTGAGATTGAGGAGAACATTGGGCACAATTGATGCCCACGCAGTGCGCATGGGAATACTCAGTGTTGTAAATTCTGTTTGATGGTTTATGAGAAAAGCTTTATAGACCCAAACCCTCCCCAACAGATCAGTATCCGCAGATGTGATGTGACAGAACTGTCAAGAAGAGTAATATCCTTGGTTTACAATCGCAAGCTTTTGTTTCCATCTCCTGTGATTCAGAGGAGAGAAAACATTGTTTAAAAGAAAGTCATTGTAAATGCCCTTTCTCAGATGTCGTTACAGCAAAGACGCTGGATTATCATTTCCAATATAGGAAGATTTTTCCCCACCAAATCTGTCTCTTGGGTTGATCCGAGTGGTTTCCAAGTTTCCCAGACCTTCAAAGTCAATCATGTACATGCCTTAGCCTTAGCCGGTAGGTGTAAAAAGCATGTACTGGCACAGAAAGCTTAAAAGGGGCCAATGTTGAGTGATTGATAATACATAAAACCACCCTGGCATGCCCTAATCATCTGTCATTACTTGTGTGAACAAATACACTTAACAGGCAAACACTACACCTCAAAGACCTCGTCAGTGCTTTTAAAATTCCTAAATCAAATGTAATAAACTGGAGTCACAAAATCACCAGGCATAACTTGGAGAAAATGAATCCACGAGGAGCATCTTAATAAACACAAGGGGCTCCTCAGTGAAAGTGTATAAGAGAAGTTAGATAGGTGTCTTTAAAGGTAGGAACATGATCTCCAGGTAAAAACTATAATTAGTTAAATACAAATGTTATGAAGATCATCTGCAGTGCATTTTATAAGTTAATGTTGAGTGTAACATAAACAAGTACAGGCTCTGGAATCAGATTTATTCTTAAGATGGCATGTATCCAGGAACAAACCCAAATCGGAGAAACAAACAACTTGAATACGAGCAAAGAATGTGAAAGCAGCTTTAGTTTTCAATCCCACCTCACTAAACACAAGAGAAATCACACTGGACAAAAACCCTACCAGTGCCCTGAATGCCAGAAAAGCTTCAGTCACAAATCCTCTCTCATGCAACATGTGAAAACCCACACTGGTCAAAAACCATTTCAGTGCTCCACGTGCCAAAAAAGCTTCAGTTATTGGCGTAGTCTGATTCGACATCAAGGAACTCATACTGGACAAAAAACTTATCAGTGCTCTGAATGCTGGAAAAGCTTCAGTCGGAAATCCAACCTTACTGTGCATGAAAGAATCCACACTGGGCATAAACCCTATCAGTGTTCTGAATGCCCAAAAAGGTTCCATCAGAAATTCAGTTTAACTGTACATGAGAGAGTCCATACTGGGCTCAAACTGTATCGGTGCTCTGAATGCCAGAAAAGCTTCAGTCGGAAAATAACTCTCACGAACCATGAGAGCACTCACACTGGGCAAAAACCTTATCAATGCATAGAATGCCATAAACAATTCGGTCTGAAATCCAGTTTAATGTATCATGAGAAAACCCACACTAGGCAAAAACCTTATCAGTGCTCTGAATGTTGGAAAAGTTTTATTCAGAAATCTGAGCTCTCTCGACATGAGAATACTCACACTGGACTAAAACCTTATCAGTGCTCTGAATGCTGGAAAAGCTTTATTCAGAAATCTGAGCTCTCTCGACATGAGAGAACTCACACTGGGCAGAAACCGTATCCGTGCTCTGAATGCCAGAAAAGCTTCAGTCAGAAATCCAACCTCACTGTACATGAGAGAACCCACACTGGGCAAAAACCTTATCAGTGCTCTGAATGTTGGAAAAGTTTTATTCAGAAATCTGAGCTCTCTCGACATGAGAATACTCACACTGGACTAAAACCTTATCAGTGCTCTAAATGCTGGAAAAGCTTTATTCAGAAATCTGAGCTCTCTCGACATGAGAAAACTCACACTGGGTATAAACTGTATCAGTGTTCAGAATGCCAGAAAAGCTTCAGTCAGAAAATAAATCTCACTAGACATGAGAGAACTCACACTGGGCACTCACCTTCTTAGCACTCTGAATACTGTAAAAGTTTCAGCCAGAAATCTGGTCTCACTCAACCTGCAAGAACTTACCGGGAAAAACCTTGTAATTGTTCTAAATGCCAGGGAAGTGTCTGCTGGAGATTCAATTTGATTCAACATGAAAATCAACAGCGAGAAAGAAAATTGTCAGTGCCCTCAATGTGATAAAAACTTCAGTTGTAAATGTAACCTTTCTACATAAGAGAGACAATGTGGGAGAATAAAATTTGCTCACTGTAAACCCTGGGGGGAAGTTTCAGAACCGCAAAACCTTCAGATGAAGCAGCCACAAAGAAATCAATCCATTGATTATCCTACAAACTCTACTGAGAAAAGCACACAGCGAGGCATGGAAATGCTTGTAATAACTTAATTCCTTAGTAACTATTTGTGGCCTCATTCCATTCAGTGTGTTTTGCTCCCTGAGTGTTTATAAGCCGTGGCTCTGACCCACTAAGTCCATTCGATCCTGAACTTTGAGGCCACGCCCCTAGGATCAAGAATCTAAGTAACCTCAAACTGTTTCCAGCCTTAATGAGCCTCAGCAGGAAGCTGCAGCAGGAGTCCCTTTGTCCTAGGTCTCTATGGGACCAACGTCTGTTCATGTCTGTGCCACTTAGGGCCAATCATTGAGAAAAACTAAAGGTGATGGATGGACTGGTAGTTGATCTCAGTAACATCCCACCACATCATTCTCTAGTCTTTGTACCACTACAGACAAGGCCAACTCCATACAAACCATTCTTGGCCCCACCATAAATAGTCCTAATGACTTTTGTTCTGAGGGGACACGGCCTCGTATTACAAAGATCCACTTTATTGACCTCTTTCCATGTCCTTTTTGCTAGAAATGGAACCTGCTTCCTATCTGCCGAGGACAGTTTCACCAGCTTTACAATCACATCAGATACACCCAAGAGAGTCTCATAGATAATCAGGCCTATTCATAAACTATTATATGACTAAAATACAACAAAATGCTATTCAAAAACTACGTGCGGTCATTCTACCTCTCCTATCTTTTTCTTTGTAGAGTTGTCTGCCTCGACTGCTTAGTTTCTGCACATGTATACTTTTGTGGGGTAAATGTGAGAGGTACAGAGGGGAGTGGGTGTAAAATGTGTAATATTTATGAATAAAGGGGAGGGCTAAGGAAGGAGTAAGGAGGGATTTAGGGAATCACAAGCACTCACCCACAAACGAGTAAACCCATTGCTATTTATAAACCAAACCTCTAAAGTCACTACAGGCCTAATGTACCTAAAACAGTTCTAAATGTACTCCAGCTCAGAGCCGGAGTAAGGGCAACAACACATACGGCCATCCACTGGAATTGCAACACACTCCCATAAATAATAATGGAGCTACGGACATGAATTAAAACCCCATAGGAAATCATGGTAAATTAAATATTTTAAATTAGTTAAAAATCTAAAAAAATTAAATTCAATGGCAAAAAATATCTAAAAAGAAAACAAAACTCATTATTTTATAATGTTTTAAAACATCTGTTTGATTGAAACACTAATATAACATTCATTTTTAGAAAAGTATAATTACATTTGTTATAATTAATGCTCTTCATCACATTTTTCACAAAATTATTAATACATAATATAAATGTTAATTTAGGTGGGACACCTTTAATTGAACTTTAAGAACAATATAATCTTCTATAGTTTCAACTTGGGTGGAATTTTCCCTGTGTAAAAAATATAAAGAATGTTTCAATTGTTCATTACACTTGAAAAAAATGTAATATTTTTATGTTAAATACAAATGCAACTTGTATATACTTTAAATATAGAACAAAGTAAGAAATGCTACAGTAATAATGTGTATTTTAATTAGATATTTAATTCATTTTAAATGTAAAAAAAAATATTTAAAGATCTGTTTAAAAATCCAAACTAGATAAAATCATCTTATTTTCCTATTATGTACTCAGAATTACTGAATTACCTTACTCACCTCTGTTCAGAGGGGACACATCCTTAAAAATGTATGTATAGAATTAATTATTTTTTTTATAGTTGCAATATTTTTAAAATTAAAAGATTAAAATATGTTATCACAAACTAATGAATTTTAAAGTATATGTCATTTTACAGCATTCTTTTGAAGGTATATGTAGTTTTATAAGGCAAAACACATTATTTTATCTTTATTTTCTAATGGGTTCAATTCTTAGGTCTCTCCCTCCATTATTTTCTAAGGGAGGGCGTTGCATTACTAGTGGTTGGCCATGTGTGGTGCTGCACCTTCTATTGCTCCACTTTGTATGTAGTAAGTTTCATTTGTAAATTTGAGTGTGTGCAGACGTAGAAGTCCACACTTTTCAGTAACTTTATACTTGTAATGGTGAATAGCTAAAAGTAGCAAAGTTACTCTAGGAGCATCCTTGCATGTATAGATTACACACAGGTGTAAGATACATTTGTGAATAGCCTCGAGGCGTCCAACTCAACCTGAGAGTTTCATTTTTGTGGTAATGCTAAAGTGGACGCCGCACTTGGGCAGTTATTAAAGTGAATGGGATGATCCTGCGAAAACAACAGAGCACTCGTCTGATGTGTTTGTTTGGCTGAAGAGCAGCAACGAATATCTTGAAGTAATTTTCCTGGACTTGCTACTCCCCTCGGCCTCCTGAGGGACTCTTGTAGCAGCTATTTGATACTGTAGTAGTAGGATAAGGTACTTTCTCCATTTTGTTAACCATGTTATCATGATTTGATTTGATATGTACCCTTCTCCTCTTCCTATTACCTGTTGTATTTACCGGCACATTGGTGCTGAAATCTCATCTGCTGTTAACTGGTTCTGAGGGGCTTTTATTCTTATACGATGAACAGTTATTACTCTCGCTGTACGGCTACAATGTAAGCAGCGAGAGCCCAAAATCTGAGATCCCTGCACCTTGAGCTGCCTTCATTGGTATTCTACCTTTACACATGGATAACTAAAATATGGGTTTGAAGCGTTGATTGACCTTTGAACCTGTTGTGATGTAACTTGACGGTTACAAGTTTCATGTTTGAACCATCAGCGTGAGCTCCAGTACGCTGCTTGTTCTCACACCGCAATCCGTACTTTCACTGGGATCATCAACCTTGAACCATCTCCATAACACGGAGCTCTGAAGACTTTCCAGCTGTTGTAACTGCCTGAAGTTTCACGCATTTTGATGGCCGTAAATTGTGGTTCAACTTGATGAACCAACTCTACTTTGTGTTCATTTTTAACTTCAAGCCACTTCTGTGCATCTCGTCAGCTTCTGGGACCGATTGAGTCCAAAACCTTGAATCAAATTCCAGTGATAATCATCACCACAAACTGGACTTACTGGTGCCACCTTGAGCATGGCTAATGAGGACAAATACTATTGTGTATGTGGCTTCATCATTGAGTCAGTGGATCTGCTTTTTGTTCTTAATTGTCTTTTTTTGTGGTTTCGAAGACAGAACTAACTGTGCCCTTTATTTTCTTTGGGACAGCTGTTTTGCTAATCAATAATCCTTAAAACACTGACCTGGTTTTGATTTTACTCCAGAGTAATTATTAAATATTACTGTTTATCTAAACTTGGTTTGAATGTTGAATTTCTTTATCTCTTTAGTTTTTACTACATTGTATTGAAATTTGTGACTTCCACTGTTTTGCTTTACTTTCGAGCATGGCCTTTTTGCTCAACCCACGTTACCAAAAGCGAGCTAAGGATACTTTAGTGAAAGACACATTTACCTTTTCTGACCAAAGTATGGGAACAGGAAAGCAGGCTGATTCCAGGAAGCAGACCATTGAGCTGGAAAGGTTACTGTCTTAGGTGAAATCTGCACTGACTAGATGAAAAATGTAAAAACCATGAGGGGAGCTGTTTGCAGCTGTGTCCCCAGAATGTGAGAATGTCCCCCTCTCTCAAACAGCTGATAGAACTAAAGATGCACCCTGCAGACATTCAGGTCTCAACAACTGAGACTGCCCACTCATGTCATACAACAGTCACACTGTTACCTTAGTCACTTTACAGTGTACTGTGTACAAACATTTTACAGAAACAAGTTGTGTTGTGCGTTGTGAACAGGGTGTCATCCCCCTCTGTATGTAAATGAGCTTCTGTGACCAGACACCAAAGGCTCCCATCTCTTCTAGTGCAGATGATAATGTGAGCACTGTAACATAATCACAAACGAGGACTGTATCAAGAAATAATAGGCTTCCAAGTCACACAGCTGTGGTTATCTAGTTCGTTTTTGGTTTTCAATTTACGTTAAATTGCATCAATTTTCCAGTTACTTTTTTCTCAGTCCATCATTTTATATCACTCTTTGCGCTCCATCAATTAAACATACTACTAACATCATTCTCACACTCCTAATACTACTAACAGCATGCTACTCTTCTGATACTACTATCAGCACTCTCCCACTACGGTAATACTACTGAAAGCCCACCACTGTAGTATTAAGAGTGTGAGAGTGGTGTTAGTAGTATTAGAAGAGTGCTGTCTGTAGTATCAGAAGAGTGCTTTGCTGTCAGTAGTATTAAGAGTTTGAGAGCGATGTTAGTAGTATTAGAAGAGTGCTGTCAGTAGTGTTAGAAGGGTGGTGTGCTTTCAGTACTATTAAGAGGTGTGAGAGTCTTGTTAGTAGTATTGGAAGAGTGCTGTCAGTAGTGTTAGAAGAATGGTGTGCTTTCAGTAGTATTACAGGAGTGTGAGAGTGCTGGTAGTAGTTTCAGAAGAGTGGCATGCTGTTAGTATTAGGAGTGTGAGAGTGATGTTAGTAGTATTAGAAGAGTGCTGTCAGTAGTGTTAGAAGAGTGCTGTGCTTTCAGTAGTATTACAGGAGTGTGAGAGTGCTGGTAGTAGTTTCAGAAGAGTGGCATGCTGTTAGTATTAAGAGTGTGAGAGTGATGTTAGTAGTATTAGAAGAGTGCTGTCTGTAGTATCAGAAGAGTGGTTTGCTGTCAGTAGTATTAAGAGTGTGAGGTGATGTTAGTAGTATAAGAAGAGTGCTGTCAGTAGTGTTAGAAGAGTGGTGTGCTTTAAGTACTATTACAGGAGTGTGAGAGTGCCGGTAGTAGTTTCAGAAGAGTGGCATGCTGTCAGTAGTATTAAGAGTGTGAGAGTGATGTTAGTAGTATTAGAAGAGTGCTGCCTGTAGTATCAGAAGAGTGGTTTGCTTTCAGTAGTATTAAGAGTGTGAGAGTGATGTTAGTAGTGTAGAAGAGTGTTGTCAGTAGTGTTAGAAGAGTGGTGTGCTTTCAGTAGTATTACAGGATTGTGAGAGTGATGCTAGTAGTATCAGAAGAGTGCTTTGCTGTTAGTAGTATTAAGAGTGTAAGAGTGATGTTATTAGTATTAGAATGAGGAGTGATGTCAGTAGTATTAAGAGTGTGAGAGTGATGTTAGTAGTGTAGAAGAGTGCTGTCAGTAGTGTTAGAAGAGTGCTGTGCTTTCAGTAGTGTTACAGGATTGTAAGAATGCTGGTAGTAGTATTAGAAGAGTGCTGTCTGTAGTATCAGAAGAGTGCTTTGCTGTTAGTAGTATTAAGAGTGTGAGAGTGATGTTAGTAGTATTAGAAGAGTGCTGTCTGTAGTATCAGAAGAGTGCTTTGCTGTTAGTAGTATTAAGAGTGTGAGAGTGATGTTAGTAGTGTAGAAGAGTGTTGTCAGTAGTGTTAGAAGAGTGGTGTGCTTTCAGTAGTATTACAGGATTGTGAGAATGCTGGTAGTAGTATTAGAAGAGTGCTGTTTGTAGTATCAGAAGAGTGGTTTGCTGTCAGCAGTATTAAGAGTGTAAGAGTGATGTTATTAGTATTAGAATGAGGAGTGCTGTCAGTAGTATTAGAAGAGCGTGAGAGTGATGTTAGTAGTGTTAGAAGAGTGCTGTCAGTAGTGTTAGAAGAGTGGTGTGCTTTCAGTAGTATTACACGAGTGTGAGAGTGCTGGTAGTAGTATCAGAAGAGTCGCATGCTGTTAGTAGTATTACAGGAGTAGAAGAAGTAAATGGGAATCCGGCATCTTTTTTGATCAATAAATGTGCTACCCGTTCCACAGTCAGACTGATGGGAGCGCCCAACCCACCCCTCCTGGGAAAGGATTCCAAGTTTTAGGCATTTCTAATAAACAACTAATAAGCTGCCAGCAAATGTTTCCATACAAAATAGGTCAATGATGAATGGCCAGAAACTTAAACTTAAGATCCAGTTATTATGTTAGGGAATAACCTTGCAAAATTACTTGTGGCTTTTAAAGGAAGAGTCACAATTCATTATTCATTTTGTAGGTGTGGTTTATGAAATTACATTTTGTTGCGCCATGTTTTCATGAATATTCATTGTTTGCTGTCATTTTTACCTCATCATGAAACATGTAAATAATGTTTTCTCTATGTCTAAAAAAAGTATAAAATTACTGTTTTGGGATACTTGCTGCAATTGTCTTACTTTACCCTTTTCCTAAAGGCAGATTACATGTCAGTCCTCTTACTGATTTTGTACTTAAGAACTTTTCCTTGATTTTTAACTAAGCAGATTCTATGTCAGTTTGCTATTTGATATTATAGAAAAACGTTTTCTTATTTCTAAGCACACATTTGTTGTGGTGCTCTGTCATTGACTTTACATCGAGAGTTATTTCTGATTCTGGCTTTTGATATACTTTAGAGGTTACCATTATGTGATTCTCCTGCAAATATTATGAAAATTATTTCTGTGACTGAGTAACCATGTTTATGCCTTCAGTAATTATTTGAAACCTTTAATATAGCTTTGAAGCTTGTTGTAGCTCTAAAGGCAAGGGCCTTTACCAAGGGAGCGGTCCTTCAATGGGCAGTATTACCTGCTACGGCTGACTATAAGGTCTTTACACTGTTTGCCCCATGAGGGCAGAATGTGTTAATTAATAAAACAACGGTGTCCCAGAGACCGAGGGGGTTGAAACACCTCTGGTGCTCTGAAACCTTTGTTTCAAAGCTGTTGCTGTGAATGTTAACAGTTAAGAGCCGCATGCGGGACCACGGTGGTTAATTGTGGAACATTCACAGCAATAGCTGTTAAAGGAGGCTGAAGTCAGACTCTGGTTCTCCCTGTGCTCGGTTGTTTTGTAAATCCAGGACGGTTATTTGTAAAATGTGATGAAGTGTGATTGCCGTCTGATGCAAAATTATTTCTTTACTTCCTTTCAAGGTATTCTGGGATGACAGGAAGTGCAGCGTGGCTGCCACCCTTGGGGGAACAAAGAAAATAATTGTCAGGTAAGGATTCCTATAACTCTATTACTCCCTCTGTGCACTATTCTTGTTGTTATCAAACTTCTGATAATCACCTGATGGAGCCACATTCCTCCTGGAACATGTTGGGGGTTGTAGTGCAGGTCCAGTTCCTTTTTAGGTCAGTTTTGCCTAGCAGTTCCTTAACTATTATCACATTTGTCTCCTCCTCTACACCACGTGATGATGGTTCACCCTGATTAGAGGTGCCATGCTGTTGCGCAGCTACTGAGTTTAGCAAGTGACTGTGATTTAAAAATGTTATTGAATCATTTTGTGTGTTCTAATGGGGCAATATTTTAAAAATATTAGGCGCTCTTCTGCTTTTTTTCTTCATCTCAGGGGGGTGGGGGGCTTGTGAGGGTCTTTTGCTCCTTCCCCGGTCCACCACGGCTCGCCAATTGTGTGGAAGGAAGTGAGTGTTTCAGTGTTGCTTCTCTACTCCACTTCCTGTCCCAGATCGATGGGCAGTGCTCTAGTTGTTTCTGACTGGCCCAGCTATTTAATCTGAATGCCAGGCCGGACGCGCTGCAAACGCACGCAGCAGGCGCGCCAAAGACACGCCTGTCTGTGCCAAGTTTACGCCTTGCGCCAGGGACGCTGGCCTTTTTATTGTAGATCCTGATAAACCCCTTGTTTACGCAAGAGGACAGCTCTTGGAGTTTCAATGACAGAAGGATGTGCACTGCAGGTCGATGAACTGTGAGCATTGGGCTTTATGAGTGTAAGACAGTCATTCCATTTGCGGTAGCTAAAAAACCCAAGGGGACGTGTCAGCCCTACCCTTACCTATGAAACAGTCCTTTTCAGGGTATCTCCTGAGCGCCTGATCTCTGATTAAACATAGGGCAGAATTTAATGATTTTGTCTCCTTCCGTAGGCCTGATTGGGTATTTATTACTGAAACCTGGGCTAGAGATTGCTCAGGGCCTGACCTGGTGGAGGCCATCCCCTCAGGGTATGCTCTGTCCAGACTTGATAAGGGAGGAAGGATGGGAGGGTTTTGAGTACTTTATAAAGACACCTTCTCGTGCTTCACAGAGGCCCTCACCACTCCCTCAGATCCCTATCAGGCCCTATATTTCTCCTTTAAGATCCTACCCACTGATAGTTTTGTGGGAGTGGTCACCTTCCGGCCTCCCGGACCCAGAGGAATGTTTAATCAGGACTTCAGCAATCGGATTGTGCCTTATTTGGCTAGATCCAATGTCACTCTTTTGGGTGATTTTAACTTCCATTTGGAGAAAACTCTGCTCTGAAATGCAGGTTTTCCTGGAAGCTATGGACTCTTGCGGCCTTCCTCAGCTGGGGAGGAGCCCCTCTCATACGGCGGGACACATTCTGGACGGGATCTTTTCTAACGATCCGAGGATAGAGGTGAATGATCCTATCCCACTCCCTTGGTCTCATCATTATGCCATTCCATTTTTTCTGCGAATTGCAGAATCCCACCCAGATCCTAATTTTAAAAACAGGGTGGAGATGAAGAGAAACCGTAGCCGCATAAATAAGGAGGGTCTTCTAATTAAGCTTAGCAATTATTGCTGTCTCACCCACCTGGATGTTAACTCAATCTTTGATGATTTTTCCAACTGGCTCTTGGCGGCTCTGGACTCTCTTGCCTCTCTTAAGGAGCTTTATGTGGCCAGAAAACGCCCTTCGGCACCCTGGTTCACCGAAAGATTGAGAAACCTTAGGCAGGTATGCCGACGGCAGGAAAAAATATGGCGCTGTGAGCTTATCCCAGCCAAAAGGGACCTGCATAAACTCAGATTGAAGGAATACAGGCTAGCTATTAATGAGGAAAAAGTTATCTACTATTCCAAGATGCCGGAATCCATCAAATCCCAGAGGGAACTCTTCACTGTGATTAATTCCCTCCTAGCCCCCTCGGCTTCTGCCAACACCGAGGTCTCCCAGGAACTATGTGATAAAAAGGCATGCTTTTGTATGAAAAAATCAAGGACATATATTCCTCCCTGGAGATATCGAATGTCGGAGGGTCAAAGGCAGACGGTCCTTCGGATTCTCTGGTAGCTCCTCCAAAGGATTAATGATTGAGCGCCTTTCACCCCATACTTCAAAAAGACATGGAGCGGATGTTAAGGGGAATTAGATCTGGCTCCCCCACGGAGGCCTGTCCCCTGAAGATCCTGAAACTACGAATGGAGGCTATTGTTCCTACTTTGACCGTAGTTCTTAATGCCGTTATTACTTCTGGTACAAAAGGGGGTGGTGCTGGACGGAGCATCTGAACCAATCAAACACTCACACTCAGTCAACAGATCTGGGTTTGATCCATCACCGTTCTTTAGCCCACTCTGCCACCCCAGTTCAGACATGGTCATATGCAAATCAGTCTGACCCTGTGCCTCATGGGAACAGTCCAGCCCGAAGTTTTTACTTCTGGCCAGTATCCCACTGCCTGCAAAACAGCCATGGTTAAACCTCTCTTAATGAAGCCCTCTCTAGATCCGGCGGAACTAAAGAACTACCGGCCTATTTCCCTGTTGCCCGTCCCAGCTAAAATCTTGGCGAACTACCTGAACCTCCATCTTAGCACCTATCCAGACGGCGTTAACCGTTGTTTTTAACAACATTCGACAACAGGTCGACACAAGTCACACCCCCTTACTGACCCTTCTGGACCTAACGGCAGCCTTCTATACTATCTCTCCCCTTAGATTGGCTGGGAGGCTCCGGGAAATAGGGATTGAGTGTTCTGCCCTTATTTTGCTTACAACTTTCCTCACGGAACAGGCGTCAAGAGTTACAATGGGTGAATTCCTTTCTTCTCCTAAACGGCTGTTCTGCGGAGTTCCCCAGGGATCCTCATTGAGTCCAACCCTTTTAACCTTTATGTAGCCCCGCTTGCCTGGGTTGTAAGATCTTTTGGCCTAGAAGTGTTATCCTATGCTGATGACACTCAAATCGTGATTAGCATCACTGAGAGTGTTGAAGCTTCAGCAGCAAATTTTAAAAGCTGCATGCAGGCGGTAGCTGCATAGATGGTAGAGAACTATCTAAGACTCAATGGGGATAAAACTGAGATTTTACTTTTCGGAGACAATCAGGAGATTTGGTCCAGGGCCTGGTGGCCAGATGCGCTTGGATCTTGCCCTGGCCCTGGCCTCAGTGCCAAAAACCAAGGCATCAGAGTTGATACCTCCCTCTCCTTGGGCCCCCAAATAAATAGAACAGTCTCCTACACCGACTCCAACTTGTGCAGAATGCTGCTGGCAGGCTGGTAATGGGCTTTCTTAAATTCTACTCTGTTGCAGCTACCATCAAGAGCCTTCATTGGCTTCCTTTGGGTCAGAGAATTGAGTTTAAAGTCCTGTGTTTGGTGCACAAGGTCTTTTACAATATGTGATCAGAAGGCATTAAAAAACTGTTTTGGTGATATGTCCCTGGTAAGCAGTTAAGATCTTCCAGCAAGAATTTGGTGACTGTGCCTAGATTCAGGAAATCTAGATGGGGGGAGGTCCTTTTCGCTGGCTATTGAACTCCCTTCCTCTTTCAATTTCGATTCTGGAAACGTATTCCTCATTCCGTAAGGCCTTGAAGACCTGGCTCTTTACCAATACGAATCTGTAATCCCTGTATCTATGGACACCCCTGATCATGATCCCTATCCGGAGCGCCTTGATGCCCCTGGGCTAAGTTTGCTCCCTCTGTCTGTTCTTTCGGCATCTTTCATCTCTGGATCTGACTTTCATCTCTTTGCTTCCTCCCATCCTACCCTTTTCTGACTTGTCTACTACAAGCAAAAGACACAGTACATGTGGGCTTGCTTTAGGGTGGTGCGACCGGTGGAGCTGCTCCTGGTGCTGACCTTGGGGGCACTGTGTTTAGAAGTAACTTATGTGTTTACAAGCATCTGCCGCAGAGTTTCCTGTGCCGGACCCCTTTGGTAAAAGTGGAAGATAGCCTTCTTTCTCTTTCCTCTGTTTTGTGTATTTCTTTTCTTGACCCTTTTTGGTTTCCTTTACTGTTGTGCTGTTCAATAAAATGTCGGTTCCTAGATCACTGGAAAAAGGATTTGATTAACAGTCAAGGTTGGCAGGGGAGTAAATAACATCTAATAATTCATTAAAAGTATTACAAATATCACACTATGACGCCAGCCGTTGCCACAGAAGTTGCAATTTGATAGTGTGGCTGCTTCTGAGAATCTGTGTTTCTTTCTTAAATATTCACTTCTTTTGCTCTCACATCCTTGATTTCCAGTGATCCCAAGGTCTCTGTTTCACCACTATCAGAAATACCACTCATACTCATTTCCTATCTTGTTTTTGTTAATACTTTCCTTGTGCAACGTATAAGATCACAAATATTTTTTCTTTGTGTTCATTTACAATTTTTGACCCCATTTCTACAGGTGACAGAAGCATGAAGACAAAAAAGAAGGTTTAAATTTAGTGAAATACAACGAAAAGGAATACTTCAAGGAAAGTAAAGACATTCTCGAGCTCTAGAGAAGAAACACCTTCTATGTGGCAGGAATGGTGAGAATGTTGGAGCGGAAGAAACTGGTGAATGTGAAAGTAAAATGATCATAAATATTTACCAAGTGTCAGTAACTGAGATTGAGGAGAACATTGGCCACAATTGGTCCCCACCCAGTGCACTTGAGAAAACTCAGAGCTGTGAATTATGTTTGATGGCTTATGAGAAATGCTTTGGAGACCTAAACCCTCCCCAACAGATCAGTATCCGTAGATGTGATGTGATTTGACAGAACCGTCAAAAATACTAATATCCTCGGTTTACAAGCGCAAGCTTTTGTCTATGTCTCCTGGAGACGAGAGGAGAAAAAAGATTGTTTAAAAGGAAGTCAATGTAAATACGCTTTCTAAGATGTCGTTACAGCAAAGATGCTGGATTATCATTTCCAATATACAAAGCTTTCCCCCACCAACTCTTGGGTTGATCCGAGTGGTTTCAGAGTGTCCTGTACCTCCAAAGTGGATCATGTTCCTGTCTTAGCCACTTAGCAAAAAAGCATATACTGACAGAAGTATAAAAGGGGCCAGTGTTACGCTGTTGATAATTCATAAACCACCCTGGCATGCCCTAATCATCTATCATTACTTGTATGAACAAACATACCTAACAGGCAAACACTAAACCCCAAGGACCTTATCAGTGCTTTTAAAACTCCTAAATCAAATGTGATAAACTAGAATCACTAAATGAGACTAATTAAACTAGAGAGAATTTACCCGGGCATAACTTGGAGAAAATGAATCCATGAGAGGCCTCTTAATCAATACAAGGGGCTCCTCAGTGAAAGTTAATAAGACAAGTTAGATCGGTGCCTTTAGAGGTAGGAAGTTAATGTTGAGTTGTAACATAAACAAGTACACGATCCAAAATCAGATTCAGTCTTAAGATGGCATGTATCTAGGAACAAACCCAACTTGGAGAAATAAACCACTCGAATAAGAGCAATGAATGTGAGAACAGCTGTAGTTATCAATCCCACCTCACTAAACATGAGAAAACTAGCTCTGGACGAAAACCCTATCAGTGTCCTGAATGCCAGAAAGGCTACACTCGCAAATATAACCTTACGGTACATGAAAGAACCCACACTGAGCATAACCCCTATCAGTGTCCAGAATGCCAGAAAAGCTTCAGTCATAAATCTAGTGTTATTATACACGCAAGAACCCACACTGGACAAAAACCATATCACAGCTCCTCATGCCAAAAAAGCTTCAGTTTTAGTGGTAGTCTGATTAAACATCAGAGAACTCACACTGGACAAAAAACTTATCAGTGCTCTGAATGCTGTAAAAGCTTCAGTAGCAAACACAATCTCACTTTACATGAAAGAACCCACACTGGACAAAAACCTTATCAGTGTTCTGAATGCTGTAAAAGCTTCAGTAGCAAATCCACTCTAACTGTACATGAAAGAACCCACACTGGGCATAAACCGTATCAGTGCTCTGAATGCTGTAAAAGCTTCAGTCAGAAAAGCAGCCTTACGGTACATGAAAGAACCCATACTGGGCATACACCGTATCAGTGCTCTGAATGCTGTAAAAGCTTCAATCAAAAAGGCCACCTTACTAAACATGAAAGGACCCACACTGGGCATAAACCGTATCAGTGTTCTGAATGCCAAAAAGGTTTCTATCAGAAATCAGGTTTAAATGTACATCAGAGAATCCATACTAGGCTCAAACCGTATCAGGGTTCTGAATGTCAGAAAAGCTTCAGTCATAAAATAACTCTCACCCACCCTGAGAGAACTCATACTTGGGAAAAACCTTATCAGTGCTCTCAATGCCGGAAAGGATTCAGTCAGAAATCCAACCTTACTAAGCATGAAAGAACCCACACTGGGCTCAAACCGTGTCAGTGCTCTGAATGCCAAAAAAGCTTCAGATTGAAAGAAAGTCTCACTAGACATGAGAGAACCCACACTAGACAAAAACTATATCGGTGCTCTGAATGCCGGAAAGGATTCAGTTGGAAATCCAACCTTACTGTGCATGAAGGAACCCACACGGGGCTCAAACCGTATCAGTGCTCTGAATGCCAAAAAAGCTTCAGATTGAAAGAAAGTCTCACTAGACATGAGAGAACCCACACTGGACAAAAACCGTATCGGTGCTCTGAATGCTGGAAAGGATTCAGTTGCAAATCCAACCTTACTGTGCATGAAAGAACTCACATTGGACAAAAACCTTATCAGTGCTCTGAATGCTCGAAAAGCTTCAGTCGGAAATCCAGCCTTACTGTACATGAAATAACCCACACTGGGCATAAACCGTATCAGTGTTCTGAATGCCAGAAAAGCTTCAGTCATAAAGCAACTCTCACTACACATGAGAGAACTCACACTGGGGAAAAACCGTCTTAGCTCTCTGAATGCTGGAAAAGTTTCAGCCGGAAATCTGGTCTCACTCAACCTGCGAGAACTTACCTGGAAAACCTTGTCATTGTTCTAAATGCCTGGGAAGTGTCTGCTAGAGATTCAGGTTGATTCAACAATAGAGAACCCACAACGTGAAAGAAAATGATCTGTGCTCTCAATGTGACAAAAACTTCAGTTGTAAATGTAACCTTACCACATAGGAAAGACAATGTGGTAGAATAAAAGGTGCTCACTGTAAACCCCGAGGAGGAGCTTTCAGCCTCGCAAAACATTTACATGAAGCAGCCACAAAGACTCCACTCCTTTGATTGTCCAACAAACTGTCTACTCAGAAAAGAACACAGCGTGGGATGGAAATGCTTGAATTAACCTCATTCCTTTCTTACTATTTGTGGCCTCATTCCGTTCAGTGTGTTTTGTTCCCTGAGTGTTTATTAGCAATGACTGACCCACAAAGTCCATTGGATCCTGAACTTTGAGGCCACGCCCCCAAGGGTCTGGAATGCATGTAACCTCAAACTGTTTCCAGCCTTAATGAGCCTCACCAGGGGGCTGCAGCAGGAGTCCCTTTGTCGTAGGTCTCTAAGGGGCCAAGGTCTGCTCATGCCTGTGCCACGTAAGGGCTGATCATTGAGAAAAACTAAAGGTGATGGATGGACTGGTAGTTAATCTCGGCACCATCCCGCCACATTATTCTCCAGTCTTTGTGTAAATACAGACAAGGTCAGCCATATGCAAACCATTCTTGGCCCCATCCTAAATAGTCCTAATGACTTCTGTTCCAAAAGGACACAGCCTCGTATTATAAAGATCCACACGAGTGGCCTCTTTCCATCTTCTTTTTGTTTCAAATAGAACCTGCTATCCCTTTAACCATGCCTCAGGCCTGCCACGTTCCATGCTTTGGCTCTTATCATCAACCTTGAACCATCTCCATAACTTGGAAGCGCCGAAGAATTTGCAGCTGTTGTAACTGCTCGAAGTTTCCCGCATTTTGATGGCCGTGGATTCAGGTTCAACTTGCTAGCCCAACTCTACTCTGTGTGAGTTTTGCACTTCAAGCCACTTCTGTGCAGCTCGTCACCTTCTGACACTGATTCAGCCAAAAACCTTGCTTCAAATTCCAGTGTTAATCATCACCAGAGACTAAACGTATCTTTGTCCTCTCGAGCATAGCTACCAAAGTCAGCTACAATTTTGTAGGTGACTTCCTGATTGATTCAGTGGATCTGCTTTTTTTTATTCATTTACCTTATTATTTGGTTTTGACAGTGGTTTTGCTAATTAGTAATCCTTAAATCACATCCCACCTTTAGATTTTGCTTCTTAATAATTATTAAATATTCTTTTTGATCTAAACTTGGTTTGAATCCTAAAATTCCTTCACTATTTTCAATACACTATTGAAATTTGTGACTTCCACTGTTTTTCTTTACTTTTGAGCGTGTCTTAGGTCATACTGCTCAAGCCACGTTACCAAAAGCATGCTAAGAACACTTGGTAGAAGACACATTTACCTTTGCTGACCAAAGTTTGGGAAAATCAAAGCAGGCTGACTACAGAAAGCACACTAAGGTTACTCTCTTAGGTGTCATCTGCACCAACTGTAGATGCAAAAAGTAAAGATTATGAGTTAAGCTGTTGGTATCTATGCCCCAAGAATTTGAGACTGCCACCCTCTCTCAAACAGTTGAAAGAGCTAAAGATGCACCCGTCACAGATTCATATCTCAGCAACTAAGACTGCTTGCTGCTGCCATACAACACTCACACTGTTACCTGTATCACAATCCCTGTGCAATGTACAAACCTTTACATAAACAAGTTGTGCTGTGCGTTGTGAACAGGCTCTCACCCCCCCCCTCTTTGTATGTAAATGAGTTTCTGTGATCAGACACTCCAGGCTCCCATTTCTTCTAGTGCGGGTGAAAATGTGAGAACTGTAGGGAGATCACAAACAAGGGCTGTATTGAGAAATAATCATCTTCCAAAGTCACACAGTAGTTTGTAGTTCTTCAGTCTTTTAAATGTACATCCACCCAGCATGTTCCAAGGTAGAGTAAAGTTTGCGAAGCGCAACTCTCTTGTTGTCCGCTCCCCATATTAAGTCCGTAAGAACAGAAACAGAGTCCAATTTCCTGAAAAAGCGCCAGGGCAGGTAAACTAGAGGGGCAGAGAAGCAGTATAAATGTATTAACAGCATTTTTGCAACTTCCACTCTACCCATGGGTTGATAGTGGCAGGGAGCCCCAAAACGACAGGGAGATGCAAACATTGAACATCATCTAAGTTGCCCTGTATAAGTTCTTCGTCAGTGTGGTAAGTTCACCGCTTAATACCTGAAGATGTCAAGGTGCCAACCCAGTGCTAATTGGGGCAGCACTTCCTGTTCTAAGTTGTGAGTTTTCGCATGGGATATAAGCTAGATTTTGTCCAATTTAGCCTCAGTCCAGAATCCCTACCAAAATCATCTAGAACCTCCATCACCTGCAGTAGATACGCATACACGTACCTGAGGTACACAAATGCATCATCAGCATACAGTGAAATGACCTCCCAATTTGGCCCACTTGGTATACCGACTGCTGGGTGCTGTGAACGAAACAAGCCAGCGAACAGGTCCATGACTAGGGCAAAAGTAATCGACAGCGGGCATCTTTGCCACATGCTTCAAAAGAAACTCAGATCTCTGCCTGTCCGGATGCGGGCCAGCGATTTATCCAGTGCTGTATTTCTGCACCTAGTTTCATGCACATCAGCACTTTCATTAAATAAAACTACTCCGGGTGTCAAAGGCCTTCTCTATATCTAGTGAGAGTGCTGTTTATGGAGGCAAATTCTTGAAGATTCTTTTCCATCAGCTGCAGAGGCGTCATAGGTTTAGACACATTTTTCTCCCAGGTACGAAACCATTCTGGTCTTGGTGCCAATGTAGAGAGGCAGGGGAGCAACCTGTTTGCAAGGACCTTCCTGCGAATCTAGTGGTCGGTGTACAGTGGCCAGTAGGAGCGTAGCTCCAGGTGGTCCTTGTTGGGCTTAGGCAGGACCAATATCATAGCCTCCCATAGGGATCCCGGCAATGTGCCCTCCTGCCGGGCCTGTTGGTACATTTGGAGTAGGTTTGGAGTGAGGGTTGCTCTACCCGTGCATCCCAGGAGTTTTGTTGCTCGTGATCTAGTCAATCATGAAGCCAATTTCCTCAGTGGTCAGGGTTTCATCTGGTGTATGTCCCTGAAGGGGGTTAAGTCTGGGGATCGGCAGTCTATTAAAATACTCATCTAATTGGGGCGCTTGCACTCCCAACACAGCCTGGTATACAGACATCTGGTACTACAGGAAAGCCTGGTTTATATCTGCTTGTACATTTCAAAAACTCAGTTATACATAAGGATAAACAGACAAAACAGACCAAAAAATATATGTGCACCAAGTAATTTAATGTACTAGTTTTTCTGGTGAATACTCAAGTAGTATTCAAGAGACAGGTAATATTCAAGAATTACCGGTTAAGTAAAGGCTGCTCCAAAAGGGGGAAGGTGCTCATAGGATGAGGAGTGCTCAGTGTTAAGAAGGAAAGAAATCAGTGACATAGGAGAAAATAAGAGATGCATATTATTTTCAAAAACACTATGATCGGTTGTCATTCATCGTCATAAGCAGCCTAGCTCCACATGTATTTGTACACAATTTAAGTCATATGTAAAATTGCAGAATAATATTAAAAATTTGCATGATAGAGGACACAAAAGGGTAAGTCTAGGCCTATCCAAGAGCGTTGACATTTCGGTCCGACTTAGGGCACACGGGAATTTCACAACCTCGGCCGTGCGGATCTTCTTCAGGACTGGGGTGGTGTGGGGCAACCTAGATAAAGGTGGATCAGTCACCTAATGGGAATAAAAGCTTGCGTCAGGTCCGTTGCTGTATGTAAAGGTGCGCATCAAGAAGCAGTGCGCGTGGTTGAAAAAGGTAAGGCTTACCCTCCGCATGTGGTGAGAAGCCAAGGGATGAGTTCATCAAGCCATGTCGTATTCACTAGTAAATTCCATTTGGAGTAACCATCAAGAAGATTAATTAACTAAGGAGGAAAAATGGGGAGAAAATGCCTTGACCGCCATTGAGGATAGCGTATACGTCGGTTACAGTGCTGATCAGACATACCTCAGTGTTATTCAGGAATGAAGCCTGGACATAGTTGTAAAGGTAGGGGCACCGTCGTGGTCCGTGTATTAATCACGGTTCAAGGCGATCAGCGGTCTGTGAAGTAAATTTGCGAAAGCTTAGTCTTGCTGGCAAGGAAAGGCAGCGGGCTGTAAAAGCATTACAATTACGCCGCGAGTTGCGTGGTTAATTACCTGAAGACAGGGGTCCTCACATTTCGGTATCTCAGCAGCAAACGAATTGCAAGTGCAGCCCCGCTCGGAGGATAATTAAATACCGGAGGCTGCAGGAAAAGGTTACTGAAGACATGCGCTGTGGGCCAGAGTTGAAAGACTCACAAGGCAATGTGCCGATTACCAGAGAAGGAGAGGAAAGCTCCTGTCACGTGTGACAGATGCCTGAGTTATGATAGTGCATTAACACTGGCATAATAAACCTGAGACATCATTATTTCTGAGAAGTATATACATTGTGGTGAAACACATAAAAAACATTGAAAGCTAATTAGTCCCGAAATACATGTGCTATATACAATGTGAAAGCAAGAAGAATTCAACATGTTTGAACATTCAGTATATGAGGGAAAAACATGTTTGGAGAGTTCAAGAAAATACTTATAAAATGCGAGCATGAGTACTCAAATGGATGCACTATTAAAAGCACGATGTAAAGTTAACAGTTTCACATTGTATATAGCACATGTATTTCGTGACTAATTATGGATATGATTTTTCAGGAGAAAAGTAATTGACACACAGATACAAGTACATGGAAGGTACATAGATGCACAATGGAAGAAAGTACATGTAGACCAAAGATGATTTTTTATTTTTTTTACAATTTTTTATTAACAACATAATTATTCTGCATGTTTATACAATGCAATACACAAAGATAGGTACAAATCTATAGTGAGATAAATGCTTATATACAGAGGGATATGCTGTAAATTTCTCTTTGCATATAGTGCTTCGGTGGGGAGGAGCAACTTCTTGAGTAGTTTTCTCAAGATAAGGTGGTTGTCAGTGGATCTTATGTTGGTGGGTAAAGAGTTCCATAGTTTGGCTGCTTGAACAGAGAAGGATGTGCCACCCATGTTTTTTTCTGGTATTTTGGGATTTTGAGGCACGATGCCCCTTTAGAGCAGATGTTCCTTTGTTGAATGTGTTTGGTGATTTTATTCCAGATGAAGAGTGGTCCCATTCCATGTAGTGCTTTGTGGGTGATACAAAGTAGCTTGAGCGTGGATCTTCTGGCAACCAGTAACCAATGCAGGGCTTTCAAGGCAGGTGAGATGTGGCCTCCCGGTTTCATATGCAAGAATAGTCTGGCAGCCGAGTTCTGATTCTGATCTAGTCTTTTCAAGGTTGTTAAACGTGATCCGTGGTAGAGGCTATTGGCGTAATTGAGTTTGGACAGAACAAGGGAGATGGTAGCTTGGACCTTGTGTGGAAATCCCAAATGAGGGAAAATTCGTTGCAGTGTTTTTATAGTGACAAAGCTTGATCTTGCTAGTTTGCCCACTTGGGTATTCATTGATAGCTTGGAGTCCATGGTCATTCCGAGGTTTCTAACTTTCTTCGATACTATAGGCGGGGATCCCAGTTCATCAGGACAGGTGGCAAGCAAGTCATAATTTTTTCCAATCGCCACATGGGAGTATTTCAGTTTTTGGAAACACTCAATTTGAGATGGCTCCAAGTCATCCACTGATTCACAGCTCTAAGACAACTGAAAATCGGGGATTTTCCAATGTCTTTAGGGCATTCCAGTTGAAGGAGTATTTGTGTGTCATCTGCATAGTTATAGCACGTGAGGTGAAATTGATTGATCAATACTGGTAATGATTTTATGAAGATGTTGAAAAGCATGGGCGCGATGATAGAGCATTGAAGGACCCTTGCTTTTGGGGAGTACGGTTTGGATGAGATAAGTGGGGTGTAGATGACATTAGTTCTGTTTCAAAGGTTGGACATGCTCCAGTCTAGAGCAGTCCCCTCTATGCCGGCTTCATAGAATCTTTGTTTCAAAATGTCATGGTCAACCGTGTCAAAGGCAGCCGAGAGGTTCAAGAGGAGTAGTGCAGCAACCCCATGGCAAGGAGGGCAGATTCTGTGCCTCTGCCCGGACGGAATCCCGTTTGGAAGTCTAAAAGTATAGCATTTTCTTCAATGAATTGTGACATCTCGACAAACACTGCTCTTTCTATCAGTTTGCCCAGGAAAGGTCAATTTGTAGTGGGTCTGTAGTGGTCAGTGTTCAGTGGGTTAAAGTTTTTTTTTCAGTAAAGGGCGTATGTGTGACTTTTTGAGTTCTTCTGGAAATAGTCCGGTAGTTAAGGAATCGTTGATGATTCTTCTTACTGGAGTGGAAGCAGAGGTTGTTAAAAGAATTGCCTTGAAAGTTCGTGGTGGACACGCGTCAAAAGGGCTGCCGGCAGGCCTGCTTGCTTTGACCAGGTCCATAAATTCATTGTGTGAGATCTGTTGGAAGGAATGGAGAGCCTGGTTTATAGTATTCTTGGATTGTTGTTTTTTTACAAGGGTTAATGCTGGGGTTTTGTCTCTGTTTTAAGGTACAAGTCCACTGTGTCGGCTTTGTCGGTGTAATGATTTGCCAGTTTGTCTGTGAAATCTTCAGTAACAGGATGAATTTCTTCTAGGTAATTTGATTTGCGAAATTCATGAAGTATTTTATAGAATTCTTTATTTTCACATTTAGCAGTTTGAATTCTGTCTGAATAGTACCTTTTAATAGATTTTTGATAGCTGACTTATATAATCTGTTAATTTTTTGTAGGTGAAATTTGTCTTGTTTGGCGCTTGTTTTGAGCCAGGTACGTTGCAGCTTTCTAATTTGTTGTTTTATGTCTTTTATCTCTATGTTCCTCCAAGGAGCTGTTTTTCTTTTGTTCTGTTGTGTGGTTTTGAGTGGTATCAGAATGTCAAAAGCTTTCTGTAGCCACTTATATCGTTTTTTAACAGAATGCATTGTTTTCAGAATTGTACTGGATGTTAGTTGTGTTTCTTAATGTTGCAAATTGAGTTTGTTCCACAGCCGATAGGTGGATGGATGTAAGGTAGTTTTAGGTGAGTCGCTTAGTGTTGTTTTATGTTGGAAAGCAAGCAAGTGGTGGGCTGACCATGTGACTGGAGTTATAGTTTGAAATGTAACTGGTCCAGTATTAGCAAAAATTACATCTAGGATATGTCCGCTGATGTGTGTGGGGTTGTGGACAATATGATGCAGGTTCAGTGCGTCTAGGTCTGTGATTATTGTTTTCAGATGGGTCATATTGGGTTTGTCAAACCAAATGTTGAGGTCACCCAGAACGCATAGGTTGGAATTTATTGAAACTGTGTCTACAAGTGCATCTGGGAATGTTGCCTTGCTAGGTGGAGGTCTGTAAAGGAGCAGGAAGTTACAGGAAGAAGACGGTGTAGGATTGCATCTGGTGAGCAGAGTCTCACAATTCTTTATTGTGATGTCGTCAACATTAGCGATATGTAATGTTCGTCTGAACACAACAGGTAGACCACCTCCTTTTTGCCTATACGATTTTGGGTGATCGTTTGATAGCCTAGAGGAACAGCTTCATGCAGGACTGGAGCCATATTATCTCCCAACCATGATTCGGTTATGAATAGTATGTCTGGTTTTGCATTGGTGAGAAGGTCGTAGATGTGAAGTTTATTTTTAGAGAGGAACCGAGCATTTATTAGTAGACAGTTTAGAGAATGGGCTTTGGTGACAGTGAGAGTTTGTTTTGTAGAAGAGTGATCAGTATTGTGTGGGTTTCTAGCAGGTGTGTTTTTAGTGCTGGTATTAGCTGTATTAGGATAGCAATCGTGTAGCTGTTCTGTATCATGTTCCTCATCCAGCATGCTAAGAAGTCATTTTGATAGGTCTGCATGTGAATGTGGTGAAGATGCTGTTTGAGGGTGAGTTGGTGGGCTGTGTTGTTTTTGTGGTGTAACACTATTGTGCAGTAGACATTGGAAAGCGAAGTTGTGAGGTGTGGCACGTTGCTTATATTGTTTGCTTGTTTAGGGCGGTTGGTGTATGAGTCGGGTGGTGGTGCAGCAGTGGGTCATGTAGTAAGGTTCTAAATTGTCCAATGGATGAGAGGCATTTGGAGGAGTGTTGCTGTATCTTTGTTAGGTGTGGTAGAAGAGAGAAAGCTTGGCATTGGAGTTTGTTCCTTTGATTTTGTTTGAAAAGTCGTGTGTATGTTTGTATTTTGTGATGGTAGGTATTAAGAAGTGTTGCGCTTTGAAGATTTTGTTGTGCTGGTGTGTGATGTTTTGTTTTTGAGGAGTATTGAAAAGGGTTTCTGGTGTATTTGTTTCATGTGATGGATTTGTTTGTATAGTATTGTTTATGAGTGGATGTTGTAAGGTAGAGGCTGTGGTGATGTGTATATGAGTAGAGTGTATGTTATTTGTAAGAGGGGATGAAGTAGAGGTAAGAGTATTTGTCTTTCTCTTAGACTGTTTTGTTGCAAGAGTTAAAAATTGCGGTGCTGTGCAGTGTATGTGTTGTGCGTTAGTGTTAAGGTAGAAGGAAGAGGAGGGTGTTGGTTGGACAAATGATGGAAGGGTGATTATATGTTTGTTGGTGAGATACAGTGGTCTGATAGGGGTGTTTACAGCAGGGAGTGTATGTCTGAATGGGATGTAGTTATATATAGTGCTGAATGGTGTTGTGTTAGTGATGAATGGATTGGTCAGTGGTATAGGATAGAGTTGTATACTGTTTGTAGGTGACGGTGTGGTAGTTGGGATAGGAGGGTGTATAGATGTTTTTTGGTTTGGTTTGTAGTGTATGCTGGTAACATTGGCATGTGCATAGGGTTGTGAGTGGTGTACATTTGGTGTGAGTGTGTTACTCTATTTGTGAATGTGTATGGTGGTTATTCCTGAATGGGAAATAGGGCAGCATTTCTGGCCTTAGTCCCGACCAGTCTCGAACAAGCTCAAACACGCAACTGCCCTTGTCCTCTCTGTACTTAAACTCGACGCCCGGGCTGAGATGCCCAAGCCAGGCCTTTTATAGCCCTATTAATCAGGTGACCCCCTTCAGCCAATGGGAACGCTAGCCCTAACACTACCCAATCACAACACCAGCCCAAATATCCTGAACCAATAGGAGACCAGGACCTTACAGCCAATCTGAGCCCTAGTCCAGGCAACCAATGGCACAAGAAGCCCTAGTCCCTACTTCTAATAGAAAGCGTAACCTTACTCTTAGTCCCACACCTAGTCCTGAAACCCATCACACCAGAAGCCCTAATTGCTACTTCCAATTAAAGGCCTAACTCTAGCCCTAGTACCAACAACCAATCACACAGGAAGCCCTAGTCCCTACTTCAAAAGGAAATCTTAACCCTAGCCCTAGTCCCAACTTTACACAGATTGAGTCACAGACCAATAAACCAATCAGGACCCTCAAATATCCAACCAATGAGGAAACTAACACCAGATCAAAAACTAATCAGTGTACACATGTACCAACCAATAGCAGACTATATAAGGTCCCAGCGACCTCAGACAAGGTTGGCTCGTCAGGGAGTTGGAAGCTGCTTCTCTATTCAGAAATCTCCTAGAAGACAGACAGGCTCAGCAAAGGCTTGTTGGCTCAGCACTCCAGAAATCTTCAGGCTACAAGAATCTCCAGCCCCCAGCATCTCGTCCTGCCAAGAACAGCGTCCTCACCGCATACTCTGCACCACGGGCCTTCATCTTTGGTAAGCTGCTCGAGGTCCTCTTGTGACTCCTGTGCCTTCGGCCTGTAGCTCCTCTCGAGAGTCTTCTCCTCCTTCAGTGGGCTCCCCTGCCTGCTCTGGACCAGCTATGACACTCTTGCTTATGTTGTGTCCCTTGGACCTTGCTGGCCCAAACGTTGCTCCTTCTTCGCTTTCTATGCATGTTGCACCTGCCAAGGCTTGTTAGTCCTACTGCAGGACACTGACCCCCTGGTTCTTCACTTCCGACGGGGGACAGCTTGTGCATCGCTCCTGATCTTCCTCAGTGTCTCCTGGTCGCCACAACTGCTGTGACAAGGTCACTGTCATTACTCCTAAACCTTCTGACATTGGTGGGTACTGCTCTTCCGTGCCTCCTGTCTCCTCTTCAAAAATCCCCCCTTGGATTCCACCGGACTATTGCCAGGCCTTCGCTAACGGCATCTTTTCTGAAGTCTTACATTGAGTCTCCTGGTCCAAGTCCTGACTTCGGTCACAGTTCACATTCCACTTTTTTAGGATATGGTTTGGTGTTCCCCTGGAGACCACTGAAGTTTGTGCTACTTATCTTATTTGCAATTGAAGTATTGTTGTGTATTTGTGGGTAGGAAATAAACCAATGTGTTAGTGAGTGTTGTGTGTTAAATAAACACTTTTATACATACACTTTGTGGTAATTTTTCATTTAACCTACAACCAGTCACACTCCACAGGGGTCCCTTGAGGGGGTTGTAACTGTCCTGTATAATACAGCAATGACTGGGCCCATCCTGCCCTCAAGGCCATTTCTTACCTAAACTCTCCTTATGCATGCAGTTTGTGAGAGGCAGGGAGTGATGGTGAACAGCCGGTGGAGTGGGAGGGGCGGCCTGGCACAGAGGGTAGAGAGCCTGAGGGAGGGCTGCACGGCCTGGCACAGAGTGTAGACAGTCTGAGGGAGGGCTGCACAGCCTGGCACAGATGGTAGACAGCTGGAGGACTGAGAGGGGTGGCCAGGCACAGATGGTAGACAGCCTGAGAGAGATGCGGCCTGGCACTGAGGGAAGGCAGCCAATGGAGAGGGATGGCCTGGCACAGAGGGTAGACAGCTAGTGGAGAGGACAGGCCGGTCTGGCAGAGTGAGTAGACAGCCTAAGGGAGGGGAGGCCTGGCGCAGATGGGGGAAAGGGAGGGGCGGTTTGGCAGTGAGAGTAACTTTTGTACATATAAATAGTTTTATCTACTACCATGCTACTCTCATGCCTTATGCAACTTACTTTGCTCTATTGTAAAGTACATTGACACCTCTGGGTAAAGTTTGTGTTATATAGCGAAGCATAAATGAATAAAGAGAGAGAACACAACCTGTGAGGAGCGATGCACGGAGTGTAGACTGTCTGGGCCACCCTGCATGAGTCCTGCACCGACGGCACAGCAGGGACCACAGACACTGTTATTCCCCTGGACAGGCGGCACTGAAGCACGTGCATCGGTTGAGAGGAATTTGATCATGAACAAGTGCGCATTGCACGATATGATGAATAACAAGTGCTCTTGCGTGGAACAAGACGTATGTGTAGTAACGGCCACCTACAACTGCGCATGCATATTACAACTCGTCATAGTTGCGCACACACGTAGAAAATACATTGTTCCTATAGTAGAACTTGTAGAAGTATTGTGTTTTGTCAAGGTGTAGAGACTGTGTGGACAGCCTTGCAGAGAGGCCGCAGCCTCTAAAGAGTCTAATTCTTTGGATACAACCTGTGCCGTTAACACCGTTTTCTTCCAGACATGGGAATTCTACGGCAGGACAGGAGGTGAGGTTATGCATATCTTTCTTCACTCTTAACTAATAGCAAGTTCAAAGATAAAAGTAAAAACAACACTGCAACAATACTACAACTCCCATGAACCACAGGGAGTAACCATGGTCACCAATAGTCAAATCCATTAACAGTACGATAGTCTATATAACACAACACATCGCAGGCCTTCCTTTTTCTTAACTGCATGACGTCAGTTAAGTCGCCTGTAGATTCCTTCCTGACTATAGTTAGATGGATAGTGGGCATTTCTGGTGCAGCGTTATTGATTTGACTGCTTAGTTAAAAAAAATTGTTGCCTTTCTACATGAGCTTTCACTTAGCTTTGTTTTGTTTTAGTTACAGCCTCCTTGCTTCAGGCTCCATGCGCTGTAGGCAAACCGCCCAAGGGTGTCTACCTAGTACAGCGCTGGTGCGCTACATGGCACTCTTTCGCACTTCCCAACACATTCATGACACCGCAGAGCAGCTCTGTCAGTGCTCCAGCAGCACGTACTGCTGAAGAGAAGTGAAGCGCACTCCCGCTGTGTGCCTCCTCTCTTCAACCCTCACCCGACACCACGGAGGCGGTAAGACAAACACAGCTAAGCCTAATTAAAACTTTTGTGTGGTGTAGGCAAGCAGCGTACACCCCTGAAATTGGTTACTGCCTGGAAAACCACTTTGGAGCACCAGCGAAGGGAACGTCAATTTATATACCTTAGGACGTACTGGTGCTCTCACCCTTAAAGAAGATGCAATCCCAGAGAGAACATGACTATGCACCCTCGTGTGCCTAGGAGGAGGTTTGGCCCCCACAATGACACCTTCCTGCAGAGATGGATAAGTTCTTTCTCCAAGCCATATCTCATAGCCATATCAATAGTGCTTGCCCCTCTGCAGTAGAGGGTCGCCAAACTGTCAGCCTATGATTACAGAGGTATACTTGGGGACGGGGGCGCTGGGCCTAGTGTGGTGACCTCAGTCCCCACACGCAAGGCCGGCAAGCATAACAGGGGGCACCTGGAAGGCTTTAGGTGTTTGAATGAAGTCTTCCACAAGAGTGCGTGCACGCTTAAGGATGCACCCTACCGGTAGGAAGAAATACCCGGAGTAATGGGCGATGACGTCTCAATGGATTTCGATCCCAAAGAGGGGTTTACCGATATGGGTGAGGGTGATGTTGAGGATGACGAAGTCTCGTACGATTAGGCACAAGACTTGGGCAGATTCTGGTACCCACATTCAACCAGTTCAGACTCTGCTGAGGGAAACAATGGGCCTAGTGACATGCCACGCTCCGCAGAGTGGGTCCCGGAGAAGAAAGTGGCGGTGTATGTGGCGAGCAAGAGCCGCCAGCCTCTCAGTAAAGAAGTTAGGTCAAGCCTAAGGGTGGAATGTCCCAGACCTTCCTTTCGTGATATGGTGACAGCAACCCCAGAGATAAATCTCAAATGATGCACCTTTCTCGCTAAGTACATGAGGGATCCTAAGAAAGGGGTATACAGGTCATGGCGAGCCTGCCAGGACAAACTCCTGGACGTGGTGGGGCCTTTAACCAAGCACATCAAACTAGCAGAACAGGCTAGACAGTGAGGGAATCCTCTTCCCACAGAGGAGGTTGCTTGCTGGGCGCAGAGAACGATCTGCCTCCTGGGCAATGCCAACTGCGCCCTCTCAGCAGAACAATGCTGCTCACTTCTGATCAAAATCAACCCCAAACTGGGAGAACCTCTAACCTCGGAGGCAGGCCCGATAGTACTTGTTACCCTGTTCGGCGACCCTTTTGTCAAAGAACCAGGAAAGTTCGTCGCCATGTTCTCAGCCCTCGACAAAGCTCAGTCTTCAATAAAAAATATCTTCCTGGCGAGGGTTAATGGAGGGGCCAGAAGAGGCAGGGGTTGCTCCTCTAGAAGCCAATCATACCAAGGCCCTAACAGTGCCTATGCGAAGAGATGGCTTGATGGCCGTCACAGAACCATCTTTCCCTCCCGTGGTGGCAGTCAAGGGAAACATAATCAACCTTGAGGGGGATCCAACAACAATGGATACAACAGTAAGCCCTGTTCTATCACCTCTCTGTTTGGGGGGGGTTATGCCTGTTCGTGCACAAATGGGCAGAGATAACGGCGGACTAGTGCGTACTGGAGACCGTCCAAGGGTACCACACAGAATTCTACGGACCTTCTGGCCAAGAGTGTGATATGCTTCTCCCAGCTTCATCCTAGTGGCTTCCTCAGCAACTTGTTTCTGGTAGAGAAGAGGGACGGGGGTTCCGCCTGGCGATCAACCTCAGGTCTTTCAAGGAGTGGCTGGTAAACTTGTAAACTTGGGGATTTGTAGAGCGCAGTTATTGCCCGTGGGCATCCAAGCGCTGGGGAAATTGTAAACCTGCAATGCACATAAAGGGGACAAAGGAATGAGTTAGCAAACAGATGTGAAAAGATGGTTTTTGAGTTGTTTTCGGAATATGTTAAGGTTCTGGGTAGCTCTGAGATGGAATGGTAGAGCATTCCAGGCCTTAGCTGCGTTATACATGAACGTTCTGCCGTCTATCGCCACTTCAAAATTGAGGGTATTCACCTCCTCAGGGACATGCTGCTTCAAGATGCACACCCTCGCGGGATCATGCAGCCATCCACAATGGAGTAGATACAGAGAAGGGGCCGGGCACCCACACAAATTCACACGCTCAAGTCTCCCAGCTGGATGACTAGGCTGAGCCGAGGGCTGGTAAGAACAGCAGCGGTCAGGTGCACGGCAGAGAACACACCCCCATCGGTGCGGTTCAACACGCCATCTTCCTCCTCACGCCCACCATCTTCCACAACTACCAAACACTCTGGCAGCAGTTTCTAAAGTCCTTGCTTGCTTTAAGCTCATAATATGTAGCTACAACGGTTGTCAGAAGGAAGGAAATGTTGCATCCAACTATTTATATTCTGCTTCACAACTTTGACCTATCACTAAATGATTTAAAAAACACAGGAGTCTGGTTTCCTACGTATATTGTTATTCATATGCAGAGGTTTACAGGAAAATAATTTATCAAGGCTGTCTTTGAAAGTGACATTGAAGGGAAGTCATCATGCAGTATGATCAATAGACTTTGAACACAACAAAAAAATATATTAAAATAATTCATCCGATATAGTGCCTATTTTGTTCCGTAAGTCTATGAATAACAACGGCTAGTTTTAAAGTGAATACTTTGTGTTGTGTTTAGAGTAAATACGGGGCACAACATATGTATATAGTTGATGTTTTGACCCTTGCTAGTAGTGTTTTCTTAAAACATCAGATTGGGTCTTCCTCAGTTCTAAAAACAAGTGCAGCCTGTGCAATACAAAAGCTACATATTTTAAGACCTGTGTTTGACATGATTGTAATTAAATATTGCAGTGAATGAATCACAACTCATCTGGAGTCACAGGAAGCTTGCCTGTCCAATGTGAATTCTGGATCAAGGATCACAAGAACTGTGCATAGAAGTATAACAAGCATTTGCAATGCAATAGGTCTCGCATTTTTTGAGAGTTAGAGCTATTGGCGTTGAAAATGACAATGTTGTTTACCTATGTTTTTTGTTTTGGAGTGTAGTGGGTGTATGAAGAGAGACAGAGCTGCATAACAGCCTAGAGGACTTAGAATGAGGAATTACAGACCGAACCAGACGAGCAGCTAACAGCACTGGCTAGAGGACAAAGAATGAGGAATTACCACTGTCACCAGAGAGACCGCTGCAGCACAGCCTAGAGGACTAAGAATGAGGAATTACCTGTGTGACCAAAGACACAGCTGCGCACTGTCTAGAGGACTTAGAATGGGGGAGTTACTGACAAGACCAGATAAGCAGCTGCAGCACTGCCTAGAGGATTAAGAATGAGGAATTACCTGTGTGACCAAAGACACAGCTGTAGCACTGTTTAGAGGACTAAGAATGAGGAATTACCTGTGTGACCAAAGACACAGCTGTAGCACTGCTTAGAGGACTTTGAATGAGGAATTACCTGTGTGACTAAAGACACAGCTGCTGCACTGCATAGAGGACTAAGATTGAGGAATCACCTGTTTGACCAAAGACACAGCTGCAGCACTGTCTAGAGGACTTAGAATGGGGGAGTTACTGACAAGACCAGATAAGCAGCTGCAGGACTGCCTTAGGGACTCCGAATGACAATTTACCTGTGTGACAAAAGACAGAGCTACAGCACTGTCTAGAGGACTTAGAATGGGGAGTTACTGACACAGCACGCTGTAACTGTCTGTCCTGAAAATTATGGCGCTGCAAAGGATTTGGTATCAAAGAAGAGGAGTGAAGGGCTATTACTGTTCTAGGCAGAGCAGAAGGTCCAGTCACGACGTGCCCAATCGATACGTTTATACAAAAAATTATCGTGCTGTTCCTAATAAAAGATAGAAGTTAATACAGTCAGTGATGTAGATGAATTATGGTAGGGTAGTCAGAAGGTCACCTTGGGAATCCATTTTGTTGGATTTAATGCCCTCACACACCGTTTCAGGTGTCATGCTTCATCATTTGGGCCTGCTCCTCATTGGGTCGGTGGTGCAATACCCAACGGGCAACACCTCATAGAGGGGCTCTTTAGCGGAGATCATTTTCCAACTGCCGTATGGATGAAGTGCGGGTATGGGGCCAGAACTAAGAGGTAGACGTGGATGTGGTGGGTTAAAATAAAGCTAGTGGTACCGGAAATACTTTATTCAGAAGGTCCACTGCCTTAGTTAAAAACGATTAACCTGGAGGAGAGTAGTGGAAAATAATGTTTCCAACTCTTATCCAGGAATTATTGTAGTCCGGTCAACATGTTTCTCGCTATAGTGAATTTGTCTAGCGATTCTTCAGGACCAAAAAATGACTAACTAGCAAGTATCTAATGGTGAAGGAAACTGTCTACACTAATTACCTAGAATGTGGTGTGTGTATGCTCGTATGGCTACCACACTGGTGGGTGGAGGGGATAACAATATTATATTACCCTTCTTCAAGTTGTGATTGTCAGTATCTAGCGTTAAAAACAATCAGACAATGACAGTGTCCAGCGGGTAAAGCTTCAGGGAGATCTTCCACCATAAGGCCTTCTTCAAGTTGTGATTGTCAGTACCTAGCGTTAAAAACAATCAGACAACGACAGTGTCCAGCGGGTAAAGCTTCAGGGAGATCTTCCACCATAAGGTTGGTATTTCCTGAGCTTCGCTTTTAGCACCTACCCATCGCCGCTGGAACCGGGTGGATGGATTTAACACAGAACAGATGGGTAGTGCAGAAAAAATTGTGCAAGCACAGTCCTGTACACAGTTGCACGCCTGAGTAAATATTGCTGAGTCTTGCAGGATGGTAGGCTAATGCAACACACCAGACTGAGTGGCTTGAACAATAACTTATAGTCTGAAAGGCTACTTTGTGCTGTGATGTGCCAGGCTTTAAGTGTTGCCCAATCCCCCCTACCCGCAGCATTCACATTGCAAGTTGTTGGACACTAGCCTTTAGATGACTGTTTTTAGTAACAGAAGATGGTTGCCACAGAAGCATCCCTTGCCATGACTCTGCTTTCCGCCTCCCACTGCTACTGGTGTGCGAGAGTTTTATAAACGTGATATTACACTCAGTGGCAGGCATGCAATATAAATGTTGTACTAGAAACACCTTAACCATATGGAATGCAAAATAGTTCCTTTTAAAAATATGTCGTCCCTACATAAATAGTATTTTATAGGATAAGCAATCAATGCACACGTATATGCACGGTTTGTAAGGCACAGAAGAATTCACCAGATATTGTCACAGAAATTCGAAAGAAGAGGTCGGTCAGAACATAAGGAGGAACGCATGAAGTCCAAAGACGATCAACACATACAGAAAAACAAGAAACCTCAATTCACCAAAAAGAAGGTAGCAGGTCTAAAAATCAGACATGCCGAGGATCTTTAGAACACAACTCAAGAACGGGGAATGGGCTCATACAATGTTGGACAGTGCAGCAGAAGTCACCAGAGCTAACAAGAACTTGAAGGATCATCTGGAGACAGTGGACTTGAATGAGTTCATCCAAGTTGAAACTGCAGATCTCAGGGTTAGTTCTCCACATAAGTTATATGAAGTAACACTCCAGATGGAGGGAGACATACCAAGAAAAGTGAGAGCACTCTTTGGGGAGCGACTTTCTAAGGGTTATGACATTCTTCATGCTGAACAAGACTGGCCACCAGAATTTGTCAGGAAGTGCCCACATGGCGAAGACATCATTATGCCAGCCTTCTCCAACCACATTCCAATTCTCTTAAAATATACTTATGCCAGGAAATGAGCAGTTGCCCAAGCTCCCGCATTATACAAAAATCATGTAGGATGGGATGAGGATTCTCCTCACCATAAGATCCAGTTAAAAAATCAACCAACTGCACAAAGGCAGTACCCAGTTAAACAAGAAGCTACAAAACAGGTCAGGGAGATCTTAGATCAACTTGAATATCAGGGGGTGATTGAAACATGCACCTCATCAATGAATAATCCTTTGTTTCCTGTCTCCAAACCAGACAATACATATCGTCTAGTTTTGGATTACAGACATCTAAACTCTTGTTGCAAAACATTTGCAGTACAAAAAGCACACAGTGCAGCATTATTGAATAACATTGTGCGTAAAAAATATAAAACCACATTATATATTTCTAACGGTTTCTTCTGTCAAAACATTGCACCAGAAAGTAGGTATTTGACCGCTTTCTCAATCATGGGGACACAGACTCACTTCTGTCGTCTCCCTCAGGGATTCAAGAATAGTCCTGGGTTATTCTAAGCGAGGGTAACAGAGTTACTACAAACTTGTGATGATGATCAGCTCAACCCGCTACGGAGGTTAAACAAGCCTATAGTGCGGACTGCGCGATTGTTAAAGGCTGTTGCCACGATGGCAAATTCCGACCAATGGTTACTAAAACTCAATCTCTAGGAGATTGTACAGCTCAGCGAGCTGAACTACAAGCATTCAAGATGGCGCTTGAGAATACGGACCGCGAATTCCCCACACTCATAGTTTGCGATTCGCATTATTGTGTTCAATCTTACAATGAATACTTCCAAAACTGGATTCAAAATGGTTACAAAGATGCAAAGAGTGGCACAATTAAGCATAAGTTGCTTTGTTCAGTTACGACAAAAACTATAAAACACTCATGTGATACATAGGCTGAGTCCTCAACGTGAATGCGTTCACGTTGCAGGGAATTAATTGTCTGAGGAAGCCGCGAAGGCAGCTGTGCAAACGGCTTCCGTAGCTGCAATCAATCGTTCAAAAACTAAAATAAACGGCAAAATAATGTTGGCTGTCAATGCTTCAACTAAAGACAGTGGTAAACATTACCAAAAGGGTTTCCACTCAAATATTCATACATAACTGATGCAAACAATGTTCCGTTTGCTCAAATCCCTGGAGTGGGGGATAGAGTAATTTCAAACCTGAAACATAGATTAGGACTAATCTTTAGCAGCACATGAAGGGCTTGCCTCTGCACATGCACGTGTTTCCGCCACAGTGTCATTATTAAAGCAGAGATACTGGTGGCCACGCATGAGGGAACAAACCAGAAGGAAAATGCTACTTACCAGTATGCATCTGTTCTTGGCATGTAGAGCTGCAGATTACTACACTGTGCGTTAGATCGCCACCTGGTGTTGGGCTCGGATGATTGCATGTTGTTGTCGTATTGGAAGAAGTCTTTTGTAGTCACGAGATAGGTGATTCCTTCCTTGGACGATAGTGCGCATGGGCATCGGCTCCATCCTTAGATTGTTTTTCGCCATGATGGGAAATTATGGAGTTAGTAGAAGTAAATAGAAAGATGTTCATGCATGTGCATCTAAGTAAGATGAAAACTGGAACAGATACAGGTCCCGGGGAGACGGGAGGGCGTGTAGTAATCTGCAGCTCTACATGCCAAGAACAGATACTTACTGGTAAGTAGGATTTTCCTTCGAGGCATATGAGCTGCAGATACTACACTGTGCATCGATTGTGCAGCACTGTGTCCCTAGCGTGGTCACCTGTATATGTTGCAGTAGTTTGAAAGAGTTTTAAGGACAGCTTGGCCTACTGCAGCTTGCTGCTTGGCTTGCACATCAACACAGTAGTGTTTAGTGAATGTGTGTGTTGTAGACCATGTCGCTGCCTTGCATATGTCTTCTAGGGGGATGTTCCCTAAGAAAGCCATAGATGTTCCTATTTTGCGTGTGGAGTGCGCTTTAGGAGGAACTGTTAATGTACATTTTGCTTTTTGATAGCATATTTGTATTCATTTGACAATTCGCCTTGCAATTCCACTCTTGGAGATGGGGTTGCCTTTATGAGGTGGAGAGAAATATACCAACAATTGTTTTGTTTTTTAATAGATTTAGTCCTATCTATATAGTAGAGTAGAGCTCTTTTGACATCTAGTGTGTGTAGAGCTCTTTCTGCTACAGAGTCAGGGTTTTGGAAAAACACAGGTAACTCTACAGATTGGTTTAAATGAAAAGGAGTAATGACTTTTGGCAGAAATTTAGGATTCGTTCTCAGAACCACTTCGTTACGATGTAGCTGTAAAAAAGGTTCTTGTATTGTGAAAGCTTGTATCTCACTAACTCTCCTAAGAGAGGTAATAGCAATAAGGAAAGCTGTTTTCCATGTGAGGAATTGCAGTTCACATTTGTGTAAAGGTTCAAAAGGTGGTCCCATGAGTCTTGTAAGAACAACATTTAGGTTCCACACTGGAGAAGGTGGTAACCGTGGAGAATGATTCTTTTTAATCCTTCCATAAATGCTTTAATAGCGGGTACTCTAAAAAGAGACTGATGTTGTCTGTTTTGTAAATATGCTGCAATTGCTGCAAGGTGCAGGCGTATGGATAAGTATGCCAAGTTACATCTTTGTAAATGTAAAAGGTAGCAAATGATATCCTGGATAGAAGCATCCAGGGGATCTATTTGGTTATTGTTGCAATAAATGGCAAATCTCTTCCATTTAGTAGCATAACAAGCTCTTGTAGTAGGTCTCCTGGCCTCTTTAATAATGTTCATACAGTCTGGAGGTAGGTTAAGATAACCAAACTCTAAGACTTCAGGAGCCATATCGCCAGATTCAGTTGAATTGGGTCTGGATGTCTGATGTCTCTATGGTTCTGCGTTAGCAGAGATGGTGTTAGGCGTAACTTTTGGTGTGGAGCTAGAGAGAGTTTTAACAGTGTGGTGAACCACGGTTGGCGTGCCCATGTGGGAGCTACCAGGATTAATTTGAGAGACTGTTGTGTGAGCTTGCGTACTACTAGTGCTATTAGTGGTATTGGTGGAAAAGCGTACACAAATCTGCCCGACCAGTTCATCCATATCGCACTGCCCTTGGACAGCGGGTGTGGAAATCTGGCGGCGAAGGTTGGGCATTTTGCGTTTTCATGTGTGGCGAACAGATCTATGTGTGGATGCCCTCACTTATGAAAGAATAGTGAAGAACTTGCAGATGTAGTTCCCATTCGTGACTTTGTTGTGTCTGCCGACTCAACAGATCTGCTATCTGATTGTGAACTCCTGGAAGGTGCTCTGCCAACAGATATATGTTTTGTGGAACGGCCCATCTCTTAATGTTCTGTGCGAGCTGGGAAAGTTGTACAGAGTGTGCCCCCCCACCCCCTGTTTTTGTATATAATGCATGGCTGTCATGTTGTCCGTCGGGATTAAGACAGCTTTGTTTTGTACTTGAAGTTGGAATGTTTTGAGTGCTAGGAATATTGCTAGCAGCTCTAGATGGTTGATATGGAGCAGTCTTTGTTGAGTGGTCCATTGCCCTTGAGTTGTATGATGTAGGAGATGGGCTCCCCATCTTGTGAGAGATGCGTCTGCTGTGAGTACTATTTGTGGAACTGGTTCGAGGAACGGTCGGCCCTTGTCAATTTTTTGGTGTTCTTGTTCTACCACTGCAGAGAGCGATGTGTGCGGCAGTCTACCAACACCAGGTCTGTTAGTTGCCCTTGAGCCTGGTTCCATTGTTGTGCTAGACATTCCTGTAACGGACGCATCTGCAGTCTTGCATATGGTACTATGAAAATGCAAGATGCCTTCATGCCTATCAGTCTCATGAACACTCTGGCTTGCAGAGATTGTTGATGTTGGAAGACTGTGACTAAGGACTGAATGCTCTGTATCGTTGCGGGACTGGGATACGCTAGAACTGTTGACATGTTTATTGTAGCCCCTAGATACTGATGTATATGAGAGGGTTGCAGGTGTGACTTGGTGTAGTTGATTGTGAACCCTAAGTCGTGCAATGTTTGAATTCTTTGATGTGTATGTTGAACACACTGATTGAATGACTTGGCTTTCATGAGCCAATCGTCTAGATAAGGGAAGACATGTATTTGTTGTCTCCTTAGATGTGCTGCTACTACTGCTAGGCATTTTGTAAATGCTCTTGGTGCTGATGTAACTCCGAATGGAAGGACTTTGAATTGATAATGTTGTCCTTCTAGTACAAACCTTAGATACTTCCTGTGAGCAGGATGCATAGGAATGTGAAAATAGGCGTCGTTTTGATCTAGTGTTGTAAGGAAATCGCCTTGTTGCAGCAGTGGGAGCACTTGTTGTAAAGTGATCATGTGAAAATGATCTGATTTTATGTAATTATTGAGGGGCCTGATGTCTAGAATTGGTCTTAGTGTTCCATCTTTCTTGGGTATTAGAAAATACTGCGAGTAAACCACTGTTCCTTGGTGTTGTAAAGAAACTATTTCTATTGCGTCCTTTTGAAGAAGTGACAGGACTTCTTGTTTGAGCAGAGTAAGGTGTTCTGACGACATTGGACGCTGTCTGGGTGGTATGTGTGGAGGGGTTGCAGTAAGTTCCAGGCAGTAGCCAGACTGGATAATTTGTCTTACCCACTTGTCTGTTATGTTGGAATTCCAGACAGGTAGGAACTGTGTTAATCTGCCCCCCACAGGAGTGGAATGCTGTTGGGGGAGCAGATGAAAGTCACTGTTTTGTGTTTGAGGAGGTTCGATTATTGTTGTTACCCCGACCTCTTCCTTTGTTGTTGTTTCCTCCATATCCTCCTCTAAAATATCCTTTGTTAGAGGATGTTTGTGTGATTGATTTGAAGGATGTCCAGACTGTTTGGAGCCTCCTCTGTAGAAGGAGCGACGAAAGGAACTTTTAGCTTGTGTGGACTGTAAAGCTCCCATAGATTTGGCAGTATATGTATCCTTCTTCATCTTTTCAAGTGCTGTGTCTACCTCTGGTTCGAACAATTGTTTTTGATTAAATGGTTGACTTAAAATGGTAGCTTGCACTTCCTGTTTAAATCCTGAAATGCGTAGCCACGCATGTCTTCTAAGAATGATACTAGTGTTGACAGCTCTGGATGCAGTGTCTGCCAAATTAAGTGCACACTTGATTGAGGCATTGGAAATTAGCTTGCCTTCTTGTATAAGGTCGTTTGCCTGCGCCTTATATTGGTCAGGTAGATGTTCCAGTAATTTCTCTAACTGATCATAATGAGTCCTATCATATCATATCTTGAGAGGAGGGCTTGTGTGTTAGCTATACGCCATATGTTAGAAGCTTGTGCAGCTATTCTTTTGCCTGAAGCATCTATTACTTTAGATTCTTTGTCAGGTGGGGGTCTCTCACCTGACGTTTGTGAATTTGCCCTTTTCCTAGCATTTGATACAACTAGTGAATCTAATGGTAGTTGTCCTTTAATGTAGGCTGGATCTGCAGGTGCAGGCCTATATTTTTTCTCAATTCTAGGGTTTAGGATCCTAGTACGTACAGGGTCTTAAAATATCTCTGGAGCGTGTTTGATGACCCCTTAAATCATAGGAAGAATTTGAACAGACCTTTGCGATTGTACAAATGTGTCTAAACGAAAATCTTCCTCTGCCTCATCAGAGTGCATAGTGACTCCATGGTAAATGGCAGCTCTGTTCAGCAGGTGTCCGAAACTAATATTATCTTCTGGGGGAGAAGGTTTTGATGGGTATGACTGTGGGTCAGGAATATCTGGTGCATCCTGTGGGTTCGGGTACTCCCAGTCTGTATTATCTATAGGGTATGGGATCGGCATATCTGGGTCTATCCCTCTTCCTAAACTATACTCATCATCATTTTGAGGTAAGTGTGAAGACAGAAGAGGAGAATGTGGAGGGGAAATCTGTGGTGAATTGTTAAGAGGAACAGGGGATGAAGGAGAAGGAAGTATAGGAGAAGAAGGGTGATAGGAGATGTGGCAGAGTCCTTCTTCTTGGCAGGTACTACAGTGGGTGTTGTATCTGCCTTCCTCTTCTTGTTTGGTATGGTGGATACAGCACCTGTCTTTGGGTCAATGTAGATCTTCTTTTGCAGAGGATCAAGTTGGAAAAGTTCTTCTCCTTGTGTAACCTTTGTCGGCGCCGTTTTTTTCGGATCCGAACGAGTTTGCTGCTTGTCTTTAGCCTTAGGAGGCGTTACAGTGTCCTTTGGCGTAGTTTTCGGCACCGAAGGTGTTGTTTTCGGTGTGGTAGGCTATTTCGAGCGCTTGGGTGCATCGCAATCAGGCCTTGTCGGTTTCGATACCGAAGGTGATGGCTTCAGAGTGGAAGCTGGTCTCGTCGGCTTCGAGGCGTCGGACGTTGGCTTCGCACCTTTGTCTTTAGAAGTCGACGGAGCCTCGACTTCTTTTGGTTTCTGTGCCGATGGAGCTGGTGGGCTCGACACGTGCAACTTGCTCGGTAAGGAGCTGCCGGAAAGGCTTACTTATTTTCTTCGGAGCCGGGCTCGATGGCAGGGCTTTCGAAGTGATTTTTCGGTCTCGACTGGGCCCAGGAGGTGGAGTGTTGACCTTTGCCTTCAGTTTGGGTGCTGTGTGTGATGCAGGGGCAGTAGTACTCACACACTGACCCAATGGTATGGAGTCGTCTGAGTCGTCTGCCTCTGATATGACGATTTGGAGACCATCGGAATCCTCTTCAGGAACGAGCGGAACCTCCTCGTCCAAGATATCCACCGGTTCTGAAGCTGATCTCTGCATGTCGTGTTGACGGGCCCTCCGATCTCGGATGGCTTTCTTGGATCGAAAGGACGCGCAGGCTGTACAGCTGGATTCGTCGTGTTCTGGCGATAAGCACAGGTTACAGACCTCGTGGTGGTCACAGCATGGAAACTTTGCTCCACACATGGGGCATTTCTTGAATGGCGTCCTTTCCATAAGGTGTAGGCCTCACGGCGTGGATAGTCCCAACGGCCCGCATCGATGACCGGAATCGAGCTGATGGAGTCGAAAACAATGGTAGTCGATATCGAAGGTAGTTAGGTGAAGTTTTAATAAGTTTTTGAGCTTCAAAGTACTTGATAAATAGATGTCGAGCCAGAGCGGAAAAAGTTCATCCGAACCCAGTGGCGGAAAAAAACAATCTAAGGATGGAGCCGATGCCCTTGCGCCCTATCGTCCAAGGGAGGAGTCACCTATCTCGTGACTACAAAAGACTTCTTCCAAGACAACAACAACATGCAATCATCCGAGCCCAACACCAGCTGGCGATCTAATGCACAGTGTAGTATCTGCAGCTCATATGCCTCGAACACTATGTTTTGGAATGTGAAATATGCCAAAAGATGAAAGTCTCTACTGTGAAACGTCCTGCGCAGACGCCCCTGTTGATTTCAGATAAACCATTAGCTTGCGTTTACCTGGACCACTGCGGTCCCATACAGAGTGATGGCAACTATAAATATATCATGATCACAGTGGATTCGTGTTCAAGATTCATTTGGATGTGGCCTCAGCGCTCGGCTGACGCTCGAACTGTTATTAAAGCTTTGCGAGTCTTTATCGGCACGCTACATTCTGACCAGGGCCCTGCGTTTACCTTTCGAGCTTACCAGGAGGCCATGGCCAATCTGGCCGTTGCATTGCGGTACTCTAGTCCATTCCATCCTGAGGGAAATTCGGTAGTGGAGAGAAACAAACGAGACATAAAGCAATCTATAACAGCTAGGGTATTAGGTTCGGCTGACGGGTGGGTAAAACATCTAATAAGTGTCCAACGTAGTCTTAACAATCTGCCAAGAAGTTCTCTAGGGGATATCACTCCATAGGAAGTCCTTTTTGGGACCAGAATGTTAGTAGCGGACCTCAATTGGTAGACCACAAACTCTTTCATATCAAAGATCGTTTGCCTGTCTTACAGGACTTAAATGAAATAAGAACAAAACAAAGTAATGTGTTCCTGAAGCCAACCACCACTGAAGAGAAACCGACCGTCCCAGCAAGGCCTGTCTGGATCCCAAAGCTTGGTGATCTGGTCAGAGAAAAGATCGCGGACAAGAAGGAATTTGGGCCTTCTTAGTGACAACCAGTACCTGTCCTAGCAATCCACGGATCAAGAACAGTATTACTGCCGCCTCTTGCTGGAAAAAAGGAGAACAGGTTTGTGTCTATCAACCTGGTCATACCACCTCATGTGGCCGATCATAAGCAGTAGGCCAAGTGGACTCCGCCAATGTAGCAGATGCCCAGCTCTGGCTTCTATCCAAGAGGTTCAAACTGAGAGACTCATCACCTTTGAAGAATCTGCAGTGCGAAATGAAGGACTAAGCAACAAAGCTATGGAACTTGTACCTCTTGAAACCCAAATAACAGTTTGTCAAGAAACGCCTGTCTACAATGAAGTAGCATCTGACAACACAAATGTTACAAGTAATCCTGAGGTTCCAGCGATTTCAACAAATCCATATGCAATCCCAACAATTGACAGAACTGCCTCTGGCTATTTCATTAACTTTGATACATTTTCCAAGGATCCAAGCGAACCTAAAACTGCGCCAGTAAAAAGAATTTTGAAAGAACAAGCAACAGACCTTTTTCATCACCTGGAAAAGACCTATTTGGTTTCCCCATGGATTGAACTTTGGATTGTGTTGGGTGTGCTTTTTCTTCTACTTTGATTGACTCTGGTAATAACTTTGGGAATGCTGATAAATGGAAGATATGTCAAAATGGACACAGCAAGTAAGAACATCAACTTAATTCTCAAGCCACACAAATCATCCCATCGTGAACAAAGAGACTTGTCATCAGTGAACATCACAGCCGTTCCTATACCAGGGAGTATAGCTTGGGACAGAACTAATTATGACATTTTTGGCCCTCAAGAGCTGTTGAAAATTCCACACCAGTTGAAGATTTCCTTGAATGACTTTGTTTAATCTAGTACCTTTTCTGATGATTGGGACTTCGAGACTGTTAATAATATGGTGTCAGACTTTACAAATCATGAATACTTAGAAGGTTCATCAGATTATGAACAAATGTATTGTTATAATCACCATGGTCATCATTTCTTGCACAAATCTCCAAATCCTAGAAATGTATTAATGTAAAACCAATTGGAACATTGTCCTACGCCACCAAAGGGTAGCTCAAAAACATTTTTTAGAAAATGTCCGTACTTTTCAGGTTTCATGTTAACAAATACCGAGCAAATTTATTCTACAGCCTTTTATGCTCAACTGTCTTCACTAGGTTTCGAATCTTGGAAAGACAACATTGAGACAAAAAACTGTCTGGGGCACAAAATATTGGCAAGTGCAGGGGATAGAAGCTTAATTTAGAGCCTGCATCAACCCTGAGCAAATTATGTTTTTGAATGTCACTGTCTAAGAGACGTCTTGTCTTGGGTTAGCCAAGATAAAAGACTTGAACAATCCGTCTATACCTACACCTACACATGTTAGTGATAACACTTCAGAGGGGGAGTCGACGTACATACTATTTTGCATCACAACAGAACAGATCCAGATTGGAATAAATGGTTGATCTGGCCCACAGACACAAACACCTGTCAAGATAGATTCCTGAATAAAACAAAGGGGTTCACATTCATTAGGCCAGAACCAAGATGTTCAAAGACAGCATCCAGGAATAGTAGCAACATACAGTGTAGGGAAAACTTTGCCTTGATTGGATACATAGATCTACACTTAAGGATGTAAAGCAACACTTATCTTTACTTAAAGATGGCGCTGATCTTAGGGAATTGTTGCTAGGAACAAGAACACCGCGTCATAAACGTTTTATATATGACGGTATCTTTGCTGCTTATAATGAAGCATGGAAAATTACGCAAGCAGAGACTGCAGAACGAATACGAGAAATTGATCGTATTCATTTAGAGAAATCTCTCTCAGTGGTTGACAATGGGTTAACAACTCTGTGGTCCAGGATATATTCTTTAGATAGGATAGTGTCTTCTGCCATTGACATCACGGAACAGGACTTGGTCATGTTGCAACATGGTCAGTCGCAAGTACGTTCTATCATGCTATTAGGCTGGACGTTGCAAAACATTCATTCAGGCTATACTACGTCACTGTTTTCAGAATTCAATCTCACTGATAAACAGATCAAATTGGCACAAAGGGGAGCAGACAATACGGTGCTGAGCATTGAAAAACTGGAAAGATTGCCATTTACTGTAGCTGAAAAGCAGTTATGGAATGGATTATACATTGTAACATTCACTCAGTCTGTTACAATTTTCCATTTTCAATATTGCCTACAACATATACCAGCAGGCACATATAAAAGGTTGGGTAAAGAATACATCAAGACATCCTGGGAATTGCCGTACACATACAGATGTTGGAGTGGGGGTCGTGAAGTATTTCTTAGCGGGGAAAATTGTGAAAATGCACTAAGCGGTTCTCTCCTATGTCAGGATATAAACTTACACAAGGCCTCTAAAAACGTATCCTCCCACCTGCAAGGTTCACCAGCTGCGTTGATTGATCCAATTTTTGGACAACTCTCGAATGGGAGTTACCTTACGTTGAATGATCGCAGGTGCTGTGGAATGTTGCCAGGAATACCATATCTAGTAACTGTGTCAGCCAGGGTCACTTGCTGTATGCAAGTATTATTTCCTAAAACCAAGACAGCCGGGAGTCGCCACTTTGGCCTTCCCTGAACATCTCTTCTATACAAATTGATACTTTAAGCAGAATGAAAGCCATTCTTTTGCAAAAAACAGTGCCACTGACCTCGGCCAAAGAAACCTATGATCTGCAAATCGCAAGGACTTCTGCAGAGTTACATGCCCTCTTAACTACACATTGCCCTATTATTTATCAGAAATGTTAAGTCGTATCTTAAACATGTCTGATACTAGTGGTATTGTACATGTATTTAAGACTGTATTTTCTGGACTGTCAGCACCTTTTGAAGCAGTCCTGGTAATATTTCCAAACTTTGTGCACTTTGTGTTTGGCGGATTGCCTCTCATTTTGGGACTCGCTGCAGGAATACTATTTTTGCTTCAATTGCTGCAATATGGCAAGTCATTTCACAAACGTCACCTAGTTCTCCATGGAGACAACTCTACTCTACTACAACACCACCAGCTGATCCGCGCCGCCAAGAAAACAGCATTCAAGGACCGGTTGGACAACAACGCACACACCTGCAAGGAACTCTTCAACATCGTCAAAGAGCTTTCCAACCCCAGCGCAGGAAACAACGACATCACCCCATCGCAAGACCTCTGCAACTCCCTGGCTTCATACTTCCACAACAAGATCGCGGACATACACAACAGCTTCAACAACCAACCAACGCACACCATGACCGAACAACCACCCCCCACCACCACCCTCCACGCCTGGACCCCGATCAGCACCGAAGACACCATCCGCACGATGAACTCCATCCACTCCGGATCACCGACCGACCCCTGCCCTCACCACGTCTTCAACAAAGCCGACGCTGTCATCGCACCCCACCTGCGAGACATCATCAACACATCCCTCGACACCACCATCTTCCCCGAGAGCTGGAAACACGCCGAACTCAGCGCCCTACTCAAGAAACCAACAGCGGACCCCACCGACCTCAAGAATTACCGCCCCATCTCGCTCCTCCCGTTTCCAGCCAAAGTCATCGAGAAGACCGTCAACAAGCAGATGGCCGCTTTCCTCGAGACGAACGGATCCCTCGACCCCTCACAGTCCGGCTTCTGAGCCAACCACAGCACCGAGACCGCCCTCATCGCCGCCACCGACGACATCCGAGCCCTGATGGACAATGGAGAAACAGCGGCCCTCATCCTCCTAGACCTCTCCGCGGCATTCGACACGGTCTGCCACCGCACCCTAGTACGGCGTCTCAGCAACGTCGGAATCCAGGACAAGGCGCTGGAGTGGATCACCTCCTTCCTCGACGGGAGAACACAGAGAGTCCGCCTACCACCGTACAAGTCAGAGGCCACCGAAGTCATCTGCGGCGTCCCCCAAGGATCATCTCTGAGCCCCACCCTCTTCAACGTCTACATGAGCCCCCTCGCGGCCATCGTACGCAAACACAACCTCAGCATAATCTCCTACGCCGACGACACCCAGCTGATCCTCTCCCTGACCAACGACCCCGCCGCCGCCAGAGCCAACCTGCACGAAGGGATGAAAGAGGTAGCCGAGTGGATGACGACCAGCCGCCTGAAACTGAACTCGGACAAGACGGAGGTCCTCATCCTGGGCTCCTCTCCCTCCGCCTGGGACGACTCCTGGTGGCCTCCCGCCCTGGGCACCGCACCCAAACCGACAGACCATGCACGCAACCTGGGCTTCATCCTGGACTCCTCCCTCTCCATGACCAGGCAAGTCAACAACGTCTCCTCGGCATGCTTCAACATCCTACGCATGCTACGGAAGATCTTCTGGTGGATCCCCACCGAGACCAGGAAGACCGTCACCCAGGCCCTCGTCACCAGCCGACTGGACTACGGCAACGCCCTCTACGCCGGGACCACCGCCAAGCTCCAGAAGAGACTCCAGCGGATCCAGAACGCCTCAGCCAGACTCATCCTCGACATCCCACGAACCAGCCACATCTCCGGACATCTGCGAGACCTTCACTGGCTCCCCGTCAACAAAAGAATCACCTTCCGCCTCCTCACCCACGCACACAAAGCCCTACACGACCAAGGCCCGAGCTACCTCAACAGCCGAGTCAACTTCTACGCTCCCAAACGCCACCTCCGATCAGCCAACCACGCCCTCGCCGCCGTCCCCCGCATCCGAAGAGCGACTACAGGAGGAAGGTCCTTCTCCCACCTGGCCGCCAAGACCTGGAACTCCCTCCCGACCGACCTGCGCCTGACCCAAGACCACCTCTCCTTCAGGAAGAAGCTGAAGACCTGGCTGTTCGAGCAGTAGCGGCTCCCCCCCCCCCAGCGCCTTGAGACCCCACGGGTATGTAGCGCGCTTTATAAGTGTCACTGATTGATTGATTGATTACTGGCGATGAAGTGTCGTGGGCGCATCGTCCAAATTTTGGGACTACCTCGTCTAAGAGAATTAAATACCACATGGTTTCTGTCATTCAGACCAATTTGGCAAGATTGCATCCTACCTGTTCTACGCTGCCTGCTATGCGGAGAAGAATGCATGTTAGACACATGTCTCACACTCCCATCAGTCATGCCAACGGATGTTGATACTTTGCTTGAACCAGTAACAGCCCATGCACTGCGTTATCCCCAGCGGCTACCGATTCTGATGACGGCATTCATTGAGATCTCACAGATGCAAAAAGCTACTGCTGTAATTCATGAATTTTTATCTTGTGTTCTGATTAACTTGGACATATTATATTTGTCAATCTGTAACTTGGAAAATGTTTTTCTTTTATAAAACCGAATACAATTTGTTGATAATAATCACTAGGGGATTCATTTACAGGGTAGCATGGTATCCCTCACACTAACTCCAGGAGTCACAGTTCACACAATGGACATGCTTTGTTCTCCCTACTTCCAACCTTACATGTACCCCTAATCACCTGCCCAAACCTCTCCCTGCTGATGCCAATGTGGTCCTCCGTCATCCCACAGACCATATTTTTGGCCGCTTTGAAACTACCCATACAATAAAAATGCTGCAGTTGTAAATACATATCAACTACCATTTGTTGTGTTTGAAACATTTTATTGAATAATAAAACCTAATCAACATAAGCTGATTATTAAAGCGAAACAAAGCATCAGTTGCTATACAAATAAGAGACAAAAGTAGTACATAAAAATCAACATACTGTAACACAGCAAAGTTATGTAGAGCACAATTCCTAATTTCGGGCAATCTTTAAAGTTCAACAATAGAAACGTTCATAAAGAACAGGAAAGGAAACAAAGAAGGTGGGGATACAGTGATTTCATTAATGTAATGCTTCCTACATATAGAAAAACAAATACTAATTATTTTGCTTAAGCAATAAAGTCCTCACATTAAAATACTAAGAGAAATATATTGAACAATGAACATTTCATATGTAATTAGAATTCAATTTGAATATTTTAACTTCCTCAGCATTATTTGACTCATGATTACAACCTGAATGCTTTCTGGAAAGGAACCGCCTCATGGGGTTCAAAATCACATCTTTTCCAAAAATAGGATTGAAATGATAAACTTGAATTTCAATTCAATTTATTTATTTAGGCCACTTTGGAGATCAACAATTTGAAATATAAACAAAATCCATACACTTTTGTAAAAAATTTCTACTAAACTTGAATTCCATCCACTTTTTGACTAAACACTTCCCATTCCAGCAAGCATCACAAGACCACTTGTTGTTATCTTCCCAATTAGTGATAATTTTTCGGCTGGCAATAACAATAAATATGTTTAGAATTTTACCTCTGAAAGCAAAAAAATGCAATTTCTGAATCATGGTGCACAATAAAATGTAGGAACAGAAGGGCATCTTTTGGTGTAGCATTCATTAAGGTTTGACCAGGCATGAAACTAGAATTCCTGATTTTTGGGACATTTAAATGTCATATTTTTGAAAGAGTTCTAACAGACCCAGCGTGAGCTCCGCGAAAAATAGACGATGACTGAATTGTACTTAGAGAAAATGTTCTGATAAGTAATCTATTGATGTAAAATACAGTGGTCAGGCAATGCTTGAGGATCTAATCTATTCAGATTTTAACTCCATAGTTTGTTTAATAAATTGACTGAGCATAATACTTAAAGGTCCATCTCTCAGATCAGTTCTATTACAGTTTTAGTTGCGATAACACTAATACAGATCATTGATAAATAGATTTTAAAAGCCATTGGTGGAATTTATCCTTGGTCTAAATCTAGATTATAGTCTGCAATGGAAACCAGTACAAACAGATCAAATCTAAAATCATTGAATATGTTTATTATAGTGGTTTAGAGTAAACCCAGAAGACACACATTGTTCCTGAAACTCAGAAAATGTATCTAAAGATTATGATTACATCCTATTTTATGTCCAGAGACTGCTTTAGCTGCTTTCCTGTTTAAGTGACAACATTTGCAAATATATTTAACAAAACATTAACGCTGGATATCAGAAATTCTGTCTTTAAGTATTGTGTAAGAGTTATGTGTGAAGGTTTTTATTTGATCTGAAGCAACACTAACACTAAATAGGTACATGCACCGGTTATCATTCAACGAACAATATTAGCAAACTTAATTTGGAGGGAATTGAGAAAAATTGCCTCATGTTTTATTGTTAAAAAAATCTACTGGTTCAGTAATTCACAGAGTTTGCAAATGCTAAACTCCTTTTTGAAATGCACTAAGCCCATTTAACAATTCAGAATTTGTAAGGGGAATGTTAATAGTTTCCCTTCTGAATATTTAATACAATTTTAAGGTATGTATTGAGCTTTGAAACCATATGTAGACTGAAAAACACAGTAACAGGAGTTAGTAATCCAAGGGGACATTTGTGAATCTGAAAGTAAAATGGGGTGCATTAAAATGCCTTTATTTAAAAGCTATCACAGACAAAGTAGTGTGCTGACTCTACAAGCAACCACTTTTTACCAAATGGATTATTAGTACATGAACCTCAGTATTTCCTATATTGCTGAAATTTAGTCTCTAATATTTTTGTAATGTGGTATAAATATTTGTTCCTGTTAGTTCAGAATTTCAATATTGTCATGAAATGTCCCTATTCTTTTTGTCAAACATATTGAAATATCTTTATCACAATTTTTGGAGCATTATAAAAAGTGTTTTCACTCTCTAACTTGAAGCTTTCTAAGAAAAATACTGACGCCAATTCCTGGTTTTTCCTAGATCATTTAGCTTTCTCACTAAACAAGCACAATATTGATTTGAGAGAGGTGATTATTGTAGTCATAAGCACTGGGGTTAGTTCAGAAAAGACTAATTCCTTAATCTTTCGAAATAATACTTGGAAAAGTTTATGTTCAATAATTTCAGATAACTTACTGATCAAGATATCAGATAAAGATCCCCAAATTTCTTATATCTTTTGGTATCAAAAATATGCTAGAATTAGCATTCTAGTTATATTTGCGATGATCAACTTTCTGTTATTTTAACACATTTTGTCAGTGCACAGAGTATTTTCCCTACATAGATCACATTTCATGCAATGGCCTGTGCTTGAACGTACAATGAAGGGGTAAAAATGCATTTCTACCACAATCAAGAAACCCTTGGGTTGCAAATGAAGACCTAGCTAAGATGAAATATCCCTTTAAAAGGATGATTTCCATCACCCACGATAGTTGGCATGCTTCCTTATTGGGAATCTACTTGCACCATGAAACAACCCCCTCACTGAGAGGGAGGAGTTCAGGCATATTTTGTTATAGAGAAAGGTATACTAAATACCACAATAATGAGCTCAGGGTAGTGGGGGCAGCAGAGTGAAAGTTAAAACTTGCTAAAGGGTATGTGGTTTCCATTATTTGTACACCCCTGGGCCAGGATTAAAAATAGGACACTGTGGGAGAAATATATATGCACTGTTAGAGTCAATAAGAGGTCAACATGTTTCAGCCTATTAACCCTCCAAATAGGCATTCTTCAGGACATAATCAAAAGTTCTGCCGCTCAATGTACTCAATCAATAACAAGCATTGTCATAGCCAATAGGTCTCGCCTTTGGGACATTATAAGTGTTTAGCCATGCATATTCAGTAACAATGTGAAATAATTACTATTAAAAAAAGAAGACTATAAACTAACAAAGCTAGATTTGGCTTTATAACTGGTTAATCAAATGTTTCTCGAGGTTTAGTATATATAAACAACTCCTTTTTTTTGATGGTGTGTCATATAAAGTTGATGCTTTAAATTTTGGTAAGAGTACACAACGTCAAAAAATTCAATACTGCTTTTATATTAATATACCTTTAAAAGCTTGAAGTGAAAGACAATTCTAAGTGGCATTTGGTTATGAGTAGGCGCTAATGACTATTTCCGGATGACAATGTAATTAGCATTTTTTTGTATAATATGTGTTAAAAGTATGGGTAGGGAAAATGGCTATTTTGGCCAAAGGCTGCCCTTTCTATATGCATGCTAGTTTTAATTTGTAAACAGAATCACAATTTGTTATGTGGTACACTGTAATGTTAGATGAATCTGTTTTACCCTTCTGATAAGCAAGGGATGACGATGAACCGTTTTTTCGTCCCTGGTTTTAAATGGATTCAGGTTGGAACAGAAGAGGTGTTGGTTGACTTTACCTCAGAACATGGTTGTTTCCCGCATGCTGCTTTCATGCGACTTAATCCCTTCAGAGGAAGAGGCGGTTGCATGCCTGCAGATATGGCCAGATCAGTACTTGGCTGTTTCGGTTCTCCAGTCGGGCTAGAATAGAAGCTGTTAAGGGCAGGGGTTTAGCTTCCCATTGGTGCAGCAGGTGCAGTGGCACCAGGTCCCAGATGCCTTAAAGGCCCACTGAACCCTGATAACTGCTGTTTGTCACAGTTCAAACAGAGGCCTGAGGGGCCCACAGAACAATGAATATTGCTGTTTTCCACAGCCCAAATAAACGGTAGAGGTCACATTTCCTTTCTTGCCTTGGGGCCCAGGGCACACTGGCTAGGGCACTGGTTAAGGATGCAGTGGGGAAGAAGTGGCGAGACAGGTGGATTATCTGAACAGCTCGACAATGACTTCATGCCTCGGTATTAAAGTATTCATTACAATTAAAGACTTAAGCAGGAGTAGATATCATAATATAGGAAGGCCTATGTACAAATGCAGCTCGATTAGCGTCTGCCTTTAACTTCTCACATATCACCTCTCCTAATTTACAGTTTTATATTAGATGCAGGCATAAATCGTGACCTATGAATATGTTTATCTATCTTTAGGTTCAAATGACCCATCTTTTCCATATGCAAGTATCAGACAGGTCGGAAACGCCTAATGGCTTTGAACTTGATAAAGCCACATTAATCACTGGTCTTGAAATGCAAATGGCAGCATTAGGCACGCAGAGGTATATTCTACGTAATCTCATTATGTTCTGGGTACGGGAGAGTATTTAGGGCATAAAGCACTTTGACAAAAACATTTCTGCCACCACAGAAATTCAATTGTCCTTGTCCTACCCTAGTATACAAGTAGTACCACATTCTTTGTATACCTGAATTAAATAGGCACACAAAATAGTACCGTATTTAAAGGCCCAGTTCAGAATTACATGGAAGGTGCACTGTCCCAGACTACACAACGGTGCAGTTTTCAGTGGGTGCTATCATCCCACATAGGTGGTACACCAGATTATGATGGAAAAAACATGTGGTGCCCCAACGTAGGCGCAGTTGTAAACCACCAGTCTGCTTACATAGTAAAGCGTCTGGCAGCTATTAAGTGAAGTGGCAAGTTTTCCCTGTAGGTGGTTGGGGTCTGTCACCATCCTGTCAGGTGGGGGGGTATACAATCAGTGCGCCTCCTGACTGCTTGTTTGCCTCTTCGCCCGTGTCAATAATACAGTGCAGTTCTTGGAGGAGTAGTCAATTTGTATTCATGAAAGACACTTGTGTTGCTGGGATGTGTAATCCCCAGATGATGCCTGAACTGTTCCCCAATGGGCTATTTGTACATCGTATTGAATTGTATGGCCTTATGAGGACTGTTAATAATAAAAAAAGATTTAGTGGAGTGTTTATTGCCCTCTATGTCACTCTACTTCTAAGCACCTAATACAACTTGTTGGTTACTGGCCTCTGCTCACTTACATTATGCTTAATATAAATAGTGTACAATTTAGGCGTTTGTGTCTGCCTACAACGTGGACCTGATACGAATAGCAGTACCTACAAGGTGGATGGTACAATTCAACAAGAGTCTAAGATACTCCAGCACAGATGACTTTGCATCAACATTACGGGGCATCAGTCTTGATGGCAAGCCAACTTAAAACTTATCAGTATTGTATACATTATAATCAGAGACTATACTTGCCTCTTGGATAAAACTTTACAACAGAATTTTATAAATTTTTGTACAGTTGTGTGTATACAATAAAACAACCTACCCACCATAATTGATCTGTCTATTCATCCTTTTGGGATCTGGAGTAGCATGCTACTCGCCGAAAAGCACTTCAACACTTCATCAGGGGTAGCAAGTGTAGGAAGGTGGATACCTGACTATGGTTACCCCCAAACTTTTTGCCTGGTGTTTAGCTGGTTTTTGACTCAGTTTGCCTGGGATCCTGCTATTCAGGGCCCCAGGCTAATTGCTCTCTCCTGAAAATGGACTCCATGTACCTTAGGTACATTACCAATTGGAACTGGTTCACCTTATTGGCCCCTGTAACATTGTACCCTAGGTACCCAGGGCATAGGTGTTTCCAAGGCCTACCAGCGGCTGCAGCATGTATTGTGCCACCCCTGGCCTGGCCTCCATATTTGACACAACTGGCTGATCACTCAGCTGGGGTAAGTTGGTGTAATCACCTCTTACTTAGATATAGTATATCTATATCTAACATATATGGACACATGGTAACCTATAAGTCACTCCTATGGCAGGCCTTAACAATCCTGGAGGCTGAGTGCTTGGTTTCATGTGAGATGGTGCTCTGGCACGAGCTGAGCCTGTCTGCAGCTGTCGGGAACAACTCCCTTAGCTGTTCCGGGATATTGCCTTACCATATACTCTTAAGTGCATTATAATCCTCGCGGTTACTTGCTAACTTTGGTTTGGGTTTATCAAAACATGTCGAGTAAGGTGTCATACGAATTGGAATACTACCCCCTCGCCAATTCTAGTGACGGGGGTAGCATTCCACCCTTCTAGAGGGACACGACATGTACATACCCTGAACCCCGGTTAAAGTTAACTCGAGCCTCAGCATCACAAAATGGATGCTGCCACCACAGACACAAGTCTGACCTGCTGCTGGGAGTCCTTCCAGCAAGGGAGGCTTGGACAAAGAGTTTCCTGCCTAGGGAGGTGCTAGCACCACCCCAGACAGGATTTTGTGTATTAGGTAGGACAGGGCTGAATAGAATGAGACATGCCTGGGGCACACAAGGTGTCCCTGTGCATATGCCGGTTCAAACCGGTGCTGGGGCTTTCCAGCCCCAGTCCTGGCGCAGAACTGGACAAAGGAAAGGGGGTGTAACCACCCCGCTTCCTGGTCCTACCCAGAGGAGGGAACTAGCAGGTGATCCGGCCCCTAGATTTGGAATAAGAGTAGGAGCTGTGTCCCAAGACTTCAGATCATCCAGAACTCGACTTGAAACTAAGAAGAAAACTGGACTTCGACATTCTGCTGCACAGAAGACTGAAGAGCATCTCCCTTGTGGCCAAGGAGTGACCACCCTGTGAATACAGGCACCATCCAGCAACTCGATGTCTACTTTGCCGCCGCCTCCCGCTAGAGCCCGAGCACAGAGCCCGACAAGACCTGGATTCTCAGACATCTCAGAGCCCGTTCCACAGTCCCTGAAAAGAAGAGACCCGTGGAGGCACCGAGAGATGTGGGACCGGCCATCTTGGAAGATCCACGAGGAGCTGACTGCGCAGCACCTGAGGCACCCTCGATGCTGTGCTTTGGGGTTTGAGAAGCCCTGCCACCGAGCAGCATCTGCACTGAAGATCAGCCCCCCAGCATCTCCAGGATCTGTGTGGGGACCTTTTGCATTTTGCCACTCGACGCGTCATCCCGGTTACTGGCCCGTTGGCTAGTGGCCATCTTGACGAAAAAATCCGAAATTAACACCACTGGTCTGGTTGCTCCAGACTGGCCCTCACTCCTGTAAAAAGGAGCAGCCCCTCTGACCTTGCTGGTCCGAGTGAGAAGCTTGCATCGTTTCCTGCGTGGCTTGCACTAGCCAAGGCCTGTTTGCTCCGATCAAGAAGCCGACACCGCCATCAGCTAGAGTCTTCGTGGGACAGCTCATGATCGACTCCTGGACATCCTCGACCTCTTTTTGTGTCCACGTGGTGCCAGAGACAATCTTCACTTCTTCACCTGTTTGCACCCGACATCGCCTGGTTCCCTCCTGGTTACACGGTAGTCACTGGCTAGTGGCTTTGAACATTGTCCCCGCTGCTTTCAGGTCTTCACCTCTTCAGATCCACCCTTGGATCCACCGGAACTCTTCTCGACGACCCGCCTGCAGCATCTTCATCTACAGGCTCCATAGACCAGCGCAACGAAACCCGACACACTTTGAGACACATGCACCCGCTTCCTGTGGGTGAGGTAACCCTGGCACTCCGGTGCTCCTGTGTAGCAATACACCTCTAGTGTCTTTGTTCCAAGTTGCTAGGTTCTAGGTCATCCGGAAGTTTCCCTTTGCAGTAACTTTTTACTTTTTACGCACCATTGACTTTGCATTGGTGCATGCGTGTGCTTTAAGCGCTGCACCCGAGTCCCGCGGGCCTTTCCCGACTTCATCACTGCTACTCCCGCATAGCTCCAGCGATTCCCAAGGCCCTAGGCCTACTTCCTTTTCAATTAGGGATACTTATACCACTATTTTAGTATATGAGTTGAGTGGCCCCTAGAGCCTATCCATATTGTGCAACTTTTGTATATTTAAACAGTGTTTTGTTTTAACGCATTTGCTTCTGTGCTCATAAAGAGTATAGGGGATACTTGTAGTAAATAAATATATATATATTTTCAATACATATCTGTGTGGTGTCCTTTCATTTGGTATTCAAGGGGATTGTATATGGTAAAACAGCTTGCTTCACATGCCTTTACAGAGTTTAGCCTAAGACTGCTTTGTCCATGCTACCTCTAGGATAGCTGGTCTATAAGGTTGACTTACAACCAATCATCATAAGGGTTGCTTGGCATGGTACAAGGTGATCACTAGAACTAGTGAGCATCATATACCAGGCCAACTTCTCACAGCAAGCGCTATATAAATGCAAAACCTTCCCTCTTCTATCCCCCCACTATCTTTTTTAACCCAACTAACAGACCAACATGTACAACTCTCAAATACATTTTATATTTCCCTATACTAATTCACCAATAATCATTTTTGGATGCTGGAGTAGCATGCTACTTGCCGAAAAAGCGCTTCAAAGTTCATATGGGGTAGTAAGTGTTATGTAAATCTAAATACATTACAATTACTGTTTACATCGGGCTGCACTAACACGAGGATAGAAGTAGAGTGGGGATCAGAGTTTATCTGCCCAGAACGAAGCATACTACAGAAAGTGTGTGAACAGTCTATATGTTGTGCGCCTGGCAGAGAAAAACACAGCAGAGGTGGGAAGAAGGTAGGTAATGTGATGGTCAGACCTATGTGGAAAGATGCAATCACTTTGGGCAGAAAAGAGGACTACTTTGTCCGGATGGACAGCAAGAAAGGGAGGTCTGGAAGATAAGCCTGAAGCTCACTCATCCTGCAAGCAGAGGTGATGGCAAGCAAAAAAGCAGTCTTCAAAGGAGGCGAAGAGGACAATTATGTAGGCGCTCAAAGGGAGCAAACATAAGATAAGTGAGGACAAGATTCAACTCCCACTAGGGCATTACGAAAGGGGAAGGAGGAAAGAGAAGAGTAATGCACTTCAAAAATCTGTTAAAAATAGGATCGTTGGCCATGCTCGAGGGCTCGGGGTACCAGACTTGGGACTGATCGCGTTTGATCTTCTTCAGCAATCTTGGCAGAAGTGGTATAGGAGGCCACAACTCCACTCGCAACGAAAAGGGTCGCCGAGCGAAAGCCGCCTTGGAAACTCTAACACGCAGAACTGCTGACATTGAGCGTTCTCTTCGGTGGCGAATAGATCTAACCAAGGCTCTCCCCACTACTGAAAGAGACCTAGCCCCACCTTCGAGTGAAGATGCCATTTGTGATCCATCATGCACTGGCGGCTGAGTTTGGCCGTCCTGGCGTTCAGTGAACCTGTTAGGCGTTGAACCACCAGAGATATGCCCTGATGTTCCAGCCATGTCTAAAGGCGAAGAGCCTCTTGACATAGGGTCCACGACCCCACCCTGCCCTGTTTGTTTCAGTCCCACATGGCGGTGGTGTTGTCCGTGAACACCTGCACCACTCTTCCTTTCACAGAAAGAAGGAATGCTTTCAGTGCAAGACAAATCGCCCGGAGCTCCAGAGGGTTGATGTGGTGCCTGGACTCCGCCAGAGACGAAGAGGTCTTTGATCTCCGTTATTCCCATATGGCTGCCCCAACCCAGGAGTGACGCATCCGTCACTACTGTGAACTCAGGTTGGGGAAGGGAGAGGGATCGGCTGTTGACCCAATCCTGGTTCCTGAACCACCATTGCAACTGACTTGCAGTCCCCTCCGAAATCTGAGTCATCGGAAAGATTCCCCTGGTGCTGCGCCCACTGGAACTTCAGGTCCCACTGCAGAGCACGTATATGCCATCTGGCATGATGCACCAGCAGGATGCAGGAGGCCATGAGGCCCAGCAGCCTCAGGGTCATTCTCACAGAACACCGGGATGGAGGCTGAAACATCGGTATCATAGCCCAAATATCCTGGACTTGCTGCTAGGGAGGATAGACCCAAAACTGTGCTGTGTCCAGAACCGCTCTGATGAAAAGGAGCTTATAGGAGGGAATCAGGTGCGACTTCAGCATGTTAACTGTGAACCCCAGCAAATGCAGGAAGTCCGTCGTAGTCTGGAGGTGGGAGACAACAGCCTGGGCGAGCTCACCTTCAACAGCCAGTCAGCGAGAGAGGGGAAGACTGGAACCCCTGATCTGCGCAGATGAGCTGCAACCACCGCCATCACTTTCATGAACACCCTGGGGAGTGGGGGGTCTGGTAAGGCCAAAGGGGAGCGTGGTAAACTGAAAATGCGTGTGGCCTACAGTGAACCGTAGGTAATGCCGGTGGGCAGGCAAGACGGGGATGTGAAATTAAGTGTCCTGCAAGTCCAACGCTACCATAAAATCTCCAGGGTCGAAGGCAGACAAGACCTGAGCCAAGGTTAACATCTTGAACTTCTCCTTTCTGAGGAAGCGGTTGATGTCCCTGAGGACTACGATAGGATGCAGGCCTTTGTCCTTCTTGGGTACCAAGAAGTAGTGGGAGTAGCAAACCCGACCTACTTCTGGCACAGGGACACATTTGATAGCTCCCTTGGCAAAGAGATCCATAACTTCCTGGAAGAGAAGGGCCAAATGATCCTCCGACATGGGATGAAATCACCACAAACGACATGACCCTTACGCACTCCGCTGCTTGCGGAACTCCGCGTAGACCGCCAGAGTTTTTTTGTCACTTTGTGGAGTTCCTCACTGAAGAACTCCACATAGGCTTAATCTTATCATGAAAAAATAGATATCAGTTATATGTTAAGAAACAAGGGTGAGTAGAAACCTTTTGGGTAGAGTAAAATTTAAGACATTATTATTGTGAATTTTTGGGCAATTAGTTGACCTTGAGAGTTTTGTAACTTTCAGATACTCAAATTGTGGATTCTGTTGCAATTAAAAATATTTCCAGGCCTGAAATTTCTTTGGAGGTTGCATGCGGGCAGCCTAAGTTATCCTGTAAGAGTTTCTTGATAAATTCTATTGCAACTACAATATTTGCTCTCTCATGTAAAGTCAGGTTGTTAGAAGCTTTTCTGCAACTCAAGATACGCCTTACTTTTCACCTGGTGAGGATGCATTTCTCATGTTTAGTGATATCTCCTTTCTGAGTATAACGTTTCTGGCTTTCCCCTCCTGTATATGGCTTTAGTCCAGTGTGAATTCTCTCATGTGAAATGACATTGTATTCAAGACTAAACCTTATCTGACATTAAGAACACACATAAGGCTTTCTTCCCCCGTGTGAGTTCTCTCATGTCAAGTGAGAAGTAATTTGTAACCAAAACATTGCTTGCATTTCGAGCATTCATAAGGTTTTTCCCCAGAGTGGGATCTCTCATGAAGCATAACACTGTCTTTCAGATTCAACCTTTTATGGCATAAGGATTTTCTCTAGTGTGGAGTTTCTCATCGTGAAATAGCGTTTTTCTCTGCAGCTTTTCTGGCATTCAGAGCACTCATAAGGTGTTTCATCAGTATGGAGTCGCTTATAGTTAGTGAGGCTGTGCCTATCAAATAGGAATTTCTGGCATTCACAGCATTGGTAATGTTTTTCTCATGTGTGCGTCTGCTCATGTAGAGTGAGATTGAGTTTAAAATTGATGCTTTTCTGGCATTCGGAGAACTGAATTATTTTGATGGTGTGTTTTCTTATGGCGCTTGTAACCATCTCTACCTCTGAATCTTTTCTGACATTTAGAGCACTGATAATTTTATTCACCAGTGTGGATTCTCACATGTTCAGTGGGATGAGATTTTTGGTTGAAACATTTTTGGCATTCGGAGCACTGATAAGGTTTTTCCCCAGTGTGGATTCTTATATGCTGAGTGAGACTGCTCTTTCGATTGAAACATATCTGGCATTCAGAGCACTGATAAGGTTTTTCCCCAGTGTGGATTCTTATATGCTCAGTGAGATTGTTTTTTTGACTGAAACATTTGTGGCATTCAGAGCACTGATAAGGTTTTTCCCCAGTGTGGGTTCTTATATGCAGCGTGAGATGTCTTTTTTCACTGAAACATCTCTGGCATTCAGAGCACTGATAAGGTTTTTCCCCAGTGTGGAATCTCACATGTGCAGTTAGAAGTGATTTAAGTTTGAAATCTTTAGGGCATTCAGAGCACTGGTAAGGTTTTTCCCCAGTGTGGTTTATTATATGCAGCGTGAGATGTCTTTTTTCACTGAAACATTTCTGGCATTCAGAGCACTGATACGGTTTTTCCCCAGTGTGGGTTACTACATGCAGCGCGAGATGTCTTTTTTCACTGAAACATTTCTGGCATTCAGAGCACTGATAAGGTTTTTCTCCAGTGTGCGTTTTTATATGCAGCGTGAGATGTCTTTTTTCATTGAAACATTTCTGGCATTCAGAGCACTGATAAGGTTTTTCCCCAGTGTGGGTTTTTATATGCAGCGTGAGATGTCTTTTTTCACTGAAACATTTCTGACATTCAGAGCACTGATAAGGTTTTTCCCCAGTGTGGGTTCTTATGTGCCGAGTGAGACAGCTTTTTTGACTGAAACATTTCTGGCATTCAGTGCACTGATAACGGTTTTCCCCAGTGTGGATTCTTATGTGCCGTGTGAGACAGCTTTTTTGACTGAAACATTTCTGGCATTCAGTGCACTGATAACGGTTTTCCCCAGTGTGGATTCTTATGTGCCGTGTGAGACTACTTTTTCTACTGAAACATTCCTGGCATTCAGAGCACTGGTAAGGATGTTTCACAGAATGGGTTATTGTATGTCGAGAAAGACTTTGTTGGTTACAAAACCTTTCCTGGCATTCAGAACACTGATAAGGTTTTTCCCCAGTGTGGAATCTCACATGTGCAGTTAGAAGTGATTTAAGTTTGAAATGTTTTGGGCATTCAGAGCACTGATAAGGGTTTTCCCCAGTGTGGATTCTTGTATGTTCAGTGAGTCTGCTTTTGCAACTGAAACATTTCTGGCATTCTGTGCACTGATATGGTTTCTCTCCAGTGTGGGTTATTATATGCCGAGTGAGACTGTTTTTGTCAATGAAACATTTCTGGCATTCTGTGCACTGATGAGGTTTTTCCCCAGCGTGGGTTCTTGTATGCCGAGTCAGAGTGCTTTGATCACTGAAACATTTCTGGCATTCAGAGCACTGATAAAGTTTTTCCTTAGCCTTAGAGTGGTATCTTGTATGCTGAGAGAGACTGCTTTTGTTTTTGAAACATTTTCGGCAATCCAGGCACTGATAAGGTTTGTCCACAGAGTGGGTTATTGCATGTCGAGATAGGCTTGGTTTGTTACAAAACCTTTTCTGGCATTCAGGGGGGCGTGGCTTGGGCGCCGATGGCGATGGTCGCCTGAGAGCTCGGCTCCGGGACTAAGCCCGAGATTATCCTGAACATCGGAGGCTGAGGGGCACCCCAGACCCCGCATTCGGTTGAGCGAGGCGACGACACCCTGCCGGGGGCCTTGGTGGAGTTTGGACGGGGGTTGCTCCGAAGAAATGCCGAAGTTTGCGGAGTTGCGGAGTGCGACCCAACATGGCGCCCGGACTCCTTTGTCCCCTTGATCGAAACTACTGAGTTGAAGAGGTCTCGCGGGTGTCGACTGGCACCCGGCTTCACCATCCTCGGTTGTTTTAGACATTGGACATTGACAGGCTCGGACCTTCTGCAACGGGTTCATACTCGATTAGACGACCGGGCGGGTGCCCACGCACTAGAGGGCACCGGGTGCGGGTGCCCTCTGATCCAGGCGGTGGTCCGCATTGCGACTCCGCAACTAGCTACGATTTCCTGGCCAGTCCAACTACATGGGAGGCGCGACACTCTGGCGCCACAGATCAACCGAGGGAGTTGGTGGCCCTCACCCCGGAGCTATAGTGGGTGAACGGGCCTGCCCGACCCGGCGACGGTTGTCTCCGCCCCCTCATCGGTGCCCTCGGACGCCGTGGCGGTGGCGTGAGCCGAAGCGGCGGAGTCTCCACAGGCTCTGGAGAAGGAGATCGCCCATACCCGACGTGAGAACGAACTCCCGGGAAGGTCGTGATAGACACCTGTACACGGAGACGCCTACTCCGGAACCCTCACGGCGAGCCCCTGGCAGCATGGGGAAACCTAAAGGAGCCAAGGGATCCAACCAGACCACCTCGGACTCTGAAGCCCAGGACAAGGAAGAGCATGGAGACCCAAAAAGACCTGGTGGTGCACCACTGCAGCAACAGTTCGACCGTGTACTGGAGGCAATAGAGGCTACTCGGTCGGCCCTCCAACAGGACATTGCTCAGGTGGCGACGGGCCTGGGCCTCCTTAGGGCGGACCATGGTAAACTCTCAGACCGGGTCAAGGAGGTGGAGGGCACGGTGAAAACTTTAGAACCGGCGCAGAGAACCCTGGCTGCGACGATAAAGGATGCCTTATCCCGAATCGAGACCCTCGAACGGAGGGCGGAGGATGCGGAAGGCCGCAACAGGAGGAATAACATTCGAGTGGTGGGCCTGCCGGAAAAAATCGAGGATGGCGATATGGTGCGATACTTGGAGACCTGGCTCCGAGACACGGTGGTCCCGGAGGGTCTGTCCTCCTTCTACACTCTAGAACGGGCCCACAGAGTCCCAGCACGGCCCCCACAGCAGGGACGTACCCCAAGGCCGGTGGTGGCGCGGTTGCTACATTTTCGGGACAGAGACTTGATCCTAAATGCCGCCAGGCACAATGGCCCGTTCCAAGTTGCGAACAGTCAGGTGAACATCTTCCCTGACTACACCTACGAGACGCAGCGCAAGCGGTTCTCCTTCCTGGCGGTTAAGCGCGAACTCAGGAGTGAGGGCATCCAATATTCACTCCTATTTCCTGCAAAGCTCCGCGTCATTGTCGACGACAAAGCCCAGTTCTTCGACACCCCGGAGGAGGTCTGTGACTGGCTCGAACTGTATCGGACAGGGAAAGATGGTTTTGGCGCCTCGACCCAACAGGAGGATGAGCCGGAACAAAGGAGGCGATCCAAGAGGGTCAGGAATCGCCGCGGCCGCACGGGAGGGCCTTCGACTGCGGAGACATCATCGGAGCGGAGGGGAGTGCTGGAAGTTCTGTCGGAACTGTCGGGAGCAAGAGGCGAAGCTATCGAGGGGGAGGAAGAAAACCCGGGTGCTCAGGGGGCACCATCGGACTCGGAGGATTCAGTGGCAGACAGTACCCATACACCGGTGATCACACCGAAATCGGTGGAGGACCTTCTGGACGGACAAGGGTAACGGGGTATGCTGCCTTGTTTTGGGTGGGGGCCCGGCAGGGGGGAGGCGGTTGCCGTTCTTTATTGCTGACAACGAAGGAGAGAGGGTTGGGGGGCCTCTGCTCTTGCCCCGGAAGGTTTTGACACCGGGGGGGGCTTGCTATAGTCCTGGTAGCCTGGGCGACGAGGGCCCACTGCCTCCGCCCAGCCCGCACCTGGCCCATAAGGCCTTCCTACGGTGGCGACCGTAGGACTAGTGGGGGTTTTGGGGTTGATATACGTCGAGGTTTGGATGGGATCTAGATGGTGCAGTTTGGGTCCTGTTCTGGGGTGGTTGGGGGGGGCCTTGTTGGTTTTTGGGTGGTTTGGTTTTGGTTGGGGAAAATGGCCGCCGTCAGCGCTGGGAGGATTGATGCTTTTTCTTTGTGGGGACCCGAACGGGGAAACTGTGCAAGAACACTCTGGGACAATGGCTGATGTTGCTAACTTGAAATGTGTTACTTGGAACGTGAGGGGGCTTCACACTATGTCCAGGCGTCACAAGGTCCATGCTTATTTAGTGCGTAGGGGAGTGCAAATGGCGCTGCTGCAGGAAACGCATCTGACCAAGGCGGAAGGGGCGGCGCTTCAGCGTAGGTGGCGAGGGCAGGTCTTTTCCACGGCGTACTCTGCTTATGCCAGGGGGGCGCTAATATGGATTAGGGCAGGAGTCCCCTTCCAGGTCACGAGGACAGTGTTGGACCCAGAGGGGCGTTTCGTGGCCATCTCAGGCACTCTAGGAGGGAGGGACCTGAACGTTTGCTGTGTGTATGCCCCTAATGTAGACCAGACTGCCTTCCTTTCCAGGTTATCGGGCTCACTGGCCCACTTTTTCGCCGGGCCCCTCCTGCTGGGGGGAGACTTTAACTCCGTAGTGGATGTGGACATAGACCGCTCGCATCCCCCGCTCCCCGATTCCCCGGTCTGGCGTACGGCTAAGGGTCGTCAAGATTGGCAGACCCGCTGGGGTTTAACGGACATTTGGAGGGCGCATCACCCCGCGTCTAGAGATTATTCATACTTCTCGAGCCTCCATGAGCTGCATGTCAGGCTAGATGGCTTTCTTGGTTCGCCCGAACTAGTTTCGGCAGCGGTCCGATCAGAGTACTTATCGCGGACCATCTCGGACCATAACCCCCTCCTGCTGGACATTCGCTGGTTCCCCGGGACGCCGGCAGTACCCACCTGGAAGATGCGCCCCGAGATCCTCGAGGACAGTGTCTTCAAGGCGGACCTAGGGGAGAGAATCACGGATTATTTTGCGTCCAACGGCGGTTCCGCGAGTACTAGGGCGTTCGAATGGGACGCTTTTAAGGTAGTGGTGAGGGGCTACTGTATCTCTAAGAAGGTGGGCATGAGGCGTGTTATCCTGGCTGATTTAGACACAGCGGACCGGGCACTCCGTGAGCTTGAAGTTAGCCGCCCCGGACACCCGGAATTGCAAACACAAACGGTAGAGGCGAGGGAGAAGGTAGCGGTGGAGGTCGAACGGCTCCGCTGTTTTGATTATAAGGCCTATACGGTCCGGTCTATTGCGGAAGGAGACAAGTCGAGTGCGTTGCTGGCGTGGTTGGCCAACCCTACGCGCCAGTCCCAGACGACGACAAATATGCGTAGGGCAGATGGGTCCGAGGTGTGCACCCAACCGGAGATTCTTAGCTGCTTCCGGCATTACTACGAAAGTTTATACCGCAGTCGCTCCGCACGTGACCCAGACCGGCTTGATAACTATCTTAGCCCACTGGAACTCCGCACAGTAGGACAGGAAGTGGCGGAAACCCTGGGTTCTGATATCGACTTGGGGGAGATCCGCGGGGCCATCAAACGGATGGCGAGGAACAAGACCCCGGGCCTAGATGGCCTTCCGGTGGAGTTCTATGCAGCTTACGCTGACCTCTTGGCCCCTCGGTTATTGGTGGTCTACAGGGAGGCGAAGAGGTTGGGTCGGCTCCCTGGCTCGATGTGTGAGGCGTTGGTGGTTCCTCTCCTCAAACCGGGCCGAGACTCGTCTGACCCGGGGTCCTACCGTCCCCTATCAATGTTGACGGTGGACTACAAAATATTGAGCAGCATCTTGGCCTCGAGGCTGCTGGGACATATGAGTTCCCTAGTGCATGAGGACCAGGCCGGTTTCATCCCACGGCGGAATACGACTATGAATATCCGAAGGTTGTTCCGCTTGCTTGGGGAACCATTCGTGGATGCCCCGTCCCCGGTAGTCTTGTCGGTGGACCTGGAGAAGGCTTTTGATAGCCTAGAGTGGGACTACCTATGCACGGTATTACGGAGATTTGGCCTCGGGGAGGGATTTGTCAAATGGACTGCAGTCCTCTACGCTTCCGCTTCGGCCAGGGTTAGATCGGGCCCTTTGATTTCATCGCGTTATCCGGTGGAGCGGGGCATGCGGCAGGGGTGCTCCTTATCCCCGCTTCTTTTTGCACTAGCGGTGGAGCCACTGGCGATGCACCTTCGCTCGGGAGCCCACTATACGGGCTTATGGACGGCGGCGGGCCCGCACTATGTCTCGCTATATGCGGACGACCTGTTGCTCTTCCTGGAGGATCCGGTCGACGCTTTGCGGGGAGCGGAATTAGCGCTAACGGAGTTCGGAGCGGTCTCAGGCCTCCAAGTGAATTGGTCTAAGACCTGCCTCTTCCCGATGCGCAGGGGTACCCCCGCTCCTGCGCTAAGTAAGGAGATCAGATGGGAGCCCGACTGCTTTAAATACCTTGGGGTATTTGTGTACCACGACCAGAATACACTTCGGTGTAACGCGGGCAGGGATGTCCACCAGGCACTGGTGCTTCTTGACCTGTCTGCTGCTTTCGACACGGTCGACCACACTATTTTGGTCGGCCGTGTCGAGCAGGCAGGCCTCAGGGGTACTGCCCTGAGCTGGGTGCAATCATTCTTGTCCGACCGGACTCAAGCAGTGAGACTGGGCACCTTCACAGCCCCTAGAATTAAGAACGATTGCGGTGTCCCTCAAGGCTCATCCCTGTCTCCCCTTTTATTTAATTTATACCTGCGTCCCCTTTTGCACTCCTTGAGGAAATTCAAAGTGTGGATCTTTAATTACGCAGATGATCTGCAATTGGTTTTCCCCTTAGGGTCGCCGGATGCTGTCACTGAGTTTAGGGAGGTCATGGCTCATATCCAGAGATGGATGGGCCTTAACCACCTAAAACTTAACCCAGGCAAGACTGAACTGATCTTGCCTGGGAAGAGCGAACTCAGCTGGGGACCTCAATTTTGGCCTCCGGAGATGGGAAATCCCCCCTCCAAATCCCGCACGGTTAAGAGCCTTGGAGTCACCTTCAGTGACGACCTCTCCTTGAAAAGTCAGGTAGGGTCAGTTGTCTCCGCATGCTTCTTTCAGCTGCGCAAGATTAGAAAGATTGCCCATTTCCTAACCCATTCTGCCCTGATACAGGTGACCATCGCCCTTGTGCTGTCTAGGCTGGACTACTCAAATAGTTTATATTTGGGCCTTCCAGCCGGGCAGCTCAAGAGGCTGCAGCTGGTTCAAAATCAGGCGGCCAGGCTGATCTGTGGGCTTCCTAAATGGCAGTCCATCAGGCCAGGCCTGGCAGACCTGCATTGGCTGCCGGTAGCCCAGAGGGTGGCTTTTAAAACCGGCTGCATTATCTTTAGGGCATTACAAAGCAAAGGCCCCAAATTCATTATCAACCTGCTTGCCAGATACACCCCCTCCCGCAACCTTCGTTCGGGTCACAAAAACGTGCTCACTGTGCCGGTTGTTAGGAAACAACGTCAGGGCGGCAGCTCCTTTCATTTTCTTGCTGCATCCCTCTGGAACTCCTTGCCAGCTTCTTTAAGGTCACACGAGGATATTCTAGCCTTTAGACTAGCCTTTAAAACCTGGCTTTTTAGAGAAGCCTATCCTCAGACGCTCTAAGTGGTCCTTCTGTTGTTGTGTTATGCTCTGGAAACTTCCTACAGCGCCATGAAGCCTACGGGCGTACGCGCGCTTTATAAGCTAAATTTAACATAACATAACATAACGACCAACCCGACCTCCTAGATGGGAACATTGCCCGTTGCATGCGAGCACTCCGAGGTTGCATGGACTTTTGGGCCACGCTGCCGCTCTCAGTGGCGGGACGCATCGCCCTGCTCAAAATGGTGGCGCTCCCCCGGCTGTTGTATTACTTCCGAACTTTGCCGATCTGGGTCCCACCGGCCACGTTTCGTCGCCTGTGTTCTATGGTGGTCGGGTTCCTCTGGGGAACGGGCCGGCAGCGGGTGGCCCTCAACACCCTGATGAGGCCGAAGGACGAGGGGGGGCTCGCTGTGCCGGACTTCGAGAAGTACTATCTGGCGGCGCAGCTCCAGACCTACACCCAGGAGATAGCCAGGGAATTCAGAGGCCCGGAAGACGGTAGAGGGACGGGTATGGCCAGGCACGTCCTCTCCTTCATCGCGCTGCGACAACGCTTGGTCCTACGGGACTTGTCGATGGAGGAGCGGACTATCCGACTATGTTGGAATCGGGCTCACGCCAGAGGCCACCTACGGACGCCATATGCGCCTGAAATACCGTTGGGGATGCTGACGGCCCTCCCCCACGGAGGGGATTGGTCACGATTGGCGGACTGGGAGGATTCCGGTTTACAGCTCGTCGGGGACCTGTACGAGGACGGAGCGCTCCTGTCCTTTCAGGATCTCATTGACCGCTTTGGGATCCCCCGGGGCGACTTTCTGCTGCACTCGGCCATTGTGCGAGCGATCCAGGCGCACTGGCAGAACGGGCTAGAGGAACCCCAATTGTCTCAGGTGTGCCAGTACGTAATGATGTCGGCGGGCACGGTGAAGGCGGTCACTTGCCTATACGGCAGGTTGATTACCGAGGGGTTGGTTCCTCTCACCACATTGAAGTCCCGCTGGGAAGAGGACATTGGTAGGGAGATCCCGGAGACGACCTGGGCCCAGTTGGTGAGGCGTGCCTGGAAGGGTACACGTAGCGCCCGTTTCCAACTGGTCCACTATTATGTTCTCCATAGAGCGTACCTGACCCCGGTAAAGATCAGGCGTTATTTTGCCACGGCTTCAGCGGAATGCCCTAGGTGCCAGGCTCAGGAGGCGGACCTCCTACACATGCTATGGGCCTGTCCAGGACTGACGTCCTACTGGCAGGAGGTAGCGACGACTTTGGAGGAGGTGACGGGGAGGCACTTATCATTCGATGTGGCGGTAGGGCTCTTGCACTGGTTCCCCCATACCCCCCGGAATAAAATTTCCAGTAAATTTATCGACCTGGGGCTCCTACTTGCTAAGCGAGAGGTGACCAGGAACTGGAAGGCACGAGCTGGTCCTGCAGGCAGCAGATGGCACAGTGAGCTTTTGAAATGGGCGGTGGGTGAGAGCGCGCTAAGATACCAGCTGGCTTGGAGGCAGGGTAATGAGAAGGCGCAGGAGGCCGCGTTAGAGTGGGAAACGCTGGTGCAGGCCCTCAGGGATTATTGTACCCCCAGCGACTCCGAAAGTGAAGAAGCAACTCGCCCCGAGTCCCGTTAAACATTAGCATTGACAGCACTATTACCTTCCCCGTGGGTCAAGCAGTGGATCCTATGTTGATGAGCTCCCTGGCGCTGATGGTGGGGGGGGGGGAGGGGGGGTTTCACAGTTAATAGGTATTTCGAGGGGGGGGTTTATTTTGGGGGTTTTGGGTTTGTTTAGAAAAGCAGATGACGGACAGTGTGTTATCCGGACCAGCTCCAGCATTCTACTGACCCCAGCTGCATTTGCCGCCCAACCCCAGGGATATGGGCTAATTGGCTGTGTACAAACGTTATGGAGGGGGGTCGGTGGGCTTTATTTTGTATATGTTGTTCATAATACAATGCTGGTCGCTACTGTATTGATTTACTGATTCCTGCAATAAAAATATATTTTAAAAAAAAACAAAAAAACCTTTTCTGGCATTCAGAGCACTGATAAGGGTTTTCCCCAGAGTGGATTCTCATATGTTCAGTGAAATAAGATTTTTGGTTGAAACTTTTTGGGCATTCAGCGCACTGGTAAGGTTTTTCCACAGAGTGGGTTAATGCATGTCGATATAGACTCGGTTTGATACTAAACCTTTTCTGACATTCAGAGCACTGAAAAGGTTTTTCCCCAGTGTGGATTCTCATATGCTCAGTGAGATAAGATTTACGCCTGAAACTTTTTTGGCATACTTTGCACGGAGAGTGTTTTCCCCCAGTATGGATTCTCATATGCTCAGTGAGATAAGATTTACGCCTGAAAGTTTTTGGGCATAAATTGCACTGAGAGTGGTTTCCCCCTGTGTGCATACTGTCAAATTCTGTGAGATAAGATTAATGGCTGTATCTTTTTGGGCACAGGTAACTTTTTCCCCCAACTTCGGTTATTTTGCCTCGATTTTAGAGTCAGGCTTGTTTAGATAATGTTCAGCACTTATCTCTAAAAGAAATTGTGTGTAATCTTCTCAACACTTGAATTGAGCAAAAAAATGTCGGGAAGCAGTCCTGTAACACCTGTTGAAATTTTTCTAGCAGATAATAGTTTTTAGGTAATAGCCTCTCCGGCAGCAACTTAATTTGTGACTGAAGTTTTTCTCAAATCTATTTGTATAGGTTCTTAGCAATGCAGTAATAAGGTGTTAGTCTGATATTTATTGATTAAACTGATAAGTACCTTTTTGCACTGATGTAATGGCAGTAACTGAGGGTGTTAGAACGTGCAGAGTACTATTGTGGATCATTAGTCGCAGAACATCAGTTCCTTCTCCCCGTTCTATGTTTGGTGTAAGGTTAAGGTTTGTAGTTCTGAGGATGAGGATTTATTTACATTAGCTATAGCGCAATGGTGCTCCTTTAATCCATTTTCATATTTAACAGTTTTACATATCACTCCTGCACAACAGATAATGTTGAGGCGATTTACATAGAATTACAGAACAGTACACAATAAAAAGGAAACAATCTGAGATGGTCATGAACACAATAAAGTGGTGAATTTTTAAGGTTTTCGCAAGAGTGAGCAGAGTGGGTCAAGGTGTTATATCCCGACGCAGATAGTCTCAAACTTGCATAACTGGCTAAAAACAGTTGTTGAACAAAGGTGATTTTCCAATCTTTTGGTTGTTAACGTGTCAGCTTCGGAGTCTTCTTTCAGCGTCTTTTCTTTGATGGTATCCAGAAGAAACCTTTAGTTGTAACTTTCTTTTATGTAGTGTGTGCTTCCTCTCTAGAATTACATGATGCTTTAATGAACGTTATTCTGTCATGCTGAGGCAATTTGTCTTTCTGATAATATTTCAGATGAGGATGGTGAAGCGTTCTTTCTACATTATTTCTGATGCTGTGTGCACAGATATGGCTTTGCTCTGGGTTAATGAAATGCAAAATTAGAGACTTCACTTACAGGTATAGTACTTGCCACACTTAGATTTTTGGAAATTGTTTAAACGTAGAATGCTGGATGTCCTTCAGTTTTTCAAAATAATCCTTCTTATGGCACTGACATTCAGTTGCTTAGTGCTAAATCTTGCTTTCTTCGTCCATAATTTCAATCACCTATAGTATTAAAATTAAATAGTTAATACATGTACATTTCCAAAAATATAATTTACAAGCTAAATCAATGCAGAATTTTGAAAATGTTGAGCTGTTTTTCAGACAGAGCAGAGTGTAGAATGGTAGCATGTGAGTAATTGGATGTAGGAATGAGGATTTGTAGAATTTTCAACATTTTATTAAGCTCACAAAGGATCCATGTACCCTATGGAGTTCAACATAGAATCCCAAAAGCAGATATGAAAGTCATATGGACTGGCACCAAACAGATATTAAAAAAATATATACTATTAATTAATTTGTAATGCAGATTTCTGGGAAGGGAATGACTCCTCCACGGACAACAGGCGTTTCCCCTGCCCTGAGTTACCACCTACTTGTATCTGGTTTCCTGACTTTTGAGTTTTGGCCTCTGCCTCAAGCAGATCTATTGTGTGCTGTGAGGACTATGCCTAGACCTATCCCTCAACTATGGTCCAGAGTGTGAATCAAGGGCAATGAAATTAAGGCGTACTGTAGGAAGGTGGCTACCTGACTATGGTTACCCCAGATTTTTTGCCTGTGTTTAGCTGGTTTTCGACTTAGTTGGCCTGGTTCCCTGTAATCAGGGCCCCAGGCTATCTGCTCTCTCTGTAAAATAGACTCCATGTACCCTAGGTGCATAACTAAATTGGCTTGGGTCACCTTATCAGCCCCTGTACAGTGCACTATAGGTGCCCAGGGCATAGGTGCCACCCAGGGCCTACCAGGGGCTGCAGCATATCTTTTGCTACCCCTGGCTGCCTATCCAAAACTGACACAACTGGCTGATCACTCAGCTGGGGCAAGGTGGTGTAATCACCCCTTGCTTAGATATAGTATGCCTATATCTAACCCTATCTGGGCACATATAAACCTATGAGTCACTCCTATGGCAGGCCTTAACAATCCTGGAGGCAGAGTGCGTGGTTTAATGTGAGATGGTGCTCTACCATGAGCTGAGCCTGTCTGCAGCTGTCGGGACCAATTCCCTTAGCTGTTCTGGGATAATGCCTTACCATATACTAGTAGGTGCATTATAATCCTCGCGGTTATATGTCATCTTTGGTTTGGCTTTATCAAAACATGTCGTGTAAGGTGTCATACGATTTGGAATACTACCCCCTCGCCAGTCCTGGCGACGGGGGTAGCATTCCACCCCTCTAGAGGGGACGACATGTTACTTTTGCTAAAACGCGGTTGATTTAAAATGAGCCTCAGATCCACAAAATGGATGCCTCTGCCACAGACACGGGTCTGGCCTCCTGCTGCTGACCGAAACTCAGCAAATGGTGGCCTGGACAAAGGGTTTCCTGTCGCAGGGCGGTGTTAAACCACCCCAGACAGGAGATAGTGGATTGTAGCAGGGAGGTTTCAAAGAAACCAGACACTGCCTGGGGAGCACAAGGCTTCCCCTTGTATAATCCGGCCAAACCGGTTCTGGGGCACACCAGCCCCAGTCCCAGCGCGGTCTGGATCAAAGGAAAGGGGTGTATCCACCCCCTTCCTGGGTCCCACTCATAGGAGGGGACCTAGCAGGTAATTACGCCCCCCAGATTCGAATAAGAGTGGGAGCAGTGCCAATGCACTTCAGATTATCCTGTCGAAACATAAGAAACGAAACTCTGGACCCTTCGACATCCTACTCAACGTAGAAGACTGAAGAATCTCCCTTGTGGTCAAGGAGTGACGACCCTGTGCAAACAGGCACCATCCAGCACCTCGACCCTTGCTTTGTTGCAGTTCCTGCCGGAACTCGAGCGACAGAGATCGACGAGATCAAGCTTTCCTGCCTTCCTCCAGCCCGATCCACAGTCCCTGCAGAGCTGAGACCCGTGGAGGCGACCGGAAGCGTGGGGCACGCCATCTTGAAAAGGCCACGAGACGCTGACTGTGCAGCCCACGAGTGACCCTCGAAGCTGTACATCGGGGTTTGAGAAGCCCCAACCCTGAGCTACCCTTGCACCAAAGATCACCCCTCCACACTCGACGAGTGCTGCGTGGGGCCCTTCTGCTCGTGTTGGCTCAACACGTTGGCCCGGTCACTTGCCAGCTGGCTTGTGGCCCCTGTGCCGACGAAAACCTTAATTCGACCTGCTTTTCTAGTTGCTCCAGATCTGCACCAGCTCCTGTGAAAAGGAGCCCCCACTCTGACCCTCCTGGCCCGAGTGAGAAGCAATCTTCCGGTTCCGCGTGGATTGCTCTTGCCAAGTGTTGTTTGCTCCAATCTTGAAGCCGACTGCGCCGACGGCGAGAGCCTGCGTGGGACAGATCGTGACATGCTCCTGGACGTCGCAGATGCCCCAGAGCCCACGTGACAGCGGAGAGAAGCTCCTCGACGACCACCTGATTGCGCCCGACATTGCCTGGTTCCGTCCTGGTTCCACCCTGGTCACTGCTGAGTGACCCAGACTCTGTCCCCTCTGCTTTCAGGTACTTTTCTTCTTGGGTCCACCCTTGTATCCCACCGGACACTTCTGCTTCCCATCGCCTGCAGCATCTTCAGCTCCAAGCACCAAGAGCCTGCGTGTCAAAACCCGACGCCACTTCGACCCTGTGCACCCGCTTCCTGTGGGTGAGGTAACATTGCAACGCCGGTGTTCCCACACTGGTACACACCTCTAGGGTCTGTGTCCTAAGTTTTGTTTCTCTAGGTTCAGCGGAAGTATCTTTAAACTCACTTTGTATAACTTTTACGCACCATTGACTTTGCATTGGTGCAAGCCGCACTTTACGTGCTGCACCTGAATCCCGCGGGCTTTTACCGACTTAAGCATTGCTAGTCCCGACTGCTCCCAGCGATTCCCTAGGCCCTAGGCCTAACCACTGTTCGATTGGTATCTCTTATACCACTTTCTTAATATATGGTTTGAGTGGCCACCCGCCCTCATCCATAATTGTGCAACTTTGTATGTTATACTGTGCTTTTGATTTAACGCTTGTGCCCCTTTGTTCATAAAGAGTACTGGGGATTATTTTAGAAATAAACACATATATTTTTATAATATATACTTGTGTGGTGTCCTTTCATTTGATATTACAGGATTGTATGTGGTAAAACAGCTCGCTTAACACGACCTCTTAAGTTAAGCCTTTAAGGCTGCTTAGTCCATGCTACCCCTAAGATAGCTTGTCTAACAAGGTTGACTTACAACCAGACACCATAAGGGATTGTTTGGACTGATACAAGGTGGTTCCAGAATTGGAAACATCATATATCAGGCCAACTTCTCACACGTACTTTCATGTGCTCATTTTATTCCACCTGATTATCAGTTGTTGGGTTTTTCTTCACCTGGATTTACTGGGTGCAGAAAACCAGGACACAATCTTTTTCCAGACAGAAAAATTAGACTGAAAAGATGCATAAGACTCTGGGTGCAAGAAAAAAACAATGGAAAAAGGAGGAAAAGATCTACAATAACTTATCTAAATAGGGAACAATTAATTCACCTATTTCAATGCCATTTAGTGCACTTCAGAATAATCCAATTTATTCCACCCCATCACTCATACACAGGGACTAGATTACACATTTTTTATTGTTTTGTTGTTTTTTGTAATCACTGAACTCATATCTCTTTGTTCTTTTTTTCTTTGTAACAAACATCAAAATAATTTTATACACAAGCTTTTTGTACAACATATAGCATCATATACATAACTATATACACACCTATATACAAAACATTAAAAAAAATTGACCAATGAACAAAATCATAACACAAAAACACAAGGACTTATACGATTTACACCCTACAGAATATTTCAGCAAAGGCTGAGTGCCCTCCCATTCACTCTAGGAGGTGCACTTGGAGGTAGTATAGCACAGATGGTTCGAAAACCCAAATTACCGAACCTCAATCGAAACCTGTGTCACAAAGGTTACAAGTTCCCAAATTAATTATCAACCTAAAAACTCCTCCATTATGAAAGTGTCAACGCGGTCGCATTTCGGCCTTCCAGTTAATCTGGCCTCTTCAGGACAGGGTGATAATCCACCTAAAAATACATATAATCCAAAATAGAAAACCATTTTAGGAATCCATTCACGTACTCTGTGCCCTCCTCACCAATCCTCACAATCCGTGCCCGGTAGTCACCGTGCCCAGAGAAAGAAAAACTAAAAAGGGGGTTGTGTGCAACTTAAGCCCATCATCCTACCACCGGCAGGCGTGGGGTGTTAGAAGCAATCCTAGGACCATATCCATGCACTCCAAGTGATTTATGCGCTACACAGGCTGGAATGACCCAATCACCAATGCCACATGCTGTTCAAAGGAACACTATCAAGTGTGACTAACCGCTACTGAGGGAAACAGGACCTCACGGCTCTCCATGCACCCAGCATGCATCTCCAAGTCACTACATACTCGCTACTTACAAAAGAAATCAATCCAGGGGCAGCTGAAAATCGTTCACAAAAACCAAAACCAAAGGCAAATTCTGCAAGACGAAATGACAAAATCCATGAATTGCAAACGGTGCTTCTCATGGTGATTCATTCCGGTAAAACCTCTATCAGGGTAAGTTGGTCTCCTACCTTAACACGAAGTCTTGGTGGGTACGAACAAATCGTCTCACGTGTGTGCAAATGTATCCACACTCCACCGGCTCGCTAGGGAGACCAAGACAGAACTGTCAGTGACTTACAACCTAACTCCTCTACAACCCTTACCCAACTTTCTACATCTATTAGCAGTCTGCCACTTCTCTCACCTATTACTAGCCCGTAAACTCCAGAACGTCTCTCTCCTTCAATGAAAAACTGCCGCCAAACAGGTCGGGTTTGCTCCATAGGACGCCCGCCAGTACCTCCACAAGGAAGTAGCAAACGTCATACCCCATGTGACTGGGGTTCTCCGTCACAAAAATAAATGACGGGCCAAGCATTTAGTCTAACCAACGTTCACTCACCCTGCCCAACCTGGTGTGAAAAGAAAAGTATGTGTGTAAACCGGGGCACCGTACATACACTCTGGCTAATGTGGGGAAAATAACTCAATACTTCCTATGGGCCACGCAAATAATGAGTGAAAAACGCGGCTCCTCCCTATGCTAAAATCCGTAAAATAGAGCTGCTTCTCACTAGGGCTCAAAGAGCCCGCAACTGGCTACAATATGTGTGACTCCCACGAAGGTGACAAAACCCGCGTCACATGTGGTGTGGCACGTCCTAAAAACACGAGAAACGGATCGGAGAACGACTATGGACGGGGGGCACAGAGGGCGAACATCATTCCACCATTATTAAAAACACAGTGTGTACACAAGACCCTAATTCAAACCACTCGTGTGTGTCTGTACCTATACAAATATAAAATACAGTCCTAAGTATTCACACAAGGACCATATCATATTTCACTCTGTCAAACAAATCTATATACATCAATATTTCTGTACAAAATGTTACATATTCAGCAAATCATAACGTAACGCGAATAATTATCAAAAACAACAGAATAGGTGCACAGTTGATATCTCAAGTACATTACGCTGTAATTAATGCCCATATTTCGTCCCGGTCATTCAGACCCCTTTTCGCAGTTTCATATTTCTCAATCATTCTGGCTTCCAGTCTGTTGAGGGTTGCCTGCATCATTGGGGTTCTCTGTGCTCTCACTACTAGTAGAACAGACCAATTTATATCATTTTCATTGTGGCCCTTTTCAATGTAATGCTGGACCAATGGCGCTCCCAAATACTGACATCTAATTCTGGATTGATGTTGTATTACTCTCATTTTCACGTTCTGGGTGGTCCGCCCTATGTAGGTTTTCCCACACGGACAGGAGATGCTGTGCACCACATTTTTGGTGTTGCAATTGGAGAAGCTTTTTTGTATATGCTTACGGTTGTTGATCATTACATGTTTAGTATTGTTAGTCAGTTGACAAACAACCCAGCCGTTGCATTTATAGTGTCCAACTACAGGGGGGAGGTGCAACATACTTCTCAAGTCACCCTTTTCTGATGTCTGCCTAGTTGCCTTCACCAAATGTTGACGAATATTCTTAGCTTTGCAAAAGGCAAATAAAGGTTTAGGGATGTCGAACTGCTGTATTAGTCACCAATTCCTCAAAATGATTCGTTTGATCATATTCGCTCTGAGGCTGTATGTTAAGACACAGGTCATTTTTTCAGTATTCTGTTTTTCTTTTGGTGTGAGCAGAGTCTCCCGTGGTGTAAACCAAGCCCGTTTAAGTGCTGCTTTCACCAATTTTCTAGGGTACCCTCTGTTTATCAATTTCATTTGAAGTTTTTCTGCGTTCGCAAAGTAGTCACATCTATTAGTGCAATTGCGCCTAATCCTTAAAAATTGCCCATAAGGCAGGTTCTCTTTCAATGTTCTAGGATGTCCACTATTAAAATGAAGTAAGGTGTTCCGGTCTGTAGGTTTAGAATACAGACTAACCTCTAGCCTTCCGTCTTTGTGAGTTACATTCAGGTCCAGGAAATTAATTCCCTCCTGGCTCTGGGCCATAGTGAATTTCAAGTCCCTGGATCTGCCATTAAGCCAATCATGGAAATCACTTAGTTCTTCAAGGGTTCCTGACCAAATTACAAAAATATCGTCGATAAATCGACTCCATTTCGTAATGTGGGAACGGAATGGTGTATTGTCATTGAAGATGTAATTTCTTTCGAACATGTCCATAACCAAATTAGCAATTTCTGGGGCAAAACAACAACCCATGGCTACCCCTTTAACTTGCAAAAATAAATCCTCTTTGAACGCAAAAAAACTATTTTTTAAACAAAGTTTAGCCAGGGATGCGATTAAACTGGTAGGTACTGCATGGGGGTCTCGTCCTTTTATCTAATACTATCTCTAGTATCAGCAGGGTCTCATCCTGAGGGATGTTAGTATACAGGCTTTCAATGTCGAAAGTGACCAACAACTGGTGGTCACTTTCAAACACCGAGCCCTCTATCTTGGAAATGAAATCCATTGAATCTCTAATATATGCCTCGGTTTCTGGTACAAATGGTTTTAAGAAGACATCAATATATTTAGCGAGTGGCTCCAACAAGGAACCACAAGCAGTAATAATAGGACGACCTGGAGGATGCTGTAAGTCCTTATGCATTTTGGGTAGGACATATATGTTTGGTATTTTGGGTGAACTGGCATTCAGAAAAGCATGTTCCTTTTTACAGATATATCCTATGTCTAAGGCTAGTGTGGTAATCTCCATAATCCGTGCTTTGAGACTCTCCATGGGGTCTTCCTTAATGGGATGATAGTGATCTATATTCTGCAATTGTCTCAAAATCTCATTATCGTATTCATTGACATCCCACAGTACAATCCCACCCCCTTTGTCTGCAGGTTTAATAACAGTAAGGGGGTTACTAGATAAATCTTTCAGGGCTGCCATTTCCTGTTTGGAAAAGTTTGGCTTGAAGTATACTTTTTTACGGCTAACTTCATCCACTTCATTCAAAATTTGTTCTTCGAATATCCGAATCTCATCCGGCATAGTAGCACTTTCAGGACAAAATGTGGACTTCATTTTAAGGCCACTAGTATTTATTTCAGTGGTTTCGTCCATGTCTTTGAAAAATATTTTAAGCCTAATTTTGCGCAGGAATTGTAACACTTCCATCTTAGTATTCACAGGGTCCTGTGGCGTCAAGGGGACGAATGACAAGCCTTTATGGAGCACTTTTTCTTCTACATTCGTCAATTTATGTTTTGAGAGATTTTAGGAAGGGATCAGTTCATTTGTACTCGTCATCTCAGTCTCTGCACAATTTATCTGTTGTATGTGCGATGCCGTGTTCTGAAAACTCCGTGGTTTGGGGGTGGTTGCGGAGGGGGAGGCCTCCATCCTCCTCTGGATCCCCTTACCCCCGTCCTCTTCCAAAAAAAGGGAGGGTTCTGGGGTATGGAAAATAATTTGGGTAAGGTTGATAGTGTTGGTACTCACCAGTAGAACTTTGGTCTGAGCCAGATGAAGACTAAGAGAATGTAATAAAGTTCCTTCTCGATCTTCCTCTATATTGTAGGTTCAGGGTACTGGGATTATTGTTCTTAAAAAAATCTTCCTTTAAGTAAGGGTAAACAGTTTCAAAATTGAAATTCTTAATATCCCTTGCCACTTTAGTAGTCTTTAAATTTACTGTATGTGTTTTAAAGTCACAAATAGTTTTTTCAATAGTTTCAAGCAATGCTTTAGCATCAGTTATAGTGGTATCTGTCCCGATTTCTTCCTCCAATTTCTTTATCTCTTTAAGCTCTTCCTCACTAATTCTTAGAGCTGTTTGGATAGACAACACTATCCAATCACGAGAGCATTTAGTGCCTACTCCACTAAAGTCTAGGAGATAGGGTTTGTCATTCACAAAAATAACTGGAATGTTTTTAACCTGTAATCCTACAGGAATTGTATTGCTCTTAAGGTGATCTAACAGTACTTGCGCATGGAGTTGTGTCCTGGTGTCTTTTTTACGCAACTGTATAAGGCGTTCACTTTTATCAGAATTCAGCGTTCCGGATGTACCTGATTCACCCCCTAACAAGGAGGGAATAAGTAACAATCGATTGATATCTTCTTCTGAATATTGTACCATATGTTGCTCAATCATATCCGGGCAGCAAAAGGGCAATATTCAGCAGACTATTCTCACAGTTGTACAGACACACCACTCTCTCAACACATCATTCATTCAAGGCGTCGTTTAAACATGTCCCCAGTAGTCGTATAGGACCACTTCATTAATTTCTATATCATAAACTATTACTCTAATTACAAATATGTGCAACCCTCACACTTAACAATTATGTAAGCCAAAAAGGTTTACCCAAATTACCCTCCTTTACCTGGGTAAGAACAAAATGCAAGAAAAAAACAATGGAAAAAGGAGGAAAAGATCTATGATAACTTATCTAAATAGGGGACAATTAATTCACCTATTTCAATGCCATTTAGTGCACTTCAGAATAATCCAATTTATTCCACCCCATCACTCATACACAGGGACTAGATTACAAAAAAACAAAAAAAACAATAAAAAATGTGTAATCACTAAACTCATATCTATTTGTTCTATTTTTCTTTGTAACAAACATCAAAATCATTTTATACACAAGCTTTTTAGACTCTGGGTGCAGCAGAAGCAGACAGTCATCCGAGCTGGGCTCGGATGACTGTCAGGAGACACCGACGGATAGAGCGGTGCTCCTCATACCTGAGCCGCAGCCAGGTGGGGTGAAGCTTCTCAACCATCATCCATGGTCCTTGGTTGAGCATAACCTGATCCTTGCAGGTGATATCTTTTACCCTTCACTAAAAGCAGTAGTTTTAAAATCTTGGTCCTGAGGAATGCATGGAAAACTTTTTTCGTAAATGCTGAAACATGTCGACCACTACTCTACGCGGTTATTAATTCCGACACCGCCTTTGCACATTTCTTTTTAGCCTTAGGGACTGGGAGACACTAATAAACTTTGATCCTCTACCCAGCTCACCTAATTTTAATACTCACTTTCTATTCTTTTCACCCTACACTGCTTTTTCAGTTGCCACGTATTTCCATGTGTTACCACCCTCCTACATCTCAACTTCGGCACTGGTAATGTCTGCCGGCCGCTGTGTTTAGTCTCCTGGGCAAGGAGATCCCAAATGATGTACACCGAGGGCGGTACAGTGTGGCCTCTGATGGGAATTTTTTCCATATGTCCTTGAGTCCTAACTTGGCCATTTCTGCACTTAATAATTGGTGTGTTGTGTTCCTCTGGGTGTTATCTGCACTGCATCTACGGTGTGGTTCTGGGTGACAGACTCCCCTGACTACTGGGTACCTTTGGTTGTTTAGGTATTACTTTGTGGGGCATGTACCTTAGTGGTCGTTAAACTAGCCCTCGGTCCCTCCTCAAAACATTGTGTGTTGTGTGTTATGTGCAGCAGAAGCAGCCAAGACTTATGCTGTGTTTTTCACTAACTGGGGGAAACACATAATTCTTCCCTATGTTGGTGTTCACAGTTGTTGTCGGACTGTGATTCGGCGTTGAGTGCAGAGCGTATCGATTAGAGTCGAGGGGTAGAGCCAAGGAGGAGTTGACGAGCAGGCGGAACGGAGCCTGGGACGACTGCCAGGGCTTGTTTTGTGATCGGTTCCTGCTTCACCCGCGTCCTGTTATACGGGCGCTTTAAGTTCTATGTATCTGCTGTGGGGGCAGGAACGGCCGCTGCCGGCACCGCGGTGCTAAGGCGCTGCTGGTGCTAAGGCGCTGCTGGTGCTAAGGCGCTGCTGGTGCTAAGGCGCTGCTGGTGCTAAGGCGCTGCTGGTGCTTCTCGCGCGGAGGCTGCTGCAGGGCACAGAGGAGCACAGACGAGCACAGAGGAGCCTTGGCCTGCCACCTGATTTATGTAAAAAAATTGTTTATTATTTTTTCCCACAGTCCACAGGCAAAAATTACATCATCACTTGGTCGCACACAGGGGATCAGAAAGCCTCAACAGAATTATAACAGGTGGACAAAGTGCATTGATCAATATAAACCAGCTCCCCCTTTTATTAGATAAGCCAAATGAAAGATACAGCTTCGAAGTGCCCAGGAGCTGAGAGAGAGAGATAAAAATGGAAAAAAAGAAGATCATGCAACTTTGCTAAGCCAGAAGATAGGTCTAAAGAAAACTCAACAGCCTTCGGTAACGGTAATTTCTCCAGGTTTCTCCACCGAGGTGTTGTATGCGGAATAGCCAAAAAGCATGGACAAGCTCATCCTAACATGGGATAAGTAATTATGAATCTAACAAGGAACAAAGAAAAAACAAAAAAAAATGCCCACCCCACCCGTGGTGGCGGCATGTTCATACAAACGAGAGGTTGGTCGACACTGGGATTGTGATCAAATCTGGAAGAGATGGCGGGCTCTGATGGTGGAGGGACACACCGCAGACGGACGGCCCTGGGAGAGGAAGGAGACAAGGGGGCCCCATTTAAATTCGAAATTCTTATAATTATCCCTGAAAATATCAGCCATACGTTCTAGGCTAAGCAGTCTCCAAAGATGATAGTGCCATAGGGAAATAGCTGGAGCCTCCCTTCTCTTCCAGGCGGCTGCCAGGGTGACCTTAGCTGCCCCACACGCACCAATCTTAAAGTATGGGACTCAATTTCGGGCGACAACAGGTGGACTTCTTTTCCATCCCCATTCACTCCAATCCATTTCAATCCAGCTTTCCCCCCGGCCCATCATGAAGGACCCTTTGATGCCTGGAGAAGGGGAGGCTGCTTAGCTCTTATACATTTGTTCCACAATTTTGAAACCTTTACTTTTGATCAATGTCAAAAGGACTTTGAATTGAAGAACATGGAAAGATATCACTATATCCAACTAATGCACTGGGCCCTCACACGTCAGATACGGGAGGCTGCTATTCGACCACTCACAAAATTGGAGGCCTTTCTCACCAAGACTGCTAACATGAAACGGGTGATCTCATTTCCCTATAGCTTCCTCCTTTTAACAGTGCTTTCCCCACGCCCCGGTATATGTCTATGTGGGGAAGACTTAATTCACCGTCCTATTACCGATGAGGAATGGACGCATCTATGGTCCGACATCGCACGCTTCAATAATTCCTCAGAACTCGGGGAACTGCCGCCTGATTTTACGTATACACAAAGCAATGAGCAGAGCAGAGCAGAGCAGAGCTGAGCAGAGGAGTGGAGGGAAGTGTCTACATCTGCCGTCTGAAGGTGGACTGGCTCTGGATCCCGCTCTTGCTCCTGGACGATTGCCAGCATTCTCCCCTGTACTCTTGACAGCATGAATAGCAACGAACAAGCAATGAACAGTGAGTGGTGAGTGATAAGTGGCAAGAGGTGTGTGGCATGTGGCGAGTAGTGAAGGTTGTCGGTCCGTAAGTCGCTGAGCCATTGGAGTCTGTAACAAGTCTGTAATACAAAATCTGAGAAATTATGCAAAGGGGAAAGTGACAATCGACTTTGACCCTGTTGAAGCACCCCTCGACCCCTGAATTACTCTGCATGCCTAGACTACAGCCCTCCCCGGAGCCCGGATATTAATCAATTGATTAATTAATTAGTTAACTAAATAAGTAACCAGCAGCACCAGCGGATTCTGTACTGAGGTGTGCTTTGGGGGTGTTTTCCCTTGGAGGTGTTTGGAGGTGTTTTTGTCCAATCAAAGCACCATTTGGTCTTGTCACTGGCCCGTTTGATTCTCTGAAAGAAGCAAGACTTCTTCACCTTAGAGGGTGTATTATGAGGTCAGGAAAAGAGCGGCCACCTTTCCCTCCTATCAAAAGGAAAATAAAAATACAACAAACACTAATATTAGATTTGTTTAAAATAAAACAGACAGGTGACGTATAGTGCTTTAAATCATCTAAGGTCCATACATTTGGGGAACTGGGAAAGTCACCGTCATAGTTTGATTTTATGAAAGATCCAACTGGTGCTATGCTAACATTGCTAACTAACCCATGTGTTCTTCAAACTCCAATTAAACCCCTGAGTAAATAGTATATCCCCTAAGCAAGGAGTAAGTGAACCAGGCCACCCTGAGTCTGAAGCTGAAGTCGAACGAATGTCAAATTCAACTAAGGACCAAGTCAACCATTGGGGTCAAATAACGGACCTAGATATGTTAACTATCCCACTTACTGGTCGTTCACAACAAGAGGACGCAAAATGCACAAATCTAACAATGGGAGATACTCAGCAATTACTACCAACTAGGCAGCCAATGCCAATAGAAGTGCAAGTAAAAATTAGAAAAGCTAACGGTATAGGGGAACCATCTAATTTGGGCCAAATAAATCAACGAGAGCAAGAAGCTCCAAATGAACTAAATGGTGGGGTGAACATCATAAGGGAAGCCAATACCACACTGAAATCGGATCTTACTCTGTCTAAAATAAATTCAGTAAAAAAACAGGACCAGATGAAATGTAATCAAAATAACGGATCTCAAATTAATAAGGACAAATACAACAGCAACCCAGAAACTCTGCCTCGTTGGAGTACTCCATATCAAAAAGACGTTTTGAATAGTAGTCCACAATTCATTAATTCTTTTCACGAGGGACATGATTTTCAAGGACCACAAAAAGAGAAGTATAAGGACCTATCATTCATAAATGGGCAACACCATAGCTCAGGTACTCAGGTACCAGGAAGTGGGAACGCGGGAGCAATTTGGGCTTTATTCTTCAAAACCTCGCAATTAACTCTGGAAGCTTTAACATATCAGTCCAACAAAAAGGAGGTCCAAATAGATCTCGACTCTCGAGCGCTATGGCATCCTCTGTTACCAGAATTGAGCAGAAGATAACAACGCAAAATAATCTAATTGTAAGGGCACAATCTCAGCCAATATCTACGTATGCAGAGTGTAGTTGTGCCCCACTAATGAACAAACTAGCTACCATTCCGGATATTTAAAAAACAATAATTGAGGATGTAAAAGTAAATTTTCCTAATGTGGGAATTCAAACCATCAAGACCGGCTGCCCCTCTAAAGGTACAATAAAATGTAAAGACAATACTGTTGTTGTTAAAGAAAAAATAGATGATAAAACAAAAGATCAAGAAGTGATAAACCTATGCTCGACACAATCAACAATGACAGACGCAGCTCCTGAAGTTCATCTATCAAAAAGACAGAGGAAAAAACTACGGAAAGCAAGAAATAAAGCTTCTAAAAGTATAAAAAATACAAATGCATCAGATATAGTGAGATTGAACACTGGAAATAAGCATGACTAAATATCATATTGTAAAGGTGAGGGTAAACAAATGTTACCAACAAAACCCTTTTACCCTCTATTTAACAAGGATCTATCGGAGGTACAAGCAGTTATAAAAAATAAATGCCTAAACAATCAAGCTGATAGTATAAAAATGATAGAGAATGGGAAAATTCAGTCCTTTGAAATGCTGCAAGTGGAGGAAAGTAATAAACAGGTGGGAAATAAGCCATCACAATTGGAAACAAATAGAGCAAAGAGGGAGAGTATCAGAGGGGATGAAACGAACAGAGTTTTGTTAAGTGGTGCAGGTATTTTTTACGCCAGAATATAAATCTAGGGGTAATAATGAAACAACTTGCAAACATCCGGACCCAACACGAGATGGCAGGAGTATGCGAAGCATGTGCATCTACAGCATACATGCCTCGAACAGAGGATTAATGGCCCCAAATCCCTGCCGTGGTATCTTGTCATGTTGTGGCTGAGTGTGCCATGTGATGTGGCAGGCTATAGTGCTTGGCGTGATTTGGTCATTTTTGAACAGTGCTGAACGGTTAGGCAAATTTTGATTTTCTTTGTTTTTGGGATCGTGTGATATAGTGCGGTAGCTACCGTATGATGTAAATACATTACATTGCTAATATACCATAAGGATGTGGGGTGAGTGTTATCATGGCCGAAGCCTTGCTGATTATATGCAGAATAACAGGTCTGGGAGGTCACTACTGACTAGGGCAGGTTAGCAGCTGCACAGGCCTTGGGCATTGATCCTATTGAGGATAATATGTGACGGGCCACTAGTGACTGGAGCTGGCTAGCAACAACGCTGGCCTCTGTTATTCATTACAAGCAGGTAACAATACATGTCAATATTGACTGGAACTGGTTGACAGTAGAGTTGACCTCTGGTTTTGAATATTCGCAGGATTTAAGGTACAGGGGTCACTACTGATTGGAGTTACTTAGCAGGATAATAGGTCTCAGGGAGCCAATACTGACTGAAGCTGGTTAGTATGATCACTAGTCCCAAGGTGCTACTAATGACTCAAGTTGGCTAGAATGATAACAGGTCCAAGGGGCCACTACTGACTGGAGCTGGCTAAAAGAATAAAAGGCCCAAGGGTGAAGGGTGGGGGGGGTGCGAGTGGCAACAGTGACCGGAGTTGGCTAGAAGCATTGACAACATTTGGTATTGATTAAATACAGGATTCCTGGTCACAGGAGGCACTGCTGAATACAGCTGGATAGCAGCAGTGGTGGCCTCTAGGAAGAAGGAATTGAGAAAGCATAACTGGATATACTGGTTTCTATAATACCGATAATTGGTTACACATGAATGCCACAACGTGCATTGATATATTACATTACCAAATTACAATAGTCTGTTCGCCTTAATATGGCTGCAAAGTTATATGATTCTATTAGGGCCCAGAACCATTTCATTTAGTGATGTCCATCTGCACACTTTCCTGCATCTTGTAGTAAATTGAATATTGACAAACAGAAGTGTTATGTCCAGAAACAGTGAATTCTGCAGATTATCTGTGTATCTTTGATCTGCACCTCATGGACTCCTCACATTCCTCTCGAGAGAAGATCCTGCCTCCTCCTCATTAGTGTTGTTTCAGTAAATGTTTCTATCATGTGTTCATGTTTCATTGACTTGTATTAGGAGAAAAGTGTATTAAAATACATTGTGTAGCATTAGCATTATATACTCCAACTTGCTTTAGGGTGGATGCTCTCGTCCATTGGAAAGACAATTGTCACTTGGTGGTTTGCTTGGCCTTTTGCTATTTTTGCATTACATTTATGATAGATTTGTTGGCCTCCAGGTGTGTTGTGTTTTATTTTACATATCATGAGAGATGATGAAAAAATGACAGTCCAGTATACACATTCTTCATATAAATCAACTCACAGTATACTGTTCCGGAGGTTCAGTCCCACAGACATTATCTCTAACTGAACACCCTAGGAAGCATGTGCTTTTCAAACCAGTTGCCCTCTGATGCGGCGTCCTCGCTATTGGATAAGTCAATATGTCCTGAATTTTAGAAGGGTTACCGTAACTAGTGCACTCTGTTAGAGTGTGCTCACCTGTGGCAGTAAGATGTTAATAGGCACTTTTTCACCTATGCACGGTGCAGGGCTTTGAGTTACAGAGCTCCTCACGCTGTGGAGAAGATTAGGTCACATTTACCCATTTTCCCATATTTGGTCCTGATGAAATGCCAACAGATTGCTCCATGACTACACAAGGCATGAAAAAAGTTTACCTGAAGTATAGACCCCAGCTTACCAGCAGATCCATAGGTGATCGACACTTTCACGGAGTGATAGGGGCCATTAGTTCCTCAATTTCTCTGCCACTGTTTTTAATCTCAACATGGACCAGGAAGATCACATGAACTATATTGCGGCAACTGGTCGATAGTTGATCTTATATTCAGACTTCACCAATCTCACATCTTATGACACAACATCTTTTGTCCTACTATGCTCATCCGGCGTACTTATTAAAAGATCTGCGACAAAGTGCCCTCTTGTGGTACCCACCAGCCATTGTAGCGCCGGCCTGGTGAGAAGTATAGCCCAATGATGAAGCATGTCACCTTCAGGTGAGTGAACGCAACTTGTCTTAAAAGCACATGATTCCTAGGATGTCTGTGTTCAGTTACAGATAATGTCGCTGGGACCGAACCCCCGGAACAGTATACTGTGATTTGACTGTGTTTTATTTTAACAAATGTACATAGCAGATATTGGCCCTTCCTTGTTTCACAAAAATGATCGGATACCTGCCTCAGAGCGCACTTCTTACAGACGAGTATGGGGTTATCATGTTGCTATAAACAAGAAAATTTCCTTTCTGTGTTATTAAACTTCTGATAGGTGACCAAAAGGCCTACACACAAATCATGGTTTACTTTATATCCAAATTTTGACACAGATAATTAGTTCTCCACAACCCTAGATGATTAATACTACACAACACTGGTAATTTCTATTTGCTTCTCAAATTTTATTTGCCTTAAAAACATTATTTTCTTTTTCAGTTAAAGAGCACATGATTTTGATCACCTTATATAATGAATGCTTAACCAGTTCGTGTCCTCCTCCTCCTCAAACTGTTGACCAGCTATCAGGGCAAATGAGCCTGCAGCAAAGCCTCGCTGGCTTGGTTCCACACCGGACTAGGCAAGGTGGTCGACTCCATACTCCTCCAAGTCAGCAAGCACTCTGGTCGAGCCAGTCCTAACCCCACATGAATGTTCCCCATTACAACTATTTTAATGGTACTAAGTTATGTTTCTGCCAAATGATTGAGTCAAAAAGTGAAAGATTTTACTATGAAGAGCTGAAAGAGAAAACATGAAGTTTTTCAATATTTCTGAGTCTGCCACAGTGCACAGGAGCATTATTTCTTTACAGCAGCAAATCATGTATGTGCCCTGTAGAAAGCACGCTTGAATGAAACATGGAATGCATTGCAGCCAAAAATCCATACAACAACATAGAGCGCAAGATAACTTGTGCTATTATTGCAGCAGAGCGAAATGCCATTCCTAATGTGTACGTACTTTTAAAGACAACCCCAGAAAAATGTATGATCAATGTTGTTCTTCTGCCTGTTAAACGACAATCTCCATTAATGTAAATAGTAAAATTTGATGAGAAATCCTACTCGATGGCAGGGTGCTGCTGCCACTGTATTGCAGGTTACTTCCAACATAATCTGATTTATACATACATACTCCAGGGTGCTGCCAGCTATCGGGTCTGCACACAGCAGTCTGGAGCCACTCAGGAAGGAGGTAAGCTCTACATTTCATCTTAAGCCCTTAGGTTACATTCACAGCCTGATGGGTCCGGAGAACTTTATCCTCGCTCTAACTACACCGAGCAGATGGACGTAGCCCTTCATAGGCTGTGTTGTGTGTTGGGTGATGCCTGGCATCTTATTATCGTTGGCGGGAGGATGAAGCTCTGATAGGAGCTGTTACAAGAAGAGCAGAGAAACAGGACCACAGATCGCCACAGAGCGACAACTGTCCAGAAGCTGAAGAAAGAACTCTGGAATAGCAAACCTCCTACACCCTGGAGATTCTCCAGGGTAAGTAAATGATTGTAATGAAATGCAAACTGCAGCATTAAGGTCACACACTACAAAATCTTTCCCTTTAAAATGAAGATAACAGCCTACAATAAAAAACTAACCAAAAAGCAACAAAACTAGAAAATGCATTTCCAAATGCTGCAAAAGAGAAACAGTTAATACAAATTAACAATATTAAACTTTGTTGGTACCTTAGTAATGTGCTTATTTCTTGGCTTCACTCCATCTGCAGCAATAACGCTCTGAAAGGAGAAATTACTGCTGTGAGTCTCAGAGTCTTCAGTGTTACTGGTCTCAGTCACGAAGACTGCGGTGTCAGAAGATAACTTTCTCTTATTTGGCTTTATTGTTCCACCAATCACGCCATCGCTTTTAGCAGACACACTACTGTCAGCAGCATCATAACTTCAGGCAGATCAGCAAAGCGGATATCACCACTCACATTGGGTGAACAGACTCGTCTCTGCTACATACATCCACTCTGTTCTCAAATTTGCTTGGAGCTGCCAAAAGGCAAAGAGCTGCAATATATTCGCCACACTTTTCTGACTACCTTGTTTTTAAAAGTTGTGACATTCAAGCGTGATTCTTGGTTCATTTGCAAGCTGAATTTTTTTAGAGGTTCTATTGCCACACAATACTCGTCCCATATTCCAATTTGTCCACAGGGTGCTTCAACCCTTGTAGGTTATCAACTGCCTGTTTTGCAGATAATTTCAGATTGTTTCTGTAAGAAACTGAATTATTATTTGCAGTAGATGAGGAACAATCACAACCGTTGTCAGAGTGAACTTTCAAAGCCATTCAATTAACCTAGTATTAACCCCCTGGTACCTAAGCACCGAACAGGCAGGCTTAACTTAAGGTAATATGTAAAATATGTATGCAGAAACCAAACAAGTAAAAGTCAAAATGCAAAACAATAAAAAACCCAAACCGAAGTAGAAAAATAATAAAGTAAAATGTATTGAACAAAATGACACTAAAATGACAAAATCCAATAAGGGGAATGAGATATGAACTGTAACACTGTAAGAATCACAAGGTGCCAATGGATGAGGGGCCCGGGCATGGAGTAGTCTCTCTGGAGCTGACTGACAAGTCAGAGGAAACCGGAGACCATGGCCTGCAAGCACACAGTGCAGGAATTAGCCGCAGTTGTCCAAGAAGACATCTAGTGCTCCAGGATCAGATAGGGCTGCTGGCCTACAGGGGGATTCACAGCAGGTTCGGGCACAAAGTGCTTAGAGTACTGAGAACAAGCAGCAGATGCCCAGCAGGGCAATAGCAGACGGTCGACGGCAGCAAGGCCCGGACGAGACTGAAAGGGAGTGACACCTCTGGCCCTGTCCATCATGCAATAGCATAGTGGAGCTCAGCAGGAGGACAACCCGGTGACAGCCACCCACTGAGGCTTGGACCCCACGACAAGGCAGGCCGGTCTGGTGATGTGGTAAGAGATATAGCAGCCATGTCCTCAGCGAGAAGCAAGAAGGATCAGAATCTAAAAAAGATGCTGACCAAGCTCCCGATGACCGGCAGCGGAGAAGGGAGGCTCTCCCCAATGACACAAATCAGCCAAGATGCGGACACCTCTGAAGCCCCATTTACCCACTCCTATTGAGAGTCGCTATTCGGTGCATTACGAGGCGACTTGCCGACGCTGAAATGGGAAATAGCGGGGGAGATGATGGAGATAACCGATGGAGGCCACACGTTCCCAAACTGCATCAATGTGTCCCGCCTTATGATAAGGCGGGTCGTCGATGCCGTTGGGGACAGTGTGGCCTCCATCGAGGATCAGGAGCAAGCCTGAGAAGAGGAGGTGGAGCATCTACAGCAAGAGAGACTCCGGCTCAAGGCTCAACAGAGCGATCTCCAGGCACACATGGAAGACCTGGAGAATCGGTCTTGGTGAAACAACATCCGCGTTAAGGGAGTTCCACCTAAAGAAGAAGGGCCAGACATCACACAATACCTGCAGGGTCTCTTCAGGAGCATACTGGGCGCCCCCACCGGATATTTTGGCTTACATTCCAGACTTTCAACTAAAAGAGTGTATACTACGTGCTGCCAGGGACAAGCAACCACTAAGATATCAGGACCACTCCATAGCTTTGTAGACCTGGCTCTAATATCCCTTCAAAAGTGTTGGGGGTTCCGAGTGCCAACCATATGTCTTCGAAATCAAGGAATACCGTATTCTTTGGGTCACCCTTTCCGGCTGATTTTCATATGGCAGGGCAAACTCCTACAGCTCAGATCCATGCAGGACACTTGCCAGGTGCTGGGCATCGAGAATCCAATCCAGGAGGACACAGAGGGCCCACAGACCAAAACTCCTCGAGAAAGATGGCATAAGGTCTATGGGAGGCGAAGCTCAGAGCGAGCGACGAGACCGGACCCCAAGACCATGGCACAAGAAAGACTGGCAGTGCTGGAGACACTGTCGAAGGAGACATTCCCCCATGATGTAATGTAATGTAATGTAATGTATAGGCATGTATATAGCGCACTACTTACCCGGAGGGTCCCAAGGCGCTTCGACCGCTGCGAAACCCTTCCTGGCTTCCCTGAGAGATGGTCCCTTAATGGGTATCTCCAGGGTGAGACCAGGCATCCCCGGCGGTTTGTTGGGGCCGTTAGTGAAGATGAGGCAAGCTAATGCCCAGAGCTGCCGAGTGTGATCGCTGATCAGAGTGGGCACCGAGGCGAGAGAATTATCGAGTCCGCTGACCCTGGTCCAGAAACCTGCCGCGCCGGGAATCGAACCCTGGTCCCGGGCCGTCATCTGCTCTCGGGTCTGATAAGTGACATTTGCAAGGCTGAGTGGGCGGCGAAGAAGTCTGCGGGGAGCGTAGAGACACGGGGAGTGTAGAGAGAAACGGGGAACTGGCCGCACACGTTCCCAACTATTCCGACGTCCAAGGACACGCACGCACAAATGGCGGGCCCTGGACAATTTGAGGTTAATGGGTTTCTTAGTTGGGGTTAGGGAGGGGAGGGAGAACTGGTAGGCGTTGAAGAGAGGATAAAAGGGCAATGGAGGCCGGGCAGACGTTGGGAGCTCAGGGGGAAGAGGGATCACAGTGACCCAAATACAGGCCAAAGCTGGTGCACTCACTATGACATGCTATTTCCCAGCCCACCCTGAAAATTCTCACTCTCAATGCGAGAGGTCTCAACAATCTCAATAAAAGGAGGACCATCCTTTCCTACCTGGATAACATGGAGGCAGATGTGTGCTTCCTCCAGGAGACACAGCTTCTCTCCAAAGATTGGCATAGAATGAGGTCACGACTCTTTCCCCAGCAGTTCTTTTCATCTACCCTGGATAAGAAGGCGGGTGGCTATTTTAGTAGCCAAATGTTTTAGGGGCAATGGGGGAAAATATGGCCGAAATCAAAGAGGTTGATGGGAGCAGGGCCATCGATAGTGTAGGTGTTGGTATGAGTATTTTAGATGCCGAAATTGTGTCGCAAACCGCCAGAGTTACTGCTCCCGCAATCACCCTTCACCCGATATATGAGCAATCCAGGGGCTGCGTCAATTGCCTATAGATAGAAACGGCTCCTCCCCCACCCACCTATACCAATAACCATTTCAAATACCAACCCCACCAGGGATGGTGCTAATAGGTTAAACAAGTCCAGGGGCTCGAATCAGAACAGGTTGTCTAGTACCTCGTGCATTAATGTTCCTGCCGCCCCAAGTATGAATGGCTAATCAGGATGTCCTGAGTCTGCCGCCCGCTGCTTGCCCTTATGTGTTGGTACTGGCAGGAGTACCTACTTTAAAGAGGGATCAGCATGAGTCATGGGACCAGCTATGCAATAAATGTACGGACTGGCTATCAAGGCATAGAAGCTTCCATGTATCCGAAATGAAGGATATTATTATGGCATGCAGGGTTGGGTGATTTGGCGCATCTACAAAAAAATTCAAACTTCCGCCGACCTTCTTTGGTGAGACACCTACTAAGGAGTTGCGAATTCATAACATCTAATAGCACTAACATATGCGCACTACCCCATGGTTATTTCTACAAACCAAATCATGCTCCTTTCACCAACAATTCCTCTTGAATTACTACCTCTAAAAGGTTCCAGGCCTTGTCTGGATTAGAGACCCAAGACTGACTATCAACTTTTGGGGAAAATACTGATCCTGCTATTAGGTTACCTCATGCCCTGCCAGAAACTGAGGGTACTATTCCCACAACCCACTTATCCCCCCTATGCAAATGAAGGCCTCAGCAAGTCCAGACCTCCGTATCTTAAGCTGGAATGTTGCAAGGTTGTACTCTAAACTTCACCAGCCAGATTGGGTACAACTTATTAAAGACCAAGATATTCTTTTATTTCAGGAAACATGGGTCACACAAGAATTGCATATTGAGGGGTTTGAATGCCATAACATCCTAGCAACAACCCCCAAGCAGGGTCGACCATTTGGGGGTTTATCAATCTGGGTCAATATTAAGACAGGGGGATGCATAAAATCTGTACATACAGATAACAATAATTTTCTAGGCATATTATTTAATAGTGGAATTTCCTTTTGGATAATTAATGTTTCTAACAATGATTTTCATTCTGTTCCAAATATGCATTTTATAAATGTGTTTAATTTTATTGCATCTATTGGAAAATCCAAAGACTCTTTCAAGTCCGTAGGAATCTGTCTGGGGCGATTTTAATGCTAAGCTAACTTACTCATGGTCAAGCGAATATTCACACAGCAGCAGACAAACATGCAATAGGGGTAGAGAGCTAATGGACCATTTGAACACCTTTAACTTAATTAAATTGATGCAACTACAAAAGATAATGCCCCCCTGAACCGACATTCAGAGGGAGGGTCTGTTCATCTGAAATTGATAATGTTTTTTTATCCCCCCCCTTTTTAGAAGCAAGCTTGCTTAAAGCCGAAATTATGGCCACAATCTTTGGGGACCATAACCCAATACAAGTAACGTTACAGATGTCTCCAGTTCCAACGCCTCAGACAGAATGTGGTGCTGGAGATCTATCACCGTCCACAGATAACCGCAGACTGGTATGGCGAGGCATTAATAACGCAGACCTATTCAGTTCTATGGTTAGGGGAAACATGAATCTTATTAACATCTGTTTAGAGGCCCTGTTCCACACCCAGTGGCTATTCGCGTCTTTACCAAATTCAGTGCAGCCATTAAATCTTTGCTGTCTAAACCCATTTGTACAGTACTGCGCGAACCTAGATGGTTCAATCAGGAGTGCTCAATTGTCAACAGGAAGCTCCGCAAGGCCCTATCTCAAAACCCTAGGTGTAATGATTTGGTCAAGTCCTTAAGGTTGACATATAAGCAGGCTATTGCTAATAGGAAGGAACAATTATTAGGTGAGCACTGGGATGCGCTCATTAATGCTGCCAGCTTAAAAAATGTGAATATATTTTGGACTACCATTACAGAGTTAAGATCAATGGGTCAACCGTTCAATCCCATCAGCTGCAACATAATGAGCGCTACCTGGGAAAGTCACTTTTCCACTATTTACCAAGAGCCTGCTTTTTAATCCGACACTTTTATTAACAGGGTGCCACCTGGAGTCTCATTATCAATAAACGAGGTTGAGGAGGCTATATGTCAGAGTGCGGGCAATAGAACTCCAGGCCCTGATGGGTTGCCCATTGATCCTATTAAATATAAACCAGATATTTGGGCCCCAATGTTGTTAAATATTTTTTATATTCTAACCAATGCCCCACTACCTAAGACATGGTCTACTAGCACGATTGTTCCCATTTTTAAAAAGGGCGATTGCACACAACCTTGTTGCTGTAGACCGATCTCCCTCGTAGATAACACCCTTAAAATTTTAGGCAGAGTTTTATACACAAACATTTTAACCTGGACAGAGGACAACCAGATTTTAGAACAATGCCAACTAGGTTTCAGGGGTAAAGTTGGCACAAACGAGCAAAGTCCTAATCTTAATTTGAACATAGGGAAGTACACTATTGCACAGCACTCGCCACTTTACTTTGCTTTTATGGACCTGTCCTCATCTTTCGATTTTGTCAATAGGTCCAGTCTATGGTCCATCCTTTTAGAATATGGACTGGATGAGACCCTTGTTCATTTTTTAGCCTATCTCCATACGGACCTGAAATCGCGGGTCAGGATTGGTGGTGGGGGAGAAGTTTCCAATGACATCAGTGTAGATAGAGGGGTCACACAGGGGTGTGTTCTGGCCCCTTTTCTATTTATCATATATATAAACAATTTACATAAATCACTCATCACACTAACTAATGATGTTCCGAGTATTCAAGGCAAACCTCTCCCATTGCTTTTATACACAGATGATGCGGTTTTAATTGGTCGCACACCAAATGCACTACGCTCTTTAGTTTGAGGTTTCACAGATTTTATGTCCGGCTTAGATTTATGCACACATTTTAAGAAATCTTTTATAATGCCTTGTGGGCCAAGGAAATGTCCTTTAAATGTTATCTCTGTGGGCGACCAAAAATTAACTTGCACTGCTACTTTACCTTATCTGGGAATGGTCTTCGCTGCGAATGGCACTTGGTGTGAATACTTGGCATATTGTAAAAGTAAGTTCTCGAGGGATTATAACTCAATCCTCAGTCTCCTCCGCCCTAAAAGATCGAGAACAATTCCAGCCTTTTTAAAGATTTTTAAGATCCAGTGTGTACCAATAGCTACCAATGGGGCAAAGATATGGAGTGTTGCCAAATGCTCTTGCGTCCAATCAGAGGAAAATAGATTTTGTAGAAAACTCTTGGGCGCTCCAATCTTCACCCCACCGTACGTATGTCAAGGCGAACTGAAATTAGGATACATTGAAGACATCATAAGGGCCTGCTCCGCACTATTTTAGCTGTCCATAATGAAGAATCCCGAGGCTTCTCAGAAGAGACATAATAGATATTAGTCTTCGCTGTGAGAAAGGGACGGATATTCCATGGCTTCTTGGGGTAGTCAAGAGTCTGGAAAGTGTTAACCTTGGTAGACTGTTTGCCAATTCGAACACAGCTGTAACAATGGACACAAATGTTTTAAAGACAGCACTGTACGCACTTTTTAGCGCAGAAAGACTAGAAAGGGAATTGAATAAACAAACTGTTGCAAAATGTATATCCATTGCGTACCCTGAGCATGGTCTACCAAGTTATATTACACTACCCATGTCCCAATGGGAGAGAGGCCTCCTATTCCGTCTAAGAGCTGGGACAGTAAGATATTTGCTTTGTTTTCCCTATAGCTATAACGCAAAACGTGACTCCCTGCCATTTCCATGTGATGGTCACAGCGGTCAAACACTTTTACACTTTTTATTCTTTAGTAGATACTATATGAAATATGCAATATGGTTTCTAATTCCGTATTTTAAAAAATTGTCACCTATTAATTTAACAGATGCTCTTGACTGCAAATTTAAATTGGACAATTTTGAATTGATCTTGCGCATTGGCACCTTTTTGAGAGTAGCTACGGGTGCACGGAAATCTATGTGCGATGTATGAAGTCATTCGTATTGTACTATTCAAAATATGCACTTTACCTAGGTTTACTGTATTTTGCTACATTATGGATTGGATATTGCTATCTATGTCATTCAAAACATCTTTATTCCATTTGTGGAATCATAAAAGAAAAAACAATACAATATTTATAGATACATCATTTCCGTCCAATGCCATAATCCTTGAGAAAGTAAATTTCAGATTTTTGGGAATCATTACATTTGTGCAAATACGCAATTCCAAGATAAGGTGCAGTTAGTAGAATCAGTGGAAATAACATGGCCATTAGGTTCTCGGTGCAATAGACAATTAAAATAGTAAAGTACAGTTCATATTTGTAATAGTAGTATTCCCAAAGGTACTTGTGCCCCTTATATGTTTACCACAGTAACAATTAAAAAAGGAAATAATAAGAACTACTACAAACAAAATACATTATAAAATATTAAATACTATATACAATAAAACGTTTCAGCGATTCAGTCCTGCAATACTCAATTAATGTTCTTTTATCCTCTATTGCAGAATCCTAGTTAAAATTTCAAACCCTTCTTCATTCTTATGTAGTTGATAGCCAATAAAAATCTAGAAACTCCAAATACAGTAAGCTGGGTGTTATCTGTTTTTAAAATGCGTAACATATCATTATATCTTCTGACACCCATATTCCTGCCCAACGGACCAATCCATTTTTGTCTAGCTCTCAGGTAAGTGGTGCAGAAGAACAAAACATGTGCTATATTTTCCTGTATACCCAGCTGGCACATTTTACACTCACTATCTTCCCCCCATTTCGGCAACTTTCACATTTGGTAGTAAAGGACTTAACACAGAGGGTCCCAAACCTGAATTTCAAGTACAATATTTTCGCCAATTGGGGTTCGATTTCGTCTAAAAATGCCTCAAAGCGGGGTGTTGGTTTAACCATCAGAAAATCATTTGTGAGTGAGCCAACTCCACAATTTTGAAAAACTTTGTGCACAGTGAAGTTCCAATAGACCTGTTTGAGTTCCCTTTTTGATTCTGCGGCCAACCTTTCTGGGTGGTGCCAGAACTCACTAAGCCCCAAGGTCAAAAGCCATCTACGTATATTAGCCAGCCATGGGAAAGTAACATGGGTATCTAGTGCGATAAGTTCACTTAGTGTCTGCCTGTAGATATAGAGTTCATCAGTGGCCCATAACCTAAACCAATATGACAAAGTCATCCACACAGCCCTATACTCGATGCATTTTAACCCCAGATTGTACATGTAGGGGATCACCGGTGTATTTTGGGGGAGGGGGACCATGGTTCTTAAAACCCTGTTTTCTCCCACGGTTAAGGTGGAGATTTGCTCTCCGCTCCACAGCTCCGAGCCATAGAGAGCAGCAGTTTGGGCCCTAGATTTATATACCTCTAATGTTGGGGTGATGGACTTGGTACCAGTTGCATGGAGCTTTTTTAAGATGGGCACTGAATTTTGCTTTAAGATGGTCCCAGATTTTCTCACATGCGGGCACCATGAGAACTTAGAATCTAGGGTCACCCCTTAGTAAACAAAAGCGTGAACCCTCTCTATAGCTACGCCATTCAGCATTATCTTTTTCTTAAAACTTTTGTGTGGCCTGATGGACATGTATTTTGTTTTTGATGGGTATATTTCCAATCCTTTTTGTTTACAGTACACCACAAACTTATTCAGAAGATTTTGCAGTCCCATTGGGGTCTGTGAGAGGAGGATGGTATCATCCGCAAATGTCAGAGCACATACATGAGAGCCACCTAACTTTGGGGAATCGTGTTTTGGTCCAATAGGAAATCCACCATATCATTAACATAGAGGAGAAACAGGGTAGGCGCCAGGACACAGCCCTGGCGGACCCTCTCCTCACCGGTATCTCCTCTGTCAACTCCCCGTCCATACCCCAGTGCACTTTTGCAAAATTATCTTCATGTAATTTTATGAGTTGCACCAGTATGGTTTTTGGGACCCCTTGATTTAGCAGATTTATCCACAGCAGATCTCTTGGAATTGAATCGAAAGAGGCCTTTAGGTCAATAAAGGCCACATACAAATTGCCGGATCTTAGTTTAGTATACTTACAGGCAATGGTTAGCAGCCTGAACACCTGATCTATGGTGCTGATTCTTTTTCTGAACCCTGCCTGGCATGGGGATAATATGTCGTTGTCAACTAGCCAGTTGTTGAGCCTGTCCAGTATCTGCTTTGAATAGACCTTTTGGGTAATGTCTATCAAGCTGATAGGTCTATAATTAGCGGGATCGTCCCTACTGCCCTTTTCGTATATAGGGACGATCTCCGCGCCCTTCCAGGATATAGGGATAGGCTGCCCTCTGCTAATTGCATTGCACAGTAAGTTGATATACGGTGCCCATACCTCTGGGTCATGTCTAAAGAGGTCTCCTGGGATGTTATCTGGGCCTGGCGCTTTGGATGGCTTAATGGCGGCTATAGCCTGCTTAGTATCTAAGATACTAAAATATAGTCGTTCAAACTCCTTGGACATTGTCAGCTCTTTAATTATGCATAAGTTCTCGCTTGAAGGGGAACCCGGACATGCATATAAATGTGCAAAGTGTCTGAACCATGTTTTAGGATCTAGATGGTAGTCCTGGGTTGTCTTGCTCGACTTATTGCCGTTTGCAACAATCGGCCAAAAAAGTGATTGATCTCCTGCCCTTGCTGCGGCTAGCAAGTCTTCCCAACCAGAGTCCTCCCAATCTCTATAATTCATTAAACCAGGGATTGACCGGTATCAGCTTATCCTTTGAAGAGGTTTTACCCATCACTGCTCTAGTAAGATGAAGTTACATTTTTTCCACTAATGTTACGTGGGTTTGGGTAATTGGGATTGGATTTATATTCTCGTTAAAAAGAAAAAAAGATAGAAGGTCACTAAAAATATTATAAATGGAAGTAAGGGGTTCAAGTTTCCCTAAAATGATTGGCCATCTAACTGCCCTTCTATTGTTGCACAACATAGGCTGTGATACCTGCAAGCCTGATCTAGGACGATGCTGGAAATATTTTGCTGCTAGTTCTAGGCATAGGGGGAGGTGGTCACTTCCCAGTAGTGGCTGGTGACATTTGAAAGTGGTGGGCCGCAAACGGATGTGCATACTGCACCGTAGCGAGCGAGCACAGCCAGCGAGTCCGAACCCCATAAGGGGGTTTGGGACGATTACCCCCCCCACCCCCAAGAAAATTTTGAAAAAAGAGAAGAAAAATCGTGCATTTTCAAGCAAATTTGAGAAAGCAGGAAGGTTAATAAAGCAATTGTGAAAGTGCAGTTATTACATTATTAGATGGCATAACACAGGTAGCTGCTTATTCAGTGTAACCACAGAGCTTCATACATTCCCTCCTATTATGCTCAGGTGCTGAATTCAGACTATAAAAAATATAGCACTGGTGTTTGCTGGGTGGTAGCCGGGGTGAAAGAGCAGCAAAGGAGGTTGGGGTCCTCTTGTTGTTTGCTGAGAAATTGCCCCAAAATGCGGTAATGTTTCAGGTTGTCAGGCTTTACCAGGTGCTGAAAATGAAAAGATAACAATTTATTTTTGAAAACTAGGGTAATCAAACAGACTGTGGGGAAAGAAACATAAAGCTCCAATTTTTTACTTGCAGTTTGCATGCAGCTCTTAGATGACCGTTATTAGCTCCCGGTGTATGTTAGGATTTTATCTTACAAACTGCAAGTAACAAAAGGATCTCTCTGACAAAAGCAGTGACTCACAGACCTATTTACATCATAGGCACATGTTGTGATCTGCATCAGGTACATAGTAGTGTTGTATAGTGGATTGGTGCACTGCCATTACAGACAACACATTATCAATTGAAATGACCATTACATTTGCACCAACATACAGTTTTACTGCGCACAAACGATAATGTGTGGAAATGTCATCACCTACTGTAATGATGTGTTTTGATCATATTAAAATATTTGTTTTCATCCCAGTTCAGAATTACAAAGAAAATGTACTTCATTTGTACTTTCCTAATTCCGATATAACATCAGCACAGATAATGTTTGTTGGGTGCAAGAAAAAATAACATCCTACACCCTTTAGTCTCATATGGGCACTGTGCAGGATTGTCACATAAAAACATTTCTATCACTTTGAAGTCAGAGAAAGAAATTAAACAACAAGCTCCCTTGGAAGACAGAGAGTGACATTTGAGCTCTGTCTTCATTGCACAGCAAATGTGACAAGATAAGATTTAAAGGCCTGTTTACAGAGAGGCAGGACTCGGAAGGATCTAGTAAACAAGGGATGCCCACAAGAGAGATGTACTCAAGCTGGACAGCCCAAAGCAACTAAAACCAGAAAATAAAAAGCAGGCAACTGTGAGTTACAAACTACAAAGACAATGGTAAGCAATAGGTGAAATGTATTCCCAGAGAATCTTTCAGAATTTCCCCACGATGTCATGAGCAAACCAAATAGCTGCACCGTCTGGTAGGCTTCAACCTAAAAATGAGGCTCTGTGGAATAAAATGTTTGCCTAGGATCACACGGTTTGGATAAGCAGGAAAGCTGGTTTTGCACGTTATCTGATTTTATGTTTTGAGATTTGGCCACCAGATGTGTGCGTCTCTCTCTCTCTCTCTCTCCCTCTCTCTCGCCCTCTCCCTCGATCTCTTTCTCCAAATTGCAGTTTTATATAGTGCAAACTCGACCTAAAGGTATCAGAGCGCTGTACATGAGCTGGGAGAGAACACATATCCTATACTTCGCAACGTGCCCCTTTATATTTGTGGCAGGATGTCGAAGTCTGTCATGCTTGGTGGTAATGATTCACACATTCAGCGCTCACCTTTGACCAGTTAGCATCCTTCGTGAAAACACATTTGATGCCACTCCGCTTTATGCAGAAAAACTCCACTTCCCTGCTTTCGATGGTTCAGATGTCTCTCGCAATAACAAGTAGTATTTTCATTGTAGCCTTGTAGAAACTGCAGCTATAGCGATGGCAACGTGTATGACACTGACAGGACACTGTTTAATGGCCCGGAAAAGTTTTTTTTCATTCCAGCCTCGCAATAACAAGTTATTCTAAAGAATACCATTTGTAATAAGTCTGTAGCCTCGCAGAAATCATAAGATGTGAAAACTGCAGGGCCACATAAAAGGAGAGAGGGTGTGGTCTGACGGCTAGCGTGGCCGACTTTGGTGCTGGAAAACAAGGTTCGAGCCTCATATCTAGCTAAAGCTTTTTTATGACACTCACGAGTGGCTCTATTTCTTAATTTAACCCTCAATATTTCTTAATCTAACCCTGGTGGCTGGCTGGGTGGTTCATGGATGGATGCGTGATGGGTGGATGGATGGATGCATGATGGATGCATGCATGATGAGTGGATGCATGATGGATGGATGGGTGGATGGATGCATGAATGATGGATTGGTGGATGGATGAGTGGGTGGCTGGGTGGTGGATGGATGGATGCTTGATGTGACAACTTGTGTGAAAGGACACTCTTTAATGGTCCCAAAAGGTTTTATTTCATTCCAGCCTCGCCAACGTTTCTGGCATGACAGGGTTAAGTGTCACTAAGTCTTCTTACGTGGCAATGGTCCACAGGTAGTGAACAAAATACGAAATGTGCCTTGTGCTATTGTTATGGACACGTTCAGATAGAAATATGTGCGCCCTCTTCTACACCACAGACAGCAGCTTCAAGCTTGTAACTAACAGGCATTGTGAATGGGATGGAAGGCGCATAAAAATGAAGCATGTGGCAAAGAGAGGAATGGACAAACAGGCAGATACAGACAAATACAGAGACCGGCAGGTGGACAATCACACCTGTCCCTGGAGCCGAATCGTATTCTACTACATTTTCAAATTAAGTAACACGGACGCCCAATGCCAGGACAAGTTTTCGTACTCAGTGCGGCCCTGCTTTCCTTCCTGCCCCTTATTAGTACTTTTCACAACTTACATTAAATTCCATTGTTACATTACTGTAAATGAACAGATAAACAATTTAAAACAAGAAAGAAAGCCCAGTTCTCTCATTTCGAGTCGTCTTCCTGCCTGGCGCACTTTGCAGCTGATCGTGTGGGAAGAGGAGAAGTGAAACGCGGAAACCGGGGATCTTGCCTTTCCCTTCCTCTTATCCAATATTTATTTCTCGTATTCACTTGGGCCCTGTTCCACTTTCCTTCACTGTCACGAGCAGCCTTTAAAAAATACATATATCGGAGAAATGTTTTTTTCCCTTTCCTGAACGGCATTCCTCGGATCGTAAAGTGTCCAGAAACCCAGGTGTCGGTGCATTTCCCCCAGTAACATATATATATCACAGTGAATTACATCACCCCTCGCTGCTCAGAGCAGAGCGGGGATCAAATGAAGCAGGGGATTCCAGCTGGTGAGAAATATTACCTTACCCAAGACAGGTCGGGGCTCTGTGGGCTCAGGTGTGTCCCTAGAGTCTGCCCCGTCATGCCTCACAGAACTGCCTGATTCCAGTCCAACAGCCACATGTGGCCTCATGCAGAAGGGGATATTGTGCTCAGTCCCCTTGGCTTTGTGATAAATAATGAGTCACTGTCAGCTCCAGGAGGCTCTGAACTAACCTATGACGGGGAGTAACCAGCAATAGCAGCCCACTACTAACTGTCTCTCAGAGCACTAGTCTAACAGCGTCTTGGTGTTCCTCTACTCTGCAGCAGGCTTCCACCTAGAGAATCTGGTGCTCCAGTACTCACAGTAGGTAATCCACAGATATATGTCGGCCATGTTTGTCTTCTAAGGTATCTGCAGAGTATCTGTCTCCCTCAAGAGGGCCGTCTAACCTTTGAGGGATCACATCAGCCCTGTAGCCCATTAGGCACCTCCCTGGCAGGCCATGTGTAGGGGGTTCACCTCCAGTTCCATTCAGGCTGAAAACACGACGGTAATCGGGGCCTCAGGCAGGTCACACACGGTAGCAACAGATCCGCCCCGGCAACTGGAGCTGCACTCCAGCCTTGCTGCACCCACCTTTCTTGCTGTAGTCGCCACCAACGGGGTCCATCTAAACCAACTACTCGGACGATTAGACAGACATATTAAAATGGAAAAGAGGCAGGTGTGTGGTGACTAGATGTGTGTCCCGGATTTGCACGGACAGTCCAGGTGTCGCGACACTTCCTCCTAAAATCAAATGTCCCAGTTTTTAACGGAGAGTAGGGTGAACCTGCACATACATCGTAGTGTTGTACAGGCTTAAGTAAGTTACAAACGGCCCTCTCAGAAACTGGGGACAGATTCGGAACTACAGTTGTTTAGACATTACTGCTGTGAACGCAAATAGTCATCATGTGTACACTGTACAGTAGTTAAATGAAAATACCTGATCAAGTAAGTAGTACTCGAGTCGAGTCGAGAGAAAGGGCACACAGGCTGGCTCATGCATACGGTCCACACGAGGCGACTGGTGGCGAGTAGAGAGAGGATCTGACGTCAGTAGCGCCGCGCTCCACAAAATGGCCAATCACTGCATGACTACATGAAGTCACACACAGTGATTGGCCATTATGCAGTGTGTGTGCCACCACCCACGGGCGGCATCCAATAATGGATTGCCCTGCCCTGCTGCGCAGTGACCGGCCAATCCTGGCACGGCAAGCAGCGCTAGGATTGGCTAGGGGGGCTCACTGACAGCTCGCCCTGTGTCGCCTTTCAAAGCCGGGGGCTGCGGCCCGGTTAAACAAGCACCCCCCTGGTCACTCTATATGGGGGAACACTGATGTGCATGCTCGGGCTAGTTTCTGCGCCAAGCATCACTTGCGCGCTAGAAGATACCTTGGCTGGCTGTCTGCTGCTGCAGCTGAGTGAGTGCGTCACGTGGACTGTCACTCAAGCTGCGCAGCAGTCCAGACCAGGCCCCCTGCGCAGCGCACTCCCGGATAACTCGGGTGCTTCCCGGATTCCCAGCGGCGCTCGCTCGGCGCTTACTAAATTTTTCATTACAGTCAGTGTGTGTTTATTTTCTTGCAGCAGCGTCCATCAGGGCTTGTGGGGCTCCGCCCCTACGCCCCAATGGACGCACCGCGGCTGTCACTTTCCCTCCTAGCCTCTACTCTAAAATCAGTCGTGTATGCCCAGTGCGCAGCGCTTATCGTGATATAATCTATAGCTGAAAACGATTGGCCCCTCAGAAAAGTGTTTGTGCGCTCAAAATCAGAGAGACATCTACCATTACACGCCCGTAGCCTTTTTTCTACTGTAAAGTTAAAGATCTGCAGGGCTGAAGCGGTGCACATCGCTGGTCTTTCAGAGCTGAGTAATGGGATGCCCAATGCAAGGTCGTCTTCTTCCAGTATGGTTTCCATGCCCCTTAGTGGTTCATTACAACAATTTAAATCACCACCAATTACAATGAGGTTATTATTTGAAATAGAATCAATAATCCCTCCTAGTTGGATAATTAATGGTGATTCTTTAGAATGATCTCCTGGTCTTATGTATATGTTAAGGGGAGAGATCATAGATTTGTTGGAGAACTTTAAATATACACCCTGGATATCATCTGAACTAGTAGGTATGACGACTATTTTGGCGTTTACTTGGTTTTTAGCCCATATTAAGAGCCCGCCTGAGGGTCTGCCTTTTTTTGGTTGAATTGCCTCGATACTGAATGTCCGATATCCCACCTTGTATAGGGGTTTCAAACGCCCAGGTCTCTTGGAAGAGGCATAGGTCATATTTGTGTATATAGTCTTGCCAGTCAGGTTCCAGGAGTTTTTTTTTGTTAAACCAGCAATGTTCCAGGACAATAATTTAACATCATTTATATTGGGGGCACTAATCTCTTCTCTAGTTAGCCCACTATCCCGATCTAAGTTTGATCCTTGGTTCGAACCAAAGATGGGTCCGCCCTTAGCATCATTATCATAAGCAATTTCCCTGTTCAACCGTGTTGTCCTGTGAGTTCCCCAACAGAGAAGCTGTGTCCCTAGACTTGTTGGTGTCTGGTCAGTAGATGAATTTAGTCAATCTACTGCTTCGAGACCGCTTTGGGGAATCAGGGTGGTTCCAGGGGCTCCAGGGTTAATTTTGGTCACAGTAGAGTTTAGAGGGGAACCACAGCTCATTCTATCAGCTTTATTTTGCCGAATGGAAATGTTAGAATTGAATAATGAGTGAGTCCTTAGGTTCAAGGTTATTAAGTTATCAGCTATAACTTTTGAATACAATGTTACCCTAATATCATCTAAGCCCCCTCCTTCTTGCTGTAGCCGTTCGGCGCTCTTTATGTCAGATTTGATAACAGAAAGGCAGAGGCGCTCGGTCCTTATCCAATGTATAACCTTGTTAACCAGGGAGTCCCCATCCTCCCTGGTTCCTGGTTTCAATCTAGGGACGTTTGTAAGAAAAACGTTATGAGAAGGAAAACACACATGGGGCTAGCGCGGCGGTTCCGTTTCTGGTGCTTGTTGAGGTGCTTCTTTTCTCCCTCTGTTCCCCCATTCCCTGTCCCCCTTTCGTAAGCTTGCGGGTGGTAGACTACCCAGGGGGGTTTTCTTGTGCGGGGGATTTGCTGCCCTCTGTGTGCTATATGCCGTTCCTGTGGGGTGGTCACTGGATGTCCTAGGTTTGGTCTTAGGCTACGGGTATAACCTGTGTTTTGCCGCCCATGGAGGTTATCAGTTTGGGAATTTTCTGCTCTTTCTGTTTGCTCTTTGGGGCTATCAGATCCAGTAGTAATATTTCTCATCCTTATCTCTACAGGTTTAGTCACATCAGGTGTATAAGCTAGACCCTTATCACATATACAGAGATTGCTGGTAAGAGCTTCTATCATTTTTTTAATCGCTCTGACCTCCTCCTCAACAGTACTTAATTTATTGGACAGTGCTAACAACAAGCTGTGTGTGTCAATGGCGTGAGTTTGCACCTGGGTATATGGTGGGGATGGTTTGGGCAGCCTTCTGCTATGTAATTGATCCCCCCCGAACAAGGCCCTATAGTTGTTTCTGGATTTTCTACTAACACTGAGTATTTGTAAGAGCACTCAATGGTTATAATTTCATAATGAGAACCAACACCATTATCTAAGTTGTCTAATATTTCATCACTATTGGTATTAGTTTTATTTATGTTAATCCCTTTTTCTTGGGGGTTAGGAACTGATGTTACAAGGGGGTGGGTCTTTCCATTGCTCTGATGGACTGTAACTATATGGCTGTTGGTATTTCCACTTATGGTTTTATCCTTTTTGCCATAGTATGAAAAGATGTTATTACTTCCTTTAGGGCTAGGCTCCTTACCATTAGACAACATATTCTCTACTTCTTCAATCAGGTTATCAATGGCTGCAAGCGTGCAATTCTCAGCTGCTGATTTTGGCAGCTTCTGTGTCCTTGGGATTTTTTTCCTACCTGTGATAGCTTCCGCTGCTTTCCTTTTGCCCATTGTTGGTATACGTTTAACGCTAGTAGTGAATCTGCGCAGGGGGTAAGGGGTTGCTTAAATGTGCATGACAAGCTCTTAGGTGCTAGTAGTGTCTTTCACATACAAATATGGATTCCTAAACGCCAAGTATGGATCAAGTACCAAGTATCTATCTAGCACAGTTTACCATTAACGGGTACAAAACAATACATGCACAAGATCATTAAGAATTCAAAACAGTCTTCCCTCGATGGGTGCATGACAGATTGAAACTTGCCTATACGGTAGCAACAAGTCCCATAACATGATTCTTCAGCGAAAAAAGTTATTGCACGTTGTTCCATTAGCCATAAGCCCGAAATCTCTCTTAAGTTTGTTCTCTTACCAGACAGAGGAGGCACTCGGGACCACTGGGTGTGATATCAAGGGGTAGCCCAGCCCAGTCTTATCCAGGCTAAGACGGGCGCGGATGGGCCCCGCCCCTGGCCCGGGCTTTGCCCGGGCACGCCTGCGCGCGTCATTCGCCACGGAATCCCTGTTCCGGTTTTGACGCGCCTCCTGGAGCTGAGAGATAACGCTCGCTTCAGGTATCACTAGGGGACTCTGGGTAATGGAGTCCCCTACTCAATGGATGATCGGTGCAGCCCCCACGGGCTGTTCTGCTGCAGGAGGATCGCGGGCTAGCAAGGGCAAACCAGGGCTGGTATATTTTTACTTGTATGATGAACTGAAAAAGGGTTACCTCTGTCTCCTTCGTATAAGTCTTGAATGTCTTAAGGACACAGGCCTTCCTTTTTTTGGTTTTAAGGAAAAGACAGAGGTCGCAATCAAAGGACCAAAAGCAATCAAGACTTGATGGATTTCCTTCATCACTTTCCTGTAAAGATCTTTCTGCCAGAGCTGTAAAAGCTTCCACTCCTCCTCAGAGAAACGGGCAACAACATCACAAAATGTGACAGGATCGGTGAAGGTGGCTCGTTTTCAAATCGATGCCCTGGGATCATCGTCAGCTCGGTGTGCCACTGATTAGGCCTGTGGAAGTCGAGGTTTCCTGCTACGACGGGGAGGGACGTGAAACAGCACCAGGCAATGGAGCGCTATCTATTTATTTTTCTAAGGTTTTTTATCCTGTACATGTGTTACTTTTATGGATATGTTGCTATCTGAATAAAGCCTTTTGGATTGGGGTTGGATTGGCTACTTTCAGTCCTCTCACTCTTGAATGGGATTAGAAGTGTTTCTTTAAGTTAGCTGCTGCTTATGTCTTTCCCTGACAGTGCTCTGTGGATAACTCATGTTCCTGCAGCTAGCAGATAATTAATTTCCAAGTTTGAGGGCTCTCTGAGAGGCACAGTGACAAGAGCTGACTCACAACCTTTTGTGTATTAAGCTTCTGTGCAGGTCAGTAGTGTAACAAAACTTGAGCCCTCCCCCCACTCCCTATCTGCAAAAAACATGGACGCCCTCCTTCCCCCAGACTGTCAGGACCTCTCGGGCCAGAATGAATTAAATGAAGGATGTCAAGAATTCATATTGTAACCTCAAACTGCATATTGTTTTGTATTATCATGGTTCACATTTTAATCATGGCAAAGTGTAATATTGTTTTGAACCTTCTTTGTCTAAACAATATAGCAATGTAACTTGCTTATATGCGCAGACTTTCATTCACTGCTCTGGGTAAAAGCAGCTTGTTCTGCTAATCCTTCCCTAACATTCCAGAAGTGTCGGAGCAGACATGCTTGCGGAGTCATTCTTGGTTACTGAGTGAGTCGGTTAAATTTTTGCAACATTTCTTCTGTGAGTCTGTTTATTCTTAAATGCATTGTGACAAGAGGCTCAGATAAGATGTTTATGTATTTGTAAAGTGCATAGCTGCCCTTAGGCTTCCCAGCGCTAAGAGAAACATAACTACGGTGGACTAAGTCAAGTTGCCGGAGATCGGGAGTTTTTAGGGAAAGATCAATGTTTTGAGTCTTTTCCTGAATGCTAATTTGTTGGTTATCATGCGCATTTTCCTGGGTAGTGTGTTCCACATTTTAGGAACCAAGTGCTTGAAGGACGTTCCTCCCCAACTTGCTCTTTTTATTCTGCCCTGTTGCATAAGAAGATCCTCTGATGACCTTAGGGTCCTACTCGGGTTTCCCCTACCCAGACTTAACACCCCCGCTGGCATCAGTGCAGCCCTCGGTCACACCATAGACCAAACTTTGCGTCCCCCGGGAAAATGTGAGTACCCGTGATCTAGATCAACAAAAGGCGGAAGTAGTTAGACACGAGGACGAAACAGAAGCATGCATCTCTAAAAGGCTCAAACAGGAACCAATGAAAACAAGCATTGGCATAGCCAATAGGTCTTGCCTTTGGGACCTTATAAGTGTTTAGCCGTGCAACAGTTGATGTTGTTGCACCAAGGATATTGTGCTGGATAACTAAACACTTATAAGGTCCCAGAGGCGGGACCTACTGGCGATGCCAATGTTTGTTTACCTGATGGGCATTGGCTGACCCCTACCTGGTTACTGAGGCCCTAGGGAGGTTGAGACATATTAGGGGGAGTTTTAGCCACATCAGATGATGCTGTGCAGGCCCAGGAACAATGAGGCGCAGTCGCTGCTGCCTGGGAGTGTGTTCTTTCACTTTCAATTGACGGGGCTGCCCCCCTCTACTCTGGTGAAAGCCACAAACGGAATTCAAGTCGATCTTCTCATCACACAGACTTTTCAGGCGAAAAAAATGTCAATGTTTGCTGAGGCCTTCAAAAGAGCGACCCAACTCCACCAATGAGGGACAATGAACATTTTTGATACAAAATAATCATTGATCGATGCAGACAACAACAACAAATGAATCCCGGGCAGCAGGCTTGATAACGTCCAGCAGCAGACAGTCTTTGTATCTCAAGACCTCACCTGGGGTTTCATGTGGGTGCTGTGGTCCCTGCTGTGGTCAGGTTTAGAGATGGGCCTCTGGAAGAACAACCGCGCATGCGCCAAGGACAGACACTGCTTCCCACAGTGAGGATTAAAGGAGCCTTAGATGAACTGCGCATGCGCGGCGGACATACACCGAGGTTAAGGCAATCGATCTCCAGTAGTCGTTGCAAGAAAGATTTCTTTATTTAGTTCACAGCACAGGCGCAGTAAAGGGGTCCACCTGTGACTCATCAGCTGACACCTAACGTCAAGTACAGAGGGGACGGGGGCCTCGCAGGGACACAAAGAAGCACACGAATAACAGTGTCCGCGTGGGGGGCCAATGAATGAGAGACAACTGCCTCCCGCCGCGGAGCACGAGACGCCTCGCGCTACAGCACGCGCTGTGATGTATTGCAGTGCAAAGCTCCTCTGTTCGCCTCCTTTATGTTGGGGGAAGTGTCTCTCCTCTGCGCAGGCGCAGTGAGACTGAGTGTTCTCTTCAGGGAAGTTCGCAGTCTGGGCGCTAGGAAGTAGTCTCTTCGCTCCGCACATGCGCAACTGTGACGCGCGGTCTTGCGCGTGCGCAGCTGTCATGGATGTTCTGTTCGCGCGTGCGATGGTGGCTCGAGCAGGGGCGTGAGCGCGCGCGTCACTCTGGGGGGAAGAGCACACCGGGCCCCACTCCTCTCAGGCGGCCGGGCCCCCGGTGCCCCCTCTCTCCCAGCCCCTGCAGCCCCCACTGAGCGGAGCACGAGGAGAGGTGAGGTGACCCCGCGCGCTGCATATACAATAAAATGTCCACACGTTACCATCACTGTCTCTGGTTTCTAATGAAATAAGGTAAAAAAGAATGCTCGAAGAGCCAGCGCAAAACCTGTAGCTGTTTTGCTCTCATCATGCTAGAGTGCCAATAAATGAAAAAATACAAATTGCACAAAGGTGTAAAGAAAAGTTCCAAAAACAGGTGGACATTATAATCTACTAGTTTTTCACATATTCGAAGAAATAATGTTTTGATTTATGACACGATGTGGTCACGTGCTGAGCCCTTTCAAAACAGAAAATAATTCCTTTTTTTTTTCAATGTAGATTTTCTTTAAAGATTTGTTATATAAATCTGTCACTGCAAATGGACTAGCTGTTACCTTGATTATTTTAACAATATATAGATGCAGAATGGAATGCAAACGAGGCTCGTGGATGTAATTATGCTTGTGTGGTGAAGAACTTTGTTCTTCGCCACTTGTGTTGCTGGGCGGCCGGAAGAAAACAATTAACAAATCATCCGGCCGCCGCCACACTACGCCAACTCCCCACCACCACACCTCCATGCCCCCGGTTCTAATTATTAGCATGCTGCAGAGCATCAGATTGGACTCCAGTCTGCTATCTTTCCCACGTGGGTCCAGGCCCGGCCGACTTGAGCTTTCCAAAAAACATAATGTGATAGGCCCCATTCCTGGATCTGAGGCGCTTGTTTTACCGAGCCACCGGGACGGTGGACCCGAGTGGGATTGAAGCTGGTAATGAGAAAGCAGCAAAATACTATGAAATATTAGTTAGGCATGCGAAAAATTAACAACCAACCTGGGCATGAACAACCAATAAATAAAAAACGTAACAAGCCGCGTTTGCATAAAAACAGCAAGAAATACTTTTTTTTTATAGACCAAGCCTGTGTCGTTTGATTTGAGTAAAGCTCAAGTCATGCCCACTTCCAGCAATTGCAGCGTGCGTGCGCTCGTGTTAAAGTTACACAGGCTTGTTTCTTTAGTCAGTGCCAGCACCACCTCTGCAACCTGGCGGAAAGTAAAGTGCGAAATAGTAAGTGAACTTACTAGAACTTGAAGTCTTATCTCGGTCTTCTTTACAGTCAAGACTGACTGTCTCACACAGTCTCCTCTCGTGTCACTCTGGCAGACTCCCTGCAGCGCCCGAGATGCCTCTGATGCAGCGCGGCCTGGGCCATGATCATGCTGAGAGTCACTAGTAAATTGCGGTCCATGTCGCAACGCCGCTGGGAGTGGATATAATTAATTAAGTATGCTTAGCCAGCGGCAGGCTGCCTAAGGCTGAGGCAGAGGTGCTTGAGTCGACTGACGAGTCTCCCCCGCTGCTTCTCTGGCAACCTCACTTCCTCCTGATGTGCAGGACGGGCCGCGTGAGGTCACATTTGGATATTAATCCCCCGCGCCCACACGCGGCCAGTAGCAACTGACTCTTTCTGTATTGGTGAGGGCAGGCCCCCGGGTTTCACATCGGCAGTGATCTGGTGTCAGTCAGTGAATCAGACAGAAGCGCGGCGCCGCGGGCGCCAGCCGGGGGTCCGGGAATAATTGGCCGCAAATTGTAACATTGTAGCAGCACTGACTCTCACTCAGCCAGAGCTGAGGAGAATTGAATCCTTAACTGTTTCTTGATTGACACTGAACCCGCTGAGTTGTTGCCGGCAAGTCTGCGGGGCGCAGCAGTGCCGGCGCTGGCACCTAATAGCCAGTTTTAGTGTCATTAAAAATGTGTGACAATGCATTTCAGTGCGGTGACGCGGAACACAACACTGAAATGCGTTAGAGTCACACGTGATGCGTGATACTTGGCAGGCATGCATAAGTACATTAAAATGTTACACATGAGCAATCTCAATTTATAGGTTTCCCTCGTCTTTATTGGCTGATTGTTCTCGGGAGAGAGTGTCACTCATAGTCGTTAAGTGTCACTCATAGCTGTTAAATGTCACTTATAGCAGTTCGGCGATCTGAACCCTTGGCGCTGTGGCTCTCTGCAGGGTGCAGGGGCCCCAGCCCCTCCTCGGGGTCCCTTTGTGGCCTTCCAGGCCTCTCCTGTCCTCGTGCACCGGTTGGTGGGGGTAGAGGAGGCTCCGCCCGGGTGTCCTCGAGGCTGACGCGCGCGCTCAGGCCGCTGCACGAGCCGCAAGCTCACGAGAACTAAACATCGCGCCTCATAACTGCGCATGCGCAGGACCGCGCGTGATAGCTACGCATGTGCAGAGAGAAGACACGGCTTCCGATGGCAGAGCAATGAAAAAGAGATAGGACCTTGCATGGAGTGCGGACTGTAAACAGCCCTGGACAGAGGGCGCAGCCTGGAAAGAGTCTAATCCAGCGAGGATACAACCTCCGGGATGAATCACGTGCGCAGGTTGGTGAATTTAAGTGCGCCTGCGCAGAGGAGAGACACTTCCCCACCCCCCAATGGAGGAGCTTTGCTTAAATACATCTCTGCACGTGCTGTGGCACGAGGCGCCGCAGGAGGCAGTGTCAGTCCTCGGCGCATGCGCAGTTGTTCTGTTTAAGCCGCTCTCTTAGTTCAGTCCTGGGGCCTCTTGTTATTCTTGTTCTTCGTTTTTCTCTCGCGCTCTTTCCCCGAAGGCGTCAGAAGCCTCACAGCAGGAGCAGAACTGAAACACGAGAACACATTACAAAAGAAAAGCAGGTGCGGCGGGGGGGGCTGGGAGAGTGAGGCGCAAGTAGGGGGCGGGGCCGGGGGGCTGGGAGAGTGAGGCGCAAGAAGGGGGGCTGGGAGAGTGAGGCGCAAGGAGGGGGCGGGGGGGCTGGGAGAGTAGGGGGCGGGGGGCTGGGAGAGTGGGGCGGGGGGGCTGGGAGAGTGAGGCGCAAGGAGGGGCTGTGAGGGGCTGGGAGAGTGAGGCGCAAGGAGGTGGCGGGGGCTGGGAGAGTGAGGCGCAAGGAGGGGGGTGGGGGGCTGGGAGAGTGAGGCGCAAGGAGGGGGCGGGGGGCTGGGAGAGTGAGGCGCAAGATGGGGGGCGGCGGGGTGGGAGAGTGAGGCGCAAGGAGGGGGCGGGGGGCTGGGAGAGTGAGGCGCAAGGAGGGGCGCGGGGAGACTGGGAGAGTGAGACGCAAGGAGGGGGCGGGGTGGGGCTGGGAGAGTGAGGTGCAAGGAGGGGGGCTGGGAGAGTGAGGCGCAAGGAGGGGCTGTGGGGGGCTGGGAGAGTGAGGCGCAAGGAGGGGGGAGGGGGGCTGGTAGAGCGAGGTGCAAGGAGGGGGGGCGAGGGAGCTGGGAGAGTGAGGCGCAAGGCAGGGGGCTGGGAGAGTGAGGCGCAAGGAGGGGGCGGGGGGCTGGGAGAGTGAGGCGCAAGGAGTGGGGAGGGGGGCTGGGAGAGTGAGGTGCAAGGAGGGGCTGTGGGGGGCTGGGAGAGTGAGGCGCAAGGAGGGGGCGGGGGCTGGGAGAGTGAGGCGCAAGGAGGGGGGGTTGGGGGGCTGGGAGAGTGAGGCGCAAGGAGGGGGCGGGGGGGCTGGGAGAGTGAGGCGCAAGAAGGGGGGCGGGGGGCTGGGACAGTGAGGCGCAAGGAGGGGCGCGGGGGGCTGGGAGAGTGAGGCGCAAGGAGGGGGAGGGGGGCTGGGAGAGTGAGGTGCAAGGAGGGGCTGTGGGGGGCTGGGAGAGTGAGGCGCAAGGAATGGGGCTGTGGGGGGCTGGGAGAGTGAGGCGCAAGGAGGGACGCAGGGGGGGCTGGGAGAGTGAGGCGCAAGGAATGGGGCTGTGGGGGCTGGGAGAGTGAGGCGGAAGGAGGGGCGCGGGGGGGCTGGGAGAGTGAGGCGCAAGGAGGGGGCGGGGATTGGGGCTGGGAGAGTGAGGCGCAAGGAGGGGGCGGGGGGCTGGGAGAGTGAGGCGCAAGGAGGGGGCGGGGTGGGGCTGGGAGAGTGAGGCGCAAGGAGGGGGCGGGGGTTGGGGGAGTGAGGCGCAAGGAATGGGGCTGTGGGGGGCTGGGAGAGTGAGGCGCAAGGAGGGGCGCGGGGGGCTGGGAGAGTGAGGTGCAAGGAATGGGGCTGTGGGGGGCTGGGAGAGTGAGGCGCAAGGAGGGGCACGGGGGGCTGGGAGAGTGAGGCGCAAGGAGGGGGCGGGGTGAGGCTGGGAGAGTGAGGTGCAAGGAGGGGGCGGGGGGCTGGGAGAGTGAGGCGCAAGGAGGGGGCGGGGGCTGGGAGAGTGAGGCGCAAGGAGGGGGCGGGGGCTGGGAGAGTGAGGCGCAAGGAGGGGCGCGGGGGGGCTGGGAGAGTGAGGCGCAAGGAGGGGGGCGGGTGGGGCTGGGAGAGTGAGGCGCAAGGAGGGGGCGGGGGGCTGGGAGAGTGAGGCGCAAGGAGGGGGTGGGGGGCTGGGAGAGTGAGGCGCAAGGAGGGGGGGTGGGGGGCTTGGAGAGTGAGGCGCAAGATGGGGGTGCGGGGGGCTGGGAGAGTGAGGCGCAAGGGGGGGCTGGGAGAGTGAGGCGCAAGGAGGGGGCGGGGGGCTGGGAGAGTGAGGCGCAAGTAGGGGGCGGGGTGGCTGGGAGAGTAGGGGGCGGGGGGCTGGGAGAGTGGGGGGCGGGGAGGCTGGGAGAGTGAGGCGCAAGAAGGGGCTGTGGGGGCTGGGAGAGTGAGGCGCAAGGAGGGGGGCTGTGGGGGGCTGGGAGAGTGAGGCGCAAGGAGGGGGGCGGGGGGGCTGGGAGAGTGAGGCGCAAGGAGGGGCGGTGGGGGGCTGGGAGAGAGGCGCAAGATGGGGGGGGCGAGGGGCTGGGAGAGTGAGGTGCAAGGAGGGGGGAGGGGGGCTGGGAGAGGGAGGCGGGCGGGGGGGCTGGGAGAGTGAGGCGCAAGGAGGGGGGAGAGGGGCTGGGAGAGTGAGGCGCAAGGAGGGGGCGTGGGGGCTGGGAGAGTGAGGCGCAAGATTGGGGGGCGGGGGGGCTGGGAGAGTGAGGCGCAAGGAGGGGCGGTGGGGGGCTGGGAGAGAGGCGCAAGATCGGGGGCGAGGGGCTGGGAGAGTGAGGTGCAAGGAGGGGGGCGGGGGGACTGGGAGAGCGAGGCGCAAGGAGGGGGGTGGGGGCTGGGAGAGTGAGGCGCAAGGAGGGGGGAGGGGGTGCTGGGAGAGTGAGGTGCAAGGAGGAGGGAGGTGGGGCTGGGAGAGTGAGGCTCAAGGAGGAGGGCGGGGGGCTGGGAGAGTGAGGCGCAAGGAGGGGGAGGGGGGCTGGGAGAGTGAGGTGCAAGGAGGGGCTGTGGGGGGCTAGGAGAGTGAGGAGCAAGGAGGGGGTGGGGGGGCTGGGAGAGTGAGGCGCAAGGAGGGGGCCTGGGAGAGTGAGGCGCAAGGATGGGGCGGGGGGCTGGGAGAGTGAGGCGCAAGATGTGGGGGCGGGGGGCTGGGAGACTGAGGCGCAAGATGGTGGGGCGGGGGGCTGGGAGAGTGAGGCGCAAGGAGGGGGCGGGGGGGCTGGGAGAGTGAGGCGCAAGGAGGGGGGCGGGGGGCTGGGAGAGTGAGGCGCAAGGAGGGGCTGGGGGGGCTGGGAGAGTGAGGTGCAAGGAGGGGGGCTGGGAGAGTGAGGCGCAAGGAGGGGCTGTGGGGGGCTGGGAGAGTGAGGCGCAAGGAGGGGAGAGGGGGGCTGGTAGAGCGAGGTGCAAGGAGGGGGGCGAGGGAGCTGGGAGAGTGAGGCGCAAGGCAGGGGGCTGGGAGAGTGAGGCGCAAGGAGGGGGGCGGGGGGCTGGGAGAGTGAGGCGCAAGGAGTGGGGAGGGGGGCTGGGAGAGTGAGGCACAAGGCGGGGGCGGGGGGCTGGGAGAGTGAGGCGCAAGGAGGGGGTGTGGGGGCTGGGAGAGTGAGGCGCAAGATGGGGGGCGGGGGCTGGGAGAGTGAGGCGCAAAGAGGGGGGCGGGGGGCTGGGAGAGTGAGGCGCAAGGAGGGGGCGGGGGGGCTGGGAGAGTGAGGCGCAAGGAGGGGGGAGGGCGGCTGGGAGAGTGAGGCGCAAGGAGGGGAGTGGGTGGGCTGGGAGAGTGAGGTGCAAGGAGGGGGTGGGGGGGCTGGGAGAGTGAGGCGCAAGATAGGGGGCGGGGGGCTGGGAGAGTGAGGCGCAAGGAGGGGGCGGGGGGCTGGGAGAGTGAGGCGCAAGGAGCGGGGGTGGGGGGCTGGGAGAGTGAGGCTCAAGGAGGGGGGACGGGGGGGCTGGGAGAGTGAGGCGCAAGGAGGGGGAGGGGGGCTGGGAGAGTGAGGCGCAAGGAGGGGCTGTGCGGGGCTGGGAGAGTGAGGCGCAAGGAGGGGGCGGGGGGGCTGGGAGAGTGAGGCGCAAGGTGGGGGGAGGGGGGCTGGGAGAGTGAGGGGCAAGGAGGGGGGACGGGGGGCTGGGAGAGTGAGGCGCAAGGAGTGGGGAGGGGGGCTGGGAGAATGAGGCGCAAGGGAGGGGCTGGGGGCTGGGAGAGTGAGGCGCAAGGAGGGGGCGGGGGGCTGGGAGAGTGAGGCACAAGGAGGGGGGCGGGGGGCTGGGAGAGTGAGGCGCAAGGAGGGGGGAGGGGGGCTGGGAGAGTGAGGCGCAAGGAGGGGGGTGGGGGGGCTGGGAGAGTGAGGCGCAAGGAGGGGGATGGCAGCAGGGAGAGAGAGGCGCAAGGAGGGGGTGCGGGGGGCTGGGAGAGTGAGGCACAAGGAGGGGGCGGGGGGCTGGGAAAGTGAGGTGCAAGGAGGGGGGTGGGGGGCTGGGAGAGTGAGGTGCAAGATGGGGGGGCGGGGGGCTGGGAGAGTGAGGCGCAAGGAGGGGGCGGGGTGCTGGGAGAGTGAGGCGCAAGGAGGGGGGCAGGAGGGCTGGGAGAGTGAGGCGCAAGGAGGGGGGGTGGGGGGCTGGGAGAGTGAGGCGCAAGGAGGGGGGACGGGGGGCTGGGAGAGTGAGGCGCAAGGAGGGGGGGGGCTGGGAGAGTGAGGCGCAAGGAGAGGGCGGGGGGGCTGGGAGAGTAGGGGGCGGGGGGGCTGGGAGAGTGGGGGGCGGGGGGGCTGGGAGAGTGAGGCGCAAGGAGGGGGGCGGGGGGGGCTGAGAGAGTTAGGCGCAAGGAGGGCGGCGGGGGGCTGGGAGAGTGAGGCGCAAGGAGGGGGGCGGGGGGCTGGGAGAGTGAGGCGCAAGGAGGGGGGTGGGGGGCTGGGAGAGTGAGGCTCAAGGAGGGGGGACCGGGGGCTGGGAGAGTGAGGCGCAAGGAGGGGGAGGGGGGCTAGGAGAGTGAGGCACAAGGAGGGGGTGTGGGGGCTGGGAGAGTGAGGCGCAAGGAGGGGGCGGGGGGCTGGGAGAGTGAGGCGCAAGGAGGGGGGTGGGGGAGCTGGGAGAGTGAGGCGCAAGGAGGGGGGCGGGGGCTGGGAGAGTGAGGAGCAAGGAGGGGGGCGGGGGCTGGGAGAGTGAGGCGCAAGAAGGGGGGCGGGGGGCTGGGAGAGTGAGGCGCAAGGAGGGGGGGGTGGGAGAGTGAGGCGCAAGGAGGGGGGGCTGGGAGAGTGAGGCGCAAGGAGGGGTGCAGGGGGCTGGGAGCGTGAGGCGCAAGGAGGGGGGTGCGCGCATGAAGGGTGCGATGCAAGGAATGTTAAGAGCGGGCGGGAGAGCAGCATCCACGGAGGGCGCAGAGGAAGGTTCCAGCTGAACATTGACAGTAGGGAGGCAATCCCCTCATGTTCATCAACAAGAGGGGGACAGAAGGGCTTTTGGAAGGTCAATCAATCAATCAATCATCGCATTTATTTAGCACACTACTTACCCAGTGGGTCTTAAGGCGCTGGGGGAGGGGGATCTGCTACTGCTCGAACAACCAGGTCTTGAGTTGCTTCCTGAAGGCGAGGTGGTCCTGGGTCAGGCGGAGGTGGGTGGGGAGGGAGTTCCATGTCTTGGCGGCGAGGTAGGAGAAGGACCGTCCCCCTGTGGTGGCTCTACGGATGCGGGGGACGGCGGCGAGGGCGTGGCTGGTCGATCAAAGCTGGCGTTTGGGAGCGTAGAAGTTGAGGCGGCTGTTGTGGTATCCTGGGCCTTGGCTGTGTAGGGCTTTGTGTGCGTGGGTGAGGAGACGGAAGGTGATTCTCTTGTTGACCGGGAGCCAGTGCAGGTCTCTCAGGTGTCCGGAGATGTGGCTGCGGCGGGGGATGTCCAGGATGAGTCGTGCTGAGGCGTTCTGGATCCGCTGGAGTCTCTTCTGGAGTTTGGCGGTGGTTCCGGCGTAGAGGGTGTTGCCGTAGTCCAGACGGCTGGTGACGAGGGCCTGGGTGACCGTCTTCCTGGTCTCGGTGGGGATCCACCGGAAGATCTTACGTAGCATGCGCAGGATGTTGAAGCACAACGAGGAGACGGCGTTGACTTGTCTGGTCATGGAGAGGGAGGAGTCCAGGATGAAGCCCAGGTTGCGTGCGTGGTCTGTTGGTTTGGGTGCGCTGCCTAGGGCGGGGGGCCACCAGGAGTCGTCCCAAGCGGCGGGTGAGGATCCCAGGATGAGGTCTTCCGTCTTATCTGAGTTCAGTTTCAGGCGGCTGTTCTTCATCCATTCGGCTACCTCTTTCATCCCTTCGTGAAGGTTGGCTCTGGCGGTGGCGGGGTCGTTGGTAAGGGAAAAGATCAGCTGGGTGTCGTCGGCGTAGGAGATGATGTTGAGGTTGTGCTGGCGTGCGATGTCTGCGAGGGGGCTCATGTAGATGTTGAAGAGGGTTGGACTGAGCGAGGAGCCTTGAGGGACGCCGCAGATGACTTCGGTGGCTTCAGATCTGAACGGAGGGAGGCGGACTCTCTGTGTCCTTCCGGCGAGGAAGGAGATGATCCACTCCAGTGCCTTCTCCTGGACTCCGACGTTGCTGAGGCGTTGTACTAGGGTACGATGGCAGACAGTGTCGAAGGCCGCGGAGAGGTCGAGGAGGGTGAGGGCCACTGTTTCTCCGTTGTCGAGCAGCGCTCGGATGTCATCGGTGACTGCGATCAGGGCGGTCTCGTTGCTGTGGTTGGCCCGGAAGCCAGACTGCGAGGGGTCGAGGGATCCGTTCGTCTCGAGGAAGGCGGCCAGCTGCTTGTTGACGGTCTTCTCGATGACTTTTGCAGGAAACGGGAGCAGCGAGATGGGGCGGTAGTTTTTGAGGTCGGTGGGGTCAGCCGATGGCTTCTTGAGTAGAGCGCTGAGTTCGGAGTGCTTCCAGCTCTCCGGGAAGGAAGCGGTGTCGAAGGATGTGTTGATGATGTCCCGCAGGTGGGGTGCGATGACAGAGTCGGCCTTGTTGAAGACGTGGTGAGGGCAGGGGTCGGTCGGAGATCCGGAGTGGATGGAGTTCATCGTGCGGACGGTGTCTTCGGTGCTGATTGGAGTCCAGGCGTGGAGGGTGGTGGGGGGGGGCGGTGGTTCGGTCGTGGTGTTCGTCGGTTGAGTGCTGAAGCTGTTGTGTATGTCCGCGATCTTGTTGTGGAAGTAGGAGGCGAGGGAGTTGCAGAGGTCTTGCGAAGGGGTGATGTCGTTGTTTCCGGCGTTGGGGTTGGAGAGCTCTTTGACGATGTTGAAGAGTTCTTTGCTGTTGTGTGAGTTGTTGTCCAGTCGTTCCTTGAATGCAGTTTTCTTGGTGGCGCGGATGAGTTGGCGGTGTTTTCGGGTGGCGAGCTTGAGGGCAGTCATGTTGTCCGGTGTTGGGTCTCTGCGCCCGGTTCTCTCGAGGGCTCGGCAGTTCTTCTTGGAGCTCTTGAGCATACATGCCCAGGCCAATACCAGAGAAGAGGGTATGCAGTTCCTTATGTGGGTCAAGAGAAGTAAAGAGAGATCAACAACGTGTATTGTCACAAAGAGAAATGGAAGTCTTAAAATAATCGGCAGGAGTGGAATTCCTCCTTTCGGAACTAGGGCCCTCACACACCCAGCCAGCTAGGTGCCATGCTTCATCATTTGGGCCTGCTCCTCGTTGGGTCGACGCTGCAAGACCTGACTGGCACCCAAAGAGGGCCTCTTAGGCGGTGAACTTTTGTTCTATGCCGTTTGGTGCAGTGGAGGTAAGGGACCTAAAAAGTGTAGATGAGATGTAATGGAAAGTGATTAAAACAGGTTGGGTAGTGCAAAGACTGACTTTTATTAAGGTTGGCTCCACACCTGGTTAAAAGGAAGAGTGGTGACTCTCTGAACTAATGGTTCGGGATAACTGCGCTCTACTCTTAAGGGGTCGACATGTTTGTTGCCTAATAGTCTGGAGAATCAGTGGCAATTCATCAGGACCTAGTGAAAAACTATCAGTACGAATGTTACTGCATATTGTGCTGTGCGTTATGTAGTTGGCACCTCATATGCAATGAATTATTTCGCTCTTCTCGTTGAGTCCATTGTCGGTTGTGCCCAGACGTAGGATCGTTTTTGCTTCGAAGCACGATAGTATGGAGTCAGTGCAACTTCCTTTTACGTGTTTTAGGACTGTCCATTTTATGTCTTGTGTCCCATGTCTTTTTTTCTTCGTAATGTTGTACCATGGGTGCATTCTGGGGTTTGCATTTAATTCTTCATCTGTGTTGAGTGATCCTCTTTTTTACTGCCTGAGTTGTTTTACCTACATATGCAACCTGGCATGGGCATATTACACAATATATTACGTTGGTACTATTGTAATTTGTGAATTCTTCATGTATGATACTTTTGCCTCTGTATTCAAATGTATCTCCTTCGATGGTGCTCAAGCATGAGATACAATTTCCACATAGGTGGTGTCCTTTAATGTGAGGTAGTGTTAGCATGGTCTGTTTGGAAACCTTTGGTCTCTTCACCTATGTATTGGCACGTTTGTCTTCAATGTTTTTGCCAGCTGACAGCTGTCAGGGGCCTCTGTTGGTTGCTGTCTTAATTCACAGAGTTTACCTTGGGTTGGGAACAAAAGTCTGATCCAAGGGGTGTACTGAGCCAGATCACTTTTGTTTGCCATGGTGTTACTGTCTGCCACCTGGGATGTATCTGTGAACAAGTTACGGTTAGGTGCTGCACAGATGAGGAGAAGAGTTCCCCGTAGGTCAGTTCAGTGTCTCAGGAGAGTGTAGATAGAGGTATCCATCTGAGTTCAAAGGGGCATAGAACTGATGAGTGCCTCTGAAGTAAAGGGCCACTGTCCATGTTCTTTCACCTAAGCATGTAATCAGATGTAGTATTCATATATAGGCAATCAATGTAGCATCAGTTTGGTACATTCATGATTGATTTAATGCCTTCGATCCATATTGAAATAGTCTTATTGAAGAACACCAAGTCGCTTATTCTTATTAAGAGATGCAATATCAATAAGGTGGTAATCACCATCGCATCCAGTCAGATAAAATCTTGAAAGGATTATTGCCTTTGATAAGTACTAGCGTGTAGTCTCGTCGGGTATGCCGGGTGATTGCCTATATATCTATCCTACATCTGATTACGGGAATAGCACCTTGGTGAGCCTCCCTGCACCTGCTTCTCTAATGATTGCTGCTCCTTTGTGGGCATAGGGTAGGATTCAGTGAGCTCTTACCCCTTCTTCAGCCCTGTTGCCACTGTGCCTGCTGCACTAACAATAGATGTGCCCATGTGCTGTGTAGTGTTCAACCTACAAGGATACAGAACACTAAAAAGGCCTTTGCTACAACTGTCCAGCTGACCAGAGGCATGGACTGGACTTGTCCCGGCTGTTGGTCCTTGACTGAGCCCATATGAGGCTCTACGTGCTTCCCCTGAGGTCCTGGGGGGCTATAGAAGTGCACTCCTATTATGGAAGAAGACTTGAAGGACTAAAGTCAAAAGGTAAAATCTTTGACCAGCACGAACCTGGTTGGTGTATCCGACCTGACTTCCATCGTGGTCACCATCAATTTATGCCTAGGTCTTCCGCAACAATTGAGTATCATTGGCACCTTGTGATTCTTGGCACTATCTCTACTTGAAGCGTTACATTTCATATTTCAGATTCCGCTTATTGGGTTTTGTCATTTTAGTGTCATTTTGTTCATTACATTTTACATTATTTTTCTATTTCGTTTTTTTATTTTTATTGTTTTGCATTTTGACTTTTACTGTTTTGGTTTCTGCATACATATTTTACATATTGTCCTAAGTTAAGCGTGCCTGTTCCGTGCCTTAGGTACCAGGGGGTTGACTCCAGGTTACTTTAATTGGCGTTGAGAATTCACTCTGACAGGGGTTGTGATTTTATCTCTTTCACCACAAATAATAATTCAATTTCTTGCAGAAACTAGCAGAGAGTTTTTAGAAATTATCTGCAAATCGGCAGTTGATAACCTACCAGGGTTGAAGCACTTGGAATATGGGACGAGTATTGTGCGGGAACAGAACCGCTATAAAATTCAGTTTAGAGATAAACAAAGCTTCACGCTTGAACGTCACAACTTTTTAAAACAAATATATTGCAGCTCTTTGCATTTTGACAGCCCCAAGAAAATTTGAGAACAGAAGGGATGGATGTAGCAGAGACGAGTTTGTGTTTAACTGATTATCTAAGAATTTGCAGGAGAGATTACTGAGCTGCAGGAACCCAACTCTCCCCGAGAGGTGAACATTCCTTAAAGCATAGAGCGCTCCACGCTTTCATCTAAGACACTGACCTCTGAGGAGGGCGCATCACCAGTGAGTCGCATTCTTGGGACTGCTCTGGGTTGTTCTGTGAACTCCAGAGACCGAACAAAAAGGAATTGGGCTCAGAAAGCTCATCATGGCAGTTGTTACAAGTGTGGGTTTAAGGCACACGTGGGAAGTAATGGAAAAGCCCGGATCTAGGACAATGTTGCAGTGTTGGGGCATTTTCAAGCAGTATGAGTGTATGCACTACTGTGAAAGTCGGTACAATTGATGTTTACGAGGAAGCATGTCCCCAGAGGGAATAACTTAGTTTTAGCAATTGATTCCATAGTTCCACCTTCATGTGACAGGTAATGTGTCCCTTGTGTATGGTTCATGCTGGTACAATGCTGTTAATGGAATGGCGGATTCAGGACTACCCATCAAGATTTTGTGTGATGTAGCCTTTGATAAAACTAGAGCCGTGAGAAACAGCCGACCAGCTCCAGTATAAATCCCCACACCTTAGGTGAGCAGGATATCGATATATACTGGATTACTTCGTTAGTCCGCTGGAATGATTGGTCGAGTGACATGCCTGTATCTAATGTAGATTTTGATGCCAATGACATTAAGAATACTTTACTACATTCTCCTTATGTTTCTCGAGTGGGTCCAGTGAATGGGTTGAGCATTGTATCAAACTTAAAGCTCAGGCAGTACCTCTCATTCAAAGAGTGCGCTCTGTTTTTCTGAGGGTACGGAGTGAGCTTACTGCCCTCTTACATGATTTATGATACCAATTCCTCTGAATGGTTTCACCAGTTCTTATTGTCCAGAAGAGGTCTGGGGGCAGGCATCTTTTAAAGTTCACAGACCACAGTCCTTTGCTTTGAAACCTTAATGGTGTCAGTAAGGCCCCTGTAAGGTTGCTAAGGCTGTTTTTAAAATTACAACTTTGGCATCAAATTAGTACACAGAGACAGACACTACAGGGCTGGCTGCTTATCTAGAAAGCCACTTTTGGGTAGTTTGGGTGTTGAGGGTTTGGATGTTGATGAATGTTTGTGGTAGCGGTGTTAGACGCTTTCCATGATGCTGTTTGTGCTGACCCAGGAGTGGTGCAAGTTAACAAGGACTTCACACATGGTCTCCCCTGGGACTGGTGCTTAAGTGCTGAGGTGTTTGGGTTTGCTCGAGTGGCGGCAGAGCTAGCTGTGGCTCTAGGTATGGTTATGAGACCCGATTATTTTGTTCTGCTTGGTAAGCCGAGACCGTACTTATTAATATTCACCCAATGTGAGTGGTGAGATCCGCATTGCTGGTCTGCCTGAAGTTGTGATGCTGCTGACAGTAGCGTGTCTGCTAAAAGCGATGGCATGACTGGTGGATCTATGAAGCCAAATAAGAGAAAGTTATCTTCCGACATCACAGTCTTCGTGACTGAGACCAGTAACACTGAAGACTCTGAGCCTCACAGCAGTATTTTCTCCTTTCAGAGCGTTATTGCTGCAGATGGAGTGAAGCCAAGAAGGAAGCACATTACTAAGGTACCAACAAAGTTTAATATTTTTTCAATTGTATTAACTGTTTCTCTTTTGCAGCATTTGGAAATGCATTTTCTAGTTTTGTTGCTTTTTGTTTAGTTTTTTCTTGTAGGCTGTTACCTTTGGTTTAAAGGGAATGATGCTGTAGTGTGTGATCTTAATGCTGCAGTTTGCATTTCATTACCATCATTTGCTTACCCAGGAGAATCTCCAGGGTAGAGGAGGTTTGCTGTTCCAGAGTTCTTTCTTCAGCTTCTGGGCAGTTGTCACTCTGTGGTGATCTGTGGTCCTGTTTCTCTGCTCTCCTTGTAGTAGCTCTTATCAGAGCTTCATCCATCCGCCAACGATAATAAGATGCCAGGCATCACCCATCAGACAACACAGACTATGATGTGCTACGTCTATCTACTCGGCGCAGTTAAAGTGCAGATAAAGTTCTCCGGACCCATCTGGCTGTGAATGTAACCTATGGGCTTAAGATGAAATGAAGAGCTTACCTCCTTACTGAGTGGCTCCAGACTGCTGTGTGTACACCCGATAGCTGGCAGCACCCTGGAGTATGTATGTATAAATCAGATTATGTTGGAAGTAACCTGCAATATAGTGGCAGGCAGCAACCTGCCAACAAGTAGGATTTCCTGGGTGTGAAGGGCGGCTGATTCCGATTGGGTGCTTGATAGTTTTCCAGAAACTCATGTTCTTGATTGTTCATGTAGTTAATGAAACATGCCTAGGCGTTTTATCTCTTCAGTTGACAGAAGCTGCAATAAAAGTTTCTTTGTCGTTGCAAATAAATATGAACGGCCGACGAGCCTCTGTCTGTCAAAGAATGGAAGGGCTGGGGAACTGTCAGTCATCTCACTGCTAAGCAGAGCAGTGTCATGCTTCATCCTCCGTCAGGCCTCTGATTTTGACCAACATCGCTTAGAACACTGGGACTTTAGAGCCTATCTTTTTAATGAGAAAAACAAAACTACAAGTCCCATAAGCAATAGTGGTGGAGGGTGTCACACATGACCTGGCGCAACATCCGATTCAGCATATCCAGTTTCATTTTTTTAAGTATTTGACACAATATTGAATTTATAACATTTGTTTTTTATGGTCATGAGTCACCAGAATACTAAAAACGTGTCTTTTATTTTGAAGGTCAATTAAGTAATGGTCACCAGCTTGGAAGCTCTGTTAATTCTTCAGTATTTGTCATTGATCTCCACATGTGGCTGGATTGGGTGTGCCCCCTGCATCGTTCCCGATCACTCACACAGGTAAGGAGCTTGTAGCAGCAACATGATAACCCCATACTCGTCTGTAAGAAGTGCGCTCTGAGGCAGGTATCCGATCATTTTTGTGAAACAAGGAAGGGCCAATATCTGCTATGTACATTTGTTAAAATAAAACACAATCATATCACCGTATACTGTTCCGAAGGTTCAGTCCCAGAGTCATTATCTGTAACTGAACGCAGACACCCTAGGAAGCATATGCTTTTAAGACAAGTTGCGTTCACTCACCTGAAGGTGACCTGCTTCATCATTGGGCTATACTCCTCACCAGGCCGGCGCTACAATGCCTGGCGGGCACCACAAGAGGGCACTTTGTCGGAGATCTTTTATTAAGTACGCCGGATAAGCATAAGAGGACAGAGGATGTTGTGTCATAAGATGTGAGATTGGTGAAAGTCTGAATATAAGATCAACTATCGACCAGTTGCCACAATATAGTTAATGTGATCATCCTGGTCCATGTTGAGATTACAAACGGTGGCAAAGAAATTGAGGAACTAATGGCCCCTATCACTGTGTGAAAGTGTCGTGCACCTATGGACCTGCTGTTAAGCTGGGGTCTATACTTCAGGTCAACTTTTTTCATTCTTTGTGTAGTCATGGAGCAATCTGTTGGCATTTCATAAGGACCAAATATGGGAAAATGGGTAAATGTGACCTAATCTTCTCCACAGCGTAAGGAGCTCTGTAACTCAAAGCCCTGCACCGTGCATAGGTGATAAGGTGCCTAGTACCATCTTACTACCACAGGTGAGCGCTGTCTAACAGAGTGCACTACATACGGCAACCCTCCTAAAATTCTGGACAAACTGACTTATCCAATAGCGAAGACGCCGCATCAGACGGCACCTGGTTTGAAAAGCACATGCTTCCTAGGGTGCCTGTGTTCAGTTAGAGATAATGTCTATGGGACTGAACCTCCAGAACAGTATACTGTGAGTTGAATTATATGAAGAATGTGTATACTGGACTGTCATTTTCCTCGTCATCTCTTGTGATTTGTAAAATAAAACACAACACACCTGGAGGCCAACAAATCTATTATGAATTTAATGCAAAAATAGCAAAAGGTCAAACAAACTAACAAGTCACAATTGTCTTTGCAATGGATGAGAGCATCCACCCTAAAGCAAGTTGGAGTATATAATGCTAATGCTCCCCATGTATTTTTATACACTTTTCTCCTAATACAAGTCAATGAAACCTGAACACATGATAGAAACAGTTACTGAAACGACACTAATGAGTAAGAGGCAGGATCTTCTCTCGAGAGGAATGTGAGGAGTCCGTGAGGTGCAGATAAAAGATACACAGACAAGCTTCAGAATTCACTGTTTCTGGAAATAACACTTCTGTTTTCAATGTTCAATTTACTACAAGATGCAGGAAAGTGTGCAGATGGACATCACTAAATAAAAGGGTTCTGGGCCCTAAAAGAATCATGTAACTTTGCAGGTTATCATTCTAGCCAACTTGAGTCATTAGTAGGACTAGTGATCATACTAACCAGCTTCAGTCAGTATTGGCCCCCTGAGACCTATTATCCTGCTAAGTAACTCCAGTCAGTAGTGACCCCTGTACCTTAAATCCTGCAAATATTCAAAACCAGAGGTCAACTCTACTGCCAACCAGTTCTAGTCAATATTGACATGAATTGTTACCCTGCTTGTAATGAATACCAGAGGCCAGCGTTGTTGCTAGCCAGCTCCAGTCACCAGTGGCCCGTCACATATTATCCTCAATAGGATCAATGCCCAAGGCCAGTGCAGCTGCTAGCCTGCCCTAGTCAGTAGTGACCTCCCAGACCTGTTATTCTGCATATAATCATCAAGGCTTTGGCCCTAATAACACTCACCCCCACATCCTTACCGTATAATAGCAATATAATTTATTTACTTACATCATACGGTAGGTACCGCACTATTTCACACGATCCCAAAAACAAAGAAAATCAAAATTTGCCTAATTGTTCAGCACTCCACCTTGTCAAAAATGACCAAATCACACCAAGCACTATAGCCTGCCACATCACATGGCACACTCAGCCACAACATGACCAGATACCACGGCAGGGATTTGGGGCCATTAATCCTCTTTTCGTGTGCTGTAGATGCACATGCTTTACATACTCCTGCCATCTTGTGTTGGGTCCGGATGTTTGCAAGTTATTTTCCTTTGAAGAAGTCTTTCCAGTCACAAGGTAAGGTGACTCCACCTTTTGGTGATAGTGCGCATGGGCATCGACTGCATTGTTAGATTTTCTTTTTCCCCAAACGGGTTTGGATGTGTATTACTGCACTCCGAAACCGCTCTTCAGGTTCCCCTCGGTGCGCAGTCCACTCTACCCTAAAATGTATTGTTTCAGTACACGTTTCCCTGTTCTCCGCGTTTCAAATCAATTGGCAAACTCTCCATTTTTGGTAGAAAACCTCGTGGGCAACCGTCGGGCCTTGCTGCGTAGGGCCAGCCATCTGCAAATGGAACGCACTCCATTCTATTTCTGTCCTGGGTGCCGCGCCAAGTACCCTCGCACCGACGTACATCATGTTTTTTACTTGTGCATCTCTCCGGAGCACAAGAAGGAAGACTGCGACGCTTGTAAGTCGTTTCGGTCCAAGAGGACTCTTCACGATCATCAGGCTCGATGATGAGAGAGACAGCGTCAAAGCATTCAACACACTCTGGATATCTTCGGGGAAGAATCTGACCAAGACGAGATAGAAGCGTCCGCCGTAGAAGAAGAGGCCCATCTCTATGACAGAGCGCAATTGCTGGGGCATGCTGGGGCAGCCATGTGATTGCAATTCTACGTCATACCATTACCATAGGCGACTGACCAAATGTATAGGTTATCTTGCGCCCTTCTGGCATCTAAAGAGGCCTAATAAAAAGCATTTGGGTGTCAGCTCAATACTTAGTTGTGTGGCATGCACCATTTCTTCGACAGCTAGTTTGATCTCACATCAGAGTACTGGCTGATAGGTCTGACGACTCCAGGAGCAAAATAAATATCTGCATTTCCAACCACAGATTGGTGTTATCAGTTCACTGTAATGCCCTTTGGTTTGAAAAATGCATCTGCCACTTTTCAAAGGTTGGTGAACTAAGCCTTGCTGGATTGGAATCCTTGAGTGCAGCATATCTACACAACATTGCTGTCAGCTCCACCTGGCAGGATCACCTGATCCACCTTAGGAAAGCACCAGTGGCTCTGAGAAGTGCAGGCCTCGTTATCGAGACATTCAAGTGCCAGATAAGGCAGGGAAAGGTTGCATACTTGGGGTACTTTGTTAGTGGAGGCCAGGTTCAACCTTTGCAACCCAAGATCTAGACCACTCTGGACTGGGTGGCTCCAACTACCCAGACTCAAGTGAGGGCCTTCCTTGGCTTCCCTGGATTATGTCAAGCAATTCATTGTGCAGACCGATGCCTCTGAACATGGTACAGGAGCAGTGCTATCCCAAAAACATGACCACGGTCAAGATCATCCACTGGCTTTCATCAGTAGAAGGCTAATCCCCAGGTAATAGCGTTGAAGTGCCATTTAGATGGACACCTTTGCTGTGGTTTGGTCCCTTGAGAAGTTTAGGTCAAACCTCTTTGGCTCCCCGCCATTCCTGAGGCCGCGGTGTTTCCCGGAGATGCAACAGGTCCCCCACTCTTCGGTTCCTCCTTCTAACTTCCAGGTCTGGCATTTGCCCGCCCCGCTTGGCTTCGGTGACGGCCGCCTTAGTTTACAGCCGTCGCCCACAGAGGACCTGCTTTCTCCACTGTGGGGCCCTACGGAGGCGGGTGCGGCCTTCGCTCACGCAGTGTCCACGGCTCTGGGATTTCTGCGCATGGGTGACCCGGTTGCTCATTTCCCGGCAGACCATCTTTTGGAGGTTCTCCACCATGGCTCTGGTGGGAGGGAGCTATTGCTACCCTTTGAGGGTTCGCTCCTTTGTTCCCTGATGGAGACCTGGGGCGTCCCGCCACAGGCGATCCGGTGCTCCAACACCTCCTGCACCGGCACCTTCCAGCGCCACGTGACCCGGCGTGTCTTTCCCTCCACCCCTCTGCCTCCAGTCCACTTTTGCAGACTTCTTTTCCCTCCTTGCCGCCACTGTTGTCTCCGCCATCGTGGGAGGCCCGCTGGCTGGACTCTTGGGGACACAACATGTTCGCCTCGACCAGCGATGTTTTGCGGGCCCTTAACACCTTATGTGTGTTGGCTAGGGCCACCTCTTCTTTTTGGGACTCGGCTGAGTCCATGGGATTCGCCGCTTCACAGGAGACTGTTTAGGTCGACTTACGGCATCATGCGTTGGATGGCCGGGAGCTAGCAGCGTTTATTCTCCGCTCCGCTCTGGACATCTCGGAAGTGCTGGGCCATGCCATGGCTACCTCGGTCGCCCTCCGTCGGCATGCTTGGCTTCGGGACAGTGTGTTCCCTGAAAATGTTCGGGAGCGGTTGGTTGATCTTCCATTCGGTGGCACTCTGTTATTCCATGCCCCGGCAGACTCCACCATCCAGAGGTTCTTGGCAGGGCTCCATCCTCCTCCTTCTCCTATTCCTTCTCCTCCTCCTCAGTGACTGCTGAGTTGATCTGGTTCTTGGACCTACTTTTGGGCAGTTTGCCCTGGCTGTGAAGTGGGTTTTATGGCCACTCGAGTCCTCCTTGCTGAGACTGTGGCTTTGTTGGCTGCTGGTCTGCCCTGTGTTGACTGTGTGTATTTTTGCTTGAGTTATCTGCACAGAATTGGCCCTGAGATTAGGCCTTCTGTTTTTCTCTTGGGCTGCTTGACAAGCCTTCTGCGGGTTTTTCTTTTCCCCTCGTTTTTTCCTCTGCTGCGGAAGTTTCTTCCAAAGAGGGATCCCATGTCTTGGGACTTAACGTACCCTATGTGGGGTAGTAGTAGCTGTTATATAGCTTGCGCTCTACTAGGGAGTTATGGTCGCCTTCGGACCTCTGCTCTCCATGGCGTTTATGTATGTTGCTGATGCTTCTTTAGGTCGTGTGCGTGGATCCCTCGTAGTAGTGTGTCCGGGCATTTCCTTGCCTTCATGCTCCTTTCCTGGAGGCTGGGTTGGTTCTGTGTTTCTCCCTTTGTCAGGCGTAGTCTGCCCGGTGCTACTGGGGCCCCAGGCTGTTCGTCCTGCTTCCGGTGGCTCATTACTGCCGGCGCAGCTCTGTCTGATCTGTTGCCTTCCGTCTATGGTTGGCTCGCCTTCTTTTTCATCGTTTACTTGGGCCCTCTAGGCTTTTCTTCTTCCTCTTCCTTGCCCTGGCATTGGATGGAAGCTCTGTTGCCTTGTAGGGGCGTGGGGTGCTTCGGCCTCCCTGGCCTTGCCCGTGGTTCCTCTGTTGAGAGTGAACAGGCTTTCTTCTTCTTCTTTTTTCTTCTTCTTCTTCCACTCTTGGGTTCGGTGGTGTTCTGCTTGTGGGGGGCTGGGAAGACGGGGCTCTTCGCCCTGTCCATTGGATTAGTCCCCTGGCTGGTGAGGTCCTTCCGCAGACCCTTTTTTCCCTAGGGTACGGCTAGGGTATCTATTCAGCGTTAAGGAATCTGTGGCTAGTAGTCTGTATCAGATGTACAAGTTACTTACCTTTGGTAACAATGTATCTGGTAGAGACGATTCTAGCCGTAGATTCCTTCACGGCCCGCCCTTCCTCCCCGTTCTGCGAGGACCCTTTGGCTTGCCCTTCTGCACTCGCCTCCCGTTGGATGGCTATGATGAGTGAGTGCAGTCTTTCGCTCTCTCGCCAAGACGTTGTCTTGCTTTGTTCCTTCCTCTTCCTTGGCAATGTAGAGACTGGGTCTATAGGTACTCCTGTGCCCCTCTGCTCTGGTTGCTCCAGGATTGAGGCTGGCGTTCTTTCATCCCTCTTGTTCCTGAGGGTCCTGGCCCCTCTGCTATCCTCTGGGTTTGTGTCATTTGGCCGTGCCCTGTCCTGGCTCCCTTGGGGGGGGTTGTCGCACTCTGTGCTGGGGTTGTCTTGGAGGTCTGTCGTTCCCTGTTTGTCTTGAAACTGGCTCCCCTTGATGGTTCTTGGTCGGGGTTGTAGTCCTGCTGCATGTTGTCATTGACATTTTGCATATGTTCCTTGTCTTAAGGGGGTACTGTTTTCATACTGGCAGGGTGGCTGCTCAGGGCTGTGCTCTGTTCTTTCTTCTTTCCCTGTTTTGGGTACTGCAGTGTTGGCACTGCTCCTTATTGTGTTCTTCGTCACAATTCCTTCTTTTCCATTTTTCTGCTGTTTCACACACTGGTCCCATGCTCCCACAGTTTCTCTGCTGGCTCCACGTTGTGGTGCGGAAAAGTTCTCCGAACAAAACTGACGTAGGCGCGCCGGGGTGGGACTTATGTGTCTTTGCTGACGTCACGTACGCGGATGACGCCTGGTCGGAGTCACGTGATGCTGTCCCCCCGGCGCACAGGGATGCTGTGGCAAAAAGTTTTCCAGATCCTGTTTCACGCCTGAGGATAATTCTACGTTGAGGAATCTGCGGCTAGAATCGTCTCTACCAGATACATTATTACCGAAGGTAAGTAACTCGTACAACAGGTACATCATAGAAAGACTGATGGACATATTGAAGCGGACCTAGAGATATATGCATAACACAGAAAATATAGAGGTCTTGATTTAGAGTTTGGTGAGCAGGGTACTCCTTCAGAAGCATGTTTGAGTATCCTGTCCAACAAACGGATGGTCTGCCTGACCTAAAGCAAGTCAGGTGGAGTGTCATGTGTCGAGCCTTGCTTGGGTGCCCTTGGTTTAAATACATCGGACGGCCATTCCTTTTTAGATCAAGCAGTCTGATGATTTTTTCTCTTATTCAGGACCACCAGGGAATACCTGGCAGTCGTGATGAGAATCTTTTTTTTAAATGAACCCCACTTCCTGGGAGAAAATTAATTAGGGAGAAAGTTCCTAGGGTGCGAGGGTGATTAGTTATTGGTTTTTAAAAACAAACTACTGCTTTGGAAGCTTGTTTTTGAAAAACACACAAGTTGGTGAATGGCCGCCTGAAACAACGCAGCCGCTCACCACCCCTGCAGTGCCTTCAGAGGAGCCACCATGGCTGCTGCTCTTCTGAAGGAACAGAGAGCGCAACAGGGCCAGCAGAGATCTCTAACAAGTCGGGGACCCTTTGGACTTTTAATCAAACCCATAGTCTTGATAATTGACAAATAGAGGAGTGGAGAAAAGAGAGTTAATTAGAATGCTGCCTCTATGTGATTTCTTGTATGTGAATAAGTAAATGACAAGACGCTGCTGTGTTCCTTACCTTAACTCAGCCTTTTTTTTAAAAACCTGCTATATATGTCGCATTGGTTTATCTCTGCAATGTCAGCTGAGCAAGTTACTGGTTATGTTAAATTATGTCATACTGGATTGCTGTCTAAAAAGCATACAAGGACCAAACGCTTCAGCTTGACAAAGCACGGGAGTTTCAGTGCCGCCTCTCTGTTCAGTCTAGTTCCGGGGCGACGGGATAGGCAGCGGCTACTGGGTTGAGGTCACTTTCCTTTGATGTCATGTGACCTGTCCTAGTAATGCTGCGCAAACTGACCAAGTAAACCCTTTTTTGTTCTTGACTCTCAAGTTAGCGAGGGCGAGCAGTCACAATATTCACAGCTTTGTAATGTCGACCAGCTTGAACTCAGAACTCAGCAATAGATCAACAGACTCGATTGAATAAATGACCAGCACGCTGCTTATCTTGCCAAGACACGGGTACTTTTAAAAGCTCTTTTTATTGAACAAGTGCTCAATCGATGGTGTTGACACCGAAAATACGGTGCACATTAGTGAGAGTGATTAGAACGAAAGGGCAAAGCCTGCAAATATGGAGTGAGTAACATAGCTTGGCTTGTCCTGACACTCCCTGGCTAAATACGACTACATAAAACTAGCTCACAAGAATGGTACATATTTAACTTTCACCACTTCATGGTGCGTCACATGGCCCGGTAGCTCTACCATCCCTCCCATATCTTTTCCCATTTACAAGGGCAGCCCCTGCTGAGATACACCCTGTGTCCACCCGTTGACACCAATCAAGATCTGCTTCCCAATCCTCCACCCTAGGGGGGGAGAGCTGGCTCCCTAACCCCGTGCAATATTACGCTGCCAACCGCTGATGCCAGGGCCAGTCATATTCTGTGAATACTATGCCATGTCACCTCACTTGTGATATTCAGGAGGTGCCATTTGGCCCCCATGGGGATCACTAGTCCCATGACCTGGGACATTATTCTCATGATCTCTACCCAGTAGCATTGAATTACCAGACAACTCCACACCACATTAAAAAAAGCCCCCCCTCACATTACCTTATGCAGAGAGGTGGCTGCCCACCCTATTTGGTGCAACAAAGTTCTGGAGTAATAGGTCTTATGTAGGATCTGTAGTTAAATTAGACCAAAACAAGTTCTAATTGAAACCTCTCTGGCACCCTTAATGGCCTCAACCCAATCGCCATAGACAAGCGTGCCTAGATCCCTCTCCCACACATCCCTCCGCGTCCCCAAGGGATCCAGGGAATTGTAGATCAACTTCCTATAGATGGTTGAGATTGCTTTTTCAGTCAGGGATTAGTTAGCAGCTGGCCCTCCAGTGGGGATTCTTCAGGCAACTGATCCCCTTCCCAGATGTGACCTTGCAGAGCGTGATCCACCTGCAAATGTTAGAACCATTTTTAGTCACCTAATTTATACTTTTGTTGTAGGATCGTGAAGGACACAAGTGCCTGTCCCCTCCACACGTCGCTCGGCCGCTTTAAGCTAATCAATCCCCATTTTGTGAAGCCCTGCAATACTCCTGTTGCACTTATTAGATCACCATCATTCAGTGGAGTAATTTCAGTCAGCTTACCTTCTCAGCCTAAATACTTGGTAGCCTCTCTCCACACCCTTACCACTGTTTGGGTATGAGTAGGTAGGGTGCACTCATACTTTCTTCGATACAGCACCGGGGTAAGTTAACCTCTCTTGCCCACGGCCAATCTATCTACCCGGTAAGCAGGTTCCTCACGGTCCGCAAAAACCCAGTTGTTTACTGCCACCAGCTGCGTGGCCCAGTAATACTTGAGAATGCTCCGAACTGCTGGTCCACCTTAATAAACTCACTTCTGCAACGTACTCAGCGGGAAGTACCACCATCGCACAACAAGAGCCGAAGTTCTCAGTCTACCTTTTGAAAGAAAATGTCCAGTAGGATCTTAAAGGACGTTTTTGGCACGATGTACAGGAGACTCTGAAGGGTTATCACTTTAAATAGGGCCACCCGGCCCAGTAAGGAGAGCCAGAGCGCCTACCAGTTTGGGGTATCCCTGCAACACCGGTCTAATTCCGTGAGTATGTTCCTGCCTGTGGCTCTCTTGTAATGAACATGCCCAAGTATGTTGTTTGAAATCTATTTTTATTTTGTAGGTAAAGAATAGAACACAGGTCCAGATATACACAGCGTTAAGCCCACAACCCTATTTAGGGCCGGCCGTGTACTGTAGGAGAGTCTCCAAGAGTATGGAGAAGCAGTAGCAAAGTAGCTTGAACACAAAATGTCGCCTACAACCCTTGTTGGGGGGGCCGCGTGACACATTATGTATAGCAATATTGGTCTATTGTGGGAAGTCGCAGGACCCTTTAAAAACAACAACACTAAGAACACGGGCAAGAGGCCCATAAGAAGTGAGCAGTGATGAGTGGACAGAAAAGTGTCAGAAAGAGAAGAGGTAGTAGGAAAGACAGATTACGCCCAAAAAAGCTGCAGGGTCCCTGCCTCCAGCAGGAATATTAAGGACTTCTTCAAATTGATCTTATATCCTGAATGACGCTCGTACTTTGTGGGCAAAGCAGCAGCAGCAGCAGAGGGGGATACGCAAGGAGGAGAGCCACGCTCCCCACAAGCCAGCGGGGCTGAGAGACACCCTTTGGAGACACGCCCTGCCCAGGTGGAAGCCAAATACCTCTCGAGTTTCCTGCGGAGCGGGAAACGCTCGTACTTTGTGGACAAAACTTACCGGCAGCAGCAGAGGGGGATACGCAAGGAGGAGAACCACGCTCCCCACAAGCCAGCGGGGCTGAGAGATGCCCTTTGCAGGCACGCCCTGCCCAGGTGGAAGCCAAAAACCTCTTGCGTTTCCCGCTCTGCGGGAAACGCTCGTACTTTGTGGGCAAAACATACCGGCAGCAGCAGAGGGAGATACGCAAGGAGGAGAACCACGCTCCCCACATGCCAGTGGGGCTGAGAGACACCCTTTGCAGGCATGCCTTGCCCAGGTGGAAGCCAAATACCTCTCGCCTTTCCCGTGGAGCGGGAAAAGCTCGTACTTTGTGGGCAAAACTTACCAGCAGCAGCAGCAGCAGCAGCAGCAGAGGGGGATACGCAAGGAGGAGAACCACGCTCCCCACAAGCCAGCAGGGCTGAGAGACGCCCTTTGGAGGCACGCCCTGCCCAGGTGGAAGTCAAATACCTCTTTTCTGCGGGAAACGCTCATACTTTGTGGGCAAAACTTATCGGCAGCAGCAGAGGGGGATACGCAAGGAGGAGAACCACGCTCCCCACAAGCCAGCGGGGCTGAGAGACACCCTTTGGAGGCACGCCCTGCCCAGGTGGAAGCCAAATACCTCTTGCGTTTCCCGCTCCGCGGGAAACACTCGTACTTTGTGGGCAAAACATACCGGCAGCAGCAGAGAGAGATGGGCAAGGAGGAGAACCACGCTCCCCACAAGCCAGCGGGGCTGAGAGACACCTTTTGGAAACACGCCCTGCCCAGGTGGAAGCCAAATACCTCTCGCGTTTCCCGCGGAGCGAGAAACGCTCGTACTTTGTGAGCAAAACTTACCGGCAGCAGCAGCAGCAGAGGGGGATACGCAAGGAGGAGAACCACGCTCCCCACAAGCCAGCGGGGCTGAGAGACGCCCTTTGGAGGCACGCCTTGCCCAGGTGGAAGTCAAATACCTCTTGCGTTTCCCGCTCTGCGGGAAACGCTTGTACTTTGTGGGCAAAACATACCGGCAGCCGCAGAGGGGGATACGCAAGGAGGAGAACCACGCTCCCCACAAGCCAGCGGGGCTGAGAGACACCCTTTGGAGACACGCCCTGCCCAGGTGGGAGCCAAATACCTCTGCGGGAAACGCTCGTACTTTTTGGGCAAAACTTACCAGCAGCAGCAGAGGGGAATACGCAAGGAGGAGAACCACGCTCCCCACAACCCAGCGGGGCTGAGAGACGCCCTTAGTAGACACGCCCTGCCCAGGTGGAAGCCAAATACCTCTCGCGTTTCCCACTCCGCAGGAAACGCTCGTACTTTGTGGGCACAACTTACCGGCAGCAGCAGAGGGGGATACGCAAGGAGGAGAACCACACTTCCCACAAGCCAGCGGGGCTGAGAGACGCCCTTTGGAGACACAACCTGCCCAAGTGGAAGCCAAATACCTCGTACTTTGTGGGCAAAACCTACCGGCAGCAGCAGCAGAGGGGGATACGCAAGGAGGAGAACCACGCTCCCCACAAGCCAGCGGGGCTGAGAGACACCCTTTGGAGACACGACTTGCACTGTATTTAATCAGACGCATAACCCGCTCCGCGGGACGAGCCGGGTGAAGCCCGGGCCAAGGGCGGGCCCGTCTGAGCCCGTCCAAGCACGACCAAGGACGGGGCGGGCCCTCCTCTTTGACTTCCCATGCAGAATTGCACAGCAAGGTCAGTGTGTTATATTTGTACCACAAAGTCTCTGAGTAAATCCCACTGATATCGACTAATTTTGCTTGGGCAATAAAGCCTGGAGATACTGTATAACAACTAAACGTGATCATGGCTTTAAATGGTGCTGGGAAGGGGAGAAAGTCTACCACTGGAAGTGTTGTAGGGACAATTGACCAATTCCTAACCAGGGCAACGTCCATGTTGCAACGTGAAATTGAACTAACAGAGAGAAGGTTATCCACGGACCCAATTTTCAACAAACGGTCATCACTGGGGCAACTAGCCAAGGTACAATCCCCGATACCAGAATCTTTATCTGTGACGCCACCACCTGCAATACACACTGTGGCTGATATTGCATTTGCTAGACCGACTGGAGAGGGCAATCAACTGACAGAAGTAGTCATTGTGGCACCACCAACAAGAGACCCATCTATACTTTCTCAAAGCCCAGGAACTACTTGACCGGGACAGTCAATCCGGTTGGCTATGGAAACTAATCTAGGGGCTATTAACAAAGTGCCCGGCAAAGTAGTTAAAAGAAAACCTGGGGGAACTGCATTAATGAACAAGAAAATGAAAATGCAAAAACTGGTTAATATGGAAAATGAACCACCTGTTGTTGTACCTCATGGACCGCCGCCCTTAGTGGACGAGTCGCTGCCCATAGATGTCAATGAAAACATCTCACCTCAAGAGAGAGGGGGGACTTCTGGGCTAAAATGGAACTGATTTTTATAGAGTCCTGCCTCCCGATCCATGAAAGACTGGACTCTATTGATAAAAGACTATCTCGCCTTGAATCACTATGTTTACCAAAACAGGGAGGGGAGGGCTTAGGGGTTGTGGAACCCGCTAGTAGCGGCATGGGACCTTCTGGTCTTATTAGGGTAGGCACCCGGAGTACAATTCCGGTGGTTACAAATGCAGAAAGGGCAACACCAGTTCAAATAGGTCCAACGAACGATAACCCAATTATTCAGCCTGTCTTAGTCGTACCTAATGCCCCGGTAAATACAAAGAATGGGGGAGGAAAGAGGGGCTTGGGGGCTAGTAGCTCTGAACATAACCCTATACAGGCAACAAATATGGGACAAAGGACGAGGTCACAGGGTGCGAATTGGCCCCTGCTGTCTCGTCTAGATTTGCCCCCAGAGTCAATACCCTATGTGGTGGTCCTTGCAGGGGTCCCCTCCCTGAGCCTGGGAAAGTTGGAGGACTATAGAGACCTCAAAAACAAATGCATCCACTGGTTAAACTACAACAAACCCCTTCCAAACGGGGGATCTAACGAAATTCTATTCGCAAGACGAGTGGATTGGGTGGGGCCTCGAGGGAAAAACATAGACGGGGACTGTATTGTGATTAATTTCAGGAACAGTTGGACAGTCAAGCATATATATGTAATTTGGAGACAGACGACCCAGAAATGTTAATAAAATCACTTCCATTAACGTATTTCTACCCGGGTGCCCACAGTAATGCTCATTTAGCACACAAGAGGAGGGGGGGATACAGTGGGAGGGCAAGGAAACCCAGGGAGGCAATCCCCTGCTAGGAAATGTCAACTGGAATGGGTCCCAAATAGCCCCTTGTTGCTTGATATGTTCCACCACCAGAATAGGTATAGTACTCTGGAATTAGTAGATTGACTGCCGAAGATTAAGGAGTCGTTATCTTCTGCAGTGGTAAACAAGAACTTACTGGAAGTCAAGGGCAATTTTGTTGAGATGAAACGTTTAATCATCCTGGGAGGATCCATGGGTGAGGAAGGTATACTAGGGGATAAAAAAGGTCAAACTAGGGGGAACTAAGCAGCTGGAAAAGTGGGTCCTAAAAACTACAGTGGCCAGGGTCAGGAGAACTTATGGAAAATGGAGGTGCGGGGGTAGGAGCGTTGGGGATCAGTGGGGTCAGCTGTGTAAATGAGGGGAGGGGAACTACACCGACGGGTGACCGTGTGCATAGACCATTTAACTGTGGCTTAAATATAAGCCCCACTCACAGGGTGTCAAATGGGAACATCAACATACTCTCCTGGAATGTGGCAGGACTAAAAAAACTAATTAAAATCTGAAGATTGGGGCTTGTTCATGGACAAACACGACATCTGCCTAATGCAGTAGACGTGGGCCGTGGACAATTACCAGCGGAGTGGGTTTGCCACATTTAATATTCCCGTATCAAAAGGGGGCAGAGGAAGACCGTCAGGAGGGCTAAGTATCTGGGTAGCCACTCACTTGGGAGCTACAGCCAAGCAGCTGACAGTAAACTCCCCAGACATCCAATGGGTCTTGCTAACTTTGACAGGAAATAAGCACATAGCCATATTAAACATCTACTCTAGGCCTATCAAGAGTGGGCAAGAGTCCATGGTTATTGAACAATTGAGGGAAATCGCACTGACTCTTGATCCCGAGGTTGGTTTAATCATTGGGGGTGATTTCAATTGTCAGTTTGAACCCCTCAGCAACATAGGCCTGGATGACACTGATGAGGAGAATCAGCATTGGAATATTCCGGAAACCTTAATTCCACCAGTTAAAGCTTGGACTCCGTTGGTGCTACAAATTACTTCCCTTACCCTGTCTTTATCTGTAAGGCCCTGTAATGGCCGACTAAAATCGGATAGACCCGGCCAGGTGACGTTTAACAGAGAAGGGCAATCATCGATCATTGATTACATCTTGATCGAATGTAGATCATGGGATAAGGTCCAGGATTTTAGGATCCACCAACGGATGGACAGCGACCACAACACCCTAGTTATGTCTCTAAAGGCAGGGAGTTGGGGACTGTCCAATTACCAGACTGAGCCGAATCCTGCCCAACAGCCCCACCTTCTCCACAATAATAGACAGAGAGTAAAATGGCCCCACATAATAGGCTCTCCCAACAGGCAGTCGCAAATATATCTTCAGGTTTTGCCCCATCTTATCGATATGGCATAGGTAGGGTCAACGGGCCCTATAGACGGGAGGGATAATAGGCCTGTTGAAATCCTCAACCAACTAGCCTCAATAATGCTGGAGGCTTTTTTCCCAATCCAGACCTATAGGGAAAACCCAGCTAAGACTCACCCATGGTACAATGCTGATTGTCGTAAGAAAAAAAAGGACCTGATTAAAGCAATTAAGGCCAAAGATAAACCCCGTATCAAGTTACTCCGGGTGCAGTACTAGCAAATTATAGAAAGGGTAAGAAAGTGCTGGGAGGCGGAAAAGTGGGAGGAATGAGGTCAGTTTTACAGCTTAGAGACCTCAAATCCTTCTGGGCAATTGTTAGTAATGATGGGAGGGGAGGGAAGAATCCAGTAAACTCTAACTTAGCCCCAAAAGTATGGGAAGACCATTTTGGAAGCCTCTATGCTCGGCCGAGCAATGCCGATCCTGTATCGGTGTCACAGAGCCTCCTCCACGAGTATCGACTGGGGAGGGCCCAGGAGATATCGATACTAGAAGTGGAATCAGCCATTGCTAAGTTACTGCCTAACAAAGCCCCGGGGCTTGACAAAATCCCCGGGGACTTGTATCGGTCAGAACCGAAAATATGGGCCCCCTATCTCTGTGTCCTGTTTAATGCAATCTTAACAGGGATGGACCCACCAGAGACCTGGCGGGGGGAAGAGATAGTCCCTTTTTTTAAAAAAGGCCGCTGCGTCCAGGAGTGCTTTTCGGTCCAGGGAGGAACTTACTGCCTATTTTGGGCCAACTTTGAGAAGCGCCGGGGTCGTGTGCTAGGACCCGCTGCGCCGTGATCTACCTGCTGGCTGCTAGTAAACAATCCCCAACGCCCAGCATAACCATCTGGACTTCATCCCCCAGAAGGCTCTGGGGCTGCCTGCACCTGTGACGGGGCTTGTCACCGGCCCCAGCACACGTCTTTTAATTGCTCCGCCCATTCCGCTACGCGGGAGCGTCCCGGGAGAAGCCCGGGACAAGGGCGGGACCGTTTTTGGCCGTTAGTGGCCGTGTGAGGCCGGGCTGGGCCCCCCCCCTTTGACTCTGCTCATTTGCGTTCTAGGTATTTCTTGTTATATTTGATTGGGCTCCTGCATGCTTGCTTCAGGCTAGCTAGTGTTTTAAACTGTATTATTCGCTTGCTGGTATCGACTGTTGTCTATCAGAGCGTTCTTTGTTGTGGGCTATTTTGATAGGTAATGTTTGGCAAATTTTTTCTTGTATCTTCCACTTTGGCTGTTATAGCAATAAAAAATGGTGAGACGTAACCCCGCAATGCCTGCCCCTCCCCCTAAGCAAAAGGAGGCTGCGAAACCCCAACTCCCTAGCCGGACAGCTATAGATTGCATGCTTCAGAAGACCATCGGGGTGGTGGCAAATGCCATAGAGAACACAGAGCGCCGTCTCTCGTTACCTGTTGGTTCTGTTCCCCCTTTACCCCTTGCTAATATGTCAACATTTTCTGTTAATTCCCAGGATTCGTTACTAGGACCTTCTTTTGTCGCTCTCCCTGGATGTAGTCATACCTCAACATCTCAGGATGTAGCCCCTACGGTGGGTAACTTATCCTCGGATATTTATCCTTTTGTTGCGAGGCTATCATTGCCCCCTCCTATTTTCCAAGATGTGGCCATTGATGATTTCCCGTCTGAGGAAGTGGTCTCTAATGATAAAGGGTGCTGTAATACGCCAGCTGGCACTAATTCAGTCCCTGGCTCACAGTCAAGTGCGAATAGTGATAGGCCTTGTGTTACAACTAGAGGGCAGCTAGCAAGGTGTAGGTCGAAATACGCCGCCAAGGCACACCCAACTGTGAGTAATAGCAAGGGATTACCAGGAGGGAGTAAATCTAAGAAGGTACCTGCCAAACCCTGCACATCAAAGGGCAAGAATGCTAATGTCAAGGTACCTAATGTTGCACCTGACATTCTCAAGGATTCATGCCCATCTCTTGAAGAGGTGTGACGCCGTAGCTAGGGCGACTGACTCCGGAATCTGGGGATCACGGTTCGATCCCCGGCATCGGCGGGAGATTAGCCCAGCACCATGTGACTCTGGGCAATAGCTTGCCTAATCTTCCCGACGGCCCCCAGCGCCTGGAGACCCTATCGGGTCATTGTGCGCTTTACAAATGTGGATTATTATTATTATTATTATTATTATTGATGAGAGTTTCCGGGAATTATTAGACAACCTTTTGGAAGAATCTCTTACCATCCCAGTGAGCAGTGGAACGGGTAGTGGTAATGACACCCAGCAAACAAATGCTAGCCCAAACATTGCGCGCCCTCTCAATGCCGATAAAGAAATCCCTTTGCTCATATTGAGCAAAATTCTGAAGTCCTTGATCTTACCGGTGATTGAGAGGTTAAAAGAATTAACAACAAGATTAGATTGCTTTGAACAGGGTACACTTGACAACTTTTTCTCTGTAGAGTCCCTAATTAAGCTACACTCCCCAAAAAATGTTGCAACAGGCGCACATAAGCAAAATCCTTCTGTAGCTCCTGCAGTAATGGGTAAACAGACACCTTCAAAACAACACCTTGCCTCAGGGACCCCAAGTGGAACTAACCCTCCCACGAGATCTGTCACAACGAGCAAAGCTCCAGCTATAGTAGCTATTCCAATTAAGGCTAGCAATCTACCAGATCAATCGCTAACTTAAGGGGCTAAGAGGGTTCCCGATAGGGCACCCACAGAGGTCCTGAGTGATAATCATAATAATAGCAAAATAGATAAGCAGAGCAAAGATCCACTCTTAAAATCTGATATAGCTCATAGCATGGATTCCAATCTTCCTTGTGTTAATTTGCCTCCAGCCTGTTTGCCTTATGTAGTTGTATTGGCAGGAGTCCCTTGTTTGAAACCGGGCAAAATTGAATCATATGCCAAACTTAAGAATAAAACCATCTTCTGGCTAACCGATAATAGGCCCCTCCTGAGGGAATTAGATGGACAGATCCTTCATGTTAGAAGAGTAAGATGGGTGGGAAAAAGGACCAAAGACATTAAAGGGGATTGTATTCTAGTCAATTTTAGTGACATACGAGTGGCTAGGCACATTTGCGATCAGCAAAATGTGCATGGTGACATTGGAATCAGTACGCATGAGTTGGGATATTTTTACTCAAGCCCACTAAGATGGCATCAGGGACAGAACATTGGAAGCCAACTCTGGGGAGGGTACGCTGGCAGTTCCAATTTTTTCCTAAATCCTGCTTTTTACAGAGATATTATCCATCACGAAAGTAATTTGGGGTACTGACATAGCGATGATTTGTTTTCGCTTTCTTTGCCCTTTATTCCTGATTATAGTAGGCACAGTGGTTGTAGGTTTCCAATCCTCTCCCCAGGGACTATCCAGTCAGCCCCGAATTTAATTTCACCAGAAATAACTCGCCGGGGTGGTGGGCTTCAGATAGGATCCCAAGCTGTGGCAACCAACTCCTGTAAACGGAAGGGAAAGGAATATGGGAACCATTCCATCATCAGATTTGGCCCATTTGGCTGCAAGGATATATCTGTTAGCCCCTTGGGCACCCCTATTCCCTCTGCAGATTTATCTGCCCAAGAGAGCGCCATTTCCCCATACATGTTCTCTTGCAATCTTCTATGGCAACTGACCCTGGTGGAGAGCATCCACCACTACATGCAGAACAACTTAACTGCCTCCAGGGTGTAGAGGTGGCTGACGGGCTCCCAGCTGGAATATAGCAGGAATCGCTAGGAAGTTAGATCTCCCTGATTGGAACACCTTGGTGGAGTCCCACACAATTTGTATCTTCCAAGAGACCTGGAGCATGGAACCTAACCACAAGGTTGGCTACACCACGTATTTTATACCCGCAGTTTGGCCATCCACAGGGAGGGGTCGGCCTTCGGGCGGACTACTCATCTGGGTGAGCATCTCCCTGGGATGTAGTATCACACAAGAGCAGTGCAGCTCGCCAGACATTCTTGGGATCTCAATAAGAGGCCCAGGCAGGGGGAGGTTACTTGATATATTTAATATATATGCCAGGGGCACTAAAGGCTGTTCCTTTTCCCCGACAGTAGCATTGCTAGAAAAATCTATTAGAGATTGTGGTAGTGGCACGCATGTATTGGTCGCGGGGGACCTTAACTGCACATTCGAGCCCCTTGCAGTAGAGGACATCCTAGATCTTACTGAGGACAACTCTAGGAGGGGCATACCAGCATTAGCGATCAAACCAATAACAAAATGGACGCAGAGGGCGATCCAGCTCAATGCGCTGACGCTGGAATATGGTTTAAGAGCAGCAAATGGCAGAACCGCCTCAGATCCCTTAGGCGCCCACACATACAATAGACCCAACCATACGTCAAGGATTAACTATATTCTCCTTGATTTAACACTTTGGAAATATATTCAGGATATGGTAGTAGTACCAACTGTAGACTGCGATCACAACTCGCTGTCTTTGAGCCTAAAGCACCTGTGGCCATGCCAAAGTGGCTTATTGCCTCCAAGCAAAGTAAAGTCCACCTCAGAAGTTCTTCCATCTAACTGCGGAAGGCGCCTCAAGTGGTGCAAAGTTGCCTTAGATGAAGCAAAGGTCCAGGCTATAGGAATGATACTGGCAGCCTCACTAAGCGAGATGGAAGTGTCCCTTCTGGAGCATCCAGACCCTTCCCGGGCTACGTTGGTATTCCATAGGAAATTTATTCTTGGTACAAACATGTGGGGGCAGGGCAAAAGGGCCCCAGAGGCCTAAGGCAAAGCAGGGCTGGTATACAACAGATTGTAGGCAGAAGAAGTTGGCATTAATTAAGGCTGTCAAGATGAAGTCACAACCTCTGATCCAGTACACCAGGAAAGAGTACTTTTTTTGCGGTAACTAACGCCAAAAGGGTGTGGGAGGACCTGTATTGGGAAACATTAAAAGAGGCTAGCGCAGGGCTGGATGCAGGCCGGTTCTGGAGCACTATGAGAGCGAGGAATAGGCCTGACAGCGACCTTATTACCTGTAACATCACTGACGAGGTGTGGTTTGACCACTTTTCTAAGTTGTATTCTTGCCTGCCAGAAGCTCCTAGTGATTCCGCTCCATGCAGTTCTCAAGTAGTACCCGGAGAGAATAATCAATTTCCTTTTTCAGTCAAGGAGGTTGAATACGCAATCAGTTGCATTGTGCCCCAAAAAGCAGCTGGCCCTGATGGTATTCTTGGGGACTTGCTTCGTTCTAACCTGCCGAAATGGGGGAAGCTTATTCATACTCTTTTGACTGCTATTGACAAGGGTGCCGCCATTCCTGAGTCCTGGAAGGGGGCCGAGGTCGTCCCTATTTATAAAAAGGGCCAGAGGGACGACCCTTCCAACTACCGCCCAATAAGTGTATTAGACTCCACCCAGAAAGTTGTGGGGAAGGTGGTGCTTGAAAGAATTCTGCAATGGGCTGAGGACAATGAGATTCTCTCCAACTATCAAGCGCGCTTCAGAGCTGGCACAGGCACTATAGAGCAGGCTTTTAGATTACTACTTATTCATTGGAAAGTGGTTGTTATAGGCAAAGGCAGCCTTTACCTTGCTTTTATTGATCTAAGGACTGCCTTCGACCTTGTGCCTAGAGGACGTTTATGGGGGGTGCTGTCAGAAATGGGGATTCCACCCAACATCTTGTCTATTCTAGTAAGGCTTCACGAAGGAAATTTCGCACAAGTGAGGTGGGGTACAGAGGGGCAGAAAACTAATAGGATTCCGGTGGGGAACTGGGGTCCGCCAGGGATGTGCCCTTGCCCCTACCCTTTTTTCACTGTATGTGAATGGGGTGGTTGAGCACTTGCTACTTAAACCATCAGATGCTCCATCCCTGGCAGGGGAGTGTATCCCTACCCAATTATTCGCCGATGATACGCTCTAAGATCCCAGTAGGCCTTCATGGCCTCCTAGATAACTTTCAGGCTTTTTGCATCCAACGTGGCCTAGTAATAAATACTGACAAGACTAAGTTTCTGGTGTTGAACCCCCCGAAAAAAATTGGGCGCCCCCCCCTGTTACATTTTTACTTGGCAAGCTAGGCCTTACTGAAGCCTGGGATACTCAGTCTTCTCCCCCGAAAGCGACCCTTATGATCCTTTATTGGAAATGGGTCGCTACCAGAACTTGTATTGACCCAACTCTTGGTAGGTTGACGGAAGAGTTCCTAAGGCATAAAGATGTACTATTTCGGGAACTATATCTAGATATTGTATGGAAATCTTATGACAGGGCATTATATTTTAGATTCAGGGTAGGGGCACTCCCAGTGCGCGCCCTAACTGCTCACTGGAAACCCCGTCTCAGACAACATCTCTTTGTCCTATTTGTCAAACGAGTAGAGAAACTGTACTACATATCCTGTTTGCTTCCCCGGATTATGCCCACCCAAGACGAAGGTGACTCAAACCTATATGCCAAGCTATGGGAACTAGGCGCTCCAATGAGGCACTCCGGATTTTAATGTCGGACACACGGCCACTATATGTTTGTGGTCTTTCTAAGTTTTTAGCAGGGACATGGTCCATTAGGGCTAAAAGGCTAACACCAAATGTTTGATCTGGTTTGAAAACATGGTTAAATTTAAAATCTGTAACCACAATTTTATTGTCTAAGGTTTTAGATTTTAAACAATAATGAATTGCTAACAAATGGTTTTTATGTAAATGTGTTGTATATAATGTGTGCTTTTATGATATTTTTATCGAAATAAAGCCCTATGAACTGAACTGAAAAAAGGTTGCCCTCTGCAATCCTCGAACTATAGGCCCATTAGACTGATAGATATAGCCAGTTCAAGGGGTGGGAGCGCACCAGACACGTCCCAACGTAATTACCTCAAGCATGATGGTTCATGTAGTTCATTATTTCTCGCTCAATTCATTTCAATGTGTTCATAGCCAGTGCTGTATTATTAGTTTCAATTCGTATCCCTAGACACGTGTTTCATGATTCCTCAATCGTCAGTAGGGAAAAAGCAAAGTTCATAGGTTGCAGGGCGTGCTGCCTCGTCTCTCAGGACCAGTTCCACTCACAGCATGAAGGTGCAGGCTCCCGAGCTCGTCAGCTCACAAAATGTAAACAGTTCAAAGGGTGGGAGCGCACCAGACACGTCCCAACATAATTACCTCAAGCATGATGGTTCATTATTTCTCGCTCAATTCATTTCAAAGTGTTCAGAGCCAGTGCTGTATTATTAGTTTCAATTCGTATCCCTAGACACGTGTTTCATGATTCCTCAATCGTCAGTAGGGAAAAAGCAAAGTTCATAGGTTGCAGGGCGTGCTGCCTCGTCTCTCAGGACCAGTTCCACTCACAGCATGAAGGTGCAGGCTCCCGAGCTCGTCAGCTCACAAAATTTAAACAGTTCAAAGGGTGGGAGTGCACCAGACACGTCCCAACATAATTACCTCAAGCATGATGGTTCATTATTTCTCGCTCAATTCATTTCAAAGTGTTCAGAGCCAGTGCTGTATTATTAGTTTCAATTCGTATCCCTAGACACGTGTTTCATGATTCCTCAATCGTCAGTAGGGAAAAAGCAAAGTTCATAGGTTGCAGGGCATGCTGCCTCGTCTCTCAGGACCAGTTGCACTCCCAGCATGAAGGTGCAGGCTCCCGAGCTCGTCAGCTCACAAAATTTAAACAGTTCAAAGGGTGGGAGCGCACCAGACACGTCCCAACGTGTCTGGGCCTCAACAATCACATTGTCGTAGAGTTTTATTTTCTACCTTGAACCGTTAGGAGAGTCTTGGCGGGGTGTCCCTCAGACTAGCTGGTCCTGCTGAATGGCTTTCCGGCCCGCCCTACAAATACCGGGGATGTGTCAGACCTTGGTTCTTCCAGGACCGCCTTGTCCTCCTACTGGATAGTCAAACTCCCTTCCCTTTTTTACCAGACAGGCAGGCTTCTAGGCAGACTTCTAGGCTCTTCAGGACAGGTACGCAGCTTCTCCATTAAGTAATTCAGCCTGCAGGTGATGTCCCCTCAACTTAGATAGGCTGTCAGGCTGACACCATCCCTGGTGGCACAGCAGGCACCTGGGTACTTTGTAGAGCACATTATTCCTGGGTAACAGAGGACTTTGAACTGGAGTATAAAAGAGGGATAGATGGTCCCACTTGTATACACACCTGGCAGGCAGGAGATGCATTCTAATCTGTCGCACTCTCACATTGCATCTATGCTACACACACCAACACCCTAAACACACACTGGATGTTAGCGCAAAGTCTGGGCACAGGCATAGAAATGGAGCATTACATGGGTGTGTCAGTAGGAAGCGACTCCACTGACCATGATGCAAAGATCGCATCAGGCTATTGATCCTTACAACAGGGTGCATTGCCACCACCGCTCTAGCTGTTAAACCCATGACTGTCCTCTGCCTTAAATAAGGGCACACTTGGTGTGACCCTCCAGGTCAAAGGACCGGTCCGTGACCTATCATAACCCCTTGTTCGAAGTTGCACAGTACTGGGGTGACAGGAAAATCTCATGTAAATTTCTTTTTTTTTCAACTTTGTGGTAGTTTTACCCCAGTAACGTGTAGTTACTAGTTTGACGCCATGGACTGGGGAGTTGCCACGAGGAACAGATTCTTCTGCCTGTCAAACCACATACCATTCACTATTTCATAGTGTTTTTCTGCTTTTATTTACCACTTGTTTTAAGCAGGTGGTATATATATATATGCATGTGGTTGGTTGGGGGGGGGGGGAGATTGGTGAAGTAGGGGAGGGATTGGTGAAGCAGGGGAGGGAAGGGGAAAACAGAGGGAAGAATTGTGTGTTTTCCGCAGTTAGTAAAAAAAACAGCATAAGTCTTGGCTGCTTCTGCTGCACCCAGAGTCCTGTGCGTCTTTTCAGTCTAATTTTTCTGTCTGGAAAAAAATGGTGTCCTGTTTTTCTGCACCCATTAAATCCAGGTGCAGAAAAACCTAACCACTGATAATCAGGTGGAATAAAATGAACACATGAAAGTACGCCTTAATTTCATTGCCCTTGAATCATACTCTGGACAATAGTTGAGGGATAGGTCTAGGCATAGTCCTTGCAACACACAATAGATTTGCGTGCGGCAGAGGCCAGAACTCAAAAGTCAGGATACCAGATACAAGTTGGTGGGAACTCAGGGCAGGGGAAAACGCCTGTTGTCCATGGGGAAATTCCCATCCCAGAAATCTACATTAAAAATTAATGAATAGTATTTTTTTTAAATAGCTGTTTGGTGCCAGGGCATATGACTTTAATTTCTGCCTTTGGGATTCTATGTTACAACTCCATAGGGTACAGGTATCCTTTGTGAGTTTAATAAAATGTTGAAAATTCTACAAATCCTTACTCCTACATCCAAGTATTTTCAGGCTACCATTCTACACTCTGCTCTGTCAGAAGAACAGCTCAACATTTTCAAAGTTCTGCAATTCTGTATTGATTTGGCTTGTAAATTATTTTTGGAGAAATTTACATGCATTAACTATTTAATTTTAATACTATAGGTGATTGAAATTATGGATGAAAAAAGCACGATTTACCACCAGGCAACTGAATGTTAGTGCCATAAGAAGGATTATTCTGAAAAACTGAAGGACATCCAGCATTCTAAGTTTAAAAAAATTCCGAAATCTAGGTGTGGCGAGGAAGTGGGAGCTGAGGAAAGTACTATACCTGTAAGTGAAGTATCTAATTTTGCATTTCATTAACCCAGAGCAAAGTCATACCTGTGCACACAGCATCAGAAATAATGCCAGAAAGACCAATCAGAGCATCCTCATCTGAAATATTATCAGAAAGACAAATTGCCTCAGCATGACAGCATAACGTTCATCTAAAGCATCATGTAATCCCAGAGAGGAAGGACACACTGCATGAAAGAAAGTTATAACAAAAGGTTTCGTCTGCAGACCATCAAAGAAAAGACACTAAAGAAGACTCCGAAGCTGACACGCTAACAACCAAAAGATTGGAAAATCACCTTTGTTCAACAACCGTTTTTAACCAGTTACGCAGTTACGCAAGTTTGAGACTATCTGCCTCGGGATATAACACCTCGAACCACTCTACTTACTCTTGCGAAAACCTTAAAAATTCACCACTTTATTGTGTTCATGACCATCTCAGATTGTTTCCTTTTTATTATGTACAGTTCTGTAATTCTATGTAAATCGCCTCAACATTATCTGTTGTGCAGGAGTGATATGTAAAACTGATTAAATGAGCACCGTTGCGTAATAGCTAATGTGAATAAATCCTCGTCTTCAGAACTACAAACCTTAACCTTCCACCAAACATAGAAAGGGTAAAAGGAACTGATGTTCTGCGACTAATGATCCACAATAGTACTGTGCATGTTTTAATGTCCTCGGTTACTGCCAATACGTCAGTGCAAAAAGTGACTTCTCAGCTTAAGCATTAAATATCAGACCAACACCTTATCACTGCATTGCTAAGAACCTATACAAATGGATTTGAGAAAAACTTCAGTCACAAAATAAGTTGCTGCCAGAGAGGCTATAACCAAAAGACTATTATCTGCTAGAAACATTTCGACAGGTGTTACAGGGCTGCTTCCAGACATATTTTGCTCAATTCAAGTGTTAAGAAGATTACATACAATTTCTTTTAGAGATAAGTGCTGAACATTATCTAAACAAGCCCGACTTTAAAATCAGGTTCACTCTTACTGTGGCATATAAGCAAGAGAAAAGTAGAGATATTACCTCTAGGAATACAATTGATAAAAGCACGGGCTGTGAGAACAAATTCAGTGTTCAAACCCGTCTCAATCAAAGCAAAATAACCCAAGTTGGGGAAAAATAGTTACCTGTGCCAACTAAGATTCAGCCATAAATCTCATCTCACTGAATTTGAGAGAATGCTCACTGGGGAAAACCACTCTCAGTGCAAAGTATGCCAAAAAAGTTTCAGGCGTAAATCTTATCTCACTAAGCATATGAGAATCCACACTGGGGAAAAACCTTATCAGTGCTCTGAATGCCAGAAAAGGTTTAGTTTCAAACCTAGTCTAAATCTACATGCATTAACCCACTCTGTGGAAAAACCTTACCAGTGCCCTGAATGCCAGAAATGTCTCAGTGACCAAAACAGTCTCACTCGTCATATAAGAACCCACACTGGGGATAAACCTTATCAGTGCACGGATTGCCAGAAATGTTTCATTGAGAAAAACAGTCTCACTCAGCATAGAAGAACCCACACTGGGGATAAACCTTTTCAGTGCTCTGAATGCCAGAAATGTTTCAGTTACAAAAGCAGACTCATTGAACATACGAGAATCCAATGTGGGAAAAACCCTTATCAGTGCTCTGAATGCCCAAAACATTTCAAACTTAAATCACTTCTAACTGCACATGTGAGATTCCACACTGGGGAAAAACCTTATCAGTGCTCTGAATGCCAGGAAAGATTTTGTAACAAACAACGTCTTTCTCAACATGCAATAACCCATTCTGTGGAACATCCTTATCAGTGCTCTGAATGCCAGAAATGTTTCAGTGTAAAACGTAATCTCACACGGCATACAAAGATCCACACTGGGGCAAAACGTTATCAGTGCTCTGAATGCCACAAATGTTTCAGTGACAAAAACTGTCTCACTCGGCATACAAGAACCCACACTGGGGAAAAACCTTATCAGTGCTCTGAATGCCAGAAATGTTTCATTGACAAAAACAGTCTCACTCATCATATAAGAACCCACACTGGGGAAAAACCTTTTCAGTGCTCTGAATGCCAGAAATGTTTCATTGACAAAAATAGTTTCACTCATCATATAAGAACCCACACTGGGGAAAAACCTTTTCAGTGCTCTGAATGCCAGAAATGTTTCATTGACAAAAATAGTTTCACTCATCATATAAAAACCCACACTAGGGAGAAACCTTTTCAGTGCTCTGAATGCCAGAAATGTTTCAGTTACAAAAGCAAACTCATTGAACATGCAATAATCCATTCTGTGGAACAACCTTATCAATGCTCTGAATGCCAGAAATGTTTCATTGACAAAAGAACTCTTTCTCAACATACAATAACCCACACTGGGGAAAAACCTTATCCATGCTCTGAATGTCAGAAATGTTTCAGAGACAAACGCAGTCTCACTCAACATATAAGAACCCACACTGGGGAAAAACCTTATCAGTGCTCTGAATGCCAGAAATGTTTCAGAGACAAACGCAGTCTCACTCAACATATAAGAACCCACACTGGGGAAAACCTTTATCAGTGCTCTGAATGCCCAAAACATTTCCACTGTAAATCACTTCTAACTGCACATTTGAGATTCCACACAGGGGAAAAACCTTATCAGTGCACTGAATGCGACAAATGTTTCAGGGTAAAAAGCAATCTCACTCAGCATATAAGAACCCACACTAGGGAAAAACCTTATCAGTGCTCTGAATGCCAAAAATGTTTCGGCCAAAAAAACAGTCTCATTATTCATATAAGAACCCACACTGGGGAAAAACCTTATCGGTGCTCTGAATGCCACAAATGTTTCAGTGAAAAAACCAGTCTCACTCAGCATATAAGAACACACACTGGGGAAAAACCATATCAGTGCTCTGAATGCCAAAAATATTTCTGCCAAAAAAACAGTCTCATTATTCATATAAGAACCCACACTGGGGAAAAACCTTATCGGTGCTCTGAATGCCACAAATGTTTCAGTGAAAAAAACAGTCTCACTCCGCATATAAGAACCCACACTGGGGAAATACCTTATCAGTGCTCCAAATGCCAAAAATGTTTCAGCCTTAAATGTAATCTCACTAAACATATGAAAATCCATACTGGAGAAGAAAATTATCAGTGCTCTAATTGTCAGAAAAGATTCAGAGGTAGAGATGGTTACAAGCGCCATAAGAAAACACACCATCAAAATATTTTAGTGCCAGAAAAGCATCAGTTTTAAACACAATCTCACTCTACAGGAGCAGACGCACACAGGGAAAAAACATTGCCAATGCTGTGAATGCCAGAAATTCCTATCTGATAGGCACAGCCTCACTAACCATAAGCGATTCTCCATATTGATGAAAAACCTTATGAGTGTTCTGAATGCCAGAAAAGCTGCAGAGAAAAACGCTATCTCACCATGAGAAACTCCACACTGGAGAAAATCCTTATGCCAAAAAAGCTAGTATCTGAAAGACAGAATCTGAAAGAAACACGTTCGTGTTGAATGAATGAATGAATGAATAGCATTTTTATACCACGCAAAACTTAGCCCCAAGGGGCATCAAGGCGCCAGAAAAACAAACAAAAGGTCCACATTACCAGATAGATGAACCAGGAAGCCACAAAAGGCGCAGTCCCTAATATGCCTGGGAGAAAAGCCAGGTCTTCAGGTGTTTTTTGAAGACCGCTAAAGAGGATTGGCTAGTGAGCTCCAAAGGGAGAGAGTTCCAGAGTTTAGGAGCTAGAACAGAAAAAGCTCTGCCTCCCCACTTTGCCTTTGTGAACTTGGGGACCACAAGCAAATTATTGGAAGAAGACCGGAGGGTTTTACTGGGGGAATACACACACAGAAGGGCCCTGATACCTTCTGAGCCTGCGCCGTAAAAAGCACCATGGGCTAAGCACAGGAGTTTAAAGGTAATCCTAGAGGGATGGGAGTTCCTGCCAAAAGTCTTGAATCATTTGAAAAGATACCATCCAGCGTATGGCCGGCCAAATGTGTGGGGCCAATGACCAGTTGACCCAAACCACATGCCGCTAGACCATCTACAAGTACTGCTGTATCCTTCGATTTTATGGCCTCTAAGTGAAAATTAAAATTGCCGAGAATACTGAAGTGGGGCTTATCAATGTAGGGCTCTATCAATTTAAGGATGTCACGGGCAAAGGTCGTTCTGGGGCCAGGAGGTCTATAACAGAGAATACCAGAGAAAGAGGCAGAGGGAAGGAAATTAATAGAGAAATACAAAGCCTCAAACTTATCAGAGGGTAATGAAAGAGGCTTAGTGCTACAAGTAAAAGTGTCTCTGTAAAGGATACCCTGACCTATCCATTCTGGCCAAAGAATAGCCCTCGGGGACTGCCTCTACGAAGTCAGGGCCGGAGGTTTCAGAACCCCAGGTTTCGGTAATAAAGACCCAAGGGGCCCTTTTTTGAGAGACAAAGTCGTTGAAGGCAACATTATTACGAGCCAACGACCTAGCATTAAGGAGCAGGCCAGCCTCACTTAAATCGTTAGGAACGGGAAACTGACTTCCATATCTCCTACATTTATTAAGACAATAATGGCGAGGGCGTATGGATCTAGAAACCCCTTTGCAACAGTTGAGATTAACCAGGTTGTTAGGAATAGAAGAGAAATGACACAGTTTAAACCCAGGTCTAAGTGCAAGAAGTGCAGAGTGGGAATATAACTCACGATGATTTTTATGAAGAGTAAAACGAGGTCCAGCCCAACTAGCCCCTTGCACGTCCTTAGCGCGGACGGGCGCAACTTCGGTGCACGCCCGCTGCGCGCGTCCGCTGTGCGCGGAGAAAGTCCTCCCGATTAAATATGGCCGGCCCGAGTCTGGCGCACCACCTGACCGGCACCAGCCAATGGGAGCGGGGGGACTAGCTGTCTGCCGCCGTGCCCTCCACGCAAACGGGAAAACCCGCGGTGGAACGGGGCACAGGCAGGTAGGGACCAAACAACACTAAGCAAAGCACCCAATGCACAGTAAAATGATTTCCAATTAAAATGCGAGAAGTTTTAAAATTCGGCGATATATGAAAAGTCAATTCTAAAATAGCAGCAGTAAAGACCAGTTAGCAGCAAGTCAATTCAAATTATTTTAGAGCAACCGGGCATAGTAAGTCATGCGCCGCTAGATTCCTTACCTTAGAATTACCCCCAGGCGTCAGACTAGATACGGAAAGTTCTTCGTCAGCAGTACCCCTGCGCGTCGGCAGGCGTCATCTGCGGCTCCGTGTCCGTCGTCGGGATCGACGGAATGATGTCGCTGGAGTACTTAGACGCCGCCCTCACGCGCTGACGTCAGTTCTTCTTTTTTCCGCGCCAGCTAGCGCAGATCCGGGAAGAGCACGTACCTTCAGTCATTTTTTGACTAACTTTTTGGACATTTTTGTCTATCTTTGTCGAGTCGACTCGACTCCTGGTGCCAGTAGGGATGCCCGGTTTAAAGCTGTGTGACGCCTTTAACCGACTGATGTCTGTTACCGACCCCCTCCGCCGGAGTCGCTACTGTTTTGGGGGCGACCACGATGCCAAGTCGTGCCCCGACTGCCGGGCCTTGACGTCGAAGGCTAGGCGGGAGCGTTCTCGTAAGCTCCTCGAGCTCCGGCAGTCGACTCTGTGCCGCTCGAGGTCCCAGTCGGGGAGGAAATCGAGGAACTGGTCGCGGAGCCGCAGTCATCACCGATCATCCGGATCCAAGTCGTCGCACTCGGGTAAGTCGAGGCATGTCAAAAAGAAGCAGTGTTGCTCTTCGGTCTCTCCTCGCCACTCACGCGGCTCAGGAGCTGCATCCTGTCCCACACCCTCCGCTCCCTGGACTCAATGCGACTTCGGGCGATATTAGAGACTTCCTCGTTGCCAAGAGGACTCTCTTCCCGCCGTCGACACCTGCCGGCGCGGCTTCGGGCCCGCGGGTCCGACTGGGAGTCCTAACTTGCTGGCGGCTTCGGCCCCAGTGCCGTCGGCAACTTCGGTCTCGGCGTGCAGGACCCCGTGGGATCCAGGCCTGGATCCCGGTCGACGCCAGTTGACCTTATGACTCCTCCGCTGGTACTGACCCCGGCGCCATCCTCGGACAACACCGTCCCTGGTTTTAGCCCCAGTCCCGGTTCGGCGTCGGAGCAGCGCCGTCTCCGACGTCGATGGGTGAGCCCTTCACCTATGACCGGCTCTGTCATTTATGCAAGTGTGGCTCACTGGTTAGAGGAGGCAGACCCTGAAGCAGAGGTCAGACCTGGGACCAGGGTTCAATTCCCGACGCGGCAAGGTCTTGAGCCCAAATGTCCACGGACTCGACAATTCTCGCTTCGGTGCCTACTCGAATCACGGGTTCACACTCTGCAACTCTGGGCAATAGCTTGCTTAATCTCCACTACGGCCCCCCCATGGCGGGATGCCTGGCTTTCACCGTGGGGATGCCCAGTAGGGGTTATCTCACAGGGAAAAGCCAGGACGGGTTCCCAAAGCAAGCGCCTTGAGACCTATCGGTGATAAGGCGCTATATAAGAACCTTTGACATTTGACATTTGACATGCCTGTTAATCAGGACACGGATCAAGGGGAGGACTGGGAGGGGTCTGAGGACCCTCTGGGTCAGCAGTGCTGGTTAAGTCAGGACTGGACAGATGAGCTGGGGGATGCCAGTGGTCTAGACACTTCGCCTGACACTGGTTTTCTCTCTCCTCCCTCCGTGACTACGGAGGAGGGGGCTACTTATGCTGTGAGTGATATACCCGAACGAACCAGGAAGTCTCTTATGGTTTGTTCCCTCAAAAATAGAGGATGTAAGTGTGTGGCTGGCAATCTGTGTACTTAGTTATATTAATGGTCCAGCTAGCCCCACGTCCCAGGACCTGACTCCCCCCTTCTTCAAAAGTGGTGTTGCACAGGGCGGCCAAGGCCCTAGCCCTTGAGCTCCCTGCAGCAGCGTGAGGACTAACTTCCTCACTGAGGTGCTTCAACCGCCAGTCAGCTCTACGAAGCCTCTGCTGCCGTTTAATGAGGCCCTCACTGACTTTCTGATGGGCACTTGGTCCAAGCCCTCCACAGTTCTCCCTGTGGATCAGTACGTGGACTGACGCCAACGCCCGGCTCCGGGCTACCCCTGCTTTCTGTCCACCCACTCCACCCCCGAGAGTCTGGTTAGCCAGGCCTCCACGCCCTAGACCGCATTCCCGACCGCTCCGCCGGATCAGGAATCCAAAAGGCTAGATCAGTTTGGCACAGGGGTGTTCTCTCCCCAGACGGGGGAGCCTTTGGATTACGTTATTGATTTTCACACTGCCTGGCCAGACAGTGTTCATACCCCAGTAGCACACCACAGCCCGTTACAACCCTGCAACTTAGGATTAAAACGCTGTGCGAGCTCCTTCCTACTTTGAAAGAAACTGTTCTTCTCAGTCAGCCTAGGATTGCGGTCCATTAACACTGCATGCCTTTTGGGCTGTTACACCCACTCTCTTGGATACGGTGGCGGACGTGCTGCCCCAGTGTCCGGCGGAGGCCCAGACACGGCTCGCCCAGGCTGTCGCTGACGGCCGAGATGCAGCACGGTATTCCATCCGAACTCGCTGGGCAGAGCAAATTCAACGACTGTGGCGATTACTCGTCACGCCTGGCTGAGGTCCGCCAGTTTTTCAGGGGATGTCCAGAACACACTCATGGACATGCCCTTTGATGGCCGTCTCCTCTTTGGCGACAAAGCAGATAGCGAGCTTGAGCGCTTTAAGGACTTCAGGGCTATGGCCAAGTCCTTGGGCCTGTCGGGCCAGCTCCAGCAAACTTCTGCTTTTCGTCTCTTTCATGGCCACAGAAGGGGCACCCCCACACGTTTGTACAGCCTCAACGCAGTCGCGGACGTGCTGCACGCCGTGGCGGAGCAGGGGGTCAGAGAGCCGGTCAGCCCACATCAGCTCCCGCAGCTTCTGCCTCAAGGGGGCCATCGAGCGCGTTCCAGGTCCAGAAGTAGGACGTGGTTGTTATTCCCACTACTTTCTGGTTCCAAAGAAGGGCAAAGGGGGCCTGTGCTCTATCTTGGACCTCAGGAGCGTCAACGGCTTCCTCCTGAAGGAGTAGTTCAAGATGCTGACTTTAGCTCAGGTTCTGGCTGCCGTAGACCCTGGAGACTGGATGGTAGCGTTGGACTTGCAGGACACCTATTTCCATATTCATGTCCTGCTGGCCCACCGGCGTTACATGCGGTTCATGGTAGGCCACGAGCACTTTCAGTTTACCGTGCTCCCCTTCTGCCTTACCAGTGCCCCCCGGGTGTTCACTAAAGTGATGGCAGTGGTTGCAGCTCATCTGCGCAGATTAGGGGTTCCAGTATTCCCCTATCTCGACCACTGGTTGTTGAAGGCGGGCTCGCCCCAGACAGTCGTCTTCCACCTCCAGAGTACGGCCGGCCTCCTGCACTCACTGGGGTTCTCCATCAACGTGCCGAAGTCACACCTGAGTCCCTCTCAGAAGATCCTCTTCATCGGAGCGGTTTTACACTCGGCGCAGTTTTGGGTGTATCCTCCCGAGCAGCGGGTTTGGGATATTCAGGCTCTGTTTCTAATCTTTCAGCCTTTATCCAGAGTTTCGGTCAGAATCACCCTGCGGCTCCTGGAGCTGATGGCCTCCAGCATCCTGCTGGTACATCACGCCAGGTGGCGGATGTGGGCTCTCCAGTGGTACCTGAAGTTCCAGTGGGCACAGCATCAGGGCAACCTGACTGACCACATCCTGATCTCGAAGGGCACTGCGAGACAGCTGCAGTGGTGGCTCATGGACCGTGATTGGGTCAGTGGCAGATCCCGCTCCCTTCCCCAACAGGAGTACACATTGGTGACGGGTGCGTCCCTCCTAGGATGGGGTGGCCACATGGGACAGGCGGAGATCCGAGGCCTCTGGTCTCCGGCTCCATATCAACCTTCTGGAGCTGTAGGCGATCCGGCTTGCACTGAAGGCATTCCTTCCCTCTGTCTGGGGAAGTGTAGTGCAGGTGTTCACGGACAACACCACCGCCATGTGGTACTGCAACAAACAAGGCGGGTGGGGTTGTGGACCCTATGTCAGGAGGCTCTGCACCTCTGGACATGGCTGGAATATCAGGGCATCACCCTGGTGGTTCAACACCTGGCAGGTTCGCCGAACACCAGGGCGGACGAACACAGCTGCTGGTGCATGATCGATCACGAATGGCGTCTGTACTCGGACGTGGCACAAGGTCTCTTTCAGCAGTGGGGAGAGCCTTGGTTAGATCTATTCGCCACCGAAGAGAACGAGCAATGTCTTCAGTTCTGCGCGTTGGAATTTCCAAGGCTGCACTCGCTCGGCGACGCTTTTCGTCGCGAGTGGAGTTGCGGTCTGTTGTACGCCTTTCTGCCTATCCAACTTCTGCCCAGAGTGCTGAAGAAGATCAGGCGCGACCGGGCCCAAGTCATCCTTGTGGCTCCGGATTGGGCACGAAGATACTGGTATCTCGAGCTACTCAGAATGTGAATTGATCCCCCGATTCGACTGCCTCTTCAGGAGGACCTTCTGTCGTAGCAGCAGGGAACGGTCCTCCACCCGAACCTGTCCAGCCTCCACCTCCATGCGTGGAGATTGAGCAGCGACAGTTGAGGCCATTTGACTTGCCTCCTGAAGTCTGTAATGCTATTCTGCCAGACAGGCGTCCCCCAACAAAAACGGTATATGCCTGCAGGTGAAACAAATTTGTGGCATGATGCACAGCAAAGGCTGTGGATCCTCTCTCTGCCCCTCTTTCAGAGGTTTTCCTCTTTCTTCTTTCTGTCGCCCAGCAGGGCTCTGTCCTGGGCACTATCAAGGGCTATCTTTCGGTCATTTCAGCCTTCTTGTGGCTTCCTGGTCAGCCTTCTATTTTCAAGTTCCTTGTTGTAAATAGATTCTTGAAAGGCATCAAGCACATGTTTCCTCCTGTTCCTTTCGTGATGCCTCAGTGGGACTTGGATCTCTTACGCGGACGATCTCCTCTCCCTCGAGCAGGGTGGTCGCTCCCAGTGTCCCCTGGAGACATATGGTATCGTTTCTGCTGCCTTGCTTTTGAACTGCTGAATAACATTGCCTGCTGTCTGCCTGTGTGCCGCTTGGCTTGATTTAGACTCGATTTGTGAATTTTGCGCTGTTTTCACTTTGTTAGCGCGTTTCCTTCTAGCGCTCGGCTGTGCTCCCCCCTCCGCCTCCATTTTGTTTATTATTGTTGCCCTCGTGAGCCCGACCCGCCTCCCAGCTGAACCGCCCTCCCACTGACCGTAAACAGCGCTCCCCTACCTGCATACAGCGTGACTCGCTCCTCTCCCTCGAGCAGGGTGGTCGCTCCCAGTGTCCCCTGGAGACATATGGTATCGTTTCTGCTGCCTTGCTTTTGAACTGCTGAATAACATTGCCTGCTGTCTGCCTGTGTGCCGCTTGGCTTGATTTAGACTTGATTTGTGAATTTTGCGCTGTTTTCACTTTGTTAGCGCGTTTCCTTCTAGTGCTCGGCTGTGCTCCCCCCTCCGCCTCCATTTTGTTTATTATTGTTGCCCTCGTGAGCCCGACCCGCCTCCCAGCTGAACCGCCCTCCCACTGACCGTAAACAGCGCTCCCCTACCTGCATACAGCGTGACTCGCTCCTCTCCCTCGAGCAGGGTGGTCGCTCCCAGTGTCCCCTGGAGACATATGGTATCGTTTCTGCTGCCTTGCTTTTGAACTGCTGAATAACATTGCCTGCTGTCTGCCTGTGTGCCGCTTGGCTTGATTTAGACTCGATTTGTGAATTTTGCGCTGTTTTCACTTTGTTAGCGCGTTTCCTTCTAGCGCTCGGCTGTGCTCCCCCCTCCGCCTCCATTTTGTTTATTATTGTTGCCCTCGTGAGCCCGACCCGCCTCCCAGCTGAACCGCCCTCCCACTGACCGTAAACAGCGCTCCCCTACCTGCATACAGCGTGACTCGCTCCTCTCCCTCGAGCAGGGTGGTCGCTCCCAGTGTCCCCTGGAGACATATGGTATCGTTTCTGCTGCCTTGCTTTTGAACTGCTGAATAACATTGCCTGCTGTCTGCCTGTGTGCCGCTTGGCTTGATTTAGACTCGATTTGTGAATTTTGTGCTGTTTTCACTTTGTTAGCGCGTTTCCTTCTAGCGCTCGGCTGTGCTCCCCCCTCCGCCTCCATTTTGTTTATTATTGTTGCCCTCGTGAGCCCGACCCGCCTCCCAGCTGAACCGCCCTCGCCCCTCCCCTTCCACCATCCATATATGACAGCTGTTCCCGCGCGCAGCGTTTACGCGCAGCAACCGTGCCCAATCCGCGCCGAAGGCGCGCCAAATGTAAGCCCGTCTACGCCCGTCCGCGCCTGGACCGCGCCCAGCGCCAGACCCCCTGCCCCTCGCACTGCCCAGCGCCCCCGCGTTACCTACGATGCCGCCACCCTCCTAGCCCTCAACCCCGGTCGCGCTCCCAACTGCGTCCTAGCCGCTCCTGGACACACCCATGGACTTTTCTCCTGCTACTCCTGCAAATTCAGCGGCACCGACCACATCTCTGCTACGACCACAACACAGATTCCCGACCCCAACCACCTACAATGCATCCTTCTCAACACCTGATCGGTCCACAGACACGCTATTGACCTATGGAATCTACTAGACACCATCTCTCCAGACGTCGCCTTCCTAACAGAAACATGGATGAACGCTTCCTCCGCCCCAGACATCACCATTGCCATCCCTGAAGATTATTAGATCACACGCAAGGACCGTACCGGCCACACAGGAGGAGGAATCGCTATCGTCCATAAGAACTCCATCCGCATCTCAACCAGCTCAGACGTCAATCTCGCCAACTCCGAACACCTTCACTTCCAGATCCACATCGACCCCAAGACCACACTCAGAGGCACCCTCCTCTACAGACCACCAGGACCCCGCGCAAAATTCAGCGAAGACATTACGGACTTCATCACCCCACACGCGCTCCCCTCCAAAGATTACATCCTTCTGGGAGACCTCAACTTTCATCTTGAAAAGACCAACGACCGCAACACCACCACCCTCTTGGACAACCTCGCCAACCTCGAACTTAAACAACTAGTCACTTTCCCCACCCACATCGCTGGTCACACACTCGACCCCATCTTCACATCCAGCAATCATGTCTCCTTCAGCCACACTACGGATCTCCTCTGGACCGACCACAGCTGCGCTCACTCTACCTACAACAAGCCGAAACCCATCAACCACTCCCAACCCACCCTGCAAAGAAACTGGAACAAAATCACCACGGACCAAATCTCCGCATCGCTCCTTCGAAACTCCCCAGCCCTCTCTTCTAACGCCAACGAAGCCGCCGCCAACCTCACCCTATGGTTATCCAACACCGCCGACACTTTAGCTCCAGTGAAAAAACGTCAAAGCAAACCTGGCAGCAAGAAAGCCTCATGGTTCAACGATGATCTCAAGAAGTCCAAGAAACTCTGCCGCTCCCTTGAAAAGGCCTGGAAAAAAGACCCAACCACCAGCACCAAGGACGCCTTCAAAAGCGCCACCCGCACTCACCACCAACTGATCCGAAAAGCCAAGAAAACAGCACTCAAGGATCGACTTGACAACAACGCCCACAACAGCAAAGAACTTTTCAACATCGTCAAGGAATTTTCCAATCCCTCGGCCAACTCCAACGACATCACCCCCTCTCAAACCCTCTGCGACTCCCTAGCCTCTTTTTTCCACAACAAGATTGCAGACATCCACAACAGCTTTGACAACCATTTTGCCTTTGCCTTCTCGGCTCTCTCCGGTCGTTCTTTCAGCTCCCCGGGCCGCCGGCCAATCAGTGCGCGGCCCGGGGAAACGTCATCAGCCCAGCCCGGGCCGCCAGCCAATCAGAGCGCGGCCCGGAGGCGGGCCTCGCGAGGGGTCCCGGGCTGCGGCGGTGAATACCAGGGGGACTAACGAGGAGCCTCGAGGCTCGCTCGATAAATACAGCGAGGTGGGGGCAAGCGAGGTAGGCACTCGCTGGGGGCTCGGGCCCCTCACACGAACAGGGCCATTGCCGGGTGGCACCGGCTGGTGGAGAATGGCGCTCCCAGCGCTAGGATCAGGACGGCAGTGCCTCGAGGCGCTAGGACAGCCGGATGGCGCTAGCAGCCGGGAGGAAGCGCCTCAAGGAGCTAAGACAACAGGAAAACGCTCCCCAAGCGCTTAGAGGCAGGAATGAGCGCCCCCAGGGCGCTGGGATAGCAGGAAGACGCTCTCAAGCGCTAGGGCCATAGAAATCAGGGTCCATAGGAAGTCCAGGAGTTCAGGGGGAGCACATCAGCTCCTAGAAGGGAAAGGGGAACATCAGCAGGTCAGGAGCAGGGCAGGGCCCAGGGAGGCCTGCCAACCCTGAGCCCACGCAGCAGCACGACCCAGGTAGGGACCCAAGCAGGAAGGAGAAGAGAGAGAGAAGAGGGCCCACCCCCCTTTTATACAGGAGCTCCCTTTGTCTCCAAAAGGGGCAGGCAGGGAGAGAACCAGCCAGAACTGGTTATAAGGAATTTCATGCTACTGGCCAGGCCAGGGGCACTGGACGCACCCTAGGGGGTGGAGCCAGCCTGGTGGGGAAGGCCCAGCCGGCTTCAGCCAATCATACACCAGCACACCTACTGCACACAGGCACCAAAGTCTAGAAGTGGCACTTCCCTTCTAGTCACACACATGCTGCATACATCATCTTGTAGCATTCAACCTCACGAGCGCACACATACCAAACACGACCCGGCACGCCCCCACGCATCAGGAACTACCAGAGCCACATACATTCCCCATGCATTCCTATGGGAGGCAGGTCTCTCTCACCACACACACACTCAGAGGGGGAATCACCATTCCCCGGACACATATACTAAGCACCAAACTTCAGGGGCGGACCTACCAGACGGGCCAAGTCCAACACATGCCCCTCCCAGCCCAAACGCAGAGCAGACCAATCACTACCGTGATGGACTTCCCTGCTGCAGGGCGATAGAATTTGGACGCGGCCCGCACCGCCGGACCGATAGACATACACAGACTATGTGAGAAGTTGGCCTGATAGGTAGTGTTTCCAATTCTGGAACCACTGGTTATCAGTCCAAACAAACCCCAAAGATGTCAGGTTGTAAGTCAACCTTGTAGACAAGCTATCCTAGTGGTAGCATGGACTAAGCAGCCTTAAAGGCTTAACTTAAGAGGTCGTGTTAAGCGAGCTGTTTTACCACATACAATCCTGTAATCAAATGAAAGGACACCACACAAGTATATATTATAAAAATATATGTATTTATTTCTAAATTACTCCCCAGTACTCTTTATGAGGAAAGGGGCACAAGCGTTAAATCAAAAGCACTGTTACACATAGAAAGTTGCACGTTTATGGATGAGGGCGGGTGGCCACTCAGACCATATATCAAAAAAGTGGTATAAGTAACACTTTACGAACAATGGTTAGGCCTAGGGCCTAGAGATTCGCTGGGAGCAGTCAGGACAAGCAATGAAGAAGTCGGGAGTAGCCCACAGGAGACGGGTGCAGCACGGAAAGTGCAGCGCGCACCAATGCACTGTCAATGGTGCGTAAAAGTCAGTTAAAGTGAATAAAAAGATACTTCCGCTGAACCTAGGAACACAAAACTTTAGACACAGACCCTAGAGGTGTGTACCAGTGTAAAGACACCGGCGTTGCAAAGTTACCTCACCCACAGGCCGTGGGTGCACAGGGTCGAAGTGGCGTCGGGTTCTGTCACGCAGGTTCTGGGTGCTTGGAGCTGTTGCAGCTGCAGGCGCTGTGAAGCAGAAGTGTCCGGTGCGATCCAAGGGTGGATCGATGTAGAAAAGTACCTGAAAGCAGAGGGGACAGAGTCTGGGTCACTCAGCAGTGACCAGGGTGGAACCAGGACGGAACCAGGCAATGTCGGGCGCAATCAGGCGGTTGTCGATAGGCTTCTCTCCGCTGTCACGTGGGCTCTGGGGCATCTGCGACGTCCAGGAGCAGGTCACGATCTGTCCCACGTAGGCTCTCGCCGTCAGCACCGTCGGCTTGAAGATTGTAGCAAACAGCACTTGGCAAAAGCAATCCACGCGGAACCGGGAGATTGCTTATCACTCGAACCAGGAGGGTCAGAGTGGGTGCTCCTTTTTACAGGAGCTGGTGCAGATCTGGAGCAACCAGAAAAGCAAGTCGGATTTCAAAGTTCGTCGGCACAGGGGCCACAAGCCAGCTGGCAAGTGACCGGGCCAACGCGTCGAGCGCACACAAGCAGAAGGGCCCCACGCAGCACTCAGCGAGTGTGGAGGGGTGAGCTTTGGTGCAAGTGGAGCTCGGGGCTGGGGCTTCTCAAACCCCGGTGTACAGCTTCGAGGGTCACTCGTGGGCCGCACGGTCAGCGTCTCGTGGCCTTTTCAAGATGGCGTGCCCCACGCTTCCGGTCGCCTCCACGGGTCTCAGCTCTGCAGGGACTGTGGATCGGGCAGGTAGAAGGCAGGCAAGCTTGATCTCGTCGATCTCTGTCGCTCGAGTTCCGGCGGGAACTGCAACAAAGCAAGGGTCGAGGGCTGGATGGTGCCTGTTTGCACAGGGTGGTCACTCCTTGACCACAAGGGAGATTCTTCAGTCTTCTCACGTCGTGTAGAAAGTCGAAGGGTCCAGATTTCGTTTCTTATGTTTCTTCAGGATGATCTGAGGTCCGTTGGGACTGCTCCCCCTCTTATTCGAATCTAGGGGGTTGGACATCCTGCTAGGTCCCCTCCTATGGGTGGGACCCAGGAAGGGGGTGGTTACACCCCTCTCCTTTGATCCTGGCCGCGCTGGGACAGGGGCTGGGAGGCCCCAGAACCGGTTTGGCCGGATCCTGCAAGGGGCAGCCTTGTGCTCCCCAGGCAGTGTCTGGTTTCATTGAAACCTCCCTACTCCAATCCACTATCTCCTGTCTGGGGTGGTTTGACACCGCCCTGTGACAGGAAACTCTTTGTCCAGGCCTCCTCTGCCGGGTTTCGGTCAGCAGCAGGAGGTCAGACCCGTGTCTGTGGCAGGGGCATCCATTTTGTGGATCTGAGGCTCATTTTAAATCAACCGCGTTTCAGTAAAGTAACATGTCTTCTCCCTCTAGAAGGGTGGAATGCTATCCCCGTCGCCAGAACTGGCGAGGGGATAGTATTCCAATTCGTATGACACCTTACACGACATGTTTTGATAAAGCCAAACCAAAGTTGCTATATAACCGCGAGGATTATAATGCGCTTAAGAGTATATGGTATGGCATTATCCCGGATCAGCTTAGGGAGTTGTTCCCGACAGCTGCAGACAGGCTCAGCTCACGCCAGAGCACCATCTCACATAAAACCACGCACTCTGCCTCCAGGATTGATGAGGCCTTCCATAGGAGTGGCTTACAGGCTATATATGTGTCCAGATATAGGTTTAGATATAGGTATACTATATCTAAGCAAGGGGTGATTACACCCACTTGCCCCAGCTGAGTGATCAGCCAGTTGTGTCAATTTAAGAACCAGCCAGGGGTGGCAAAAGCTATGCTTCAGCCCCTGGTAGGCCTTGGTGGCACATATGCCCTGGGCACCTATAGTGCATGGTACAGGGGCTGACAAGGAGTCCATTTCCAATTGTGGTATGTACCTATAGCACATGTATTACAAATTTAGAGAGAGAACAGCAGGCTGGGGGTCTGATTAGCAGGCCCACAGCCTCAGTAAGTCGAAAACCAGTGAAGCAAAAATTGGGGTGACCATAGGATAGCAGACCCTACTCTCCTACATAACCCCCCCCCAAACGCAGGGACATTAAACTTAACCTTGACCAGATAAGTCTTCATGTTCTAAGTGGAAGTACCTGGAGAGACCATCTGCATTACCATGGTCAGTCCCTGGGCGGTGCTCCACTGTAAAGTCCATCCCCTGTAGGGAAATGGACCACCTGAGCAGTTTGGGATTTTCACCCTTCATCTGATTTAGCCACAAGAGGGGCTTATGGTCTGTCTGAATTAGGAAGTGAGTACCAAACAAGTATGGCCTCAACTTCTTCAGGGCCCAAACCACAGCAAAGGCCTCCCTCTCAATAGCTGACCAACGTTTCTCCCTGGGGGTCAGCCTTCTGCTAATAAAAGCAATGGGCTGGTCTTGACCATCTTGATTAAGTTGTGAAAGCACAGCTCCCACCCCCAACTCAGAAGCATCTGTCTGTACAATGAACTGTTTGGAGTAGTCAGGACTCTTCAGGATAGGTGCAGAGCACATGGCCTTCTTCAGGTCATCAAATGCCTTTTGACAGCTAACTGTCCACTGAACCTTTTTGGGCATCTTCTTGGATGTCAAGTCATTCAATGGTGTCACAATGGACCCATAGTTCTTTACAAATTTTCTGTAATACCCAGTCAGGCCCAAGAAGGCTCTGACTTGTGTCTGGGTAGTTGGAGGAGTCCAGTCCTGTATGGTCTGGATCTTGCTCTCCAGTGGTTGAACTTGACCCCCACCTACTAGGTGGCCCAAGTACACAACCTTGCTCTGCCCTATCTGGCACTTAGTAGCCTTGATAGTCAGGCCTGCCTTTTGCAGGGCCTCCAGAACCTTCTTCAGGTGGATCAGGTGATCCTCCCAGGTGGAGCTAAAGACAGCAATATCATCTAGATATGCTGCGCAAAAGTCATCCAACCCAGCAAGGACTTGGTTCACCAACCTTTGGAAAGTGGCAGGTGCATTCTTCAAACCAAAGGGCATTACCACAAACTGATAATGCCCACTAGGGGTAGAGAATGCTGTTTTGGCTTTTGACTCTTCAGCTAGTCTGATTTGCCAGTAGCCAGCTGTCAAATCAAATGTGCTCAGAAACTTGGCAGAAGCCAATTTATCAATGAGCTCATCTGCTCTTGGAATGGGATGAGCATCTGTCCTAGTGACAGCATTGAGACCTCTGTAGTCCACACAAAACCTCATTTCTCTCTTCCCATCTTTGGTATGAGGTTTTGGCACAAGGACCACTGGGCTAGCCCATGGGCTCTCTGATGGCTCAATCACTCCAAGCTCCAACATCTTTTGCACCTCAGCCTTTATACAATCCCTGACATGGTCAGGTTGCCTGTAGATCTTATTCTTCACAGGCAGATTGTCACCAGTATCCACCTCATGGGTGCACCAGTTAGTCTGACTGGGTGTGAGTGAAAACAATTGTCTGTGGGCCTGCAACACCTGTCTGCAGTCCACCTGTTGCTGCTCAGTGAGGCTGCCTGCCAAGGCTACTCCATCAACTGAACCATCATCAGGGTTCTGGGAAAGCAGGTCTGGGAGAGGGTCACTCTCTTCCTCCTGTTCCCCATCTGTGGCCATGAGGAGACTCATGTCCTCCCTGTCAACAAATGCTTTCAAACGATTGACATGGAGCACCCTGTGGGGGCTCCTAGGGGTGCCAAAGTCAACCAAGTAGGTGACTTCTCCCTTCTTTTCAATGATAGGGTAGGGTCCAGTCCATTGGTCCTGGAGAGCTGCTGGCCCCACTGGGTCCAACACCCACACCTTCTGCCCTGGCTGGTACTCAACCAGAACAGCCTTTTGGTCATGCCAGGCTTTCTGTAATTCCTGACTGGCCTCAAGGTTTTTGGATGCTCTCTCCATGTATTCAGCCATCCTGGAGCGGAGACCAAGTACATAATCCACAATGTCTAGTTTAGGCTTTTTGAGAGGTAACTCCCATCCTTCCTTCACCAAACTCAATGGACCTCTTACAGGGTGGCCAAACAAAAGTTCAAAAGGGCTGTAGCCAACCCCCTTCTGTGGGACCTCTCTGTAAGCAAAGAGCAAGCAGGGTAAAAGGATGTCCCATTTCCGCCTAAGCTTCTCTGGTAAACCTTTTATCATTCCCTTTAGGGTCTTGTTGAACCTTTCCACAAGCCCATTGCACTGTGGATGGTAGGGTGTGGTAAACTTATAGTTTACTCCACACTCTTTCCACATTGCTTTTAAGTATCCAGACATGAAGTTAGTACCTCTGTCTGAAAGAACCTCCTTTGGAAAGCCCACTCTTGAGAAAACTGCAATGAGGGCTTTTGCCACCACAGGAGCTGTGGTGGTCCTCAGGGGAATTGCTTCTGGGTACCTGGTGGCATGATCCACTACCACCAGTATAAATCTGTGCCCAGATGCTGTTTGAGGATCCATGGGACCCACAATGTCTATTCCAACTCTTTCAAAGGGTACCCCCACCACAGGTAGTGGTATCAGGGGGGCCTTTGTTGTGCCACCTGACTTACCACTGGCTTGGCAAGTGACACAGGAGCGACAAAACTCCTTGACATTTTCTGACATGTGAGGCCAGTGAAAGTGTGGAACAAGCCTGTCCCAAGTCTTATTCTGGCCTAAGTGTCCTGCAAGGGGAATATCATGGGCCAAGGTAAGAAGGAAGCCCCTAAACTTCAAAGGTATAACCAACCTCCTGGTGGTGCCAGGCTTGGGGTCTCTAGCCTCTGAATAAAGGAGTCCTTCATCCCAATACACCTTATGGGTACCTTGAGCATTCCCTGCAGCCTCAGCAGCAGCTTGCTGTCTGAGGGGTTCAAGTGAAGGGCAATCTAATTGGGCCTGCCCCAGGTCTGCCCTGGAGGGTCCCCCTGTCCCCAGAAACTCAACCTGATCAGGTTCAAGCTCCTCAGAGACAGTCTCCTCTTGGACTGCAGAATCAGTTTCCTGTGAAACTTGATCCTCAACCTGGGGCAAGTGGGAAGGCACAGCCTTAACCCTCTTGCTCCTTCTCTTGGGTTGTGGTTGGTCTATTGTTTCAAGATCCACCACTGGTTCAGGAAGGCACTTCTTAGCCTGAGACCTTGTCACTGCAAGGACATGAGCTGAAATCCCTAGCATTTCTGCATGAGTCCTGTACTCCACTTCTGACCAAACTGAGCTTTCAAGATCATTGCCTAACAGACAGTCTACTGGGAGGTCTGCACTCACAACAACTTTCTTTAGGCCATCTACCCCTCCCCAGGAGAAGTTCACAACAGCCACACTATGGGAAGTAGTGGAGTTGCTTGCATTGGTCACTAGGTAACTTTCACCTAGTACAATTTGTCCAGGGTCCACAAAGCCAGGTGCCACCATTGTGACACTGGCACAAGTGTCCCTGTAGGCCTGAGCCAGTTTCTCATTAATTAAGGGAGTCTGCCTATATTTGCCCAGGTTACTGGGGCTTACTGCAGTGGGCAAAGATATGTCCACATCATATAGGAGAACTGCCTGTGTGGGGATTCTGACTAGGCCAGATTCCACCTCAGTACCCAGGGTCAACCCTACTAAACCCTTTGGCTGTGTACCACCACTGCTGACTGTACTAGGGGGTGCAGTTGCTTTAGGAGCTGCAGTGGTGGGGACTGGATTTTTCTTAGTGCATTCACTGCCCCAGTGTGAAACTGATTTGCAGGTATTACACCAAGGTTTCTTTGGGCCATCATTCTTCTTTTTCTTGTTTCCATTTTGGGAACCCCCCTCCTTATTGCTAGTTTGGGGGCCTGAAGACTTCTGGTCCTTTTCTTTATCTTTCTGATTCCCACCCTTCTGGTCTGTTTTCTTCTGCTCACCTTGGTTCTGGTTTTTCTGCTTAATCCTTGTTCTGACCCATTTGTCTGCCTTCTTTCCCAATTCTTGGGGAGAGGTCAAATCAGAGTCAACAAGGTATTGATGCAACAGCTGGTTCTGACAGTTATTAAGGATCTGTTCTCTCATCATAAGATTGTACAATCCTGTATAGTCTGAAACTTTACTTCCCTGCAGCCAACCCTCCAGAGCCTTAGTGGCACAATCTACAAAATCAGTCCAGTCCTGAGTCTGTGCTTTTTGGGTGTCTCTGAACAACAACCTGTATTGCTCAGTGGTTAGGCCAAACCCTTCAATAAGAGCACTCTTCAGAACAGAGTAGTTTTTGGCATCCTCAGGTCTAACAGTGAGGAGCCTGTCCCTCCCTTTCTCAGAAAAGGAGTACCATAAAATTGCTGCCCACTGATCCTCAGGGACCTGCTGTACCATGCAGGCCCTCTCAAGAGCAGTCATCCATTTGTGGATATCATCCCCTTCCTTGTAGGGGGGCACAATTTTTGTCAGGTTTCTATTGTCATAGGCCCTGTCTTTTTCTTTAGGAACTTTGCTGCCACCAGTGGCATCTAAGCCACTTATTTTCTGTTCCCTAGCCAAGGTAAGTTTAGCTTGAGCTAAGGTCAGTTTAGCTTGAGCCAGAGCTACCTCCTCCCTCTCTATCTGGAGTTGGACAGCCCTCATCCTGGCCCTATGCTCTTTTCTCTGGGAGGAAGTCATTCCTCTTTGAGATTCTCTTGAGGCACTAGAAAGGTGAGAGTCCCTTGACAGAGATCTCTCCCTTCTATTACCTGGGAGAATTTGGTTATGAGATCTGGAGTGGTGCTGGCCCTCTCCATTCCCATGTAGGTCCAAGTTGGCCTGGTTAAGCCTGGCAACCTGTACCTGGTTTCCCTGCTGATCCTGATCTTCAGGCTCTTCTACATCAGAGCCTTCCTCTTCCTCTTCCTCCTCCTCTTCTTCTGGAAGATTCTCATTCTCAGGGGAGTTTATCCCTTCACCTGAATCTAAGGGAGCCTGACTCACCTTATCTAGATCATCCTTTTCTAGGAGAGCTATTAGGGAAGGAATGGTAGGGCCTCTGCCCTTTTTTAGCCCCCTGGCTGTGCACAAGGCACTCAGGTCTTTGTGGCTAAGGTTGTCATATCTGGATGTTGTCCCTATAGGATCAACTTCTACAGGAGCAGAGCCTGAGGCTCTACCTGTATCAGACATGACTGCTAGTGAGGTGTAAGTGGTGCACTTACCTACACTAAGTGGTTTCCTACTGTACCTTGCTAGTGAGTTGTAGTCAGGGTGTGCTAATCCCTTTTATCTACAACTACTAAGTTCAGTAGAACTTAATATGCTAAGCTTTTGATTTATATGTACCTAGAGGTACTTGATGTGATCTTTCAATTTGATAAAGATTGCAATGGTAAAACAAACAGCAAGCTCAAATCCGCACCGCTGCACACCAATGTGAGAAGTTGGCCTGATAGGTAGTGTTTCCAATTCTGGAACCACTGGTTATCAGTCCAAACAAACCCCAAAGATGTCAGGTTGTAAGTCAACCTTGTAGACAAGCTATCCTAGTGGTAGCATGGACTAAGCAGCCTTAAAGGCTTAACTTAAGAGGTCGTGTTAAGCGAGCTGTTTTACCACATACAATCCTGTAATCAAATGAAAGGACACCACACAAGTATATATTATAAAAATATATGTATTTATTTCTAAATTACTCCCCAGTACTCTTTATGAGGAAAGGGGCACAAGCGTTAAATCAAAAGCACTGTTACACATAGAAAGTTGCACGTTTATGGATGAGGGCGGGTGGCCACTCAGACCATATATCAAAAAAGTGGTATAAGTAACACTTTACGAACAATGGTTAGGCCTAGGGCCTAGAGATTCGCTGGGAGCAGTCAGGACAAGCAATGAAGAAGTCGGGAGTAGCCCACAGGAGACGGGTGCAGCACGGAAAGTGCAGCGCGCACCAATGCACTGTCAATGGTGCGTAAAAGTCAGTTAAAGTGAATAAAAAGATACTTCCGCTGAACCTAGGAACACAAAACTTTAGACACAGACCCTAGAGGTGTGTACCAGTGTAAAGACACCGGCGTTGCAAAGTTACCTCACCCACAGGCCGTGGGTGCACAGGGTCGAAGTGGCGTCGGGTTCTGTCACGCAGGTTCTGGGTGCTTGGAGCTGTTGCAGCTGCAGGCGCTGTGAAGCAGAAGTGTCCGGTGCGATCCAAGGGTGGATCGATGTAGAAAAGTACCTGAAAGCAGAGGGGACAGAGTCTGGGTCACTCAGCAGTGACCAGGGTGGAACCAGGACGGAACCAGGCAATGTCGGGCGCAATCAGGCGGTTGTCGATAGGCTTCTCTCCGCTGTCACGTGGGCTCTGGGGCATCTGCGACGTCCAGGAGCAGGTCACGATCTGTCCCACGTAGGCTCTCGCCGTCAGCACCGTCGGCTTGAAGATTGTAGCAAACAGCACTTGGCAAAAGCAATCCACGCGGAACCGGGAGATTGCTTATCACTCGAACCAGGAGGGTCAGAGTGGGTGCTCCTTTTTACAGGAGCTGGTGCAGATCTGGAGCAACCAGAAAAGCAAGTCGGATTTCAAAGTTCGTCGGCACAGGGGCCACAAGCCAGCTGGCAAGTGACCGGGCCAACGCGTCGAGCGCACACAAGCAGAAGGGCCCCACGCAGCACTCAGCGAGTGTGGAGGGGTGAGCTTTGGTGCAAGTGGAGCTCGGGGCTGGGGCTTCTCAAACCCCGGTGTACAGCTTCGAGGGTCACTCGTGGGCCGCACGGTCAGCGTCTCGTGGCCTTTTCAAGATGGCGTGCCCCACGCTTCCGGTCGCCTCCACGGGTCTCAGCTCTGCAGGGACTGTGGATCGGGCAGGTAGAAGGCAGGCAAGCTTGATCTCGTCGATCTCTGTCGCTCGAGTTCCGGCGGGAACTGCAACAAAGCAAGGGTCGAGGGCTGGATGGTGCCTGTTTGCACAGGGTGGTCACTCCTTGACCACAAGGGAGATTCTTCAGTCTTCTCACGTCGTGTAGAAAGTCGAAGGGTCCAGATTTCGTTTCTTATGTTTCTTCAGGATGATCTGAGGTCCGTTGGGACTGCTCCCCCTCTTATTCGAATCTAGGGGGTTGGACATCCTGCTAGGTCCCCTCCTATGGGTGGGACCCAGGAAGGGGGTGGTTACACCCCTCTCCTTTGATCCTGGCCGCGCTGGGACAGGGGCTGGGAGGCCCCAGAACCGGTTTGGCCGGATCCTGCAAGGGGCAGCCTTGTGCTCCCCAGGCAGTGTCTGGTTTCATTGAAACCTCCCTACTCCAATCCACTATCTCCTGTCTGGGGTGGTTTGACACCGCCCTGTGACAGGAAACTCTTTGTCCAGGCCTCCTCTGCCGGGTTTCGGTCAGCAGCAGGAGGTCAGACCCGTGTCTGTGGCAGGGGCATCCATTTTGTGGATCTGAGGCTCATTTTAAATCAACCGCGTTTCAGTAAAGTAACATGTCTTCTCCCTCTAGAAGGGTGGAATGCTATCCCCGTCGCCAGAACTGGCGAGGGGATAGTATTCCAATTCGTATGACACCTTACACGACATGTTTTGATAAAGCCAAACCAAAGTTGCTATATAACCGCGCGGATTATAATGCGCTTAAGAGTATATGGTATGGCATTATCCCGGATCAGCTTAGGGAGTTGTTCCCGACAGCTGCAGACAGGCTCAGCTCACGCCAGAGCACCATCTCACATAAAACCACGCACTCTGCCTCCAGGATTGATGAGGCCTTCCATAGGAGTGGCTTACAGGCTATATATGTGTCCAGATATAGGTTTAGATATAGGTATACTATATCTAAGCAAGGGGTGATTACACCCACTTGCCCCAGCTGAGTGATCAGCCAGTTGTGTCAATTTAAGAACCAGCCAGGGGTGGCAAAAGCTATGCTTCAGCCCCTGGTAGGCCTTGGTGGCACCTATGCCCTGGGCACCTATAGTGCATGGTACAGGGGCTGACAAGGAGTCCATTTCCAATTGTGGTATGTACCTATAGCACATGTATTACAAATTTAGAGAGAGAACAGCAGGCTGGGGGTCTGATTAGCAGGCCCACAGCCTCAGTAAGTCGAAAACCAGTGAAGCAAAAAGCAAAAATTGGGGTGACCATAGGATAGCAGACCCTACTCTCCTACAGACTAAAAATAATAAAAGTTAAAAAAAAGAAATTAACAAAACAAAAAAAAAACAAAAAAAAAAAAAAATGAAGACATAGGCCCAACCAGGCTACCCACCTGGTACTCCTGAGTTGTCCATGACTAGGACCAGGCCCTAAGCCATCCAGATACCACTGGTCCCTGCTAATCCGAAGTGGGGGGTGGTAACCCCGGGCCCACAATAGCCCTTCTCCACTCCCTTTCTCAGGGTAGCCACGACTACCACTGTTCCTTCCACCTAGGGTCCGCACCCTCAGGCTTGCCAGAGGTCACGGGCAAGAATGCCCCACCCTACCTCTACTTCTGAGGTTCCGCGTTCTCCCAGGAGAAACACCCTCAGAACACACTTTCCTACCAGTCTTGGAACTTCCTCCCTCCACTGGTCTTCCACCTGGGAACTAAGCGTTCAGCTCTCCCCAAGGCAAGCCGCGGCCGCGCCAGCAGGTCTTCCTTGTCCGGGATACAACTTAACATACATTCAGCCAGGGCGACACCTGACGCCTAGAACACAACAGGGATACCACTTAAGATAAATTCAGCCAGGGCGACACCTGACGCCTAAAACGCAACAAGAGGAGTCTCAGTGTTCAGCTCTCCCCAAGGCAAGCCGCGGCAGCGCCAGCAGGTCTTCCTTGTCCGGGATACAACTTAACATAAATTCAGCCAGGGCGACACCTGACGCCTAAAACGCATCCAGCGGGATACGGAACACATGATGCGTCAACCACATTCAACGGGGTAAGGAAGGACAGGATTATCGTTGTTTCAGCAAGCTCCCCATCCCAGAGGACTTACACTCCATTACTCAGCGCACCTCAACATTCATCCACACACCGTCCCCTAGACCGGTAAGACAGTTTTACACATTCAGCGGGGTAAGGAAGGACAGGATTATCGGTGATTCAGCAAGCTCCCCATCCCAGAGAACTTACACTCCATTACTCCGTGCACCTCAACATTCATCCACACACCGTCCCCTAGACTGGTAAGACAGTTTTCCACCGCCCCTGATTCCTCAACCCGACCCTCGGGGCACAGGTACCATTACTCTAGGGACAAGGACCCTTCACATTTGAACACAATTACACAACCACCACTAGATCCCACCCTCCTGGTGAATCCAGAAAACCAAATTACACTAAGGAGATGATTTACCCTCCCAAGCTAGGGGCACCTAACTCACAGTGCATACGCACACATTTTTCCACAGAACGGACATTTAAGTAACCTTAAAAAACTCTCCACAGAACGGGTATTTCTATTAATCATTAAACATTTCCACAGAACAGACATTTTCAGCAACCTGACCCGACCCATGTGGCACAGGTATCATTACTCCAGGGAAGGGACAGGGACCATGCACATTGAACACAATTACGCTGCCACCACTGGATCCCACCCTTCTGGTGAATCCAGAAAAACCCATTGCACTAGGGAGTTGATCTACCCTCCCGAGCTAGGGCCACCTAACCCATAGCGTACCAGAATACATTTTTCACAGAACAGACATTTAAGTAACCTCTTAAAAGCAATAATCTCCTTTCTTTGCGACCATTTACAATGCAGAGTTTTGTAGGGAGGCCAGTTATCGTTGTGGTACTGCGCAAACACAAGTCCGGATCCCACCGCTAGCCACCAGTGTAGGAAATGGGACCCCCGGCCGGCCAGGGCTTGCGCCACAGCCAGTCAGAGACCACCACTCCTATGTAAAGTCGACCCCTGCTCGCCCTCTAGGTAACGCGGCGCGGGCAGTCAGGCCTATCTCGGAGGACATGTGTGAAGCATTTGCGCACGCACCCACCAACAGCAACATCCCAGGCCTCCCACAAAAGGAACTCCACGCAAAGTATATATAAAAATAGTCTTTGTATTAAGCAGGGCACATAGGAGCACACATTGTACAAGGTGCCAGGGGCACGGGCAGGGGTTACAGGGAAGGAGGTACGGAGCAGAGCCACGGGACCACTGCCAGGAAGGTGCACATGATGGAGTTAGCATCTAGAACATAGAACAACTGGGAGCTTCCTCGGACTAGGACTAGAACACATAATCACCAGGAGCTTAGCATTAGGCTACGTCACGCCCCGGGGTCTCATAGGACTAGCAATAGAACTCACTCTAACCAGTATAGACATACATGAGGCAAGGTTATGCAGGGGGGAAGGAATGGCAAGGTACATAACACAACAGAGGCCCCCATCAGCAGGGCAACACATAATCATTCTCAGCAACACATTGATAATAGTCAGTAGCGCCCCCTAGGCCAGATGGCCTTCCTGGGGCGAGGGCGCCTTAGAGTCTCGGTGTCCTGAGTGGGCTGCAAGGGGCCCAGGGCAAACCTAAACGTGGCGGCTGCCCACGAAGTGCTGGGCAACCGGGGATGATGGGGACATCATGTAGGAGCCTCGCAGGCTCGAGAGGGCAAGGGACAATGGGGGGAGCCCCTCGGGGCTCAAGGAGGAAGGGGCCACGTGGGAGCCTCTCGGGGCTCTTAGGACAGGGTAGTGGCGGAGCCTCGCAGGCTCGTAGGGACTGGGGCCAACAGTGGAGCCTCTCGGGGCTCGAGGACAATGGTGGAGCCTCTCAGGGCTCGAGAACAATGGTGGAGCCTCTCAGGGCTCGAGACCGCTGGGCGGAGCCTCGCGGGGCTCAGGGACAAGATTGCGGGCAGGTGGGGTCCCCCTCGGGGAACCCGGCATCACTGGGGGGCCCGCGGGTCTCCAGGCACATGTGGGCTCGCGCTGGAGGGGAGGGGCGAGCACCGACAATGTGCTCCGATGCCCCGCCTCCCCTCCGGCGCACTCACCGCTCATCTGCCAGTTGCGCCGGTCTCTCCCGCTCTCCGGGCCACCCTCTCGCTCCTGGGGGGCCCCGGGGGGGAAGCGGCAGTCTCCTTGGTGGGACGCAGGGGCGCGGAGTAGGCTCCCGCCGACCCCTGCCTTCTCGGCTCTCTCCGGTCGTTCTTTCAGCTCCCCGGGCCGCCGGCCAATCAGTGCGCGGCCCGGGGAAACGTCATCAGCCCAGCCCGGGCCGCCAGCCAATCAGAGCGCGGCCCGGAGGCGGGCCTCGCGAGGGGTCCCGGGCTGCGGCGGTGAATACCAGGGGGACTAACGAGGAGCCTCGAGGCTCGCTCGATAAATACAGCGAGGTGGGGGCAAGCGAGGTAGGCACTCGCTGGGGGCTCGGGCCCCTCACACGAACAGGGCCATTGCCGGGTGGCACCGGCTGGTGGAGAATGGCGCTCCCAGCGCTAGGATCAGGACGGCAGTGCCTCGAGGCGCTAGGACAGCCGGATGGCGCTAGCAGCCGGGAGGAAGCGCCTCAAGGAGCTAAGACAACAGGAAAACGCTCCCCAAGCGCTTAGAGGCAGGAATGAGCGCCCCCAGGGCGCTGGGATAGCAGGAAGACGCTCTCAAGCGCTAGGGCCATAGAAATCAGGGTCCATAGGAAGTCCAGGAGTTCAGGGGGAGCACATCAGCTCCTAGAAGGGAAAGGGGAACATCAGCAGGTCAGGAGCAGGGCAGGGCCCAGGGAGGCCAGCCAACCCTGAGCCCACGCAGCAGCACGACCCAGGTAGGGACCCAAGCAGGAAGGAGAAGAGAGAGAGAAGAGGGCCCACCCCCCTTTTATACAGGAGCTCCCTTTGTCTCCAAAAGGGGCAGGCAGGGAGAGAACCAGCCAGAACTGGTTATAAGGAATTTCATGCTACTGGCCAGGCCAGGGGCACTGGACGCACCCTAGGGGGTGGAGCCAGCCTGGTGGGGAAGGCCCAGCCGGCTTCAGCCAATCATACACCAGCACACCTACTGCACACAGGCACCAAAGTCTAGAAGTGGCACTTCCCTTCTAGTCACACACATGCTGCATACATCATCTTGTAGCATTCAACCTCACGAGCGCACACATACCAAACACGACCCGGCACGCCCCCACGCATCAGGAACTACCAGAGCCACATACATTCCCCATGCATTCCTATGGGAGGCAGGTCTCTCTCACCACACACACACTCAGAGGGGGAATCACCATTCCCCGGACACATATACTAAGCACCAAACTTCAGGGGCGGACCTACCAGACGGGCCAAGTCCAACAGGCAGCCACTACTGCTTTGGGACGTGGAGTTCCGCTGGTTGACATCTGTTACACAGCCACGTGGGCATCCCTGCACAAATTTACTGTGCATTACTGCCTGGACAGCCAAGTCCGGAGAGATGGCTTTTTCGGCCGTTCTGTTCTCCAGGACTTCTTGGTGTGAACTTAGTTTGCAGACCCACCTACGGGGTTGGAATTGCTGGGGTATCTATTCTAGGGTAAGTAATCTATAACTAATAGTCTCTTTCAGATGAACTAGTTACCTTCGGTAATGATGTATCTGTAAGAGACATATATTAGTTATAGATGCCTTACCGCCCCACCCATCCTCCCCATTCTGCACACTGACTTGTAGGGATAGGGATTCCCTTGCAGGTCCCTAGTTTTGTGTACCAATGGCCAGTGTCTTGCATGGGTCTGCGCTTCTGGCATTGAAGATTGTGTCAAAACTGTGGTTAGCGCTCAGTGGCGGTGTCTAAGTAGACACCGCGGCGTCATCCCGGCAACCACAACGCCGATGACGGACGCGGAGTCGACCGATGCCACCTACCGACACGCAGGAGTTATGCTAAGAAAAAATTTCTTCGGATCCAGTCTGACGCCTGGGGGTAATTGTAAGATAAGGAATCTATAACTAATATATGTCTCTTACAGATGCATCGATACCGAAGTTGAGTAACTTGTTCGTTTTGTGCCTGCCAGGTATGGTGCATCAATTGAGGGCAGATAATGAACATTAAGATATAAAGAAAACTGGGTGGGTGCCAGGGCACAGCCTTGGCAAACACCTTAATTGATAGGAAATCGTTCAGTCACCTGGCCCTGGGTTCTCCAGCGAACCTGGGCATAATCGTGGATATCTTCTACCTGAAGCCTGTCTGAAAGGAAGATACGTTGGCCATAGCAGCAGTCCATTCCTCAATCTTGCTCAAGACCAATTGGGCAGAAATTTTCTTTGCACAGTTGATCAAGCTGATCAGCCTGTAATTGGCTGGATGGAATCTATCCCCCTTCTTATATAACGGGACGACGTCCGCTCCCTTCCAAGAGTCTGGTACTGGGGCACCACTGATAATGACATTAGTTAAGAAAAGGTTATACTAAGACAATTAATCTCTTTCTAGACAAAGGATATATGCTGCAATGCTGCCTAATCCTGGAGCTCTACCTCTGGTTATTGCATCCAGAGCTGAGGATGTCGGCCAGGTTAAGGAAACTGCCAGGTTTAGCTATAGATTAGTCTGTTTACACAGTCCTCAGCACAGTGTTCGGCTCATTAAATGGAGTTACTGAATAAAGATTGTAGAAATGATGTTCCCAGGTCTGGGGAGAAATTTTATTTTGCAGAGGTGAAGCAGAGACTTTGAGAAGTTGGCCTGATATATGATTAGGGCTCCCGGTTTTATGGTATTTATTTTTTTGCCATTTCTGTATGTATTTATCCATATTTATTTTTGGGACATTATTTCTGTATTTATCCACATTTATTTTTGCCACAAGCAAAATACAACGGTACAGCTAGTATTTTTCCACATTTATTTAAAGTGACACTGCACTCTAACTACACAGGGAGAGAATTGAGTAACACCAATATAGTAACAAGCATATGATCATCCTTCAGTGTTAGCAAGTTTTTAGTTTTTTTTAGTTTTTGTGGCATATATATTTGTATTAAAAAATAAAAAAAATCTGTTGCACCACTTTGCCAGAGTCAGACCTATTGACTTTGCCTGTGCTTGTTTTCCTTCAACGTTATATGTTGCAGTAAATAGCTGGACTGCAAGTGAAGTGACAGAATCGTAGTCTGGCCAGGTGTGGTTTTGAACTGTGGATGACAGATGCAGTCAGTAGGACCTAGCCAGGTGTGATCTTGTTCACTTTTTATCCTGCCCAGCCCGTTCTGGAATTCCCTCCTCCTTCAATACGTTCTACTGATTCGCATCTCCACTTCAGAAAGCTGCTCAAAACCTGGCTATTCCAGCAAGCCTACTCCCCCTGAGTCTCCAATTCCATAGAGCTCTAGCCCATAAGCGCCAAGAAACCAACCGGTGTACGTTGCGCTATATAAATATTTTAACATTAACATTAACATTTAACATTAACATTCTGGGGATTGAGAACGTCGTGGTGAAAAATGGCTGCATTCTTCGGCTGCCATGCAGATATTTGCAGCCAAGGATAATACATTATTAAAATACCCTCTGATTCCCTCACGTCCTTGCTGCTGAAATAGCTCATACGGTTAAGCGCCAGCTGCTGAAATCTATGTTCACACTGCTATTACGGGTTCCTATCCTGGCTGGTCCACTCAGCCTTTCATCTGAGTGAGGTCGATTCAAGCCATTGAATTTGACAACAAAGCATCTATTACAGTGCAGATGCCTGTATGTTATGCTTTCTGCTGCCCCAGCTGGAAGTTGGTCTTATTGCGTGAGGACCAGGTGCTGCTTAGTATGGCACATGCCATGTGTGATCGTGTTGTCTGACTGCCATGTGTAGCCTGGTTGGAGGTTATATCAACAGGGTTTACCTTGTTCCCCGGATAAAATGTGTGGCCAGCTTGAAGGGGGCTTGCCCCGTTGCAATCGTCCTGCCTTCTGCCAATAGTAACTGCATTAAATTGGGCACGCCAGGTGTGATCATGTTTCCAGACTGCCACAGGTTGCTAAGCAGGTCACGTGCCAGGTGTCAGCGTGTTGTCTCTGACTCCTCGTGGTGAGGTAATTCCAGAGAGAGCCCCCCCTCCTCCGCCCCACTCTCCCCCTGCCCCCTCTCTATGTGGTCCTCGACTTGCTAAGATCAGAGAAGGATGCTAATAATCACACCTCTGCTGCCCTCCCTTTTAATCACACCTCTGCTGCCCTCCCGTTTAATCACACCTCTGCTGCCAGCCACGGGAGTGAAGTGCAGACTAGAGCATTTTAACAGACTTCGTTGTGCAGCCCCAGAGGAGAGAGATCAGAAAAAACTCTAATGGGACACAGGGAGAGTGTAAGAAAATGGTAAGTAAATAGAAAATATTTTTTAGCAGATTATTACAATCCATGATGTCACGCAGTCTTTATCCTCCACCGCAGTGGTCTCAGGCTTTCCACGCGGGTGTTCATGGTGTCCCAGGGTATAACGCACTCCCTCCAAGAGTTTCTTCAGTCTCGCAACAATGGTGTAAATAGAGGCTCCTAATCTGACTCTGGCTGGGCCTCTTAGAAGGGGTGAAAGAACAACAAGGACTCATCAACAAGTAAATGGTCTTTTATAGACCTGTGAAGTACTCGGATGCGGCTGGCAGCTCTGTGTGTGCCCGGAAGCTGTCTCAGCCTGGGCTGACACCTCTTAGCCCACTAGTATTTTCCTGTTTTTATATATAAATACAGATAAAGGAAAACTTGTTTTCCGTCTGTATTTATATGTAAAAATCCGTAAAAACGGAAAACCGGGAGCCCTATATATGATGTTCTCTAGTTCTAGTGACCACCTTGTATCAGTTTAAACAACCCTTATGGTGATTGGTTGTAAGTCAACCATATAGACCAGCTATCCTATTGGTAGCATGGACAAAGCAGTCTTAGGCTAAACTCTTTTGGCATGTGAAGCCGGCTGTATTACCATATGTAACCCCTTGAACAACAAGTGAAAGGACGCCACACAGGATATATATAGAACATATATATGTATTTATTTACTACAAATAGTCCCCTGAACTCTTTATGAGCACAGAAGCAATCACGTTAAAACAATTCAATTGATAAGTATACAAAGTTGCACAAAATATGGATAGGCCCGGGTGGTCCCTAAAACCTATACTAAAGAAGTGGTATAAGTACCACGAGTCGAAAAGAAGTAAGGCCTAGGGCCTTGGGAATCGCTGGGGCTACGAGGATCTAACTAAGGTTAGGAACTAGGAGGCCCACGGGATCTGGTTTGCAGTGCGCAAAGTTAGAAGCAGTTCACATTGAAATCAATGGATGTGTAAACATTTTAAAGTTAAAGGTAGTAAGTCTTCCGGTCAGTCTAGAACTTAACCCTTTCGAATCTGGACACTAGGAGAGTGGAACTACTCGGGAGCACCGGAGTGCTTGCGTTACCTCACCCGCAGGAAGCGGGTGCAGTGGTGCCAAAGTGTGTCGGGATTCTGCAGGAGTTCAGATGGAGCCATGGAGTGTTGATGCTGCAGGCGACCTAATGTGAAGAGTTCCGGTGGATCCAAGGGTGGATCTGAAGAGGTGAAGACCTGAAAGCAGAGGGGACAATGTTCACAGTCTCTAGCCAGTGACCGGCGTGGAACCAGGAAGGAACCAGGCGTTGTCGGGTGCAAACAGGTGATGTCGTGAAGCTTTTCTCTTCAGCCACGTGGACCAGGTGACGATGACGACGACCAGGAGTCACTCACGAGCTGTCCCACGAAGGCTCTAGTTGATGGCGGTGTCGGCTTCTTGATAGGAGCAAACAGGCCTTGGCTAATGCATGCCACACAGGAAACAAAGAAGGCTTCTCTCTCGGACCAGCAAGGTCAGAGGGGTTGCTGCTTTTAGGAGCAGCAAGGGCCAGTCTGGAGCAACCAGACCAGCGGTGGAAAGTTGTCGTTTGGTTGCCAAAATGGCCACTAGCCAGCGGGCTAGCAACCGGGAAGGCACGTCGAGTGGAACAAAGCAAAAGGGCCCCACGCAGATCTCGTTAGAGCTGGGGGGCTGGTCCTTGGTGCAAATGTAGCTCGGTGGTGGGGCTTCTGAAGACCCCAAGCACAGCGGTGAGGGTGCCTCAAGTGCTGCGCAGTCAGCTTCTCGTGGACTTTCCAAGAGGTTCGGTCCCACGTCTCAGGTCGCCTCCACTCGTCTCAGCTTTGCAGGGACTGTGGATCGGGCTGGTAGATGTCTGGGAGTCTGGTTCTTGTCGGGCTCTGGCTCGAGGCGGCGGCAAAGCAAGTCATTGATCGCTGGATGGTGCCTATGTTCATAGGGTGGTCACTCCTTGGCCACAAGGGAGATTCTTCAGTCTTCTGAGCAGCAGAATGTCGAAGGTCCAGAGTTTCTTCTTCTTCAAGCGTAGTTCAGGATAATCTAAAGTCTGGGGACACAGCTCCTACCTTTAAACCAAATCAAGGGGCTGGATTACCTACTAGGTCCCTCCTATGGGTGGGACCAGGAAGGGGGGTGGTTACACCCCCTTTCCATTGTCCAGTTTCGCTCCAGAGCTGGGGCTGGAGTGCCCCAGCACCGGTTTGAACTGGCATATGCACGGGGACACCTTGTGTGCCCCGGGCATGTCTGATTCTATTCAGCCCTCCCTAACCCACTACACAAAATCCTGTCTGGGGTGGTGCTAGCACCTCCTAAGGCAGGAAACCCTTTGTCCAAGCCTCCCTCGCTGGAAGGACATCCAGCAGCAGGAGGTCAGACTTGTGTCTGTGGTGGCAGCATCCATTTTGTGATGCTGAGGCTCTGTTTAACTTTAACCGGGGTTCAGGTTCTGTACATGTTGTGCCCCTCTAGAAGGGTGTAATGCTACCCCCGTCGCCATAATTGGCGAGGGGGTAGTATTCCAATTCGTATGACACCTTACTCGACATGTTTTGATAATGTCAAACCAGAGTTAGCATTTAACCTCGAGGTTCATAATGCACTTAAGAGTATATGGTATGACGCTATCAGGAAACAGCTAAAGGACATTCTTCCAAAAGCTGCAGACAGGCTCAGCTCATGCTAGAGCACCATCTCACACATAACTAAGCACTCTGCCTCCAGGATTGGTAAGGCCTGCCATAGGAGTGACTTATAGGTTACTGTGTGTCCTTTGTATGTTAGATATAGAGATACTATACCTAAAGCAAAGAGTGATTACACCACCTTGCCACAGCTGAGTGATCAGCCAGTTGTGTCAAATAGTAAGGCCAGGCCAGGGGTGGCACAATACGTGCTGCAGCCCCTGGTAGGCCTTGGATGCACCTATGCCCTGGGTACCTAGGGTACACTGTACAGGGGCTTACAAGGTGATCCATGTTCCAATTGGTAATGCACCTAAAGTGCATTGGCATACATTTAGAGAGAGAACATGGTGAGGAAAATCCTCTTTTTAGGTTTAAAGTATTTTATTGAAGCAGGGTGGGATAGGACACAGAGGGGTGAGAAACAGGTGACCCACAAGATCCGCGCACCAGAGCGCATCATACAGCCAATACAATAATACAGTTACAATTTTGAAAGAGGCTCCGTCCGACTCGGGAGCATAGCTTCAGCACCTGTGGGCACGGACAAACGACGAGGGGAGGGGAGGGGGGGTGGGAAGGGGAGGGGAGGGGAGGGATGAGGAGAGGAAAAAAAAACAGGAGGGAAGGAACAAAAGAAAGAACGCATGGGGAAGCAAAAAAGAAAAAAAAAAGGGGGGGGGGTGAAGGGAGGAGAAACAACCCCGCTCCAAAAAACCTACCCAACCAAACTGAACCCCCAACTACCATACCCCGACCCAACCCCTGTACTGTGCCAGCATCTACAGTCCCCGCCTCTGTGAACTCTCCATGAATCACTACTATGCAACACCAACCCCACCCACTCAGGCAGGCGGGTCCGGCGGCGGCGTCAGCCTCAACAACCGCAGATATCTAGGGCAGGTAATCTCTCGAAACTCAGAACATAACAGGCTGTGAAAGGGCTCCCACAATTCCTCAAAGGTATCAGTATCCCCCAGGGCCACCAAGGACATCTTTTCCATTCCAAGAACATGCCACAATCTGTGCAGCCAACCAACTACAGAGGGAAGTGTTGTAGTGCGCCAGTGTATGAGAATATTCTGCACCGCTGACCCCAGCGCAATTGCGATCTGTCTACCCCTCTTGGACCTAAGGGGATACATCAACCCATTCGGCAACCCCAACAGGACATAGGCCGGGAACCTAGGCAGTTCTATCCCAAAGCATTTGTCAACCTCGCTCAGGACCTCTTCCCAGTACGGAGCCAGCAGGGGGCAATCCCACAGTATGTGTGTCAGTGTACCAGTGTTGCCACAGTTGCGCCAGCACGTCCCCGGTATCGCCCTATCCATCTCGTGCAGTTTCTCCGGAGTGCGGTACCAGTAGGTCGAGATTTTAGTAAAGGTCTCCGTAAGACCCGTGTGGTAGGCCGAGTGGCGCGCACGGTAGGAGATGTGGTCCCATTCTTTATGACTCAGCTCGCGCCCAAGCTCTCGCTCCCATCGTTCCCGACCAGGGTTGTGAATGTGAAATGAGGGGGGCTGCAGCATTCTATACAGGTCCGAGATCAGTTTGGCGTCCGACGTGCGAGTAATTAACCAACGCTCATACTCCGTGATTTCCCTGTGTGCCGCGTCGCGCACTTGGGGTTGTAATGCCCAGTGGCGCGCCTGCATGTATCGCATGCGTTCCGTCTCAGGGAGGCCGTAATCCCTCTGCAAGTCCTGGAAGGAGACAACTCCCTCGGGGGAGTACAAGTGGTACAGAGTGCAGCAGCGGGCCACCCGCCAGCGTTCATAGGCTCCCTGTTCCAGCCCCGGGCCGAAGTCCGGGTTGCCAATGAGCGGCGTGAAGGGAGAGGGGAAGGTAGTCAACTCGCATCTGGCAGCCACCGAGTCCCACGTCTGGAGCGGGACCCGCGTCACCAAAGACGCGTAAAGATTGGGGGGTCGATGGGCTCGCCTCAGGAATGGTACTTCCTGCAGCGTCCTACCCGCCACCGCCTGATCTTGGAACAACCAGTGTTTATCAGATTCCCACCGGCTCCATTCCACGAGGTATCGGAGCTGAGCGGCCTGAAAATATTTCCGTAAATCCGGTATCCCCAGCCCTCCGGATTCCGGCGAGAGCATAGCGATGCCCCTCTTGATCCTCGGCCTACGGCCCTGCCACACGAATCGCGAAATGGCAGTCTGAGTCTCCGCGAGCCACCCCGCAGGAGGGTGGAGCGGCAATGCTCTGAAGAGGTAAAGCACCTGAGGCAGAAGGGTCATCTTCACCGCGGCCACCCTACCCAGTAGCGACAGCGTGCCTTTATCCCACCGGCCCAATTCCTCCTTGATTTTAGTGCCTAGAGCTGCGTAATTGGCCTTAACCATCTCCGGGAGGGAGGGCGCCAGCAGGATCCCCAAATACGGGATCTGGTCCTTGGACCAGCTCAGAGGGTAAAGCCTCTGCAGTTCCACTCTAGTGGCAGCAGATAGCGAGATGTCCAGGGCGGCCGACTTACCCAGGTTCACCTTAAAGCCCGCCACATCAGCGAATAAGTTCAGTTCCTCCACACAGGCCGGTAGCGATCTCCGCGGGTCATCCAGCGTCAGAATGACATCGTCCGCGTACAGGCTAATCGCGTGGCGAAACCCGCCCATCTGGACACCGATAATGTCAGGGTTCTGCCTAACCCTCTGGGCAAATGGCTCCATGTACAAGGCAAAGAGCAAAGGGGAGAGCGGGCATCCCTGTCTCGTGCCCCCCCCGTTCAATGGGGAAGGGTCGAGAGCTGCCGCCGTTCACCCGGACCACCGCAGATGGGAACCGGTAGCAGTTAAAGATCAGGTGACGAAACTTCTCCCCTATCCCAAATTTGTTCAGGACTTTCTCAAGGTAGGGCCAGTGCACCCTGTCAAAAGCTTTCTCCGCGTCAATGGACAGGAGCATCCTCTCTCCAGGGATCCTAGAAGCCTTCTCGAGAATGTGCGTCACCCTCTTCGTATTATCTACCGTTTGCCTACCGGGCACGAAGCCCGCTTGGTCCGAGTCAACCATACCGGGGAGATGCAACGCCAAGCGTGCCGCTAAGATACTGGTGAACACCTTCAAATCGGTGTTCAGCAGCGAAATGGGACGATAGGACCCACAAGCGGTCCTGTCCTTGCCCGGCTTGGGGATCACTGAGACCGTGGCCTGGAGAAACTCGGAGGGGATGGCTCCCGGCTCTGCGAAGGAGTTAAAAAGGCGAGTCAGCAGAGGCGCCAGCTCCTGACAGAAGGTTTTGTAAAACAGCGGGATGAAGCCATCCGGACCCGGGGCCTTGCCCAGTTTGAGCCGGGATATCGCCGTAACCACCTCCTCAATGCGTATGTCACGCTCCAGATACTGAGCCTGATCCTGAGTCAGCGACGGAAGCGGAACCGAGTCCAGGTAGTCCCCCTCAGCCTGGGCCGAAGGTGGCTCCCCGGAGTAGAGGTCCGCATAAAAGCCGCGGAAGACATCCGCTATGTGTTCATCGGTCGTGACTCTGCCTCCGGCCGGGTCCAGCAGTTCCTTCACTCGGTGCTGCTGGTGCTGCACCCTGAGTTTGTTAGCCAGGAGCCGCCCACACCGATCGCCCCCTGTGTAATATTTGTGCTTCAGGCGGAGCACTGCGTACTCCGCCCGATCCGTGTCTAGGGCTGCCAGGAGCTTCCGCGCCGCCTTCAGCTGCCTCCACACCCTGGGGGCCCCTGTCCTGTGATGAACCTGTTCCAGCTCCCTCACCCGCTGGGTGAGCTCATCTCTCTTAAGTTGCCGGTCCCTATTCTCGGCAGCGGAAATCGCGATAAATTCGCCTCGGAGCACGGCCTTTAGGGCCGCCCACTGTGTCGCACGGGAAGTGTCCCCATTGTCGTTCACGGTCTGAAAAGCCAAAATGGCCGCCCTGATCTGATCCACCACCGACCGCCTATGCAAAAGCGTATCTCGGAGCCTCCAAACCCCCCTCGACCTAGCCACCGGCGGAAGAGTGAAAGTGCCCTCAACTGGGGCGTGATCGGAAAGAGAAAGGACCCCCATGTCCACATTCGAAGCCAAAAGAAGCAGCGGGCCCGACACTAGGAGGTGGTCTAAGCGCGCATAAGATCTATGGGCGTGTGAGAAATAAGAGTATGCGCGGGTGGTGGGGTGGAGGCAGCGCCACATGTCATGCAGGTCCAGCTCCGCAAGTCGAGTCCGAATCGAGCCCGAAAGCTCACCCAACTGCTGGCGCCGCTGCACAGACCTATCCAGCGCCGCGTCAAAAACCAGATTCAAATCCCCCCCCAACACTATGTGCCTATCAGAGGTGAATGCAACGTCGTCCAGGGCCCTGTGTAAGAATTGGTCCTGATGATCATTGGGGCAGTAAACGGAGCCTACAGTCAGTGCTAAGCCCCCCACCTTGATTCTATATACCAGGAGTCTTCCTTTCTGCTCCGCCACCTTGCTCACAACCTCGCCCCCGAACCTTCTAGAAAACAAAATGGCCACCCCTGCCGTCTTGGAAGTGCTGGAGGAAAATAGCTGTGTGGGGAACTTGGGGGTTCGCATCCGCGAGCAGTCCTTAGCCAGCAAGTGGGTCTCCTGCAGCAGGCAGATATCCGCTTGTGAGTTTTCCAACAGGGATAACACTGCCCGCCGCTTAACCGGATTATTCAGCCCTTTCACATTGAGAGTAAGCACCTTAAGAGCCATCAAAGAGAGAGTTCAGGGAGCACATATCAAAAGGCAAAGCCCCGTCAGCAAACACAGAAGGCACCCTCCGAGACCTCAAAACAGAGCAACGTTGAATCAACCATTGGCACAGTACAGTCCCCGAACCCCAACACCCCACGACCAAAAACCCCCCCCCCGCCCCTACACCAGCAAATCCACACCACCCCCGCTACTGGCCCCCCTTCCAGGTCCCAAAATCAAAACAGCTGCCCGTCCGCCCCAACCCCTTCCCCCGCTTCTCAAACTTCTCAAAAAAGACATTGTCCCAGTCCGGCCCAAAACGGGCAAGGCCGTGGAAAGTCAACCTAGTGGACGTCCAGCCACCACCTTCAGCACTCGCCCTTCCTCCCGTGCCACCCCCCGAAACCCCGCACCTGCAATAAGTATGTGCTAAAGTAGACTCCCCCCGGAGTGAGTTCAGGCCGTCAAGGCCACTTCGCCATTCGCCGCCACTCTGGAGGCCTCCTGGATGGCAGCCGCCATTTCAGCCCGGATTGCAGGCGAGCCCGGGCGCTCCGCCGGGGGAGAGGCCCCCCCCTCAGCTCGTTGCCAGCCGTTACGATTGCTGCGCCTCCGTCGCGGGGCCGGGGTATCCGTGTCTGTTGCAGTGAGGCCCAGCACCTCGCAAACATCTTGAAGGGACCGAAGTTGATGTAAGACACCGTTCCACCTGAAGATCAGGCGGAAGGGGTGCCCCCAGGAATACTGCGTTTCATGCTCCCGAAGGAAGTCCGTAGCGATCTTGAAGGATTTCCTCTTCTGTAACGTGACTGTGGATAAGTCCTGAAACAGTGTCACAGGGTGGTCCCGGAATCGAAAAGGCTGCTGCCCTCGTGCCTCACGGAGGATCCGCTCCTTCAAAGGAAAGTTCGGGAGGAAGGCCAAAATGTCCGGGGCGGGCGCCGTGGCCCTGCGGGGGCGACCCACCCGGTGCGCCCGGTCAATGCGAATCCGAAAGTCCTCCGGCTCTCCCAGGATCGCTCGGAAGAGGGCCACCAGATATGCCGTCACGTCTTCACCCTCCTCACCAGACGGCACTCCGCGGACCCGAATGTTGTTCCGCCTGGACCGATTTTCAAGGTCCTCGGCGTGGGCCTGTAGCTCAATCTGTTGCTCCCGGAGCCGCAGGACCTCCTGCTGCAGATGGGTGATCTCCTCATCCCTGGAGTGGCCCGCTTCCTCCACCGTGTTCACCCGATCCCCCAGGGAGTCCATCTCTCTCCTCACTTCGCGGACCTCCCCGGCCACTTCATTCTTGAGTGCTTGGAAGTCTTCCCTCAGGGAGCTAAACAGGGACTCGAGAAAGGACCTCGTCACCGGGGGCTCTCCACCTTCTGCCCCCCTGGCTGGTGCTGGGGAGGTCGCGGCCGGTTGAGCACCTCCGCTGCGTAGGGCGCCCCGTCCCAGCATCTCCGGCAAGGTCCGGTCGCCTCTTCGCTGTCCCCTGGCATTCGACATTGTAGAGCGAGAACGGACACTGAGGCTCGCTGAACAGCAGAGAAAGCGGCTATGTGCCAGCCGGGAGTGGTCGCAAAGAGCGCCAGGAGGGATGAGCTGCCCGGCCGAACTCCACAAAATGGCCGCTCAGTAGTGTTGTGGGGACAACGCCCAAGATGGAGACCCTTTGTCCTTCTCCGACCCAAGAACCAGAAATCCGGCCAGGGGGCTAGGTCACAACGCAACAGCCACCGGGGTCCGCTGCTTCAGGGAGAGATCAGTCTCGGGAGACTCGGTCCCCAGTTCCGCACAGATAACCAACCGAGGCGACCTCCTTCAGCAGGCCTCGTCAAGCCACGGGCTGGCGTAGCGAGGTGGCACCGACTCCGCTACCGCTCTGCACCTCCGCTCCGCTCCGTACAGCCGCTGCTGGACAGCTCCCGGCTGCGCGCGGAGCCGTCGCCGAATCCCACTCCAACAGCACATGCACCACAGCGGGCTTCACACCTCAGAGGCCGATCGCCCCGTCGCGCTCCGAGGGTCGGGAGATTCGCGGCTGCCAGCTCTCACTCGGGTCGTACAGCGGGGTCCGATCTGGGCTACACCGGCCAAAATCTCGTCCCCGACGGCGCCAACCAGGCTCAGCAGGCTCTCCACACCTCCACCGCAAGCACCAGGCTCGGTGGCCGCGTGATCCGGGGGGGAATCAGCTGTTCCGAGCGGTGCAGGAATTCAGGGGTCCGGGAGCCCTCGGCAAGTGCGACCGCTCAGCCCGCCATCTTGGCCACGCCCCCCGAAAATCCTCTTTTTAAAGGGATATTTCATCTTAGCTGGGTCTTAATTTGCAACAGTAATCCTCATAAACCCAAGGGTTTCTTGATTGTGGTAGAAATACATTTTTACCCCTTCATTGTACGTTTAAGCACAGACCATTGCTTGAAATGTTGTGATCAATGTAGGAAAAATACTCTGTGCACTGAGAAAATGTGTTAAAATAACGGAAAGTTGATAATCGCAGTTAATACCTTCTCAAACCTGGATTTATCTAGAAGAGAAGTCTGTTATTTCAAGCAGATTTTTAATACCACAAGGTATAAGAAATTAGGGGATCTTTATCTGATATCTTTATCAGTAAATTATCTGAAATTATTTAATATAAATGTTTGCAAGTATTATTTCTAAAGATAAAGGAAGGTCAATATTTGTCTTTTTAAAACGAACCCCAGTGCATATGACTCCATACCCACCTCTCTCAAATCAATATTGTGCTTGTTTTAGTGAGAAAGCTAAATGATCTAGGAGAAACCAGGAACTGGCGTCAGTATTGTTCTTAGGAAGCTTTAAGTTAAAGAGTGAAAACAATTTTTAGAATGCCCCACAAATTGTGATAAAGATATTTCAATATGTTTGACAAAAAGAATAGGTACATTTCATGACAATATTGAAATGGGAAATAAAATAACAGAAACAAATATTTACACCACATGACAAAAACATTAGAGACTAAATTTCAGCAATATAGGAAATACTGAGGTTCATGTATTAATAGTCCATTTGGTAAAACGGGTTGCTTGTGGAGTCAGCACACTACTGTGTCTGTGATTGCTTTTAAATAAAGGCATTTTTTAATGAACCCCATTTTACTTTCAGATTCACAAATGTCCCCATGGGTTACTACCTCCTGTTACTGTTTTTGAGCCCACGTACGGTTTCAAAGCTTAATACATACCTTAAGGATGTATGACGTATTTAGAAGGGACACTATTAACATTCCCCTTCCAAATTCTGAATTGTTAAATGGGCTTAGTACATTTCAAAAAGGGGTTTTAGCATTTGCAAACTCTGTGAATTACCGAACTAGTGGATTTTTGAACAATAAAACCCTTGGTACATGAGGCAATTTTTCTCAATTCCCTCCAAATTAAGTTTGCTAATTATGTTAGTTGAATGATAACCTGTGCACATAGCTATTTTGGTGTTGCTTCAGATCAAATAAAAACCATCACACATGACTCTTACACAATGCTTAAAGACAGAATTTCTGACATCCAGCTTTAATGTTTTGTTAAGTATATTTGCAAATGTTGTCACTTAAACAGGAAAGCATCTAAAGCGGTCTCTGGACATAAATTGGATGTAATCATAATCTTTAGATACACTTTCGGAGTTTTAGGACCAATGTGTGTCTTCTGGGTTTACTCTAAGCCACTATAATAAACATATTCAATCCTTTTAGATTTGATCTGTTTGTACTGGTTACTATTGCAGACAATAATCTACATTTAGACCAAGGATCAATTCTACCCATGGCTTTTAAAATCTATTTTTCATTGATCTCTTTTAGTGTTATTGCAAATAAAACGGTAATAGAACTGATCTGAGAGATGGACTTTCAAGTATTATGCCTAGTCAATTTATTGAACAAACTATGGAGTTAAAATCTGAATAGATTAGATCCACAAACATTGCCTGACCACTGTATTTTACATCAATAGATTACTAATCCGCACATGTTGTCTAAGTACAATTCACTCATCTTTAATTTTTCGCGGAGCTCGTGCTGGGTCTGTTTGAACTCTTTTAAAATATGACATTTAAATGTCCAAACGTTCAGGAACTCTAATTTCAAGCCTGGTCAAACCTTAATGAATGCTATACCTAAAAATGCCCTTCTGTTCCTACATTTTATTGTGCACCATGATTTAGAAATGGCATGTTTTTCCTTTCGGAGGTAAAATTCTAAACATATTTATTGTTGTTGCCATCTGAAACATTATCACTAATTGGGAAGATAACAACAAGTGGTCCTGTGATGCTTGCGGAATGGGAAGTGTTTAATCAAAAGGTGGATTGAATTCAAGTTTAGGTGACAATTTTACAAAAGTGTATGGATTTTGTATATATTTAAAATTGCTGATTTCCAAAACGGCCTAAATCAATTAATTGAATTGAAATTCAAGTTTATCATTGTAATCCTATTGTTGGAAAATATGTGATTTTGAACCCCACGAGGCAGTTCCTTTCCAGAAAGCATTCAGTTTGTAATCATGAGTCAAATAATGCTGAGGAGGTTAAACTATTCAAATTGAATTCAAATTTCACATGAAATGTTCATTGTTCAATATATTTCTTTTAGTATTTTAGTGTGCAGACATTATTGCTTAAGGAAAATAATTAATTTTGTTTTTCTATATGTAGGAAGCATTACATTAATGAAATTACTGTATCCCACCTTCTTTCTTTCCTTTCCTGTTCTTTATGAACGTTTCTATCGTTGAACTTTAAAGATTGCCCAAAATTAGGAATTGTGCTCTACATAACTTTGCAGTGTTACAGTATGTTCATTTTTATGTACAATTTTTGTCTCTTTTGAGTATGGCAACTGATGTTCTGTTTTGCTTTAATAATCAGATTATGTTTATTAGGTTTTATTATTCAATAAAATGTTTCAAACACAACAAATGGTAGTTGATATGTATTTACAAATGCAGCATTTTTATTGTATGGGCAGTTTCAAAGAGGCCAAAAATGTGGTCTGTGGGTTGACGGAGGACCACATTGGCATCATCAGGGGAAGGTTTGGGCAGGTGATTAGGGGTATATGTAAGGTTGGAAGTAGGGGGAAATAAGCATGTACATTATGTGGACTGTGACTCCTGGAGTTATTGTGAGGGATACCATGCTACCCTGTAAATGAATCCCCTAGTGATTATTATCAACAAACTTTATTCGGTTTTACAAAGGAAAACCATAAAAGTCATACAAAAAATGATAAAACATCTTCCAAGTTGCAGATTGACAAATAAAATATGTCCAAGTTAATCAAAACATAAAACAAAAATTCATGAATTACAGTACAGAAGTTAATCGCAGCTTGACCGGAGTCTAACAGCGACCCGTAAAAAGTAAAGCGTATGCGAAACAGTGTCAGAGAGGAGTTGTAAAAAGATAAGAGCTGGTCTCACACGCCTTAAACCCGCTTTTTTGAAAATGGGAATAATAAATAACTTTCTAGGGACAGCATAAAAACTACAAAACATTATAAAGTGCATCATGTCTTGAGGAGACTCACTGTTGCAGCCACAGGGCAGGAGGCACTGGCCTCTGTGGAATCCGCGAGGGTGTGCCATGAGGTAATGGATGAGGTTGAGCCGAAACCTGGTCAATAGAAAATGACTATGGATGCTTTTAAGCCCTAGAAGATAAGGTTCGCTGGTTGGTACAGTTTTTAACACGGTGTACTTACACACTCGGCTTACGCGCTTGTTAGCAGTACCTGCTTGCCAGTCACCTCCTGCTCTCCCGGTGTTGCCGTGAGGGGTACGGCTCCGGGAGTCCACCCGGCTACTTAGCTGCCCTTGTTTGTTTCCTGCCACGGACCCTGCACTCCCGCGCCCGCAGCCCCCGTGACTACACCTCCCAGGGGGCTGCGTGAGGCGCGCGCTGCTGTCGTCATCAAGAGGGCGCCGGGGTCCTTGAAATTCGTCCCGGCCCTCCCGCAGTGCGGGACGCGCTTGTTAGCAGTACCAGCTTGCTACATGATTTCACGCGGTGGACTCATTTAATTGTCCTCCTGATGAATTTGCTGGTTCAGGGCCATTCAGTCCCTGAATCGTGGAAAGGGGCAGAAGTGGTAACAATATACAAGAAGGGCGCCAGAGAGGACCCTGCCAACTACAGGCCGATTAGTTTAATCGACATGGTACAGAAGGTAGTTGGCAGGGTCATCATCTCCAGAATTGGGTCATGGCTGGAGGGAAATATCCTGACGCACCTACAGGCGGGATTCAGGCAGAAGGTGGGTACGATGGACCAGGTTTCATATTCTTTGCGGTGTACTGGAAATCTGTGTCCATCGCGAAAGGCTGTGTGTACTTAGCCTTTTATTGACCTGAAAACCGCCTTCGATCTGGTCCCTCGCGCCAAACTTTGGCAGGTGCTGCAGGATATGGGTTTTCCACGATATCTCCTGTAGCTTATAAAAAGACTACATGAGGGTAACTATGCAAGAATCAGATGGGGATGCCAGGGTCAACTGACCAGGAGGGTACCAGTGAATAGGGGGGTCCGCCAGGGTTGTGTGATGGCCCCAACTTTGTTCTCTCTCTTTGTAAATGGTGTGGCAGACCATTTGAGAGAGGACCCAGCTGATGCCCCCACCTTGGCGGGCGAGAAAACACCAACCCTCCTCTTCGCAGATGATACCCTCCTGATGTCCAAAATCCCCTCTGGTCTGCAGAAACTAATAGATAGGTTTAGTCAGTTTTGTGAAGAACGAGGTCTAACTATCAATACTACTAAAACAAAACTGATGGTATTATCCCGGTCTAAAAAATCTAGGAAGATTAATGTTGCCCTCAATGGATCTCCGCTAGTGGTGGTGGATGCTTTTGAGTACCTGGGGGTCAGGGTCAACAGCAGAATGAAATGGGACTCCCATGTGGCAAAAATGCTCCTAAATCATAACAGAGTTTAGGGAGCCATCTTAAGAGATCATCGGGCCTCTATTAGTAGACCTATAGCCCCGGCTCTAGCCATGTATGAAGGGAAGGCACTGGCTTCTGCAGTCTATGGGTCAGAATTGTTGGGGTTCGATAACACAGCGGAGCTAGTTAACGCCGAGAATAAGTTCATGAGAGACCTAGTTGGGCTCCCACTCTTAAACCCCCTAAAACCTCTTTTTCATGACCTGGGTCAACGTTCTATTAAAGACATAGTTCGCCTGCGCCCATTACTATACTGGGTACACTTGAGAAGAACACCGGAATTGGCAATCTATGCAGCAGTGTTTGATGAACGTATTAGTTTGAACAGCTCAAAGAATATCGTATGGCTGAACAAACTAAAAGAGTTGGTCATAAACATAGGGTTGGGTGAATCGTGGTCAGCCCATTTCTACCCCCCCGAAACAAACAATCAGTTAAGAAAATCTACTGGGAGTGGGTGCAGGCTGAGGAACTAAAAGACACTAAGTGGGAGACTTTAACCGACCATTTTCTGGAGCATAAACCGGCCAGGAAGCTTGAACCTTTTTTAGATTTTATTAAAATACCCAGTGATAGAACTCTTTTTTTTTAAAGCTGAGGTATGGGACACTCCCATTGAATGAATTTACTAGGAGCTGGAGAAATTCCTTGTCCCATCAAGCGACCTGTCCAGGTTGTGCAAGCCCCACTGAGTCCTTAGCGCACTTCCTGTTCGCCTATAGCGCCTACAGGGGGGCTAGGAAAAGGTGGTTAAAACCAGTATGCAGGGAGTTAGGAGTTAGGCAGTATACGATGGTCTTGCACATCCTAACAACAGACACAACATCTCTGACGATTGTTTGCGGGGTTGCAAAGTATCTGGGAAAGGCATGGCAGATACGCTCGAAATTGTTACAATCTAAAATGAGGTAGAAAATCTGCAGACTAATGTTATTGGTTGAATAAGACATGAATCCCACAGCACATTAGGGCCATTGGCCTTTTTAATTGGTTGTATAAGACATAAGGTCACAGTATTTTATGGCCATTCACCTTTTTATTTTTTATTTTGTATATGTTGTTTTTTTATTGCATTGTTTATTGGTTGTATTTGGGACACAAGAATATTATTCCTTTTATGATGGAAATTGTATCTACTTTTCTGATAAATCATTTATCGAATAAAGTATTACAACACTAGGCTTACACCGCTCATTTCCCTCTCTATCAAAGTGGCTCATTCTTAAAAAACACTCTTTGACCAGAGAAAGGTCCCTCTTACATCTGCACTCAGGGTTAGCAAATAGTTCCAAAGCGGTATAAAAGGAGGTGGTGATGGACGGAGCATCTGAATCAATCAAACACTCACACCCAGTCAAGAGATCTGGGTTTAACCCATCACCGTTCTTTAGCCCACTCTGCCGCCCCAGTTCAGACATGGCTATATGCAAATCAGTCTGACCCTGTGCCTCATGGGAACAGTCCAGCCCGAACTGCCAAGCCATGTCTTCCCTGGACCGGAAACAAGCTTCTGAGGACCGGTTTCTGGCATTCCAGCCGTCTTCAGCCCGGCTTGCTTGAATTCAGTGGCAAAGTGAGCAAGGGACTCACGTCTGAGCATACCCTGCCACACTTATGGCGGCCAAAAGCGGTACAAAAGGGGGTGGTGATGGACGGAGCATCTGAATCAATCAAACATTCACACCCAGTCAAAAGATCTGGGTTTAATCCATCACCGTTCTTTAGCCCACTCTGCCACCCCAGTTCAGACATGGCTATATGCAAATCAGTCTGACCCTGTGCCTCATGGGAACAGTCCAGCCCGAACTGCCAAGCCATGTCTTCCCCGGACCGGAAACAAGCTTCCAAGGACCGGTTTCTGGCATTCCAGACGTCTTCAGCCCGGCTTGCTTGAATCCAGTGGCAAAGTGAGCAAGGGACTCACCCTGCCACACTTATGGCGGCCTAAAGCTACCTACCCTGGAGAGGCCAACTCTTATATACTGGAGCCATCGGATGCGTAAGACACGGTCAAGTGAAAGGCATTCCCGTAGGATGTCTTTGCTAAGTGTATTTTCTTGCTTAGCCCAAATATTAAGCCACAAACCCAGGGGACGGAAAGCCAGTACATCTGAGAGGAAAGGCATTCTGAACTCTTTGTGCACGACATAAAATGAAGTACTTTGTGGGACAGAAAGGGCCCTTCGGAGAAAAGAGTTTTCAGAATTTTGCACTGCTCCTACCCCAATGTGGCCGAAAATCTCACTCCCGTAACTAACCTTTTTAGATATATTTGTCTTCATATGTCTTCCAAACAGCCCCTATTGGCTTCCCTCCCACTCTGCTGGCAGAGTTAAAAACAGCTGCAAAAGCTTTCACTAGATCCCCTTTCTTCCAAGTAAGCAAAGGGTACCAACTCAAGGAATCGTCAAACACAACTCCCAAATAGGAGAAAACATTGGTCTTCGGTATTGATGAAGTCAGAGTTTAAAAGTGAACTGCTTAGCTTCACGGGGTCCCACCTGCATAATGAACGACTTGGCATGATGAAACAAAAGGTCCAAGTCCTCCATAAAAAGGGCAAAAGAATTCAGAGGAAGTTGTAGGCCCCTAGCTGTCTTCGCCTAGAGGACTGCGTTGTTCGTGTATAGGAGGACTGGCAGGCTAATCTTGCCTACCTGGGGACAATCCGCATTTGTGGCCAAAAGGGCCTTCTCTAAGGAATTAATATATAGGTTAAAAAGAAAGGGTGGTAAAATGCACCCCTGAAGCACCCCTCTCTTGATGTCAAGCTGACTGGACACTTTCAGGTCCTTTGAATAGCGGACAACCACAGTTGAATCACGGTGAAGATCCCTCAGAAATAAAATGATGTTACTGTCAATGCCAATGGAGGACATCAACTGCCACAGCTTGGACCTATTAACACAGTTTTATTTTTTTATTTATTGCCATTTTAAACACAATTCCGTTACATTCCAACAAGCCAGTACGAAATGGATTGAAAAGGAGCGTATACAGTCTGTCTTTTCAGTACACAATGCTAATAATAGCTCACATCGTTCCCACCTACAACAAATCTCAGGCATGATAATAATCAAGCTAGGAATATTGCACACATTTCAACAATTATTAGCACAAATGTAATGATGTTACACATATCTTCCCAGATACGGCCTTTGCTACAGTTGTACATTGTGGCCTCTGGCCGGAGCTATCTCTTCATGTGCTCTAGCATTGAAATTGGGTGTGGGGTGTGGATATATCGCGTCTGGGGAGCAGTTTGCGTGCCCTCCGCGCCTGTCACTTCAGTCGTCATTTGTAAGCCAGCATTCCACGTTAAGAACGGCTCCCATATATTGCGGGGTCTGGATGAGGGTGGCATCAATTCCCAAAATGTGCTCAATTGTGCGTGCCCATATGTGACGTCTCTAACCCAATCTTTAAGGGAAGGCACTCGCTGTCTGCCCCAATTAATTACAACCTGTCTCTTAGCAAACAGTAGGAGGAGTGCGTGCAGTTAACGCAACTTAGGCGGAGTGTCCTTTACGTACCCTAATAGGCTAGGGATGGGAGACGGGGCCAGCGACACCCCCAATATGCTGTTCACCGACTCGAAAATCTGCACCCAGAAGTCGGCTATCTTGGAACATTGCCATGAAACATGTAAGAACGTAGCTGAAGCACAGCCACATCTCCAACAGGTATCCTCATCGCGAATGCCCATCTGGTGAATGCCCACTGGGATCATGTAGTATCTATGCAAATATTTAAAGTGGATCAGCCTCAATTCATAATTCGGGGAAAGCTCCAACAGTTGCCACACCAATAGTCCCATTGGGCTTCAGTCAGTGGCGTTTCTAGTTCGTCGTTCCAATGCTTAAAAGAGTTTGGTGTTACTATCAGAGCAGTGTCTTGCATGCGGACATAGAGGTGTGTAATAAGTGAATGGGGAGACGGGAATTTCAGCAGATTTTCTAATGCAGGCAGGGTCGGTGGCGCCCTCAGGAATTCCTCACAGAGGGCACTACATGCCGTGCGTATTCTATGATACAAAAAGATCTCAGTAAACGGGACCAGTTGACCCTCGGGTGCCACAGGGGAGGTCTGAATTAATCTCCAGGGTATAGGTCTTCGAATGTCTGAAGATTCATTTTCTTAGCTAAAGCCTTACTTCTACTGTCCCTTATGCAAGGCATCATTAGGTTCTGAGATAATGGGATGAAAGAGGCAAATAGCAACGGGATCCCCGCTCGTTTGCACTGTTCATCCCATGACCAGCACAGGGTCCCAGCAGAGTCTATGTCACCATGAAGGCGGCGTGCCGTCCAAAAGATTGAAGGACTGAACACAGTAGTAAGAGTCACTCACAATTAAAGTAGTCACAGGAGGGTCATCAAACTCCAGTGCAAGCACTAGAGCACGTAGCTCTGCCAACTGGGCGGTTCAGTCACCTAATGTCTGCATGTGCACGACATCGGACTTTAATTCACCATTCACTATGTTACCAGCCACTATTGTGCAGGCCGCTGAATAAGAATGCTTAGATCCTATCGCCGATTGCGAAGAACCGTCAGTGTAAATGATACAATCAAGTGGGCGCATGGGCAGAGGAAGCAGAATGAACAAACTCATACTGTAAGAACTCCTGAGTCTGCAATGAGGGGTCAAAGATAAATGTGACATCCGGAAATGTCAGCGAGGTGGCCCATTGTATCCAACGAGGATGTAAAGCTTTAGAATTTGGTACACTGACTGCTTCAAGTGCAGGAAAGGTGTAACAACCAACATGCGTTTTCCTTGTGACAGCGCTCTCTCTTTTAGAATCGCCATCTTCACAGCCGTCAAGACTTTTTCAACAGAAGAAAATCGCATTTCAGCCGGTGTACAAGTGCGACTTGTATGCGATAGACACTGTGTCTCCTTCATTAAACGTCAAGTACGTGAAACCCACGGCACCTGGCACAATTCCTATTACCAGGTTAGTGTGGTTATCACGAGTCAATAAGTACTTAGATTGAAGATCAGACTGAAAAGATTGCAGAATAGCTGAATGTTCAGGCAGCCAGCTTGACTTGGTAAAAGTTAGTTTTATCAAAGCATATAGCTGCTTGATAAGCTGGGCATAATCAGGAATGTAAGTACGCCCCCAAATTCAAACATCCCAGCAAGGATTGTAGCTTTTTCAGAGTTGCAGGAGATTGCAAACGTGCGCATTTCTCAAGGAAGTGAGGTGCAAGACCCTTACCTTCATTGTTGAGCTCATAGCCCAGGAACAACACTGTGTACTCTGCAATATGTGATTTTTGCAAAGTTAAATTTATAACCGAAGTCCGCAAACATAACTATGATGCGATCAACGCGACACAGATGCAGCCATAACTCGTTATCCGTGACATAAATATCATCAACGTATGAGTATGTATCAGGGGCAATGCCATCTAACATACAGAAGACACACACGGCAAAGATGCCTGGGCTGTTTTTATAGCCCATGGCCAATCTTTTAAATTGTTTGTGTTTGCCGCCACAAGTGAACGCTGTCCATTGACTACTAACAGAGGACAGGTTATGACTAAAAAGGCAGTTGGAAATGCCTAGTGTGGTCTTAAATCTTTTTTGCACCTGACTGTCAGCGAGAGCTGAACTGCGGGTGTTCTGTACCACACATGTACGACACTGTGAATTTAAATGTCGATAATCCAAAACCAGGCGGTATGACCCATCAGGTTTAGTAACAGTGAAAAGAGGATTATTCATGTGTGACACACATGTCTCTATCACACCTTGGTATTCGGATTGTTCAAGGTTTTCTGCAACGGGAGCTTTAGCCTCTCGCCCGCATGGGATATTCAGGTTGTGGCATAGACCGCAATAGAATCTCGTGGCTGGGAGAAAGTTTATCCCACCCGACCTGAGTACGGTACAACACTGGTGCAAGCACCAGAGCCCACTCTTCTGCAAAGTTCTGCGCCTGTTCCTTGGGCGCTGTGTGCGAAAAACTAGGGAGGATCACCTCCTCCCCTCTCGGAGCGGCCAAAATGAAAGGCGGGGGCCAGTCTGCCTCAGCTAACAGACTGTCATATGTAGAGGTAACATTTTCCCAAAAAATCTCTTTTATTACACGTTGTATGTCACCTTCTATCAAAAGAGCAATGTCATATAGTCTATTAATGCCCATGTCAGGTTCCGAAGCTGTGTTCTCAATATCTGTAGCATACATTGCAGTTAACGCAACAACTTTCTTTTTCTGAAACTGAGGGCGTTGACATGGAAAGTCGTCCTGCTTGCCTTTACCATTAGTCAGGCGGGGCTGCTCACGTCCTTGTGGGGCGCCCCAACTTCTGCTGCGTTCGCCTCCACTGGCTTGCATGCCCGATGTTTCCTGTGAAGAACGAGGAGAACGTTGATCAGGAACCTGAAATCTATCAGGAGACCTAATTCTCGTGTGGTCGCGCAAATCATAAGTGTGCTCAGTAGACACTGGTATAGGTGATGCAGGACGTGACCCTTGTTTCTGTTGCTGCTTCCCCTGTTTTTTATTCTTCCAATTCTGTTTTGGAAAATTTGGACGGTCGTCTTTAGTAGACTTCGCCGTCTGAGTTTGCGGTTGTGCTGCTGATTTAGCAAAACACCCAAACTATTGTGGCCAATGGTCTTATAAGCCTCTACAATAATTTTCGGTAACGCTCGGGGTTTGTCGACGTCTGGGACAAGGCGCAAAGCATTTGACACCTGAAAGTTAACCGCAGCTCCCTTTACATTCGAAAGGATGAGATCAGCAACTACGTCAAACACTCCAACAAGCCTCATTCCCAACACGACTGCCGCATCCGGACCGTGCTCATCTTGAACACGTTTGATCACGAAGGGCAGGACAGTCATAGACGGTGTGTCGAAGCACTTCGATATACTGCTGCAAATACTTTGACCCAATTCTCACAATCTGTTACCTCTGGCACTAAGTCTTTGTACAAACTAATTGTGAGGATCCTGTGTTTTTCCACAGGAGTGGTATTAGGAAATACTGCTTCCAGTTGGTCAAGTGTCTCAGCAAGCCAATAAGGCATATCGTCCTTAGTTTGGGGGCGCTTGAAATGCAATGTATAGATATGGGTACAAGTTGCACATGCACGCGAGGTATACCTCAGGCTCAAGGGGAGCGGGGATTCTAATTAAGGCTTCCGTCTCACTGATAGTGAATAGGTGTTGGCTCGACAAGCTAGGACAGTATGTAGCAATCACCAGCACTTGGGAAGGGAAAACCCTGAACCTTTACTCTGTATACATTCCTCCGAGGCAGGTAGTGATACCCTTGCACTGCTGGGAAACACCATACTTGAGTTGCCCATAGGCATGCCTATTCTTGGGGGTGATATGTATGCAGTCATGGACCCGCAGTCAGATAGATTGACAGAGGCAATGGGGACACTCTGAAGCGAACCACTACATGGATTGATAGCAGCGATGGGCATGATTGACCTGTGGCGGGCTCATAATCCATCGAGTCAACAGTACACACATACCTCCGCGGCACATAAAAGCCACTCCAGACTAGACTACATCTTCACATTCAAATCACAGGTGGGACAGTTTTGGGAGACTGCACACAAAGCGCGTGCTGTATCCGACCACTCCCCAGTCACAGTGCAATTAAAGGGACCAACGAGAAACACTACACTGCCATGGCACGTCAGAAACAAGCAGTTCGTGCAAAAGGTACAGATACATACTACACAATACTTTCAAGACAAAAAGGACTCGGTGGAATCGGCCTCCACTTTGTGGGAGGCTTACAAGACAGTGATCAGAGGATACACCCAGGTACAAATAGGCAGTCATAGAAAAGAACAAAATAGAGAAGCTGAAAAACTTGAACTGTACAAGAGTGTAGCAAGTAAGGTTGCTTCCCATCTTTTAAATATGTACCTTGAGTTAAGGGAAAAAGGGAAACTCCCCCTGGACCAACGCACAGCCACGATAGTGGCGATCCCCAAAAAAGGTAAATCGCCGGTCAAGTGTGGGTCGTATAGGCCGATATCCTTGCTAAACACAGAGGCATAGGTGCTGGTGAAGATACTAGCAACCAGACTACGGGCGGTCAATTCCAATCCATCTGGATCAGTCCTGGTTTATGCCTCAGAGGAACACACGGCTCAACCTTCGAAGGCTATACTGGACCAAAAAGACACAAGATGAGGAGGCGGTACTCCTTTCATTGGATGCCCAAATGGCATTCACTAGTATTGAATGCCAATTCATATTTGCCACCCTTGAAAGGCTAGGCTTTGGACCCAACTTCTGTGAAACTCCTTTAACAAGACACCCAGGCAAGGGTGAGGGTTAACGGAGAGGTGTCTCGCTCCTTCCTGCTTAGCAAGGGTACGCGTCAGGGATTCCTGCCCTCGCTGATGATTTTTGCCCTGGCATTGGAGCCCTTAGCCACATGGGTCCGTAATGACCCAATAATACAAGGAGTTCCAGGAGGTGGAGACTGGGAGGACAGAATATCCTTATACGCTGATGACGTACTCCTCTACCTGGTCCACCCATATAGGTCAGTGCTTAGGGTGCTCCATATATTCCAATTATTCTGTAGTTATTCGGGATTCACAATAAATTGGACTAAGTCACTCATCTTTAAATTGGCGGGTACGGTCCCTCAAATATTGGTAGACACTACCCCACTAATAGTTGAAACAAGCTTCACATACTTGGGTATTCAGATATCCACAGAGGAAGATTTCCTATCAGACAATTTATATCCCCAGATACAGCGGCTGGGCAATGACGTGGAACACTGGAGGAAACTACCGGTGTCCCTGATGGGTAGGGCGGTCATTTTCAAAATGATGTCACTGCCCAGGTTACTATATGTTTTACAGAATACCCCATGAAAGATACCCAAGAGGTTGTTGCATGATACAAATAGTGAGCTGCAAAAACTCCTCTGGGGTGGAGGCAGTTCTAGAATAGCTCCCTTTAAGCTCCAAAGGGGAGTTTATGAAGAAGGGCTTGCTGTTCCAGATATGTGCAAATACTACTGGGCCTCACAGTTGACGGTGGTGAATGACTGGGCATTTACTGATCGTGCAGACCTGGCCTTCGGGGCAGACAACTGGGCTGTGGGGGAAAGGGGATATCTAGCGGAGCTGTACTGCAGAAGTAGGGTAACAGCTTCCCCCACATACACAGACGTTGGTTCGAGTTTGGAGGGAAGCGTCAAAACACACTGGTTGGGAAAGGAAATTGATAGGAAGATCTCCACTGTGGGATAGTGATCAGTTGTCAGAGGTGAGGGCCCTGAGAGGGACCTTAAAAAAATGGGAATTGCTGGGAATCGGAAGGTTGGAAGACATATGGAGAGGACAGAAACCGCTTACTTTCGAAGAGCTAAAAAGTGAATATGAAATGGTGGTCACTAAAAGATATAAACATATGCAACTAAGTCACGCTCTACGCCAATATCTTAGAGAGGGGGTGAACCCTACCTGATTACTCGCCCCCGGGAGATAGACTATTGATTTATTTATTTAATGATATTTATAGAGCGCGTGCAAATACCCGTAGGCGTCTCGGCGCTGGTATGCAATGCTGTGTATCCCTGATCAGCAGATTGGTATCTGGGTTTACTGGTTGAATAACCACGTCTTCAGTTTCTTTCTGAACTGGAGGAGCGTGGAACTTATTTTAATGTGGTTCGGTAAGGAGTTCCAGATTTTAGGGGCTGCGATAGAAAAGCGGCGATCACCCCATGAGACTGTTCTACTTCGTTGAACCACAAGTTGGTTCAGTGAGGAGGACCGAAGTGTTCTAGACGGGTTATAAGGAATTAGTAGTTTTTTGAGGAAGCGCGGTCCTTGATCTTGCAGGGTCTTATAAACTATGCATAATGCTTTGAATTTTGAATGGACCCAATTCTGGTAAAGACCACCTCATTGACATACAAGAAAATAATGTACAACTCTCCTAACCCGGTAGACCCCTTGAGGTCGGCCTCTGAAGGAGAAGTAGGCCTATTAGAGATGACGACTGGGAAGAGGCTGTACAGAGCCCACGGGAGGTAGCCATAATGGCCAGATTCCGTTTGATTCAACTACGTATATTCCACAGGTCATATGCCTCTAAAACACTACTGCATCGACTGGGGCAGGGTATGTCCAAATATTGTGCTAGGGAATGTGGTGAAATTGGCTCCTTCTTTCATATCTTTTGGAAATGTAAATGCATCATTGACTTTTGGAAGGCGGTGACGAGAGTTATGTCTGACGTCACTGGGATTGAAATTCCAACCGAGTCAAGATGGTTGCTATTGTGTGTTACTGGGGAGGAAAAATTGCCCAAATATGCAGCTATATGGTTGAAAGTAGCTGCGATGGTGGCAAAAACGAAAATAGCCAGGAAGTGGGGAGTGAGACAAACACCGGATTTATTGGAAAGAGAAAATAACTTTGACTGGTGCTCTGGGGCCGAGAATGTGAAATGTAATGCCAGAGGATGTCCACACAAATGGGGAAAAATCTGGGGTTGCTGGAAGACATATAGGTGTTACTGAAAGGGGTGTGGGAAGGCGGGGTAGGTTAGTGGATTATGAGTAGCGTTGGATCCCGGCAGCTCTGGGATCTCCAGGATGTATGAGAAGGAAATCTACCTGAGAAGTAAGAGATTTCAGTATTGGAATATGTATAATTGTTGTCCTATGTGTGCAAGCCTTGTTCTGAGCTTTTGTTTAATAAAAGGTTTTTTAAAAACAAATGGAGGCTGTGTCGCATTTATTTACTATAAGCCCTGTCGACCCTCCGAACCATCAGAGGCCTCGGGAAAGCCAATCCGAGCGGCCAAAATTGTTGGAAATGGGGATTGGAGCTGTTCAGCCAACCCCATGCCCCCCCACCCCCCCCCCCCCACCCACCCCCCACCCCTCCACCTCCAAACCTCAAAAGGCACCTGCTTTTGTCCTATCAGACATGTGTGTCTGGACTTATTGGGGGTACAGTGTCTGCCTCAAACAGTATGTTAGGGTTAGATGTGGAAGGACACTAGCACTGCCATAGTACATGCCCCATGGACATCCTCGTCTCTCAAAGACCAAGTTTAGCGTGGTTGAAGAAGTTTGTCATCTTAAAAATGCTTAAAGTGGGTATGATTCCCGGGTAACTTTTACTCCATTGGTTTGGGCATGCCTAGGAGTCATTCCCACGTAATAGCCTGTGCCAGCATAAATGAGGCATGTGCAGGAACCCACTTCAGAACACTCCTAGACCTGAGGAAGAGTAGGAGAGGACAGGACCTCCTGTCTGTGATCTGAAAAAAGCCCTGAAGGACTTGATCTGCTCCGTCTTGTACTCTGGACAAAGAAGTAGACTTGTAGGGTCATACGGCTGACCTCCTGTTCAACCTACAAGGATACAGTACACTAAAAAGGCCTTTGCTGCAACTGTCCAGCTGACCAGTGGCATGGACTGGACTGGTCACAGCTGTTGTTCCTTGACTGAGCCCATATGAGGCTCTAAGTGCTGCCCCTGAGGTCCTGGGAGGCTATAGAAGTGCACTCCTATTATGGAAGAAGACTTAAGTCAAAAGGTAAAGTCTTTGACCAGCACAAACCTGGTTGGTGTATCCGACCTGACTTCCATTGCGGTCACCATCAGTTTACACCTAGGTCTTGCGCAACAATGGAGTATCATTGGCACCTTGTTATTCTTGGCACTATCGCTACTTGAAGCGTTTCAGTTCATATCTCAGATTCCCCTTATTGGGTTTTGTCATTTTAGTGTCATTGTGTTAATTACATTTTACTTTATTTTTGTATTTTGTTTTTTTTAAAATTGTTTTGCATTTTGACTGTTACTGGTTTGGTTTCTGCATAAACATTTTACATATTACCCTAAGTTAAGGGTGCCTGTTCCGTGCTTAGGTATCAGTGGGTTGACCCAAGGTTACTTTTAATGGCGTTGAGAATTCACTCTGACTGGGGTTGTGATTTTTCCTCTTTCAGCACAAATAATAATTCAATTTCTTGCAGAAACTAGCGGAGAGTTTTTAGAACTTATCTGCAAATAGGCAGTTGATAACCTACCGGGGTTGAAGCATCCTGTGGACAAATTGGAATATGGGACGAGTATCGTGCGGGAACAGAACCTCTAAAAAATTCAGTTTAGAGATAAACCAAGCATCACGCTTGAGCGTCACAACTTTTTAAAACTAATATATTGCAGCTCTTTGCATTTTGACAGCCCCAAGCAAATCTGAGAACAGGGTGGATGGATGTAGCAGAGACGAGTCTGTGTTTAACTGATTCTCTAAGAAGTTGCAGGAGAGATTACTGAGCTGCAGGAACCCAACTCTCCCCGAGAGGTGAACATTCCTAAAAGCACAGAGCGCTTCACGCTTTCATCTAAGACACTGACCTCTGAGGAGGGCGCATCACCAGTGAGTCGCATTCTTGGGACTGCTCTGGGTTGTTCTGTGAACTCCAGAGTCAGAACAAATGGGAATGGGGCTGAGAAAGCTCATCATGGCAGTTGTTACAGGTGTGGGTTTAAGTCACACGTGGGAAGTAATGGGAAATGCTCAGGTCTAGGAAAATTTTGCAATGTTGAGGCATTTTCAAGCAGTATGTGTATGCAATTCTGTTAAAGTCGGTACAATTGATGTTTACGAGCAAGCATGTCCCCAGAGGGAATAACTTAGTTTTAGCAATTGATTCCATAGTTCCACCTTCATGTGACAGGTAATGTGTCTCTTGTGTATGGTTCATACTTGTACGGTGTTGTTAACTGCTTAACCGCGGCGGTTTATCGGAGTAGGAGGGGTCGCATCGGCCAACGGACGTGCGCAGCACTACGGAGGTAGTGCTCACGACAGCCGTTGGCCGACAGAAGCATCGAAGGGGTTAAATGGAATGGCGGATTCAGGACAACCCATCAAGGTTTTGTGTGATGTAGCCTTTTAGAAAACTAGAGATGTGAGAAACAGCTGACCAGCTCCAATATAAATCCCAAAAGCTTAGGTGAGCAGGATATCGATTTATACTGGATTACTTTGTTAGTCTGCTGGAATGATTGGGTAAAAATATTACCTCAAAAATGTATGTAACTATCAATGGAAGGTAAGGAATAGGATGGCAGAATCAGAATAAGTTGGGCTTCGCTATGAGGCCTGGTTCTGATCATTGCAAAAACAATAGTTGATGGACAGAATGCAGAACAATGTCATACATTCACCCCAGTACAGATATCTGGGCCTAAATCCATTGTTGTTTTGCTCACCATGCCATTCCACTTTGAACCCAGCCATATGCAAATCAGTCTTGACCGTGTGCCCCATGGGAACAGTCCAGCCCGAACTGCCAAGGCATGGTCTCCCTGCACAGGAAACAAGCATCCTAGTATCGGTTTCGGACTTTCTGCCCTCATCAGCCAGGGTAGCTTGATTGCAGTGGCAGGGAGAGCACAGGACTCACGTCTGAGCATACCCGTCCCACTCGGGGTGACAAATGCAAACACAACAGTTGATGGACAGAATGCAGAACAATGTCATACATTCACCCCAGTACAGAGATCTGGGCCTAAATCCATCATTTTTTTGCTCACCATGCCATTCCAGTTTGAACCCAGCCATATACAAATCAGTCTTGACCCTGTGCCCCAAGAGAATAGTCCAACCCGAACTGCCAAGCCAGGTCCTCCCTGGACTGGAACTGGAAACAAGCATCATACGACCAGTTTCGGTTCTAGTCAACATGATATATTGATAATCCAGCTGTGCTGTGTGACATGCCTGTAACTAATGTAGATTTTTATTCCAATTACAATAAGAATACTTTACTACATTCTCCTGATGTTTACCGAGTGGGAGCAGTGAATGGTTGAGCATTGTATCAAACTTAAAGCTCAGGCAGTACCTCTCATTCATAGAGTGCGCTCTGTTTTTCTGAGGGTACGGATTGAGCTTACTGCCCTCATACATGATTTATGATGTCGCCAATTCTTCTGAATGGTTTCACCAGTTTTTATTGTCCAGAAGAGGTCTGGGGGCATGCATCTTTAAAGTTCACAGACCACAGTCCTTTGGTATGAACCCTTAATGGTGTCAGTAAGGCCCCTGTAGGGCTGCTAAGGCTGTTTTTAAAATTACAACTTTGGCTTCAAGTTAGTACACAGAGACAGAAACTACATGGATGGCTGCTTATCTAGGATGCCACTTTTGGGTTGTTTGGGTGATGAGGATTTGGATGTTCATGAATGTTTGTGGTAGCGGTGTTAGACGCTGTCCATGATGTTGCTTCTGCAGACCCAGGAGTGGTGCAAGTTAACAAGGACTTCACAGATGGTCTCCCCTGAGACTGCTGAGGTGAGGTGAGTGCTGAGGTGTTTGGGTGTGCTCGAGTGGCGGCAGAGCTAGCTGTGGCTCTGGGTATGGCAAAGAGACCAGATTTTTTTGTTCTACTTGGTAAGCCGAGACCGTGCATGTTAAGTATTTGCCCTGTGTGAGTGTGGATTCCTAATTGCTGGCCTGCCTGAAGTTATGATGCTGCTGACAATAGCGTGTCTGATAAAAGCGATGGCGTGACTAGTGGATCTATAAAGCCAAATAAGAGAAAGTTATCTTCCGACACCACAGTCTTCGTGACTGAGACCAGTAATACTGAAGACTCTGAGACGCACAATAGTAATTACTCCTTTCAGAGCGTTATTGCCGCAGATGGAGTGAAGCCCAGAAGTAAGCACATTACTATGCAGGGAGTGAGTGACACTGCAGGGAGTGAGTGTCAGTGCAGGGAGTGAGTGTCAGTGCAGTCAGTGCAGGGAGTGAGTAAGTCGTAGTGCAGTGGGCAGGGCCCTGGTCTCCAGTGGGGGTGCTCTGCTCCCTTGATTCTGGGCCCTCCTCCTCCTCCTTGCTTTGCTTCCTTCTGTTTGGATCAGTTTGCCTCGTTTCCTGGGGGGGGGGGGGGGGGGGGGGCTCTGGTTGTTGCAGAATGTATTGGGGCGCTTTACATGAGGCCCAGTCACTTTATACACGGTCACCTTCACTTTTTGTAGACCCGGGCGATGGAGTGATTTGCCCAGTCCCATGTCAGGACTCGACCCAAAGACGGGTGCTCTGGCCGCTACGCCACATCGTTTTGGGTTTGTGTCTCTCACACGTGAAGTGCAGGGTGTGGATTTCTGGTGAATAACAACATTCCTAATTGAGAAAGTCTATTTATCTTTTGAGTGTTTTAGGCTCATTTATGTGAAAATACTCTGGTCCGGTGACCAGGGCAGTGTGCGCTTGTGCGGAGGAGCGGTGTCCAGCCACTTCCGGTGTCTCGGCAGTCTGCGCATGTGCGGAGGAGCGGTGTCCAGCCACTGCCTCTGTCTCGGCAGTCTGCGCATGTGCGGAGGAGCGGTGTCCAGTCACAGCCTCGGTCTCGGCAGTCTGCGCATGTGCGGAGGAGCCGTGTCCAGCCACTTTTGGTGTCTCGGCAGTCTGCGCATGTGCGGAGGAGCTCTGTCTGACCGCGCTGGGTGAAGTTACATTGTGAGAAGGATCCAGGGGACAGCAACGGCAGAGTCAGCAGCAGCAGATCCCGGCTTCACTCCCGGCCAATTGTTGGGTATGGCCCAAGCATGGTGAAACTTGTGATCCGGGTCAGGGGCGACAGAGTCAGCACAAGCATCAGATGCTGATATCCCCCGGCTTCTTTCTGTGTTCATCTGACTGCAGAGGCGGAAGGACCCCCCCTGGCTGTCTGTGTAGCTATCTTCATCTTCAGACCCTCACCGACCCCTCCAGATCTGCCCCCGCCCCACGGTCCGCCAGGAGGGGGAGAGATCCTACTATATAACAATCTGTGCATTCTGTGCTGCTGTGCATTCTGTGCTGCTTTTTACTGCTCTCTGGGAAATCCTGCATGTTCTTTGCATTTCACTGCACACGGAGGTATTTACAGCTTAATCTTTACATTTGTGCACACTGCATGACTTGTAATACTGTATGAGACATCTTTGCACACTGGACTGCTTTTTACAATACTGTGTGAAATCTGTGCACATTGTACGTGTTTATTACTTAATTATAAGAAATATGTGCACATTGCATTGCTTTTCAGGGCACTGTAAGGGATATTTACAGCTTAAAGAGGTAATCTGTGCACAGGGCACTGCTTTTACCACACTATAAGAAATCTTTGCGCACTGTACTACATTTTACTACACTATGAGGACTATGTTCACAATGGACTGCTTTGTACTGCACTACAGGGGGGCATGCACAGTGAAAATGTGTACCCTGCACTGATGTTTACTACACTAGGAGAGATGCATTATCGCTGCACTGCTTTATACTGCACTGTGAGGAATCTTTGCCACCACACTTCTTTACCTGCACATTTGAGGGAAATTTACATTCTCATTGTTGCTGAGATTGGATTCACGCACCCATCGACGCGCAGGCTGCGCCTGGGTGTGTCTGGCCAGAAAGAGGCACTTCCGCCTTCTACTCTGACAAGGAGAGTGTCTGCTTCTCCTGCTCTGCCGTGGTCAGCAGCCCCCTCCTTTCTTCCTCTTCTTCCCTCTCTCTGTCTCTGTCTCGCTCTTCCTCACTTGCTGAATGAAAGCGTGACTTCAAGAAACGGCTATTACCCTCTCTTTCCTCTCGTTTCCTTCATTTGTTCCCCTGTGAAATGGATCCAAAAGAGAAAGAAACACTTTTGCTGGAAATGTCGTCTTTTTCTCAAATTTTTCTATTCCAAAGTGCAGCCTCGGGATGAAGAGGAAAAAAGGTTCAAAATAAGAAAAATACAAAGTAAAGCAAAACAGAGGGGTCGCAAAGTGGCCAGATTGGTTTTATTCACACCTAAACACATTAGCGCCACTTCACGGAGTTTGCCAGTGAAACAGTACTTTCGTTTTCTCGTCTTTCTGTTGGTGCGTGGAGTGGAAAACGTTTAATGCAATCCTTATCGACTGTTTTCCTTATTATAGTTTATAAAATGTGTACCACAGCTCTGTGTTCAGGGATGTGGTCTTTTTAAATCATACTGCTTACTTTTTGTAAGGATATAAGCAATGGGCATTGAAACAGGTCCCTTCCTATTCCTGTAGTCATGTCCTTTACTTTTCAGGCAAAAACACTCTTTGATTTCTAAATATTGAGTGTAAAAGTGTTAAGGTAACCATGTTGTTCCAGGTAATATTACACATGCTTTACTTAATCTTGCATTCCCTATAAGTGTTTGCTTTTCCAGGAGGTTATTACTTTTTCTTTTCAGGCAGCATATTGCTCTTGTCGAGTGCATAGTTTGAAATGAGTCGCATCCAGGTGTTTATAGCGGGGCACAATTGGGTTGTAGCTATAGGCAGTGCACGTTTTTCTCAGTGGACAAGCATATACATAGTAGGGGTCATGCCCAAATTACTCTCAAATACCAGGGCAATAACATCAATGATGTAAAATCACAAAGAATGGTATGGAGGGATCAATCAAAAACATTTATTTCCAGCCAGAGTACAATTAATTACCCTGCTAATCTCTATTCTTATTAAGGACAAATTAATTTCTGCTATTACAGCTTGTGTACGTTTCAAGTGACGGGAAAAGAAACAGTATAGTCACAACAAACTAGTACGTATACAGTTTTCATATATACACAATGTACACATCTTTACACAAACAATTAAATCACACTCATATATATGATACACTACATATATACAACATATATCAAACACATACATATATCAAAAATAAAAAAAAACAATAAATCAATGATTGGTTTCCCCACTGAGAACAAAACAAACAGCTTGTATACTCTTAAATCAGAGCAATACACTATAAAGTAGTCCCTACTGCGCCAGAGGAATAACACCTCAAAAGATATTCAGGTGGTGCTTTAATTCTACGTGATGGGACTCCTTTTTCTCAGTGGGGCAGTATGGTGTTCAGTGGGGGTGAGAATTTGGCTCTATGGCCAGAGATGCCGACTTTGGAACTGGTGAACCAGGTTCAGCATTCATTACCAGACCATTCTCCTGAGGGAGCATATTCCCATGCTAGACCTTAGAAGGCCCCACTGGACCTTAGAAACCCTAGTGTCTTAGCACTAGCAGCTGGACCCTAGCAGTGGCAGGTATGGGTTAACCTTAAACCACAATCCATACCGAAGTTCACCTCCAGTCTTGCAGGCAGGCCTATGAAGCAGCACACGCTATAGCGACAGTGACTTTGGCACTGAGGTCACATAACCCTTGAGGCCAGTCCACCTCACCCATTGGTGCCTCCATTTGCCTTGTTTCAGCAGTGGTAGGGCAACTCGTCAGAAATAGACAATGCAGGATTTGCACCCACACCAAACTAAGTTTGCAAACTTCACGGTCCCTCTGCTTCAGGCACAAGCACTTTTAACATCTGCTTGTGCATTAGGGTTTGTGTATCGTTTTAATCCACACTAACAAGATCTTCAATTGTTGCGTACATCAAACTCTCTCTTTTCTACTATGGCATTACAATTCTGAAAATGACACTTTTAGAATGTTGCCATAAAAATTAATGGGGTTGCCCCATGTCCAACAGAACCTGGGTATCTAATGATATTGGCTACAATGTGTTCAGTTAGGTGTCACAATTGTTTGAATGAAAAGACAGTTCTAGAATACATCACCAAGGTATGCAGATCAATATATGGTCTGGAAAATTAATGAAACAAAACACACAACATATTTTATTTATTTATTTTTATTTATAGAGTTTTGTATAGCGCAAACGTGACCCAAGGGTATCAGAGCGTTTCACAGTTACATGTGTTGCAGTTAGAGTACAACGGTATAGTAGTGTTAATATATATTAGAGTCCGGTATATGTCTTTCTTAGCAGTTTCAACAATAACACATTTAGGATCTGTTTAGTGTACAGAGGTGTACCTTTGATCCTCTCCGAATGATCCCGATGTGTATTGCTATTAAGTTCAACATCAGGATTCCGGAGTAGTACTGATGGAAAGTCTTGCCTAAGGGAGGAACTTGTTCATTAGGAAGATCTTCGCTTCCCTCTTGAATGTTGCTGTGTTTGGAATTTTTCTAATGTTTGGAGGAAGTGAGTTCCAGATTCTTAATTCAAGACCTTCCTGAATCAACGCTCGGTGACGGGAGGTAGTGTCTGTCCTCCGCGCGTGTGCAGTTGTTCACCCAAGGCCTCTGTAACCCATGCTCCGCCGCAGTTGTGATCCACAGGCCCTCTTTAATCTGCGGTAGGCTGTGTTAATTCAAGACCTTTCTGAACCATCACTCGGCGGCAGGAGGCTGTGTCTGTCCTCAGCGCATGCGCAGTTGTCATCCACAGGCCCTCTTTAGTTCAGTCCTGGTGTTACGAAAAGGCCTTAGAAAGCTCAGCAGGACCAGCGAGAGTGCCAGACCCACAACAGGGACCACAGCACCCATAATAAACCCCAGGTGAGGTCATGAGATAGAAAGATTGAATACCTAATTATTATATAGCTAAACATGAACAACAAGCATTGGCATAGCCAGTAGGTCTCGCTTTTGGGACCTTACAAGTATTTAGTTATGCAGCACAATATCCTTGGTGCAACAGCATCAACTGTTGCATGGCTAAACGCTTATAAGGTCCCAAAGGCAAGGCCTATTGGCTATGCCAATGCTTGTTTTCATTGGTTCCTGTTTGTGCCTTTTAGAGATGCATGCTTCTGTTTTGTCCTCGAGTCTAACTACTTCCGCCTTTTGTTGATCTAGGCCACAGGTACTCACAAACATTTTCCCGGAGGCTGCAAAGTTTGGTCTATGGTGTGACCGAGGGCCGCACTGATGCCAGCGGGGTGTAAAGTCGGGGTAGGGAAACAAAGCATGTATATCTAGTGGCTGCCTTTAAGAATGAAGGTGTTCCTAAAGTTAAGGGCCTAGTTACTTCCTTTTCCTAACTGCAATTAACCTTTAAATAAGTGTTTGCTGTATATGTACGTTTCTTTTTCATGTTAGTTCTGAGTCGAGTGCTGCTGCTGCCCAGGGGTGTCTGCATGTAAAGACCTGGAGGGCCTTATGCGGCCCCCGGGCCGTACTTTGAGTATCACTGATCTAGATCCTCCCGGCGACCGCCCCAGCTACATGTGCATTTCAATGTTCTTCAAAAAGGGGTCGGGGTTGAGCCGGGGCCGCTGTATCTCCTTTGCTCTCGGTGGTCCCATGGGAGTAGAAGCTGCTCATTCTGCTAATCCTTCCCTAACTTTCCAGAAGTGTCAGAGCAGACAGGCTCGCTGAGTCATTCTTGGTTACTAAGTGAGTCTGTTACATTTTTGCAACATTTATTCAGCAAGTCTGTTTATTCCTAATGTATGGTGACAAGAGGCTCAGATCAGATTCTTCCTGTTTCTCTTGCTAAGCCGTAGCGCGTTCATTGGGGGGAGTGGGAGGGGTAGAGCTGGGGCTGCCCTTCAAGATGCCCACACCCTGCACGGCTCAAGAAGCTGCCATGGCTGAACAAGAGAAACAGGAAGAATCAGAGAAACTGACACAGGTCAGACACACGGTACCAGAGAGTACTAACTGAGAACTTGCTTGTTTGACTGTCTTTTAAGCCACAGTATTTTGAATGATTGAATGTATCGCTTTTAAAATTACTCTGAACGCTTCTAAGACAATCACATTTTAAATGTAAAGCTTTTTGAAACAAATGTTTTTTTAAAACTGAAATTAAATTGAATGCTCACTCACTGTGGAAGCCTGACTTACTTACGTTGAACAGTAGAACGGGAGCTGGGCGGGGCAGGAACAGTGAGCACAGCTGAGAGAACTCGCCCTCGTGGGGAACGAGGGACAGGTCAGAGTTCTAGTAGTTAAGCAAAAGCCATCTTATGGTGCCCGCAGCACCGACGCGCAGCGGCACGCTGGGGGAGTGCCTAAGGCAAGCCTGCCTGCGTCCAGACATGGTCAAGGGCAAGGAACCATGCGGATTCGTCCCAGAAAACGGTAAGCTCATCACATATGATAGAGCAGTATTACTCTCATTGAGATATTCGGGTAGAGCCCATTGTGAGATGATTCTAGCGCAAACAAGCTTGATAGGAAAGAAGATGTCATGCCCTATCTGTCGGACTAAGTTTAACTGAGGCAAGATTAAAGGGCCACTACATCTAGATAGGCCCACAAGGAATGAGCAATAGGAAATGGGACTTATTAACAGTAGATCCTTGCCAGCACACACCACAGAAATCATAATGCTAATAGAGAATGAATAACTTGACATTCTCTTTGTTACTGAAACGTGGTTGAAAGACTGGTCCGCCCCTGAAATAATCCAAGGACTAACCCCGGATTTCCTTATCCAAAGACAAGATAGGATGGGAAAAACGGGAGGTGGGGTAGCAATCATTTACAAAAAAGACTATGAATGCATGATATCATCCATTACCACCACCAACAGTGAAACTGTACAATTCAGCCTAAAACATCGGCTACTAACTCGTTTTCAGGCACACTGCTCTTTAGACCCCCAGGACCCCCACTCCATTCCTAGAGGAATTTCCCAGCCTAATAGCAGACATGGTGGCCAGCAAGAGCTCCAGTACATTATTGGGGGACTTTAACTTCCATCTGGATGAACCAGATAATACCACAGCAGTTAGATTAATTCATGACATGGAGGCCATGCAACTGAAACACAAGCACTCATGTAAAGGGTACCATACAGGATGCCATTTTTAGGTCTCGCATACGCAGCGTGCATGCGCTGCATAGGAGGACCTTTAGCTGTCGTTCTGCTCTTTTTGGAAGCACATATTCGTGCTTGTGGCGGCATCCGCCTTGCGGCAGCAAGGAGGGGCGCGCCACAAGCATGAGTGTGTGCATCCAAAAAGAGCTGACTGCGAGCGCATGCATGCTGAAATTCTAACGTGCCGCAAGTGCACGCAGGCACTACTTGCATCTTCAAATGGCACTTGCTTTAACAAATCTCATCAACGATCGCTCCTACCACTGATGCACGCACATCTACAGGGAGAATATTTGAATGTGCTTTGCTTAAACAGAACCTGTTCATTCAACGATATCTGCTCAGAATTACAAACATGCATAGATGGTGCCTTTAGCATGCCAATGCACAACAATGATGCCATTTTTACACCCACTATTAGAGTGCATGATTCACTGTATATTTCCACTGCCGTTCTGATCCTTGACACAAAAACATTTTTTAATAATTAGAAAGGAAACACCAGAGCAACACTACAAAAACAGAAGGAAACGATCTTGCACAGGCAACGTTTATTTGATTAAATGTATTAACCCTATTTTAAAATACGGTTTATAGCACTGTACCAAAGGAAACACCATAGCTAAACATGAACAACAAGCATTGGCATAGCCAGTAGGTCTCGCTTTTGGGACCTTACAAGTATTTAGTTATGCAGCACAATATCCTTGGTGCAACAGCATCAACTTGTGCATGGTTAAACACTTATAAGGTCCCAAAGGCAAGACCGATTGGATATGCCAATGCTTGTTTCAAATGACCCTAAGCTAAAAGTAGGGACCCCCTACACCAATGCCATGGTTGGATCATTATTTCATCCCGGGATTAAGAATAAATGGCCAAAATCCCTACCTGACAACATAAGGATTGAATTAGAGGACCAAGCACCAAGCCTGACTGATGACGTAGAAGAGGCAAACAAGATTTGGGCTGACTGGCCCAACAAATTTGAAGCCCAACACCCACAGAAAACCAGACAAAGTAAACTTGATTTTAGGATTAAAGCCCCATAGTTCAATGAGCAATTCATTCTGACAAAAAAATCATGTAAAAGAATGGAAAGGTTGTGGAGAAAAAACTATGATCCCGCCAACAAAACAAGGTCAATATAAGGCAGCTATTCGACAAAATCATATGGAGATGATCCAAGCACAGACCAAATTCTTTGAAGAAAAAATTAATACGGCACACAACACACAAGGGGGTTTCCGGCACACAACACACAAATGGGTTCCTGTCCCCAACATAGCACAGAGTCAGCTCTGTTGGTGGTAACTGAGGAACTAAAAAAGTGTTAAACCAGGGGTGCACAGCTGCCATCCTGCTCCTGGATCTTAGCGCCACATTTGATACGGTGGACCATTGCACATTGATCAATAATCTAAAGGGAGAAGGTATCACAGGCACAGCAATAAAGTGTCTCACTTCATTTCTGAAAGACAGAGTTGCTGGAAGGGGACTATCTATCCGATACCCTCCAACTATTGTGCGGAATCCCACAGGGCTCTGCACTGAGCACCACACTTTTTATTATTTACATGCAACCTCTTACAGGGATTGTACGAGAATTTGGTCTATCTAGTGTTGTACGCGGACGATACACAACTTGTATTATCAGTGACGAACGACCCCCACTCCCTACACAATAACCTAGGGCATTGCATGACATGAATAGCTGAATGGATGTGTAAATAGTCCCTTAAACAGAATGGGGATAATACTGAACTCATGTTCCTGGGAAACAAAACAGTCCCCAGGAATCTTATAAGCTGGCCTACTCAGTTGGAAGAACCACCAACCCCCAAGACTGCCATCAAAAACCTGGGAATCTGGCTAGACAAACATTTAAGCATGGAGACCCAAGCAAAGAAACTTTCAGGCAAATGTTTTGGCTTACTCCATATGCTTCTTAAAATTCTCCCCATCCTACCTGTACAATCGCGTAAAATTGTGATCCAAGCATTAATCGTGTCACAGCTGGCCTACGGGAACTCGCTGTATCTGGGGGCACCAAAATACGTAATTAACCGGTTGCAGGTAGTGCAGAATGCCACAGCAAGAACCCTGCTACAAATCCCGAAACAGCAGTCGGCCAGGGCAGCCCTGAGGACACTTCACTGGCTTCCAGTCCAGGCGAGGATCAAGTTCAAGGCACTGTGTTTAGCTCACAGAGCCATGAATGACAGAGGACCGGCCTTAATCCAAAAATTGGTTACACACTATACACCGAGTAGGACCCTAAGCTCATCAGAGGATCTTCTTATGCAACAGGGCAGAATAGAAAGAGCACAATGGGGAGGAAGGTCCTTCAAGCACTTGATTCCTAAGATGTGGAACAGACTACCCAGGGACATGCGCATGATAACCAACGAATTAGCATTCAGGAAAAGGCTCAAAACATTGCTCTTTCCCTAAAAACTCCTGATCTCCGGCAACTTGACTTAGTCCACCGTAGTTATGTTTCTCTTAGCGCTGGGAAGCCTAAGGGCAGCTATGCACTTTACAAATACATAAACATCTTATCTGAGCCTCTTGTTATAATGCATTTAAGAATAAACAGACTCACAGAAGAAATGTTGCAAAAATGTAACCGACTCACTCAGTAACCAAGAATGACTCAGCAAGCCTGTCTGTTCCGACACTTCTGGAAAGTTAGGGAAGGGTTAGCAGAACAAGCTGCTTTTACCCAGAGCAGTGAATGAAAGTCTGCGCATAAAAAGCAAGTTACATTGCTATATTGTTTAGACAAAGAAGGTTTAAAACAATATTGCACTTTGCCATGATTAGAGTGTGAAGCATGATAATTCAAAACAATATGCAGTTCGAGGTTACAATATGAATACTTGACACCCTTCATTTAATTCATTTTGGCCTGAGAGGTCTTGACAGTCTGGGGGAAGGAGGGCGTCCATGTTTTTTGCAGGGGGGGAGTGGGCGAGGGCTCAAGTTTTGTTACACCACTGACCTGCACATAAACTTAATACACAAAAAGTTGTGAGCCAGCTCTTGTCACTGTGCCTCTCAGAGAGCCCTCGAACTTGGAAAATAATTATCTGGTAGCTGCAGGAACATGAGTTATCCACAGACCACTGTCAGGGATAGCCATAAGCAGCAGCCAACGTTAAAAAAAAAAATGTAACTTTATTTGCGACTGCTTGACTTATCATATTATACAATGCGGCATTTCCAGCAGTGTACAGCCTTTTCTCTTTACACCCCCAGCAAACTTCAACAAACTTAGATGGTACCGGCTTCACAATACTACTTCTAAAATTATTGGAGATCACTTAATCACAATCAGTAAAAGAAAAGCAATAGTTATCTATGAGTTGATCTTTCCACGTACTGCCGTATATTACACCCAAGTTGTGTGGCATTGGTCCCGGAAAACCTAAGTCATAACATTCCCCATCCCCCCCAGCACCCCCCACACCCTCTTGTACGTCTCCTAGTCCTTCCATGATGGATGTTTTCCATCCTTTTTTGGCATGGAAAACAATCTCACCTGGGACATTGTTCTCGCCCTCGGCTGACTAACCTGTGCACTCTCTGGGTCTCTTCCCTACAAGACCTCCCCACAACCCTCCTCCAAATGTTCGGAACTATGGGTTGTCTGCCTGTGATGGAATCAGCTCCATTTCCTCCAGGACAAGCAGCATCCGCTCCCAGTCCTGCGCAATTGGGTATTTTCGTTGCCCTTTCTCTTCCTCCCTACGCAGAATGGCACCCTCTGCTCTGCCCCACCGCAACAGATCGGATCGCCATACCTCTAGGTCTGGAGGCCTAGTGGACTACCCCCTCATGGTTAGAGCTCTGATTGCCAGCAGCAATTATAAATTGAGGAGCTTCAAATGGGCTTTATGGTGTTGGGGGCGTTTCCGGTGCCCTATCAAGCAATATAACGCCTCTTCCGGTACCTGCAGGGCTGTGACTGTACGTAGTAAATGACAAACACCCCCCCAGTAACTGCGCAATCGCGGGCATGCCCATAACATGTGAAGGAGGCCAGCCTTGTCCGCCTTGCAACAGGGGCAGCAATGGGGAGAGTCTGGGAACCTTCTATGTAGCCTTTGAGGAGTAAGGTACGCCCTATAAATTTGAACTTAACATTCCTGTACACCTTCCTGGGATGTTCAAGGATAATCTTCCAGGCACCTTCTGTCAGAGCCTCCCCCGAGTCCAGTGTCCAGGTGTCTCTGAGTGCGTTAAGAGATATGGCGGCATGTTCCCTGATCCCAGTGTAGAGCCATCGCACTAAGTGTCCTCCGGTTCACATGTAATGGAGTAGATGTACTAATTCGTGCTGTGTGGGTTTAATCTGCCAGCATATCAGGGCAGTGTATAAAAGAGGGTGGCAATCCCGAGGGATCCTAGTCTTAGGTAATAGTAGGGAATGTAATTCACCGCGTGCTAATCGATCTGTTGTGAAGTCAATCTCATGGAGATTCGTACCCGCCGCCCACCGCCCTAGCCACTGGAGCTGACTTGCATTAGCAGCAGCCAACTTAAAGAAACCCTTCTAATCCCATTCAAGAGTGAGAGGACTGAAAGTAGCCAATCCAATCCCAATCCAAAATACTTTATTCCGATAGCAACATATCCATAAAAGTAACACATGTACAGGATGAAAACCATTAGAAAACTATATAGATAGCAATGTCCAATCCATAATGTAGCAAAATACAGTAAACCTAGGTAAAGTGCATATTGTATTGATTTGTATTGTATTGTATATTGGATTTATATAGCGCTTATCACCCAGGGGTCTCTAAGCGCTTGCCTTGGGAACCCGTCCTGGCTTTTCCCTGCGAGATAGCCCCTACAGGGCATCCCCAAGGTGAAAGCCAGGCATCCCGCCGCGGGGGGCCGTTGTGGAGATTAAGCAAGCTTAATGCCCAGAGTTGCAGAGTGTGAACCCATGATTAGGTCAGGCACCGAAGCGAGAAGTATCGAGTACGTGGACATTTGAGCTCCAGACCCTGCCGAGTCGGGAATTGAACCCTGGTCCCGGGTCTGACCTCTGCTTCAGGGTCTGCCTGCTCTAACCAGTAAGCCACACTTCTCCATATTGTGAATAGTACAATACGAAAGACTTCACAGATCCCACATCGATTTCCGTGCAGCCGTAGCTACTCTCAAAATGGTGCCAAAGCGCAAGATCAATGCAACATTGTCCAATTTAAATTTGCAGTCAAGAGCGTCTGTTAAATTAATAGGTGACAATTTTTTAAAATACAGAATTAACAACCATTGTGCATATTTCATATAGTATTTACTAAAGACTAAAAAGTGTAAAAGCGTTTGACCGCTGTGACCATCACATGGACATGGCAGGGAGTCAAGTTTTGCGTTATACCCATAGGGAAAAAAAGCAAATATCTTACTGTCCCAGCTCTTAAACGGAATAGGACGCCTCTCTCCCATTGGGACATCGGTAGTGCGATATCACTTGGTAGACAATGCTCAGGGTACTCAATGGATATAAATTTTGCGACAGTTTTTTTTTCAATTCCCTTACTAGTCTTTCCGCGCTATAAAGTGCGTACAATGCTGCCTTTAAAACGTTTTTGTCCATTGTTGCAGCCGTGTTCGAGTTGGCAAACAGTCTACCAAGGTTAACGCTTTCCAGACTCTTGACTACCCCAGGAAGCCATGGAATATTGATCCCTTTCTCACGACGAAGACTATCATCTATTATGTCCCATGTGAGAGAAGCCTTGGGATTCATCATTATGGATAGCCAAAATAGTGCAGGGCGGGCCCTTATGATGTCTTCAATGTATCCTAATTTCAGTTTGCCGTGACATATGTACGAGGGGTGGAGATTGGAGCGCCCAAGAGTTTTCTACAAAATCTATTTTCCTCTGATTGGACGCAAGAGCATTTGGCAACACTCCATACCTCTGACCCATAGGTAGCTATTGGTACACACTGGATCTTAAAAATCCTTAGGCTGGAATTGTTCCCGATCTTTTAGGGCAGAGGAGACTGAGGATTGAGTTAAAAGCCCTTGAGAACTTACTTTTACAATATGCCAAGTGTTCACACCAGGTGCCGTTCACAGGGAAGAACATTCCCAGATAAGGGGAAGTAGCAGTGCAAGTTAATCTTTGGTCGCCCACAGATATAAAATTTAAAGGACATTTCCTTAGCCCACAAGGCATAATAAAAGATTTCTTAAAATGTGTGCATAAATCTAGGCCGGAAGAAAAATTCTGTGAAACCTCAAACTATAGTGCTTAGTGCATTTGGTGTGCGACCAATTAAAACCGCATCATCTGCATATAAAAGCACTGGGAGAGGTTTGCCTTGAATTCTGGGAACATCATTAGTTAGCGTGATCAGTGATTTATGTAAATTGTTTATATATATATATATATATATGTTCCAAACTTGTTCCAATCGCCGTTTCTGCAGCGCTCAATCCGGGTGTGGCACCCTGCAGCTGAACCACGCTGCTACCAATTTTCACACAATCCCTCCAGAAAGAGATACCTTGCTCACGATCGTGAGCAAGGTATCTGGATATACCGAAATGCGTAGATCGTTAATAACTGCCCTTTGTCACAATCAAAGAGAATGTAAGGAAAATAAAAGAAAAATTGCAAAACGACCATGTGAGTGCGACCCGTTTGTCTCTCTTTCTGGAGGGATTGTGTGAAAAAAAAAAATTATATATATATATATATATATAGCAGTACAAATCAACAGATCCAGTTGATAAAATGCCAAGCACACGGGTATCCAGTTGCTAAAATATTTATTACAAACCCCCTTCACCCACGAAAGACGCATTTCGCAGTAAAAGCTTCGTCAGTGTCAGTTTGTGCATAGGAATGATCGCCATTTTAAACCCCACCAAACATTTCATTTTCCAACAACATAGAAGATGGTAAGTCTAAGTGAAAGTGGTGGCCATTTTGAAGTGTAGTATTTCACATACAATGCATTGGTTATCATGGTGACTATAAAGTGCTCTAGTGCAAATTTAAAAACATTAACAGCAACAAACATTTCATTATTAACGTGCACACATCATTTCATTAAATTAGTCAAGTTATAAAAAAGTCCCATTAACACATATTCGAGAGTAAGTTTTTCTTAATTCTTGTTTTTACTGTGAGGGGGTGTATCCCTTAAGTATATTTTTCCAAGTTATGGGGACTTGACCACTTGTTGTTAAAGTTGTTATCTTGCCCTGTATGGGCTCGAATCCCACTAATACATGCATAATATACAATGTCACATTACAGGAGTTTTTAAGTATAGTCATAATGCTTTCTTTTTCTATTTCCCAGTTCTGAACCATTGGAGAACAACTCTTCCTCATCTACAGGTGCACCCACATCTCCTCATCATTGTTAAGACCCCACGGTGTCATTGTTTTGAGGTCAATGATGTACCTAGATTCTGCGATGCGGAGTGCCTTTTCCCTGTCCCCACCATGTTCTAAACGCTTGACTTGGTCTATGCAATAAAAACTGAGGAGATCCCTATTGCTTCGATGGAATTCGGCAAAATGACGAGCTACCAGATAGGATTTATCCTTATTCGCGATAGCTCTCATATGTTCTAGGATCTTCAGTTTTGTGGGGTTGATAGTGCTGCCTATGTAGCGTTTCTTGCAGTGGGCACTCTAAACAATAGACCGTATAATCGGAGTTGCAATTAAGATGTTTGGTGACTTTCCTATTCTGTTTTTCATCTCCTGTTCTTCCTGGATAATCTTTGACGTTTTTGCTATACTTACAGGCTTTGCAGCGTAGGCATGGAAAGAACCCCATTATACTGTTTAGAGCCGGGGATTCAATTCGAGGGGAGAAATGGCTGTGGATTAGATGGTCTGATAGGGACTGGCATCGTCGATAAGTTATCATCGGCCTGTCTGACAAATGTTTTTTCAAGCTGTTGTCCATGTGTAAAATATGCCAGTTTTTCTTGAAAGTGTGGACTAGATCACCTGATTTGGTGTTAAAAGTGGTGATCATTCTCACTTGGTCGTTTTCTGTTTGCGCCTCTTTCACCACTAGGAGATCCCTCCTATTAATTACTGATGCTTTTACAGCTGCCTGTTTCAAAATGCTCTTGGAATAGCCACTAGCTAGGAACCTATTACTTGCATCATTTTTAGCATCTTGAAAATCTTTCTCCGCTGAACAATTTCTTTTAAGGCGCAGATATTCACCATATGGTACGTTCTTGATAAGACTCCTAGGATGGTGGCACGGCGTTACTCGCCGTCGGTTTTCTATAGAGTCGAGTCTGGAGACTATCATTCTCTACAAATACCTCCGAATCAAGATAACATACACTCGTTTCACTGATGGTACTGGTGAATTTTAGATTAAGATCATTATTGTTCAGGGTGGCGATGTATTCCTCCGCCGAGGTTCGATCACCAAGCCAAACAATAAAAAGATCATCTATATATCTTGTCCACATCAAGATCCTTTCACTCCACATTTCATTAGTGTCTCCCCATGCCTCGTGCCTCTCCCACCAGCCCACGAACAAGTTCGCGTAGCTGGGGGAGAAGAACGAGCCCATAGAAGTGCCCCTTATTTGTTTATACAGTTGGCCGGAAAAAAGGAAAAAATTGTTGAATAAACAGAATCTCATCATACTTAATAACATGCTACTGTGTGCCTGAAACGTATCATGTTTCCAATCCAGGAACCACTTTGTCGCTTTCAATCCACTTTTGTGATCTATACATGTATATAAATTGACAACATCTAGTGTTATTAAAAGCATGTTTTGTTCCCATTAGATGCTGTCCATTATGCGGAGGAAGTCTTGCGTGTCCCTCACATATGAGGGTAAGTCCTTCACAATGGGGGCAAGATAGGAATCAATGAAGCGGGAAGTGTTCTCTAAAAGGCTGCCGATTGCCGATACAATCAGCCTCCCTGGTGGTCTTTTGGCATTTTTGTGAATCTTTGGCAAGTGATAAAAGGTGGGCAACACTGGCGATTCACAATGGAGAAAAGTATATTCATATGTACTGAGCATGCCGTCTTCTTTCCATCCATTCAATTGAAAAAAATAAATATATATATATATATATATATATATATATATATATATATATATATATATATATATATATATATATATATATACATATATATGATAATTAGGAGTGGGGCCAGAACACACCCCTGTGTGACCACTCTGTCTACACTGATGTCATTGGAAACTTCTCCCCACCACCAATCCTGACCCGCGCTTTCAGGTCCATATGGAGATAGGCTAAAAAATGAACAAGGGCCTCATCCACTCCATATTCTAAAAGGATGGACCATAGACGGGACCTATTGACAGAATCAAAATCTGGGGACAGGTCCATAAAAGCAAAGTAAAGTGGCGAGTGCTGTGCAATAGTGTACTTCCCTATGATCAAATTAAGATTAAGACATTGCTCGTTTGTGCCAACTTTACCCCTGAAGCCTAGTTGGCATTGTTCTAAAATCTGATTGTCCTCTGTCCAGGTTAATATTTTTGTGTATAAAACTCTGCCTAAAATTTAAGGGTGTTATCTATGAGGGAGATCGGTCTACAGCAACAAGGTTGTGTGCAATCACCCTTTTTAAAAATGGGAACGATCGTGCTAGTAGACCATGTCTTAGGCAGTGCGACATTGGTTAGATTATTACAAATATTTAACAACAGTGGGGCCCAAAAATCTGGTTTATATTTAATAAGATCGATGGGCAACACATCAGGGCCTGGAGTTTTATTGCCCGCACTCTGACGTATAGCCTCCTCAACCTCGTTTATTGATAATGAGACTCCAGGTGGCACCCTGTTAATAAAAGGGTCGGATTAAAAAGCAGGCTCTTGGTAAATAGTGGAAAAGTGACTTTCCCTGGTAGCGCTCATTATGTTGGATCTGATGGGAGTGAACGGTTGTCCCATTGATCTTAACTCTTCAATGGTAGTTCAAAATATTCCAATTATTTAAGTTGGCAGCATTAATGAGCGCACCCCAGTGTCAACCTTAAGGACTTGACCAAATCTTTATACCTAGGGTTTTGAGATAGGGCCTTGCGGAGCTTCCTGTTGACAATTGGGCACTCCTGATTGAACCATTTAGGTTCCATGCAGTACTGTACAAATGGGTTTAGACAGCAAGGATTAAATGGCTCCACTGGGTTCGGTAAAGGCGCTGATAGCCACTGGGTGTGGAACAGGGCCTCTAAACAGATGTTAATAAGATTCATGTTTCCCCTAACCATAGGAACTGAATCGGTCTGCGTTATTAATGCCTTGCCAGCCCAGTCTGAGGTTATCTGTGGATGGTGATAGATTCCGAGCACCACATTCTGTCTGAGGCGTTGGAACTGGAGACATCCGTAACATTATTTGTATTGGGTTATGATCCCCAAAGATTGTGTATCAAAAAAAGGGGGAAAGGGCGGATCACGTCAAGATCCTAGGGCTCAGTTTACCATTCAAGAAACCTCAGAATGGAAGGTCCAGCCACAGTCGGAGCCCAAAGGGACAATGTAAGGCAAACACAGACTCGGCTGTTCCTATAGACTAGAGAGTTATAGGAAGTAAAGATACGGTTACAAGGGGAGAAAAGGTAGTGCTCAGTGGAGGGCTACCCCGGGTATCCAATATGTTGGTATTAATGGCCTCACACACCCTTGCGAGTGTCATGCTTCATCATTGGCGGTTGCTCCTCCTCGGGCAGGCGGTGCAATGCCCCACGGGCTCACCTCAAAGAGGGGCTCTTTAGCGGAGATCTTTTTACCAACTGCCTCCGGTGAAGTGCGGGTGAGGGGTCAGAAAGGAACGGATAGTGTTAGTATGTGAGTTTAAAATGTGACATGAGGTACCTGAGATCAATTTATTCTGGTGGTCCCCTGTCACAGCTAAAAACAGTGGGTAGCCTATGATCGCTGGAAGTTAGGATTCCACGTGACGATCCAGGGCTACAGATTTTATTGTGAGGTCAACATGTTTCTCGCTTTAGCCCTCTGGCTGCGATTCTTCAGGACCTAGTGGTTTACATCTATCCTCAAACAAACATGACCTAGTTAAGTGTCAGTTTAAAGGTTGTACTACCTGTATGGGACAGCTCTTGCCTAATAGTCAAAGTGTCTAGGTATCAACAGTACCCAGTAGGTTTTACTTCAAGGGGAAAGAACCATAGGGGTTTAAGGTTCCTGCTGCCTTGGTCAGCGCCGTCTGCCTACCCATCCTACGGGTATCCGGATCCCGGTAGGATGGGTGTAAACCACTGGGTCCTGAAGAATCGCAGCCAGAGGGCTAAAGCGAGAAACAGGTTGACCTCACGATAAAATCTGTAGCCCTGGATCGTCACGTGGGATCCTAACTTCCAGCGATCATAGGCTACCCACTGTTTTTAGCTGTGACAGGGGACCACCAGAATAAATTGATCTCAGGTACCTCATGTCACATTTTAAACTCACATACTTTATCCGCTCCTTTCTGGCCCCTCACCCGCACTTCACCCGAGGCAGTGGGTAAAAAGATCTCCGCTAAAGAGCCCCTCTTTGAGGTGAGCCCGTGGGGCATTGCACCGCCTGCCCGACGAGGAGCAACCGCCAATGATGAAGCATGACACTCGCAAGGGTGTGTGAGGCCATTAATACCAACATATTGGATACCCAGGGTAGCCCTCCACTGAGCACTACCTTTTCTCCCCTTGTGACCGTATCTTTACTTCCTATAACTCTCTAGTCTATAGGAACAGCCGAGTCTGTCTTTGCCTTACATTTCCCCAAAGATTGTGGCCATAATTTCGGCTTTAAGCAAGCATGCTTCTAAAGCGGGGGAGATAAAAACATAATCAATTGTAGATGAACAGCCCCTCCCACTGAGGGCAATTCAGGGGGGCATTATCTTTTGTAGTTGCATCAATTTCCATAACATTAATTAAGTTAAGGGTGTTCAAATGGTCCATTAGCTCTCTACCCCTATTGCATGTTTGTCTGCTGCTGTGTGAATATTCACTTGACCATGAGTAAGTTAGCTTAGCATTAAAATCGCCCCAGACAGATTCCTACTGACTTGAAAGAGTCTTTGGATTTTCCAATAGATGGAATACAATTAATCACATTTATAAAATGCATATTTGGAACAGAATGAAAATCATTGTTATAAAAATGAATTATCCAAAAGGAAATTCCCCTATTAAATAATATGCCTTGAACATTATTGTTATCTGTATGTACAGTTTTTATGCATCCCCCTGTCTTAATATTGACCCAGATTGATAAACCCCCCCAAATGGTCGACCCTGCTTGGGGGTTGTTGCTAGGATATTATAGCATTCAAACCCCTCAATATGCAATTCTTGTGTGGCCCATGTTAACTGAAATAAAATGATATCTTGGTCTTTAATAAGTTGTACCCAATCTGGCTGATGAAGTTTAGAGTACAACCTTGCAACATTCCAGCTTAAGATACGGAGGTATGAACTTGCTGAGGCCTTCGTTTGCATATGGGGGATAAGTGGGTTGTGGGAATAGTACACTCAGTTACTGGCAGGGCATGAGGTAACCTAATAGCAGGATCAGTATTTTCCTTTATTTCGGATACATGGAAGCTTCTATGCCTTGATAGCCAGTCTGCCCATTTATTGCGTAGCTGGTCCCATGACTCATGCTGATCCCTCTTTAAAGTAGGTACTCCTGCCAGTACCAACACATAAGGGCAAGCAGCGGGCGGCAGACTCAGGACATCCTGATTAGCCATTGATACTTGGGGCGGCAGGAACATTAATGCACGAGGTACTAGACAACCTGATCTGATTCGAGCCCCTGGGCCTGTTTAACCTATTAATACCATCCCTGGTGGGGTTGGTATTTTAAATGGTTATTGGTATAGGTGGGTGGGGGGGAGGAGCTGTTTCTATCTATAGGCAATTGACGCAGCCCCTGGATTGATTGTATATCGGGTGAAGGGTGATTGCGAGAGCAGTAACTCTGGCGGTTTGCCACACAATTTCGGCATCTAAAATACTCATACCAACACCTACGTTATCGATGGCCCTGCTCCCATCAACCTCTTTGATTTCAGCCACCTTTTCTCCCATTGTCCCCTTAAAACGTTTGGCTACTAAAATAGCCACCTGCCTTCTTATCAGGGTAGATGAAAAGAACTGCTGGGGAAAGAGTTGTGACCTCATTCTATGCCAATCTTTGGAGAGGAGCTGTGTCTCCTGGAGGAGGCACACATCTGCCTCCATGTTATCCAGGTAGGAAAGGATGGACAGGATGGACCTCCTTTTATTGGGATTGTTGAGACCTCTCGCATTGAGAGTGAGAATTTTCAGTGTGGGCTGGGAAATAGCGTGTCATAGTGAGTGCGCCAGCGTTGGCCAGTATTTGGGTCCCTGTGATCCCTCTTCCCCCTGAGCTCCCAATGTCTGCCCGCCCTCCATTGCCCTTTGATCATCTCTTCAATGCCTTTAACCTACATACCCGTTCTCCACCCTCCCCTCCCTAACCCCAACTTAGAAACCCATTAAGCTCAAATTGACCAGGGCCCACCATTCGTGCGTGCACTTCCTCGGAAGTCGGAATAGTTGAGAACGTGTGTGGCCAGTTCCCCGTGTCTCTACACTGCCCGTGTCTCTACGCTCCCCGCAGACTTCTTCGCCACCCACCCAGCCTTGCAAATGTCACTTATCTGTCCCTCAGTCGTTCACGGTGTCATCATGGGGGAATGTCCCCTTCGAAAATGTCTCCAGCACTGCCAGTCTTTCTTGTGCCATGGTCTTGGGGTCCGGTCTCGTCGCTCACTCTGTGCTACGCCTCCAGTGGAGCTTATGCCATCTTTCTCAAGGAGTTTTGGTCTGTGGGCCCTCTTTCTCCTCCTGGATTGGATTCTCGCTGCCCAGCACCTGGCAAGTGACCTGCATGGATCTGTGCTGGAGGAGTTTGCCCTGCCATATGAAAATCAGCCGGAAAGGGTGACCCAAAGAATACGGTATTCCTTCATGTCGAAGACGCGTGGTTGCCACTCGGAACACCCAACACTTTTGAAGGGGTATTAGAGTCAGGTCCTGGTACAAAGCTATGGAGTCGCCCTGATATCTTAGTGGTTGCTTGTCCCTGGCAGCACATAGTATACACTCTTTTAGTTGGAAGTCTGGAATGTAAGCCAAAATATCCGGTGGGGGCGCCCAGTATGCTCCTGAAGAGACCCTGCAGGTGTTGTGTGATGTCTGGTCCTTCTTCTTCAGGAGGAACTCCCTTAATGCGGATGTTGTTTCGCCAAGACCGGTTCTCCAGGTCTTCTGTGTTTGCCTGGAGATCGCTATGTGGAGCCTTGAGCCGGAGTATCCCTTTCTGTAGATGCTCCACCTCCTCTTCCCGGGCTTGCTCCTGATCCTCGAAGGAGGCCACATGGTCCCCAATGGCATCGACGTCTCGCCTTATCATAAGGCGGGACGTTGATGCCCGTTTGGGAACGTGTGGCCTCTATTGGTTATCTCCTTCATCTCCCCCGCTATTTCCCTTTTCAGGGTCTGCAAGTCGCCGCGTAATGCACTGAATAGCGACTCTAAAAAGGCGTGGGTAACTGGGGCTTCAGAGGTGTCTGCATCTTGGCTGATTTGTGTCATTGGGGAGAGCCTCCCTACTCCTCTGCCGGTCATCAGGAGCTTGGTCAGCATCTTTTTTAGATTCTGATCCTTCTTGCTTCGCGCTGAGGACATAGCTGCTATATCTCACCACACCACCAGACCGGCCTGCCTTGTCGTGCGGGTCCCAGGCCAGCCCCAGGGGATGGCTGTCATCGGGTTGTCCTCCCGCTGAGCTCCACTACGCTGTTGCATGATGGTGAGGGCCAGAGTTGTCACTCCCTTTCAGTCTCGTCCGGGCCTTGCTGCCTTCAACCGTCTGCTATTGCCCTGCTGGGCATCTGCTGCTTGTTCTCAATACTCTAAGCACTTTGCGCCCGAACCTGCTGTGAATCCCCCTGTAGGCCAGCAGCCCTATCTGAGCCTGGAGCACTAGATGTCTTTTTGGACCACTGCGTCTAATTCCTGCACTATGTGCTTGCACGCCATGGCCTCCGGTTTCCACTGACTTGGCAGTCAGCTCCAGAGAGACTAATCCATGCCCGGGCCCCTCCTCCATTGGCACCTTGTGATTCTTACAGCGTTACAGTTCATATCTCATTCCCCTTATTGGATTTTGTCATTTTAGTGTCATTTTGTTCAATACATTTTACTTTAATTTTTCTATTTCGGTCTGGGTTTTTTATTGTTTTGCATTTTTACTTTTACTTTTTTGGTTTCTGCATAAATATTTTACATTTTACCTTAAGTTAAGCCTGCCTGTTTGGTGCTTAGGTACCAGGGGGTTGATCCTAGGTTAATTGAATGGCTTTGAAAGTTCACTCTGACAACGGTTGTGAATGTTCCTCATCTACCGCAAATAATAATTCAGTTTCTTACAGAAACTATCTGAAATTATCTGCAAAACAGGCAGTTGATAACCTACCAGGGTTCAAGCACCCTGTGGACAAATTGGAATATGGGACGAGTATTGTGTGGCAATAGAACCTCAAAAATATTCAGCTTGGAGATGAACCAAGAATCACGCTTGAATGTCACACCCTTTTAAAACAAGGTAGTCAGGAAAGTGTGGTGAATACATTGCAGCTCTTTGCATTTTGGCAGCCCCAAGCAAATTTGAGAACAGAGTGGATGTATGTAGCAGAGACAAGTCTGTTCACTCAGTGTGAGTGGCGATATCCGCTTTGCTGATCTGCCTGAAGTTATGATGCTGCTGACAGTAGCGTGTCTGCTAAAAGCGATGGCGTGACTGGTGGAACTATAAAGCCAAATAAGAGAAAGTTATCTTCCAACACCACAGTCTTCGTGACTGAGACCAGTGACACTGAAGACTCTGAGATTCACATCAGTATTTTCTCCTTTCAGAGCGTTATTGCAGTAGATGGAGTGAAACCAAGAAGTAAGCACATTACTAAGGTACCAACAAAGTTTAATATTGTCCATTTGTATCAACTGTTTCTCTTTTGCAGCATTTGGAAATGCATTTTCTAGTTTTGTTGCTTTTTGGTTAGTTTTTTATTGTAGGCTGTTATCTTCGGTTTAAAGGGAAAGATGTTGTAGTGTGTGACCTTAATGCTGCAGTTTGCATTTCATTACCATCATTTACTTATCCTGGAAAATGTCTAGGGTGGAGGAGGTTTCCTGTTCAAGAGTTCTTTCTTCAGCTTCTGGGCAGTTGTTGCTCTGTGGTGATCTGTGGTCCTGTTTGTCTGCTCTTCTCATAGTAGCTCCTATCAGAGCTTCATCCATCCACCAAAGAAAATAAGATGCCAGGCATCACCCAGCACACAACACAGACTACGATGGGCTACATCTATCTGCTCGGCACAGTTAGAGCGGGATAAAGTTCTCCGGACCCATCATGCTGTGAATGTAACCTAAGGACTTAAGATGAAATGTAAAGCTTACCTCCTTCCTGAGTGGCTCCAGACTGCTGTGTGCAGACTCGATAGCTGGCAGCCCCCTGGAGTATGTATGTATAAATCCGATTATGTTGGAAGTAACCTGGGTGCTTGATAGTTTTCCAGAAACTCATGTTCTTGATTGTTCATGTTTGTCAGTAGTTAATGAAACCCGCCCAGGCATTTTGTCACTTCAGTTGAAAGAAGCTGCAATAAAAGTTGCTTTGTTTTTGCAAAAAAATATGAATGGCCAACGAGCCTCTGTAGGTCAAAGAATGGAAGGGCTGGGGAACTGTCAGTCATCTCACTGCTAAGCAGAGCCATGTTCTGCTTCATCCCCCGTCAGGCCTCTTTGACCAACATCGCTTAGAACACTGGGACTTTAGAGCCCATCCTTTTAATGAGAAAAACAAAACTACAAGTCCCATAAGCAATAGTGGTGGAAGGTGTCACACATGACCTGGGGCAACGTCCGATTCAGCACATCCAGTTCAATTTTTTAAGTATTTGAGACACTATTGAATTTATAACCTTTATTTTTTATGGTCACGAGTCACCAGAATACTAAAAACTTTTCTTTTATTTTCAAGGTCAATTAAGTTATGGTCACAAGCTTGGAAGCTCCGTTCATTCTTCAGTATTTGTCATTGATCTCCACGTGTGGCTGGTTTCGGTCTGCCCCTGCTTCGTTCCTGATAACTCTCACAGGTAAGGAGCTTTTAGCAGCAACATGATAACCCCATACTCGTCTGTAAGAAGTGCGCTCGGAGGCAGGTATCGGATCATTTTTGTGAAACAAGCAAGCACCAATATCTGCTATCTACATTTGTTAAAATAAAACAGTAAATTGACAGTATACTGTTCCAGAGGTTTAGTCCCAGTGACATTATCTGTAACTGAACGCAGACACCCTAGGAAGCAAGTGCTTTTAAGACAAGTTGCGTTCACTCACCTGAAGGTGACATGCTTCATCATTGGGCTATACTCCTCACCAGGCCGGCGCTACAATGCCTGGCGGGCAGCACAAGAGGGCATTTTGTCGCAGATCTTTTATTAAGTACGCCGGATGAGCATAGTAGGACGGAAGATGTTGTCATAAGATGTGAGATTGGTGAAGTCTGAATATAAGATCAACTATCGACCAGTTGCCACAAAATAGTTCATGTGATCTTCCTGGTCCATGTTGAGAATAAAAACAGTGGCAGAGAAATTGAGGAACTAATGGCCCCTATCACTGTGTGAAAGTGTCGATTACCTATGGACCTGCTGGTAAGCTAGGGTCTGTACTTCAGGTCAACTTTGTTCATGCCCTGTGTAGTCATGGAGCAATCTGTTGGCATTTCATCAGGACCAAATATGGGAAAATGGCTAAATGTGACCTAATCTTCTCCACAGCGTGAGGAGCTCTGTAACTCAAAGCCCTGCACCGTGCATAGGTGATAAGGTGTCTATTAACATCTTATTACCACAGGTGAGCACTGTCTAACAGAGTGCACTAGTTACGGTAACCCTCTTAAAATTCAGGACATACTGACTTATCCAATAGCGAGGACGCCGCATCAGAGGGCAACTGGTTTGAAAAGCACATGCTTCCTAGGGTGTTCAGTTAGAGATAATGTCTGTGGGACTGAACCTCCAGAACAGTATACTGTGAGTTGATTTATATGAAGAATGTGTATACTGGACTGTCATTTTCCTCGTCATCGCTTATGATATGTAAAATAAAACACAACACACCTGGAGGCCAATAAATCTATCATACATTTAATGCAAAAAATAGCAAAAGGCCAAGCAAACTAACACGTGACCATTGTCTTTCCAATGGACGAGAGCATCCACCCTAAAGCAAGTTGGAGTATATAATGCTAATGCTCCCCATGTATTTTTATACACTTTTCTCCTAATACAAGTCAATGAAACATGAAAATGTGATAGAAACAGTTACTGAAACAACACTAATGAGTAGGAGGCAGGATCTTTTCTCGAGAGGAATGTGAGGAGTCCGTGAGGTGAAGATGAAAGATACACAGACAAGCTGCAGAGTTCACTGTTTCTGGAAATAACACTTCTGTTTGTCAATATTCAATTTACTACAAGATGCAGGAAAGTGTGCAGATGGACATCACTAAATAAAATGGTTCTGGGCCCTAATAGAATCATATAACTTTGCAGGCATATTAAGGCGAACAGACCCATCAAATTAATATAAGAATATTGTAAATTGGTAATGTTATATATCAATGCACGTTGTGACAGTGATGTGTATGATGTGTAAACAATTATCGATATTAAAGAAGCCAGTATATCCAGCTATGCTTTCTCAATTCGTTCTTCCTAGAGGCCACCACTGCTGCTAGCCAGCTGCATTCAGCAGTGCCTCCTGTGACCTGGACTCCTGTATTTAATCAATACCAAATGTTGTCAATGCTACTAGCCAACTCCGGTCACTGGTGCCACTCGCACCCCACCACCATTGGGCCTGTTATTTTTTTAGCTAGCTCCAATCAGTAGTGGCCCCTTGGACCTGTATGTAAGCCTACTAGCCAGCGTTGTTGCTAGCCAGCTCCAGTCACCAGTAGCCTGTCACATATTATCCTCAATAGGATCAATGCCCAAGGCCTGTGCAGCTGCTAACCTGCTCTAGTCAGTAGTGAACTCCCAGATCTGTTATTCTGCATATAATCAGCAAGGCTTCGGACCTAAATACACTCACCCCACATCCTTATGGTATATTAGCAATGTAATTTATTTACATCATACGGTAGGTGCCGCAATATATCACATGATCCCAAAAACAAAGAAAATCAAAATTTGTCTAACCGTTCAGCGCTCCACCTTATCAAAAATGACCAAATCACACCAAGCACTATAGCCTGCCACATCACATGGCACACTCAGCCACAACATGACAAGATGCCATGGCAGGGATTTGGGGCCATTAATCCTCTGTTCGAGGCATGTATGATGTAGATGCACATGCTTTGCATACTCCTGCCATCTTGTGTTGGGTCCGGATGTTTGCAAGTTGTTTCATTATTACCCTTAGATTAATATTCCGTCGTAAACATTACCTGCACCACATACCAAATCTCTATTTGTTTCATCCCCTCTGATACTCTCCCTCTTTGCTCTATTTGTTTCCAATTGTGATGGCTTATTTTCCACCTGTTTATTACTTTCCTCCACTTGCAGCATTTCAAAGGACTGAATTTTCCCATCCTCTATCATTTTTCTACTATCAGCTTGCTTGTTTAGGCATTTATTTTTCATAACTGCTTGTACCTTCGATAGATCCTTATTAAATAGAGGTTAAAAGGGATTTGTTGGAGACATTTGTTTACCCTCACCTTCACAATATGATCTTTGGTCATGGTTATTTCCAGTGTTCAATCTCACTATATCTGATGCATTTGTATTTTAAATACTTTCGGAAGCTTTATTTCTTGCTTTCCGTTATTTTTTCCTCTCTCTTTTTGATAGATGGACTTCCGGAGCTACATCTGTCATTGTGGATTATGTCGAGCATAGGTTTATCACTTCTTGATCTTTTGTTTTATCATCTACTTTTTCTTTAACAACAACAGTATTGTCTTTACATTTTATTGTACCTTTAGAGGGGCAGTCGGCCTTGATGGGTTGAATTCCCACATTAGGAAAATTCACTTTTACATCGTCAATTATTGTTTTTTAAATATCTGGAATGGTAGCCAGTTTGTTAATTAGTGGGGCACAACTACACTCTGCATACGTAGATATTGGCTGAGATTCTGCCCTTACTATTAGATTATTTTGCGTTGTTATCTTCTGCTCAATTCCGGTAACAGAGGATGCCGTAGCACTCAAGAGATCTATTTGGACCTCCTTTTTGTTGGACTGATATGTTAAAGCTTCCAGAGTTAATTGCGAGGTTTTGAAGAATAAATCCCAAATTGCTTCTGAGTACCTGGGCTATGGTGTTGCCCATTTATGAATGATACTTCCTTATACATCTCTTTTTGTGGTCCTTGAAAATCATGTCCTCGTCACAAGAATTAATGAATTGTGGACTACTATTCAAAACGTCTTTTTGATATGGAGTACTCCAACGCTGCAGAGTTTCTGGGTTGCTGTTGTATTGGTCCTTATTAATTTGAGATCCGTTATTTTGATTACATTTCGGCTGGTCCTGTTTTTTAACTGAATTTATTTTAGACCGAGTAAGATCCGATTTCAGTGGGGAATTGGCGTCCTTTATGATTTTCACCTCACCATTTAGTTCATTTGGAGCTTCTTGCTCAGATTGACAAGACCAAAGGGTGCTTTGATAGGACAAAAACACCACCAAATACCTCCAAGGGAAAACACCCCCAAAGCACACCTTGGTACAGAATCCGCCGGTACTGCTGGTTACTTAATTAATTCATTAATTAACCGATTGGTTAATATCCGGGCTCTGGGTAGGGCTGTAGTCTAGGCATGCAGAGTAATTCAGGGTTCGAGTGGTGCTTTAAGTCTATTGTAACTTTGCCCTTTGCATAATTTCTCAGATTTTGTATTACAGACGTATTACAGACTCCAATGGCTCAGCGACTTACGGACCGATTAACTTTAGCTACCCACCACACACCACAAACCTCTTGCCACTTGTCACTCACCACTCACTGTTCATTGCTTGTTCGTTGCTATTCATCGCTGACAAGAGTACAAGGGAGAATGCTGGATATCGTTCAGGAGCAAGAGCGGGATCCAGAGCCAGTCCCACTGCCGAAGGCAGATGCAGGCACTTCACTCCATTCCTCTGCTCAGCTCTGCTCAATGCTTAGTAAATACGTTAAATCAGGCGTCAGGCCAAGGCTCCTCTGTGCCCTCTGTGCTCCTCTGTTCTCCTCTGTGCCTCTGTGCCCTGCTGCAGCCGCCGCACCAGCAGCACCGCAGGCCAAGGCTCCTTTGACCCCTGCAGCGGTCGCCGAACGAGCAGCACTAGCAGCGCCTTAGCACCGCAGTGCGGGCAGCGGCCGTTCCTGTCCCCACAGCAGATCCTAGAACTTAAAGCGCCCGTATAACAGGACATGGGTGAAGCGGGAGAAACCTTCGGGAGCAGGAACTGGTCACAAAACAAACCCGGGCAGTCGTCCCAGGCTCCGCTCCGCTTGCTCGTCAAATCCTCCTCGGCTCGGCCCCTCAGCTCTACTCGGTACGCTCTGCACTCAATGCCGAATCACAGCCCGACAATGACTGTGAACACCAACAGAGGGAAGAATTGTGTGTTTCCCCCAGTTAGTAAAAAAACAGCATAAGTCTTGGCTGCTTCTGCTGCACCCAGAGTCTTGTGCGTCTTTTCAGTCTAATTTTTCTTTCTGGAAAAAATGGTGTCCTGGTTTTCTGCACACAGTAAATCCAGGTGCAGAAAAACCTAACAACTGATAATCAGGTGGAATAAAATGAAAACATGAAAGTACGCCTTAATTTCATTGCCCTTGATTCATACTCTGGACCATAGTTGAGGGATAGGTCTAGGCATAGTCCTCGCAGCACACAATAGATTTGCTTGAGGCAGAGGCCAAAACTCAAGTCAGGATACCAGATACAAGTAGGTCGTAACTCAGGGCAGGGGAAAACACCTGTTGTCTGTGGAGGAGTCATTCCTGTCCCAGAAATCTACATTACAAATTAATTAATAGTATATATTTTTTTTAAATCTGTTTGGTGCCAGTGCATATGACTTTAATATCTGCCTTTGGGATTCTATGTTACAAGTTCATAGGGTGCATGTATCCTTTGTGAGCTTAATAAAATGTTGAAAATTCTGCAAATCATCACTCCTACATCCAAGTACTCTCAGGCTTCAATTCTACACTCTTCTCAGTCTGAAAAACAGCTCAACATTTTCAAAATTCTGCAGTGATTTGGCTTGTAAATTATATTTTTCAAAATCCAAATGTATTAACTATTTCATTTTAACACTATAGGTGATTGAAATTACGGACGAAGAAAGCAAGATTTAGCCCTAAGCAACTGAATGTCAGTGCCATAAGAAGGATTATTTTGAAAATCTGAAGGACATCCAGCATTCTCCGTTTAAACAATTCCCAAAAATCTAGGTGTGGCGAGGAAAGTACTATACCTGTAAGTGAAGTCTCTAATTTTGCATTTCATTAACCCAGAGCAAAGCCATATCTGTGCACACAGCATCAGAAATAATGTAGAAAGACCATTTCCGCATCCTCATCTGAAATATTATCAGAAAGACAAATTGCCTCAGCATGACAGAATAACGTTCATCTAAAGCATCATGTAATTCTAGAGAGGAAGTACACACTGCATGAAAGAAAGTTACAACTAAAGGTTTCTTCTGGATACCATCAAAGAAAAGACATGGAAGAAAACTCCGAAGCTGACACGTTAACAACCAAAAGTTTGGATAATCACCCTTGTTCAATAACCGTTTTTAACCAGTTACGCAAGTAAATATAACACCACGACCCACTCTGCTCACTCTTGGGAAAACCTTACAAATTCACCACTTTATTGTGTTCATGACCATCTCAGATTGTATCCTTTTTATTGTGTACTGTTCTGCAATTCTATGCAAATCGCCTCAACATTATCTGCTGTGCATGAGTGATATGTAAAACTGTTAATTATAAAAATGGATTAGATGAGCACCGTTGCGCTATAGGTAATGTAAATAAATCCTCGTCTTCAGAACTACAAACTTTAACCTTACACCACACATAGAAAGGGTAGAAGGAACTGATGTTCTGCGACTGGTGATCCACAATAGTACTGTGCACGCTCTAACGCCCTCAGTTACTGCCTTTACGTCAGTGCAAAAAGGTACTTATCAGTTTAATCATTAAATATCAGACTAACACCTTATTACTGCATTGCTAAGAACCTATACAAATAGATTTGTGAAAAACTTCAGTCACAAAATAATTTGCTATTACCTAAAGACTATTATCTGCTAGAACAATTTCAACAGGTGTTACAGGGCTGCTTCCAGACATATATTGATCAATTCAAGTGTTAAGAAGATTACACACAATTTCATTTAGAGTTAAATGCTGAACATTATCTAAACAAGCCTGACTCTAAAATTAGGTTCACTCTTACCGTGGCATATAAGCAAGAGAAAACTAAATGTAGAGATATACACAGAATGGGCAAAAGCCTTTGATACATCTGGCCCATTAACTCTAGGAATACACCTTATAAAAACACGGACTGTGAGAACAAATTCAGTGTTCAAGCCCGCCTCAATCGAGGCAAAATAACAGAAGTTGGGGAAAAAAGTTACTTGTGCCAAAAAAGATACAGCCATTAATCTTATCTCACAGAATTTGACAGAATGCACACTGGAGGAAACCACTCTCAGTGCAAAGTATGCCAAAAAAGTTTCAGGCATAAATCTTATCTCAGTGAGCATATGAGAATCCACACTGGGGAAAAACCTTATCAGTGCTCTGAATGCCAGAACTGTTTCTGTGAAAAAAGCAGTCTCACTAAGCATATAAAAACCCACACTGGGGAAAACCCTTATCGGTGCTCTGAATGCCAGAAATGTTTCAGTGACAAAAGAAGTCTTTCTCGACATACAATAACCCACACTGGGGTAAAACCTTATCAATGCTCTGAATGCCAGAAATGTTTCATTGAAAAAAGGAGTCTCACGCAGCATATAAAAACCCACACTGGGGAAAAACCTTATCAGTGCTCTGAATGCCAGAAATCTTTTATTTACAAAAACAGTCTCACTCATCATATAAGAACCCACACTGGGGAATAACCTTATCGGTGCTCTGAATGCCAGAAATGTTTCAGTGAAAAAAGAAGTCTTTCTCAACATACAATAACCCACACTGGGGTAAAACCTTATCAATGCTCTGAATGCCAGAAATGTTTCATTGAAAAAAGGAGTCTCACGCTGCATATAAAAACCCACACTGGGGAAAAACCTTATCAGTGCTCTGAATGCCAGAAATCTTTCATTTACAAAAACAGTCTCACTCAGCATATAAGAACCCACACTGGGGAAAAACCTTATCAGTGCTCCGAATGCCAAATATGTTTCAGCCATAAATCTAACCTCACTGAGCATATGAGAATCCATACTGGGTTAAACCACTCTCCGTGCAAAGTATTCCCAAAAAATTTCAGGTGTGAATCTTATCTCACTGAGCACATGAGAATCCACACTGGGGAAAAACCTAATCAGTGCTCTGAATGCCAGAAATGTTTCAGTGAAAAAAGGAGTCTCACGCTGCATATAAAAACCCACACTAGGGAACAACTTTATCAGTGCTCTGAATGCCAGATATGTTTCATTCAAAAAAGCAGTCTCACTCAGCATATAAGAACCCACACTGGGGAAAAACCTTATCAGTGCTCTGAATGCCAGAAATCTTTCATTTACAAAAACAGTCTCACTCAGCATATAAGAACCCACACTGGGGAAAAACCTTATCAGTGCTCCGAATGCCAAAAATGTTTCAGTGAAAAAAGCAGTCTCACTCAGCATATAAGAACCCACACTGGGGAAAAACCTTATCAGTGCTCTGAATGCCAGAAATCTTTCATTTACAAAAACAGTCTCACTCAGCATATAAGAACCCACACTGGGGAAAAACCTTATCAGTGCTCCGAATGCCAAAAATGTTTCAGCCATAAATCTAATCTCACTGAGCATATGAGAATCCACACTTGGGTAAACCACTCTCCGTGCAAAGTATTCCAAAAACATTTCAGGCGTAAATCTTATCTCACTGAGCATATGAGAATCCACACTGGGGAAAAACCTTATCAGTGCTCTGAATGCCAGAAAAGGTTTAGTATCAAACGGAGTCTATATCGACATGCATTAACCCACTCTGGGGAAAAACCTTATCAGTGCATTGAATGCCAGAAATGTTTCAGTGACAAAAGAAGTCTTTCTCGACACGCAATAACCCACACTGGGGAAAAACCATATCAATGCTCTGAATGCCAGAAATGTTTCAGTGACAAAAGAAGTCTTTCTCGACATACAATAACCCACACTGGGGAAAAACCTTATCAATGCTCTGAATGCCAGAAATGTTTCAGTGAAAAAAGCAGTCTCACTCAGCATATAAGAACCCACACTGGGGAAAAACCTTATCAGTGCTCTGAATGCCAAAAATGTTTCAGCCATAAATCAAATCTCACTGAACATGTGAGAATCCACACTGGTGAATAAAATTATCAGTGCTCTAAATGTCAGAAAAGATTCAAAGGTAGAGATGGTTACAAGCGCCATAAGAAAACACACCATCAAAATATTTCAGTTCTCCGAAAGCCAGAAAAACATCAATTTTAAACTCAATCTCACTCTACATAAGCAGACGCACACAGGGGAAAAACATCACCAATGCTGTGAATGCCATAAATTCCTATTTGAGAGGCACAGCCCCACTAACTATAAGCGACTCCATACTGATGAAAACCTTATGAGTGCTCTGAATGCCAGTAGAGCTGCAGAGAAAAACGCTATCTCACCATGAGAAACTCCACACTGGAGAAAATCCTTATGCCATAAAAGCTTGAATCTGAAAGACAGAGTTATGCTTCATGAGAGATCCCACTCTGGGGAAAAACCTTATGAATGCTCGAAATGCAAAGTTTTGGTTACAAATTACTTCTCACTTGACATGAGCGGACTCACACAGGGGAAAAAGCCTCATGTGTGTTCTGAAGGTCAGATAAGGTTCAGTCTCGAATACAATGTCACTTCACATGAGAGAATTCACACTGGACTAAAGCCTTATACAGGAGGGGAAATCCAGAAATGTTATACTCAGAAAGGAGATCTCACTACACATGAGAAATGCATCCACATGAGGTGAACAGTAAGGCGTATCTTGAGTTGCAGAAAAGCTTCTAACAACCTGACTTTACATGAGAGAACACATATTGTAGTTGCAATAGGACTCATCAAGAAACTCTTGCAGGATAACTTAAGCTGCCCGCATGCAACCTCCAAAGAAATTTCAGGCCTGGAATTTTTTTTAATTGCAACCGAATCCACAATTTGAGTATCTGAAAGTTACAAAATTCTTAAGGTCTTTACTTGACACAGAGAAGTGTTAGTGCTTGCAAAAATCGGATAACTCCGATGTGCCAGATGGCCCGCGTCCCCTTTGAATGGGGGGGAGTGTCGGGCATGCTGAAAGTGACCGTCCAAGACGATGCCAGATGTAGCTCCGGAAGTTCATCTATGCCAAGACGATGCCCCCGTAGACTGCCTCCTGGGGAACAACCTCGGGAGCTCCACCTGGACTGCCGTTGAGCGGAGGGAGCACCTGGGGATGCTTGGCCTCCCTGAATGGGCCTGTGCGATGACCCGATCCATGGCCGCCCGCGCCATCCCCTCCACTGAAGAACCCGAATGGCCCGAACCTCCACCGCCCGTAGTCACTGAAGACACCGACCCTGAACCTGGTCCACCGGGGCCCAACGACTTAGAACCTGACCCACTCCGCGACCTCCCGGAGCTGGCCCAGTGGCGCCAAGAAGGTGGCCCCACTCAGGAACAGTTCCGCCAAGAACAAAAAACATGTCCCTCCCTCGAGGGGATCCGACAGCAAGCCGCAGCCCAGAGCGCAGGGGATGCCTCGGGGGCTCACTGGGTCTATTGGGACAATGAGCTTCTCTACAGCGAGCAGAAGATTGCCGAGCTAGGGGCCAGCCGGGTGCTGGTAGTCCCCCTCCGATTCAGAGACTTCCTCCTGAACCTGGCTCATGATGTACCTCTCGCCGGGCACCTGGGGCAGGACAAAACTTACAGCCGCCTGATGACCCACTTCTACTGGCCCAAGATGAGGAACGATGTGATCAACCACTGCCGAGCCTGCCCCACCTGCCAGGCCAGCTGGAAGAGCGGCAGAAAAATAAAAGTCCCCCTGCAACCCTTCCCGGTCGTCAACACTCCCTTTGAGCGGGTAGGGATTGACATTGTGGGGCCCCTGGAGCCCCGGACATTGCAAGGTCACCGGTTCATACTCGTCCTGGTGGACCATGCCACCCGCTATCCCGAGGCCATACCTCTCCGGACCGTGACAGCGCCTGTGGTGGGCCGAGCCCTGATGGGGATCTTCTCACGGGTGGGCTTCCCCCGAGAAGTCGTCAGTGATCGGGGCACGAACTTCAACTCCCGATATATGAAGTCCCTCTGGCAACAGTGCGGGGTCACATACAAATTCACGACCCCCTACCACCCACAATGGAACGGACTGGTAGAACGCTTCAATCGCACCCTCAAGGGTATGTTCATGGGCTTGGCGGAGCCCTTACGCCCGTCTTTTGATGCTCGACGGTAGGACCATCATATTCGAGCATAAGGTCCTCATATGAAAAATGGAGGATTGTGAGTAGAGACCCAACTATTTGCCCTGACGAAGTTGCCAGTGAAAAGGCAATGAAACATGTCGGTCCAGTCATAAAAATTTATGGTATTAATTGAACCATTTTTAAACGTGGAGTTTGGCAGCACCAGAATAAAATCGACTCAGCCAGCCAAACCTCACATTTTATATTTGTTGATTGTTGGGTGTGGGTACTTCTTCTTTAAGCACTTTTTTCTGTCCCACAAGGAAGTGTATTTGTACACTTCTTGTCTGTCTCCTTCTCTATTCTTTTTTGTGCATATCTCTTCTGCACTTGTTTCACCCTCCTAGCAAAGAAAGTAACCGATGATGAGAAGTGGGTATACCGGTGATTAACAAACCGGGAACCCCCTCGGGTGTTACGTCCGTGAGGTACTTTCCTTGCCTTCTCACATATTTTTTCTATGTGGGTGTGTCTGTGCACATCTATGTTCATATTCTAAGGCATGTCCGGACCTGTAACACAGTACTATATACATTGAAAGTTTTCTCGGTGAGCCAATATGATGTGCGGCCCCATTAGTTACAGAGTTTGAGAATTAAACCATGCAGGCTGAATAGGGCTTTTTGTTTCATATTCGCTGAGTGGGGGGCTGCCCTATATAGCCTTTCTCCCCCTTACATCCCTTCTTGAATGATGGAGCCCTTACGACGCCAATGGAACGTGTTGCTGCCCTGCCTCCTATTTGCCTACCGGGAGGTCCCACAGAAGTCCCTGGGATTCAGCCCCTTCAAACTATTGTATGGGCACCCCGTCCGGGGTCCCCTAAGTCTGGTCAAAGAAGGATGGGAGGTGACCACACAGAATGCCCCTCCTGATGTGTACCGGTACCTCCTGACCCTCCGAAACCAGACTCGGCGGTTCAGGGAACTTTCCAAGGCCAACCTCGAAGCCAGCCAAGAAGACATGAAACGGTGGTATGATCAAAACACCTCGTCCATTGAGTTCGAGCCGGGACAACAGGTCTGGGTCATGTCCCCGGTTGAACCATGCGCCCTCCAGGACAAATGGACGGGGCCCTTCAAAGTGGTGGAGCGCAAGGGCCCTGTCACCTACCTGGTGGACATGGAGTCCCCCCGGAACCCCCTCCGGGCCCTCCATGCCAACCGACTTAAGCCTCACTTTGTTCGCTCAGAACTTAGTCTCCTGATGGCTACCGACAGTGGGGCTGAAGAGGACTCCGAGCCCCTACCCGACCTCCTGAAGACCCTTGAAAAAGATCGCTCCGTGGAAGGAGTCCACCTCTCTTCCACCCTGACCCCAGCACAACGCCAAGGCTGCCAAGACTTATTACAGCAATTTGCCGACCTATTCTCGCTCACCCCCGGGGTCACCCCATGGTGCGTCCACGATGTTGACACCGGGGATAGCCCACCAATCCGGCACCGGGCCTACCGAGTTCCCGATCGGGTACGCGCCTGCATCCAGTCGGAAGTGTCCAAGATGCTGGCTCTAGGAGTGATCGAGCCCTCCTACAGCCCATGGGCCAGCCCGGTCGTGCTGGTCCCCAAGGCCGCCGCCCCTGGCGTCGCCCCCGAACTCAGATTTTGTGTGGACTACCGGGGCTTGAACGCCGTCACCCGAACAGACGCTCACCCCATCCCTCAGGCTGATGAGCTGATCGACCGCCTGGGGGCCGCCCGCTACCTGAGCACCTTCGACCTGACTGCGGGCTACTGGCAGATCGGCCTCACCCCGGGCGCCCAGGAGCGATCCGCCTTCTCTACCCCTGAAGGCCACTACCACTTCAAGGTGATGCCCTTCGGGATGAAAAACGCCCCCGCCACGTTCCAGAGACTAGTGAACAAGGTGCTGGCGGGGCTCGAGGAGTTCAGCGCTGCCTACCTAGACGATATTGCGGTGTACAGTCTCCAATGGGCCGAACACCTCCAACACCTCCATGAGGTCTTGGCCGCCCTCCGACGGGCAGGACTAACCATAAAAGCCTGCAAGTGCCAAATCGGCTAAGGGTCCGTGACCTACCTGGGGCACCAGGTGGGAAGTGGCCAGGTGGCCCCCCTCCAACCCAAGTTCGCCGCCATCCGGACCTGGGAACCCCCGGTCACCCAAACAGAGGTCCGAGCCTTCCTGGGGCTCACAGGGTATTACCGGCGCTTCGTGAAAGACCATGGCAGCATTGTGGGCCCCCTTACAGAACTCACGTCCAAGAAAAACCCGCCGAAGGTACACTGGACACCTGAGTGTCAGGCCGCCTTTGAGACCCTCAAGACAGCAATGTGCACCGCACCTGTGCTCCAAACCCCCGACTACAGCCGAGAATTCATAGTACAGACCGATGCCTCCGATCACGGCGTCGGAGCAGTCCTCTCCCAAATCAATGCAGAGGGGATTGACCAGCCAGTAGCCTTCATTAGGCGACGTCTGCTGGCCCGAGAACAGCGCTGGAGCACCATTGAGCGGGAGGCCTTCGCCGTGGTGTGGGCCCTCAAGAAGCTCCGACCCTACCTCTTCGGCACCCACTTCTGGGTACAGACTGACCACCGACCTCTGCAATGGCTGATGCAGATGCGAGGGGAGAATCCGAAGCTGTTGCGTTGGTCCATCTCCCTGCAAGGGATGGATTTCACTGTGGAGCATCGCCCCGGCAACGACCACGCCAACGCAGACGCCCTGTCCCGCTTCTTCCGCCTCGGCGAGGAGAATACCCAAGAAGATGGGTGACTCTCCCTGCCTTCAGCTGGGGGGGACGCGTGTTGGACCTGGCCTCGTGGCGTGGCCCCACTCCTCCCGCATGGCGGGTCCCGGACTACCTCGACCCCTGTTCCCCAGCCAAGAGCGGCACCTTCCACCCTCTACGAGTGCCGCCCCTCTGGGCCGCCCCCAGCTCTCCCCCGACGGACCTCGACCTCATCCCCTCAACCCACTCGGCTGGCCCGGACCCTTTCCCGGACCATCGTCTCTGGCTCAGCCGCCATCCTGGTCCCTCCACGACCAGGCCTCGTGGCCTCGGCCTGACCCCAGTCTCAGGCCCAGCAAAGCCCCGACATCGAGGCACCACGATCCAACCAGGGGGTAAAGAGACCACTTGACGAGTCAATGGGGGAAGGAGTTTCGATGGTCCCCCATCCGCCTGGTTTCGATCTCCCCCAGCCTCCCTGGGCGCTGGCTCCACCCCCCTGCTGGGTGTCTGGACTCGCACATCCCGGACCCTCCGACCTCCAAGTGCGAGGGTCCGGACATCAAAGGGCCCCAGACCTATAACTGGGGCAGCTCCAGAGCAGGAAGGGAGTTGTATCCTGGAGTCGAGAGACACAGAGACAAACTCATCCTTGGAGGCCTGCTGGCGCTGCCGCGGCTCATCTTCGTGAACCATCCTTGGAGTCCTGCTGGCGCTGCCGCGGCTCATCTTCATGAACCATCCTTGGAGTCCTGCTGGCGCTGCCGCGGCTCATCTTCGTGAACCATCCTTGGAGTCCTGCTGGTGCTGCCGCGGCTCATCTTCGTGAACCATCTTGGAGTCCTGCTGGCGCTGCCGCGGCTCATCTTCGTGAACCATCTTGAAGTCCTGCTGGCGCTGCCGCGGCCCATACCAGAGAACCCTCCAGCTCAAGGATTGAGAGCTGTGCGTCAGGCATCCCTGTACCAGACCGGTACCAAGACTGTCCCGCTACCCCCTTCCCACAGAGACTAAGTTTAGAGGGATCCCAGCATCCCGTTCCTTTTGTATTTGTTTCGATAACCTGCCAAAGAATACCGATAAAAGTGTTAAGAACCTATCTTTGTGTGGCGTCCATCTGTAGGGGGGTGGTTACTCGCCCGTACGATCTGAGGAGAGGACCCTCGCCAGGAGGCCTCTCCCCCTTGCTCGGCCGACCCTCAGGTTTCCCGTCTAACAAGCACCCCTTGCGCAAAAGCTGAGTAAGTAGTGTAATAAAGTTGCCCTCGCCATCTGCGCTGCAGCGCTAGCCCTTCTGCTCTAGTCAGGTGTGTTTCTTGCAGGAAGGCTATCTGCGCGCCTCTACGTACTAAGTAGGAGTGGACTTTATACCTGCGCTGCATGGAGTGCAATCCCCGCACATTCCAAGTCACACATTTCACATCAGGTAACGGACCCATAGCAGGGCTCGACAAATCTTAAAAATTGTACTAGTCCTGCAAGTCTAGTTTCTTGGAAAATCCCCTTGACCCAACTGCAACCTACTTGACCTTTGTCTCTGAAAACGGAGCAAAAGTGACAAGTTAACAAGATTTAAAGGCGTCTTTATTGCTCAGTCCCTCAGTGAGCAATAAAAATGCCTTTAAATCTTGTTATCTTGTCACTTTTGCTCCGTTTTCAAAGACAGAGGACAAAAGTTAGTTTGTCTTCCTACTCACCAGAAAGGGCGAGTAGGACCTAAAAATAGCTCGTCCTCATCCATTCTACCTCGCAAATGCGAGCGGGCGAGTGGATTTGTCGAGCCCTGCATAGAATCGACTTAAAAAACACAGAAACCTCACATCACATCTTAACCGCGCTGGCGGGCTCCCTCCCCCATATAAATCATTCCTTTCCCCAACAATCCCACCCCACCCTCAACACCGCCCTCCCCCCCCAAGAACAGGCACTAACGTAGTGAATCCCATCCAAACTAGCCCAACGTATGCCTCAACCGGTATCAAGGCCATCTAACTGGGAACCATCCGGTGGTGGCTGGAAGGAGCCTAGCACACAATCAGTAGTTAGTCAGCGCCACACCCAGCCTCCGCCCCTAGAACCCACCACTATTCCCTCCCACTCAGCTCCCCCCAAGCATAGTTCCACACATCGCGTTAACCTAAGCTACAGTCCGTACTGTCCACCCTGAGTGAAGCCCGGGTTCTCCTTTAGTTTAGTGCCAGTAAGACCCCTAAGGGGTGCACCGCATTTGCAATACCTCCCTCGTTTTCACTCCACACCAGACCGTAGCAGGCACCCCTCCCCGCACAATACACAGTCTACTCATCCATCAGGCCGTCCGCAGTTCCCGATGTAACCAGTGGTAACTACACACTGTCTGATGCTGAAGTGTCCGCCTCCGACACATCCTTATCGTTCTCCAGGTCCGAACCTCTCGGAGAAGTCAGCAACAGTTCGTCAGAGATCACTGATACTGCCGCAACGCCCCTCTGCGTTCTAGCTCAGTTTGTGAGGTCGATGGTTTCCACAGACCTCGCCGTCGGAGTCTTATACGCTGTGATCTTCGGGGTAGCAAATCCTCAGCCATTGCCCTTGCCTCGCGTTCCGGTCCATCCCTCCCAGTACGATAGGATTCTAGCCAAGTCCACGCGTCCTCCGGCGCTTCATGAAAACTCGTTTTCCCATCCAGTATTATGCGAACCTTGGCCGGGAATAACAGGGAATATTGTATTCCCTCTGTGCGCAGTTCTTTTTTCACGGCTTGGAAGGTCATGCGGCGCCATTGAGTCTCAAATGAATAATCCGGGAATAGGGTGACCTTGCTATTGCCGACCTGATAGGGTCCATCTGTGCGTGCCTTTTGAAGAAGCAAGTCTCTGTCTCTAAAATGTAGCAGGCGTGCCACCACCGGTCTAGGAGGGCTTCCCTGCTGTGGGGGTCCAGCAGGGATGCGGGCGCACGTTCAAGAGTGTAGAAGGCAGATAAGCCCTCAGGTGCCACCTCCGTTTGCACCCAATCCTCCAGATATCTCACCATGTCTGACCCCTCCGTTTTCTCAGGCAGACCCACCACCCAAATGTTGTTGCACCTATTTCTTCCTTCTGCACCCTCCGTGCGCTTCTCCAGCACTGCTATCCGGTCTAAGGCGCTCGTCATCGTTGCAGCCAGTACAGTCTGTGCAGATGCTACCTCTTGGATCACATCTTCCACATGTTTCACCCGGTCTGATAGTTTCGAGTGGTCCGCCCGCAGTAGGCTCAGCCCAGTCGCCACTTGTGCATTGTCCTGCTGCAGGGCAGTTCGCGAGTCCGCGATGGCAGATAGTATCTTATCCAGCTGTTGCTGCAGTCCAGGCTCCTGTGCCAGGTCGTGCGCATCTTGTTTAGCTTGAGATGGGGACTCCGCGTCAGAGGACTGGGGATCTTCATCTCTCTTCCCTCGGGGCTTGCCCATGGTGTCAGCAGGCCAAGTTCAGAGGAAGGGCCCGTGGACCCCAAACGCACCGCACTCATCGGGCAGGTACGGGGGCCAAGCCTCAGTCCGGCAGGTCCTCCAGGGCTCTGAGCAGGTGTTCAGTTCATCTTCCGCTCAGTCGCCTCTATCAGCACTTCAATCCAGTGCCTACTGTGAATCACGCCAACTGCGTAGGCCCAGACATGGCAGCCAGGTCAGGATTGTGTGGCCCAACACACTCGCGAGCCAGGTGGTCACCCCGCAGCTCAACGCAGGGTAGCGCCGGGCCCACGCCAGTACTCATGCATCTCAGCATCCCCGCAGTACTGTGCAGGTAGTGCCCTTCTTCCCAGCTCCCGGTAGGGCCGCTCCTTCGTTGGGCCCACCGCGACCTCAAGCCCATGCCGCTCAGTGCCAGCCAATATCCCTGGGCAGTGGGCCTCCCGTCTTTCCACTACGCGGCTCCATCCACGTGCAGGCAGCCCCCCGTAGGTCCCGGGCAGAGCAACCCGAGCGCTCCGCAATAGTCAGCCAGTGTTTCAAGGCACCTGGCTCAACCCTCTCATTTCCAGACCGCTAGCCGCACCTCAGGGCCAAATGCGTGTGCCTCCGCCAACCAGAGCTCCAGCGGCCGCCTCACCTCGCTCTCCGGTTCAGCCCATTGAGCCCCACAGGCCTCAGCGAGCCCCGGATCACAGTCTCTCCTCCAATGGCCTCCGGTCCGCGATGCAGGACAAGAGCGGGTCAAGGCCCCACCCTCCGCGAGCTCCGGATCACGGCCTCCTTTCTAATGGCCTCCGGTCCGCAGTGCAGGGCAAGGGCGGATCAGGGCCCCACTCTCCCGCCTCCCGGGCACCCCCGGCCTGCTCGACGCAATCACCGGTGCTCCGGCCGCGGCCTCCAGTCAGCGCGGGTCGCCCTCCGCAGCGGCTCCACCAAAGAGAAGCCCCCACCAGTAGTACTCCTCTTCCAGGACCGCTCCGCTCCTTTGGCACCGGGCTCAGTGAGTCACTGCCCATTTAGCCTCGGGCCCCAGCCGATGTAGTCTCCCCTCAGTCCGCCGCAAAGGGCAGCGCGCTCCGCAGTGCAGTCTCAGCAGCCACCCACAACACTCACGGCGCTTCGCGACTCCTCTCAACATCAAGGAGCCGCCATTTTGAGTGAGCTGATCGCGGCCAGCGCCGTTCCGGAATCCCCTCCGAGTCCAGATCGCCCAGGGCCTGCTCTTCTCCGTCGCGTCGCCCCCCGGTGGTGCCTGGGGGGGCCCTAGGGGGTCATTTAACAGGATTACAGCAGGGTTCGCGGGCAGAGCTCAGCGCTCACACCGCTGCCTGCATCGGCATCCAAGCCACGCCCCCATTCTTTGTCCCTCATGCCAACGCTGTGGTTTCATCATCATTCCATAAATTGCGAATGATAAAAAAGCTCTTACCTTTCCTATCTCTTGGGGCTTGAAAGACACCAGTAAGCACCTTAGTTATGACCACCATTGACTATTGCAATGGGCTCCTTATTAATGCTCAGAGCAAAGTCCTCCATAAACTCCAAGTGGTTCAAAACTCAGCAGCCAGAATGCTATCAGGTACCCCCAAATACAAATCCATCTCACATATACTTCACCAGTATCATTGGCTCCCCGTGAAAAATCGAATTAAGTTTAAAGCTCTCTGTATTGCATACAAAGCTTCACGCAACTCAGGACCTCTGTTTCTGAATGAGGCCCTTGATGCTTACATTCCAAATTGGGCCTTACGCTCTTCCACAGCAATCCTACTAAAGGTCCCTCGTACTAAGACAGCATCATGGGGTGACAAGCGATTCACTGTTGCTACAGCGAAACTTTGGAACTCCCTCTCAATTCATATCTAAGCCAGCCAGTCCTCACTTGCTTTCAGAGAAATGACAAAAACATGGCTGTTTACTCAATTAGCTACTCTGTAGTCTGGTTCATGCTCGTTGTCCCCAGCGCCGAGACACCTTCAGGTATTTGCGCGCTTTACAAATCAAATAAATAAGATAAGTAACTTGTTTGTTTTGTGCCAGCCAGGGATGGTGCATCAATTGAGAAAGAGGGCAGATAATGAACAACATTAAGAAATAAAGAAAACATGGGTGGGTGCCAGTGCACAGCTTGGCGAACACCTTAATTGATAGGAAATCGTTCAGTCACCTGGCCCTGGGTTCTCCAGTGAGCCTGGGCATAATTAACCTCATGTAGATGGATCAATAGGCTCAAGAGCCTCCTGGGATGGCCCATATCACCCAAAACCTGCCATAGCCTGCTTTGTGGAACCAGGACAAAAGCAGATTTGAGGTCGATGAAGGCAACATACAAGTTGCCCTGCCGACCACAACGATCTTCCAATAGAATAAAAGGAAGCGGAAAACCTGATAAAATGTGGATATCTTCTTCCGAAAGCCTGTCTGAAAGGGGGATACGATATGATGGCTTTAGCAGCAGTCCATTCCTCAATCCTGCTCAAGACCAATTGGGCAGAAATTTTCTTCGCACAGTTGATCAAGCTGATCATCCTGTAATTGGCTGGATGGAATCTATCCCCCTTCTTATATATCGGGACGAGGTCCGCTCCCTTCCAAGAGTCAGGTACTGGGGCACCACTGATAATGGCATTAGTTAAGGAAAAGTTATTCCAAGACAATTTATCTCTTTCTAGCAGAAGAATATATGCTGCAATGCTGTCTAATACTGGAGCTCTACCTCTGGTTATTGCATCCAGAGCTGAGGATGTCGGCCAGGTCAAGGAAAGGGCCAGGTACAGCTATGGAGTTGTCTGTTTACACAGTCCCCAGCACAGTGTCCGCCTCATTAAATGGAGTTACTGAATAAAGATTGTAGAAATGATCAACCCAGGTCTGGGGAGAAATGTAATTTTGCAGAGGTGAAGCAGAGACCTCTCTCCCCTCCAATGTACAAGTGCCCAAAACCTGGTGGAGTTCTTAAGAGAGCAGGCCAATTTGAGTTCCTGTCGTCTTTCTTCCTCCCATTCTTTCTTAGCCTGAGCCGGGGCCCTTTTGTACCTCTCTCCACCCAGACTGATTTCTGAGATGTCCTTTGTGCAAAGTGCCTTACCCCGATATCTAAGTGAAAGTCTGAATTCCTTATTAAACCAAATTGTTTACTTTATGAAAATGCTGTTTGTGGCCGTTAATAGGGCCTATTAGGTAAGACAATATTTTCTTGAAGTTGTTGTGGAAGCAGTCATTGGCATGCCACACTCTTAGTTCTTTCAAATCGATTTCCCGAAGGTAGTGATAGATTGATCTTCACCTCGCCAGATGACCAAAATATCGTTGATACACACATATAACTGCAATCCCAATTGGCACAGACAAACCATGGGAGCAAAAGCAGTGATTGGGATCGGACAGGGCCTAAACACCATTCTCCCTTGTCCATGTAGGATAGTCCCAAATCTCCATTGATTGCAATAGTAACAAGGGAGTTGTCCCTTCCCTGACGGAGGGGGCGCCATTAGACTTGACCTTTTCCACGTGAGCGATTTTTCAGGGTGTGTGGTGAAGTGCCACCGGTCACCTAACATACAAGAGAATACGTATGGCTAACCATATAGAACTATGACTCCTGATAACCAGGTGCCTAAGAATATGTGCGAGGGACACTGCCTGTTCTTTTCTATATTTTCATATATATCTTTATTTGTATTATATTCTCATAAGCTCAGAAGAAGATTACCACCACCAGATACCTGTAACAGACTGTCCATTGGACATGGTCCAAACATCCTACACTTATCCATACAAGATTGGGCACTCTGATTCGAGTGCACTGACATCTTTATACCCTTAGACATATGGGGCTGACCGCTTGCAACAGGATACATGTGTAGTACAAAGGACATGGTTTACACACCCATCACTCATTTCTACTATGGGCAATCTGGTTTTCGGGTGTGTGCTTATTTTCCTAATGGGTCTTCTGCCCTTGGGAATACACCTCTGACCTTTTAAAAACACATGCCAGTACATTGTGGTGTTTGCATTTAACTTCGATGGAGGCCCGGCTTTAGTGATTCTATTCCATGTGAAGAAGCGGCTGTGTGTGACAGGCACGAAAGCCTTCAGCATTTAGTGCACGTTCATTCAGATTCATGCTGCCGGCATGCGACTACATTTCTCAAGTACTCGTGGTCATGAGACTGCATCAGAGTGATGCGATTATACAACCTGAGTGAGTAGCCACACACCAAATTCGGCTTTAGCGAGCCCCGGATCCTCTATACAAGCAACAGCAATTGCTCTGGTCATCGTCCTCCATCTGCTGTGGTATAACGGATTGCTGCCTCCCCGTATACAGGTATGGGTCTCTGACCCTACGTTTGTTATATCAGTAATTGTTTCGAGGCCGCGTGTTCCTTGTATACAGGAATGGGTCCCTGAACCTACCTTTTTGTTTGACTTGAATCTTTTTTGCACAAAGCGCGTCTTTTCTTTTTTGTTTTGTTATGAAAACGTAAAGAATGTTGCATTCGTGTTAAAGATATGGAAGTTTCAAAGCACACTCTCTCATGTCGTAGGAAAGTGTCAGGTGTTGTGTTTTGAAAACAAAGACTCTTGTTGAATTGTACCATCCACCTTGTAGGTACTCCTATTTGTATCAGGTCCACATTGTAGGCAGACACAAACGCCAAAATTGTGCACTATTTATATTAAGCATAATGTAGGTGCACAGATGACAGTACCACTGTACAAGCTGTATTAGGTGCTTAGAAGTAGAGTGACATAGAGGGCAATAAACACTCCACTAACGCTCTCACTTGCTTAGTACAGATGAACAGCAAAGGCCCTCGTACATAATGAAGCATCGGGGTGCACCCTCTTTCTGCGTCCTATGGGCTTTTTGGCTTTTGTTCTACAGAAGAGGCTGCAGTCACTTACATAGCCCTTCATGTAGCGTGGATCACGTAGAAGAGGTTCTAAGCGGGCATGCTTTCTTTTGCATTGGGCATGGCCACGTTCAAATGTGGGAAAACCTTTTGTCTTGTGACTGCACTGTACTTTTTAAAAAAAATCTTTTTATTATTAACAGTGCTCATAAGACCATACAATTCAATACCATCTACAATTAACCCATTGGGAAACAGTTCAGGCATCATCTGGGAATTACACATCCAAGAAACACAAGTGTCTTTCATGAATACAAATTGACTACTCCTCCAAGGACTGCACTGTATTATTGACACGGGCGAAAAGGCAAACAAGCAGTCAGGAGGCGCATTGATTGTATACCCCCACCTGACAGGATGGTGACAGACCCCAACCACCTGCAGGGGAAACGTGCCACCTCACTTAATAGCTGCCAGACGCTTTACTATGTAGGCTGACTGGTGGTTTACAACTGCTCTTACGTTGGAGCACCACATGTTTTTTCCAGCATAATCTGGTGTACTCCCCCTGTGTGGGATGAGAGCACCCACCGAAGACTGCACCATTGTGTAGTCTAAGACAGTGCACCTTCCATGTAATTCTGAACTGGGTCTTTAAATACCGTAAAATTTCTGTGCCTATTAAATTCAGGTATACAAAGAATGTGGTACTACTTGTATACTAGAGTAGGACAAGGAAGATTGAATTTCTAAGGTGGCGGAAATGTTTTTGTCAAAGTGCTTTATGCCCTAAATACTCTACCGTACCCTGAACATAATGAGATTACGTAGAATACACCTCTGCGTGCCTAATGCTGCCATTTGCATTTCAAGACCAGTGATTAATGTGGCTTTATCAAGTTCAAAGCCATTAGGCGTTCCCAAACTGTCTGATTGAGCTACATTTGTACATGGGCCTTCCTATATTATGAGATCTATTCCTGCTTCAGTCTTTAATTGCGATTAAGTCATCGTCGAGCTGTTTAAATAATCCACCTGTCTCGCCATCTCTTCCCTGCTGCATCCTTAACCAGTGGCCTAGCCAGTGTGCCCTGGGCCCCAAGGCAAGAAAGGAAATGTGACCCCTGCCCTCTGTTTGGACTGTGGAAAACAGCAATAATTATTGTTCTGTGGGCTCTCAGGCCTCTGTTTGAACTGTGACAAACAACAGTTATCAGGGTTCAGTGGGCCTTTAAGGCATCTGGGACCTGATGCCACTGCACCTGCTGCACCAATAGGAAGCTAAGACCCTGCCCTTAACAGCTCCTATTCTATCCCTACTGGAGAACCTAACAGCCAAGTACTGATCTGGCCATATCTGCAGGCAAAAAAAACTTAAAAGATCTACTGGTTCATACCCGCCCTTCCTTACCTAAGATCAAACCCACAGATTTAAGGAGTCTGGAAATGTCACCTATCACAGGACACTATCCCTGTGGCTCCTGTCAAGTCTGCAAATTAACAACAACCACGCAATCACTACAACTTACTGATTCCCTTGTCTGGACACAAAAACAACACACGAATTGTAATTCGTCCCACGTGATCTATATGATCAAGTGCCCATGTGACAAGAAATATATCGGTATGACTTGTAGGAAAGTCAAGATCCGTATAGGGGAACACAAAAGCAACATCCGACTCAAAAAGAATAATACAAAGCTCTGTTCCCACTTTGTCGATCTGAATCATGACTGCGAAGAAATGAGATGGGCAGTTCTCGAAAAACTGACATCCAGACCTTGTAATGCTACACGAATCTTGTTTGAAAAAGAACAACGGTGGGTAGACCGTTTGAAAACCCATCTATTTGGGCTCAATGATAACATTCCTTGGTGCCAGTTCTCATAAAACAAGGAACATATATGCCCCATGATCCAAAAAGCAGTGACTTTTTCAACAGGATCCACCGTACAAAAAGAGTACCCTATGACGAATGATGAATCTAACTTTTCTGTTGGTATCTAATGACAAATATTTTAAATAAAACCTAATCGCTCTACACTATTTAGACCGGTACTTAAACTAAAACTTAAAGCTATATTTGCCGATAGCGCCAGCAAAAGTATAGTCTGTTCTCTAGCTCCATGACTTTCCCAACTTACAAAAGTAACAGGAAACCGTCACCTAGCATCCGGGGGCAGAGACAGCACAAGTCCTGGGAACTCTCCATGCGCTGGTAAGAATGGCGTCCAGATTCGGGTAAGCGCTCGACCTTTCTAGAGGTAAGAACACTGCCTGAAGGCCCCCCCTTTACCACTTTTTCGTTTCAGTCTGGGACCAGAGAGTCCCTTTGCCACCTGACTGAAGCTGAATACTATCAGCATAATAGGTAAGACTACCGCCATAGTACTATGTACGTACTTAACGTTGTTAAGATCACGACCCTCATCGTATGAATTCACGTTGCACTAAGCAGGCTGCCCTACACTTGTCTGACTAAGAAAGTCTCTATTTAACATCACGGCCAGCCCCCCCTTTTTTAAATGTTAGACCACCAACAGTAACTAAAAGTAAATCCTCCTAAGAAGCTAAAAACACCACGTATTTCCCCAGAGCACTTTACCAGTTCTTATTATTTTTCTTTACTCACATTAAGTAATCCTCCACAAATGTTGAGAGATCACCTGAATGCTATATATGCACCCGTAAGAATAAATTCCTAATATAGAATTTTTTCCCCCTCCCTTTTTTCAGAAAATTGTCGAAAAAGCGAAAACTTAGTATAATATTACTACACAAATAGTGTTAGTAACCACTACCTACTTTTTGTTTTTTGTGTTCTGTATTTGTCCTGACGAATGCTCCGTAGACCCGGCTGGGCGACAGGGAGCAGAAACATGTTGACACTATTTTTAAAAAGGTATAAAGAGATCCATTAACTCGACCTCAAACTATACCACAACTATTTTTAATAGCGATACTCCACCTTTTATTAAAATTACCTTTGGTGCAGTATATGCTTTTTATCATTTTTTCTGGGTGCCCCACATCCCTCTTCCCTTATCTCTGGACACTGCTACTAGCGCCAGAGGTTGCCTCGGGTTGAGGCTTGGCATATAGCACGTTGTTGGTTCACTCGATGATAAATGCCATAACGCGTGTGAGGGGCGGAAGAAAAACATACACCGCACTACTAACACCGCGTTTATGAGAGTGTTCCATCTTAACCAATGGTTAAGTAGTATCAAGTGTCCATTCTTCCTTTGATAAACTATACTGTTATTACTGGGGTGATGAATGGACCGTCTACCCTACTCCCCAACCTTTGATTAATTGCATATCTGCAGGCATGCAGCCGCCTCTTCCACTGAAGGGATTTAAGTTGCATGAAAGCAGCATGCCTGAAACAACTATGCTCGAGGCATATGAGCTGCAGATTACACACTGTGCATAGATGGCCACCTAGTGTTGGGGCCGGATGTTTGCAGTTTGTTTTTGTTATAGTATAGGAGAAGTTTAAGATGTTAACCTTGGCTCAGGCCTTGTCTGCCTTGGACCCTGGAGATTTGATGGTAGCGTTGGACTTGCAGGACACTTACTTTCACATCCCCGTCTTTCCTGCCCACCGGCATTACCTACGGTTCACGGTAGGCCACACGCATTTTCAGTTTACCATGCTTCCCTTTGACCTTACCAGCCCCCCCCCTCCCCCGGGTGTTCACGAAAGTGATGGCGGTGGTCGCAGCTCTTCTGCGTAGATCAGTGGTTCCAGTCTTCCCCTATCTTGATGACTGGCTGTTGAAGGCTCCCACCTCCAGACTACGATGGACTTCCTGCATTTCCTGGGGTTCTCAGTTAACGTGCTGAAGTCGCACGTGATTCCATCTGATAAGCTCCTTTCAATCGGAGCTGTTCTGGACACAACACAGTTTTGGGTCTATCCTCCCTAGCAGCAAGCCCAGTATATTGGGGCTATGATACCGATGTTTCAGCCTCCATCCTGGTGTTCGGTGAGAATGACTCTGGGCCTGCTGGGCCTCATGGCCTCCTGCATCCTGCTGGTGCATCATGCCAGATGGCATATACGTGCTCTGCAGTGGGACCTGAAGTTTCAGTGGGCGCAGCACCAGGGGAATCTTTCCGATGACGTTCAGATTTTGGAGGGGACTGCAAGTCAGTTGCAGTGGTGGTTCACGAACCAGGATTGGGTCAACAGCAGATCCCTCTACCTTCCCCAACCTGAGTTCACAGTAGTGACGGATGCGTCACTCCTGGGTTGGGGCAGCCATATGGGAATGGTGGAGATCAAAGACCTCTGGTCTCTGGCAGAGTCCAGGCACCACATCAACTCTCTGGAGCTCCGGGCGATTCATCTTGCACTGAAGGCATTCCTTCTTTCTGTCAAAGGAAGAGTGGTGCAGGTGTTCAAGGACAACACCACCGCCATGTGGTACTGCAACAAACAGGGCAGGGTGGGGTCGTGGACCGTATGTCAAGAGGCTCTTCGCCTTTGGACATGGCTGGAACATCAGGGCATATCTCTGGTAGTTCAACACTTAACAGGTTCACTGAACGCAAGGACGGACAAACTCAGCCGCCAGTGCATGATGGATCACAAATGGCATCTTCACTCGAAGGTCGTGCTAGGTCTCTTTCAGTAGTGGGGAGAGCCTTGGTTAGATCTATTTGCCACCGAAGAGAACGCTCAATGTCAGCAGTTCTGCGTGTTAGAGTTTCCAAAGCGGCTCTCGCTCGGCGACCCTTTTAGTTGCGAGTGGAGTTTCGGCCTCCTATATCACTTCTGCCAAGATTGCTGAAGAAGATCAAACGCGATCAGTCCCAAGTCTGGTACCCCGAGCTCTTGAGCATGACCTTCGATCCTATTGTTAACAGATTTCTGAAGTGCATTACTCATCTCTTTCCTCCTTCTCCTTTCGTAATACCCTAGTGGGAGTTGACCTCACTTATCTTATGTGTGCTCCCTTTGAGCGCCTACATAATTGTCCTCTTCGCCTCCTTAGAAGACTAGTTTTTTGCTTGCCATCACCTCTGCTTGCAGGATGAGTGAGCTTCAGGCTTATCTTCCAGACCTCCCTTTCTTGCTGTCCATCCAAACAAAGTAGTCCTCAGTGTAAGCCCTCTTTTCTGACCAAAGTGATTGCCTCTTTCCACATAGGTCTGACCATCAGATTACCTACCTTCCTCTCACCTCTGCTGTATTTTTCTCTGCCAGGTGCACAACATATAGACTGTTCACACACTTTCTGTAGTATGCGTTGTTCTGGGCAGATAAACTCTAATCCGCACTCTACTTCTATCCTCGTGTTAGTGCAGCCCGATGTAAACAGTAATTGTAATGTATTTAGATTTACATAACACTGACTACCCCATATGTACTTTGAAGCGCTTTTTCGACGAGTAGCACACTACTCCAGGATCCAAAAATGATTAGTGGTGAATTAGTATAGGGAAATATAAAATGTATATGAGAGCTGGACATGTTGGTCTGTTAGTTGGGTTAAAAAAGATTGTGGGGGGATAGAAGAGGGAAGGTTTTGCATTTATATAGCGCTTGCTACCCCTGATGAAGTGTTGAACTGCTTTTCGGCGAGTAGCATGCTACTCCAGATCTTGAAGGACTGGGTTTCGTCAACGTATTGGATCAAGGCTGCACCAGCCGGCAACACAAATGCATCGAGTTGGCCCTTCAAGGCTTGACTGTATATCGATGGACTCTCACAGTAGCCCTGAGGAGCACGTTTAAACCGGAAGCTGCGGCCACCAAGAGAGAAACCGAAAAGGTCTCTACTCTCTTCAGCAATCGGAATGCTGAAGAACGCATTCTTCAGATCGATCACTGAAAACCAAGATGCAGAAGCTGGAATCAGAGTCAGTAGAGCCGTAATGTCAGGCACCACAGGGAACTGAGGAATCACAATTTTATTTACCTCCCGTAAATCGATAACAAAACGATAAACAGGTGGTTTCGAAGGGTCAGTTCGTTTCAGAATGGGCAGTACAGGACTGTTGCACACGTTTCCCCGAGTCTCCTCAATGACATCTTTCTCTATCAGGTCATAGATAATCACTAACAATGCTCGTTCGCCATCAAGGGAGATACGATACTGGGGAATACGTGGCAATCGCACATTAGATTTCAAGTGAACAACATAAGGGGAGATGTCAAGCAGGCCCACGTCATTGGGACCTGTTGCCCACAAAGATGCAGGAAGAGAACTCAATTCCGGTGGAAGCCTATCGAGAGACAAGTACATTGGAGAGATAACTCTCTCACCCAAAGTAAGCTTTACTCCCGCAGGAGAACAATACAAAGTCGCATACAGACGTTTTAGCAAATCCAGGCCCAAGAGATTTTCACCACAACCAGTGGTCAAAATCAACGGAGCTTTCAGCTCACAAGGCCCAATGGTAAGAGGCAAAGGGCGCGAAACTGGATTGTTAACGGGGGCGCCAGAGAATCCAACGGAAACATTTGTTAAGCCAGACAAAGGTGCGCCAGGGAGTTTCGAATGCATGATGGAACTTTTCGCTGCACCAGTGTCCAACAGAAAAGGCTCAACGACGCCCGAGGTGGCAACTGCGACGTAAGGCCCTCTCTGATCAACCGGAACTGATACTACTTCCTCTCCTTGTCTATGGCTGTCCTAGTAATTACCGTCGTCAGTTCCCTGATCGACGTAATAATCATCTACATTGTACTGCGCAGATCTCCCTTGCGATGATCCACGCTGATCAAAACAATTGTTTGAATCTGACGAATTATCTGAACGATCGTTTTGAACACCACAACCCCTACCATGTCATGCCTGTTGCGGACCACTACGACCTCCTCTAGATGCACTACCACTATTTCGATCACGTAAGACTGGACAATCGAATTTCAAATGACCCTCATTTCTACAATAGGCACACTGATTGTACCCCAACGAAGATCTCTGCGAAGAGGAGTCATTTCGAGATTGCGACCTATTAGACTGAGACTGCGATCGATTACGCTGTTGCGAATCATTCTGATTCGAACGCGGAGGATACGCCTGCTGCAACAACACTTTAGTTTTGAGTTCTTTCGTCTTTTTATCGGCGCAATCATTCTCTTCTTTCTCCCTATTCTCATAATACTGTGCCGTAGCCAATATTTGAGCAGAAGTAGAGACAGCCCACGCACTCTCAGAATTTCTCAATTTGTTGCTCAAGTCAGGCAACAAGTTAGAAACAAATTTGTCCACGAACAACCTCTGACCTCCCTCGGTACCCATATCCTGACCACTATGATCGATGAATGCCTCCTCAAATCTCGTAAAGAAATCAGAGACACTCTCGTCCTTCTTCTGTTTGCAAGCGGACAACTTATCCCAATTCACTTTCATAGCTGGCATAAGCGTTTTCATCAGGGTAATGATTCTCTGAGGGAGATTAGCAATTAACTGTTCAGGTTTAGCACCACCAACTTGCAAACCATCAGCCGCTGTAAGCGCAGCCCAATCACCACCTAATTCGTTTGCATGATCTTCCTGACGAATCTTTGCCCATACCGGTTGCGGTACGACATTGCCAAACAGCATATCGATATCGGCAAGATTCATTATCGTAGCATCTACGAGCTGCGATAATTCTTTATAATACCCTGCAGGATTTTTGCGAGGGTCAGGCAAAGATTGCTTTATCTGCAAAACTTCAGATCGTTTCCATGGAAGATGGATCCACACCCTCCGGAAATGTGGCAAGATCGGTGGAGCTTGAGTAGCATCACCTGGCATCCACACTGGTGGAACTTCACGCATGGGATACTGACCAGGTGCTTCTAGCGGCCCCTCAATGTCTTCTACGAACAATGCTCAAAGCATTATAGAGGGACAAAAAGATAACAACTGCTCCACAGCGCGTCGAACATTAGAATCTACTATCATTCCGCTCGAAAACTGGAGCTGCAGATTAGTCAAAGCAGTCAATACATCGTCAGATGCATCAGCCGATATTTGGTCACGTAGAACTTTACACATTTCCTCAAAAACGTATCTTTGCGTCGGTATATTGAATTGACAAAACGTGTTCAATACTGAACGTGGAGGATTCCTAATGGGGTATTTCATCCAAGCCATCGCCATATTATACAGTGCGGCACGTTCCCTATTACCGGGAAGCTGACTACGTCTTTGAGGACCGTCCGAGCTAGCGGACTCAGAAATAGGTCCAAGAGAATTGAAAAAGTTAGCAGCAACTAAAGGAGTACGACGTCGGGTAGATGGAGAAGTATAACTTAGGGGACTAACAATAGAAGAATCGGGAACAGAAGAAACAGCAGGAGTAAGTAGAACAGGAGCAGCAGCGGGAGCAGGAGTATGAGGAAGTACAAGCGGAGGAGCAGTAGGAACAGAAGTAGGCAAGGGTGCAGGAACGGTCGGAAGAACGGGAACAGGTTGAGGAACAGGTACAGGAGCAGGTACAAGAGGAACCACAGGAGCTGCGGTACCCTGTGCGTACAGAGGTGGTGACTTCAAAAGATAGGACAGTACTGGGTCCTCAACTGATTCCTCTTTCTTATCCGTACCCGTCGGTAAAGCGGGGTAACATTTATCTACAGACATGCGCTGAAGTCTATCGAAAACTTCCTTTTCCTTTTCCTCCTTATCTCGCTGAAACTGCTCTGCTTTCCTTACCGTGGTAGCAACTCCATCTCTCTGATTAAGTTTTATCTGTCTGATTTCTTTCTGTTTGGCTTCTTTACGCCACAACCGAAAGGCATCAAACATGGCCGGCCTTGATTTTTTCTGAAACAATTTAGCCTCAAGGTTATCTAAAATCGGGGTCTCGAAACTACCATGAGGTGGCCAGCTGAGGACACCATCCTTTTTAGTATAGCGAATCCAATATTCATTAAAGGTAATCGGACCTAACCCGTGTTTGCTATATAGCTCATAAGTTGGAGTTCCAACCGGAGGTATCGGGCACGAGACCTCCAGTCGGGAATCCGCACCACAACGTCTAAAACAACTGAACAAAGTACTACGGCCAGGCATCTTGCACACTAGCCGAGTTTCACAAACTTCAAGGGTTATGGGATTTACCAAGTCCCTGCAAAGAGCAAAAACCCTCGGTTTTTGGCGACTGCAGACGTCAAATATCACAACAAAGAACCAAGTACTAAGAACCACAAATGCAATGGAACCATGCAACAACTAAGCACCCACAACTAAGGACTATGGGAGCGACCCACAAATACTTAACTCAAAGATCGATGGCGTCACCAGGAAGGCCCGTCAAATCGTCTCGCTGTACCAAGGTCTACGCCAGGCGCCAAAACAGGTCTACAGTCAGGGCAGCAGTCCGTCGCAGCCGTCAGGAGGCGGGAATCTTCGCGGGAAAAGTCGTCGGGCCACTTGTTTCGACAACAGGATCGATGAAGCGGGGTGCACCTTCCCTCGGAGATTTCACACGAAGTTCCTCACGATCGTCGGGCTTGGACCGGTACCACTGATGCAGCCCCACATTGGGCGCCAACTGAAGGACTGGGTTATTCTAAGACCCAGCGGTGCCAGGGGACAACACCTGAAACCTTCGTGGGTAACCTGTTCCGGCGTACAAATGACAGAGACACGGGACACTTCCTTCGGCGTCAAAGATTCGAGGTTTATTACTGCAGGGAACACAGAAGTCACGAGAAGTACATCACATGTAGGTTCATGGAGCCTGATTCGAATTGCTACTGTAGGTCGCTCCTTTTATACACATTTCTCTCATAGGTTAACATGATACACAAAGGTTTATAACTTGGTTCCCATCGTAAACACCAGAAGGGGTTGCTTTCATGTATTCAGGGCCCGGAACTTAAGTACGGAAACATTTGGTGTTTCCCAACTGTAAAAACCCATCTTCCCACCATTAGTACATTCCAATTGGCAGTAAACAGATCGAAGAAGGAACAGAAACAGGTGCAGAGGAAGGCAGAAACAGTGGGGAGATCGGAAAGGGTGTTAAAGGGGTGGTATCGGGAAACGCGAGCTGCAGGCATCAAAGGGACGTGCCTAATGAGATGCACGACTAAGACAATAGACCGGCACGGCAAGATGTGTCTCGAGCGGGGCCATCTGCCTTACAGTGTCATCCCCCTCATCATAAAGACACTTTCAAAGGAAACGTGTCTTCCGCAAAAGTCTTGGAAATCCCAGGGTCGCGAAGCAGACAGCGTCCGTTCGCTGGCTACTTGAGGGCAAGAAACAAAATGGATGCCGTATCTGAGATGGAACCCGTGGGTACAGATAGATAAACCCACGAAACAGATGAACGGTTTAGGCTAGTACAGCGAAACCGCGTACACCCACTAAACTCGTCATTTGCGGTTCATAGATACCAGACTCGACCATATTCGTGCGAGTCAAAAAAAACACTTACGATCGTCACGGAACCTCAATCCCAACAAGATGAATAGACAGATTAATTATGGTGGGGAGGCTGTTTTATTGTATACACACAACTGTACACAAATTAATAAAATTCCGTTGTAAAGTTGTATCCAAGAGGCAAGTATAGTTTCTGGTAATAATGTATACAATACTGATAAGTTTTAAGTTGGCTTGCCATCAAGACTGATGCCCCGTAATGTTGATGCAAAGTCATCTGTGCTGGAGTATCTTAGACTCTTTTTGAATTGTACCATCCACCTTGTAGGTACTGCTATTTGTATCAGGTCCACGTTGTAGGCAGACACAAACGCCTAAATTGTGCACTATTTATATTAAGCATAATAAGCATAATGTAAGTGAGCAGATGACAGTAAGCACCGTACAAGCTGTATTAGGTGCTTAGAAGTAGAGTGACATAGAGGGCAATAAACACTCACTAAATCTTTTTTATTATTATTAACAGTCCTCATAAGAACATACAATTCAATACGATATACAATTAGCCCATTGGGGGACAGTTCAGGCATCATCTGGGGATTACACATCCGAGAAACACAAGTGTCTTTCATGAATACAAATTGACTACTCCCCCAAGGACTCCAATGTATTATTGACACAGGCAAAAAGACAAACAAGCAGTCAGGAGGCGCACTGATTGTATACCCCCACCTGACAGGAAGGTGACAGACCCTACCCACCTGCAGGGGAAACGTGCCACCTCACTTAATAGCTGCCAGACGCTTTACTATGTAAGCAGACTGGTGGTTTACAACTGCGCCTACGTTGGGGCACCACCTGTTTTTTCCATCATAATCTGGTGTACTCCCCCTGTGTGGGATGATAGCACCCACTGAAAACTGCACCGTTGTGTAGTCTGGGACAGTGCACCTTCCATGTCATTCTGAACTGTGCCTTTAAATACGGTACTATTTTGTGTGCCTATTTCATTCAGGTATACAAAGAATGTGGTACTACTTGTATACTAGGGTAGGACAAGGAAGATTGAATTTCTATGTTGGCAGAAATGTTTTCATCAAAGTGCTTTATGCCCTAAATACTCTCCCATATCCTGAACATAATGAGATTACGTAGAATACACCTCTGCGTGCCTAATGCTGCCATTTGCATTTCAAGACCAGTGATTAATGTGGCTTTATCAAGTTCAAAGCCATTAGGCGTTTACGACCTGTCTGATACTTGCATATGGAAAAGATGGGTCATTTGAACCTAAAGATAGATAAACATATTCATAGGTCACGATTTATGTCTGCATCTAATATAAAACTGTAAATTAGGAGAGGTGATAAGTGAGAAGTTAAAAGCAGCCGCTAATCGAGCTGCATTTGTACATAGGCCTCCCTATATTATGAGATCTATTCCTGCTTCAGTCTTTAATTGTAATGAATACTTTAATACCCAGGCATGAAGTCATCGTCGAGCTGTTTAGATAATCCACCTGTCTCGCCACCTCTTCCCCACTGCATCCTTAACCAGTGGCCTAGCCAGTGTGCCCTGGGCCCCAAGGCAAGAAAGGAAATGTGACCTCTGCCCTTTATTTGGACTGTGGAAAACAGCAATAATCATTGTTCTGTGGGCCCCTCAGGCCTCTGTTTGAACTGTGACAAACAGCAGTTATCAGGGTTCAGTGGGCCTTTAAGACATCTGGGACCTGGTGCCACTGCACCAGCTGCACCAATGGGAAGCTGAGCCCCTGCCCTTAACAGCTTCTATTCTAGCCCCACTGGAGAACCGAAACAGCCAAGTACTGATCTGGCCATGTCTGCAGGCATGCAGCCGCCTCTTCCTCTGAAGTAGCATGAAAGCAGCATGCAAGAAACAACCATTTTCTGAGGTAAAGTCAACCAACACCTTGTCTGTTCCAACCTGAATCCATTTAAAACCAGGGACGAAAAAACAGTTCATTGTCATCCCTTGCTTATCAGAAGGGTAAAACAGATTTATCTAACATTACAGTGTACCACATAAAAAATTGTGATTCTGTTTACAAATTAAAACTAGCATGCATATAGAAAGGGGAGCCTTTGGCCAAAATAGCCATTTTCCCTACCCATACTTTTAACACATCTTATATAAAAAATGCTAATTACATTGTCATCCAGAAATAGTCATTAGCGCCTACTCATAACCAAATGCCACTTAGAATTGTCTTTCACTTCAAGCGTTCAAAGGTAAATTGATATAAAAGCAGTATTGAATTTTTTGACATTGTGTACTCTTACCAAAATTTAGAGCATCAATTTTATATGACACACCATAGAAAAAATGAGTTTTTTATATATACTAAACCTTCAGAAACGTTTGATTAACCAGTTATAAAGTCACGTCTAGCTTAGTTAGTTTATAGTCTTCTTTTTTTAATAGTAATTTTTTCACATTGTTACTGAATATGCATGGCTAAACACTTATAAGGTCCCAAAGGCGAGACCTATTGGCTATGACAATGCTTGTTATTGATTGAGTACATTGAGCGGCACAACTTTTGATTAAGTCCTGAAGAATGCAGTAAACACCTCTTAGGAGGGTTAATAGGCTGAAACATGTTGACCTCTTATTGACTCTAACAGTGCATATATATTTCTCCTACAGTGTCCTTGTTTTTAATCCTGGCCCAGGGGCCTACAAATAATGGAAACCACATACCCTTTAGCAAGTTTTAACTTTTAACTTTCACTCTGCTGCCCCCACTACCCTGAGCTCATTATTGTGATATGTAGTATACCTTTCTCTACAACAAAATATGCCTGAACTCCTCCCTCTCAGTGAGTGGGTTGTTTCATGGTGCAGAGATTCCCAATCTATGGTGGGTGAGGGAAATCATCCTTTTAAAGGGATATTTCATCTTATCTAGGTCTTCATTTGCAACTGTAATCGTCATAGACCCAAGGGTTTCTTGATTGTGGTAGAAATGCATTTTAACACCTTCATTGTTCGTTCAAGCACAGACAATTGCATGAAATGTTGTGATCTATGTAGGGAAAATACTCTGTGCACTGACAAAATGTGTTAAAAAGACAGAAAGTTGATAATCGCATTAAATAACTTCTCAAACCTGGATTTATCTAGAAGAGAAGTCTGTTAATTCTATCATATTTTTGATACCACAAGGTAGAAGAAATTAGTTGATCTTTATCTGATATCTTTATCAGTAAATTATTGAACATAAACTTTTCCAAGTATTATTTCTAAAGATTAAGGAATTGGTCTTTTCTAAACTAACCCCAGTGCGTATGACTACAATAACCACCTCTCTCAAATCAATATTGTGCTTGTTTTATTGAGAAAGCTAAATGATCTAGGAGAAACCAGGAACTGGCGTCAATATGGCTGAGATACCCGCCACCCCCTCTCAACACAATCCCCAAGGATGGGAAACCGGAAACAGTTCTGAACTTTTGGAAGGCGGGAGGGAGTGACCCTCCCGGCCGTATTTATTAAAAATATGAAACAAAATCAAAACATTAAAATAACCGTTTCATATTAAGTACAATTTCATTTCCACATTACGATGTTTGGCTAACCTTAACATATTTCTAATACAAAGGTTCTCCTAGCCGAAACTAACATCCTACAAATACATTTGAACTTGAAATTGTACATCCTAACGTTAAGGGCCAACGGCAAGGTCGTAACCGGTGTCAGATCCCTAACCAGAATTACCCCCCCACTTGCGAGGGGCGACCGCACAGAGGGCTGTACCTCATGTGCGCCTACCAATTTCCCTTGACTTGACGGGGGCCCCAATGAACTCGACGCCATTTATGGTCGTCCAAGGACTCGTGTGAGGTGTCTAGAAGGTAGCGTAAACCCCCCTCCCAACCCCACACAACTTACCACATCTGCCGTCGCAGATGTCCTGGCCCCGGGAAATTCCCAGGAGGGGCCCGTAGCCCCTCCTATCCAGGAAGAGGCCTTGACCGCCTTCCCTTTCCTTTCGGCGGCCCATCCTTAGAAGGGACCGCCTCCCCGTTGAGGGGCCAATGGCCACCTCCCCCCGGGCGCTCCCATCCGTAATGGGTGACGCCCCCCCCATAGGGATCTTCCAATTACTGCTCACCGATCATGACCTTACCGCCCGACCAAAATAAATACGACAATTAACTAAACATATTAAATTAAAAACAAAAAACAACCATAACTGCTTACGTATGATCACTGATCAACACTGGTGCAAAATTCTTTATTCGAAAAAACATACTGTAAAGCATCATTCACTTTATTGCATACTAAAATAACACTTTAATGACAATAACCTGTAAGAAATAGAATTACCACATCAAAACTTTATTTCAAACCACTTGCTGTCTCCAGGGGCTGGTGGGTGGGTCAAAATTGGCTCTTCGTTCCGTCTCGAGCTCACGTGCAGCGGGGAGGTGCAGCTTCAGAGCACAGGAACAAGAGGATGCTTCCTTGGCTTGTTGCTCCTTTTATCCTTCTTCAGGCGGGCGTAAACCCGCCTCCGCCCGCCTCCGGGGGCGTGGCTGGCGGCTTCTATGTCTAGGACAACCCACTCTAGGGCGGGAAACAGCGCGCCCCGGCTACGCCGCTTCGGGCATACCAGCCGAGACTCGCCTCCCACCCAAGATGGCCTCCCGGGGGGGTCGGGGTACTCCACCATACGTTCGGGGGGACCGAGTGGTCGCCCCTTTCCATATGGCTGAGATACCCGCCACCCCCTCTCAACACAATCCCCAAGGATGGGAAACCGGAAACAGTTCTGAACTTTTGGAAGGCGGGAGGGAGTGACCCTCCCGGCCGTATTTATTAAAAATATGAAACAAAATCAAAACATTAAAATAACCGTTTCATATTAAGTACAATTTCATTTCCACATTACGATGTTTGGCTAACCTTAACATATTTCTAATACAAAGGTTCTCCTAGCCGAAACTAACATCCTACAAATACATTTGAACTTGAAATTGTACATCCTAACGTTAAGGGCCAACGGCAAGTTCGTAACCGGTGTCAGACCCCTAACCAGAATTACCCCCCCACTTGCGAGGGGCGACCGCACAGAGGGCTGTACCTCATGTGCGCCTACCAATTTCCCTTGACTTGACGGAGGCCCCAATGAACTCGACGCCATTTATGGTCGTCCGAGGACTCGTGTGAGGTGTCTAGAAGGTAGCGTAAACCCCCCTCCCCACCCCACACAACTTACCACATCTGCCGTCGCAGATGTCCTGGCCCCGGGAAATTCCCAGGAGGGGCCCGTAGCCCCTCCTATCCAGGAAGGGGCCTTGACCGCCTTCCCTTTCCTTTCGGCGGCCCATCCTTAGAAGGGACCGCCTCCCCGTTGAGGGGCCAATGGCCACCTCCCCCCGGGCTCTCCCATCCGTAATGGGTGACGCCCCCCCCATAGGGATCTTCCAATTACTGCTCACCGATCATGACCTTACCGCCACAGGCCGGATAGTTGACCGGCTATCCGGACCCCCCACAAAACTCCTGCCTAAAGGTCATGCTGTAAACTTTTTAACTAAGCTATGAGGTCTCCTATGAGTAACGCATTCCCCACCCTGGACAAATGGACCCCATCCTCCGAATACATACTGTCCCCCTTGATACAACCATGAGGAATAGAATGCAATGCATTTGAACGAAACAATCTACCCAATTTGTTATTTACTTTCTTTACCGAATGATTTATAGCAGACACCGAATTCGCCCCCCGCCACACCTTACGTGGAATCATATGGGACCATGCCATTGTGCACCCTGGAACCCTTCTCGCCAACCAACTTACTGTGGAAAGTATCGCCTCGAGAAGAAGTCGTCTACCAGTGGCCACCAAATCGTTGCCCCCAAGATGGACTATGATTATAAATGGCGGTGACCTTGTCCGCCCTAACAAACCCTCAAAAAAGGATTGAAACTGGTCAATACAGAGCCCGCCCCTTCCGTAGAAGGTCACCCTGTACCCGTATTCCCCAGCCATGTGAATCATGTCACCTGCTTTGAATACGTCCGCGGCACGCCTCACGTATGAGTGGCCCACGACCCACACCACTTTTTCCGCAGCCGGTGATATTTGACCGCTGGTTCCCAGGTGTCGGGTCGACTGCACAGTCCGCCCCGCCTCGTAAGCTTGCGAAACTGTAAACCAAACAAAACAAGAAGCGTGAGTACTTGATAACAGCTTCACAACATGTGTAACCGCACATACCTTTTGTAACAATTCGAGGACCAACGCCCCAAACGTTTCACTTTTTCCACACTCAGACCCCTGGCTGTAGCCTCAGTAGCAGCCCCTATCCGAAAGGAATGGGTCCCAAACTCGCCGGGGTTCAAGCCCGCGGCCGAAATTGCCATTTGAAGCACCCGCTGGAACTGAAACCTCGTCAGTGGGGTGGCGTCAGCGTGTCTCAACAAGGTCCCTCCCCATGATGCCGCCCTCTGCGCTAAATATTCCTCTACGCAAACAACAGGGCACATGGGAGATCCGGGAATCCGATGTATGACTACGCAATCCCCCATCGCACCCTGATCGGCCTTGGACCTGACAAACGAGACAATCATCGTCTCCCCCTTAACCTGAATGTGCTCTCGGCACAGTCCTCCCACCGTATCCCGCTTGTTCTTCGCCACTAGTTCGCTTACCCGCATCGCCCCATGGAATGCTAACGCAAAAGCGGCCCGGAATAACACTGTTTCATACTGGGATGCACATGTCGCGGGAAGTACGGATAATAACAGGGCCAACCTATCCAGACCTATCGGGTGCCTCTCATCTACTCTGCGACCCTCAAGGCGTTGCCACCCACGTAGCGCTTTCTACACAACGAAAGACGCTGTCGGGTCCTGGATCCCATGAGCCCTTGCCATAAAGGAAATGGCGGCCCGATGCCTCTGGGCCGTAGCTACTGATTTGCCTGCCTGATGTAAAGACAGCAAAAATTTTACGACAAACTCTTCCTGGCCCCAAAGCTCCCCCCTAGCAGCACCCAAAAAGGACCAATAGGAACGGAACGCCCCTTCGTATGCCTTCCTTGTCCTGGGTGCTAAACTCTCTCCCACGAGGATTTGTAGTTCGGGGCACCGAGAGACCAGAGAGCTTCGGGAAAGGGTGCCGCCACCAGGTCCGCTGTGGGCAGAAAACCCCAGAAGGCCTGCATACGGAAACGAGAAAGCGCATCAGCCGCTTGGTTCAGTACCCCCGGCACATGTCTTGCCCTAAAGAGCACATTCAATTGCATACACAATAACACAATTTCTTTGAGCAATCTCAGAATCCATTTGCATCGTGCTGCCTGACTATTGATACACTCAACCACGGTCATGTTATCGGACCAGAACACCACAGAGTGATCCCGAAACCCCTCAGGCCATGTTTTCAGGGCCACCAAAATAGGGAAAAGTTCGAGAAAAGCAATGTTACTCGTCAGCCCGCACTCGTGCCACCATGACGGCCATTTTTGAGCCGACCATTGCTTTCCGAATATGGCGCCAAAACCTGTACTCCCCGCCGAATCTGTCCACAGCCCCAGCTCCTCGGAGGACACCGCCGGCTTGTTCCAAACAATTCGACCATTGAAATCCGCCAGGAATGCCAACCAAATGCGCATGTCCTGGCGAATCTCTGCCGAGAGCCTTGTGCAGTGGTGTCCCTCTTTAAGACCGACCATGGCTTGTGCAATCGAGCGGGAAAAGGGGCAGGCCATTGGCATTACTCTAAGGGCAAAATTCAACTGACCCACGGTTTGCTGCAATTGATGCAAGTTCACCTTAGTCTCCCGAATACATGTTTCCAGGGAGGCCCTGAATTTCACCACCTTTTCCTTGGGTAGCCGAAAGCAACCTTCTTCCGAATCGAGCTCTATTCCAAGAAACTCGAGCGAAGTAGATGGCCCCACAGTCTTACCTGGTGCCAATGGCACACCAAAATGATTCATCAAGCCACAAAATTCTTTTAAAGCCTGTCTACATTCTGGATCCCCGGCTGCCCCCAGGAACAGAAAATCATCGAGATAATGCATAACATGCTGAAAACCCGTCTTTCTCGTGAATACCCATTGCAGAAAACAACTGAATTTTTCAAAATAAGCACAAGATATGGAGCATCCCATTGGCATACATTTATCCATGTAATAGCGACCCTGAAACATGAAACCAAGGAGACGCTGATCGTCTGGGTGTACCGGGAGCAACCGGAACGCTGACTCGATGTCTGATTTTGCCATCAGCGCTCCGGGCCCCAGGCGATTCAACATGGCGACGGCCTCATCGAAAGATGCGTACCGCACCGAACACACTTCCGGGTCTATCGCATCATTCACGGAAAGACCTCGTGGTGCTGACAAATTATGAATTAGCCTAAACTCACCCGGGTCCTTCTTGGGGACCACTCCTAAGGGGGAACAAACAAAGTTAGCAACCGGTGGTATATTGAATGGTCCGGCAACCCGCCCTCGAGTCACCTCCTTCCCAATCTTTACCTGTACCACCGCCGTATTCTGCAGGACCGACAGTTGGTTCTTACAACGTGCTTTACCCTGAAAATTCCCCACTGGAATGCGGAAACCATACGAAAACCCGTCTCGCAACACCCCAGCGGAGACATGATCCGGGTATTCATTGAGCCAAGGAATCATTGCCATGGTATCAACCGGGGTAGGTAAAGGCGCCCCTCGGACTATTTCAGACCTGTTTGGCGCTTCCCCTACCACCGTTATCACCCGTTTTGGCTCTGCACATGGTCTCGGGATGGGAGGACTGTCCACACCCCCCACAGTCGTGTCTAAACTTGCATGACCCCTGGGGCCTTGTACATTTTCCCCTGTTAAAATTCCAACAGATCCCCTTTTTACCTGGGTTGCCACTCGACTTCGAGTGATGCTCGTTACCTGCACCCGTCCGAAAGGGTGTCCCAGACGAATGGCGGGAAAACTCACCCCCATTTCCCCCCGACAATGGTGCCTTTAACATGCCTGAATTCTCCATTTTTTGCCAAGAAATGGAGTCGTAACAATCCCAGGTCAAAGCAGGGGTCGTGCTCCTTGGCCTTCCTAAAAACATTGTCATAGCAAAACCACTGATTGCCCTCATATGATTGAGAATACTCCATGATACGTGTCTGATATATGGGCAACTCGGGCAACAACTCAGGCCTTCGTTCCCCCATAAATGAAGTGAATATGCCAAACGCTCTGCCCCAGTTACCTATGTTCTCATCGACCTTAAAGGCGGCCATTTTGGCGCGCCAAACACTCGGATGCATAAGCTCTTTTTGACCCTTCACATGCTCGATCTCGTAGTGGTCGGTAAGCAAAGAAAACATGTTTACATACTTATCAGCCCAAATCTTTTCCTTAACTTCACTTGGAACATGCTGGGCCACTTTCTCCCTTCGTGAGGGTACAGACCCCTCCCCCGCAATCGGCAATAGCCGCTTACCTGAAATAGGAGCTGTAATTGCTGCCGAACTCCTGCCCGCTGCGGTTTCACCCACCGGAACCTGTGGGGGAACAGAAGATGGTGCCTTCGCAGCCTCTCTAGATTCTCTCAATTGCCTCATTATTGTCCTGGCGTCGTCCGCCGTGGTGCCCTCACTATCTTTTCCCAACCACGCTGCCAGTTGTGCAGCCAACTCAGGAGGCATATCCTCCCCGTTCACAGGGGTGACTACAACGGGGATCGGTTGCCCCTCCTTTGGAACCGGGATTGGCTCCTCGATCGGTTTATCGGGAACCGGGGCCTCTCCCCCAGATGCCCCCCTCTTGGACCTCTTGCCTCTCCCGCTGGGGACTACTCCCGGCAATGCTGGTCCGACGACTCGCTTCGGGCCTCCAACCCCGTTCATTGCCGCCATCTGCTTTTTCATCTCGGCCATGTCCTTTACGAGCATGCGGAGCATCTGATCGGTACCGACCCGCTTTCCGACCTTCTTGCCCGGCATTCTCCAACGAAGATATCTGAAATAACAAGAACAAAATTACAACGCTCAAAATTGGCTCTTCGTTCCGTCTCGAGCTCACGTGCAGCGGGGAGGTGCAGCTTCAGAGCACAGGAACAAGAGGATGCTTCCTTGGCTTGTTGCTCCTTTTATCCTTCTTCGGGCGGGCGTAAACCCGCCTCCGGGGGCGTGGCTGGCGGCTTCTATGTCTAGGACAACCCACTCTAGGGCGGGAAAAAGCGCGCCCCGGCTACGCCGCTTCGGGCATACCAGCCGAGACTCGCCTCCCGCCCAAGATGGCCTCCCGGGGGGGTCGGGGTACTCCACCATACGTTCGGGGGGACCGAGTGGTCGCCCCTTTCCATATTTATCTTAGGAAGCTTCAAGTTAGAGAGTGAAAATACTTTTTAGAATGCCCCAAAAATTGTGATAAAGATATTTCAATATGTTTGACAAAAAGAATAGGTACATTTCATGACTATATTGAAAGGGGAACTAACAGGAACAAATATTTACACAACATTACAAAAATATTAGAGACTAAATTTCAGCAATATGGGAAATACTGAGGTTCATGTACTAATAATCCATTTGGTAAAAAGTGGTTGCTTGTAGAGTCAGCACACCACTTTGTCTGTGATAGCTTTTAAATAAAGGCATTTTTAATGCACCTCATTTTACTTTCATATTCACAAATGTCCCCTTGGGTTACTACCTCCTGTTACTGTTTTTCAGTTCACATATGGTTTCAAAACTCAATACATACCTTAACAATGTATTAAATATTCAGAAGGGACACTATTAACATTCCCCTTCCAAATTCGGAATTGTTAAATGGGCTTAGTACATTTCAAAAAGGGGTTTAGCATTTGCAAACTCTGTGAATTACTGAACTAGTGGATTTTTTTAACAATAAAACGTGAGGCCATTTTTCTCAATTCCCTCCAAATTAAGTATGCTAATAATTTAGTTGGATGATAACCGGTGCATGTACCTATTTAGTGTTAGTGTTGCTTCAGATCAAATAAAAACCATCACACATAACTCTTTCACAATACTTAAAGACAGAATTTCTGACATGCAGCGTTAATGTTTTGTTAAATATAATTGCAAATGTCACTTAAACAGGAAAGCAGCTAAAGCAGTCTCTGGACATAAAATAGGATGTAATCATAATCTTTAGATACATTTTCTGAGTTTCAGGAACAATGTGTGTCTTCTGGGTTTACTCCAAACCCCTATAATAAACATATTCAATGATTTTAGATTTGATCTGTTTGTACTGGTTTCTATTGCAGACAATAATCTAGATTTAGACCAAGGATCAATTCCACCCATGGCTTTTAAAATCTATTTATCAATGATCTCTATTAGTGTTATCGCAACTAAAACTGTACTAGAACTGATCTGATCTGAGAGATGGACCTTCAAGTATTATGCTCAGTCAATTTATTGAACAAACTATGGAGTTAAAATCTGAATAGATTAGATCTATAAGCATTGCCTGACCACTGTATTTTACATCAATAGATTACTTATCAGCACATTTTCTCTAAGTACAATTCAGTCATCTTCTATTTTTCGGTCAGCTCGTGCTGGGTCTGTTAGAATTCTTTCAAAAATATGACATTTACATGTCCAAAAAATCAGGAATTCTAGTTTCAAGCCTTAATGAATGCTACACCAAAAGATGCCCTTCTGTTCCTAAATTTTATTGTGCACCATGATTCAGAAATGGCATGGTAAAATCCTAAACATATTTATTGTTGTTGCCAGCCGAAACATTATCACTAATTGGGAAGATAACAACAAGTGGTCTTGTGATGCTTGCTGAAATGGGAAGTGTTTAATCAAAAAGTGGATGGAATTCACGTTTAGGAGACAATTTTACAAAAGTGTATGGATTTTGTATATAATTCAAATTGTTGATCTCCAAAATTGACTAAATCAACAAATTGAATTAAATTTCAAGGTTATCATTTGAATCATATTATTGGAAAAGATGTGATTTTGAACCCCATGATGTGGTTCCTTTCCAGAAAGCATTCAGGTTGTAATCATGAGTCAAATTATGCTTAGGAGGATACAATATTCAAATTGAATTCTAATTACATATGAAATGTTCATTGTTCAATATATTTCCCTTAGTATTTTAATGTGAGGACTTTATTGCATAAGCAAAATAATTAGTATTTGTTTTTCTATATGTAGGAAGCATTACAATAATGAAATCACTGTATCCTACCTTCTTTGTTTCCTTTCCTGTTCTTTATGAACGTTTCTATTGTTGAACTTTAAAGAGTGCCCGAAATTAGGAATTGTGCTCTACATAACTTTGCTGTGTTACAGTATGTTGATTTTTATGTACTACTTTTGTCTTTTATGTGCATGGCAACTGATGTTTTGTTTTGCTTTAATAATCAGCTTATGTTTATTAGGCTTTATTATTCAATAAAATGTTTCAAACACAACAAATGGTAGTTAATATGTATTTACAACTGCAGCATTTTTATTGTATGGGCAGTTTCAAAGGGGCCAAAAATATGGTCTGTGGGATGAGGGAGGACCACATTGGCATCAGCAGGGAGAGGTTTGGGCAGGTGATTGGGGTATATGTAAGGTTGGAAGTAGGGGGAACAAAGCATGTACATTGTGTGGACTGTGACTCCTGGAGTTATTGTGAGGGATACCATGCTACCCTGTAAATGAATCCCCTAGTGATTATTATCAACAAACTTTATTCGGTTTTATAAAAGAAAAACATCTTCCAAGTTACATATTGATAAATATAATATGTCCAAGTTAATCAGAACACAAGATAAAAATTCATGAATTACAGTAGTAGCATTTTGCGTCTGTGAGATCTCAATGAATGCCGTCATCAGAATCGGTAGCCGCTGGGGACAACACAGTGCATGGGCCGTTACTGGTTCAAGCAAAGTATCAACATCCGTTGGCATGACTGATGGGAGTGTGAGACATGTGTCTAACGCTCATTCTTCTCTGCATAGCAGCCAGCGTCGAACAGGTAGGATCCAATCTTGCCAAATTGGTCTGAATGACAAAAACCATGTGGTATTTAATTCTCTTAGACAAGGTAGTCCCAACATTTGGACTATGCGCTCACGACACTTCATTGCTAGTAGAGTTGTCTCCATGGAGAACTAGGTGTCGTTTGTGAAATGACTTGCCATATCGCAGCAATAGGAGCAAAAATAGTATTCCTGCAGTGAGTCCCAAAATGAGAGGTAATCCGCCAAACACAGAGTGCACAAAGTTTGGAAATATTACTAGGACTGCTTCAAAAGTTGCTAACAGTCCTGAAAATACGGTCTTAAATACATGTACAAAACCACTTGTATCAGACATGTTTAAGATACGACTTAACATTTCTGAGACATGTATAGGGCAATTTGTAGTTAAGAGGGCATGTAACTCTGCAGAAGTCCTTGCGACTTGCAGATCATAGGTTTCTTTGACCGAGGTCGGTGGCACAGTTTTTTGAAAAAGAATGGCTTTCATTCTGCTTAAAGTATCAATTTGTATAGAAGAGATGTTCAGTGAAGGCCAAAGTGGCGACTCCCGGCTGTCTTGGTTTTAGGAAACAATACTTGCATACAGCAAGTGACCCTGGCTGACACAGTTACTAGATATGGTATGCCTGGCAACATGCCACAACAGCTGCGATTATTCAACGTAAGGTAACTCCCATTTGAGAGTTGTCCAAAAATTGGATCAATCACCGCGGCTGGTGAACCTTGCAGGTGGCAGAATAAGTTTTTAGAGGAACTATTGCAGGCCCCGTGTAAGTTTATACCCTGACATAGGAGAGAACGGCTTGGTACATTTTCGCAATTTTCCCCGCTAAAAAACACTTCACTACCCCCACTCCAACATCTGTATGTGTACGGCAATTCCCAGGATGTCTTGATGTATTCTTTACCCAACCTTTTATATGTGCTTGCTGGTATATGTTGTAGGCAATATTGAAAATAGAAAATTGTAACAGGCAGAGTGATTGTTCCATGTATAATCTATTCCATAACTGGCTTTTCAGCGACAGTAAATGGCAATCTTTCTAGTTTTTCAATGCTCAGCACCGTATTGTCTGCTCCCCTTTGTGCCAAGTTGATCTGTTTATCAGTGAGATTGAATTCTGAAAACAGTGACGTAGTATTGATTAAACGTCACAGCACATAGCCTGAATGAAGGTTTTGCAACGTCGAGTCTAATAGCATGATAGAACGTAATTGTGACTGACCATGTTGCAACATGACCAAGTCCTGCTCCATGATGTCTATGACAGAAGACACTCTGCTACATAAAGAATATATCCTGGACCACAGAGTCGTTAACCCATTATCAACCACAGAGAGAGATTTCTCAAAATTAATACGATCAATTTCTCGTATTCGTTCTGCAGTCTCTGCTTGCGTAATTTTCCATGCTTCATTATAAGCAGCAAAGATAACGGCATATATAAAAGGTTTATGACACGATGTTCTTGGTCCTAGCAACAATTCCCTAAGATCATCACCATCTTTAAGTAAAGATAAGTGTTGCTTTACATCCTTCAGTTTAGATCTATGTATCCAATCAAGGCAAAGTTTCCCTATACTGTATGTTGTTACTATTCCTGGATGCTGTCTTTGAACATATCTTGGTTCTGGCCTAATGAATGTGAACCCCTTTGTTTAATTCAGGAATCTATCTTGACAGTTGTTTGTGTCTGTGGGCCAGATCAACCATGTATTTCAATCTGGTTCTGCTCTATTGTGATGCAAAATAGTTTGTACATCGACTCCCCCCTCTGAAGTGTTATCACTAACAGGTGTAGGTGTAGGTATAGACGGATTGTTCAAGTCTTTTATCTTGGCTAACCCAAGACAAGACATCTGTTGGACAGTGTCATTCAAAAACATATTTTGCTCAGGGATGATGCAGGCTCTAAATAAAGCTTCTATCCCCTGCACTTGTCAATCTTTTGTGCCCCAGACAGTTTTTGTCTCAATGTTGTCTTTCCAAGATTCAAAACCTAGTGAAGACAGTTGAGCATAAAAGGCTGTACAATAAATGTGCTTAGTATTTGTTAACATACTTTTCATTCCTGTTTTTGTTTACATTTTTAAAGTAAAATGATTCCGGATTGGATACATTGAAACCTGAAAAGTACGGACATTTTCTAAAAAATGTTTTTGAGCTACCCTTTGGTGGCGTAGGAGAATGTACCCATTGGTTATACTGGTTATACATTAATACATTTCTAAGATTTGCAGATTTGTGCAAGAAATGATGACCATAGTGATTATAACAATACATTTATTCATAATCTGATGAACCTTTTAAGTATTCATGATTTGTAAAGTCTGACATCATATTATTAACAGTCTCGAAGTCCTAATCATCAGAAAAGGTACTAGATGAAACAAAGTCATTCAAGGAAATCTTGAACTGGTGTGAAATCTTCAACAGCTCTGACGGTCCAAACATGTCATAATTAGGTCTGTCCCAAGCTATACTCCCTGGCATAGGAACGGCTGTGATGTTCACTGATGACAAGTCTCTTTGTTCACGATGGGATGATTTGTGTGGATTGAGAAGTAAGTTGATGTTCTTACTTGCTGTGTCCATTGTGACATATCTTCCATTATCAGCATTCCCAAAGTTATTACCAGAGTCAACCAAAGTAGGAGAAAAAGCCCACCCAACACAATCCAAAGTTCAATCCATGGTGAAACCAAATAAGTCTTTTCCAGGTGATGAAAAAGGTCTGTTGCTTGATCTTTCAAAGATCTTTTTACGGGCGCAGTTTTAGGTTCGCTTGGATCCTCGGAAAATGTATCAAAGTTCATGAAATAGCCTGAGCCAGTTCTGTCAATTGTTGGGATTGCATCGGGATTCGTTGAAATCGCTGGAACCTCAGGATTACTTGTAACATTTGTGTAGTCAGATGCTACTTCATTGTAGACAGGCGTTTCTTGACGAACTGTTATTTGGGTTTCGAGAGGTACAAGTTCCATAGCTTTGTTGCTTAGTCCTTCAATTCGCACTGCAGATTCTTCAAAGGTGATGAGTCTCTCAGTTTGAATCTCTTGGATAGTAGCCAGAGCTGGGCGTCTGCTACATTGGCGGAGTCCACTTGGCCTACTGCTTATGATCGGCCACATGAGGTGGTTTGACCAGGTTGATAGACACAAACCTGTTCTCCTTTTTTCCAGCAAGGGGCAGCAGTAATACTGTTCTTGATCCGTGGATTGCTAGGACAGGTACTGGTTGTCAGTAAGAATGCCCAAATTCCTTCTTGTCCACGATCTTTTCTCTGACCAGATCACCAAGCATTGGGATCCAGAAAGGCCTTGCTGGGACGGTCGGTTTCTCTTCAGTGGTGGTTGGCTTCAGGAACACGTTACTTTGTTTCCTTCTTATTTCATTTAAGTCCTGTAAGACAGCCAAACTATCTTTGATATCAAAGAGTTTTTTGTCTACCATTGAAGTCTGAAAATCGAGGTCCGCTACTAACATTCTGGTTCCAAAAAAGACTTCATATGGAGTGATACCCCCTAGAGAACTTCTTGGCAGATTGTTAAGACTATGTTGGACACTTATTAGATATTTGACCCACCCGTCACCCGAACCTAATACCCTGGCTGTTATAGATTGCTTTATGTCCCGGTTTTTTCTCTCCACTACCGAATTTCCCTCAGGATGGAATGGACTAGAGTACCGCAATGCAACACCCAGATTGGCCATGGCCTCCTTGTAAGCTCGAGGGCTAAACGCAGAATGTAGCGTGCCGACTGCGTATGTGCCGATAAAGACTCTCAAATCTTTTATAACAGTTCGAGCGTCAGCCGAGCGCCGAGGCCACATCCAAATTAATCTTGAGCACGAATCCACTGCGATCATGATATATTTATAGTTGCCATCCCGCTGTAAGGGACCGCAGTGTTCCAGGTAAACGCAAGCTAATGGTTTATCTGAAATCAACAGGGGCATCTGCGCAGGACGTTTCAGAGTAGAGACATTCATCTTTTGGCATATTTCACATTCCAAAACATAGTGTTCGAGGCATATGAGCTGCAGATACTACACTGTGCATTAAATCGCCACCTGGTGTTGGGCTCGGATGATTGCATGTTGTTGTCATCTTGGAAGTAATCTTTTGTAGTCACGAGATAGGTGACTCCTCCCTTGGACGATAGTGCGCATGGGCATCAGCTCCATCCTTAGACTGTTTTTTTCCGCCACTGGGTTCGGATGAACTTTTTCCGCTCCGGCTTGACATCTACTTTTCAAGTACTTCACCTAACTACCTTCGATATCGACTAACATTGTTTTCGACTCCATCAGCTCGATTCCGTTCATCGACGCGGGCCGTTGGGCCTATCCACGCCATGAGGCCTACACCTCATGGAAAGGACGCCATTCAAGAAATGCCCCATGTGTGGAGCAAAGTTTCCATGCAGTGACCACCACGAGGTCTGTAACCTGTGCTTATCGCCAGAACACGACGAATCCAGCAGTACAGTCTGCACGTCCTTTCGATCCAAGAAAACTATCCGAGATCGGAGGGCCCGTCGAGACGACATGCAGAGATCAGCTCCGGAACCGGTGGATATCTTCGACGAGGAGGTTCCGCTCATTCCCGAAGAGGATTCCGAAGATCTCCAAATCGTCGTATCGGAGGCAGACGACTCAGATGACTCCATACCACCGGGTCAGCGCGTGAGTACTACTGCCCCTGCACCACACACAGCACCCAAACCGAAGGCAAAGGTCAACACTCCGCCTCCTGGGCCCAGTCGAGACCGAAAAATCACTTCGAAAGCCCCGCCATCGAGCCCGGCTCCGAAGAAAATAAGTAAGCCTTCCGGCAGCTCCTTACCGAGCAAGCCGCACATGCCGATCCCACCAGGTTCATCGGCACCGAAACCGAAAGAAGTCTCTGCTCCGTAGACTCCTAAAGACAAAGGTGCGAAGCCAGCATCCGACGCCTCGAAGCCGACGAGACCAGCTTCCACTCCGAAGCCATCACCTCCAGTATCAAAACCAACAAGGTCTGATTCCGATGCACCCAAGCACTCGAAACAGCCTACCACACCGAAAACAACACCTTCGGTGCCGAAAACTATGCCAAAGGACACTGTAACACCTCCTAAGGCTAAAGACAAGCAGCAACCTCGTTTGGATACGAAAAAATCGGCGCCGACAAAGGTTACACAAGGAGAAGAACTTTTCCAACCTGATCCTCTGCAAAAGAAGATCAACTGTCTTTGGGTCAATGTAGATGTATCTACTATACCACACAAGAAGAGGAAGCCGGATACAACACCCACAACTGTAGTACCTGTCAAGAAGGACTCTGCCACATCTCCTATGCACCCTTCTTCTCCTATACTTCCTTCTCCTTCATCCCCTGTTCCTCTTAACTATTCACCACAGATTTCCCTTTCACATTCTCCTCTTCTGTCTTCACACTCACCTCAAAATGATGATGAGTATAGTTTAGGAAGAGGGATAGACCCAGATAAGCCTTTCCCATACCCTATAGATGATACAGACTGGGAGTACCCGGACCCACAGGATGCACCAGATATGCCTGACCCACAGTCATACCCATCAAAACCTTCTCCCTCAGAAGATAATATTAGTTTTGGACACCTGCTGAACAGAGCTGCCATTTACCAGGGAGTCACTATGCACTCTGATGAGGCAGAGGAAGATTTTCTTTTAGACAAATTTGAACAATCGTAAAGGTCTGTTCAAATTCTTCCTATGATTAAAGGGGTCATCAAACACGCTCCAGAGATATTTAAAGTCCCTGTACGTACTAGGATCCTAAACCTTAGAATTGAGAAAAAATATAGGCCTGCAGCTGCAGATCCAGCCTACATTAAAGGACAACTACCATTAGATTCACAAATTGTATCAAATGCTAGGAAAAGGGCAACTTCACAAATGTCAGGGGAGACACCCCCACCTGACAAAGAATCTAAAGTAATAGATGCTTCAGGCAAAAGAATAGCTGTGCAAGCTTCAAACATATGGCGTATAGCTAACACACAAGCCCTCCTTTCAAGATATGATAGGGCTCATTATGATCAGTTAGAGAAACTACTGGAACATCTACCTCACCAATATAAGGTGCAGGCAAACAACCTTATACAAGAAGGCAAGATAATTCCTAATGCCTCAATCAAGTGTGCACTTGATAAGCAGACAGTACATCCAGAGCTACAAACTCGAGGCCGTGACCGAGGGAGAACGAACACGCCGTGAATATTCAAGGTGATTACAGATACCACAAGAATGGGTTGCGAATAATGGCAACGTTCTGATGGCTTACCCACTTAGATGAATACCTATTGTGAGGAATTGACTAGTTTCTCTTAGAGCAAGGCTACTATTGCCACGAAATACTTGAAGTTCCGCACAAAAAAAGTTGTGGAACAAAATACTGGTGACATATTCCCAATATCTTTCGCCCTGAAGAAGTCCTTTGGACGAAACGCGTTGGCTACGCTTTGTATGAAGATTTTGAATGAAAGCAAGAAAGAAAACCTTAAGGTTTACTGAATTGATTCCTTCATATTATTGATTTGATTACTATTGTTACTGTGTACTGTGTGGGGTGCTGAACCATTGTGTTTTATTGCAACTACATCCAGAGTTGTCAACACTAGTGTCATACTTAGAAGACATGCATGGCTACACATTTCAGGATTTAAACAGGAAGTGCAAACTACCATTTTAAATCAACCATTTAATCAAAAACAATTGTTCGGACCAGAGGTAGACACAGCACTTGAAAAGATGAAGAAGGATACAGATACTGCCAAATCTATGGGAGCTTTACAGTCCACACAAACTAAAAGTTCCTTTTGTCGCTCCTTCTACAGAGGAGGCTCCAAACAGTCTGGAGCAGACAATACAACATCCTTTAAATCAAACACACAAACATCCTCTAACAAAGGATATTTTAGAGGAGTATATAGAGGAATCAACAACAAAGTAAGAGGTCGGGGTAACAACAATAATCGAACCTCCTCCAACACAAAACAGTGACTTTCCTCTGCTCCCCAACAGCATTCCACTCCTGTGGGGGGCAGATTAACACAGTTCCTACCTGTCTGGAATTTCATCACAACAGACAAGTGGGTAAGACAAATTATCCAGTCTGGCTACTGCCTGGAACTTACAGCAACCCCTCCACACATACCACCCAGACAGCGTCCAATGTCGGCAGAACCCCTTACTGTGCTCAAACAAGAATTCCTGTCACTTCTTCAAAAGGACGCAATAGAAATAGTTCCTTTACAACACCAAGGAACAGGGGTTTACTCGCTGTATTTTCTAATACCCAAGAAAGATGGGACTCTAAGACCAATTCTAGACATCAGGCCCCTCAATAATTACATACAATCAGATCACATGATCACTTTACAAAAAGTGCTCCCACTGCTGCAACAAGGCGATTTCCTTACAACACTAGATCTAAACGACGCCTACTTTCACATTCCTATGCATCCTGCTCACAGGAAGTATCTAAGGTTTGTACTTGAAGGACAACATTATCAATTTAAAGTCCTTCCATTCGAAGTTACAACAGCACCAATAGTATTTACAAAGTGCCTAACAGTAGTAGCAGCACATCTTAGGAGACAACAAATACATGTCTTCCCTTATCTAGGTGATTGACTCATTAAAGCCAAGTCATTCAATCAGTGTGTTCAACACACACATCAAACAATTCAAATATTGCACGACTTAGGGTTCACAATCAACTTCACCAAGTCAAACCTGCAACCCTCTCATATACATCAGTATCTAGGGGCTACAATAAACACGTCAACAGCTCTAGCGTATCCCAGTCCAGCAACGATACAGAGCATTCAGTCCTTAGTCACAGTCTTCCAGCATCAACAATCTCTGGAAGCCAGAGTGTTCATGAGACTGATAGGCGTGATGGCATCTTGCATTTTCATAGTACCATATGCAAGACTGCAGATGCGTCCGTTACAGGAATGTCTAGCACAACAATGGAACCAGGCTCAAGGGCAACTAACAGACCTAGTGTTGGTAGACAGCCGCACACATCGCTCTCTGCAGTGGTGGAACACCAAAAACTTGACAAGGGGGCGGCCGTTCCTCGAACCAGTTCCACAAATAGTACTAACAGCAGATGCATCTCACACAGGATGGGGAGCCCATCTCCTACATCATACAACTCAAGGGCATTGGACCATTCAACAAAGATTGTTCAATATCAACCATCTAGAGCTGCTAGCAATATTCCTAGCACTCAAAACATTCCAACTTCAAGTACAAAACAAACCTGTCTTAATCCGGACGGACAACATGACAGCCATGTATTAAATACAAAAACAGGGGGGGGGGACACTCTCTACAACTGTACTAGCTCGCACAGAACATTTAGAGATGGGTCATCCCACAAAACATATATCTGATGGCAGAGCACCTTCCAGGAGTTCACAATCAGATAGCTGATCTGTTGAGACGGCATACACAACAAATTCACAAATAGGAACTACATCCGCAAGTTCTTCAACCATTCTTTCACAAGTGGGGCATCCAGACATAGATGTGTTCGCCACACACGAAAATGCAAAATGCCCAATCTTCGCTGCCAGGTTTCCACACCCGCTGTCCAAGGTCAATGCGATGTGGATGAACTGGTCAGGCAGATTTGCGTACGCTTTTCCGCCAATACCACTAATACCACTAGTAGCACACAAGCTCAGACAACAGTCTCTCAAATTAATCCTGGTAGCTCCCACATGGGCATGCCAACCATGGTTCACCACACTGTTAGAACTCTCTCTAGTTCCACACCAAAAGCTACGTCTCACACCATCTCTGCTAACGCAGAACCATGGAGACATCAGACATCCAGACCTAAATCAACTGAATCTGGCGATCTGACTCCTGAAGTCTTAGAGTTTGGTTATCTTAACCTACCACCAGACTGTATGAACATCATTAAAGACGCCAGGAGACCTACTACTAGAACTTGCTATGCTGCTAAATGGAAAAGATTTGCCATTTATTGCAACAATAACCACATTGATCCTTTGGATGCTTCTATCCAAAATATTATTTGTTACCTTCTACATTTACAAAGATGTAACTTGGCACATTCATCTATACGCCTGCACCTATCAGCAATTGCAGCATATTTACAAAACAGACAACATCTGTCTCTTTTTAGAGTACCTGCTATTAAAGCATGTATGGAAGGATTAAAGAGAATCATTCCCGCAAGGTTACCACCTTCTCCAGTGTGGAACCTAAACGTTGTTCTTACAAGGCTCATGGGACCACCTCATGGGGCCACCTTGTGAACAAATGTGAACTGCAATTCCTCACGTGGAAAACAGCTTTCCTTATTGCTATTACCTCTCTTAGAAGAGTAAGTGAGATACAAGCTTTCACAATACAAGAACCATTTTTACAACTACATCGTAACAAAGTGGTTCTAAGAACTAATCCCAAATTCCTTCCAAAAGTCATTACTCCTTTTCATTTAAACCAATCTGTAGAGTTACCTGTGTTTTTCCAAAACCCTGACTCTGTAGCAGAAAGAGCTCTACACACAAGATGTTAAAAGAGCTCTTCTCTACTATATAGATAGGACTAAATCTTTTTGAAAAACAAAACAATTGTTTGTATCTTTCTCTCCACCGCATAAAGGCAACCCCATCTCAAAGTGTGGAATTGCAAGGTGGATTGTAAAATGTACACAAATATGCTATCAAAAAGCAAAACGTACATTAACAGTTCCTCCTAGAGTGCACTCCACACGCAAACTAGGAGCCTCTATGGCTTTCTTAGGGAACATCCCCCTAGAAGACATATGCAAGGCATCAACATGGTCTACAACACACACCTTCAATAAACACTACTGTGTTGATGTGCATGCCAGGCAGCAAGCTGCAGTATGCCAAGCTGGCCTGAAAAGTCTCTTTCTAACCACTGCAACAGATACAGGTGACCACCGCTAGGGGAGACACTGCTGCACAATCTATGCAAAGTGTAGTATCTGCAGCTCATATGCCTGGAACGGAAAATGCTACTTACCAGTATGCATCTGTTCTTGGCATGTAGAGCCTCAGATTACTGCACGCCCTCCCGCCTCCCCGGGACCTGTATCTGTTCCAGTTTTATCTTTTTTAGATGCACACGCATGGACATCCTTTTCTTTACTTCTGCTAACTCCATCATTTCCCATGGCGAAAAACAATCTAAGGATGGAGCCGATGCCCATGTGCACTATGCCCAAGGGAGGAGTCACCTATCTCCTGACTACAAAAGACTTCTTCCAAGACGACGACAACATGCAATCATCCGAGCCCAACACCAGGTGGCGATCTAATGCAAAGTGTAGTAATCTGCAGCTCTACATACCAAGAACAGATGCATACTGGTAAGTAGCATTTTCCTTCTCCCACATTGCCCCGATTTCAATCCTGGTCCAGGGGCGTACAAATAATGGAAACCACATACCCTTTAGCAAATTTTAACTTTCGCTCTGCTGCCCCCACTACCCTGAGCTCATTATTGTGGTATTTTGTATACCTTTCTCTATAACAATACATGCCTGAACTCCTCCCTCTCAGTGAGGGGGTTGTAACACGGTGCAAGGAGATTCCGAATGAGGAAGCATGCCATCTATGGTGGGTGAGGGAAATCGTCCTTTTAAAGGGATATTTCATCTTAGCTAGGTCTTCATTTGCAACAGAAATCCTCAGAGACCCAAGAGTTTCTTGATTGTGGTAGAAATACATTTTTACCCTTCATTGTACGCTCAAGCACAGACCATTGCTTGAAATGTTGTGATCAATGTAGGAAAATGTGTTAAAATAACAGAAAGTTGATACTCTCATTTAATACCTTCTCATACCTGGATTTATCTAGAAGAGAAGTCTGTTAATTGTAGCAGATTTTTGATACCACAAGGTATAAGAAATTAGGGGATCTTTATTTGATATCTTTATCAGTAAATTATCTGAAATTTTGAACATAAACTTTTGCAAGTATTATTTCTAAAGATTAAGCTCTCAAATAAATATTGTGCTTGTTTTAGTAAGAAAGGTAAATGAACTAGGAGAAACCAGTAACTACGCGTCTGTATTTTCCTCAGGAAGTTTCAAGTTATAGAGTGAAAACACTTTTTAGAATGCCCCAAAAATTGTGATAAAAATATTTCAATGTGTTGGACAAAAATAATAGGTACATTGCATGACAATATTAAATTGGGAAATAAAATACCAAGAACAAATATTTACGCCACATGACAAAAATATTAGAGACTAAATTTCAGCAATATAGGAAATACTGAGGTTCATGTACTAATAATCTATTTGGTAAAATCGGTTGCTTGTGGAGTCAGCAAACTACTGTGTCTGCGATTTAAATATAGGCATTTTTTAATGCACCCCATTTTTTGGGGGGAAAACAGATTTTATTAGTCAAGTAGCACATATCAAGCAACACCCTGTAACCCAGAGGCAACTGCACAATCATTACAACAAAGTCATATTTGCCCTTGACTGTTCGGTTCAAAGTCTTTCAGCCCCCCAGGAATTTCTGCCCCAAAAACAATAGTGTATAGAAAACCCCCCTCACATAATCCCAACTCCCCCCTCCCCCATTTCCCCCCCAAACACCCCCAGGCCACTCAAGCCACAGTTCCATAATCACAGTTATACAGAATAACCATATACCATAAGGCACTCACAGTCCACCCCACCACCCACCACTCCTTCGGCACATTCCTTTGTATTCGCCTGCAGTCTGCCCCTGACCAGGCAGTAACTGCTCATCAGGAGGGTCCAGCCACAGTCCCCGATATTCTGCCCACCTGTTCCAGATTTTATAATGCTTGTGTGGACACCCCCTCGCCACAAAAATAGGCTGCTCCAGGCCCATGCAAAAATCTAGACCATTTTTCCAGACTGCTACTGATGGGCCCTTGTCGCTTTCCACGCCTGTGCAATGTCTCGTTTTGCTAAGGTGAGTCCTAACAATTAGAGGTGCCATTTGTATCTGTTACCTCCCACCCCCTCCATATGCACCCCATTTTACTTTCAGATTTACAAATGTCCCCTTGGGTTACAACCTCCAGTTAATGATTTCAGCCCACATTTGGTTTCAACGCTTAATACAAACCTTAAGGATGTACTAAAGTATCCTGAAGGGACCCTAAGGGAACATTCCCCTTCAAAATTCTGAATTGTGAAGTGGGCTTAGTACATTTCAAAAAGGGGTTTAGCATTTGCAAACTCCCTGAATTACCGAACCAGTGAATTTTTGAACAATAAGACCCTTGGTACAGGAGGCCATGTTTCTCAATTCCCTCCATATTAAGTTTGCTAATAATGTTAGTTGAATGATAACCTGTGCACGTACCTATTTTGTGTTAGTGTTGCTTCAGATCAAATAAAAATCATCACACATGACTCTTACACACTACTTAAAGACAGCATTTCTGACATCCAGCTTTAATGTTTTGTTAAATATATTTGCAAATGTTGTCACTTAAACAGGAAAGCAGCTAAAGCGGTCTCTGGACATAAAATAGGATGTATTCATAATCTTTAGATACATTTTCTGAGTTTAAGGAACATTGTGTGTCTTCTGGGTTTTCTCTAAACCATTATATTAAACATATTCAATGCTTTTATATTTGATCTGTTTGTACTGGTTTCTATTGCAGACAATAATCTAGATTTAGACCAAGGATCATTTCCACCCATGGCTTTTAAAATCTATTTATCAATGATCTCTATTAGTGTTATAAAAACTAAAACTGTAATAGAACTGATCCGAGAGATGGACCTTCAAGTATTATGCTCAGTCAATTTATTGAACAAACCATGGAGTTGAAATCTGAATAGATTAGATCCACAAGCATTGCCTGACCACTGTATTTTACATCAATAGATTACTTATCAGCACATTTTCTCTAAGTACAATTCACTCATCTTCTATTTTTCGTGGAGCTCGTGCTGGGTCTGTTTGAACTCTTTTAAAATATGACATTTAAATGTCCAAAAGTTCAGGAATTCTATTTCCAAGCCTGGTTACATCAAAAGATGCCCTTTTGTTCCTACATTTTATTGTGCACCATGATTCAGAAATTGCATGTTTTTGCTTTTGGAGGTAAAATTCTAAACATATTTATTGTTGTTGCCATCCGAAAAATGATCACTAATTGGGAAGATAACAACAAGTGGTCTTGTGATGCTTGCTGTAATAGGAAGTGTTTAATCAAAAAGTGGATTGAATTCAAGTTTAGGTGACAATTTTACAAAAGTGTATGGATATTGTATATATTTAAAATTGTTGATCTCCAAAATGGCCTAAATCAATAAATTGAATTGAAATTCAAGTTCATCATTTGAATCCTATTGTTGGAAAAGATGTGATTTTGAACCCCATGAGGCGGTTCCTTTCCAGAAAGCATTCAGGTTGTAATCATGAGTGAAATAATGCGGAGGAGGTTAAAATATTGAAATTGAATTCTAATTACATATGAAATGTTAATTGTTCAATATATGTCTCTTAGTATCTTAATGTGAGGACTTTAGTCTTATCTTAGGTGCAATTTGTAAAGCGCGCTGACGCCGAAGCTTCCTGGCGCTGATAGACAGAATGAGTGAGGAGGGAGCATGAGTAGCAGAATCGAAATCTGCCTTGCTTAGTAACGGTAAGTTTCAATTCTATTAAGGACACGGAGGCGAGGATTATGCTTTTCTCTCTTCGCTGTTTATTCACATAAAACCACACAGCAGCCAGAAAAAGCATCAAAACTTGAAAATTTTCCATTTGTATTCCAAACACCGGAATCATCAGAAAAAACATCATAATAACATTTCTTAGAACCACAACTCCCATCAGTCCAACATTAGGTAGTCCTTTCTTGGTGTCCATAGAGCCGAAGATAGGGCGTCCATCTTGTGAACTCCTCCTCTTTCTTCGTCGCGAGTAAAGCCAAAGTCTCAACGATCCTGTTTCGCACCATCATTACCTGGCGGAAAAAAGAACAACGTGAGCTTTGCCATACCCGCTAAGCTTGAAGGCAAATCATCCAAAGCATTGCAACAAGTCAATGACATGCAACCAAAGAGAAACATTATATCCATAATGCAATCCAGAAAAACATGATTACTTACTCCAGTACGGGCGGGATCTCCGTAGGAGGTATGAGTGGGATAATCCTCGCCTCCGTGTCCTTAATAGAATTGAAACTTACCGTTACAAAGCTAGGCAAATTTCGATTCTATGTCAGGACCGGAGGCTTCGGATTATGCTTGTTCAAAGCTTGTTCACCACCAAACTAGCAATATCCACCACTGGCTTGAAATAAAACCTTTTGAAGGTGGAATCCGAAGACCAATCCGCAGCTCGCATGAGGTCTTCTAAACGTGCCCCAAGGGCAAATGCTTTGGAGGCCATGGCCCCTCTTGCGGAATGAGCTCCAAACTATTTTGTATCAATACCAGCTTCCTGTAACATCCAACGCACCCAACAGGCTATAGTGGGGGAAGAGACTGCCTTGTGAGGTTTGCGCAACGCAATGAGTAGCTGCCGCTCGCCCGGAGGACGAAGTTCTGTTGTGACATCTTCATACGTTTTTAAACATTGCACCACACACAACTTAGGGACATCCGCAAAAGCAGGGTAAGATATAGACCTTGTAGCAGATTTTGTGCGGCGGCCCACGGTAAAGGTAACCCCATCCGGGGAAAACGCTCTTGCCGTGATATCTAAGGCACGCACGTCGGACACCCTGCGACATGACACTAAACAGCGGAGCATCGCCAGTTTAGCAGACAATTGCTTTAAGGAGAGATACTTGTTATGCTGCCAAGAAAGGAAAAGGTTCAATACCACGTTAACATCCCAAAGGACAGAATATCGTGGCTCCGGTGGTAAGGCAAGACGCAATCCTCTGAGGAGTCGACAGACGAGGGGATCATCACCGACCGCAACTCCATCCAACTTCTCATGAGCTGCTGATATGGCAGACCGTATCGTGTTAATAGTCCGGTATGCTAAGCCGGCCGTAGATAGTTCCGCCAGGAAATTCAGGATGGGAACGAGACCTGCGACCATGGGATCCAAATCCCGTCGAAGACACCAACGAACCTACCTGGTCCGAGCCGATCTATATCTTTTTGCAGTGCTACCTGCCCAGGCTTTGGACAAAAGGTGCTCAGCCGAGTCCGAAAGGCCAGGGAGCGACCAGCGTCTCCGGAAAGCCTCCATGCCATGAGGCGGAGAGAACCCTGGAGGAGATGGTGAGGGTCCCCGTCCGGATTGAGGAGAAGACGAGGGAGCCGGGGGAGTAGGATTGGAAAGTCCCAGGAAAGTTCCAGAAGAACTGGAAACTATACTTGCGACCTCCACACGGGCGTCACCATCACTACGTCCGCCATCTGTCGGCGAAGCTGGGCCGCGGCCCGCACTATCATGGAGAAGGGCGGGAAGGCATACGGTCGTTCCTGACTCCATTCCTGGAGGAACGCATCCGTCGCTTCCACCAGAGGATCCGGTCTCCAGCTGAAAAATCTCGGCAGCTGGAAGTTCAGACGGGATGCGAACAGGTCTATGGAAAAAGGACCCCAACATGTCGTCAGCCAGTGGAACACCTAAACATAAGGCTTCCACAGGCTGGAGTCCCGTAGGTATCGCGAGTGCCAATCGGCCACTTGGTTGGCCTGTCTGGGAAGGTATTCTGCCATTACCGAGATCTGATGGGCGAGACAATAGTCCCAAAAGTCTTTCGCCCGATCCGCTAGTGCTCGTGATCGCGGACCTCCCAAATGGTTCACATACCGAACCGCTGAAACGTTGTCCATTCGTAGAAGGACACAAGACTTCACTGAGTCTCTGGTCCAGCAACGAACGGCAAAGGATCCTGCTAGAAGTTCCAAGCAGTTGATGTGAAGCCGCTGTTCGTCGGATGACCAAGCGCCGCCTGTGGAGAAATCCCCGCAGCGGGCGCCCCAACCGGACCTGCTGGCGTCGGACTCTATCACCAAGTCCGGAATGGACCCGAAGATCGCTCGGCCGTTCCACGCCTCCATGTGGGCGAGCCACCAGGACATTTCTTCCTTGACCTCCACTGACAGGGGTATTAAGTGGTCGTAAGACAGCCCCCTGCGCAAATGATGTGCTTTGAGGCGCTGGAGGGCCCGGTAATGAAAAGGGCCCGGAAAAATCGCCTGAATAGACGAGGAGAGAAGTCCCACCACTCTGGCAATCTGCCGGAGAGAGGTGTGCGACTTGGAGATTGTCTGTCGCAGTACGTGCTTGATTTTGGCCATCTTCCTGGATGGAATACTGAGAGTTGAGTGCACCGAATCTACCACGAAGCCCAAGAACACTATGGTTTGGGCGGGCGTGAAAACCGATTTGTCCTTGTTGACAATGAAACCCAGACCTTGCAACAGGGAGACTGTCTGGGATAGATGAGCGGTCAACTTGCTCGGGTCCTGGCCCATCAGCAAAATGTCGTCCAGATAGACGTTCAACCGAATCCCCTGACTCCGCAGGGCCTCTATCGCTGGGTGCAAGAGTTTGGTGAAACACCAAGGGGCCGAGGAAAGCCCGAATGGAAGGGCCTTGAACTCGAAAACCATGCCCTTCCAGCAAAACTGGAGGAAACAGCGATGAGGCGGATGGATGGGGACCACCAAGTACGCGTCCTTGAGGTCCAGGCGAACCATCCAATCGTTTGGGAGCAGCACGTCCCTCAACAGATGGATGCCCTCCATCTTGAAGTGATTGTACACTACCCAGCCATTGAACTCTTTGAGGTTGATGACTGGCCGCTTGCCCCCGTCCACCTTCTCCACGAGAAAAATATTGCTCAGGAAACCCCCGGGGTGACGCGCTGTTCGACAAATAGCCCCTTTGCACAGCAGCACCGAGACTTCCTCGTCGATCAACAGCACGTCTGGTTGAGAGAAGGTTATGGGCCGAGGCGGCCGTAGCTGGCGCGGCTGATCGTAAAACTCTATGCGGAACCCCCGCACGGTCTGAAGGACCCATGCGTCCGTCGTAATAGCCGCCCAAGCCTGTGAGAAACATGCCAACCGTCCCCCAATTACAACTTGATCCGCAGGGATCACACTCACCGTGGGAATTGTTGCCGCCGGAGTCATTCCTGAAGCCTCCACGTCCTCGGAAGCGCTGACCCCTCGTCGGGTAGAAGTTGTTGTAGTTTGCAGAGGTGTTGTAGTTTCCTCTGCCGGAGCCCTGCCCTTTATTGGGTTGTTGTTGACCGCCACCGCCGGTCGTGAGGCCCCTGCCACGACCAGCCCCTCGGGAAAAACGCTGGTGGAAGACCCTTTTGATTGTGGACTGGGCCTTGTCCAGTGAAGTGAATGTCGAAACAAATTTACCTAGCTCTTTTATAAACGGTTCTCCAAAGAGACCCCCTTGCGCGACAGCGCCTGCCTCCGAGGAGGCCAAATCTCCCAACTTGGGGTCCAGCTTGATTAAGAGAGAACAACGCCGTTCGGTTGAGAGGGCGCAGTTAGCGTTCCCCAAGAATATGATGGCCCTCTGCGCCCAATTAGATAACACCTCCGGGCATATGGCGTTGCCCGACACCTTGGCCTCTTCAGCCATGTCAAGGATCTTTGTGAGGGGGCCTATAGCGTCCAACAGCTTGTCTTGGCATGAGCGCCAAGAACGATTGATCTCCTTACGAGGGTCCTTAACAAACTTGGCCATGAAAGTGGCCATCTTCCCATCCAACTCAGGTGTCATAGCCACCTTACCTTCCAGGGTAGGACGGGAACACTCTCCCCTCAGGCAACTGCGCGCCTCCCTCTCTAAGGGCTTGCGAAGGCGGCCCGCCACAAACTGCGCGACCTTGTCCCCAGGCGCCCAAGCAGCCGGCCGCGGGTGAATTATCTCATCCGGGTCGAGCATGCCCGAAGTGTCCTTGGGCAACTCCGTCACGGATGTGGACGGTCGCCAAGACCGCACCGAATCTTCGTCTTCCTCATCCGTATCCGGGGGAGAAAGTCCTCCCGGGGAGGGAGGGGCAGTACCAGCCGATGCCGAGGGGACCTGAGGCGGGAGCGACACAGGGGTAGGCAAGGTCACCTTAGCTAGAAAAGCGTCCCGTAGGCGCTCGAAGGCGTCCTTGTCCACGCCCTGCGCGCCTCCAGGGCCTGCGTCCCTACACACCTTCTTGGCCGCCGGTGGCTGACCAGGGTCATTGACGGGCGCCCCCGAGAGGCCTGGCGCCAACTTGGCGCACTCCTCCACTATGCGGGCGGATAGCCTGTCTTCCATGGGCCCTACAATCTCCTGCACACAACGATAAATTGACTGGTCTACAGCCGCATAAAATTCGTCGTCTTGGAGGTACTGGTGAGACTCTTCCTCTTCGACGTAATACCCCTCAGCCATGGCGCACCTAATGCGCAGCTAGAAATTACAAGGGATCTGAGGGTTTCGTTGGCGTAGAAAAACTGCCAAATATGGGCTAACTGGAGGCTAGCAACTTTTATATGCCGACGGAACCTGGCAGTCACGAAGGCAGCACCAGCCTTCCCAGCGCGCCGACCCTCTCACAGAGACCGGGTCACACCGCCTCCCAGCGCACTTAATCGGGTTCCACCTCAGCGGAAGCAAAGCTGCAGGAAAAAAGGTGCTCAAACCTGCCCGTAGGCGTCAACGTGGTCGAAACCACCAATACAGACCCCAACGGGGCGTTCAAACACGGGACAATACAACCCAAGAAAGGCGTCAGGGTTAGGCGGCAACAGGGCTCCGGCGCGACTCCTTCTCCCCAGCGCGGCTCCAGTCAGCGAGACGGAACCGCGCTAGGGCAGGCGAGACGCTACAGCGCCCTCTAGCGGTGATATCGGCACCGCGGAACACACGGGGACATCGCATAAGGGGCGAAGGCGTCCCCGCGATGAAAGGGGGGCTCTGTAGAAGGAAACACCCCACAGAACCTGCCAAAGAACAATCAACCAACCTATACAAATATAGGATTCACACCATACAAGAAAAAACCCTTCATACATAAAACTGTGAGAGAGAGGGAGAAATAGCACTTAACTGGCTGCGAAGCAGCCAAGAAAGAGGAGGAGTTCACAAGATGAACGCCCTGTCTTCGGCTCTATGGACACTAAGAAAGGACTACCTAAAGTTGGACTGATGGGAGTTGTGGTTTTAAGAAATGTTATTATGATGTTTTTTCTGATGATTCCTGTGTTTGGAATACAAATGGAAAATTTTCAAGTTTTGATGCTTTTCTGGCTGCTGTGTGGTTTTATGTGAATAAACAGCGAAGAGAGAAAAGCATAATCCGAAGCCTCAGGTCCTGACATAGAATTCTAGCTAAGGGGAGGGAAAAGGTGAGTTTTTAGCAATTTTCTGAAGTTCAGAAGGGAAGAGGAGGATTTGATTGAAAGAGGAAGGAGATTCCAAAGCACGGGAGCTAGGTAGGAAAAACGGCGACCGCCGAATTTCTTGGTTTTGTTTTTAGGAGTGACCAGCAGATGACGGTGGGCTGATCGGAGGTTACGTATTGGACAGTGAAGGCGGATGTGGGATTTGGGGAACGCGGGGCCAGAGCAGCGAAGGGCTTTGAATGTGAGGCATGCCACCTTAAAAGCTGCCCTTTGGTCTATTGGGAGCCAATGAAGGCTGTGGAGCAAAGGCTTGGCCGATTGCCATCTGGGGGTTCCATGAATTGAGCGGGCCGCCTGATTCTGGACGACTTGGAGGCGATGTAACAGGAATTGTGGGAGACCGTGGTAAATGGAGTTGGAGAAGTCCAGACGGGAGAGCACAAGTGAGATGACAGTTTGGGTAAGTGCCACAGGGGGAAGAAGATGGCGGACTTTGCGGATCCTCCGAAGTAAGGAAAATAATTAGTATTTGTTTTTCTATATGTAGGAAGTATTCCATTAATGAAATCACTGTATCCCACCTTCTTTCCTTTCCTGTTCTTTATGAACGTTTCTATTGTTAAACTTTAAAGATTGCCCGAAATTAGGAATTGTGCTCTACATAACTTTGCTGTGTTACAGTATGTTGATTTTTATGTACTACTTTTGTCTCTTATGTGTATGGCAACTGATGTTTTGTTTTGTTTTAATAATCAGCTTATGTTTATTAGGTTTCATTATTCAATAAAATGTTTCAAACACAACAAATGGTAGTTAATATGTATTTACAACTGCAGCATTTTTATTGTATGGGCACTTTCAAAGGGGCCAAAAATATGGTCTGCGGGATGACGGAGGACCACATTGGCATCAGCAGGGAGAGGTTTGGGCAGGTGATTGGGATACATATAAGGTTGGAAGTAGGGGGAACAAAGCATGTACATTGTGTGGACTGTGACTCCAGGAGTTATTGTGAGGGATACTATGCTACCCTGTAAATGAATCCCCTAGTGATTATTATCAACAAGCTTTATTCGGTTTTATAAAAGAAAAACATCTTCCAAGTTAAAGATTGACAAATATATTTATGTCCAAGTTAATCAGAATACAAGATAAAAATTCATGAATTACAGTACAGAAGTTAATCGCAGCTTGACCTGAACAGCGACCCGTGAAAAGTTAATCATATGCAAAAAGTGTCATTAGAGAGCAGTTGTAAAAAGATAAGAGCTGGTCTCTCTCTCCTAAAACCCGCTTTTTTGAGAATGGGAATAATAAATAACTTTCTAGGGACAGCATAAAAACTACAAAACATTAAAAAAAATGCATCATGTCCTGAGGAAACTCACCGATGCAGCCACAGGGCATGAGACACGAGACCTCTGTGGGAGCCGGAAGGGTGTTCCAAGACGTAATGGAAGAGTTTGAGCCAAAACTGGGTGAATAGAAAAAGATCATGGATGCTTTTAAGCCCTAGAAGATAAGGTTCGTGGTTGGTACAGTTTTTAACACAATGTACTTACGCACACTAGGCTTCCACAGCTCATTTCCCTCTCTATCACAGCAGCTCATTTTTAAAAAACACTCTTTGACCAGAGAAAGGTCCCTCTTACATATGCGCTCAGGGTTAGCAAATAGTTCCTACCTACCCTGGAGAGGCCAACTCTTATATACTGGAGCCATCAGATGCTTGAGACATGGTCAAGTGAAAGGCATTCCCATAGGACATCTTTGCTAAGTATATTTTCTTAATTAGCCCAAATATTAAGCCACAACGCCAGGGGACGGAAAACCAGTACATCTGAGAGGAAAGGCATCCCCAACTCTTCGTGCACGACATAAAACTGGTTGCTTTGTGGGACAGAAAGGGCCCATCGCAGGAAAGAGTTTTCAGCATTTTGCACTATCCCTACCCCAATGTGGCCCCATATCTCACTCCCATAACTAACCTTTGAAATATATTTGGCTTCATATATCTTCAAATGAGCCGCTATTGGCTTCCCTCCCACTCTGCTGGCAAAGTTAAAAACAGCTGCAAAAGCTTTCACTATATCCCCTTTCTTCCAAGTAAGCAAAGGGCACCAACTGAAGGAATTGTCAAACACAACTCCCAAATAAGATAAAACATTGGAGTTTGTTATTGACGAAAATCCGAATTTAAAAGTGAACTGCTTAGCTTTACGAGGTCCCACCTGCATAATGAATGACTTGGAATGATTAAAAGAAAGGTCCAAGTCCTTCATAAAAAGGGCAAAATAATTCAGAAGAAGATGTAGGCACCTAGCTATCGCCAAGAGGACTGCGTCATCCGTGTTTAGGAGGACTGGCAGGCTACGCTTGCCTACCTGGGGACAATCCGCATTTGTGACCAAGAGGGCCTTCTCTAAGGAATTAATAAATAGGTTAAAAAGAAAGGATGCTAAAATGCACCCCTGACACACCCCTCTCTTGATGTCAAGCTGACTGGACACTTTCAGATCCTTTGAATAGCGGACAACCGCAGTTGAATCACGGTGAAGATCCCTCAAAAATAAAATGATGTTACTGTCGATGCCAATGGAGGACAGCAACTGCCACAGCTTGGACCTATTGACCCAGTGAATGCTGAGGACAGGTCCATGAAGGCTAGGTATATGGGGCTGGAACGAGCCACAGTGTATTTGTTCAGAACCATGTACAGATTTAAACACTGTTCCACAGTGGAACGACCTGGACGAAAGCCGTATTGGATATCGGATATAAAGTTGTTTTCATCTTCCCAAGATACAAGTGTGTCAAGTACCATGCGGCCCAGCACCTTCACCACAGAGTCCAGAAGAGAAATGAGCCTATAACAATAGGTACTGTACCGATCACCCTTTTTAAATACAGGGACTATATAAAACCCAAGAATCTGAGCGGCCAACCTTTACTGCAGCATTGATAACAGCTGTGAGGACAGGCACCCAGGTTCTACGTGGGCGATGTAGAGATCTGAAAAGTAAAACGAAAAAGTTTTCCCTATGGGAGGTATTATTTCCTGCTCCTAAACCAGGACTCAAAATGACAAACTCAATCCACAACATTCATTTAACTTGCATCTTGTTGAATGGGAGAACACTTACCAGAAAGGAACACAAACAATCTATTAAAAAAGTATACAAGTTATTATAAATAAAAACACATAGGTGCCAATGAATAACCAATTAAAAACATGAAATACACAAATAAAACCACCTAATGTGGATATGGAGAATTTTTTTTCGAAAAAGACACTGCTATCTGTCTTAGTTATGTCATTTCGGGCCCTCGTTTGACAACAATGGGGGAATAATATTCCTTTGAACCAGATTATTTGTTGGCAACACCGAATATGACTTGATGAAAGTGCGTCGACGCGTTTCGGAAGCTTAAGTTGATAATGGCTTCCTTCTTCAGGACAGTCTCTATTTGTTTTCTCCACAGAATTGTATCATACCATTGCAGTTATGTTGCAAGAAGAAATCTACAGAGTGCGTAGTATTCCTGTAATGATCGCCTCTAATGTTCACAGGCTCCCACAGTCCTCAATATATAAGAGGAAGGTTCAGTCTCAACTCAGATCTTTTTAAATAGCTTGTTCAGTTGTGATATTATCCTCACATTCCTAGCATGATTCACAAGGGACGTAGTTATTTCAATGCCTCCAAGCAAGTGCTTGTTCTGTATTGATACGAAAATAACGGTCTGAATCGAAAAAACGGGGTCCTTTCGCGCAGCCGGGTAATATTGTGCACGTGGCTATTGAGTGCACACAGCTGTCTTTCCCGGGCTGCAAAACGTGGCGTCTGTACGATCGCCGCTCGCGTAATAGTAGAGATCTGACAAGATCCCATCTGGCGTGGGGTCCTTGTTTTTAGACAGACCCAGAATACCGGCGCTCACCTCTTGCGTGGGGAGTATGTTCCATGTGTAAGCCTGCTTGTTGTACACAGCCCATAGCTTCCACTCCTCCTTGCCTGGCGTCCCCTCACATATGAGTGTTAAAATCCCCTGTTAAAAAATGTAGGGATAACTCTGACCTTTCAAGATGCTATGCTGAAGTACAGACCCCATCCGAGATATATTGCCCTCATCCAGGTGTGTAACTCCCGCGTTGTGAAAGTTTACCAGAAGTAGCTTGCTCTTTCCACTGGACAACAACATCACATGTAAATTGGGAGAGACATATAGTGAGCGGAGATGCCAAGGAAAGCTAGAGAAACAAAGGTGATAAGCTCTCCCCTTGGCTCTCCCTGACCTGGACGGGGTAGCTGGAACGAAGAGGATTTTATAGCCATCCAGGTGATAATTATTGTCTACAGCCCATGTTTCCTGGAGGCATATCACATCAAAATTCTCAACAAGGGTCAACCATTCAGTGTTCTCGATCTTGCTCTCTCCCCCCGCTATATTCCAAGAAAAAAATGTACACCCTCCATTCACCTTTTAAAAAAAAATATCTTTATTGGTCTTTTTCATATTATTCCATTCTCTTGCAATACATGGCAAAGCAAAAATGTGGAGAATACAGTGTATATCCGCATGTAACGCCGTCTTAATAACATTATAATAGAATAACTGTTCCTATTACAGCAACACGATTTATAGTTTCACACCAGCTTATCGCTAATAGAGTTTCACATACATTGTTGCGATTGCCTGCCCACCACATATTCTCTGCAGCTTTTCAGTGCCTATGCTAGAATAAAAATATAAAGAGATCAAAGGGACATGTTTCTAATTTCACATGCTAATATTTCCCACCTTATTTAAGGCCTTTGTGTCAAATGGACACAACGTTATCCGGCGCTGGAGACCTATACATGTGGCCTGTTCGATATTACAACGAAGCGGGCTTTGCGAAAGAAGAAAAGGGATGGTGCATGATTATAACAACAGACACATCAATAAAGCATATTTTATGTAAATGAAAAATAGTGAACAACAAAACTAAAGGGCTGCTATCTCGAAAAATTATGTTAACCATTGCCTTACTGAGTGTGGGACCGGTTATTGCACGAATAACTACTTGGAGACTCATCGGGACTCAATTCGGACTCATGTGGGTGTAGGGGGCTAATGTCACAGCACTAGGCGTCAGGGCAGGAAAGAACAGGGCCCCCAGTACATCAGACTTTCTCCACGGGGTATCATGTAGTAGAATGCGATAGGCATCCACCGCTATCTCTCTCTCCGCCGCCCGGAAACTTCAATTAGTATATCATGGGGTCGCTGGCTCAGTGTCATTGCCGTTTCCTCCCTGTGTAGCGCTGTACTCTCTGCCTGTGCCCATATTTTAAGTGAGCTTATCCAGTCGTTCATTTCTGGGGGATCTGCCTGCTTTCACCGTTTTGTAATTAAGCGCTTGGCAGTTATTAAACCTAGGTCTCTGAATCGGGGTGTGACGCTATTTTTTTAGAACTGACATATACCCCTAAAATGCAGATTTTCCCTGTGGGCGTAAAGGAGGGTACGGTACAGTGCGCCAGAGTTGCAGCAACCTCTCTCCAGTAGCCTTGAAGGGAGGTGCAAGACCAACTCATATGGAGCAGATCCATATCGGGCTGCCGACAGTGTGGGCATTACACCCTCCATTCACACTCAATACCTGTTCTGGGGGCGATTCATTTCCCTGGGATGTGGGTGCCACAGGGTCCGAGGGACCCACACATCGTCAAACGCAATCTTCCAATGAGCTCAGAGGAGTAAACCTATTTTCTGTGCTTACCCCTATCATCCCCTCTGCACAACCCCTATGACCCACCTCTTGGAGCCGCTCGAGCTGGGACAGTATTTGGTAATAATTGGGTCTGTAGAAGTATCCCAGCGGGAGTGTCAAGATTGCTGAGTTCCAACACTTGTAGTTAGACTGGACAACCGTGGTTAAGGTTCGGTTTACCATGACTGGATTGTTAAAATTGATAATAATACAGTCCCCCAGCCAGGATTTCTTGGTGCTACCAACCCACTGTGTCCAGCACACCATGAGAATTTGGTTTTCCACCCTAATGTTGGAATTGAGCCAGTGCACTTCCTTATTCTTCAGCTGGTAAAAGTCTTCCTTGGTCCCAGGGATGAGGCATGGTACTCTAGCTAACACCACAACAAGCGTCGTGGACTCTGGTAGGAGATGAATAGAGCCCAAACTAGGATAATAGTTATTCACGTCCACAGGGGTCATGTCTTCCAGCCCTTCCCACCTATCATCGGAACTGTACAATCCGCCCACTTTGAAACCCTGAGATTTCAGAGACTGAGGAGAAACTTGGTTCCGGGTGCCCCACTGCCCCCCTCCGGTTGACTGGACGGTGCTGAGGGTCAGTCCTGGGCATAATAGGTGGCGTTGTATCTCCTACCATATGACTAGGTGGCTTTGTGATAGACACTGCTCTGTCTCTTGCCCCCTTGCCACTACCACTGGGACTGGAAATGGTGGTCGAGAGCGTAGGCCTTGTAGGGGGGATACTTGTGAATAGAAGGGCACGATCCCTTTGCAAGCAGGCTATCAGTTCAGAAAGGTTGCTTTCCAGTGCAGAAAGTCGGAGTAGGATGGAGTCCATTTTAGTTCCAAGTGCTGACAGCAAGGCTGTTTGAGCATGTCTAACGAAATAGCATCCAGGTTAGGCACTTCTGGGTGGACTGCTGAAGATGACTGTGATCCAATGTTCTTTCTGCGTTTACAAGGGCCCCCAACCAAAGGGCGCTTCCTCTAGGCCCAACCCATTGCCAGGGGTCATGTCAGGGGCTGACCTAAAAATTGGCGACTGGGCATCCTATGTATGACTTTTATGGTTTATTTCTTTTATAAAACCGAATAAAGTTTGTTGAATTTCCTAGTGTTTAGAAGAAACATAGATTAGACAGTACTGGACCTTAAAGTAAGGCTTTTCTGCCTGCTATTGCTGCATTTGGTGAGCCAAGTTTACACAGGAAGTAACTTGATTGGTATGAAATACAATCTTAGACACCACTATCTCCTTATTCTTTTAGTCTCTTATCTGTAAACACTTTGAGTGCTTGGTAACGGGCTCTGTTAAAGTACCGAGTGCTTTAAAAAATCCTTGTGAACCCCTCAACAAGGTGTTTAGTTCATTGAGTTGGGCAGCCACAAACCTCGCTCATTTATTCCTGGCTTGACCTCTTTGCCAAAATATTGTGGTTGAGAACTCTCTATTCAAGGTCTGGGCAGCTCGCACTCAGTGGCATTTCCTTGATAAGAACAGTCCCGGTTTCACCATCACAGACAGTGACATCCACGTTGTGTTTCAAACAAGATGGAATCTATAAAACCAGGAAATTAGTTTTTCTTAATTCTCAGCCTCCCCTTGTGACAAATTCTGTTCTCAAGATTAATCTCTTCATTTTGAACAGTTACAGGAATATCTTAAATCAAACTAAACATTTGAAGTAAGTTTGTGATAGAAAAACAGGACTGTAACCTTGGGTAGTCTTAGATGCATACTTCATATCATCCCACTTGTACCATACAGCAAGCGGCAGCTAAACCGCCACTCAACTGATTGGCCATCTTACACGAGGGTATATGCAGTTTTAGAAGGCATTACCAGTGGCTGGTTATGTGTGGTACTGCACTTTCTAGTGCTCCATTTATCCTTCAGTAAGTTACATTTGTACATTTTGCTCCACATCTATTTAAGGGTGTGGAGATGTGCAAGTACACAGTTTTGAGTAACGTTATCGTAATAGTGAATAGATAAAAGTAGAAAAGTTACTCTACGAGCATCCTTGCATGTATAGATTACTCACATGTGTAAGGTACCTTTGTGAATATCCTTCGAGGCATCCAATCCGGCCTGGGTGTTTCATTTTTGTGGTAACTCTAAAGTGGACGTGGGCACTTGGGCTGTTATTAGAGCGAATGGGATGATCCTGTACGAACACCAGAGCACTTGTCCGATGTGTCGGTTTAGCTGGGGAGCGGCAACAAATATCTTGAAGTAATTTTCCTGAACTTGCTACTTCACTCGGCCTCCTGAGGGTCTCCTGTAGCAGCGATTTATCATTACCTTAGTAGGATCAGGTCATTTTTGCATGTTGTTAGCCATGTTATCATGATTTGCTTTTCTTTTTCCCTTCTCCTCTTCCTTTTACCTGGTTTTGTTGGTTTTACCACAACATTAGCACAGAAATGTACTTTGCTATTAATTGGTTCTGAGGTCTTATCCTTTGTGTACATTTTTATACGATGAACAGTTTTTACCCTCGCTGTACGGCTACAATGTAAGCACCGAGAGCCCAAACCCTGAGATCCCTGCTCCGTGATCTGCCTTTATTGGTATTCTATCTTTCAACTTGGATAAGCGAGACAAGGGCTTGAATCACTGAACAACCTTTGAACCTGCTGCGATACACCTTGACGGTTACAAGTTTCATGTTTGAACCTCCAGCGTGAGCTCCACTACGCTGCTTGTCTCACACCGCGTTCCATGCTTTGGCTCATATGATCAACCTTTGAACCTGCTGCGATACACCTTGACGGTTACAAGTTTCATGTTTGAACCTCCAGCGTGAGCTCCACTACGCTGCTTGTCTCACACCGCGTTCCATGCTTTGGCTCATATGATCAACCTTTGAACCTGCTGCGATACACCTTAACGGTTACAAGTTTCATGTTTGAACCTCCAGCGTGAGCTCCAGTACGCTGCTTGTCTCACACCGCGTTCCATGCTTTGGCTCATATTATCAACCTTTGAACCTGCTGCGATACACCTTGACGGTTACATGTTTCATGTTTGAACCTCCAGCGTGAGCTCCAGTACGCTGCTTGTCTCACACCGCGTTCCATGCTTTGGCTCATATGATCAACCTTTGAACCTGCTGCGATACACCTTGACGGTTACAAGTTTCATGTTTGAACCTCCAGCGTGAGCTCCAGTACGCTGCTTGTCTCACACCGCGTTCCATGCTTTGGCTCATATGATCAACCTTTGAACCTGCTGCGATACACCTTGACGGTTACAAGTTTCATGTTTGAACCTCCAGCGTGAGCTCCAGTACGCTGCTTGTCTCACACCGCGTTCCATGCTTTGGCTCATATGATCAACCTTTGAACCTGCTGCGATACACCTTGACGGTTACAAGTTTCATGTTTGAACCTCCAGCGTGAGCTCCAGTACGCTGCTTGTCTCACACCGCGTTCCATGCTTTGGCTCATATGATCAACCTTTGAACCTGCTGCGATACACCTTGACGGTTACAAGTTTCATGTTTGAACCTCCAGCGTGAGCTCCACTACGCTGCGTGTCTTACACCGCGTTCCATGCTTTGGCTCATATGATCAACCTTTGAACCTGCTGCGATACACCTTGACGGTTACAAGTTTCATGTTTGAACCTCCAGCGTGAGCTCCAGTACGCTGCTTGTCTCACACCGCGTTCCATGCTTTGGCTCATATGATCAACCTTTGAACCTGCTGCGATACACCTTGATGGTTACAAGTTTCATGTTTGAACCTCTAGCGTGAGCTCCAGTACGCTGCTTGTCTCACACCGCGTTCCATGCTTTGGCTCATATGATCAACCTTTGAACCTGCTGCGATACACCTTGATGGTTACAAGTTTCATGTTTGAACCTCCAGCGTGAGCTCCACTACGCTGCTTGTCTCACACCGCGTTCCATGCTTTGGCTCATATGATCAACCTTTGAACCTGCTGCGATACACCTTGACGGTTACAAGTTTCATGTTTGAACCTCCAGCGTGAGCTCCACTACGCTGCTTGTCTCACACCACGTTCCATGCTTTGGCTCATATGATCAACCTTTGAACCTGCTGCGATACACCTTGACGGTTACAAGTTTCATGTTTGAACCTCCAGCGTGAGCTCCAGTACGCTGCTTGTCTCACACCGCGTTCCATGCTTTGGCTCATATGATCAACCTTTAAACCTGCTGCGATACACCTTGACGGTTACAAGTTTCATGTTTGAACCTCCAGCGTGAGCTCCAGTACGCTGCTTGTCTCACACCGCGTTCCATGCTTTGGCTCATATGATCAACCTTTGAACCTGCTGCGATACACCTTGACGGTTACAAGTTTCATGTTTGAACCTCCAGCGTGAGCTCCACTACGCTGCTTGTCTCACACCGCGTTCCATGCTTTGGCTCATATGATCAACCTTTGAACCTGCTGCGATACACCTTGACGGTTACAAGTTTCATGTTTGAACCTCCAGCGTGAGCTCCACTACGCTGCTTGTCTCACACCGCGGTCCATGCTTTGGCTCATATGATCAACCTTTGAACCTGCTGCGATACACCTTGACGGTTACAAGTTTCATGTTTGAACCTCCAGCGTGAGCTCCAGTACGCTGCTTGTCTCACACCGTGTTCCATGCTTTGGCTCATATGATCAACCTTTGAACCTGCTGCGATACACCTTGACGGTTACAAGTTTCATGTTTGAACCTCTAGCGTGAGCTCCAGTACGCTGCTTGTCTCACACCGCGTTCCATGCTTTGGCTCATATGATCAACCTTTGAACCTGCTGCGATACACCTTGACGGTTACAAGTTTCATGTTTGATCCTCCAGCGTGAGCTCCACTACGCTGCTTGTCTCACACCGCGTTCCATGCTTTGGCTCATATGATCAACCTTTGAACCTGCTGCGATACACCTTGACGGTTACAAGTTTCATGTTTGAACCTCCAGCGTGAGCTCCACTACGCTGCTTGTCTCACACCGCGTTCCATGCTTTGGCTCATATGATCAACCTTTGAACCTGCTGCAATACACCTTGACGGTTACAAGTTTCATGTTTGAACCTCCAGCATGAGCTCCAGTACGCTGCTTGTCTCACACCGCGTTCCATGCTTTGGCTCATATGATCAACCTTTGAACCCGCTGCGATACACCTTGACGGTTACAAGTTTCATGTTTGAACCTCCAGCGTGAGCTCCAGTACGCTGCTTGTCTCACACCGCGTTCCATGCTTTGGCTCATATGATCAACCTTTGAACCCGCTGCGATACACCTTGACGGTTACAAGTTTCATGTTTGAACCTCCAGCGTGAGCTCCAGTACGCTGCTTGTCTCACACCGCGTTCCATGCTTTGGCTCATATGATCAACCTTTGAACCTGCTGCGATACACCTTGACGGTTACAAGTTTCATGTTTGAACCTCCAGCGTGAGCTCCAGTACGCTGCTTGTCTCACACCGCGTTCCATGCTTTGGCTCATATGATCAAACTTTGAACCTGCTGCGATACACCTTGACGGTTACAAGTTTCATGTTTGAACCTCTAGCGTGAGCTCCACTAAGCTGCTTGTCTCACACCGCGTTCCATGCTTTGGCTCATATGATCAACCTTTGAACCTGCTGCGATACACCTTGACGGTTACAAGTTTCATGTTTGAACCTCCAGCGTGAACTCCACTACGCTGCTTGTCTCACACCGCGTTCCATGCTTTGGCTCATATGATCAACCTTTGAACCTGCTGCGATACACCTTGACGGTTACAAGTTTCATGTTTGAACCTCCAGCGTGAGCTCCACTACGCTGCTTGTCTCACACCGCGTTCCATGCTTTGGCTCATATGATCAACCTTTGAACCTGCTGCGATACACCTTGACGGTTACAAGTTTCATGTTTGAACCTCCAGCGTGAGCTCCAGTACGCTGCTTGTCTCACACCGCGTTCCATGCTTTGGCTCATATGATCAACCTTTGAACCTGCTGCGATACACCTTGACGGTTACAAGTTTCATGTTTGAACCTCCAGCATGAGCTCCAGTACGCTGCTTGTCTCACACCGCGTTCCATGCTTTGGCTCATATGATCAACCTTTGAACCTGCTGCGATACACCTTGACGGTTACAAGTTTCATGTTTGAACCTCCAGCGTGAGCTCCAGTACGCTGCTTGTCTCACACCGCGTTCCATGCTTTGGCTCATATGATCAACCTTTGAACCTGCTGCGATACACCTTGACGGTTACAAGTTTCATGTTTGAACCTCCAGCGTGAGCTCCACTACGCTGCTTGTCTCACACCGCGTTCCATGCCTTGGCTCATATGATCAACCTTTGAACCTGCTGCGATACACCTTGACGGTTACAAGTTTCATGTTTGAACCTCCAGCGTGAGCTCCACTACGCTGCTTGTCTCACACCGCGTTCCATGCTTTGGCTCATATGATCAACCTTTGAACCTGCTGCGATACACCTTGACGGTTACAAGTTTCATGTTTGAACCTCCAGCGTGAGCTCCACTACGCTGCTTGTCTCACACCGCGTTCCATGCTTTGGCTCATATGATCAACCTTTGAACCTGCTGCGATACACCTTGACGGTTACAAGTTTCATGTTTGAACCTCCAGCGTGAGCTCCAGTATGCTGCTTGTCTCACACCGCGTTCCATGCTTTGGCTCATATGATCAACCTTTGAACCTGCTGCGATACACCTTGACGGTTACAAGTTTCATATTTGAACCTCCAGCGTGAGCTCCAGTACGCTGCTTGTCTCACACCGCGTTCCATGCTTTGGCTCATATGATCAACCTTTGAACCTGCTGCGATACACCTTGACGGTTACAAGTTTCATGTTTGAACCTCCAGCGTGAGCTCCAGTACGCTGCTTGTCTCACACCGCGTTCCATGCTTTGGCTCATATGATCAACCTTTGAACCTGCTGCGATACACCTTGACGGTTACAAGTTTCATGTTTGAACCTCTAGCGTGAGCTCCACTACGCTGCTTGTCTCACAGCACGCTCCATGCTTTGGCTCATATGATCAACCTTGAACCATCTCCACAACTTGGAAGCTCTGAAGACTTCGCAGCTGTTGAAACTGCCTGAAGTTTCATAGATTTTGATGGCTGTAGATTCCAGTTCAATGTAATGACCCAACTCTACTCTGTGGGAATTTTGCACTTCAAGCCACATCTGTGCAGCTCGTCACCTCTGAGATTGATTCAGCCAAAAACCTCACATCAAATTCAAGTGTTGATCATCCCCAGAGACTAAACTTACCTTTGACCCCTCAAGCATAGCTAGTAAAGTCAGCTACAATTTTGTAGGTGACTTTCTGATTGATTCAGTGGATCTGCTTTTTTTATTCATGTACCTTTTTGTTTAGTTTTGACAGTTGTTTTTGCTAATTAATAATCCTTAAATCACAGCCCTCCTTTAGAGTTTGCTTCTGAATAATTATTAAATATTGTTTTTGATCTAAACTTGGTTTGAATCTTAAAGTTCCTTGTCTATTTTTAATAAACTATATTGAAATTTGTGACTTCCACTGTTTTGCTTAACCTTCGAGTGCGCCTTAGGCCATATTGCTCAAGCTAAGTTACCAAAAGCGAGCTAAGAACACTTTAGTAGAAGACACTTTTAGCTTTGCTGACCAAAGTTTGGGAAAATCAAAGCAGGCTGACTCCAGAAAGCACACTAAGGTTACTCTCTTGGGCGGCATCTGCACCAACTGGAGATGCAAAAAGCAACGATTATGAGGGAAGCTGTTGGTATCTGTGCCCCCAGAATTTGAGACTGTCACCCTCTCTCAAACCATTGAAAGCGCTAAAGATGCACCCTTCAGACATTAATTACTCAGCAACTTAGACTGCCTGCTCCGTCATACAACACTCACACTGTTACCTGAATCACACTCTCTGTGTAAAGTACAAACTTTTACATAAATAAGTTGGGTTGTGCTTTGTGAACAGGCTGTCACCCCCTCAAGGGCTGCATTGAGAAATAATCGTCTTCCAAGTCACACAGTAGTTTGTAGTTCTTTGTTAGTTTTTTAAATGTACATCCCCATCCCGTTACAAGGTAGAGTAAAGTTTGCGAAGCCCCACTCTTGTGGCCCGCTCCCTAGATTAAGTCCATCAGAAAAAAAAACAGAACCCATCCACTGAGTGAGAGACCCCTGTGTGGGTGAAATGCCCCCTCCGTCCTAAGACCCCCATCCCCTGAGTGGGAGACCCGTGTGTGGATGAAATACCCCCTCCAACCTCAGACCCTATCCACTGAGTGAGAGACCCTTGTGCGGGTAAAATACCCCCTCCGTCCTCAGACCCCATCCACGGAATGAGAGACCACTGTGTAGGTGAAATACCCCTTCTGTCCTCAGACCCCATCCACTGAGTGAGAGACCCCTGTGTGGGTGACATACCCCCATCCTCAGACTCCATCCACTGAGAGAGAGACCCCTGTGTGGGTGAAATACCCCCATCCTCAGACCCCATCCACTGAGAGAGAGACTCCTGTGTGGGTGAAATACCCCCTCCGTCCTCAGACCCCATCCACTGAGTGAGAGACCCCTGTGTCGGGAAATACCCCCTCCATCTGACCCCATCCACTGAGTGAGAGACCCCTGTGTCAGGAAATACCCCCTCCATCTGACCCCATCCACTGAGTGAGAGACCCCTGTGTGGGTTCTGTCTCATGAATTTACTGTGACTACAACCTGCTTCTTTCCTTGTTTTATGGGTTAACCCTTGAAGGGGGAGGTGGACAAGAAAGCAGCAGAGAAATGCAAACCCTGATGTGGTGCAAAGAAGCGGGAGAGAGTTGATTGTCGGAGGTAGTCATTGCGGCGAGGTCCGGCCCGTACAATTTCTGCTCCTCGAGAGGTATCGGTTTTCTTCGAAGTGTACTTTACATTTTATTAATAGCGCTAGCGCGCTGCCAGTGCTGCCGTTCCTAATACTTTCAGTGCCAGTTGGTGACCTGAGTTGTTTGTACTAAATAGTAAAAGGTTGTGCTGCTTATTCGCAGCGAAACCCTCTTCTATGCAGTCCCGGCTATGTTTTTGCTTACTGGAGTGGCATCGTTCAATAGGAATGGAAAATATCTTCAATTTGTAGCGTTCCTTAAGAAGTAAAAATGTATTTAATTGCAAATTGTCCTTGATTTATGTGTGGTTTGACGTTCCCATTGTGCGCTCTCTATCATCATGTAACTAGCGTGTGTGGCAGGTTTTTACAAGACATGCGAATGCATTGTAGGTGTCTTATTCCATTGTTGTAAAGACAGACGCCTCATTTGTCACAATTGTCTAAGCTATTCAGCTAAATTGTGCCAATGTAGCTTTGTTTGTAGACTGAATTAATCTATTTAGTAAACGGGTTCTCTTGGTTTCTTCTAGCAAACTTAATTCAGCACAGGTCACGTGCTCAGTATCTATGTTGTAGCTCTCCTTGACAGCAACTTCTGAAAACAAATGTGTGCAGGGCCCTTCTGTTCACCTGGGCAGTGTGCGGGCTCTGTATTCACATCATAATGTTATGCAATTATTTCATAACCTGTTGCAGAGGCCTGCTTTGGAATTGTTTAGCAGTGATACGAGTGTATTTAATACCGAACCTCTCTTTTTTTGCACATACTCCGGTTCTTATCTACATGACTGTGTTTTTGTCAAAACGATTGCATTTTATTTTCCATGGTCTGTGTCTTTAGTACATTGTGACGTCTCGAGGTCACCTAAAAGTGATCATGGGAGTTCTGTACTTTGTTTTCATGTTACACCTGACCTAGTCCTGTCATCCGTGCTGGAGTGTGCACGTGCCCTGCTCTCCACATGCGGCCTAAGCAGAATATTGCTTGTAAGACCTGAACTCTTCTGTTTTTATAAATGCCAAAAAACAAAAACCTTTTTTGAAAAGCAGTATGAAGACGGAAAAGGGAGAAATGGTCCCTTAAAAAAACATGACAGGTTACAGTTCACATTTAATGGTTCTAAAAATGATTTCTTAATTACCATGATTGATCATCTGTGTGCAATTTATATCCCATGAAGTTTTAGAAACACATGCCTTCTGCTAGCAGGCCCCTTCCAGTAACATTCATCTTAGAAAGGGGCTGTAGGTTAGTAAGTTTGCAATTCAGGGGCTTTGCAGAAGCTTGAACGTCTTTCCAAAGCTTATTACTGTTTTAAAGGGCGTAATTTCTGATATTTAGCTTTTTCCATGGACTTATGTGTTTGGTTTTATTTCAGGGGAAAATGTCTCTGTCACTGAGAGCTGCAGTCATGCTGCTGTCTCCGGTTAGTGCCCTTCCTTCCATTTCTGCTGCTTTGTTGCAGTTTTAAGACCTTGTTAGAGTTTCTTGTTGCTGAAAGGGGGGCAATTTCTGATATTTATCTGTTTCCCTAATCTTCATTACTTGATTTTGCCCACGGCAAGTCAGTGTCACTCATAGTCATTGAAATGTCACTCATAATTTCACTGAAATGATGAAAATGTCACACACAGCAATCTGAAACCTTGGCAGCTATGGTTTGAGGATTCACAGCACTCTCAGATATGAAGAATCACCAACAGGAACAGGAACATTAGAAACGCTGCCCAGTGTCATTGCAGCAGCTGTGTCTACATTTCACACATTGAATGAAATCTTCATTTAAATTAACTCCTGAATGTCATGTCTGTTCCTTTGCAGAAGTTTAAAAAATGAACACATTTCTGGTATTTCACTGAGGGAGGGAGGCAGAGCTGGCATAAGGGACTGAATCTGAGGCTCCTCAAAAACACACCAGGCACACCAGCCCATAATGACGAGCCCACGGGGGCCTGGGATCACGGTGAGAGACACACGGGGTGAGGGGACACAGTGATGGGCACAGAGGGGGTCACTGTTCATTAACGAGGCGTGGGGTCATAACGATGAGCACACGTGGGCTTGGGATCACGGTGAGAGACACACGGGGTGAGTGGACACAGTGACGGGCACAGAGGGGCTGGAGGGGGTCACTGTTCATTACTGAGGCGCGGGGTCATAATAATGAGCACACGGGGGCTTGGGATCACGGTGAGAGATACACGGGGTGAGTGGACACAGTGACGGGCACAGAGGGGCTGGAGGGGCCCAAGGACTCCTGAACCGACCTACGGAACCGACGCCTCTGGACGCCGTGCTTTCGGAAGTTCAAGAGAGGTCGCTGACATCCTGCGTTTCTAAAAGGTAGTTGACTTGCAACGCCGCAGTCAGCCAGAACTATTTGGATTTGTTTGTTCACGACGCCGCGATAGCCCCGGGCTGAGCTATAGACTTCAAGGAACTGTTTTTCAAGGTTATTTTGATATTGAAGATTTCTAAGTACTGCAATGTGGATTTTTATCGTTTTTGGTCTATATTGGATATTTTTCTAAACTGGTGTAGTGTCCTTTTGTAGTACTTACACTTTATTACTGTTGGTTATATGCAAATGCTTTACACACTGCCTCTAGAATAAGTCTAACTGCTCGTGCCAAGCTACTAAGGGGGTGAGCAGGGGTTATTTTAGGAGTGTAACTCCCTTATCCTAACTAGGAAGAAGGGTCCCTACTTGGACAAAGGTGCAAGCACTTGCCAATTAGAGGCTCCATTTCTAACAGTGATCCTTTCATTAAACCAATCTACATAGTTGTCGATGCTACCAGGAGGCTCGGGACAGTATGCTCTAAGCAGGGGATCAATTTTAGACGGCCCAATTTAGACCATGGGTGATGAGCAATGCTGTAAGGCTCATTGGCTTATGTTTTGTTCTCTCTCCTTGATGGACAACAATATTGCTTTGTCGTCCGTCTATGTCAGTTCTAAAGTAGAAAGCCTGTTGACGAAAGCTTGGAGTACGAGATACGGGCAAGAATATGGCCTGCTCAGAGAGTTGGTCCTTGTACAAGTTACAACAAATCAAAGGCTGAATAAATAGCAGCTCTATGAGTTCCTTGTCAGACTCCCTGTCCACATGGAGATTAAAATCTTAAAGCAGGATAAAACTGTTAGTTTCTAGACTAGAGAGATCGACTCCAGTATTGAAGTAATAACGTTCCTCACAGGGCCAGAGAGCATGTGCCATTTTATTGGATACATTTATATGAGATGACATTTTGAATGAGAAATATTGAGAATATATTCTGTAAATAAAAATGCCTCAATAGTGAATGAGGAGACTAAACATTTATTTTTGTAAATAATCATATGGGTCCTTTGGCTGATTTGAAACAATAACCAGGAAGAATGTAAGATCAGGGTCCGAGCCCGCTTGAAGCCGGTTTCTGCTATTCATGCAGAATCAAAATGCGTCGTCCAGGCTCCTCCCCTCAGGCACAGGTTTAACCATCAGACATCGATTAGAATTCATGTTATATTGAGATTCTGACAAGTATGATATACAGTTCGATTAGAAATTCTAGAAGATACGGGGAGAGAGGGTAAAGATGAAATGTGTGTGTTGCGCCTTAGCTACTCGGTTGCACCAGTGAGGAACTTCAAATTAATAGGTTCAATGCTGCACAGATGCAAATCATTTAACAGTAGTATTGAGTCTTTGCTTATCGACTGCGGAAAGAAGACTGGGCAGTGTCCCTGGGCCCTGCCATGGTCTGGGCATAGAGGGACGGAGAAAGGCTTACCTTTAGCGTGCTTCTCACGGCTGCCAGTCTAAAATAGGTTGTGGATGGATGGCATATCCAAACTAGCAAAGACTAGAGAGCACACTTCCAATACGGCACCTCTAAAATGGCACAATTGGGAGTGAAGTGATAATGGCCGTTGCTCTTGCCGTAATACAAGTGGACCATAAAGTTAAATTAAAACAAGCTTTGGCAAAGCCAATAGGTCTGACCAATCAAAGAGATATTGCCTTTGCGGAAGTGTTTTAGCCATGGTGTATCCAATGCACTAACCTATATTTCACCCTATACCTCTCTCAATATATATTGTCTGCCTCCACTCTCTGACTCATCCTAAACCTCATTCTACTACTATGATCTCCAAAATAATACAGACCCCACCTGACACACCTCCTGTGAGCAGCGCGAGATCGGGGAGAACACTACACACTCTTGCTAGCAATGAGCTACACCTGTGATACCGCTAAGGTATTTAAATGCCGCAACTCCAGGAGCTCATTTCCATCAGAGCTCACGACCGGACAACAGGTTCCTTTCTGGTCTGGAGACCATGCGAAGTAAGTAATAGAGGCCGGCCCCGCTCGCAGTACAGCTTCCAGTCATGCTACCTTTACCGCCTGTAGCACATGGCCGAAGCCTCCCCCACACAATGACATTTTGTTTTCTCTCCACTGATTCCAGAGTGCAAAAAGGTCCTGGCCCCGGCAGAGGTCCATGGAGCTTTGTCCCCTGAGTATATGTACAAGCAGTGCTTCACAGCAATGTTTGACCGCATTTAGACACTAGCCCCCATATCGCATATATAATGAGATCGGCTACATGCCACGTTCCGCCACCATCGCCAACACTACCGCATTATTCGCTGACACGTTTAGGCACCTGGCGCTGACTCACTTCGTGTATATGGTCGAATACTATGTGCCTTTACATTATGTGTTTTTTTGTCTGTCTTTCTTTTAAATCCCTAACAGGTACAAACTGAGAGGAAATACCTCTTGCATATACAAGCACCTTATCGCGTGCTTTATACACAGGGCACTGACAAACATAAAGATCCCTGTAACACCGTTACGCATAATAGGTCCTGAAGAAAGCCAGTAGAAGAAAAGGCCTGGCTGAAACTAGTCAACCGCACTGGACGTTGGAGACCATAAGTCTACTATGCACGTCCAAAGCCTTTGTTTTTAATTACTGCCTGGGGCCCACCAATAAAGCAATCTTTGGGACCCCAAGGACAGTATTTTAAAATCTCATGCAACACACACGCATAGCACACTCACGACTCAATAAAACTCGCTCCGGAGTAATCTGGCGTCACAGCACACCTGAGGCACACTCAATGCCACGAGTGGGGCCCGATGATGAAGCATGCCACCAACTAGGTTGGTGGGTGAGGACCTTCATAAAAAACAAATGGTTTCCCACACAGACACATGGCACACTGACAGAGCTAGTTCTTGTTTTTTAACTACAATACCCTAGGGGAAAAGAACTAGCGTCTCTGGTTCCTCTCTCTCTCCTTTGATCACAAAACCTAGGTAATTCCCTTGCCTTTATTGTTTACATCATGAAAACTGGATTTTACAATGTATGCTGAACCCAGCCAGCTAGTGGACAAGGGAGGAGGGAACCAGATCCAGTCAAGTATTTCAATCAGTGAGGATGAGTAGTATTGATAAACAGGTATGAGACTGAACCCCCCCAGCTAGTGGACCAGGGAGGAGGGAACCAGATCCAGCCACTTATTTCAACCAGTGAGGATGAGTAGTATTGATAAACAGGTATGAGACTGACCCCCCCCACCCAGCTAGTGGACCAAGGAGGAGGGAACCAGATCCAGTCACTTATTTCAACCAGTGAGGATGAGTAGTATTGACAAACAGGTATGATACTGAACCCACCCAGCTATTGGACCAGGGAGGAGGGAACCAGATCCAGTCACGTATTTCAATCAGTGAGGATGAGTAGTATTGATAAACAGGTATGATAGTGAACCCCCCCCACCCAGCTAGTGGACCAAGGAGGAGGTGACCAGCTTCAGTCACGTATTTCAATCAGTGCGGATGAGTAGTATTGATAAACAGGTATGATAGTGACCCCCCCCCCCCCCCCAGCTAGTGGACCAGGGAGGAGGGAACCAGATCCAGTCACTTATTTCAATCAGTGGAGATGAGTAGTATTGATAAACAGGTATGATACGGAACCCCCCAGCTAGTGGACCAGGGAGGAGGGAACCAGATCCAGTCACTTATTTCAATCAGTGGAGATGAGTAGTATTGATAAACAGGTATGATACGGAACCCCCCAGCTAGTGGACCAGGGAGGAGGGAACCAGATCCAGTCACTTATTTCAACCAGTGAGGATGAGTAGTATTGATAAACGGGTATGATAGTGAACCCCCCACCCAGCTAGTGGACCAAGGAGGAGGTGACCAGCTCCAGTCATGTATTTCAACCAGTGAGGATGAGTAGTATTGATAAACAGGTATGATAGTGAACCCCCCCCACCCAGCTAGTGGACCAAGGAGGAGGTGACCAGCTCCAGTCACGTATTTCAATCAGTGAGGATGAGTAGTATTGATAAACAGGTATGATAGTAAACCCCCCCCACCCAGCTAGTGGACCAAGGAGGAGGTGACCAGCTTCAGTCACGTATTTCAATCAGTGCGGATGAGTAGTATTGATAAACAGGTATGATAGTGACCCCCCCCCCCCCCCCAGCTAGTGGACCAGGGAGGAGGGAACCAGATCCAGTCACTTATTTCAATCAGTGGAGATGAGTAGTATTGATAAACAGGTATGATACTGAACCCAGCCAGCTAGTGGACCAGGGAGGAGGGAACCAGATCCAGTCACTTATTTCAATCAGTGCAGATGAGTAGTATTGATAAACAGGTATGATAGTGAACCCCCCCCCCCCCACCCAGCTAGTGGACCAAGGAGGAGGTGACCAGCTCCAGTCACGTATTTCAATCAGTGCGGATGAGTAGTATTGATAAACAGGTATGATAGTGAACCCCCCCCACTCAGCTAGTAGACCAAGGAGGAGGTGACCAGCTCCAGTCACGTATTTCAATCAGTGCGGATGAGTAGTATTGATAAACAGGTATGATAGTGAACCCAGCCAGCTAGTGGACCAGGGAGGAGGGAACCAGATCCAGTCACTTATTTCAATCAGTGCGGATGAGTAGTATTGATAAACAGGTATGATACTGAACCCAGCCAGCTAGTGGACCAGGGAGGAGGGAACCAGATCCAGTCACTTATTTCAATCAGTGAAGATGAGTAGTATTGATAAACAGGTATGATACTGACCCCCCCCCCCACCCAGCTAGTGGACCAAGGAGGAGGGAACCAGATCCAGTCACTTATTTCAATCAGTGAAGATGAGTAGTATTGATAAACAGGTATGATAGTGAACCCCCCACAGCTAGTGGACCAGGGAGGAGGTGACCAGATCCAGTCACTTATTTCAACCAGTGAGGATGAGTAGTATTGATAAACAGGTATGAGACTGAACCCCCCTCCAGCTAGTGGACAAGGGAGGAGGGAACCAGATCCAGTCACTTATTTCAATCAGTGAAGATGAGTAATATTGATAAACAGGTATGATACTGAACCCAGCCAGCTAGTGGACCAGGGAGGAGGGAACCAGATCCAGTCACGTATTTCAATCAGTGCGGATGAGTAGTATTGATAAACAGGTATGAGACTGACCCCCCCCCCCCAGCTAGAGGACAGGGAGGAGGGACCAGATCCAGTCACTTATTTCAACCAGTGAGGATGAGTAGTATTGATAAACAGGTATGATAGTGAACCCCCCTCACCCCCCCCCAGCTAGTGGACCAGGGAGGAGGGAACTAGATCCAGTCACTTATTTCAATCGGTGAAGATGAGTAGTATTGATAAACAGGTATGATACTGAACCCAGCCAGCTAGTGGACCAGGGAGGAGGGAACCAGATCCAGTCACTTATTTCAATCAGTGCGGATGAGTAGTATTGATAAACAGGTATGATAGTGAACCCCCCCCCCACCCAGCTAGTGGACCAAGGAGGAGGTGACCAGCTCCAGTCACGTATTTCAATCAGTGCGGATGAGTAGTATTGATAAACAGGTATGATAGTGAACCCCCCCCACTCAGCTAGTGGACCAAGGAGGAGGTGACCAGCTCCAGTCACGTATTTCAATCAGTGCGGATGAGTAGTATTGATAAACAGGTATGATAGTGAACCCAGCCAGCTAGTGGACCAGGGAGGAGGGAACCAGATCCAGTCACTTATTTCAACCAGTGAGGATGAGTAGTATTGATAAACAGGTATGAGGCTGAACCCCCCTCCAGCTAGTGGACAAGGGAGGAGGGAACCAGATCCAGTCACTTATTTCAATCAGTGAAGATGAGTAGTATTGATAAACAGGTATGATACTGAACCCAGCCAGCTAGTGGACCAGGGAGGAGGGAACCAGATCCAGTCACTTATTTCAATCAGTGAGAAGGAGTAGTATTGATAAACAGGTATGATAGTGAACCCCCACCCAGCTAGTGGACCAAGGAGTAGGGAACCAGATCCAGTCACTTATTTCAATCAGTGAGGATGAGTAGTATTGATAAACGGGTATGATACTGAACCCCCCCAGCTAGTGGACCAGGGAGGAGGTGACCAGATCCAGCCACTTATTTCAATCAGTGAAGATGAGTAGTATTGATAAACGGGTATGATACTGAACCCAGCCAGCTAGTGGACCAGGGAGGAGGGAACCAGATCCAGTCACTTATTTCAATCAGTGCGGATGAGTAGTATTGATAAACAGGTATGACGCTGAACCCCCCTCCAGCTAGTGGACAAGGGAGGAGGGAACCAGATCCAGTCACTTATTTCAATCAGTGAAGATGAGTAGTATTGATAAACAGGTATGATACTGAACCCCCCCAGCCAGTGGACAAGGGAGGAGGGAACCAGATCCAGTCACCTATTTCAACCAGTGAGGATGAGTAGTATTGATAAACAGGTATGATACTCAACCCCCCACCCAGCTAGTGGACCAGGGAGGAGGGAACCAGATCCAGTCACTTATTTCAACCAGTGAGGATGAGTAGTATTGACAAACAGGTATGAGACTGAACCCCCCACAGCTAGGGGACCAGGGAGGAGGGAACCAGATCCAGTCACTTATTTCAACCAGTGAGGATGAGTAGTATTGATAAACAGGTATGATACTCAACCCCCCACCCAGCTAGTGGACCAGGGAGGAGGGAACCAGATCCAGTCACTTATTTCAACCAGTGAGGATGAGTAGTATTGATAAACGGGTATGATACTGAACCCCCCCAGCTAGTGGACCAGGGAGGAGGTGACCAGATCCAGCCACTTATTTCAATCAGTGAAGATGAGTAGTATTGATAAACGGGTATGATACTGAACCCAGCCAGCTAGTGGACCAGGGAGGAGGGAACCAGATCCAGTCACTTATTTCAATCAGTGAGGATGAGTAGTATTGATAAACGGGTATGATACTGAACCCCCCCAGCTAGTGGACCAGGGAGGAGGTGACCAGATCCAGCCACTTATTTCAATCAGTGAAGATGAGTAGTATTGATAAACGGGTATGATACTGAACCCAGCCAGCTAGCGGACCAGGGAGGAGGGAACCAGATCCAGTCACTTATTTCAATCAGTGAAGATGAGTAGTATTGACAAACAGGTATGATAGTGAACCCCCCACCCAGCTAGTGGACCAAGGAGGAGGGAACCAGATCCAGTCACTTATTTCAACCAGTGAGGATGAGTAGTATTGACAAACAGGTATGAGACTGAACCCCCCACAGCTAGGGGACCAGGGAGGAGGGAACCAGATCCAGTCACTTATTTCAACCAGTGAGGATGAGTAGTATTGACAAACAGGTATGATACTCAAACCCCCCCCCAGCTAGTGGACAAGGGAGGAGGGAACCAGATCCAGTCACTTATTTCAACCAGTGAGGATGAGTAGTATTGACAAACAGGTATCATAGTGAACCCCCCACCCCCGCTAGTGGACCAGGGAGGAGGGAACCAGATCCAGTCACTTATTTCAATCAGTGCGGATGAGTAGTATTGATAAACAGGTATGATAGTGAACCCACCCAGCTAGTGGACCAAGGAGGAGGTGACCAGCTCCAGTCATGTATTTCAACCAGTGAGGATGAGTAGTATTGACAAACAGGTATGAGACTGAACCCCCCCCCCCAGCTAGTGGACCAGGGAGGAGGGAACCAGATCCAGTCACTTATTTCAATCAGTGCGGATGAGTAGTATTGATAAACAGGTATGATAGTGAACCCACCCAGCTAGTGGACCAGGAAGGAGGGAACCAGATCCAGTCACTTATTTCAACCAGTGAGGATGAGTAGTATTGATAAACAGGTATGATACTCAACCCCCCCCCAGCTAGTGGACAAGGGAGGAGGGAACCAGATCCAGTCACTTATTTCAACCAGTGAGGATGAGTAGTATTGATAAACAGGTATGATACTGACCCCCCCCCCCACCTAGTGGACCAGGGAGGAGGGAACCAGATCCAGTCACTTATTTCAATCAGTGCGGATGAGTAGTATTGATAAACAGGTATGATAGTGAACCCCCCCCACCCAGCTAGTGGACCAAGGAGGAGGTGACCAGCTCCAGTCACGTATTTCAATCAGTGCGGATGAGTAGTATTGATAAACAGGTATGATAGTGAACCCCCCCCACTCAGCTAGTAGACCAAGGAGGAGGTGACCAGCTCCAGTCACGTATTTCAATCAGTGCGGATGAGTAGTATTGATAAACGGGTATGATAGTGACCCCCCCCCCCCCCAGCTAGTGGACCAGGGAGGAGGTGACCAGCTCCAGTCACGTATTTCAATCAGTGAGGATGAGTAGTATTGATAAACGGGTATGATACTGACCCCCCCCACCCAGCTAGTGGACCAAGGAGGAGGGAACCAGATCCAGTCACTTATTTCAATCAGTGCGGATGAGTAGTATTGATAAACAGGTATGATACTGACCCCCCCCCCCCCCCCCAGCTAGTGGACCAGGGAGGAGGGAACCAGATCCAGTCACTTATTTCAATCAGTGAAGATGAGTAGTATTGATAAACAGGTATGATAGTGAACCCCCCACAGCTAGTGGACCAGGGAGGAGGTGACCAGATCCAGTCACTTATTTCAACCAGTGAGGATGAGTAGTATTGATAAACGGGTATGATAGTGAACCCCCCCCCCCCCCAGCTAGTGGACCAAGGAGGAGGTGACCAGATCCAGTCACTTATTTCAACCAGTGAGGATGAGTAGTATTGATAAACAGGTGTGATACTGACCCCCCCCCCCCCACCCAGCTAGTGGACCAAGGAGGAGGGAACCAGATCCAGTCACTTATTTCAACCAGTGAGGATGAGTAGTATTGACAAACAGGTATGATAGTGAACCCCCCCCAGCTAGTGGACCAGGGAGGAGGGAACCAGATCCAGTCACTTATTTCAACCAGTGAAGATGAGTAGTATTGACAAACAGGTATGAGACTGAACCCCCCACAGCTAGGGGACCAGGGAGGAGGGAACCAGATCCAGTCACTTATTTCAACCAGTGAGGATGAGTAGTATTGACAAACAGGTATGATACTCAAACCCCCCCCCCCAGCTAGTGGACAAGGGAGGAGGGAACCAGATCCAGTCACTTATTTCAACCAGTGAGGATGAGTAGTATTGACAAACAGGTATCATAGTGAACCCCCCACCCCCGCTAGTGGACCAGGGAGGAGGGAACCAGATCCAGTCACTTATTTCAATCAGTGCGGATGAGTAGTATTGATAAACAGGTATGATAGTGAACCCACCCAGCTAGTGGACCAAGGAGGAGGTGACCAGCTCCAGTCATGTATTTCAACCAGTGAGGATGAGTAGTATTGACAAACAGGTATGAGACTGAACCCCCCCCCCAGCTAGTGGACCAGGGAGGAGGGAACCAGATCCAGTCACTTATTTCAATCAGTGCGGATGAGTAGTATTGATAAACAGGTATGATAGTGAACCCACCCAGCTAGTGGACCAGGAAGGAGGGAACCAGATCCAGTCACTTATTTCAACCAGTGAGGATGAGTAGTATTGATAAACAGGTATGATACTCAACCCCCCCCTAGCTAGTGGACAAGGGAGGAGGGAACCAGATCCAGTCACTTATTTCAACCAGTGAGGATGAGTAGTATTGATAAACAGGTATGGTACTGACCCCCCCCCCCCCCCCACCTAGTGGACCAGGGAGGAGGGAACCAGATCCAGTCACTTATTTCAATCAGTGCGGATGAGTAGTATTGATAAACAGGTATGATAGTGAACCCCCCCCACCCAGCTAGTGGACCAAGGAGGAGGTGACCAGCTCCAGTCACGTATTTCAATCAGTGCGGATGAGTAGTATTGATAAACAGGTATGATAGTGAACCCCCCCCACTCAGCTAGTAGACCAAGGAGGAGGTGACCAGCTCCAGTCACGTATTTCAATCAGTGCGGATGAGTAGTATTGATAAACGGGTATGATAGTGAACCCCCCCCCCCCCAGCTAGTGGACCAGGGAGGAGGTGACCAGCTCCAGTCACGTATTTCAATCAGTGAGGATGAGTAGTATTGATAAACGGGTATGATACTGACCCCCCCCACCCAGCTAGTGGACCAAGGAGGAGGGAACCAGATCCAGTCACTTATTTCAATCAGTGCGGATGAGTAGTATTGATAAACAGGTATGATACTGACCCCCCCCCCCCCAGCTAGTGGACCAGGGAGGAGGGAACCAGATCCAGTCACTTATTTTAATCAGTGAAGATGAGTAGTATTGATAAACAGGTATGATAGTGAACCCCCCCCCCCAGCTAGTGGACCAAGGAGGAGGGAACCAGATCCAGTCACTTATTTTAATCAGTGAAGATGAGTAGTATTGATAAACGGGTATGATAGTGAACCCCCCCCCCCAGCTAGTGGACCAAGGAGGAGGTGACCAGATCCAGTCACTTATTTCAACCAGTGAGGATGAGTAGTATTGATAAACAGGTGTGATACTGACCCCCCCCACCCAGCTAGTGGACCAAGGAGGAGGGAACCAGATCCAGTCACTTATTTCAACCAGTGAGGATGAGTAGTATGGACAAACAGGTATGATAGTGAACCCCCCCCCCCCAGCTAGTGGACCAGGGAGGAGGGAACCAGATCCAGTCACTTATTTCAACCAGTGAAGATGAGTAGTATTGACAAACAGGTATGATAGTGAACCCCCCCCCCACCCAGCTAGTGGACAAGGGAGGAGGGAACCAGATCCAGTCACTTATTTCAATCAGTGAAGATGAGTAGTATTGACAAACAGGTATGATACTGACCCCCCCCCCCCCAGCTAGTGGACCAGGGAGGAGGGAACCAGATCCAGTCACGTATTTCAATCAGTGCGGATGAGTAGTATTGATAAACAGGTATGATAGTGAACCCAGCCAGCTAGTGGACCAGGGAGGAGGGAACCAGATCCAGTCACGTATTTCAATCAGTGCGGATGAGTAGTATTGATAAACAGGTATGAGACTGAACCCCCCCAGCTAGTGGACCAGGGAGGAGGGAACCAGATCCAGTCACTTATTTCAACCAGTGAGGATGAGTAGTATTGATAAACAGGTATGATAGTGAACCCCCCACCCAGCTAGTGGACCAAGGAGGAGGGAACCAGATCCAGTCACTTATTTCAATCAGTGAAGATGAGTAGTATTGATAAACGGGTATGATAGTGAACCCCCCCACCCAGCTAGTGGACCAAGGAGGAGGTGACCAGCTCCAGTCACGTATTTCAATCAGTGCGGATGAGTAGTATTGATAAACAGGTATGATAGTGAACCCCCCCCCCCACCCAGCTAGTGGACCAAGGAGGAGGAGACCAGCTCCAGTCACGTATTTCAATCAGTGCAGATGAGTAGTATTGATAAACAGGTGTGATGGTGAACCCAGCCAGCTAGTGGACCAGGGAGGAGGGAACCAGATCCAGTCACTTATTTCAACCAGTGAGGATGAGTAGTATTGATAAACAGGTATGAGGCTGAACCCCCCTCCAGCTAGTGGACAAGGGAGGAGGGAACCAGATCCAGTCACTTATTTCAACCAGTGAGGATGAGTAGTATTGATAAACAGGTATGATACTGACCCCCCCGCCCCCCAGCTAGTGGACCAGGGAGGAGGGAACCAGATCCAGTCACTTATTTCAACCAGTGAGGATGAGTAGTATTGACAAACAGGTATGAGACTGAACCCCCCACAGCTAGGGGACCAGGGAGGAGGGAACCAGATCCAGTCACTTATTTCAATCAGTGAAGATGAGTAGTATTGACAAACAGGTATGATAGTGAACCCCCCACCCAGCTAGTGGACCAAGGAGGAGGGAACCAGATCCAGTCACTTATTTCAACCAGTGAGGATGAGTAGTATTGATAAACAGGTATGATACTGACCCCCCCGCCCCCCAGCTAGTGGACCAGGGAGGAGGGAACCAGATCCAGTCACTTATTTCAACCAGTGAGGATGAGTAGTATTGACAAACAGGTATGAGACTGAACCCCCCACAGCTAGGGGACCAGGGAGGAGGGAACCAGATCCAGTCACTTATTTCAACCAGTGAGGATGAGTAGTATTGATAAACAGGTATGAGACTGAACCCCCACACAGCTAGGGGACCAGGGAGGAGGGAACCAGATCCAGTCACTTATTTCAACCAGTGAGGATGAGTAGTATTGACAAACAGGTATGATACTCAACCCCCCCAGCTAGTGGACAAGGGAGGAGGGAACCAGATCCAGTCACTTATTTCAACCAGTGAGGATGAGTAGTATTGACAAACAGGTATGATACTCAACCCCCCCCCCCAGCTAGTGGACAAGGGAGGAGGGAACCAGATCCAGTCACTTATTTCAACCAGTGAGGATGAGTAGTATTGATAAACAGGTATGATACTCAACCCCCCCACCCAGCTAGTGGACCAGAAGGGAGGGAACCAGATCCAGTCACTTATTTCAATCAGTGAAGATGAGTAGTATTGACAAACAGGTATGATAGTGAACCCCCCACCCAGCTAGTGGACCAAGGAGGAGGGAACCAGATCCAGTCACTTATTTCAACCAGTGAGGATGAGTAGTATTGATAAACAGGTATGATACTGACCCCCCCGCCCCCCAGCTAGTGGACCAGGGAGGAGGGAACCAGATCCAGTCACTTATTTCAACCAGTGAGGATGAGTAGTATTGACAAACAGGTATGATAGTGAACCCCCCACCCGCTAGTGGACCAGGGAGGAGGGAACCAGACCCAGTCACTTATTTCAATCAGTGAGAATGAGTAGTATTGATAAACAGGTATGAGACTGAACCCCCCCCGCTAGTGGACCAGGGAGGAGGGAACCAGATCCAGTCACTTATTTCAATCAGTGCGGATGAGTAGTATTGATAAACAGGTATGAGACTGAACCCCCCACAGCTAGGGGACCAGGGAGGAGGGAACCAGATCCAGTCACTTATTTCAACCAGTGAGGATGAGTAGTATTGACAAACAGGTATGATACTCAACCCCCCCAGCTAGTGGACAAGGGAGGAGGGAACCAGATCCAGTCACTTATTTCAACCAGTGAGGATGAGTAGTATTGACAAACAGGTATGATACTCAACCCCCCCCCCCCCAGCTAGTGGACAAGGGAGGAGGGAACCAGATCCAGTCACTTATTTCAACCAGTGAGGATGAGTAGTATTGATAAACGGGTATGATAGTGAACCCCCCACCCAGCTAGTGGACCAAGGAGGAGGTGACCAGCTCCAGTCATGTATTTCAACCAGTGAGGATGAGTAGTATTGACAAACAGGTATGAGACTGAACCCCCCCCCCCCAGCTAGTGGACCAGGGAGGAGGGAACCAGATCCAGTCACTTATTTCAATCAGTGCGGATGAGTAGTATTGATAAACAGGTATGATAGTGAACCCACCCAGCTAGTGGACCAGGAAGGAGGGAGCCAGATCCAGTCACTTATTTCAACCAGTGAGGATGAGTAGTATTGATAAACAGGTATGATACTCAACCCCCCCCCCCCCAGCTAGTGGACAAGGGAGGAGGGAACCAGATCCAGTCACTTATTTCAACCAGTGAGGATGAGTAGTATTGATAAACGGGTATGATAGTGAACCCCCCCCCAGCTAGTGGACCAGGGAGGAGGGAACCAGATCCAGTCACTTATTTCAACCAGTGAGGATGAGTAGTATTGATAAACGGGTATGATAGTGAACCCCCCCCCCCCCAGCTAGTGGACCAGGGAGGAGGTGACCAGCTCCAGTCACGTATTTCAATCAGTAAGGATGAGTAGTATTGATAAACGGGTATGATACTGACCCCCCCCCCACCCAGCTAGTGGACCAAGGAGGAGGGAACCAGATCCAGTCACTTATTTCAATCAGTGCGGATGAGTAGTATTGATAAACAGGTATGATACTGCCCCCCCCCCCCAGGAAGTGGACCAGGGAGGAGGGAACCAGATCCAGTCACTTATTTCAATCAGTGAAGATGAGTAGTATTGATAAACAGGTATGATAGTGAACCCCCCACAGCTAGTGGACCAGGGAGGAGTTGACCAGATCCAGTCACTTATTTCAACCAGTGAAGATGAGTAGTATTGATAAACGGGTATGATAGTGAACCCCCCCCCCCCCCCAGCTAGTGGACCAAGGAGGAGGTGACCAGATCCAGTCACTTATTTCAACCAGTGAGGATGAGTAGTATTGATAAACAGGTATGATAGTGAACCCCCCCCCCCCACCCAGCTAGTGGACAAGGGAGGAGGGAACCAGATCCAGTCACTTATTTCAATCAGTGAAGATGAGTACTATTGACAAACAGGTATGATACTGACCCCCCCCCCCCCCCCACCCAGCTAGTGGACCATGGAGGAGGGAACCAGATCCAGTCACTTATTTCAACCAGTGAGGATGAGTAGTATTGACAAACAGGTATGATAGTGAACCCCCCCCCCCCCAGCTAGTGGACCAGGGAGGAGGGAACCAGATCCAGTCACTTATTTCAACCAGTGAGGATGAGTAGTATTGATAAACAGGTATGATAGTGAACCCAGCCCCACCCAGCTAGTGGACAAGGGAGGAGGGAACCAGATCCAGTCACTTATTTCAATCAGTGAAGATGAGTAGTATTGACAAACAGGTATGATACCGACCCCCCCCCCCCCCACCCAGCTAGTGGACCATGGAGGAGGGAACCAGATCCAGTCACTTATTTCAACCAGTGAGGATGAGTAGTATTGACAAACAGGTATGATAGTGAACCCCCCCCCCCCCCAGCTAGTGGACCAGGGAGGAGGGGACCAGATCCAGTCACGTATTTCAATCAGTGCGGATGAGTAGTATTGATAAACAGGTATGATAGTGAACCCCCCACCCAGCTAGTGGACCAAGGAGTAGGGAACCAGATCCAGTCACTTATTTCAATCAGTGAAGATGAGTAGTATTGATAAACGGGTATGATAGTGAACCCCCCCCACCCAGCTAGTGGACCAAGGAGGAGGTGACCAGCTCCAATCACGTATTTCAATCAGTGCGGATGAGTAGTATTGATAAACAGGTATGATAGTGAACCCCCCCCCACCCAGCTAGTGGACCAAGGAGGAGGTGACCAGCTCCAGTCATGTATTTCAATCAGTGAGAATGAGTAGTATTGATAAACGGGTATGATAGTGAACCCACCCAGCTAGTGGACCAGGAAGGAGGGAACCAGATCCAGTCACTTATTTCAACCAGTGAGGATGAGTAGTATTGATAAACAGGTATGATACTCAACCCCCCCAGCCAGTGGACAAGGGAGGAGGGAACCAGATCCAGTCACTTATTTCAACCAGTGAGGATGAGTATTATTGATAAACAGATATGATACTCAACCCCCCCCCCCAGCTAGTGGACAAGGGAGGAGGGAACCAGATCCAGTCACTTATTTCAACCAGTGAGGATGAGTAGTATTGATAAACGGGTATGATAGTGAACCCCCCCCAGCTAGTGGACCAGGGAGGAGGGAACCAGATCCAGTCACGTATTTCAATCAGTGAGGATGAGTAGTATTGATAAACGGGTATGATACTGAACCCACCCAGCTAGTGGACCAGGAAGGAGGGAACCAGATCCAGTCACTTATTTCAACCAGTGAGGATGAGTAGTATTGATAAACAGGTATGATACTCAACCCCCCCAGCCAGTGGACAAGGGAGGAGGGAACCAGATCCAGTCACTTATTTCAACCAGTGAGGATGAGTATTATTGATAAACAGATATGATACTCAACCCCCCCCCCCAGCTAGTGGACAAGGGAGGAGGGGACCAGATCCAGTCACTTATTTCAACCAGTGAGGATGAGTAGTATTGATAAACGGGTATGATAGTGAACCCCCCCCAGCTAGTGGACCAGGGAGGAGGTGACCAGATCCAGGCACTTATTTGAACCTGTGAGGATGAGTAGTATTGATAAACGGGTATGAGACTGAACCACCCCCCCCAGCTAGTGGACCAGGGAGGAGGGAACCAGATCCAGTCACGTATTTCAATCAGTGAGGATGAGTAGTATTGATAAACAGGTATGATACTGAACCCACCCAGCTAGTGGACCAGGGAGGAGGGAACCAGATCAGTCACTTATTTCAATCAGTGAGAATGAGTAGTAGTGATAAACAGGTATGATACTGAACCCACCCGGCTAGTGGACCAGGGAGGAGGGAACCAGATCCAGTCACTTATTTCAATCAGTGAGGATGAGTAGTATTGATAAACAGGTATGATACTGACCCCCCCCCCCAGCTAGTGGACCAGGGAAGAGGGAACCAGATCCAGTCACTTATTTCAATCAGTGCGGATGAGTAGTATTGATAAACAGGTATGATACTGACCCCCCCCCCCCCAGCTAGTGGACCAGGGAGGAGGGAACCAGATCCAGTCACTTATTTCAATCAGTGAAGATGAGTAGTATTGATAAACAGGTATGATAGTGAACCCCCCACAGCTAGTGGACCAGGGAGGAGGTGACCAGATCCAGTCACGTATTTCAACCAGTGAGGATGAGTAGTATTGATAAACGGGTATGATAGTGAACCCCCCCCCCCCCCCAGCTAGTGGACCAGGGAGGAGGTGACCAGATCCAGTCACTTATTTCAATCAGTGAGAATGAGTAGTATTGACAAACAGGTATGATACTGACCCCCCCTCCCCCCCCCCCCCCAGCTAGTGGACCAAGGAGAAGGGAACCAGATCCAGTCACTTATTTCAACCAGTGAGGATGAGTAGTATTTCCAAACAGGTATGATAGTGAACCCCCCCAGCTAGTGGACCAGGGAGGAGGGAACCAGATCCAGTCACTTATTTCAACCAGTGAAGATGAGTAGTATTGACAAACAGGTATGATAGTGAACCCCCCCCCCCCCACCCAGCTAGTGGACCAAGGAGGAGGGAACCAGATCCAGTCACTTATTTCAACCAGTGAGGATGAGTAGTATTGATAAACAGGTATGATAGTGAACCCCCCCCCCAGCTAGTGGACCAGGGAGGAGGGAACCAGATCCAGTCACTTATTTCAACCAGTGAGGGTGAGTAGTATTGATAAACAGGTATGATAGTGAACCCCCCCCAGCTAGTGGACCAGGGAGGAGGGAACCAGATCCAGTCACTTATTTCAACCAGTGAGGATGAGTAGTATTGATAAACAGGTATGATAGTGAACCCCCCCCAGCTAGTGGACCAGGGAGGAGGGAACCAGATCCAGTCACTTATTTCAACCAGTGAGGATGAGTAGTATTGATAAACAGGTATGATAGTGAACCCCCCAGCTAGTGGACCAAGGAGGAGGGAACCAGATCCAGTCACTTATTTCAACCAGTGAGGATGAGTAGTATTGATAAACGGGTATGATAGTGAACCCCCCCCCCCAGCTAGTGGACCAGGGAGGAGGTGACCAGATCCAGGCACTTATTTGAACCAGTGAGGATGAGTAGTATTGATAAACGGGTATGATACTGAACCCACCCAGCTAGTGGACCAGGGAGGAGGGAACCAGATCAGTCACTTATTTCAATCAGTGAGAATGAGTAGTAGTGATAAACAGGTATGATACTGAACCCACCCAGCTAGTGGACCAGGGAGGAGGGAACCAGATCCAGTCACTTATTTCAATCAGTGAGGATGAGTAGTATTGATAAACAGGTATGATACTGACCCCCCCCCCCCAGCTAGTGGACCAGGGAGGAGGGAACCAGATCCAGTCACTTATTTCAATCAGTGAGGATGAGTAGTATTGATAAACAGGTATGATACTGACCCCCCCCCAGCTAGTGGACAAGGGAGGAGAGGACCAGATCCAGTCACTTATTTCAACCAGTGAGGATGAGTAGTATTGATAAACAGGTATGATACTGACCCCCCCCCAGCTAGTGGACCAGGGAGGAGGGAACCAGATCCAGTCACTTATTTCAATCAGTGAAGATGAGTAGTATTGATAAACAGGTATGATAGTGAACCCCCCACAGCTAGTGGACCAGGGAGGAGGTGACCAGATCCAGTCACTTATTTCAACCAGTGAGGATGAGTAGTATTGATAAACGGGTATGATGTTGAACCCCCCCCCCCCCCCAGCTAGTGGACCAGGGAGGAGGTGACCAGATCCAGTCACTTATTTCAATCAGTGAGAATGAGTAGTATTGATAAACAGGTATGATAGTGAACCCCCCCTCCCCCCCCCCCAGCTAGTGGACCAGGGAGGAGGGAACCAGATCCAGTCACTTATTTCAACCAGTGAAGATGAGTAGTATTGACAAACAGGTATGATAGTGAACCCCCCCTCCCCCCCCCCCACCCAGCTAGTGGACAAGGGAGGAGGGAACCAGATCCAGTCACTTATTTCAATCAGTGAAGATGAGTAGTATTGACAAACAGGTATGATACTGACCCCCCCCCCCCCCCCCCACCCAGCTAGTGGACCAAGGAGGAGGGAACCAGATCCAGTCACTTATTTCAACCAGAGAGGATGAGTAGTATTGATAAACAGGTATGATAGTGAACCCCCCCCCCCCAGCTAGTGGACCAGGGAGGAGGGAACCAGATCCAGTCACTTATTTCAACCAGTGAGGATGAGTAGTATTGATAAACAGGTATGATAGTGAACCCCCCCCCCCCCCCCAGCTAGTGGACCAGGGAGGAGGGAACCAGATCCAGTCACTTATTTCAACCAGTGAGGATGAGTAGTATTGATAAACAGGTATGATAGTGAACCCCCCAGCTAGTGGACCAAGGAGGAGGGAACCAGATCCAGTCACCTATTTCAACCAGTGAGGATGAGTAGTATTGATAAACGGGTATGATAGTGAACCCCCCCCCACCCAGCTAGTGGACCAAGGAGGAGGTGACCAGCTCCAGTCACGTATTTCAATCAGTGCGGATGGGTAGTATTGATAAACCGGTATGATAGTGAACCCCCCCCCACACCCAGCTAGTGGACCAAGGAGGAGGTGACCAGCTCCAGTCACGTATTTCAATCAGTGCGGATGAGTAGTATTGATAAACATGTATGATAGTGAACCCAGCCAGCTAGTGGACCAGGGAGGAGGGAACCAGATCCAGTCACTTATTTCAACCAGTGAGGATGAGTAGTATTGATAAACAGGTATGATACTCAACCCCCCCCCCAGCTAGTGGACAAGGGAGGAGGGAACCAGATCCAGTCACTTATTTCAATCAGTGAAGATGAGTAGTATTGATAAACAGGTATGATACTGAACCCAGCCAGCTAGTGGACCAGGGAGGAGGGAACCAGATCCAGTCACTTATTTCAATCAGTGAAGATGAGTAGTATTGACAAACAGGTATGATAGTGAACCCCCCACCCAGCTAGTGGACCAAGGAGGAGGGAACCAGATCCAGTCACTTATTTCAACCAGTGAGAATGAGTAGTATTGATAAACAGGTATGTTAGTGAACCCCCCACCCAGCTAGTGGACCAAGGAGGAGGGAACCAGTTCCAGTCACTTATTTCAATCAGTGAAGATGAGTAGTATTGACAAACAGGTATGATAGTGAACCCCCCACCCAGCTAGTGGGCCAAGGAGGAGGTGACCAGCTCCAGTCACTTATTTCAATCAGTGAAGATGAGTAGTATTGACAAACAGGTATGATAGTGAACCCCCCACCCAGCTAGTGGACCAAGGAGGAGGGAACCAGATCCAGTCACTTATTTCAACCAGTGAGAATGAGTAGTATTGATAAACAGGTATGTTAGTGAACCCCCCACCCAGCTAGTGGACCAAGGAGGAGGGAACCAGTTCCAGTCACTTATTTCAACCAGTGAGGATGAGTAGTATTGATAAACAGGTATGTTAGTGAACCCCCCACCCAGCTAGTGGACCAAGGAGGAGGGAACCAGTTCCAGTCACTTATTTCAACCAGTGAGGATGAGTAGTATTGATAAACAGGTATGTTAGTGAACCCCCCACCCAGCTAGTGGACCAAGGAGGAGGGAACCAGTTCCAGTCACTTATTTCAACCAGTGAGGATGAGTAGTATTGATAAACAGGTATGTTAGTGAACCCCCCACCCAGCTAGTGGACCAAGGAGGAGGGAACCAGTTCCAGTCACTTATTTCAACCAGTGAGGATGAGTAGTATTGATAAACAGGTATGTTAGTGAACCCCCCACCCAGCTAGTGGGCCAAGGAGGAGGTGACCAGCTCCAGTCACTTATTTCAATCAGTGAAGATGAGTAGTATTGACAAACAGGTATGATAGTGAACCCCCCACCCAGCTAGTGGACCATGGAGGAGGGAACCAGACCCAGTCACTTATTTCAACCAGTGAGGATGAGTAGTATTGACAAACAGGTATGATACTGAACCCCCCCGCTAGTGGACCAAGGAGGAGGGAACCAGTTCCAGTCACTTATTTCAACCAGTGAGGATGAGTAGTATTGATAAACAGGTATGAGACTGAACCCCCCACAGCTAGGGGACCAGGGAGGAGGGAACCAGATCCAGTCACTTATTTCAATCAGTGAAGATGAGTAGTATTGACAAACAGGTATGAGACTGAACCCCCATCAACTAGTGGACAAGGGAGGAGGGAACCAGATCCAGTCACTTATTTCAATCAGTGAGAATGAGTAGTATTGATAAACAGGTATGAGACTGAACCCCCCCCCGCTAGTGGACCAGGGAGGAGGGAACCAGATCCAGTCACTTATTTCACCCATTGAGGATGAGTAGTATTGATAAACAGGTATGATACTCAACCCCCCCCCCCAGCTAGTGGACAAGGGAGGAGGTGACCAGCTCAAGTCACGTATTTCAGTCAGTGCGGATGAGTAGTATTGATAAACAGGTATGAGACTGAACCCAGCCAGCTAGTGGACCAGGGAGGAGGGAACCAGATTCAGTCACTTATTTCAATCAGTGAATGAATGAATGAATGAATGAATGAATGAATGAATAAAACTTTATTTTTTGGTTACTCAAAACCATTAAAATAGGACATCAAACTACAAATAAACATGGTTGTCAGGCCGAAGTAGAAGAAAATAGATAAAATCAAAGACACAATTAAAAAAAGGTACATTAGTCCATTTCTATGTGGGCTGGTGAGTCTCGATAATTATAAGGTAATTGACCGGTGGCCTAGCTATGCGGGGCCATCAGTTTCTGGCGTGCCTGTTGAATGAATTTACTGAACACAGCCATATCTTTCACTGTTTCCATTGTGAATAGATAGTTGACAGCCTCCTTTATTTTTCTAATTCCTTGTCTAAGTAGAATTGGCTTTAGGTAGCGGTTGCGCTCGGAAGACAACCCCGGGCAGCAGAATAGGATATGTGCAAAACTCTCTTGTCTGTAGTTGCATAGGCGGCACTCAGAATGGGTTATATCAGATAACCCCGTGGAATAAAGGTCTTTAAGAGGGAGAGGATGTAATCTGAGTGCTAAAATCCTGTTTACTGCTTGTTTTCCCACCGCTTGGGTAAGATGGAGTTTCGAGGTCTGTATCAACTGCGGGAGTTTTAGAGACTCGTGAAAGCCTCTTAATTCCAGTGCTTCCAAATCAGTTGTGCGCGAGCAAAGCCGGACTTGTTTTTTTGTTGCGCTTTTAATGGCAGCGTAGTTGATTAACTCGGGATCCCAATTATCCACTGCAAGATTCAAAATTTCTTTGGCGGAGGAGAGACTGTTTGACCACGGATTCCCTGGTTCCAGAAAGATATTCTTTATACTAAATTTCAAAGAGTTTTCTGGTGCCGCGGTAGTGAGGTAGTAGTATTTACTCATTAAGGCCAGTTCCTCAAGTTTTTGTTGTGACAGGCCGAATTCAAGCCGCACTAAGGTGTTTCTGGTGCAGGAAGGTAGATGGAATAGCTTTTTGTACGCCGAGCAATGAATTTTTTCCAGAGTGCTTGATAGTTTTCCTGGGAAGGCCTGCTGGGCATAGTTCAATGATGGTATTAGCTTTGCCTTCAATACTCTTCGAATTGCTGTTGTCGTGGGGCTGTGTAGAGTGGCGTGCAACTTCCCAAGGGCGTATGAGATGCGTTTCCCTTTTGTCCGCATTTTGTCCAGATGAACTCCCGGGCGCCCTGTCTCACTTAACCATACCCCCAAGTAATTATATTGTTGTGTACTGTCCAACGTCAACTTCCCTATTCTCCATTTTATCAGTTTTTTCTTCGGAAAAGAACCAAATATTACTATTTTTGATTTGGCTGCATTCACAATCAGTTTATTCTTTGTATTATAATTGCCCAGGGATGTTAGAGCTTTTTGAAGCCCGATTTTGGTGTGATCTAGTAATACCAAATCGTCGGCGTACTGCAATAATTGAATCTTAGTGTGCCCAACCCGGGGTGTTGCTAGTGATGCTCCAGTCAAAGCTTTGCCCATGTCTGCGGTGTATAAATTGAATAACATCGGGGCTAAAACGCATCCTTGCTTCAAGCCGCGATTGGTGTCAATTTTTTCTGTGGCTGCTGTATTTGACAGTTTAATTCTGACCCACGTTCTTGAATATAATGATATGATTGCTTTTAGTAGAAGGGGGTTGATGTTCCAGCTTGCCAATTTCTGCCAGAGAATAGAGCAGTCGACACCATCAAAGGCTGCAGTGTAGTCGATAAAACAGGCAAAGATGGGAAGAGATTTTCGTGCCACTGCCTTATATGTTAGGTATGAGAGCGCAATGATGTTGTCCACTGTTGAGGCTCCTGGTCTGAACCCTGTTTGGTAGAAAGGCAGAAGGCCTTCCTTTCTGACCCAATTTGAAAGCTCCGCTAGTAAAGTGCTTGCGTAGGCCTTTCCCTCAATGTCAAGGAGAGCAATCATGCGGTAGTTTTGTGGGTTTGATTTCGGCCCTTTCTTATAAATAGGGTGCAGAAGTGACCCTCGCCATGAGTCCGGGACGTTCCCTGTTGCTCGACATTCGGCATATAACATGGTCAGGTTTTCAGTCCAGAAGTTTGTATCTTCCCTGAACAGGGAGCCTGGCAGTCCATTAAGTCCCGGCGCCCCATTGGGTCTGATTTTTTTTAAAATTGTGTTGACTAATTTTTTTTCTGATGAACTCGGCTGCTTCGCAATATTTGGAGAGTTCTTGAGGTTGGTCAGTTGGGTTGCATTGTCCAGGTCTATATTTGGATGAGTTAAGCTCAAAGTCAAAGTCAAAAAGATTTTATTTGTGTAGGTACTCAACCGAGGACCACAAATATTACATGAGATAAAAAGAGAATTTTACGTAAGATAAGTACATCACAAATTAATATAAAACTAACATGGATTTAAAAAATTTGTACAGATTATAACATACAAATTCGTTCGGAGGATTTATGACCGCTGTTAATATTTCTTTTTCCTTTGTTAGCCTACAGGATCTGTATATCGGTGAAATATAATGAGCGCGAGCTGCTACCACTTTAGAGTTGGGGCAAATGAACAGTAAGTGCTCCACAGTCTGCTCACCCCCTTGACATAACAAACATAAATGGGAGAGTTCTCCAGGTAACCATTTTGCTTTATAAGTTTGTACAGGTAAAATCCCAGCTCGATACATGAAAATTACCCTCCTTGCATTATGAGAAAGACAAAAAGAGATATAAGGCTGTATATGTTTATACTCTATAAGTGTAGTGAATGGCTTGAATATTTTTAGCCTATAGCTGTGAACATAGTCCAAATCATAACTCAACCTAGGTGTAAAACATTTGAGAAAGAGTTTTAGTTGTGACACGGACCAAGTCTGCAAGATTTCTGTAGAAATTTCAGCCATTTGGAACGCCGCAGACATGTTCACTAAGAAAGTTTGCTTAACTACATCTGTGCCAAAAGTCTCTTTTTGTAACAAAAATTTAAGAGTTCCCTCCGTAGCATGAAGGAGATGGTAGGCCCATCTAATTATGTTTGCCACGGCAGTGGCAAAAGCACTAGTAATTCCGAATTCCAGCCGTAGGACCTGAACTGGTGTAGCAGTTGGGACCTTCATTATTTTTTTCAAGATTTTTCCCTCCTGACGGTCCATGAAGCCCCATTGTTGAATGGGAATATATTCTGTGGCATAAGACAGGACCGCTGGTATTTTAACTTTATATATTTTTATTAATGAGGAAAAATGCCTGCTCCCCGTGGCGTTGTATAGTCTTGATAGTGCTCCTGCATGTAAATCAGATTTTTTAGTTAACTTCTCGATATGCTTTGTATTTGTTAGATTCTTAGAAAGAATCCTGCCGAGGTAAATATATTCTTTTTCTTCATCGACCTTTTCATCTCCTAGCCTCCAATTATATTTGACACTTTTCTTCCTCCCAGAAAAGGCTACAACTTTGGTTTTTCTTACGTTCGGGATTAAAAAATTGTCATTTGAATATTTGAACAGAATATCTAAAGATTTTTGCAGACCAAATGGTGTAAGATCGAATAGGACTATATCGTCCGCATAAAGCAACAAATGAACTCTTTGTTGGTTAATTTTTGGGGGCAGGCTTGAGCCCTTTTGTAGTTGATTTGGCAAATCGTAGAGATATAACGAGAACAACATGGGAGCTAGTAGACAACCCTGTTTAAGGCCATTTTCGGTGTATATTATTTTCGTTAATCCTTTTTCGCCCCCCATTTGGACTCGACACCATGTAGTTGTATGGAGACTTATTATTACCTGTAGCAAGTGATCATTGATTCCCAAACTCCTCAATTTTTTCCACAATGTGGGGCGATCCACTCGATCGAATGCGGTCGAGTAATCTATGAAAGCCATGTAGACCGTCTGTTTTCTTCGTGTGACGTATTTGTCCAGAAAAAACTGAATAATTGCTATGTTATCCGTAACAGAATGTTTGGGTCTGAAGCCTGCCTGGAACATGGGTATCAGACCCATCGAGAAGGCCCAGTTTTTTAATTGCAATAGTACCTCTGCTGCGAAAATTTTCCCGGTAGCGTCCATCAGGGCTATTTGGCGATAGTTTCCTGCTACCGTTTTGCAACCTTTTTTGTGAATAGGGATAATAGTGCTCCCTTGCCATGACTTGGGAACTTGACCAGTGGAGAAAATATAGTTGAAAAGTGGGGTTAGTAGAAGGCTCCATTCCTTAGAATTTGTCTGCAGGGCCTTTATAGGAATTTGGTCGGGACCAAAGGCTCCTGTGCTTCTTGCCCTCCGAATGTGTGTTTCAACCATTATAGTTGTTGTTTTCGGGATTATTTTTTCCATAACTTTTTCCTTTACTTTATCTGGACTGTTTGCTTGTAATTTGTCCACATTTTTTTTGTAAAGTTCTGCCAAGTAAATTTCCCACTCTTTCGGAGGAACAGGTACTGCTTGTAATTTCTTTTTTGTCCCTGATATTTTGGCTATTATGGACCAATAGGTTCTTTGGTTTGGTTCTTTGGCAGCAATTTGTAATTCAACCCAGTTACGATCTTGAAAGGTTTTTCTCTCACTTGTTTTTTCTCTTCTGAATTGATTTTTCAATTTATTTATTTCCTTCTTTTTAGTAGGAGAGGGGTGTAAGTATTGAGCACGTATCAATTTGTTTAGGGTTTTCTTTATCAGTGAGTTCCCTGTTTTGTTATTATTTTTTCTTTTTGAGTTAGTATTAGTTTTTTGAAGATTCATTTCAATTAATACCTCCTTAAGTTCGATGAGCATGGTCTCGAAATTTTCTATAGGATCTTCAGAATATAGATTCCTTAAGAAATGTTGGTGCTCGACCAGATTTGTCATTTTACTCAAAGAGGTAGGATTCCAAAAGATACGTCTCTGATCGCTGTTTACCAGAGTTTCCTTTCTATCAAGGGTCATCAGACCTTCTTCTGCGGACGGAACCGACCAACTGGTTCTAAGTTGCATGACGGCATGATCGCTCTCTGTAGAAAAATTGGAGCAGAGATGGGACATAGTTTCAAGCTGGTCTTTGCCACAGATGATATAATCTATTATAGATGGTCTCCCGTTTCCCTGTCTTGTATACGATGCCGGGATATCGCCTTCCACATTCCCATTGAGGATTGTTCCATTTATGGAAAGCAGTACTGTTAACAGTGTTTTCCCTCTTTTATTAGATCGAATATCATTGGGGAATTGAGGGATTAAAGGTTCCAGGCTTTCTTCTTCCAGAATTTTTCCCCACTTTTTTATTTCTGTATTGGAAATTTTCCCGTTGAAATCTCCCGTGATTATATAGGGTGAAAACATATGGGCTTCAATTATTTGTATAATAATTTGCAAGGTATCGTCATATAAGGTGTCGTGCTTTTTTCCTGGAGGGGCGTATACATTGAAAAGCAACATTATTCTAATTGAGGTCAAATTGTAGGCTTTCAGAGACAGTTTCATACATTGCACGTTCTCACTATTGGTTTCCACTATCTCTTGTGCCCACAGATGATCCTCTCTCATTAAAATAGCCAATCCCCCTTTGGCATGGCCCCGGTTTGAGGCTTTTGCACATATGTTATACACATAGTATCCTTTTTGTGAAAAAGGCTCTGTTGCCCAGGTTTCTTGTAGGGTCAATATGTCGGGCTGGTTACTAAGGACTTCCTTCATTTTTTTCATTGTTCTACCAGCGATATTCCACGTTGTAACCTTTAGACCTTGGTTAAACAGGGTACTTTAGTTGATTAGAACCTTTGTTATAGTTTAAAATCCCTGGAAGCCAGGTCCATGAATTCTCCATTTTATTTTCAGCAAAAAATTTTTCCTTCGATTCCATATGCCACACTTCCCTTTCCCCTTTTTTTACTCGAATTTTCAGTATCTCTTCTCCCTGTTCTATATCTCTATTTTGAATACCCTCTGGATATCTTAAAGTCCCCGAGGATCTTTGTCCCTCGTTCGAATGCAGTGTAGAAAAAAGTTGCGTATTGTTGTTGAAAGTTGGGTATTTTTTGTTTCCTTTAAGCTCAGCTTTCACTATGACATCATAACCAAATCGGTATATTATCTCTTTTTCCTTCAAAATAATACTTGGTATTACTGGAGACCAAAACGAGACTATTGCGATTTTACTTTGACCTCGCTTTGGGAATGATACTAGGTCGATGTCACTGCTTGTCATAGATTGAAGAGTCTTTATATTTTGTAAAAGGTGAAGGATCCTGCTTCTATTAAGAGGGATATTGTCAGTGGGAAATAGTTCTTCAAATTGAAGTACCTTAGATTGTGTGTCAATCCTGCAGTCATTTTCCTTTTCAGAAAAAGTTTTATCAGCATTTTCATCTCTTGTCGTTATAGCTGTGTTTAATGGGAGATATACATCCGCCTTAGGGTTCAAGGATTTCTTTCTATCAATACTTGTTCCTTTGGGGGATTCTCCTTTTTTACTCCTACATGGCGTACTTTTCTCGTCGTTTTCCTCCTGTAGTTCTTTTTGTGGTATTATAATTTTTTGAAATTTCAATTTACGTGCTTGCTTTTTATGAATCCTTCTCATAGGTTTTTTCTTCCTTTTATTTTTTCCCTTTAGCGTAACATCCTTAGTTGAGTTCGGTGTCATTTCTCCTGAAGATATTTCAGATTTAATTTCTACTTTTGATTCCTCGACTTCTTTAACAGAGTCTTTGTAGAATCTTTCCGTTCCCATTTTTTTGTTGAAAATCGGGAATTGTTTTTGCTTTTTTGGGGGGTTTTCTCTAAACAAACGTTTCAAGGAGTATAGAGTGGATTCATTAAAAGATTCCTTTTTTTTCCTATTGTCAGTTGATTTAAAATCATCATCTGATGTCTGAGTAGAAGAGTGACAGTTGCTTTGCTTGTAATCATTTTCTTTTCGTCGGTTGGTATCCTCTAGTTTTCCTTCTATGTTTTTTGAGGACTCCTTTTTTCTTTTCTCTTCTACTAAAAACTTCAGAATACCAATTTGGACATCCAAAGTTTGATCAGAATTTTCAAGGATGTTACCTAAAAAGGAGAGAACTGATTCGAGAATTTCTTGTAATGTAAAGAAAGCCTTGGATAAGGGAATAGAAGATTTTTCAAGATTGTTGTTTTCTATTAAAAAGGGATCCAAAAAGGAATCTTGTTCATGTATAGAAAGTTTTTTTGTGTCTGTATTTGTTGACTTTAGCTCTGGACTGTTTTCTCCTGCTTTTTGGTTGGATATACATAAGTCTTTTAGAGTTTGAGGGCTCCCATTGCCCTTTATCAAGAGTATATCGGAGATCAAACTTTTTTGTTCTGATGTAAAATTAAGAATACTCAGGTCTTCTGTTTTGTGTACACCCTCGTGGTTTTTTATAGGCGTTGATGATTTCACCGCACTAGAGTTGGAGTTTTCAGGTTGTTGTTCTCTTGTTGTATAAGTAGACTTGTTATTAAACACAATATCGCTGACATTATGAGACAGATGGGGGGATGCCGATAAACATGATCGATCGTCCAGACTCCCTGATATTTTATTTTCAATGGCAGACATTGTTTTTTCCGGTTTCTTTTTTGCTGGTAAAGACGAGAAGTATTCACTGATTGCTGGGGTCAGGCTGTTGCGGCCAGCTTTTATTCCTTTATCAGTGGATTTTCTAACAGCTTCCTCGGTTCCCATTCGTTTCATGAAGATTGTTCGCGAGCGTAGTTTCTTTAGACCCATTTGTGAGGAGACTCGTGCCACTTATATCGCAAGAGAGGGAAAGAGGGGAGATTGTTACCTTTCTTCGATGTTATGACTCTGCGATGGTCACTATATGTTTTTAGGGCGTAGATGTTAATGGGTTGGCCCGTCCCGTCCTCGGTCGTCCCCGGACGGTCACAGACGGCCCGCCCTTTGCCCGGGCTTAGCCCGGCGTCCCGCTAAGCGTCCCGCTAAGAGTTAGGTGATTATATTAGTAGGAGGAGCTTGGGGCGGGAAGAGACTCCAGGTGCGCTCTGTTGGTCAAGCGCTGCAGCCTGGGTCTCGCAGTCCCAGCCCCTGTGGTAGAACAGCCTCACAAGCGGTTGAAATTCCTTCCTGGACTCTTGGTCAGCAAACAGGCAAAGGTGCAGTCAGATGCTCTAGAACACAAAGGCAAAGTACAGCTACGAGCGGCTCCCGCGAAGCGGGGGCCGCGAGTTGTTGAGGAAGTGGGCAGCCAATCACAGGCCGCTCTAGAGCAAACAGCCAATCGATGAGGAGCAGGGGCGGGAAGAGACTCCAGGTGCGCTCTGTTGGTCAAGCGCTGCAGCCTGGGTCTCGCAGTCCCAGCCCCTGTGGTAGAACAGCCTCACAAGCGGTTGAAATTCCTTCCTGGACTCTTGGTCAGCAAACAGGCAAAGGTGCAGTCAGATGCTCTAGAACACAAAGGCAAAGTACAGCTACGAGCGGCACCCGTGAAGCGGGGGCCGCGAGTTGTTGAGGAAGTGGGCAGCCAATCACAGGCCGCTCTAGAGCAAACAGCCAATCGATGAGGAGCAGGGGCGGGAAGAGACTCCAGGTGCGCTCTGTTGGTCAAGCGCTGCAGCCTGGGTCTCGCAGTCCCAGCCCCTGTGGTAGAACAGCCTCACAAGCAGTTGAAATTCCTTCCTGGACTCTTGGTCAGCAAACAGGCAAAGGTGCAGTCAAATGCTCTAGAACACAAAGGCAAAGTACAGCTACGAGCGGCACCCGCGAAGCGGGGGCCGCGAGTTGTTGAGGAAGTGGGCAGCCAATCACAGGCCGCTCTAGAGCAAACAGCCAATCGATGAGGAGCAGGGGCGGGAAGAGACTCCAGGTGCGCTCTGTTGGTCAAGCGCTGCAGCCTGGGTCTCGCAGTCCCAGCCCCTGTGGTAGAACAGCCTCACAAGCGGTTGAAATTCCTTCCTGGACTCTTGGTCAGCAAACAGGCAAAGGTGCAGTCAAATGCTCTAGAACACAAAGGCAAAGTACAGCTACGAGCGGCACCCGCGAAGCGGGGGCCGCGAGTTGTTGAGGAAGTGGGCAGCCAATCACAGGCCGCTCTAGAGCAAACAGCCAATCGATGAGGAGCAGGGGCGGGAAGAGACTCCAGGTGCGCTCTGTTGGTCAAGCGCTGCAGCCTGGGTCTCGCAGTCCCAGCCCCTGTGGTAGAACAGCCTCACAAGCGGTTGAAATTCCTTCCTGGACTCTTGGTCAGCAAACAGGCAAAGGTGCAGTCAAATGCTCTAGAACACAAAGGCAAAGTACAGCTACGAGCGGCACCCGCGAAGCGGGGGCCGCGAGTTGTTGAGGAAGTGGGCAGCCAATCACAGGCCGCTCTAGAGCAAACAGCCAATCGATGAGGAGCAGGGGCGGGAAGAGACTCCAGGTGCGCTCTGTTGGTCAAGCGCTGCAGCCTGGGTCTCGCAGTCCCAGCCCCTGTGGTAGAACATCCTCACAAGCGGTTGAAATTCCTTCCTGGACTCTTGGTCAGCAAACAGGCAAAGGTGCAGTCAGATGCTCTAGAACACAAAGGCAAAGTACAGCTACGAGCGGCTCCCGTGAAGCGGGGGCCGCGAGTTGTTGAGGAAGTGGGCAGCCAATCACAGGCCGCTCTAGAGCAAACAGCCAATCGATGAGGAGCAGGGGCGGGAAGAGACTCCAGGTGCGCTCTGTTGGTCAAGCGCTGCAGCCTGGGTCTCGCAGTCCCAGCCCCTGTGGTAGAACAGCCTCACAAGCGGTTGAAATTCCTTCCTGGACTCTTGGTCAGCAAACAGGCAAAGGTGCAGTCAAATGCTCTAGAACACAAAGGCAAAGTACAGCTACGAGCGGCCCCCGCGAAGCGGGGGCCGCGAGTTGTTGAGGAAGTGGGCAGCCAATCACAGGCCGCTCTAGAGCAAACAGCCAATCGATGAGGAGCAGGGGCGGGAAGAGACTCCAGGTGCGCTCTGTTGGTCAAGCGCTGCAGCCTGGGTCTCGCAGTCCCAGCCCCTGTGGTAGAACAGCCTCACAAGCGGTTGAAATTCCTTCCTGGACTCTTGGTCAGCAAACAGGCAAAGGTGCAGTCAAATGCTCTAGAACACAAAGGCAAAGTACAGCTACGAGCGGCTCCCGCGAAGCGGGGGCCGCGAGTTGTTGAGGAAGTGGGCAGCCAATCACAGGCCGCTCTAGAGCAAACAGCCAATCGATGAGGAGCAGGGGCGGGAAGAGACTCCAGGTGCGCTCTGTTGGTCAAGCGCTGCAGCCTGGGTCTCGCAGTCCCAGCCCCTGTGGTAGAACATCCTCACAAGCGGTTGAAATTCCTTCCTGGACTCTTGGTCAGCAAACAGGCAAAGGTGCAGTCAGATGCTCTAGAACACAAAGGCAAAGTACAGCTACGAGCGGCTCCCGTGAAGCGGGGGCCGCGAGTTGTTGAGGAAGTGGGCAGCCAATCACAGGCCGCTCTAGAGCAAACAGCCAATCGATGAGGAGCAGGGGCGGGAAGAGACTCCAGGTGCGCTCTGTTGGTCAAGCGCTGCAGCCTGGGTCTCGCAGTCCCAGCCCCTGTGGTAGAACAGCCTCACAAGCGGTTGAAATTCCTTCCTGGACTCTTGGTCAGCAAACAGGCAAAGGTGCAGTCAAATGCTCTAGAACACAAAGGCAAAGTACAGCTACGAGCGGCCCCCGCGAAGCGGGGGCCGCGAGTTGTTGAGGAAGTGGGCAGCCAATCACAGGCCGCTCTAGAGCAAACAGCCAATCGATGAGGAGCAGGGGCGGGAAGAGACTCCAGGTGCGCTCTGTTGGTCAAGCGCTGCAGCCTGGGTCTCGCAGTCCCAGCCCCTGTGGTAGAACAGCCTCACAAGCGGTTGAAATTCCTTCCTGGACTCTTGGTCAGCAAACAGGCAAAGGTGCAGTCAAATGCTCTAGAACACAAAGGCAAAGTACAGCTACGAGCGGCTCCCGCGAAGCGGGGGCCGCGAGTTGTTGAGGAAGTGGGCAGCCAATCACAGGCCGCTCTAGAGCAAACAGCCAATCGATGAGGAGCAGGGGCGGGAAGAGACTCCAGGTGCGCTCTGTTGGTCAAGCGCTGCAGCCTGGGTCTCGCAGTCCCAGCCCCTGTGGTAGAACATCCTCACAAGCGGTTGAAATTCCTTCCTGGACTCTTGGTCAGCAAACAGGCAAAGGTGCAGTCAGATGCTCTAGAACACAAAGGCAAAGTACAGCTACGAGTTAAGCTACCTTCCTCTTGGTACAAGGATATCACATGAGCTGTCCAGATGTCAGAGTCAATTGAGTTCTCCCTCAGCGTGCTCCCTTGGTTTAGGGTGTTGAGGTATTTCCATAACTCTTGTGTTTTGCTGGGACTCAACAATCCAAAGATCTTTAGCCATTTTGCTTCGATTTGATTCAGTTTTTCGATCCAAACTTGCTTTGAGTGTAGTTTTGCTGTTTCCTGAAGGAGTTTTTTGTCTCGAGTTAGTCCAGTTTTCAGGTAAATCCTTCGTTTGGTTCGCACTTGTTTCGCACTTTCACGGATTGCAGGGATATAACCAAGGTTATGCCTAGGATAAGGATTAACTTTATTTGTTTTTCCTCCTTGTAGATATAATACTAGATTGTGAGCAAACCGGTCCCATTCTTTGATTGTGCCCCTATTTATTTCCTTTAGTGTGCCCTCCACCCATGCTTTTTTCCATTCCTCAAACTTGTGTATAGGAGCCGTGCCCCATTTGATCCTTCTCACCAAAATATACTGTTCAGTACAGTTTGTTGATCCAATTTGTTTTAGCGTAAAATGGTTGACTGCTGTAGAATTTAAAGTTGTTATTAGAGACGCATGGTCGCTTTCCTTCCGCTGTACAACTTCGTACCCTGTCATTAGCCTCTGTAGCCTGCTGCTTAGCAGGATGTAATCAATTGTAGTATGATTGTTGTATGTTGGCGGGCAGAGCGCTTCTGGGGAGTTTTTTAGGAGTACGGAGTGGGCTGTTGACAACTGGTAGGCAAGCAAAAGGGCGTTAAATGCTTCCGTCGCGGAAGAAATATTGCTTTCAGCAGACTTTACCCCAATGTTATGGGTATTAAAATCTCCGAGGATTATTGAATCCATGTGAGCAAACTTTAGGAGGAGATTTTCAATGTTTACTAATAACTCGGAGAGCTTATCCTTTGCTCCTGGTCCATTTGGATTGTAGTAAACATTGATTAACAGTATGGTCAATGGGCCTTTGTTTGATGAGAGGCCTTTCAAAATGCCGGCCATGTACGAATTGGATGTTGTTTTTATTTCCCTAAATTGTATCTTCCGTGATAGTCTGGTGTATATTGAAATGCCTCCTGACGGTCTGCCAAAGATGTTCTCCTTAATAGCTGGTTTGTGGTAATCCGCGAATCCCCTTATTGAAACTGGTTTGATGGCCCATGTTTCTTGGATGCAGAGTATATCAATTCCTGCATGGAACGGAGGTGATGCCGGCTGTTGTAATAGTTTTGATATTCCAGCTACATTCCAGGACATAATCGTCGTGGTCTGTCTACCAATTATCTCCATTTTTTGTATTATACCTGATAAGTCTGCCTGTCGGTGCACTGGTCTGTCCCTGGTTGTAGTGGTGAGGAAGTTAGGAGTTGTGAATTAAGGCCCTGGGCACCCAGGACCAATCTTCAATAGCGTTGTTTTGTATTGAGCAGCTCCGGGTGCCTTTGCCCAGGTTTGTAGTGACCTTGATTAACCCATCATTTATCAGTTTTGGGTTTGTTCCGCTGTTGCTCCCATGAAGTATAGAGAGTGTTTTTATAGGCGGATGTTGTGGCTCAGCTAATGGAGTCTCCCTTTGTGTGCCAGGTGTCCAGGAATCGTTTAGATGCTTCGAATGGACGTATTTCAACAACGGCTTGGGGTATTTTGTCGCCGGTCGGTTTAAGATCTTTATGCCCCAGTCTTCCAATAGGTTCTTATTTCTTTTCAGTGTATGAACCGTGTCTAGATTAGAAAAGAGCAGTTCTGTGGGTTCGTTAATATCACCTGGTCCTTGCGTGAGAAAGGAGACACTTTCAATATCTGTAGACTTTATATTTTCCAGGCCTGGGATGTTCGCGAAGAGTGTTAATAGGTTGCTACGGTTGAGTATGTCCCATTTACCCTGTGAGATATATTCTGGGTGGAGGCATAGTTTTAGGTCATCCTGTGTGTAGGGGATCTGGTTCTTATGTGCCCTATTTGCAGATGAATCTTGGCTCATTAAGTCCTGTGGGATTTTCAGTGCCATCGCGTTGGCATCATCCTTTGCGTGATTCCCGGTGTCCAATTTTAGTGTTGGGGGTAAAACTTCCCTTGCTCCAAGTGCTACAGTCTTGGTGAGGTCTTGGGAGTCCTTTCGGCCGATGCTCTGGTTGGCTTCCTTTATTGAGGTTTTACCTTTGCTATGCAAGGCTTTGTCCCTCGTAGTGATCGGCGGGGGGCTATCTGCATGTAGTGCCTTAGATTCTGGCGGGACGTTGCTACCTACCCGCATTGTTTGTTCCTCGTGATGATTAGGGTGCACGCTGCTTGATGAGCCGCTTGTATCCCAGGATTCTGGCCTTTGGCATGTGCCTTCATTTATGTTATCTCCAAGGATTGGTTCAAGGTTAGTTTTACCCAGGTTATTTGGCCAGGTGACGTTTCCGTCTGGGGATGGTGACTTTTGTGGGGTGTTTGACTCAGAGTTATTCTTACTGTGTGTGGATGACTCTTTGGTTTCCGGTAATAGCCATAACCTGATTGAACCATTTTGATTGTAATTGCTCTTTTTTTGTTTGTTTAGCTTTTTTAGTTTTTTCTTATTTTTCCGAGATAAGTGACCAGTGTCAAGGCTTGACTCCTGCAAATTGTTTAAGTTTGCTTGTTCATTGACAATGGTGCTACATTCATCTGTAGTTATTTGTGGTGTCCTATTTGGTTGCTCTGCCGTCGTCCTTGTGGGGTCCTGCTGGATTTCGTTGCAGTTAAAGTGGACAGACGGCTTGTTTATCAAATTCAAAGTTTCGTTGCTCCTTTGCCTGCTGGTTTCTACCTTTAGGTCTTCAATTAATGTATTCATGATCCCGGGCAGTTTTTCCAAGCAAAGCAGCACGGGGCTACATCCACAGTCCTGCGGTTTGGGTGTAACTATATTATTTGCCTGAACGCGTTGGATTAGGGAGTTCAGATCTTCTAATTTGGAGTCTATACCGGATATCAGTCCGGCGACTGTGTGAAGGAGACTTATCTGGACATCTAGCTTGTCGGCGTGCATTATGGCGGCATTTACCATTGAGGACAGTACGTCGTTGATTAACACAAAGTGATGATCAAGTTTGTCTGACTGCCTTTCCATTGTGTAGTCCACCCCCTGTCCTTGGTGGCCGTGTCTAATGCCATTGTGAGTGAGTCCAGGGCTACCTAAGTTTGGGTATTGAATTGCTGATGTTTGAAATGGCTCTGCGTGTGCACTAAGTGCTGAAGTACTGATTGCGCTGCTCTCCTTGGTGTGGGTCGTCCCTGTTGCCTGTTGGTCTTCGATCTCGCCGTCGGCTAAAGTGGCCCTTTGGGTGTCCCGGGTCTGTTGAATCGCTAAGGTGAGGGGGCTGGCTTGGCAAGCGTTGTTGATAGGCGTTGTTGGTGTTGTTTTTATTTGATCTGTAGGGCCACCCGTTGCTATAATGATTTCTGGTGATAGCGGGATCGCTGGGCTCAGGGAAGTGTTGTTTTCCAATGGTTCAGCAGCTGTGTCCGAAATAAATAAGGCGTTCTCTTGCTGGTTTGCACAAGTAGGCGTTCTATGGGAAAAGAAGTCTCGTATATCTCTATTAATGACGATATTGGTCAATGTTTTTCTGTGGCTGCGTGAAAGTGAGCCCTTGTCTGGCATTGGCCCGTGTGGAGGTGTAGTCTGTCCTTGATGGGACTTATTTGCCCGGGATGGTGTTATTGTTGTGTCTCCAATTTGAGTCGCCTCCACCTCTTCTTTAAACTCCACCTCCTCCTCTGCTGGTTCTTCTCTGTGACTAGACCCCATTGAGGCCCCCCCGCTGGAGGAGTAAAGCATTTTTTCCTTCAGGCGCTTTGCTGTCTTATGAGGTCGAGGTTTCTCTTGGCGTTGTAAGAGGTTCGAGTTTCTTGTTCTCATCTCTATAATTCCACTAAGAGTGGGAATCCTGGGTCAGATCCAAATTGCTCCTGATTTCTCCTGCTCCCAAACCCCAGCCACTGCAGGGGCTGGACGTGTGTGCGGATTAATGCTTCTCTGCTGTGAGTGTTGCTGCTCTCGCTATGTTTGTTGTTTTATACTAGCGGCGCCCTCACGGCAGCTAGCAGGGGAGCCCTCTGGTGGCTGAGGCTCGGAGGGAAGTTGATGGGCTAGTCAGTGGAACTCTCTGCCGCGGCGATGTTTGAAATAGGGTGGGTGGGTTAGATTAGCCCAGCTTGTAAGTCGCCACGGCTCCAACACCCTCCGTGCTCCACCCGAGCTCTGTTTAATGGTGCTATTTAATAGTCTGTGGTTGCACCGAGGTTCTCCCTCACCCTCCCTCATTCATGGGGGGGGGGGGGGTCGTGCACTGCAATTGCTGGTCGTCTGCTTATTTTGCACTGAATAAGGGGGGTGTCCGGTGGGGAGGTGCAGAGTGCCAAGTGCTTCTCAGGGTTTTTTTTTTTTGTTATCAATGCAGTTCAGTGCAACCCCGCACTCCGCAGCACTTCCTTTCACTTTGCTAATTGGCCTTGGACTGTGGTCCTGGCTCTTGAGTCCCACTCCCGACTCCACCTTCAGAGATACCACCGGTGCTCACGGTCGGCTGCTCCGGTAGCCACAAGCCACAATAGCCACAAGCCCCTGGACACAGTGGTGGCTATGGCGGCGCTCAACAGCTTCTGTAGAATCAGCGGCTTTAGTCTCTGTGTTTCCTTTTTGTGGAGTTTAGTGCTTGATGCTTGCTTGGCGCTCGGCGCTTGCAGCTCACCGCTCGTGGCTGCAGTGCAGTGCAGGGCGGGGAGGGGCTCACCTGCTGTAGCGCCGCTTGTGCCGGTGCCGGTGCGAAGGAGCCGCGATAAAGTGCCCCTGACCCCCCCTGGGCCACTTTCTGTCTCTGCTGGTTCGATGGCGAGATTGCTATGGCTCTCGAGGCTCGCGCGGCAGCTCCAACCGGCTCCCGGTCCTGGTCCGCTCTCAGTCCACCCTCCACTCTGCCTGTTCGTTCGTTCAATCAGTGCGGATGAGTAGTATTGATAAACAGGTATGATAGTGAACCCACCCAGCTAGTGGACCAGGGAGGAGGGAACCAGACCCAGTCACTTATTTCAACCAGTGAGAATGAGTAGTATTGACAAACAGGTATGATACTGACCCCCCCACCCCCAGCTAGTGGACCAGGGAGGAGGGAACCAGACCCAGTCACTTATTTCAATCAGTGCGGATGAGTAGTATTGATAAACAGGTATGATAGTGAACCCCCCCAGCTAGTGGACCAGGGAGGAGGGAACCAGATCCAGTCACTTATTTCAATCAGTGAGAATGAGTAGTATTGATAAACAGGTATGAGACTGACCCCCTCCCCCGATAGTGGACCAGGGAGGAGGGAACCAGATCAAGTCACTAATTTCAACCAGTGAGGATGAGTAGTATTGACAAACAGGTATGATACTCACCCCCCCCCCCCAGCTAGTGGACCAGGGAGGAGGGAACCAGATCCAGTCACTTATTTCAATCAGTGCGGATGAGTAGTATTGATAAACAGGTATGAGACTGAACCCCCCCAGCTAGTGGACCAAGGAGGAGGGAACCAGATCCAGTCACTTATTTCAATCAGTGAGGATGAGTAGTATTGACAAACAGGTATGATACTGACCCCCCCACCCCCAGCTAGTGGACAAGGGAGGAGGGAACCAGATCCAGTCACTTATTTCAATCAGTGCGGATGAGTAGTATTGACAAACAGGTATGATACTGACCCCCCCACCCCCAGCTAGTGGACAAGGGAGGAGGGAACCAGATCCAGTCACTTATTTCAGTCAGTGAGGATGAGTAGTATTGATAAACAGGTATGATATTGAAACCCTCCAGCTGAGTCTCTCTGCCCACCACTTTAAGCTTTGACGGACCAACAGTGGTACATCGGGTCCCTCACACGTTCCTGATGAGGAGGCACGTAGACATATATTTCAAGCACTCTCACTCCAAAAGCAAGAAAATCACAGAAGAGTTGACAGAATTTGAGTAAATTAATCGATTAACATTTATTTTAGAATTCATGTATATTCCAATAAGTAGATCAATCAATATCATAGAACTGCATTCCCCTAACTGTGGGCTGCCAGTTAATTTTTGGGGTGTCGTGAAAGAGTAACAAATGACGGTGCCTTTACATTTTGTATTTATCTCATCACATCTACTGTGCTTTAAAGGCATAGGTTAAACTTACGGCTATGTCTTCTGACAAATTCCTGCTTACGCTGTTAACATGGGGATTGGTGTTTACTTTTCTTACTCTGATTCCAAAGCGATTGGTGTTTTTAAAGTGAACTTTGTGACAATCTCGCTGGTGTGAATAGAGTGTGAAAGGAAAGGCTGTAGGATGTAATTTTTTCTAACACACAACATCTTACCTTTCTTAATTCCTATTTTATTTCAGAATATATCAGTAGTTTGGAAAGCAAAATGAAATCCATTATTTTGCAATTCTGAAGCGTGATTGGAACAAAGATTTTAAAAGGATCAAAACAAATCAAGACAGTTTTACTGGGTGATGCACAAAGGATATTCACTGAAACCCGACTTCCATACATTATAATTTGTGTGCCAGACACCTTTATCAGTAAAGCTGTCTGCAAATCTAGTGGTCAGAAAATGTGTTGCCTGTAAATGACGTGTGGTACTCTATGATGCTTTAATAATATATGAGTGACCCACGGCCGCCATGCACAGTTCAGTTATCAATGATTTCATTTGAAATACTGATGCGATGATATTAATGATGTTACAGAACAGGTCACGAGTGATGTAATATGTGGGGTAATTAGCTGTGCATGGGGAGGGTATGACTTATAGTTACTTTAGGGCACAAGTTATAGTTACCAAGGATAATTATAACTGGTGAATTTTAGTGTTTTTTCAGTTTGAAATGCAACACTGTCACTGAAATTCTCACCTAACTATATTGTCAGTTTAACCTTTGTTTTTTCCCCTGAATTTTTATGTCATTTTTTTATGTAAAGAAAGATATTATTACAACTCATAACTGTAACGTCACTTTACCCTTTGTTTTTTTCAGAGAATATCTACGTTTTTTTTAACATAAAGGATTATCTTTTAGTACGATACATAAAGCCTGCGCGTGCCGCACACAGCCTTTGCTTGTGCGTGTCGTGGGGTCAGTCACAGGGCCTTTTCTGATGCCAGGTCCTGCCTTAAACTCCCAGAGGGCAGCCAACCCCCATGCACACGGTCATTATGTTAGAGGTTTGGCAGACAGGCCCTGCATCCAACCCCTCTCATACAAGTATAGCCCCACCCCACACATGACCTTTTGCCATACACGTCGTAAGATTGGCTGAAGGGTGGCATGTGACCAGGCCCTGCACCCAACCCCATGCAAGCAGCTAACCCCGCCCCATACACAACCTTCTGGCACACGCAGGGAGCGGTTCGTCTCAATGTCCTGGGTGCACTCAGATAGACTAACGATTTTGTTAAAGAGTCACAACATCGAAATATGTGGACCTATTGGCTTCATCAAGGGGTGAGCATATAAATCTACATAATGCATATATAGCATAATAGATATATAAATCATCCTTCTCCAAAAATCATTAATGTGTTTATTCAAATCTATATTTCAGAAATTCACACACTGCATTGTTTAATAATATTGCTAATTACAAAAATGTTTAATAAGGTTTTAATTTAAAAAAAAATCATGTCTGTGAGTCTTTTGTTTTACATAGTGTTTATTATCAAAGCAGTTTGTGGTCTGCAAAATGTTAAAAGAAAGAACCAGAGATGTTTTTTTTTAAATAAAACCAACATATCTCTGAATATTTCTTTTAACATTGTTTCAGCTCACAAAATGGAATCAGAAAAAACACAAGAGGGCTTTGCACTCCAGCTGAAGACCATAGAGCTCCAGGTAGGAGTGTTTTAAAAAAAATATGGTAAGTTCTCCGGGGGTCATGGATACAAAGACCTAGGAGACTTCATGTTTTTTTAGAAATGTTGCTGGAAAGCTGCTGCACTCAATGCAGCCCCCAAAACGTTACTAACATGCTTTGTCGTCCCCCTCTGCCTTCTTGGAGCACCCAAGCTGCAAACATATATTCAAAAACACCTGCAGGGCATTATAGGGAACTCTTTCAAGGAGCAATAAATGATAAATGTGTGGCTTATGCCTCTCATTTATTCTTTTTTAAATTATTTTTATTTATGGTGTTCTGTGCAGCTCCACTCCCCGAGCCTTTATTGGCCCCAGGGACCCCACCCCCAGGGCTGTACTCATTTATTTAGGGAAGGGGCTCTTACCTCTGCGGGACCCCAACCCCCGGGAGGTTTTCTATTATAGCTTCTGAAGATTCACTAAACTACTTCCACATTCATTGCAATGGTATGGTTTTGCCCCAGTGTGTATTTGTTTGTCTTTGTAGGTCTGATATTTGACTAAAGCTCTTCACACATTCACTGAACTGAATGCTTCCCCCGGTCTATGTTCATTGATGTCTTTGTAGGCCTTATAAGTGACTCAAGTTCTTCACAAATTCAGTGCGATTGAATGGCTTTGCCTGTGTGTGTTCTTGGAGGAATCCTGAGATTTGAGGAATCACTAAAGCTACTTCAACATTCTTAGAAATTGTATTGTTTTTTCCAGCCTGTGTTCACAGATGTGTTTGGAGGTTTGGCGGGTTGATAATTGACTAAAGCTCTTCACACATTCACTGCCCTTGAATGGTGTTTCCCTAGTGGGTGTTCGCTGATGATGCGTAAATGCTGAAGAGTAACTGCAACTCCTTCCTCATTCATGCGATTATGTAGTCATTTACTGTGTGTGTTCGCTGAAGACTCTGTAGGTCTGGTAATCGACTAAAGCTCTTCACACATTCCTTGCAACTGATTGGCTATTACCCTGTATGTGTTCACTGATTCTCATTTACGTGTGCTGATTTAATAAAGCTATTCACAGCAACTGAATGGATTTGCCCTGTGTGTGTTTACTGATGAATCCTTACTACTAAAGAGTCACTAAAACTACTGCCACATTCACTGCAATAGTATGTTTTTTTCCACATTATGTGTTTGCAGATGTCTTTGTAGATGTGATAACCTACTAAAGCACTTAGCACATTCACTGCAAGGGTATGGTTTTTCCCATGTGTGTGTTCGCTGATGTCTTATGAAAGATGATGAGTGGCTAAAGCTCTTCACACATTCACTGCACTTAAATGGCTTTTCCCCTGTGTGTGTTCGCTGATGTACTTGTAGCTGTGATAACCAACTAAAGCTCTTCACGCATTCACTGCACTTGAATGGCTTGGCCCCTGCATGTGTTTGCTGATGAATCCTGATATTTGAGGAATCACTGAAACTACTTCCATATTCATTGCAATCATATAGTTTTTTGCCAGTGTGTGTTCATTGATGTCTTCGTAGAATTGATAATCGACTAAAGCTCTTCACACATTCAGTGCACTTGAATGGCTTTTCCCCTGAGTGAGCTCGCTGATGAATCCTTAATTTTGAAGAGACCATAAAAGCACTGGCACGTTCACTGCAATGATATGGTTTTTCTCCTGTGTCTTCGCAGATGTGTTTGGAGGCTTGATAAGTGACTAAAGCATTTTGCACATTCACTGCACTTAAATGGTTTCTCCCCAGTGTGTCTTCGCTGATGTGTTTGTAAGTTCGATAACTGACGGAAGCTCTTCACACATTCATTGCACTTGAATGGTTTTTCCCCTGTGTGCGTTCGTTCATGAGTCCTTAATGCATAGCAATGGCTAAAGCTACTTCCACATTCATTGCAATGGTATGGTTTTTCACCTGTGTGTGTTCGCTGATGAATCCTTAACGCTGAGCAACATCTAAAACAACTTCCACATTCATTGCAAACATATGGTTTTTCCCCTGTGTGTGTTCGCTGATGTATTTGTAGGTCTGGTACACGACTAAAGCACTTTGCATATTCACTGCACTTGAATGGTTTTTCCCCTGTGTGTGTTCACGGATGCTCTTTTAGGTGTGCTGATTGACTAAAGCACTTCACACATTCACTAGACTTGAATGGTTTTTCCCTGTGTGTGTTCACTGATGCTCTTTTAGGTGTGCTGATTCACTAAAGTACTTCACACATTCTCTACACTTGAATGGTTTTTCCCCTGTATGTGTTCGCGGATGTTCTTTTAGGTGTGCTGATTGACTAAAGTACTTCACACATTCACTACACTTGAATGGTTTTTCTCCTTTGTGTGTTCGCTGATGAATCCTTAATGATGAAGAGTCAATAAATGCACTATCACATTCAATGCAATGGTAAGGCTTTTCACCTGTGTGTGTTCGCTGATGGCTTTGTAGGTTTGATAACCACCTAAAGCTCTTCTCACACTAAATGCACTTGAATGGTTTTCCCCCTGTGTGTGATTGCTGATGTCTTCGTAGTTCTGATAACCACCTAAATCTCTTCACACATATACTGCACTTGAATGGTTTTTCCCCTGTGTGTATTCGCTGATGATTCCTTAATGTTGTGGAATCACTAAAATTACTTCCACATTCATTGCAATTGTATGGTTTTTCCCCATAATGTTTTAGCTGATGTCTTTGTAGGTGTGATAACTGTCTAAAGCGCATTGCACATTCAGTACAATCGTATGGCTTTTCTCCTGTGTGTGTTCGCTGATGACTTTGTAGGTTTGATGACTGACTATAGCACTTTTCACATTTGTTACACTTGAATGGTTTTTCTACTGTGTGTGTTCGCTGGTGTCTTTGTAGTTCTAATAACCTACTAAAGCTCTTTACACATTCACTGCACTTGAATGGTTTTTCTCTTGTGTGCGTTCGCTGATGAAGCTTTAGTAGCGATGACAAACTAAAGCGCTGGTTCTTCTTTCTTGGTTAGTGTCTGTGGGCCGGGGATATATTTGTCTACATCCCATGACTGCGTTTCCTGATGGGCCAACATGGTTGATAAAGCACTTGTGTTATTCTCAAACCCTGTATGTTTGTGGTATTTTGCACGTTTGATTTCTGATTTAACAATAACATGCAATAGCCATTAAATATTTGCCACACTCAGAATATATATAAGGTTCCTTTGAAGGCGATTGTGCCTTCAGATTGAATGATGGTTTTGCATGCTTGTGGGTGAAGATTAATCTTCCTTCTGGTCGGTACAAATTGGGACAGTCTGCTGTGTTGTAGATAGCAGAACTCCTCTTTCCTTTACCCTTTGGTTGTTTGTTTCCACTCCGTTGTGCTTTTCACTGGCTGCTGCGGTTTGGCCAGAAGGAGTTTACAATACACCCAGAGCATTGAATGATGGTTCGTTATCACTTTAGAAAGCAGAGCACTGCAGTAACCACAGCATACCATTCCCAAGATTACAGCTGGTGTTGGACGCCTGTTGACACATGAGGCGGTTTGTCTATTTTGTTCCCTTTATTTTCTAGAGTTAATTTATCAGTCTTGTGGCGTGGAGGTGCATAGGTCAGACTCTTACATCCACTGAACTGCCCTCGACTGCTTCATCCAGGATCTGTCAGTTTATGTGCAGGTTCCTCTGTCGCAGACTGCACTGATATTTTCCTGAATACCGGAGCTCATTGTTGGGGACTGATTTTTGTAGATTTGAAGTTTTATCTTAATTTTTTATAATTTCATTCATTCAAGGCTTGCTTTCTGTAGGATGTAAAGAGATTCAAAATTACTAAATGGTAACATAATGGAATGTGAATAAACAATATTCAACAGGTTGTACATGACATCTATTATTTACCATCTTTGAAACATAGCACGGAGTATTGCACCTTACACTGATATTTAACTAAGGGTTCTGTTGATCATGTCACTTCTCATTAACGTCAAAAAAGGAGGTGATTTACCAGTGTTCACAGAGTAGTGCAGTGAAGAAAGGGCGCACATGGAGCACCCACATGCTACAGATTCTGTTCTAGGTAGATGCACATGGACAAGATTTCAGTTACACAAGACCGGATTGTGAAAAAAGAGGGATCAGGGTGGGCTGCTGTTAATTCAGTAACTCTTCAGGAAGTGTATAACAAAGGTAAGTCTTCAGGAAGTATATAACAAAAGTAACTCTTCAGGACGTATATAACAAAGGTAACACTTCAGGAAGTATATAACAAAGGTAACTCTTCAGGAAGTATATAACAAAGGTAACTCTTCAGGACGTATATAACAAAGGTAACACTTCAGGAAGTTTATAACAAAGGTAACTCTTCAGGAAGTATATAATAAAAGCAACTCCACTCACACACTTCTCAATGCTTTCCTGTTAATACTGGATCCGCTCAAATGCCAACTCCTCTCTTTATCTTGTTGTTCATTAAGTCACCTTTGACACTAAACAGTTACCCTTGTTCAAGCACTTCTGGTTTCTTCCAACCTGGAAGATTGGAGTGTTATTGTGAGTTGAGGTGGGATTCCTATTGCCATAACATCTGTCCTTCTCCCTAAAACTAGTACAGCTTACAGCGCCCAGTTCTGGTCCTGAAAGACAACTTACAAAAGCAAGTCTTTATTTCTTTCTAAAGTAGATAAAGTTCTGTAAGATGCAGCTCCTTCTGGGGCTTTTTTGTAAAACAGAACGAGGGGTTCACTGTAAGGCCCGTCCTTTACATTATATGCTCAGATTAGGCAAACAAACATTGATTCAGATCATTTAATATTCAATGATATCCGTCCTTTAGTCCTTATAGAGGATCCATCACAACCAATAATTTACCTGACATATCCCCGCATCAGATGTCTGCATATTAATCTCTTTTCCCCTTTTTCTACCTTTACATGGTATCTGGCATAACGTTGTCAGTTTGGGGCCCAGGAAGCCACTTTGTGACTTGATGGGCATTTGGCAGAGCGGGAGGAGGTGTCAGTTATCCACAGGGGATGCAGCATTTCTACCTTTCCCTATTTCTCATATTCAAGTTTACCTCATTTCATGTCCTTCAGCACCCCAACTCCCCTCTGTCTGCACACTCACTATGTGGGGTTCAGCAGAAGTCAGATAATGGCCTGATAGTCAAAAGGCCATGGTTGTCAGAGCAGGGATTACAAGCTTCATTTCAGAAGCTCGCATGGGAGGTACAAACAGAGGAGGGGTACAGGTAGGTGCTTGTGAGGTACAAACAGAGGAGGTGCACTGGTAGGTCTTTGAGACGTACAAAAGTGGAGTGGTGTGGCTCACTGGTTAGAGGCGGCAGACCCAGAAGCAGAGGACGACCCGGGAGCAGGGTTCAATTCCCGACGTGGCAGGGTCGTGGACCTGGGTCAGCAGACTCGATAATTCTCGCCTCGGTGCCTACTCTAACCAGGGATCACACTCGGTAACTCTGGGCATTAGCTAGCCTCATCTCTACAATGGCCCCCCACATACGCCGGGGATGCCTGGTTTCACCTTGGATATACCCAGTAGGGACCATCTCACAGGGAAAGCCAGGACGGGTTCCCCAGCGGTCCACAGCACGGAGATACCCCATGTGGGGTGATTCATGCGCTTTACAAGACATCATTACATTACATTACATTACATTACAAAAGAGCAGCCCTGTCGTTGTGTGATTACCATTTGCTCTTTAAAGACAGCTTCACCTTTGAAGCTCTCTTTTTGGGTGCACAACTACTTTGGCCATCATTTCAGGAAGAAGCCACCTCTATTCCCTCTGCAGGTCCTTTGTTCCCCTTCCTGAGAGTGGTTCTCACTTCTCCCCAGGAGGGCAGAAGGCTACCTAGAGGATGGCAGCTTTTGGACAACGTGAACGGCTACTGGAAAACTTTGGGCAACAATTACATAAATTCTGCTTGAACAACCAGTCAGTATAATGCAATGATTTGTTTGATAACTTGAAGTAACGTATTTAGTAGTCCCATCTGGAAGGTAGCCCTGCTGAGTTGCTAGAGTTAGAGCTAGTAGCCCAATCGATCTACTAACCTTTCCACAGCAAAAAAAAGAATGTGGAGCTTTACTGTCAGGACATGTGAAGTCAATAAAACAGAAGTCCTTCTTTTTAGTATAATATATCCTATCTTCAGAAAAAGTAGGTTTTAGGTTTTGCCATTGGATTGAATGGCAAACTCGGGTTAGCAAGTTAAAAATGCTCTGCCAGCCAGCAGTGGTGGACTGGGAATCATGCTTTACTTGGTGGTGGCACAATAACTTCTGCAGTCCATGGGGGCAGTTAAGTTACAGGGACTAGATACCCTTGGTACCACATACTAGGGGCATATGAGTAGGTGAACTTATGCCAATTGTGGGTAAACCTGTTAGACATACACATTTTAAGGGTCAAAGCTCTTGACACTGAGGTCTGATTGGCAGGACTCAGTGCACCTTCAGAGTCAAAAAACCAACAACATCAATCCAAAGGTTTTGGGGGTGATTATGCAAACGCTTTGACTGTGTCCTTTAAAATGAATTTACAATGAAGAAGTATTTTTCACTAACCGGGGACTGACCGGAAATTCATCTATCTCGAAAATGTTGTTGCGCTGTTCATCTCTCCCGTGCGATCTATTAAAACAAGGAACACTTGGGACTTGCAGTGCTCAATGTTGATGGACTAAATGCAAGAGATATTGTGAGTGCTGGCACTTTTATAGGAGTAATACTTGTCATATAGTAAACTGGAATTATGCTTGAAAATTGGAACTCTTTTATGCTGTATTCCTGTTTGAATTGTGAGTTTAGTGCCAGCCCCATAATATTCAGTAACCACATTTGGAGTAAGTGCAATACGAATACGCCATAACTTACTTCTTTGTATTATATGCCACCCTTGCCATGTTTCTTCTCTTTCTTGTTCTAGCTCTTGTCTCTCATGGTCATGAACTGTCCAGAGTTGATTTCACTTTTGGTTCACTCTGATGTTTCCAGTGATCGATGCTCTTTACAGCACTGATTTTTCTCCATTATGTCTCCAATGTGCGACGACAGAGACACGGACTGAATACATCAAGAGAGCCACTGACGGTGCATCTGGTTTAGTCTTTTGTAATCATGAATTCCAATGGCTTCTGGGAACTGTAGTCTTTTTGTAACAGTGTTTAACTTGACTACCGTACAGACAAAGAAAATAAAGTAAAGTATAATACTTGCCTCTGTGCTTTTAATAAAGTTGATATTTTCCATCATTTCACACTCAGGAAAATCTAAACTCAGAGCATTCATACAAGATGTGTCATGGGCTGGGCATACTGGGCATACTGGGTCAAGCACATAATCAGACAGTAGAAAAGAAAGGAGGCGGAGAAGAGGAAATGCAGAAAGAAGATAAAGGGAAAAGAAACCCAGTATCTCCGAAGGATCAGCCTTAAAAAAGATAAAATTTAGAACTTAGTTACGGGCCATCTTTTGAGTTTTGATTTTAACCCTTACATGGAGGGAGCAGCTCTGATATGAACTGCAACTAGGTCTGAAATCGTGAGGGCACCGCCACAGACCGACCTTTCGAGGGTAGATGTCTTTGTCAAATGAGGGGACCTGAGACAACGACTCACTTCCCAGAGGTCTGTTCTTGTTGGATAGCTCAAGCCTTCCTGAAGGGATATGTTAAACCTGGCAGCCTTAGGGTGGTCTTCCCTCCAACAGTTTGTCTACCTCCTCCATTTTTTATGATCTAGTATCAGGACTCTGAGCAGTTTACCACTGCTAACCAGGGCCAAAGTGCTTGTGCTCTCTCTCCTGAACATGATGATATTGGCTCATCCCCAACTGGCACATTTATTTTACTTCTAAGTCCCTAGTAAAGTGCACTAAATGTGCTCAAGCCTGTAAATTAAATTCTCCTAGTGGTATCCCCAGCCGATTGTATCTAGCAGAGAACGCCGCTCGTGATTGCGATCACGGAGTCATTATACCCGCAGACCTGATTTCCGAGTAACCTCCACTTTTGATATTACTGAACGACCATCTTTGAATAATACTGTTGAATTCGTGCAAGACCATTTTATCATTTGGACACCGCGGAGTGATCCCGTGTGATAACCACATTTTTAGACCTTGTGCCATTCTACCTGCCTACTAAGGGTGCCTGCCCCGCATTTTGTCCTGATGAAGACCCCACAGCAAGGGCACCACTAATCCCTGCAAACTTTAGAGGGTCGAAACGTCAACAATAACCTGTTTGGTCGTCAACTTCATGCCAATATTTTCACATTTATTGTATCTTGTGAAGTATGATATGTTTTGATTTATGCATCGAACCAACGGTCTTATGTTTTGTATATAAGATTTAACTGGTCAACACAGTTTTATCAATTGGCTGATTTTCCTGTCACTAATTCCTTTCCACCACACCATCCTCACCTGATCACTTCCTCCCTCCCCCCCTGGGGCACTGTACAACCGTTTATGATATTGATTAATTGTTGAGTATATTTAGTATACCTGGTCCCATTGTGAATAAAACAATGTGGATGCATTCATTGTCTGTGTAAATATTTTTTGAATTGCTTATATTATTTCACACTCACACTGGGACCCCTCCCTCTCAGTACCAATTGAACCCAGGTCCCAGTGACTATGTTTGGGTAAACCCCCCTATATATAAACCACTTTTAGAAAGAAGGCATTTTCCTACTTTTAAACCATAAGAAAAATATCATCTCGGAGGCCACTTGGGAATGCTGTGTAGCATTCTGCAAAACAGGAGCCATCTTCATATTGAATAAACATTTAATATTTTTTTATATAGCATTATTTTGTTTAACATTTTTGGCATCACAAAATTTTGCAGTGAATTCCACGTTTATTCTTTGTTTACTTCATGCTAATAATTTGGACACATTGGTATACTCGAGGAGATTCAAGCCTCAGATGGCCCACAATTATTACAATTTTTTAGTGCTTTCGTTTGGCAATAGGTTTAATGCTCATGCATATTTTTTATATATTTTTCCATGTTTGTTTTGGCGAAACATTTAAAGACTACACGGTGCGTCTAAAATTCACAGCATGCTTGAAGGGCTATGCAGTGCATTTACATTTCACAGCTTGTTTTAATTTTGTGTGAGGTTTAAATGGTTACACCTGTAGCTTTCACAATGGGTACCTTTGAACGATCAGCTTAAACACATGCACAACTTTGGTGGTGTCACTGATTTCAGAACAAGCTGTCTCGCTGCCTGTTGTAGTTCTAAAAATCACGAACTCGTGAATAAAAACTTTATCGTAGTATGACGATTTTCATATCAAAAGACCGGAAATGGCTAGTACACTATCTGTAAGCATTTTCGTCATATTCGAGTGACAGTTACACCTCGAAATCGTCACTTGCGTTCTGCACCCTTGGCCTCCATTTTGTATACGGCAGCCATTTTGTGAGTTGCCCTTTACATAGGCCCTTTTATACAGTCAAATCCGATTCCAAACGACACGTACACCTTGATTGACTCCTCTCTGACCTGGGCAAGCTGAAGCCTTTGCCCTAGGCCGGACCTGTTTGGTCAGTTCCTTTCCCAGTGGCCGAATGAGATAGCATCAAGGCGCAACAGGCCATAAAACCCTTTTCATCGCACACACACCCTGCCTAATCTTGCTCACACCTGGCCCTGCTCTATTCTCTTCTTTGCTTTATGATGAGGAGGAGCCCGGTTTTATTGGGGGTACACCGATATCTGATGAGAATGTTGGGCCTTGCCGGGTAATTCATCCCAAACTGGACACACTGAAATGTGAAATTTCAGCATGACTCTGCCTTTTCTTTGTAGTGAAAATATGTGAATAGCCTACTGTAAATGTAAGAATGTTTGCACTGTAAATTTAAGAATGTTTGCCTGGAGCCCATTTTTCTGCATAAAAAGAGAAGCCTGGTTCTGTAAGATTGAGCAGTCTCCTGAGAACCTACATGCTGTTGTACTTCTAGGACGCTTGTTACTTGGTTGCAGCCAATAAATTACAACTTTGACTTCACCTAGAAGACTCGTGTTTCTGTGGTCTGAATCAAGAAGGTACTCGAGGTCTTCGGGTGTACCCTGACACCGCTGGGTTACCGGTTCGGTACCGGTTCTGAAAAACCCAGTACCTCAGTTGGCGCCCAACGTGGGGCGCTATCAGCGGTACCGGTCCAAGCCAGAGGTTCTTGAGGAGCTTTGTGTGAAAATTCCGGAGGAAGGCCAGCCACTTCAGCGACCCCTGTATGTCGACGTGGTTCCGAAGGTCTTTGCTGAGAGGTTCTCCGAGTCCCGACGGCTACGAAGGACTGCTGCCCAGACTGCCGCCCTGATTTGGACCCTTGATGTTTGGTAGAGCGAAACGATAGATGAGTCTTCTGGTGAAGCCATCGATACCTCAGTTAAGTATAAGTGGAGCGCCTACCAGTCCTTAGTTTGTTTGGTGTCCCTTTTGGACCGTTTTGTTTGGTACTTGCAAGCACCAAAACCGAAGGACTCGTGTATTCACGAGAAATATCGTAATCGATAATCCTTTGAAGTTTGAAGCTAGACTAGTGAGCGGAGATGCCTGGTCTCAGCAGACTTGGAAATTTGTTTTGTCTTGGTTGTAGTAGGGACTCCCGACTGGAGGATTCGTGTCCGGTTCCTCCAGCTGGAACTCCAACCTATGAACTATATGTGAAGCATGGGGTAGGCCCCATCACATACAATGAAGTATAGGTCAAATACACCAGGAAAGACGGTGATTTAAAATGGCCCCAATATGGTAGCTTTGACACGGAAATCCTAGATAATCTAGAAGTTAAACTGTTTAAGAAAAGAGCCCGGCCGGCAATGTTTGACTCTTTTCGCCTATGGCGAAAAGAGGCCAAACAGAAGGAAATTAAATTAGCGAAGAAAAATAAACGAGGTATGTCTATGGTACAAGCCGTCGTTGCACTCAGAAATAGTGTAGAAGAACAGAAAAGTGAGCAGTTGCATAGGCGACTTAAAATGGTGATAGATAAATGCTACCCAGTTTTGTCGCCTCTTCAACAGAATGCAGCAAAAGAGCTTGAAAAAGATCCGTTAATGGCGCATTTGTTAAGTTCGCCACCCCCCTATGCGCAAAATGCTACGGCACCTCCACAACCTTTAGCTGCGCAACCTTTAGTTGTGTTGCCTCCTGCTCCTCCACAACCACCAGCTGCTCTTCAGTTGGTTCCTACTCTTCCGGTGCAGCCTTCTCAAGGGCCACCGACTTTGACATTTGCTCTGCCTTTACTTCCCACAACTTTGACTACTATGTCGACTCCCACTTCTGGTACTGTTTCTGACACTGCCTCTGCATCTGCCTCGACTCACCCTGCTTTCCCTCTTGTCTTTTCATCGACTTCTCCTTCTGTTCGTCAGAGTGGCTAGTCCTGTCGCTAGTTTGTTGCATCCTCTCTTTGGTGCAAAAAGTGTAACTCCTGAACACAGAGCGTAAGCAGTTACGTAGTCAACTGCCTGATCCTAGCGAGAAGGAAACGTTGAATTATTTGGCACATAGATTGGTGACCGACCCGACGAGGTATGGGCTAGAGTCTGTTATGGATCTCTTCCATCAGTGGGAAGAACCGAAGCAAAGATACGTTTTTGAGAAAATGTGTGCTTTTCTGTGTGAAGATTTAGAAGACAATGATTTGGACTCTAATCCGCCCGAGTTGAGCCATGTACGGTTCGAGTTTTCAAAAGGCGCAATTGTGGATTCAGATGTTGAGAAAGCAGTTGCGATGTTGTTATCTCTTAGGACTGATGGTGTTTCTAGGTCACTGTTTGGGTCTGATTCCTCTATTAAAAAGAAGGGAAGACAATATCCCATGAGAGAAGTTCCCCCAGTCTGGAGGGAAGGGGACGCAAATGCTGTTCCGATTGTTCTGCCACATTTTCAGCGTGTGTGGGTACATGTTCCATGGAAGCGAGCTGAAGTTTTGGCCCTCAAGCAGACATTGCCTGATCCCCATAAGAATCCTGCAGGGTATTACAAAGAGTTGTCACAGACTGCTGGGTCATGTATCATGAATTTAGCTGACATAGACATGTTGTTTGGGAACGTTGTTCCACAGCCTTTATGGGGAAAGATTCGCCATGCAGATCATGATCAGGAGTTAGGTGATTCATGGGCTAATATTATTGCTGCAGATTCCCGACAGATTGGTGGTGCTAAACCTGAGCCTTTAGTAGCGGAACTCCCTGGTAGGATCATTACTTATATGCAAACTCTAATGCCTGCGATGCGTGTAAATTGGGATAAGTTGTTTGCGTGTAAGCAGAAGAAAGATGAAACGGTTTCAGATTTCTTCACTAGGTTTGAAGAAACGTTTGTCGACCACAGTGGTCAAGATATGAGCACGGAAGGTGGTCAGCAATTGTTCGTCGATACATTTGTGCATAATCTACTTCCCGAGTTGTGTAAAAAGTTGAAAGATTCAGATAGTTCTTGGGCAGTTTCCTCTTCAGCACAGATATTGGCTACTGCACAGTACTACGAAAACAGAGATAAAGATGAGAAAGATAGAGTAGAAAAGAAAACTAAAGAGTTGAAAACGAAGGTTTAGTTACAGCAAGAGTACCCGCCACGTGGTAGTCAAAATAATGGTGCTCAAAGTAACTATTCGAACAACTATCAGCAGCCTCAACAGTATCAAAGGAACTCGCAAAGAGTCGAGTATACTCAACAACGTGTCCCTGTAGGCCCCAACCAGTGTTCATACTGTAAGGAAGAGGGTCATTTTAAGTATAGTTGTCCTATTTTATTACAGCGTGCAAATGGTGCTACTGGTGTAAGAGGTCGAGGTGTTCAACAAGCAACTAGAGGTAGAGGGCGTGGAAATTTCCCCCAAAACGCACAGTCTCTTCCACCTCAAAATTCGATGAACAGGTTTGATCAGCAGAATAACGCATCTGGTAGGACAGCTCAGTACTATGCTGATAATTACTATGCAGAAGATGAGCAGACAGAAAGTAATAATTGCTAGGACAGCCATAGACAAAGAGAGGGAGTTGTTTCAGTTCCAGTAGATCAGAGTGGACCTTATGTTGAGGTGATTACATCAGGTGTGTCAGAGCCTTTTCTGTTGGATACTGGTGCTACAAAGAGTTCTATTATGCACTCTAAACTCCCTGGTGCACCTTTGTCTGGCAAAACGAATGTATCAGTAGGTTTATCTGGCGCCCCAGTTAGAAATCCGATTTCTGATCCTTTGTCCCTTTCTGTTGGTCCTTGCGAATTTGAGGCACCCCTTATTCTAACCACAGGTTGTGGTGAAAACTTGTTGGGATTAGACCTGTTGAAAAGATTATATGCGACTTTGTATTGTTCTCCTTCAGGAGTACAACTTACACTGGGTAAGAAAGTGATTTCTCAAATGTATTTGTCAAAGGACAAACTTCCAACAGAATTGTCATCTCTCCCTAATGTTCTTTGGGCTACTGGTCCTAATGATGTAGGTCTTTTGGAAATACCACCATATGTTGTGACATTGAAAGCCAATGTTAAAATACCGCGCATTCCCCAATACAAAATTTCTAGTGAAGGCGAAAAAGCTTTGCTAGCGATCATTTATGATCTGATTGAAAAAGATGTGATCGAAGAAACACGAGGCAACGTTTGCAATAGTCCTGTTCTGCCTGTTTTGAAACTAACTGACCCTTCCCAGCCACCTGTTTACAGATTCGTGATTGATCTTAGAGAGGTCAATAAAATAGTTGTACCACAATTCCCAGTTGTGCCCGACATTACTGCACTATTGACTATGATTCCAGCTTCTGCAACATGGTTTTCGGTGATTGACTTGAAGAATGCTTTCTTCAGCATCCCCATTGCTGAGGAGAGTAGGGATATTTTTGGCTTCAGTTTAGGAGGTCGAAGCTTCCGCTTTAAACGCGCTCCCCAGGGCTACTGTGAAAGTCCGTCAATATATAGTCAAGCTTTAAAAACGCAGCTTGATACGATTGTTTTACCTGATGGCGCTACCCTCATTCAGTATGTTGATGATTTGCTTGTTGCTGCAGATTCTGAGGAAATCTGTAAAGAAGCAACGTTGTCTCTGTTGCGTCATTTGTGTGATCTGCATCACAAAGTGTCTCTGTCTAAAATGCAATATTGTCGACAAGAAGTGACCTACTTAGGTCATCTCTTATCGAAGGAGGGAAGGAAACTGACCCCAGAAAGAATACAGGCAATTGCGAAATTGAGTGTGCCCAGAACACAGAGAGAAGTACGTGCTTTCTTGGGTATTACATCGTACTGTAGGCAGTGGATTCCAAATTTTTCTTTGCTGGCCAAACCTTTGGTGGCATTAACGTGCAAAGATACACCCAATCATGTGCCTTGGTCCGAAGAGTGTCAGAAAAGTTTTTCTGAATTGCGCACAGCATTATGTTCGGCTCCTGTGTTAGGTACACCCAACTACAGTAAGCCCTTTACATTGTACGTCCACGAGAAAGAAGGTTGTGCATTGTCCGTGTTGACACAGTTGTTTGGGGACAAGCAGCGTCCATGCGCGTATTTTTTGTCGACTTTGGACCCGGTAGCTAAAGCATTGCCAAGTTGTTTAAGAGCAACAGCAGCAGCAGCTGCTTCTATTCGACAGTCTGCTGGTTTAGTGATGAATAACACCTTAATTGTAATGGTTCCACATGCAGTGGACACGTTGTTGAACAGGACAAAGACACAGCACTTAACTAGTGCTCGATTGTCTGGTTATGAACTAACCTTGTTAGCAAGCCATGTGCACATCAAAAGATGCAGCACACTCAACCCAGCCACGTTGTTGTCAATTCCAGTTGAGACAGGGAATGTTGACGAGCAGCATGATTGTTTTCTTAGAACAGAAGAAGAAACGAAAGTGAGAATAGATCTCCAGGATACTCCTCTTGCTGAATGTGATAGTACCTTATGGGTGGATGGTTCATGCTTCAAGCTTCCGAATGGTGACACAACTGCAGCATATGCTGTCACGACTTTGCATACGATTGTTGAAGCTGCACGTATTCCGCATAACTCAGCCCAAGCAGCAGAATTGATTGCACTTACAAGAGCATGTGTGTTGTCGAAAGGGATGAAAGTGACCATCTACACTGATAGCCAGTATGCGTTTGGAGTGGCTCACAGTTTTGGACGATTGTGGAGAGAACGTGGGTTCCTGACTTCGCATGGAGATAAGATCCAGCATGGCCAGTTGGTGAATGAGCTTCTTGAATCACTGACCTTGCCTCTGCAAGTCGTGATCGTTAAATGTAGTGCCCACAAGAAGGTGACTGATGATGTTGGTCGTGGAAATGCATTTGCGGACGGAATAGCAAAAGAAACTGCAAGGAATGCGATGAGCCGAATGTACGTTGCAGGCCCTGCAAGATGGGTTGGTGATGTTGGAATGTGTGAGGACACAATAGAGAGTGTGAAGTCCATTCAATCTGAGGCTACAGAGAAAGAGTTGAACACGTGGAGAGAAAGTACGGGTAAAATGGATGCGAATGGTTGTTGGGTGGAGTTGTCAGAGCATCAGAGATGGCTGCTACCCGATGCGTACGTGCTTGCAGTGGTGACAATGGCCCATGGAATGGCTCATATTAGTGTGAAAGGAATCTGCAAGTTGTTGGCCCCGGTATGGCAGAATAGTGGAATCCCTAAGTGTGCAGAGAATGTAGTCAAAAATTGCATGGTATGTCTGAAACACAATCCTGGTAGGGGAACCCCAATTTCAGCTGGTCATTTTGCACCTCCTACGTATCCGTTCGAGGTTTTGCAGCTAGATTTCATCCACATGGAAAGGTGCAACAACCTGAAATATGTACTCGTTGTTGTTTGCGCCTTTTCCAGGTGGGTGGAAGCATATCCCCTTAAGGACAATACTGCCTTGTCCACAGCGAAAGCCCTTGTCAAAGAATTCTTCCCGAGATTTGGAATGCCGAGAATGGTCTGGAGTGATAATGGGAGTGAATTTGTGGGTCGAGTGATGAAGCAAGTGTGCGAAGGGCTAGGCATCAGACAGAAGTTCCACGCTGCAAATCACCCCCAATCAGCTGGATTAGTAGAATGCTACAATGGCACCCTAAAGCTAAAACTCGCCAAAATCCAAGCGAGCACTGGCCTTACATGGCCTGACGCTCTACCCTTAGCACTCCTATCCACCAGAATGACTGTGCACTCTAGATTGAAACTTAGTCCCTATGAAATAGTTTTCGGCCGTCCGGCCAACATATGGGGAGTGCCTAGACCCAAAAAGTTTAGTGAAGTAGAGCATCCTGTGCTGCTTGACTATTTGTATGAACTGACAACTAAATTATGTGTTTTGCACCAACAGGTTCACAGTTCCCTACCACCAGCTTCTGATGATCCAGGCCACACTATTGAACCCGGCACCTGGGTCTTAGTGCGTAACTTTCAGCGAAGCAAGAACGAACAGCCTCGCTGGACGGGACACCACCAAGTGCTGCTGGCAACCCGCACCGCAGTCCGAGTGCACGGCAAGAAAAGTTGGGTGCATGGTGTGCACGTTAAACGAATCCCTTTACCTTTGCCATATGACCGGTGGGTCCAGGAGAACATTGCTGACTCCGAAGCCGAGACTGTGCCCTGCTTCATACCTTTTAGCGATGCTCGTATAAAGGGAACGAACTCTGAAAGAGAAAACAACAACATTTTGCAAGAAGCTGTGCCTCCATCGATTCGATTGAACACTGCGGAGCCTGAACTCCTGTTTCTGGACCAGTCAGAGCCCGGCAGGAACCGCTACAATTTGAGGCCAAGACCCATGACTATGGACAAATAAATAAATAAAAAAATTTTGTGCAGCTCTCATCTAGGAAACTTGCTTATTTTTGTTTTTTCGAACCGCCATCCGGTTCTGCTGCTAGGGTCGCGGTTGCCACAGTCTTTGGAGTGCAGCTGGAGACGGTTAGGTCGACAGTTCTGTTGGTTCAAGGGAGTTACCCTGGACTGACAGAGGCACTCTTCAGCAGAAACAACCTCCCACCGCGGGCAGCAAATTAGAGTGGATGGAGTTTTCCGAGATGGAGAGACCTAGCAAACCCGTGAACTTTAAAGCAAGAATATGCACTGTAATAACAAACATACAATTTTCAATAATATGCATTTTCATGTTGTGTAGTATAATAATGTTTTTTATAGGCTATGCTTTATTCACCTTTCGAGTCTCATTTGCACCCACTACACCGCCCATACCTCCTCCTACTGCTTTCTCACACTCTTTTCACCCTTTTCCTGAACACGAGTCTGCCAGAAGATTGGAGTTCATAAATAACTCATTCATTCAACTTCTACACCAACACCAGATTGTAATAAATACGACAAATTGTTGGGTATGTGGACTTATGCCACACACGACCGATAAGGGTATCCCGTATTTTGTCCTGTCATTTAGTTATTATGGATCTTTGTGGGCATTTCAGACGTTGTTCTTATTCTCCCTCGAACCATATTCCCCACGTTCCACAGGGAACAACTCAAGCACCAGGGCGCTATTAGTAGGAATCAGGAATATGAGCCAAAATATCGACACATATAGAACTCTCCCCAGAGACGAACTAGAAGCCTACAGTAGATGGAATATAACAAGGTATGGAATTTCCTTAAGTCTGAGCCAGCGAGCAAAGAAATTCTCCCCAATTTGGATAGTGCCCCATCAAGGTCTCCTGTGTCTGCAAGGAAATGGCAAAAACCCCAGAGCTCAGTTAGGGAATAGTGTCTGTACCGAAACATATGTTTTCCCGTCCCAGACCTCCCCTTCATTTTCAGCAGCAAAGGGTACATATTTCATCTGCCACGATAGAGCATATACATGGCTGCCCCCTGACTTTTCAGGCACATGTTTCATCTCGTTCCTGCTGCCACCCACTTACACGGCCGCAGCAGATTACCATAGGACAAGGACAGTTAGGGGTGTTGTGAGTAAAGACGACACCGCGGAACAAGAGTTTGGGGATTTCGCAAAAGGTTTTCTGCCATTTTGGGGGCCTATGGTGAACAGCAGGAACATTCGCCAGTTGACAAGGGTAGTTGAATCCACCGTGATCGAGACGGCTGGTGCCCTTAGTAATCTGACTGCTGAGCTCCAGTCGGACCGACTTATGACCCTTCAGAACAGGGTCGCATTAGATGTAAGCATGGGCGGAAAATCCGTTTCGCTCGCGGATTTTGCGGATTTTCGGTAAATTCGCAATCCGCGAGATTCGCGAATCTCCCGCAAAATCCGCAAATCCGCGAGCAGCGGATTTTGCTCGCACTGTTCGCGTGAGTTCGCGGCTTCCCAGTACAACTTCGCGCCCCGCGAATAAGTGCAAAATTGCAGAAATACGATTTTAGCAAAACTGAAACTACTTACCAGGTAGGTTCAAAAGTTCAGGCTCATCATTAGTAGCCATTTCCTGTAGTGCTTCCTGAGGGGCCCCTCCAGAGTTCAGTTGCCAGTTGCAACTATTATGTGACCCTGCTCTGAACCTCAGAATAGTTACACATATGCCACAAAGGTCCTGAATTACAGCTAAGGGAGACAAGCAGGAGCCAGGCTGGAGGTTCAAATCCATTAATCAGCCCCTAATTCATTATTGTCAGTTGGGGCAGGGCAGGTGTTGTAACTAATTTTGCAACAATGAAAGCACTTAGCAAGTTCAAAAGATCACTAATCAGGAAGCACTAAGGAAGCAGGTGCCAGCTAAAAAAATATTCTGTGACACATTAATCAGCCCCAAATTAATTCAGGTCACTTGAGGCAGGGAAGGTGTGCTTGTTGCCACAATAATGTACACTGACTGGACAACCAGAGGGTGCTGTGATGAAACAGAGGGTGGCATGGGTGGGCCAGAGGGTGGCATGAGTAGTCAGAGAGTGGCAGTGGTGACAGAGAGTGGCAGTGATGAAGAAGAGTGTCCCAAACAGGCTGGACACGTAGAAACAACAAGTTCGCGAAACTTGCGACCCGACAGGTAAGTTCGCAATTTGCGACATTGTACAAAACCCTCGCGAACTCGCAGAAACCCGCGCAAACACCAAAAAAAAAAAATCCGCAAATTCGCGAGAATTCGCGGATTTTGCGGATTTGCGAGTTCGCAAATCCGCAAAATTCGCGAACGCGAGATTCGCAAAATTCGCCCATGCTTAATTAGATGTCATTCTTGCAGACCGAGGTGGGGTCTGTAAATTGATCCAATCGAGTTGCTGTATTTTCATACCAGATAACGCTCCAACAGTGTTCCGGGCCATCTCCAAACTGCATAAGATTTCCGAATCTATTCATGTGGATAAAGGAGATTGGTCGTTAATGGGATGGTTCTGGGAACTGATATCCACCTGGGGATGGAAAATTCTGATGGTCATTGGGATGGTCTTAGCAATTCTTTTTCTGTTCTGTCTGTGCGTGCAGTGTGCTCCTGCAATATGTAGCCTCTGCGCTACATCATGTGTAAGGAAACCTGTATCAAGAGACGAGCTAAGTACTAGAATGATGTTACAGCAACATCTCAATGACTTTAGGAATATAGACCTGGACTCAGATTAGCATGAGGTTAGGTTAAATTGCCTATGTAAGGGCAAAAGGAGGGTTTGTAGTTCTAAAAATCACGAACTCGTGAATAAAAACGTTATCGTAGTATGACGATTTTCATATCAAAAGACCGGAAATGGCTAGTACACTATGTGTAAGCATTTTCGTCATATTCGAGTGACAGTTACACCTCAAAATCGTCATTTGCGTTCTGCACCCTTGGCCTCCATTTTGTATACAGCAGCCATTTTGTGAGTTGCCCTTTACATAGGCCCTTTTATACAGTCAAATCCGATTCCAAACGACACGTACACCTTGATTGACTCCTCTCTGACCTGGGCAAGCTGAAGCCTTTGCCCTAGGCCGGACCTGTTTGGTCAGTTCCTTTCCCAGTGGCCGAATGAGATAGCATCAAGGCGCAACAGGCCATAAAACCCTTTTCATCGCACACGCACCCTGCCTAATCTTGCTCACACCTGGCCCTGCTCTATTCTCTTCTTTGCTTTATGATGAGGAGGAGCCCGGTTTTATTGGGGGTACACCGATATCTGATGAGAATGTTGGGCCTTGCCGGGTAATTATTCACAAACTGGACACACTGAAATGTGAAATTTCAGCATGACTCTGCCTTTTCTTTGTAATGAAAATATGTGAATAGCCTACTGTAAATTTAAGAATGTTTGCACTGTAAATTTAAGAATGTTTGCCTGGAGCCCATTTTTCTGCATAAAAAGAGAAGCCTGGTTCTATAAGATTGAGCAGTCTCCTGAGAACCTACATGCTGTTGTACTTCTAGGACGCTTGTTACTTGGTTGCAGCCAATAAATTACAACTTTGACTTCACCTAGAAGACTCGTGTTTCTGTGGTCTGAATCAGGAAAGTACTTGAGGTCTTCGGGTGTACCCTGACACCGCTGGGTTACCGGTTCGGTACCGGTTCTGAAAAACCCAGTACCTCACTGTCTGGGTGTCAAGTAATTGGAGAAGTAAAGAACATATTTGCAGCACTTCGGGTGGGTTTTAGGTTCATGTTTGTTTTCAGATATTGGGCCAGTCAAGCACAGGGTCTAACTCAGTTTCGGTGCAACAGTGTACATTTTAGTACTGTACATTTTTACGGTTTAGTCCTTTCGAGCAGATAATTGGGGTTTAAATTGAGCACAAAAGTAGTGACATATTTGGTCTCAATATGATTTGTGGGTGATGTTGACACATTCACATGATATACTATACGCTGCACATGGTTTTATTTTTATCACTGAACATGTTTAAGAATCATTTATGGTTGCTGATGGGTTGTTTTTAATTTAAAGTTACCACTGACGAAGGGCTTGTTGCCCGAAATGCTTTGGGAGAATATTTGTATGGTAAACCGAGATGAAATGTGATCTAACCTGCTGTTGGAAAAAGCCTGGATGGGCAATCCTTAAGCATTAAAAGTTTGGAATCATTTTGCCTCTGTGTGAACTTTGTATCATGGAAAACTACTGGAATTAAAATGGATAATAAAAAGGATTACAGGAATAAATATTGGACTGTTTTTTGCAACTGTTGCCTACATGGCTGTATGGCTTGAAACTGGAGCAACGAGGCACCAGGCACTTTTTGAATTTCATATTTGTGCTAGTGGGACAGAGCATGCGTCAAGCCTGCATGCAAAAAATGACAAAAATCTCATCATCACACAGAAAAGAGTTGAACATATGGAAGGGAAGGTGTGCAGTCTACCTCTCGTTCTGATATTTTCTTACTTTAGCCATTTGGTGCCTGCTGCCTGTCTCTATTCACGTGTCTGGGGTGGGTGACAAATGGGGTTTGTGTATTCCCCTTAGACAGCCACACACAATGGGAGCTTAGGTGTGACTTGATGGCCATCCTGGGAGATGGGAGGGTGGAGCTGCACAAAGCCTCACTTAAACCTGAATAGGCTGGGTTCTGACACCATACAAAGGGCTGCATAATCCTCTGTAGTGAGTCTGGAGCTAGGGAAGGAATGGCAGGACCTCTGTGCGCTCAAAAGGCTTGCTTGGAAGTCCCTCCCACTGCAAAGGCCCAACTGGGTATAAGTACTAGACCTCTGACACCACCAACTCAGTAAGAAGAAACCCTGCCGTGCAGCTGAAGGGCTGCCACACTGCTGGACTGATACTTTGATGGATTCTTTTCTCGCTGTGCTGTCCTGCTGCTTATTATTTCCCTGCCTGGGTGAGAAGGACTGAGCCTGCATCACTTGAACTCAGAGTGACTCCAAGGTCTAGCTGGGTGGCCTGCTGAAATGAAGTTTCTTGGACAAAAAAGACTGCACCTGGCATCTGCCATCTCAGAGCCACCCCAGTCCAGGACCCTTAGGAAGTGGGCATAAGGTATTTGTTCCAGCAGCCAAACGCATCCTCTATGCGGGAGCAGAACCAACGCATTGTCGCTGTTGCATGGAAGAGAGCCGGCGCATGACCACTACTGCGTGAGTTAGAACCAATGCAGCAGACTGGCGGTGTTGCATCTTGGGACTAGTGAGTCATCGCTTTCGAAACCGCCACTGTGCACCGCTTTTCCTGATGCCAGATCCTTGCATCCCTCGTTGACCGCAGCCTCGACGAGGCTACAGGACCGCATCACAGCTTCATCCCTCATCGGAACAAACGCATCCTGACACTGCCCTTCTTATTGTAAGCCCTCTTCTCATCAACACCACAACAGGACCTAGCACCGCAACATCAATGCAACACGTAACTTACACATCGCTTCAACTGCAAAACGTATCTGTCTTTCAGACGCAATGCTCCGCAACCAGGATTTAAAGGTACTTTGGTTCACAGGCCTAACTAGGTCCTTGTAGCTGGCCTGCGCACAATTGCGGTCGGCCTGAACTTTTGAGTTTGTTCCAGTCCGGCACAACCAGATATTCTAGGTTGGCATTTCTTACTTTTCAGCACTATTTTAAAGTTTATTCTTTACAAATAAATAACTACATTTCTACTTATTGGATCTTTGTCGAATTGGTCTTGTTTTATTTATTAAATTCAGATTTATCTTTATTAACTGATGTGGCATCTTTTTGTGTGGTGTTTCAAGTGGTTTACTGTATGAATTGTTGCACAAATACTTAACACATTGCCTTTAACTTAAGACTGACTGCTCTATGGCAAGCTAACAGAGGGTGGGCAAAGGTTAATTTAGGGTTTGCCTGACATTTACCCTGACCAGGATTGTGGATGCTGTTTGACTAAGGTTTACACCCAGTCAACCAACAACCCCATTTCTAACAGGATGGCAACAAGTTTATTTAGACAGTCAGAGTGGAAGAGAATGTACTGGTCACTTACATTGAAGCTGACATCTTTCACCTATGTGAGGAGCTTGGACTAGAGAGGGTGACTCCTTAGATTCCAGGCAACAAACCTGCAGCAAGCAGCCGAATGCCAAACATTCAAACCTGGAATGCCTTTTCAGAACACTATTGTAGGAACTGGGGTCACCAGTTCAACGGGGGGTAGCTTGGCGCGAGCAGGCAGGCACCTGAAAGCTTAGGTGTAAAGTGACCATACAGCACACACATCCACTGAGGCCGGAAACGCATGCAATGACTGACACCACACCAGTAAGTTTGAGTAAAAATCATGTAGCTTTTATCTAGATCAAGGTTCAGGGTGATCAATAATCAAGGCATCAATATCTCATCAAGTATTTCATCAAGGGAGTGAAGGGAGCAGTTCAATTATCAATGTAGCATATCGCAATAACCATTTCATTAAAGGAATAGCATTTCATCACTTAGCAATACACATTTCATCGAGTCAGGAATCAGCATGTCATTAAAGAAGAGCAAAACATTTCATGAGGCTGGAGTAAAACAACTCAGTAATCTGAAGTAAACCCTTCAGTAATCACTTTGCACAGAAATAAACACTTCCTCCTGCCAGGGTAAACATCTCCTTAATCAAGAAGAAACATTTCATTGTGAATAACCATTTTAGCAGGAAATCATAACCATTTCATTACTCAGCACTAAATATTTAATTAGGCACTAATACGCAAGGCATTAAGCCAGGGTGGTGATTTCAGTAGGCAAGGATAAACCATACATCCAGCTAAAATGAGCATTTCAGGGATCCATGGTACCCCATGCATAAAGCAACAGTGTTGGGCATTCAGCTTTACCCCAGGCAGGGGTTAACTCAACTAATAGGGCAGTCCCTGAATCCTCTTCGAGGGTTCCTCAGTCAACACAGGGCTCCTGCTCAGTTCCAGAAGCCTTGCAGGCACCACAGGGGCCAACAGGGCCCAACAATAGTCTCCAGCGGGGAGGGGCGATCTTGGGGCCTCCCCTGGGGTTTACCTTTCGTCTTCGGCCCCCTCAGGGCCCTTGCGGAGGTTTCAGCATGCCGGCAGAGGGAGGGGGGCTCACGCTGACTCTGGAGCCCCCGCGCCGGTATTTCCAGCCGGGGCGGTGTGCAGGCCGCTCAGGGGAGGCCCGCACACTCTAGCTCTCTTCTCGTGGGTCTTGCCGGCTGGGAGGAGGGCCCGGCTTCTCTCAGGGCCCTCCGGTGAGTGGTGAGCCAGTCGGGGGTAGGCCCTCGCTGAGGCGCTCCCGCAGGCGCCAGAGGCAGGGCGGCCTGCGGGGGCGCGGCAGCAGTGCCCAATCACAGCGCGACGGGGGCGGAGTCTCTTCCAACGCCCCCGTCACGTGAGTCGGGCAGGGGCTTCAAGCTTCGTCAGGCCTAGTGCAGCCCAGTGTCAAAAGTCTGCGGCCCTCTCCTGGCTCCCGGGGGCCGCCGAGCGGGTGATGAGGTCGGCGCTTCAGGGCCGGCTGTGGCTGTGTCCGGCATCTGCTGCCCTGGTGAGGCGGCAAGGGCCGTAACGGTGAGTGGGGCCGCTAGCGCTTCTCAGGCATAGCGCGGGGAGTTGCAGGGCTCCAAGGCCCACCACAGCGCGGTGCAGGCAGCTGGCTGGTGATCGTACCGCCACGAGAGGCACAGCCCTCGCGCTTCAGTGGCAACGGGATGCAGGGAGCCAGCGCTTCCCCAGGGCACAGAGGGGAGTGCTGGGGGGGTGCACCATTCGGTTGAGCAGGACAATCAGTCCAGATGGCCAGGCAGTTCAGGAGGCTAGCGCTAGGAAAGATGAGCGCTTAGCAGTACAGGCCGTTTAGCCAGGGGGAGTTAGGCACGACAGCGCAGGGGTCCAGGTGAAGTCAGAGGGGTGTAGGAGTAGCACAGCCCGGTACCTGGCTGATCCCCAGTAGTCCTGTGGCCAGGCCGTAGTCCTTCTTGGCGCTTGTTGGTTCCTGCGCCCTTAGGAGACAGTTTCTTGAGGGGGGGGGGATATATGATGTTACAACGCGGACTGTAACAACGCATACCGTTACAACGCGGATTTTACAACGCGGATACTGTAACAACGCATGTATTTACAACGCATTTTTTTACAACGCAGGTACCTTTACAACGCAGACCATTACAACGTAAGTATTGGTAAGTATATATTAATATTAATATTATAATAGTAAATTAATTTTTTTAAATTAATTAATTAAATATAATTTAATGTAATTTTATTTAATTTAATTTCAGTTAATTAATTAAAATTAAAATTAATATTACTTTATTTTTACCCTGTACCCCTGTACCCCAGAAACTCAAAACTGACCCACAACCCCAAAAATAAATTTAAGTAATTTTATTAAATTTAATTTAAATTAATTATTGTTAACTTAAAAAAATGTTTACTTTATATTTACCCTGTACCCCAAAAACTCAAAACTGACCCTCAACCCCAAAAATAATGTAATGTAATTTAATTTAATTTATTTTCTATTAAATAATTTAATTTAAAATTAATTTTAATTTATTTTTACCCTGTACCCCAAAAACTGAAAACTGACCCTGAACCCTAAAAATACCCCTTTACCCAAAAACTGAAAACTGACCCTAAACCCTAAAAATACACCTTTACCCAAAAACTGAAAACTGACCCTGAACCCTAAAAATACCCCTTTACCCAAAAACTGAAAACTGACCCTGAACCCTAAAAATACCCCTTTACCCAAAAACTGAAAACTGACCCTAAACCCTAAAAATACCCCTTTACCCAAAAACTGAAAACTGACCCTGAACCCCAAAAATACCCCTTTACCCAAAAACTGAAAACTGACCCTAAACCCTAAAAATACACCTTTACCCAAAAACTGAAAACTGACCCTGAACCCTAAAAATACCCCTTTACCCAAAAACTGAAAACTGACCCTGAACCCTAAAAATACCCCTTCACCCAAAAACTGAAAACTGACCCTAAACCCTAAAAATACCCCTTTACCCAAAAACTGAAAACTGACCCTGAACCCCAAAAATACCCCTTTACCCAAAAACTGAAAACTGACCCTGAACCCTAAAAATACCCATTTACCCAAAAACTGAAAACTGACCCTGAACCCTAAAAATACCCCTTTACCCAAAAACTGAAAACTGACCCTAAACCCTAAAAATACCCCTTTACCCAAAAACTGAAAACTGACCCTAAACCCTAAAAATACCCCTTTACCCAAAAACTGAAAACTGACCCTGAACCCTAAAAATACCCCTTTACCCAAAAACTGAAAACTGACCCTAAACCCTAAAAATACCCCTTTACCCAAAAACTGAAAACTGACCCTGAACCCTAAAAATACCACTTTACCCAAAAACTGAAAACTGACCCTGAACCCTAAAAATACCCCTTTACCCTAAAACCCAAAACTGACCCTAAACCCTAAAAATACCCCTTTACCCCTAACATATAACATTTAAAATATAACTATATACTTACCAATACTTACGTTGTAATGGTATGCGTTGTAAAGGTACCTGCGTTGTAAAAAAATGCGTTGTAAAAACATGAGTTGTAACAGTATCTGCGTTGTAATAGATGCGTTGTACCAGTAGTGCGTTGTAAAAAATGCGTTGTAACAGGTGCATACCGGGGGGGGTTGAGTTGAAGGCTGATGACAGGATAGTCTCAGCAGGTCACTGCAGGTGGTCCCTGGGTTCACCTCCCGCCGGGCCCGATCAGTGGGCTAATTCAGTGTTCCTCACACAGCTTGGAAGGCAGCACCTCAGCCCTGTCACTCCCAGTGGTATAGGTTCTTGACTAGGCCCTACCGCCTAAGTCTCCTGCGTAGGTTCCCCCAGGTCAGTGGTGCCCCAACTGACTAAAAAGTTTCCCTCCTTCCTTTATATATCAATCAACAATGCTTTATTTCGATATAAAATATCATAGAAGCATTTTTACAATTTAAACCACATTTCATAATAAATACCTTAAAAGAAAAAATTTCATCTAAAAATCATTTTTACAATGATGTGTTAAAAAATGTATTGAACTATAACAGCTTTGATGAGGTTTAGAATAGTTCATTATACAAATTCATCATTTAGCCTTCAGTCTTATCAACCAAGCCCAGCTTAAAAATGTTGCCACCCCGCAGGCCAAGGTTGTACTGGCATCAGCATGGAGTATTTTAAGAGCAACAGAATGGTTCCTAGTCTCAAGCTGTAGGCATACAGGTTTAAAGCCACTACAGTCTATGTTTGGTGTAAGCTGGGCATACAAAAAAAAGGTGAGGAATATTTTCAGTAACACCTACACAATTTGGGCACTCCGAGGGCGTTTGGTGCGGGCTTCCATTTACTTGTACGATCACGAAGAGGAAGGGTACCCATTCTAAACTGGATAAAGAGAGCCCTGTCTCTCGGCTTCTGGATGAAATCTAGATAAGGCTCTAGACGAGGCACTTGCTTGTGCTGATGAAATGCGTCAGTCAGCCTGCCCAGATTAGGGTCCCTATGTTCCTGTTTATCAACCCATGCCCAAAAGGCTCTCTTGGTTTCTGCCTTGGTCATCGCAACCCCAGACTCCCATGTAGTTTTGAGGCCAGAATCCAGATGGAGCTTTTTTACATTTACTAGCCAGCCAATCTTGCGGGATCCTTGAAGGTTCATTGCCTCTCTTAGGCCGTCGGCATATCTGGCTAGCTCTGGGGTGCGCCATAGCCGAGCCCAGTAGAAAAGAGGTCGCAACATAATTAGGTCCTTGATTGAACGATGCCCCAAATCACTCAGAAGTGGCTTAGTTGGAGTGCCCCTAGGGAGCGAAACAAGCTCCCTAAAAAACTTGTTTTCTGCCGTGACTAGCACGTCTACACAACCAAAACCCCAGAGTTCGGCTCCATATAAGGCACAGCCTACAGCCTTTGCAGCATAAATTTCCAAGGCAGGGGCAATGGGCCTAGTGTTTGAGGCACGATGTTCCCACCCTAACACCCCCACTACCCGCTTATGATTTAAAGCCATTTTATCAATCTGTGGCTGCCATTTGAACTTGTCGGAGATTCTAATTCCCAAGTAGTCAAACTCTTTGACACGTTCTAGAGGCACCCCATCAAGAACCAGCATGGATTTAGTCGATCTGCTAGGATTAAAATAAAGAAGCTTCGTTTTGGAAGTGTTAATGACTAAGCCCCTCGTTTTACAAAACAGGCAGAAACGATCCAGCAGCTTCTGTAATCCTGCAGGAGTTTTTGATACTAGCAATGTATCGTCCGCAAAGAGTAAGGCGGGGACTTTGTCACCCGCCAAAACTGGAGCGTCAGCGTTAATTTCAAGCAAAAAGGAAACTACCCCATTCACGAAAAGCGTGAATAGGGTAGGAGCCAATACGCATCCCTGACGGACACCTCTATTTACAGGGATTTTATCTGTTTTTTGTTCCTGCGTACCCCATCTAATGCGGGCATAATTTCCATCATGCAAGCGTGCCAGGAGGTACAAGATAGGTAGGGGAAACCCCATCTCCTGCAAGACCAGCCATGGCCGGTCTCGGTGGACCAAGTCAAAGGCGGTCTTTAGATCGATAAATGCTAAATAAAGACCGCCCTTGGCTATGGTAACCACCTTCCAGTGTAAAAGTGCCATCCTAAATACCTGGTCTATAGTGCTTGTACAAGCCCTGAAGCCTGACTAGCAGACATATAAGACTTATTGGCCGATAGTTGGCCGGGTCCCCCCTGGACCCTTTCTTGTAAATAGGAATTACTTCGGCCCCTTTCCAGGAGTTTGGAACCGGGGATCCTTCCAGCAGAGCATTAATAAGGAATACAAAATAAGTGGCCCATTCCTCAGCATTAGCCCGGAATAAGTCACCCGGTATACCATCTTGTCCCAGGGCTTTAGCAGGTACAATCTTATTTATAGCAGCCTAGAGGGCCCTGATCTACCGCTAGCCTCATCTCCTACATATAGTTTCCTAAAGTGTTCAAACCACTCCCAATCAGTTATATGGTTAGGAATTTGGTCTGAGTCACGACCATTGGATCTTCTCACCAAAGCCCAAAAAAGCTTGCCGTTCTTGGACTGGCTCGCTTCCTTTAGGCTGTCCCAATGTGATTCTTCCCATATCCTCTTCGCCTCTATGATAGCTCGCCTATACTGTAATCTCGCCAACAGAACCTCAACAGAATTATTGGATTTGATGGCAAGTATCAAACCGTTTTTTTTTCATTCTACGGTCTTTGTCAAACCACTTCTCAACTGGCTTGCCGCTCGTAGGGCACTTTTTCATGGATGAAGGCTCTACAAATAGAGAGCCAATCATGTCTATTGTATCAACATGAATTGATTCCACAGCTGGGGGCCCAACCTCATTCTTACAGGCTGCAGAAAGCCTAAGAGTCTGATCTCTTATGATTTCCGCTAAGGTTCTTAATCTTTGAACATTCAAAACGAATTTTGGCCATTTAAGGAACCTGTTGCAATTAGATGGTATGATTGCCTTTGTTAACATCCTAGGTCTAGTAATGGGAGTGGGATCCTTCTTTTCCCACATTTCCGTCATTGTAAGGGATAAGGGGTTATGATCACTGTCCATAGATGGTATAATGATCATGTCATTCACGAACTTCCAGGACCTCTTGTCCACCAATATGTAATCAATTCTACTCTGACAAGAAACCCCGTTATATGTGGAGAAGTGAGGCTCACTGGTTAGAGGAGGCAGACCCGGACGCTGAGATCAGACCCGGGACCAGGGTTCAATTCCCGATGCGGCATGGTCTTGAGCCCAAAATGTCCACGGACTCGGTAATTCTCGCTTCGGTGCCTACTCGAATCACAGGTTCACACTCTGCAACTCTGGGCAATAGCTTGCTTAATCTCCACTACGGCCCCCTGCAGCGGGATGCCTGGCTTTCACCTTGGGGATACCCAGTAGGGGCTATCTCACAGGGAAAAACCAGGACGGGTTCCCAATGCAAAGCGCTTTGAGACCTGGCGGTGATATTGCGCTATATAAAAACCTGTCCATCCATCCATGTATTTTCTCCCATTACATCAGAGGACGTACGTCCATTAACCACTCTTAGCCCAAATCCCAACATTAGGGCATTCAATTGAATGACCACCGGCGACCATTTCTTCACTGGCATAATTGACAAAGATGGTATGCCCCATCTGACATCCTCATCATAAATTCCCAAAATATCATCTGCTGCCAAAGGTTCAAATGAACAATTTAGGTCACCGCCGACCAGAACAAAGGAATCTGATGGAAAAGAGAGAAGCACTTCAGAGAGAATGGAAATAGTTGAAGATTTAGCCCCCCCCTCCCTTGGGTGCCTCTAGCATAGATATTAAAGAGTTCCCAGGTGTTATTGCCCTTCAAGCCCTTAATGGAGAGTCTCGTTAGATCTGGTGTTGGACAGAGATGGTGGGTAATCTTACAATTAACAGCTGCCTTGACCCAAACCATGAGCCTCCAGATGGGCGTCCTCGACCAGAGGAAGTAGCTGGTAAATGGAAGCAAGAGTAACCAGGCTTATACAAAGGTTCCGGGCTCCATGTTTCCTGGAATAAACACAAATCATAACCATCAATAAAAGTATTCCAGTCCGGTAATGAGAGCTTATTACATAAACCCGCTACATTCCATGAAACAAGTTTAAAATTACCAGTTGAACCATCACAGGGGGTTAGGGTGCCTTGAAATAAATCAGGACCCCAGCCAATCGAATTATTGTCCCTCAAGGATACAGGAACAGAAATTGATAATTCTGGACCAGGAGACTGGAGCGGTCCAGGAGGACTAGCAATACAGCTACCAGGGGGAGAAATAAAGCTAGTTAGTGCCTCTTCATGAGCCTGAAGTCAGTCAACGGCCTTCAGACTACTGAACCAGTTTTGAATAGGAGTTTGGCTCGAAACTGGCAAAGACTCGGGCCAGCCCCCATGGATCAGCCCCCTCCCATTCCGCTGTACAAGTGTCCACCCATCCGATACTGATGCAAAGTGACCAGGGGGGTAAAAATAGAACAGAGGGAGAGAACGAATAGAAATTCCTGGGCTAGAGTGTCTCCAGTTACAAATATACTCAACTGTCCTTGGGTCTTTAAAGTTAACTAGCACACAATCCCCCCTTATATCCTTGGCCAGATGTCCCACCCAGGACACCCCCGCATCATAAGTATTTTGCTCACTATATGTATTGGCAGCGGTCTATTTTTATTTAGCCAATAGGCAACCTTATTCCTCAGGGCCGTGGGAGATTCATCTTTATGCTTACTCAGTTCGGGAACCCCGCTAAAACTACCAGGTAAGGGCTTACTTCCGGGGGCAGGTTGATGTTAATTTCCCCCCTGGAAGCCTGGGCTTTAGGAACCCCGCCACCCTCATTCGGTTGAATGGGATTATATTGGCATGATTTATTAACAGCAGGCGTGGCTGGAACCTTACAAGGAGGTCAGCTGTGGGCTGTGGAGCTGCAATCGTGGCTGGCGAGACCCTCAAATCTATAGGGGCATTTTCCCCTCTGGTTTTAATTAGCGGTAGAGCAACCCTAGGTGTGTTTCCCTTTTTTAAGATATCAACACTTCCCTTAGAGTCAAGCTCGATCTTGTTTAGATGCTTTTCAATCTTGGTTAGTCTATCCTCTACTGGACGGAGAAGGAGTCTAATTACGTCATCCGGGGATCCTCCACCTCCACCCTTTCACCTTGAGTTTTCCCCCTGCTTTCAGCCTGGGGTACCGTTCTAATGGGTATTGGGTCGTCTATAGGTGAGGCTATAATTTCTGGGGCATCCACAACTGCCTGCTCCCTTGTGGTAGTGGTTGCTCTAGTGTTTTTTGGCACCTTCCCTTTCTTCCCTCCTTTGTCACTGGCCAGCCCTTGCTTATACTTAGGAATAGCCCCTTGGCGTCTCTCATGTAGTTGCCTGATATTATGCTCCTTCACTGGGCTAGCCATAGAGGGAAGCTTGTGGGGAGATAATAGTAGCGATTCCGAGACCGTAGACTGATCCCCAAAGGAGACATGGTCTACATCATGAGATGCTAGAGGTGTATTTGGGGATTCTATGATCGCTAGTGCACCTATACCACTACTTTGTCCTTTTGTTCAGGGGTCCATGCGTTGGCAATATGCCCCATGGATGATCTTCTAGCGATAGCTAAATCCTGTAAGACTTGTCGTTCCATCAACGTGATCCCCTTGTCTATTACAGAATTGACCCTGGTAATGAACTTGTCCATTGTTCCTGTGAGGTTTACATTGTCCGCCCTACTTCTAGCCTCCTTCGAAGCCATGGTAAAACAGGTATGTCAATAAGGCAAAATGAGTACTTACAAATCAAAGGTCCCGCAACAAGATTGAAAGAGGGGTGGCCCGTCCCGTCCTTGATCGGGATGAAACGGGCCCGCCCTTGGCGCGACCCGCGCGCGATCCCGCGACGCGGGGGCTCTCCTCTCTTATGTAGCGCCTCCGGGCGCAGTGTAGGCGGTGGCGGCTTCCGCCGCTGAGGCTCCTGGTCGTTGTGGTCCCCTCACTCCTCGCTGAGCTGATGAGGAAAGTGCAGCAGCGGAAGGGAGACCGGCAGCGGCACAGCGGGACACCAACAAAGGACTCCGCAATCAGTATTGCCCCCGAAATGCAATTAACAGAGGCCAGGTCAGGTGACCACACTCTAAGGCGGCAAAAGCAGATCCCGCCCCTATTCTAGAAGGTTCCAGGAGCTTCCCCACTCTAGCTATGGGAGAAAAAGGCGGGCTGGTGTTGCAACAATGTTTGGGGTCCCAGCCAGATCCTGGCAACTAGGGTGCTACTGAAAAGACCACTCCGCAGTAGCAGGGGCCTGTGGCAGCCATATTGGGAGAAGAGAGCACCTGCACCTTAGCATTGATTAGCAATGGGAAGGCGCCCGGAGACTTAAGGCCAACAAAAAAAAGAGGTGGGAAAAATGAGGCAAGGGCAAAACAAACAGGGAAAGACCATCCTAGGGCTGACAGGTCTAACAACTATCATATGCTTTGCAGTTTTCCCATTTCTGTGCTCCACATTTTATTCAAGCATGCATTCATTCATAGATTATTTCACTACAAATACAGGTTTTTGTGCAACTGAATTCATATGCCAATTTGTGCATTTGACATCCTAAAACATGAGTTTAGACTC